>NC_087438.1:26167500-27417500 GCF_036321535.1 Camelus dromedarius
GCAAATAAATATTTTCTTATATTCCCTCCTTTTGTACATGAAGAGTAGCATGGTATACTCTTTTGAGCTTTGCCTTTTTTCATTTAGCAGTATGCTCTGGACATCGCTCTTCATCAGTTCAGTAGAGCTCATTCTCATTCTTTTTGTGATTGCATCATGCTCCATTGTGTCGATGTACCATGGTTTATTCAACCACTCTCCTATGTACGAGTGTTTAGGTTGTTCCCAGTATTTTGCAATTACTAACACTGAATAAATTTGTACATTTGTGTTTTTGTATTGTTGGAAGTTATTCAGCTTTTTTCTTGATGTTTTTACGCATTGCAAAAGTTTTCTCTTCAGTTATGAGAAATCTGGACCCTGATTACTTTTCAAACGATTTATATACTGGAAAAAATCCTTTAGAAACCAACTGAACTTACATGTTATACTAATATCAGTCCCCTATCTGCTGCTCATTATGAGCTACTTTGCATCAAAGAAAAACATGCTGTCCTTAGAAGCAGACCCTGGGATAAAGACTCTTATAAAAATGATTTATGCCAAGCAAGGGTACAGTATCAAACAAGGTGCCAGGAAGGATCACTTTGGCTTAGTCCCACAGGGTAACCCTGGAGACCCTGGTCAGCACAGTAACCAGAGCACTTCCACTCCAACATCTGTTGGTCGTTGGTGATGGCTGGAGGTAGGACTGGGGGAGACATTTCCGGCACTTCCAGCTTTCCAGGGCTTTAACAACCTGCTGACAGCCCTCTGACAGAGATGGGTGCTGCTGCTGCTGTCAGTGAAAGCAGCCTGCAGAAAAATGCTGATGGGGTTTGAGGGCATCTGGTGGGGAGCACCACATCCTCTGCTGTATGTATTGTAGCAGAACAGACTTCACTATGTAATGTCATTGGTGGGTGTTCACAGCATGTATTAATAACCAGATAATACAGATGGAACATCTCTGAATAATCAGTTGGAGGGTTGTGTCAAGTCTGGCCAGCTAAATAGTGTGCATTTAGCCTTCATTTATATAGAATCTGTGTATGTATAAGCTAATGTATGTCAACACATCCTTGGTACTCAGATACGCTTATAGATCATGCCTCTGTTGACACTTCTGTTTTTAAGGAGTAGTTATTTTCTATTATTATTAAGAGTTTTTTTGTATTTCAAAAAACTTATTTAAAAGCATACCAAAAATTAGCTGAGGAAAGAAGAGTGAACAGAGCAATGGTTTAAAATTTGCCAAACATAGTATCATTTTGATAGTGAACTGTTCCAATAGATTTGTTTATATTTATACACTAAGTAAATCATTGAGGTATCTCCACAAATACTGAGATAATGCTGTTTGCTGATTAATGATTGATGTTAGCAATATATAGTTCATAGAAAGGTGTCAAACTTATCAGTGAAGAAAATGAGACACCAAGAAGACAACTTTTAGAACCTGCTGGATAGCAAGTTATTGCTAGAATCTACCAAGCCAGGAACCTGGCCTTAGAACCTTCAGGTTATTGTTCTAACTTCTGACAAATAATTATTTAGAGAAGGTAATTTTCATGTCTGAGATTTTAAGTAATACATGCACACAATTAAAAAAAAAAATCCAGCAGTGCTAAAGAGTAGACAAGAGAAATTTGAAAGCTCTCTTTCACTTTAATCCACAGTTCCTTGGTTCTGCCACTAACGGTTCTACCCACCATTGACAGGTTCTTGTATTTCCTTTGAGGCAGAGTCCATGTATAAATGAGCAGACATGTGTAGATACATTCATTGTTTAAAAACAAGCATATAACATGTTTTACAAGCTGGTTTTTGTTTTTGATTATTGGTTTTTTTCCTTATTACTTGGGAGATTGGACCAGACCCGTCTGTACATGTCTAGCTCATGCTTTATACTTTCTTGATATTTTCCACTGTATGGATATATTATACTTTTCTAAAGCAACACCCTATTGAAAGACATTAGCATTGTTTTCAGGCTTTTGCTATTATAAACAATACTGAAATTAATATCCTTGGGCATACTTATTTGTCCACATGTGCAAATAGAATTGCCATTGATAAAGGGTATTTACATTTTAAATGTGTATAGAAAGTGCCAAAATTTCCTCCAAAGAGAGTTTTTAACTATCCTATTCAATGTGTCAGTGCTTCCTTCCCCTCCTCTTTGCTAAGAGAATATGGTATTTTTATCTTCGCCAATCTGATAGGTGAAAGTTTGTATTCCATTGTAGTTTACACTTGAATTTTTACATTTTTAGACATCTTTTCATATGTTGAAAGCCTTTTTTCCTGTGAACTTTCTATTTATGTCTTTTACCCTTTTATCTTTTGGTTGATTGGCCCTTTTCTTACTGATTTGTAAGAGTTCTTTATATTAAGGAGCTTAACCCTTTGTATGTCATGTATTGCAAATATTTCTCCCAGTCAGTCATTTTTATTTTACTTTATGGCATTTTTCCCCATGTGAAGGAAAATATATTTTAATGTGGTCAGATTTAGAGGGGTTTACAAGCATAAAATTATACCATATGCAAATAATGAAAATTTATCTTCTCCTTTCCAATTTTTATACCTGCTATTTCTTTATCTTAACCTAATTATATTGACTAGTACTGCCAGAACAATGTTAAATAATAACAATGACACTGCACATCCTTTTCCTGCTTTGAACTTTTAATAGGATTACGTTAAAACATGTTACTGCCCTTTCTTTCTTTTCTTTTCTTTTCTTTTTTTTTTTTAGTGGGTGGAGGTAATTAAGTTTGTTTGTTTGTTTGTTTTTTAATGGAGGTACTGGGAATTAACCCCAGGACCTCATGATTCTGAGCATGCGCTCTACCACTGAGCTACACCCCCCACCCCCACCCCGGAATTGCCCTTTCTATAGATGGGAAAAAAAGTCAAATTATCAGCAATTTTATTTTCAATTTAATGGGTTTCTTCATAAGGCATGACACCTTTTGAAAACACACACATGCAAGATGTTAAATTCATCTCTTTTTATTTTATTCGTTTATTCAACAAAGATTTATTGAACACCTACAATGTGTTGGGTATTGTTCTAAGTTGTTTATGGAGCCTGTATTCCAATAGACAGAGACAGACAAGTAAATCCATAAATGTTAGATGGTAGTAAGTGCAACGAAGAAAGCTGAAATAGGGACAAGGGGACATAGAGTAATCAGGGAGAGAAATGGGCACTGTGTTTAGGTATGGTGATCAGGATAGAACCTCTCCTGGAGTGATCTTTGACTTGAATGAAATGAGGAAATGAGTCATGCACATATCCAAGGGAAGAGCATCCCATGCGAAGATAACACCATACAGAGGCCAGCAGTGTGTTCATCTGAAATAGATGCTGAATTTCATTGAATTCCTTTGTTGTATCTCTGTGGAAGTATGTCTGTGTAGTTCTACTTTGATCAATGAATATGATTAGTTACATTACAAAATTCCTAATATTGAATCATCCTTGCATCTTTGGTATGACCCTCACAGGGTTATGGTTTGTTCTTTGTCAGGTGCCAGACTTCCCTCATAAAAATTGTGTATGCTTACCTTTTCTATATGTACTCTCAAACTGTTTTGCTACCATTAAATCTACTCAGTTGGTAAAAACTTGATAGAATTCACTTTTGAAACTGTCAAAGTCTGATACTTTTGTGGAGGGGAGGGTGGGTAGTAATTCCTCAATTGTTCTCTTTCTTTTCCATTCCCTCATGGATTTTCTAACTCTTCTGAGCCTGCTTTGGTAATTAATCTTTTCTTGGGGAAAAATTCATCCAGTTTTTCAACTTTCTTTAAGTAGAATTAATTGAAGCAGAAATTGCTTTTGTTTATTGGTTACTGTTACCTAATGGCATTGTCCTGCATTGTAGTTGATTTAGTTCTATCTGCAGCTGAATAATGTGCTGCAACAGGTATTGTCAAATCCTTGCCTTAATGTGAGGAGACTAAAACTTAGAGACTTAATGGTCACAATGGTTGCTGCTACAATTAGACTTCATTTCTCTTGATCCCTAATTTAATGAACTTTTCATTAAGAGAGGACTGTGACCTCTCTTAATATACACCTTTCTGCTGCAGCTGCATTTGGCTCCTATCCCTCTCCTTCTACTCAGTTTTGTCACCTTACATTGCATACTAAGTTCAGGGCACTCTCTGTCTGTGGCATGTAATTTGTTAGCCAGAATTGCAGCGCAGTTTCTCCTGTGTTCACCTGCTAGAGTATACTGTTTACTGCCAAGTGGCAAAGTGTTTGAAGGGAAGCTAATATTTAAAAGGATCTTTTCATAAAGGTCACTGTAATTGAGAATGTGTGTCTGGTTGTTTTTCTTCACTGCAATTGACTTGTGTCAGTGATGAAATGAAGATTTACTGTATCTTGCTATATCGCAGAAAAGCACACTTAGATATTACATAGATCTACCTGCTTGCACATGACACATTTGAACGTTTATTCTCCAGTGATGAGAACAAAGAGTCTTTGAACCTAAGTTTCATTCCTGTTTAAGTCTCATTCCTGGCACTCACAATGTAATAGCCATGAAAGTTTGAAAACGCTGCAGAATTATAGAGGACTCTTGTTTAGCTACCCATGAGTGGATTCAATTACAGTTTCTTGTCAAAAGATGCTGCTGGAGGGAGGGGAAAGGAGCTGGCTGGGGAGTGGGCAGGATGAAGATCCAGAATGCTATTAGCTTACACATCAACAGGGATAGTTGTGTGTGGGAGCCTGAACCCCAGCCAGTAGCCTGACAGCCTGACAGCTCTGTCAGCCGTGGTCACTTTTCTTGCCAGGCAGGCTGCCATTATTGCTGGTTCAGTCAATTTAATTTTCAGCGTGCATGTCTTGTCTGATACAGGATATGTGTCCTATATGTGTGTGTGTATTAAAATATCATCCCCGTCTATAAAGGGTCCATTTAAGTCATGTTGAGTTAGTAGGCAATATTTAAAGAGGATACTCTTTGAGTGAGTGAGAGTTATATATTATTTTGTGCCAGGAAGAGACATAAACCTGCAGAGAAAAATATAACTTTTCCCCCCCTGTTATATAGTTATGTGACCAATATCACTAACCACCACATTCCTCTGTGAAGGCCAGTGTTTCTCAAAGTGATTTTGTGAACTGTCTGTGTCAGAGTCGAGTGTGGGAGTGGGAGGGTTAAAAATGCAGATTTCTAGTCTTCATCCCAATTCAATTAGACTGAGAGATTGGGGCTGGGAATCTGCATCTTAAGAAGTTCCCCAGGTGATTATTTTGCACACTGAAGTTTGGTCATAATACAAAAGTAATTATTTAAAATAAACCACAAGTGATTCGCCCTTATGAAAATTCACATGTACAGAGTAGATTATTTCGATAATAGAGAGTCATACTGAAGACAGATTATTTACATAGAAAAGTATCTCCCCCAGGATTTTTTTAAAAATATTAGCAAGCTGCTATGTTGTATTTAATAAATATATTACTTTATCAAATATATTCTCCATGCAACTTTTTAAAAATATGAAATGAGGAACACCTGATAGCCAAAGCGAGGTATATAGTAATAATGACACTGTTATTATACTTAAATCTTACCAAACTGGTTTAAAAACTTTATACATATTATTTGTTTAATCCTCACAACAGTCCTGTGAGGAAAGTGGTACTATTGTTCCAGTTTTACATATGAGGAAATTGAGGCTTATAACTTGACCAGAGCTATACAGGTAGCAGGGGGCAAATTGGAATTTGAACACAGGGAGTCTGGCCTCAGAGTCAAGCTTCTACTTTTGACTACTGTAGTGTACTGCTTCTCATCACAAAGCAACTGATAGTAGCTACTAGAAAAGCTGAGTAATAGTGAAGCTGATAAGATTATTGTGTGAGCCCGTGTGGCACACAGGAAGAATGCTAGACTGAGCATCAGAAGTCCTGTGGCCTAGTTCCCACTCTGAGATTCACTTATCTTCAGTGACACTGGTTCCCCATCTGTGAAGTAGGAGAGCAGGGCTATACTAATGCCCAGCTTTCATACATGTTTTCAGATAGAAATTGTGGCACACAGTTACATAGTTTATAAATGTGGGCTTAGGGCACGGACTTACCTGACATTACCTGGGCTGCCTCAGGCCTGTGTGCTCTTCAAAGATTTAATCATTCTAACTTGTTTACCCATTTAGTGATAAAGTAACTAACGGTGATTTTAGAGGGTACTTTTGGTTGTTTCTCCCTCTCCTCCCTCTTTCTCTTTTTTTTCTGATTTCCACAGGCTTCATGTATGTCCCTGTCCCCACCCTCACCCAGTCTTTGAATTCTCACACAAGCAGTATGACTTACTATCTCCTATTTAGTGAGTCTAAGATATGTTTATCTATTTTTCAAAATATTATGTGTTCATTTCCTAAACAAGATAGAACATTCTTTATCTAGATAAATCTTGTTGCCTCTCAATCTTCTTATGTATCCCTAATATTTTTTTCAAAAAATTATCTTTGATTAGCTCTTCACCAGAAAGAAGGGACCATTTCAAGTGGAATCTTTTGGTCAAGCCTTTATTTAATCTTAATAATTCTGCGATTGTGATGACTGGGTCAAAGTTCATCTGGACTGTATTCATTCTAACAGGGTTAACAAGTGTGTCAGATTGTCAAGTCATGGCTATAATTGATTTTCACTTTGAGGTTTTCCTTCATAATAAACCATGGGCCCTGAGCCAAAAAAGCTTGTGGTTTATAGTCACATACAGATGACTAAATATTACAAGTGATTTCCTCTCATACTCATTCAGTTACCTTGGCATTGCTTTATGCTTTTTGAATGAATCGTATCAGAAGAATATCCATAACTAAGAAGAATTTGGCCTGTGGGCTTCCCATTGCAGCCAGAGACATTCTGAGGCTTCACTCCGCTTGAGCACTCGAGGAGAGTGTGGAAAGCCTAGGTTCGAGCTTGGTCAGAAGAGAAAGGACAGCCTTGCTGACACTTAGAATCTCTTACACAAACAGTGCAGCCAACAGTGCCCTTCTAGAAGGTTGCAGGGAGAATTTTTATCCATTACTGACTCTTCTACACAGAATTCCTCTCAATGGAAACACTGAAAGTGGGACTTGGTTTCTGTTGGGCTTCTGTCGTTTTTCTATAACACACAGTTGCTGGAAAAGACTCACTTTGTACAAATAACTTGGAGAATTCAGTTTAAAAAATGTTCCAAGGGGAAAATGAATCAGCATAAAGTATTAGCTATTCAGAATTCATAGATTTGAGAAAGACATTTGCTTAAGCTTTTATAGTTACTCTATGAAATACCAGCTATTACTCAAATGCAGAGTTTACTGAAGCTAAAATAAAACAAAAAAAACCCTCAGCCCTCCTCTGATTAGTTTATTTAGTGGTTAGCAGTAATAATAATGTTGCTATCTAATCTGCTCGCCTTTTCCTGGTAACTCTGGTAAACAAGATGACACATAGTTAAGTGAAAAATGTTTACTATTTGCCAAATGAGTTAATCAAACTGGAAAATACAAGTTTCACATCAGCCTCCTGTAAGTTTAAGTTTTCAGTTAAGACTTAGAAAAATGGATATGTGTGGACAGTAAACCAGTAAAATAAATAGTCTGGATAAAGCTGATTTCAATCAGGTGGGTACTTTATTGGGTCTCAGTGAGGCTTACCTCATCCCCATTAACCTATTGGGCATGCATGACGCTTTGGCTCAGTGGGTGTTCCCCTTGCCTCCTTTTTCTTTAGGTCACTCCCTTTATAGGCTTTTGTTTTGTGCAACTGAGATAAATCTGCCGTGAGTCTGTAAGTTTGAGCTCATAACTTCCTGTCTCTCGAGAAAGGAGATAATAGAATTCTGGAGGAACTGATTAAACAGAAGACAGGGAATGGGTGGGTAATGGGAATGCTTTCTTCAAGCAGTAGAATATATTTCTTGCACATTATTTATACGTGTATTTCCTGAGTTGCTGCCATGGCTTCAGTGCCCATGTGGTTTGGTTTGTTCCTACTTTTTGTTATGGAAGCACCCAAAAGTGCCTGTGTTAAGAGCAGTGTATAAATTCCATTTCTTCAAGCAGCCCAGAAAGGGATCCCTTTTATGTGGCCAGTGACTTAGTTGGGTTAGTTGGGACTTAGAGGACTTTTGCTATTTGTCGGTTTCCTGTTGGTTTTAAAGGTAGGAATTTCTGGACCAGCTTTTAAGTGTTTTCAAAATATTTTATCTTTTTGTATGTGTCATTTCACTCTTGCTTGACATTGCTGATTTATTTTTATGGTAGTTTTCTATGCCAAGGGCAGACCAGGCCATCCCCAGGGAAGAAATCTCCTGGTTTTATTCCTAACTCTGTTAGAAGTTGCCTAATCATCCCTGTTCTTCATTGTCTTGAAAAGTGGTGACTAAAGAAATCTGTTTTAAATGCCCTAAATAATCCTGAACTGAAATTTTTTGAGTCTTCCTCATATATGGATTTCCAAACAAATCTCAAAAGAAAAACTGTTGAAAATAAAATTAAAGATAAAAATCGCTGACAAGAAAGAATAGCTGCATGATTTAAAGCTGTATTTTTCTCCCTCTGCTTCAATAAAGTACCGGCATTCTCCAGATGAGGCAGAGATATTCATTGTGCTGAAGTCAAGTAATATTCTTTGAAGAACCTAGTCTTTATTCAGCAAACAGCATACAGCTCTTGTGGAAGGTGCTAAACTGTGCCGTAAGAGGCTTGGTTTTGGGGGCCAGATGGGTTGGAACGAGGGGAACTTCCTTCTGTGGGCCACATCACCTCTCAGGCTGAACTTCTGAGAATTAGTCTGCTCCTTAAAGGGGGGGGCCTGTGAGACTGCAGCCTCGGACTTCATTCCTTCACCAGGTCTTCAGTAGCATCACACAGCTTCTCTAGACGTGAAGAATATTTTCTTACAGTTGGAGGAAGCTCATCATGTGTAAAAGTTTATGTTAAGAAGACAAATTCTTACAGTATGGTTTCAGAGCCCTGCTTGAGTCCTTTCTTTCCCAAGCTCAGGGAGGGATGGAGCTGCCAGCAGATGCTACTCACGGTGTGGTCCACCAGCCAGTGCTGATGAGATAAGCTCCGAAAATGCTGTAGCAATTTTTTGCATTTATTGAATCTAATAAAAAAAATTTGAATCTGTATTTTATAATCTTTTTATTTTTCTAGAAATATTTTTCTGCATAAGGTTCGCAATTAGAAAACAAAAACTGGCCTTGCACCACTGATGATTTGAGAAGCACTGTTCTAGGCATGGCCCCAGATTGGAGGCCAAGGCCCTTTCCAAGGTGCCTACCTTTTACCCAGGAAGGGGGTTTGTTTGTTCTTCCTTCTTCCCAAGTACAAGAGTCTAGTTCTTCATTTTTCAAAAGATTTTGGTAAAATACACATAACATAAAATTTGCCATCTTAACCATTATTAAGTGTACATTTTGGTAGTGTTAGTAAATACAGTCACATTGTTGTGCAGCCAATCTCCAGAACTCTTTTCATCTTGCAAAACTAAAATTCTATACCCACTAAATGACAGTTGTTTATTCCAGTCTGTTGATTGTGTCCTTTGATGCACAGGTTTTAATTTTGATGTAGTCCAGTTTACCTATTTTTGTTATTGTTGCCTGTGCTTTTGGTGTCATATTGAAAAAATCATTGCCAAATCCCATGTCATAAAGCTTTCCCCTATGTTTTCTTCTAAGAGTTTTATAGTTTTTGCTCTTAGGTTTAGGTCTTTGATCCATGTTGAGTTAATTTTTGTATATGGTGTAAGATAAACTGTCCACTTTCATTGCACATGGATATACAATTTCCCCAGCACAATTTGTTGAAAGAAACCCAGTTCTCAAACTCAGTTACTCCCTACCTGGCCAACAAAGTGAAAGAAAAAGTGGTAAGCAAGCATTGCTAGGAAAATTTGGACACTGGTTTATGCCTTGGTTTTGGCAATTTGGGGAAGGGAAGCATGGCTGTTAAATGCTAAGTGGAACATGAAAGCTAATTGTCATGATTTGATGTTGCATACACATAATATGGTGATTTTGCTGACAACATTTTTATTAGTTCAAAAGTGGAATTTAAAATAAATTTCATGGAGCTTCACAACGAAGACCATTCTGCCTTCCAAACAAGTTGATATATCTTAAGTTAAAATATCTGGAGAGGAAAAGGAAACTGTTGTGGTCTGGTAATTGAAAGTGACAGTCTGAGTGACCCTGATGTAAAAATTTATTCAGTGGATTTTGCTGAATTCAGTGCTGGGGGGATAAAGGTATTTCCTTTGAAAAACTAATCTTTTTCCTTTTTTCTTTAGTCTTGGCTGCTAGGAAATTTAGTGCTAAATTTTATACTCAGTTACATACCTTTTCATTCCTTTGTTCTCGACCTTCTACTCATTTGTTTTGTTTTGATTTTCTTTATTATAAGTCAGTTTTATTGAGCTGTAATTTACATGTAATAAAATACATGCACCCATGTCAAGTCCTGGCAAATATATACACCTGTGTAATCACCACTTCAATCAAGATAATGGAGTATTTCCATTCCCCCAAAATGTTCCCCCCTGCCTTTTTGCAATCATCACTCCTTTTTGCCCCTTGTTAAATGGTTCCATTGATTCCATGCCCTTCAGTGTTAGCCACCAACTTACTAAAAATACTTTTGGAAGTAGGTGGATTATAAAAAAAAGTAACTCCATAAATGAAATAGCCTTTTCAAGCTCTAGGTTTTCTTCCTGTGACCTGTCATTCAATTTCTTTTTTTATACTCTCAAAAAAGCAGCACTACACCTTCTTAGTACTTAAGTCTCATTGCAACTCAAGTTGATAAGCTGGTGTCTTATGAAGCATTACCAGGTATCTTTAGAAGACTGTGTTCTTTTTATCCCCTTAGAAATTAAGTAGTTAATTCTACGGATGCTTAACTTTCAAGACATTTTATTACAAAATAAAAGAACATTATCTCAGAATAAAGGATAGTAATTTAAGTTAAACACATTTTAACTCACGGTAAAATGCACAGTATTGCCTTCATTTTTTTGTATTTTTTGGAATGTATTGTTGCAAACATGCTCATTACACACAGCACCATGAATGATGCTAAATGGAGGAAACCAGGCACAAAATAGTGCACACTGTAGGCGTCACCCAGAGACAGGACAAACGCAGGCAAGCCTGACCTTTGTGGCCAGAAGTCAGGATATGGTTACTCTGGGTGGGGGTTTAGTAACTGGAGGGGAGTATGAGGGGCTTTGGAGCTATCAGTCATGCTCTGTTTCTTCATCTGGTTTCATGGCATGTCCAGTTTGTGAAAATCCAGAGACCTGTACATTTACGAAACATGCACTTTTCTGTCTGTATTATACTTGAATTAATGTTAAAAACACATACTTCAGCATTGTCTGCTCTGAGCCTTTAGTCCTTCGGGACCCACTAATCAAATTCAACCCCCACATTTGATAGAGGAGGAAACCAAGCCCCTGAGGGGAAACACCTGTTCCAGGTGACAGAGCAAATCAGTGCCAAACTGGGAATGGATCCCCAACCTGAGGCTTAGCTCAGAGACTCCTCACAGCTTCAGGCTTTCAAAGGATTTTTAAACCAGACAAATTTGTTCCTGTGCGGGTTGGTCTGTACCCAAGTGGTCAGTACCTTTGCAAGAAGATGAAAGACGTCATGCGCACTGATTGCCTTGCAGCATGTGAGAGACCAGCGGTCCTGCTTTCTAGTAATTCAGCAATTCATGACCTATGAAACTCTGCAGCTGGCTTTGGAAATGTTAGAGCTATGACTTGTTTACAGATGTCATAACAGTGTCTTGAAGTGACAAAAAGAAATTTAACCAACTGAATTGTTAATGGGGACAGGTTGGGCTCTCTAGGTAGGTAACTGGAGAGACAGGAATTGTGACTAACTTGTGCTTGAGGAATTCTAGTACATGGCTTGCATCAGCACAACAACATCAGCATGGACTGTGGGTGGTTTATACTTCTTCTCCAGGATAATAGAGAAACAGCAAGAAGTAATACAAAGGTTTTGTTCCCTCCAGTTTTACTGAGTTATAATTGGCACACAGCACTGTGTAAGTTTGAGGGGTACAGCATAATGATTTGACTTACATCCATCATGAAACGATCACCACAGTAAGTTTAATGAACATCCATCACCTCGTATAGACACAAAATTAAAGAACTAGAAAAACAATTTTTTCCTTATGATGAAAACCCTCAGGAATTTTTTTCTCTCAACAACTTTCATACATAACATAAAGAAGTGTTAATTATATTTATCATGTTGTACATTTGTCCCTAGTACTTATTTGTCTATAACTTGAAGTCTGTACCTTTTGTGCCTTCATCCAGTTCCCCCTCCCCGCCATCCCCTGCCTCTGGTAACCACAAATATGATCTCTTTTTCTGTGAATTTATTTGTTTCTTTGTTTTTGAAGTATAATTGACCTAAAATAGTACTATGTTAGTTTCTGGTACAAAACATAGTGATTTGCTATTTCTGTACATTTCACAGTAATCATCATGATAAGCCTAGTTACCAGCGGTTATCATACAGAGATATTACATAATTGACCCTGTTCCCCACACTGTATATTTTATACCCATCACTCATTAATTCTGTACCTGAAGGTTTGTACCTCTTCATCTTCCTCACGTATTTCTTTTCTTCCCCCAACCCCCACCCCCACCGCCGGCAACCACCTGGTTAGTAATATAAGGCTTTAACCCTATTTCACTTGCTAAATAAAAGAAATTATTTTCATTATTTTTACCATTCTGGAATTACTTTGATATAATGAATTGAACTCTAAATGAAGATGTAAGCTAACGTGTATCATCTTCAGATATAATGTTTTGATGTTTTCTCATAATGTAATGGAGCTGTTTTCAAAAGGAAATCATGACCAAAAGTAAATTATAACCATCTGACATTTTCTTGGAATTATTTTCTGTGTGAACAGTGTAAAAAGGAATATCATTGAACCAAGTATGTTTACAAAGCACAGCAGACCCTAATACAAAGATTGCTTGGTGTCCTGTGTGCCAGTATTACTGCAGTCATACTCAGTTGTATGTCCTAAAATGCTTGACGTTTCCAAGCATTGATCTGGGTGTTGGGTGGAGGGAATGTTCATTTGTCTGTTTTGTTTTTTATTTTTGTTGGCAGTGCCCAAATTGCTATATATAGTATCTATTATTTTAATCTCATTAGATAAGAAAACTGTTGACTCATATTCTCCTATCCATGTGCACCATAATCATGTGTATTGGGGCTACTTAAGTCTAGGAACATTCGGAGAGTTATAAATAGAGATCATGTAGATTCTTGCTTGGTGACTATAGTTTGGCCTCCCACACGGTCCTGGTTAACCTGAATTCGGGTGGAGGGTGGTTATGGATGTATAAGATTCCACTGAATTTGATACATTTTCATTTTGTTTAAGGAAAGGACAACATACATAGTCTGCCGCAGAAGGAAAACCTTTAAAAGAACTTGAACATAATTAAATGTGCATTATCCTTTTCTTTGCCAGAAGTTTAATAATACCTAATAATTGAGGTATAATTGAGTCCCCAAATGTGCTTCCACTTGCTGAGAGAAGCGAAGCCTGATAAACACTTGCCGACTAAGTTTTTCCTCTTTCCCTTAACTTTCTTTCAGGACTCAGCCCAAAACCATGTTTGCCCAAGTTGAATCTGATGACGAAGAAACAAAGAATGAGCCAGAATGGAAAAAACGTAAAATTTGAAGACTCTCATATGAGAGTTATTTGCATGAGAGGGAGGGATATTGAAGTTTTTTTTTTTTTAATGAAATAAAAATACATTTTTATGAACAGGTTTTGCTCTTTGCATTATCGAACCATTCAAAAGATTGGCAGCTACCTTCCACTAAAATTGTGCTTACATTTTCTTACCTACAACTATTAAACTGTATTATAAGTAAATAAGAAGCAGATTCTTGGCCTATTACCAAGTATTTAAGGTATTTTGAAACTTTATTCAACAGTTACTGGTCTTGTACAGTCTTACAACCTTAGGGGAGGGGGATGCACATTGAGACGTACATCTGTCTCGAGTGTTTTTCTAGGAAATAGGCATCAAAACGGTTAATATTTCTGTATAGTTTCACAACAGCTGTTTACACGACTGTAAACAATTAGGCTGAGTTCAGACTGAAAGCATTGCCATACTAGGAAAGAACGTGTATCTGATTATCCTTCAACAGCAGAAAACAGTAATTAGGATTTAGGAGGAAGACTTTAAAGGCAGGCTGATGTGGGTTCAAATCCTGGGTCTGCTCGTTACTGTCTGGGTCGCCTTGGGAGAGTTAAGCTTCTGTCTTCTAGACTCAGATGATCATAGGGACACCCTCGTAGGTTTGTCAGAAGGATTAGATAAATATCCTTGTAGAGCACTTAGTGTAGTACCTGAGACAGTAAATATACACTAAATATTTCCTCTTTTAAAATAGAGGTAATGATACCAACTTTGCCTGACTTTTACAGTATTAAATTAGAAAGGTATAGAAATGCTTTGTGAACGTAAAAGCGACGTAAGTAGAAGACGTTAAAAATCATTCTAAAAGATCCTTGTCCTTTTGTGACTCGAAAACTGAAACAAAAGTTGGCTGTTTGTCCAAAGTAATAATGAGTCAATAGGATAAAATCCTATTTCATTCTCAAGCATGAAAAGGGCCACTTATATTGTGGGTAACAATGAAAAAACCGTCTTCGTGCTTAATTTGCCTTTCCCTTCCCTGATTTCACATACACCTGGGGGAGGTTTTGCATGTCAAATAGTCCCCGCTGGACAAGTCAGGTATTTTAATACGCTTGCCCTCTGCCCTCCTGCTCTCATCTGTCCCAGTGAATTAAATAGTTATAAAAGAGAATGATGATCCAAAATATGTCAGAAAGCTCCTGGTTCTACAGACTTCACACACTACCCCACGCCCTTCCCCCAGAATCTTTTCTAACAACCAGTTGAATTCACACAGCATTTTTTGCCTCTATGGTTCTGAGGTGACAGTGGGCATTCTTCATTGATAAATCCTAAAAATCTTCCTTCTTGTCAACTATTTTCTGTCCTTTCCTTCTCCCGTTCCCCTCCCCTTGTCACTGAGCTTAATAGGTAATAAGAGGAAGAACTGACGTGGGTTGGGTGCCTACTGTCTGACGACTACTGTTCTAAACTCTACCTGCATTAGCTCGTTTAATCCTCTCAGAAACCCCATGAATAGGTAAAATTGCTAACCCCATTTTACAGAGGAGGCGAAAGAAGTCCAACACATCACATAATCTGTCAGAGATGATAGTTTGGGGGGAATGTATGAAGACACCCAAGGTCTCTCTGAACAACAGTAATTAACAAATTACTGTCCCCAATTTCCTATTCTTGGTGAAATACAGTTCCTCCAAAATCAATTACAGGCCAATATTTTGTTCCAGCTGCTTAGGATTTGTAAATTTATTACTTCTTGGATAAAATTTACTGAAAGCATTTCATGTTTTTTCCCATCTTAAATATCACACCATATGGAAGTATTCGTCTTGCACAGCCAGACGTTGCCGTGGAGGGTTGGAGGGAGGAACGAACACTTGATCATAGTGGTCTTGGCGGAGTCTGCTATGATGTAAGGGGAGAGAAAGGCAAGTTTAGCACGAAGATGATTTTCTCATTGTTACCCACAAGTGGCCATTTTCATGCTTGAGATGATCTGTCTCATTCGAGAGAGTTTTGTGAAAAATTATTTTTTTCCACACAAGATTGTCAGAATACACATAAGGATTTCCAATCCTGATTTTGGTGAGCAAGGACCTTAGATCCAGGACTGGACAAAGAGCAGGAGCGTGTTTGACCGTCATCTTATCGCCAGGATGGTGATTCTGCAGGCCTCCCACTCCTCGTGCCCCTCAGGCTTCAATTCTCTGACCCTTTACAACCTTGTATCCCTAATCCTGGTCAACTACATTTCTGTTTGCTCAAATAAAGAACCTGAAAGTTATAATAATGACTCCTCCATCACCCCTGCTCCCACCTCTTTTAATCATTTTCCAGTTCCCATCCAAATCATTTGTCAGTTCCCATCCATCCACACTGTCTTCTGAATCTCTCATATTTGACCTCCATCTCTTTGCTGACCACCCCTACTGGAACTGAGGCCCTCTTTCATCCTCACCAGGACCTCTCAGGAGCCTCACTCCCAACTCTGTGGTTCACTTGGCCCTCATCTAATTCATCTTTTTTTTATTCTGCTGTCAGAATTAGCTTTTTAAAACCCAAACCTATCATTCCATTCCTCTGCTTAGAGCCTTCCAGAATCTCCATGTCAGTATCTGACCCATTTGGGTGGCACTTAGGACACCCAGGTTTCGGTCTCTCCTGGTCTTTCTTCCTTTAACTCCTACTGTCTCCCACATACTTCTGAGGTGCAGCCACATTGAACTTGGAGAGTACCATGTTCGGGGGCACCTGAATGCCCTTGACTATGTTGTCACATCTTCCTTCCTGGTCTGCCTGTTGGTTTTTGAACATGGAGACCATACCACCTTCCCCGAGCAGCTTCCATGACCCCCCAGGCCGACAACTGTTTCCGCCCTCCTCTGCCTCAAGAGTTGCTTATGTATCTCTCCACTAAAGCCTTCTTTTATGTTGCATTGCAAGTGTGTACGTGTGCATGGCTTGTGGGCCTGAGTGTGTCTGTTTCCTCCAAGGGGATGTAAATCGTAAAAACTAAAGCACATTGGTTTCTGTGAATATTCAATGAATTTGTTTAATAAATTGAGAGCAGCCATATGCACATTTGTATTCCTAGATCTTAGCCTGGTGAAAGGGGTTAAAAAGGTGCTCATTGAATATTTGGCAGAGGAAAGGGAGAAGAAGTGATGGGAAGAGAATGAAGCGTGAGAATTGCTTCTGCCTTGCAGACGGGAAGGAGGATTATTAATACCGAAGCTTGGTCCCTGTCCAGGCTGCTTTGCCTTTCTCTGTTGGGATTTACACAGGCAACTGCGGTATTCACAGGTAACTGGTTGGCTCGAGGAAGAAGCAGGATTGTAAATAGGTGTCTGTGCTGTTGTTGGCGTGGCCCAACAAGACCTAAGCCACCCTGACATCTTTATGCACTCATCTGTCCTGAGTCACGAAAGATCTGAGGCATTGATAGCATGAGGGTTTTAACCTGGACAGGGTGGCTGCGAACCCCCTCAGAGTACAAAGCACACTTTGCTTATGTTCATATACAGCTTTCTGTAGAGAAGATCTCTAGCACTAATTAAATTCTGGAATGTTAGGTGTTGCTAGCAGCTCCTTCATCTCTCAAGAGGACTGTGTAGAATTGGGCCATTTAGCCCTGAAAACCAGAACACATTCATACCAACACACCCAATACCATGCAAAAGAAGCTAAACTAAAAACTTTTAACACACTGGCTCACATTTAATCTTCGGCAGTTAATCTTACTGCTTTGAAGTCAGATCCTATATTCATTCTTTGAAAGATTATTAGCCTTCTGTCCCATTAAAAACTAGATATCAGTCTCACGGTTACATGTAGGCAGCATCCAAAGGTGAGTGCTTTTTTTTTTTTTTAACTTTTCTCAAATTGAAGTATATATATGTATATATATTCTTACTCTTTTTCATTACAGGTCGCTACATATCACTGGATATAGTTCCCTGTGCTATACATTAGGACTTTGTTGTTTATAGGTGAGCCCTTCTTTATGTGATATAAGAGCACATATTATGAGACTTGTGCCAATCTGGGAAAGATTTTAAGAATCGATATGACTATTTCAGGCAACTGTGAGGTCTTCTGTGTTTGATAACCCAGGAGTCAGATACGGTAAGAGGAAGAGATGCCTGCTTAGATGTATACACAGAGCCAGGGTCAGGAGTCCTTTAGAGGGGATATACGTCATCCATTTACCAGTCTTCTTGTGTGTCCTCAAGGAGATCAGGAAATGGACGGTTGCTGACACCACTGAAAAGTATCTGGAATGGGGCGTAGTCCAAGCCACCAGGACAGTACAGTGTTTTTACTTACCACCCTCACCAAAGAACAGAGAGAAGAACAGACAAGGAGCAAAGTGCCTAAAGATGAGATTGTGTGTGTGCGTGTGTCTCTAGAGGTCTGTAGGTAGAGAAGGGCCTTTAAGGGCAAACAGAAGAGAAGTTTCCTATTGTAAGTAGTTTCCTGAATTACCGGAGACTGTATTAGGGGTCAAAACTGATCTGTAATGGTGATTAAAGGTGGCCACGAGTTCTTCGGTGTTCCTCCCATCAAGGAGATCCCCTCCCCTTAAATCTGAGCATGCTCTGTGTTCTATTGGCGTGACCCAGAGAACATGGCAGAAGTGGTGCTGTGCTGGTCACCAGGCCCAGGCACTAAGAAACTTGCAGTCTCTCCTTCCTTTCTCTTGGAACGCTTGTTCTTGAAACCTGGCTGCCGGGCTGTTAGGAAGCCCAAGTAGTCCCATGGAGAGGCCCACTTGGAGAACTGAGGCCCCCGGCCAAGAATCCCAACTGAACTCCCAGCTGACAGTCAGCACCAGCAAGTTATTGAGTCATCTTAAAAAGCAGATCCTTCAGTCCCAATTGAATCACACGTGCTATTGTTGCATGAAGCAGCGATGAGCCAGCCTCTACTGAGCCCTGTCTAAGTTGCAGATTAATGAGAAAAGTGAATGATTATTATCATTTTAAGCAATAAGTTGTCAGTTTGTTTGTTTTGCAAAAGCATAATTGGAACAACTTAAAAGAAAAAAGATATTCAGCCATTCAGATACAAATAGTGCTAATATTTTGATGAATTTCTTTCCATTTTTTCTTTTATGAACGATTTTGAGATTTATTTTCTCTTCTGAACACATTATTGTAATAATATTTACTAAAATATGGTATGTCTTTCACTTTTTAAATAAACATAAATTTTCTACATTATTACCAACCTCATATATAATTTTAGAGGCTACTTTGTTGTCCATTATACAGATGTTTCTTCTACTATTATTGGAAATATAGGTTGTTTTCAAATTTGCTATTATAAGCAATGCTGCTTTGCCTTTAGCTCCATACCTAGAGTTTCTTTGTATACCTAGGATTCTTTTCGTAGAGTTGGTTACCAAAATGGAATTATGGGGCGGGGGGGAGGTCAAAAGAATGACTTGTTTTTGCTATGAGAATGACTCACTGCAACCTTGGTAGTTTTCTTATCTGTGGATACCCAATTGGAGATGCTAAAGATGATTCTGGGAAATATTCCTAGTACACTGGGTTGAATAGTGTCCCCCCAAAATTCATGCATACCCAGAATCTCAGAATGTGACCTTATTTAGCAATAGTCTTTGTAGATGTAATTAGTTAAATTAAGATGAAGTCACGGTGGATTAGGATGGACCATAAATCCAATGGCTGTTGTCCTGATAAGAAGGTCATGTAGAGACTCAGAGAGACACACATGGAGGGAAAAAGACCATGTGAGGATGGAGGCAGTTACTGGAGTGATGTGGCCACAAGTCAAGGAACCCCACGGACTGCTGGCAACCACGAGACTAGGAAGAGGCAAGGAAAGGATCCTTCCCTAGAGCCGTCAGAGGGGACATGGCCCTGCTGACACCTTGATTTTGGACTTCTAGCCTCCAGAACTGTGAGGAACTTAATTTCTGTTGTTTTAAGCCCCCCAGTTCGTGGAAATTGGCTAAGGCAGCCCTAGGAAATGAATATGCCTAGCAGCAAGATGTAAGCTATGCTTGGTTCCAGGTGATGGCTTTACAAGGCTCCTTATCACAACTCATTAAGGGCCCAGGAAGAGAGAACGAATTCGCAGGACTCTCAAGGTTCAACATCAAAGTTTGGAATCTTTTCATCTTCCCCTCACCTTACCCCATCCCTGTCAAGGCCTCAACCATCAGTATGGACTTATGGTTGTCATTTTAAGCCACTAAGTTTGGGGGTAATTTGTAACAGCAATAGACAACTAATTTGATTTCTAATGCAGCTAATTCATTTTATATTTTGAGTATATGGGGTAGACTTATTAAGAATATGTTTTAAGGCAGTGAAGTCACTTGGCTTTTCCTTTTCTTTTTCTATTTTTGGGGGAGGGGTGGGGTAGATAATTAGTTTTATTTATTTATTTTATTTTTAGAGGAGGTACTGGGGACTGAACCCAGAACCTCGTGCATGCTAAGCATGCACTTTACCACTTCAGCTATACCCTCCCCACTTTGGTTTTTCTTGATGGAATGGGAGTGAGGGGACATTTTATTCTCTAGGATGGGAAGACTGTCAGGAACTGCTTGGGACAAGCCCAGAGATCTTAGCCAAAGGAAATAATTGTAATAATTGTAATAAACTTGAGTTAGCAGAGCTGTTCCTTCCTCAGTTGTTTTCCCCTCAGTTGACTTTGCTGGCAGGGTTTCCTTGAGCTGCTGTGGCTTCCACACGTGGATCCTTGAGACAGACAGATGTCCAGCACCGTAGCCTCCTAATGCAAAGTCTTCATGAGGTTGTGAGCCTGTGAGTAAGTCTTCCTCACAGCCTTCCTTCTGTATTCTGAGACACCAATGGCTGAATAAACAGTGATGGTTTTGCTGTTCATGAGTCACTTTGAAGCCTGGGTGGCTGACAACTGGACTCTCTCCTCAGATCTGCCCGACAGAGTTAAGACCAGATGTCTGGTGCCTCTCCTCAGATCTCTGAAGTTGATCAGCCATGGCAAAAGATAAACATATGATGGAAGAATATTTACTACATTAGTCAAGGAGTCTTAACCAGTGGTATGGCTGGTATCTAGGAAGTTGCATGAAATATGAAGTCAGAAGTTTTAGGTTCATGTTTCTCCTTTGCTATTCAGTAATTTTGTGAAGTTTAGGGAAGTCATATAAACGGTAAGCCTCAGGTTCTTCATCAGTGGAATGGGGACGATATTAATCACCCAGCCTGTATCCAGAGGGGTGTTTTATGGTTCAAATGAGAGGAAGGGGCTTTGCAAACCATGAAATGGTAATATAGTTGTTGGCTTTTGTGTTTATTTATGACTAGTATTTCACTGAATGCACATGACGGGCACATTCCTAGAAAACAAGCCCAAATCCGTATCAGCCCCACAATCAAGAAGAATTTGATTCTGCATATTTGAGGGGTTGTCATTGACTGTGGAAGTTCCCCAAGATCTGGCTAGAATTGTCTTGGGTGGCCCTGGTCCTGTCTGATTCAGCTTCCCATGATGCCAACAGGGACCCTGATCAACCTCCTATTGGCCTCACTGTTGGCCACGTTCGACTCAATGACCCTCATGGTGCTGGTCGTAACAGTATGCGCAAAACCTCCAAATTTAGAAAAATGGGAAAGTTCTCTTTTGCGTCTCTCATATACTATTTTGATATTCCCTTTTTTCTTGTTTGCCCTGTTTTTCCAAAGCATTGAAAGTACCATGTTCGTTTCTTTGGGTGTCATGCGGTCTTTCCCTCTGACCCTGCTGCCTCTTTTTTATGAGAAACAGCAGGTCAGCTGTGACAAGTGGCCAGCGGCAATCTTGCCTCTAAAGTACATAGACTTTTTTCTTCTCCTCATTTTGTTTTAAAAATAATGAGGTATTTTTCTTTTGGGGGAAATATCATATTATTCAGAGACACATAGCATAGAGAAAAGCTCTGGAGTCGGGAGACCTGGGTTCAAATCCCAGACTGAGCAAGTTACAGAAGCTCTTTGGAGCCTCGGTGACTCTTGTTATGAGGATCAAAGTGAGAAAGCACTCTGCAAACAACGATATGCTGCACGGGTGTTCTTATCACTTCTCTTTTCAGCAGCGTCCTAGCAGAAGCAGGCAGACTTTTCAGATATTCTGGTTCGGGATATTTCTCGGAAATGCTGTATCCTGCCATACATATTATTTGATCTGGAGAAAAGAAGTCCTGAAGAACATGTTGCAGATCTGTTTCTTCACCTCAAAAATGTGTAACGTACTTTGGAAATCCCTACCTGCTCAGTGCCCATCAACAGTCATAGCCCACCTGGAAGCTGGAAACTAGACTAGGACCCGAGGCTTCCTCCTGTTGGTCTGCCCCAGTGGCCACATTCTTTATTTCATCCAGCTCCAAGGCTGGCTGAACCCCAAAAGTGTCGTGCGTGAGGAACCTCTCTTTCGCCAGACAATGTGTGGCCTGGAGGTGAGACTCATGAATCTACTCAGGGCCAGATGTGGGGTCCTAACCTAGCTGTGCCTAGATTTACTTGCATCTTCCAAGATCTTGTCATTATAAACAGTCAACAGCAATCAATAATATTCTTTTAATTTATGTATAGTCAGCTTTCCCCTTTATTGAGGGTCATAGGACTGTAAATAATAAGACAGAACAGCACAATGAGCAGATGTTACTGCTTTTATCTCTGGAGACATCTGACAAGCAGTCCCGCACCTTTGCCTCAATGTGCCTTGGGGACTGCGTCCTAGCCTGGGCTGTAGCAAAGCAGACACTTGTCAGGCAGATTGTATTTTCCCCACAAGAACAATGTTGTAAGTGGGAGGCCAAGGAGATCAAGGACTGAGCATCCTGTAAGTTATAGTTATGACCAGCCATGTGTCATAAAATTCAGAGAAAAGGACAGAAGGTCACTAGGATAATGTGACAGAGCCAAGCTGTAATTAGAGGCTGTTAGACTTAGAAAGGATGTAAAAGACCATCTACTGTGAGCCCCAGATTTTACAGGTGAGAAAACTGGAGCCCTGAGGGGCAGCCATTTGTGCCAGGACACACTGTTTGCTAACGGCAGAGCTGGGACCATAACAAAGATCTCTGCAGGCAGCCCAGTGTTCCTTCGGCTCCGCTGTTCTTGGAGGTCACTAATTGGAATGAGACAGACCTATCCTAGAACCCCAGCTCTGCCATGTATTGTGACCTTGGGCAAGTTATTTCACTTCTTTGAGCCCCATCTATAAAACTGAGACATTAATACTTAACTTAATCTTGTTGTCAAGATTAAATAAGATAATTAATGTAAGAACAAAGACTTAACCAATGGCTAAGACAAGGCTCAGTATGTGACAGTTATTCTGGTTGTGCAGGGGGCCGATACACCATTGAGTTTGCATAAATCACTCTACTGTGACATAAATTTGGCCTAACTGAAATGAGTTTCCCATCAGCTCTAGACTAATCTTCTCTCAGCTTGGTTGGCCTTCTGTCGGCCTCTGAGTGGCTTTCAGAGGTAGATCTGGATTATCCTACCCATGTCTTTCAAATGCAATCCAGAAAAACAAATGAGTTTCTCCATTTTACTTTACTAACTTTCTCAGCTATAATTAGTCATATTGGAGTCTTTTCATTAACTGAAGCATGCAATTAAAATTCAGATTGTTCTTTTAGAAACAGGCATTGGAGAATCCAAATATTTGGAAGCCTCACTAAAGACTTTAGATTTTGAGGATTTTGAGTGTAATCACTCTTGAATCTAGTCTTCCCGATCTCCAACCCGCCCCCCCTCCCTTCCCGCGCTCTTTTTTTAAACCACCGAGAATTTTAAGCCTGCTTTGAAAAGAGTAAAGGAGAGATGAAGACACATCCCGGGACCGCCTGATGGGGAGATACAGAAGGTGGGAAGAAGGGCCCGGCCCGCCGGCTGCCTTGAGGGCGGTGTGCAGAGGCTCCTGTGGGTTCCAACAGTGTTGGCAGTGCGCCGCATGGGCTCCAGGCCCCGGGTGGGGAGTAGGGTGCCGAACTGGAGTGTGCTGAAGGAAGAGCACTGAGGGGCCAAGTGCTCACGTGCCAGAAGGCCTTGTGTGGGATCAGAAGGGGCAGCTGGCTTCCCATCAGTTCTATTCCTGGGCATGCTGCTTGGCAAGGCCCACGGTATGAACCATTTTGATTTTCAGGAGAGGGTGGCACCTAAATTCCAGAGCGTGGACGCCACAGGGGCATCCAAGGGTGGGCTGAGGCTTCTCCTCTGCAGCACTCAGCTTTCTGCAAGTCCTGCCTGTTTCTCCTGGCCGTGCCCCTTGGAGGCAGGGCAGCGAGAGAGTTTCTGTTTTGTTTCTAAAGAAACCGAAGGACAGGGACTTAAACTAGACTTAAACTAGACATAAGGTGTGGCTAAGCTGACCCTGGGGTCAGGAGTTTCTCTACCCCCAAGGTGGCATTTTATGGGCATTATTGATAAATATCCTATTAACCCTCAGATACAGGGAGAGTGATCTGGTCTCAGAAAATGCCAGACCAGAGATCCCGCAAAAGTCAAACCCATGACTGGGGTGTAAGTCATGTGCTTGGGGCAGCGTCTGTCTGGGTGGAACATACTTGTGGCCATTGCTGCATTGCTAACCTCTCGCTCAGCCCTTTGTCGAAGCAGTCATTCTCTGGGAAATAGGGGTTGGACCCTTGCCCCTTCTAGAATCCAAAATGCCATCGGGGATATATCCTTCTCCATGCTGCCCATTCTGACAGCTTGTGGTATCTTACAAGCTGCTGAAAGAATGTTGCCTGGAGGGAGGTTCTCTGGGTTAAGACCTGCCTTCCGGAATATGTTCTCTCCATAAAAGAGTGATCCACTATCAGAAGAAACTGAATCTAAAACGTTAGACGAGGCAGGGCCCGGGAATCTGCATTTGTAACCAGTGTCCTGAGTGACTCTGAAACAGGAGGTCAGGAGGTCATGGACTCAGCCTCATGAAACACAACTGAAGAAGGAACACCTCATGTTCCTTCAGATGATGAACTTGAGTACGTTTGGGAAACCTGGAACCTCAAGTGCCCATAAGACCTTGATGGCATTACTGAGTAGAGAGAATGGCTGACTTGATCTGAGAAGACCCAAGGAGGGTTTCAGTCTTGGCCCCACTGCAACCTTTTGATACTCTATTCTTCTAACTGCAAAATGAAGCACCCCATTTTTTCCATTTTTTTAAATTGAAGTACAGTTGATTTACAATATTACATAAGTTAGCAAGTGCACAACATAGTGATTTCAGTTTTTAAAGGTTATATTTCATTTATAATTAATACAAAGTACTACAAACATTCCCTATGTTGTGCAATACATCCTTGTACCTTATTTATTTTATGCATAATAGTCTGTACCTCTTAATCCTCTACCACTATTTTGCCCCTCCCCGCTTCCCTCTCCCCGCTGGTAACCACTAGTTTGTTCTCTTTATCTGAGTCTGCTTCTTTTTTGTTATTTTCACTAGAGTGTTTTGTTTTCTAGATTCCACATATAAGTGGTGTCATACAGGAGCACTCTGTATTTTGAGTTCTTAAGAGGAAAGGTACTGTATGACAGCAGAGGTAATATAGATAAAAAGTGTGCTAACTTAAACTTAGATACAATGTAATAATAGCTGTCACTTTATCTTTTGATTTTCACAAAAAATTATTTCATTCATGAAGATGCTGAGATGCAGAGATGTCTTCTAGAGCCAACAGCGACTTCATTCCATTACCTGGAGAACTGAACTTAAGGTTGGGGTCCTGCTTTTCAAACTGGCCGCTGCATAATCTACGTGGTTGATTGACCTCACCAAGGAGACTGGTTGTGGTGCCTGCCCATAGGGGTCTCTTGAATTGGGTGCTGACATTCTCCATTTCTTTGCTCTCGATGGCCCAGGCAGAACTAGACCTGGAACTGGAATATGATTCAATCACCAGGGTGGTGGTCTTCCTGGTAGCCCCTCCCACCTTTCTATATTAAATCCACGGAGTATTATGTGTTGCCAATATTACCTTAATCCAGAGTTATCAGAAAAAGAAGTTTAAAATGACCAGGAAAACCTTTTATGACTTTTACGTGACCAAAGTCTGAAATTGGATCAGCTATAACTGAATAGTCTACTTCTGTTCTCTTAATGCAGCAATCTCACGCTGGGCATAGATTATGGTGGGAGTCAGGAGACTTGAATTCCGGTCTAGACTTGGCCAATAATTTGCTGTGAGCTTAGAAAATTTGCTAATCTGTTTTAGTCTCCATTTCTTTGACTGTATAGTGAGATTTCTTGACTCTAAGCTGGCTTTTGGGTCTAATATCCTTTAATCTAACTCCCACCAATCCACTGGGAATGCTAGGGATACATGAATAAGTGCCTTTCCCAGGAGCCAGCCTGAGGATAAGAAAATACTGCTTTTTGGTGAATTTTCAGGGGTACAGAAAGTAGAAGACTCAGGGCTTAGGGAAACACAGCAGTGGCGTATGTTTACATTCCCTTGCCTTCTGGGCATATACAGATGCTCTTCACCTCCACTATTCATTTTGCCTACAGCTTTTGTTTTGTTTCCTGAAGGAAGCCCAGGATCTCTTGCAGTGAGAGCACGATATGGCAAGGAGGAAACTAACAAGGAGGCGTTGGATGCTGTCATACCTGGAAGTGAATAAGAAAGAGGTGGGCATTTCTAGCTGCGGGCAGGCGTGGGCACCCCTGGGGCCACCCTAACCTCATGGCCAGGCGACGGAATGTTGCTAAGGACTGGTGGATCACAGACATGCTGTGCCTTAGCAAGCACCTGCTTCACCTACAACTCCAAGTATATTGGCAGTACACTCACCAGAGTCTGGATTTAGAGTAAGTCAAGAGCGGACTATGTTTTAATGATATCCTCAGAGCTTCCATAGTAGGCACTCAATACATGTCTACTGAATGAATGAATATCCTGGCAGTATAGGATCATAACAACTAGAGAGAAACTACTTACCCCTGGGAACAGCTGTTCCAAGACCAGACAATGGAGTGCCAGGATCAAGGGTATGGGCTCCATCTCAATTTCTCCCCTTGTAATTCTTTATCTTGTGTTGGCACCAGCTTTCTCCATTACAAGGACCTCTGAAGAAGGAAGGTGGTTGAGGACCATCTATCTTTTTCTATATACTTATTTTGACATTTATTTTATTACAATAAAAAACATGTAACATAAAATTTACCATCTTAACCATTTTTAAGTGTACAGTTCAGTTATATTAAGTATATTCACATTGTTGGATATCAAGGTCTATCTCTTTTTAAGAGAAACTCCTGAGACCTGAAAGATACATAAATTTTCAGAAATGAGATATTATAGGAGAAATGGCTACAGACTGGCTTTCTAAAGTTTATATTTAATTTTCTAATACATTATTAGACAATTGATGCTATGCTTTTATGATTAAAAAATCCTTCAATAGTTGAGTCTAAAAGAAAGAGATAACATGGTGGCCATGACTATTATAAATGCATTTGCTGCATCTTTCAATTTTGGACTTTCTCTTATGATATGAAATCTTTAGGTATCACATTCTTATTTCCTCTTTGCTTAAGTGAGCATCTTCTGAGTTAAATAAAGCTAGGTTGCTGTACCACATATCACAATTATATGCTACTGTTTGACATGATACTAAAGAGTGAAAAATAGCTGAAGAAAACTTCCCTTCCTCCTTTCTCTCCCTATTTCTGCCTACTGGGTGCCAAACTCTATGCAGGGCCCTGCAGATACAGCAAAAAATAAGACAAAGTCTCTGGTTGAGACAGACAAGTCATTACAATAGGAGGTGGTAGGTTTGGAAGAGGGGAATGTCCATGATGCTGGAGGACCAGTTGGGTCTGTTGTGGTAATGCAGGTGAGATGTGAGGTGGCCTGAACCAGGGCTTTGAGGATGGCGAGAGATTTTGGCTTTTGGAACAACTTGGTGGATTCGTGTTTCTGTGGAGGCCATGGATCCAGGTGGCCCTAACCCCCCTGATCACTGTCCAGCAGGTGTTGTAAAATGTTCACATACCAATCTGTTTGGTTTGGTTCACACAGTATTATTATTATTATTATTATTATTATTATTATTATTATTATTATTATTATTGAAGTGTAGTCAGTTACAATGTGTCAATTTCTGGGGTACAGCATGTTTCAGTCATATATACATATATTTGTTTTCATATTCTTTCTCATTATAGGTTACTGTAAGATATTGAATATAGTTCCTTGTGTTATACAGAAGACATTTGTTTTTTTAATTTATTTTATATATAGTAGTTAGTATTTGCACATCTTGAACTCCCAATTTATCCCTTCCCACCATCTTTCCCCTGGTAACCATAAGTTTGTTTACTATGTCTATGAGTCTATTTCTGTTTGTGGATAAGTTCATTAGTGTCTTCTTTTTTCTTTTCTTTTTAGATTTCACATATGAGTGACATCAGATGGTATTTTTCTTTCTCTTTCTGGCTTACTTCACTTAGAATGACAATCTCCAGATCTATCCATGTTGCTGCAAATGGCATTATTTCATTCTTTTTATGGCTGAGTAGTATTCCATTGGATAAATATACCACAGCTGCTTTATCCAGTCATCTGCTGATGGACATTTAGGTTGTTTCTATGTCTTGGCTATTGTAAATAGTGCTGCTATGAACATTGGGATGCATGTATCTTTTTGAATTTGAGTTCCCTCTGGATATATGCCCAGGATTAGGATTGTTGGATCATATGGTAGGTCTATTTTTAATTTTTTAAGGAATCTCCATAATGGCTACACCAAACTACATTCCCACAAACAGTGTAGGAGGGTTCCCTTTTCTCCACAGCCTCTCAAGCATTTATGGTTTGTAGACTTTTGAATGATGGCCATTTTGACTGGTATGAGGTGATACCTCATTTCAGTTTTGATTTGCATTTCTCTGGTAATTAGCGATACTGAGTATTTTTTCATGTGCCTCACACAGCATTACTATTATTATTATTATTTCTAATGTGTAATGGTCCATTTATTTTCAACTGTTAGTCCCCTATTATAATATTTCAATTTTAAATCTGTTCCCTTATCTTCAGGTATGAATTTCACATTTCCAAGAACAATTTAATTAGACCATAAGTGACTTAGATTCCTAACCTGCTAAAAGGAAAATTGTTTGAATAGAGTAGTACCATATTCATTTAAAACCACCAAATATGGAACCAGAAATCAGAAGAGAAACCAAAAGTGGAAAATTTTTAGATCACCTCTGTCCAATGGCAACTCACTCATCTATGCGGGGAATTTCTGTATACTTTATCATGACCAAACCCAAACACAAATTGCAATCAACCTACCATAAAATTAAATCAATGATATTTAGAGCTTTCTGGCAATCCTAAGAAGATTTTGTTTGCAAAATATTTATAAAAGCTTTATTTTTTAATGTGTGTTACTTGCCAAAATAAAATACAAATTTTTAATACTTAGTGGGTGTGTACTGGGATACCTGACCCAGTTGTTACACTGGGGAAATCTGCCTGTTCTCTTGGTAAATGCTTTCCTGAGCTCCCCTTCCTCCAGGGGGCACATTCTCCCAGAGAACCCCCAAGCCCACTTCCCTACAATCTGGCTATGAAGAAGTTCCACCTGGCATTAAGGGCCTCCAGCTCCCTGCTGCATCACAAGATCTCATATTCATTTGCTGACTATCCTTGCCCTCAGCCATGATGACTGTTAAATACTTTGACTATCACCCCTGCCTTTAGGTGACAAGGTATGCAGCCTCTGGGCTGGATCCTGCCAGCTTTCCATTCCTCTCTCTCCATCACAGATGGCTTTGGAGTTTGGGTTAATTTTGTGGTTAGCTTTTAATTATAAAAGCTGTTTTATTTTTGGAAGTGTTTACAATTCCATAGTGAAGTGCTTAGCCCTGATCAATCTGGAGAGGATTAGGTAAATTTTTATAACCTACGGGAAAACAGGAAATTCTGTTTTATTTTTGCAGCTTTAACACATAATGTGATTTTTTTTCAGCAATTGAATGCCATTCCAGAGACATACTTAAGTTCTTTACAGGCAGCATCAGGTAGCACCATGGCTAGAAAAAAGAAAATAATAATACACCTGCATGTACTTTCTAAATCCAGCCTGTTTGGCCTTTCCTTCTCAAACAGCCCATCCCTGGGAGACCTGAAGGCCAACGTTAGAGGAACCTGTTGTTCCTCCTCCAAGAAATTGTTCTGCGTCTAGAGAAACACGTGTTCCGTTTTAATTAGAAACCGGTGGGGCACTGGGCCCGCTGGCTGGCTGTGCGGCCACGCTGTCAACCGGAGGGTTGAGCGGAGGCCAGGAGTCTGAGTATCTTCAGGGTAAGGTATTCGGTTACACGAGGGAGGGGAGCTGGTGGCCAGTCCGCCTAACTGGATAAAACGTTCTGGGTGTCAGAGGCTAAGGACAGGTTGGAAGAAAGTGATACACGGAGAGGGGTGAGGGGAGGAGAGCAGGCGGGCCAGCCTGCCGTCTGTCTCTGTCAGCTGTGAGGAGGTCTCTGTGCCTCCCCACTGTGTCCCCTCGAAATGGAGCTCGTGGGACTAAATCATGGTGGGTTTCAGTTGGTTGGTGCCCCTTCCCCCTGTTCTACAGCACTCCCTCCCCACGATCACCCAGATAAACCCTCTTCTCACTAACAGCTAATTGGCTAAGTTATTGGCACCTCCCTCGCAGCTTTCCTGAGATGGTGGAATTGTGGGAGAGGCAGGCTTTCTTGAATTCCCCTCCCCCTGAATCAGAGGCAGTAGCTCCCCAGGTCCTCTCCCACCACCAGCTGGAATCTACTGCTTTTATAGCTGTTATTACATCGCATCGTAACCATGGCTCACAGGCCTCCCTCCACGCTAGAAGGTGGACCACGTGACACCAACGACCAGCCCTTCCGCTTGTTTGTAGAGCCAGCATCTGGCTCCACGTCTTAACTCAGTAAGTGGAATAAATGTTTGTCAACCAAAGGCAGGCAAAATCCAGGCGAGGTGGGGAGCAACACTGACTGTGCTGTGTGCATTTCCCACAGCCACGCTGCTTTCAAGGATCCAAAGCGTGATAAGACCTTGTATTATAGTCACTGAAGGGTTTAAGAGGTGGAAACTGGTTGTTGCTTGATGTAAATAATCTCTCCAAGATATGCTTGACCCTCAGATGTCAGTCTGGACAAATCAGTATACAAACTATATTCATTTTGATTCCATTTGGAACGCTCTGTGTACGCTGGTGCCGCTGTGTTGGAACTGGTGGAGCTAATCTGTTGCTCTCCAGCGGAGCCGAGGCCGGCGGGAGGCGCTTTGCTGGTGTTAACATCACTGCGGTGCCTGGAGGCAGAGCCGGTCCTCACTGCACGCTTGGGGAACCCGGGGCTCAGAAGGGTTCCAAGGTGGCGGGACCCCGTGCTCCGAGAGACTCAGTTTCCAGACTCTGTCGCTTGTCATTATGGGGCTTTGGGGGAAGTTACTTAACTATGGTCATTAAAGCCAGAATATTTGGAAAGCAGTCAATGTTTGTCTTGGCCAACCCGTGCTGGCCCCGTGCAGTGAGGGGTGCCGTGGTGTGTGAGTGACTTGCCCCGTGTCGGATGCACACACGTTGATGAGAACTTTGTGACCTCTTTGTTCCCTTTCTTTGGGATGGGAGGAGAGAAGGCTCCAAGGTCGGCATACTTTCAATTGTGCTCATTCTGGAGTTTGGAAGAGCCTGTTCAACTCACAAGCTGAACAGGCCTTTCTCTTGGACCTGAAAGATTTATGACTTGATGGGCCAAAAACCCCACCGCAAAAACCTCACTGAGCTTGTTTTTCACATTGTCTTCCAAATATCAACTCAGATTCACAGGACCGTCTGGCCCACAGACAGTCACCCATTGGCCTCTGCACAGTGTGTTATTGTACAGCACTTCCTCAGGGGCTATAATTAGGTGATGGTGTAAGGAGGCCACGGCACACACTTGAATAGCGACTCTATTTGGGTCATGATGTCACTTGCCCACTCGAGTCCCTGCTTATCATATGGCCTTCGCTGGAGTGTGGTTAGAATTCAGTGCACGTGAAATCAGACCTTCACTGAGTTTCCCGTGAAGTAATGATAGCACTTAGGATGAATCACTTGGGATGAGAACCTTTACATACCTGAAATAATTATGACTTAAGAGCCGAGAGTTCTGGGAACCTCACTTTCTAGCTCTTTAATCTGGATAAGCCCCTCAAACTCTCAGAGACTTCCTTTGTTCATCTGGAAATTGGGGTTCATGGTACCAGTAACTCCAGTGGGTTATAATGTGTAGTGTGCAAGTTACTTCCCTCCCCCCCACCCCCACCCAATCAATGGCCATACCCTGAGCATCCTGCCTCTTAACGTATCTCTCAACTCCTTCCACGTTTCTTTGTCTCTGTGGCCACCGTCCTGGGCCCAGCTGCTGTCCTCTTTCACCTTAGACCATTGCACTAGCGTCTTGGCTGGTTTGTCGCATGCACTCCTGTATCCCACTAATAGATTTGCTGCTTCCAGAGTGATCTTTCTGGACAGTCACCTGGAACATAGCCTCTAGCTGAAAAACCTTCTAGTGGCATCTCTGTGCTCTTAGGATAAAGCCCCAGTTCCTCCTCTTGACCTCCAAGACCCTGCAGGATCTGTCCTTGTCTGTATCTCAGAGCTTATGCATGTCCTGCCACCCTTCCCCTCACTCCCAGCATTTCAGCCAAATCAGCTTATCTGCAGCAACTCAACTGCATCAAGAACTCTCCTCGTTAAAAGACCTCTGCACTGGATGTTCCTTCTGCCTAGCACAGTCTCTCCACCTTCTTAATCCCCTGCCATGCCCTGCCAACTCCAGAGGCTCCTTCAAGAACGAGTTTGAAATGCTGCTTCCTTAGGAAATCCTCCTGAGACATCCCCGCCCCCATTATATAATCTCCCGATAAACATCGTCTTCCTAGACTATGTCGCAACTCCAGTTAAATAATTACCTGGGAAAATATTTATTTAAAGCCTGTCTCCCTCTCTGGGCTGTTTCTTGAATCCCATCTTATTTCCAGTACACTAGGTGGCACATAACATTCACTGATAAAACATTGTGGAGGGGATAAATCTTGCTCCCCCTCTCAGCACTTTATGCTGCCATTTTCTGCTGTTGAACATTCCTCGGGGCACCTTTGCTATTTAATCTCCAGCCTCCCCTTGGTTGAGAGGGCAGATGGCTCTGTGCGAGGAAACCCCATCTCTGGGTTTTCTTGGTCACCAGGATCTGGGTGGGAACCACGGGAGGAATCAGGAGGAGTTATCGGCCTGCTGAATGTCAGAGCTAGAAAGAGGCTTAGGGTTCAACGAACCCTATGGTCACATTTTACAAATGGGGAACCTGAGGCCAAGAGAGATTGAATGCTGTGCCCAAGAGCAGAGCTAAGGAATGGATTCAATGACTCTAAAATGTTCTTTCATCAGACATTAATACACCCATATGAAAATATGTATTTATACATAATTTATAGAATTTATTTTATCATTTTCATTGCTATTGCCCCATTGATCCTCATAGCAGCCTTGAGAAGAAGGCAGGGCAGGCATTGTTCATCCTCATTACACAGATGAGGAAGCAAGAACAGAGTGTCTAGGTGATTTATATCTACACCCACGGTCAACCCAACTTACAAGTGCAAAAGTCTGACTGGCTCCCTGAGCTTCTGCTTCTTGGGCACATGTTTTCACCATTGTATTGCTCTGCACCTCTTACAAATAAATACTTGGGCAATTCCATTTCTGGTAAGAAATGCATCGGCCAGGGAGCCACAAGTGGGAGCAAAGCAAAGTTCTGCTTTGTCCTCTTGCTCATCTAGTGGCTGTGATGCCCATGACCCACCCTTCCATCTGTCAGGTGACACAGTGTAGTCAGAGGACGTGACTGGAAGAGAGTATAGGCTCTGTAGAGTCAGCCTCATCCGGGTTCAAGCCCTGGCTCTGCTCCTTCCAACCAGGTGGTCCTAACCAGCTTAATAGGCACCTCTCTGAGCCATAGGTGTCCAGTTGTAAAATGCGGGTACTGATTGCGTCTCCCTCCCTAGCTCTGTTCAGGATTAAATGAGGTCGTGCTTATAAGACAGAGAAAACAGAAGGCATTCTAAACACTATTTATCCTAACATCCAAGGCAGCCTGGAGCAACAAAGTTGAGAAGAAAAATGTTGGGAAAGGCCATCTTTTGGATGGAAGAGTTATAGGGAGTTGTCAGAAGGGCAAAATGAACCCTGGAGGTGTGGTTACAAGGGGAGCAGGTTTGTAGGCTGATGCAGATTGTATGTATGTGAGCTGCAGTCTTGTTGGCTGCGTCCTGATTTCACGTGAGTCCCCATGGGTCACACCTGTTGTGTGAGTGCATGCTTGCTCCCTGGGGTGGAGGGGGTGGAGTTGAGGGTGTCGAGCAGGGGGCAGACAGCATCCCAGCAGCCCCCTGGCCTCCAGCAGCACCATCAACACATTTCCGCACAAATTACATTTCCTATCTCTGCCCCTGGAAGGGGAAAGTTAAAAAAACAAACGGGAGAAAATGTTTATGAATTAATCTGATTGACAATCGGAAAATGGTTTTATTCTTAAAGCCATTTGGGAGTTTTTGTTTTTCTAGGCTGTGACTTCACAAAATGTATCCAGAAATGGTGCTTTAAGGAACTTAATTGAACTGTGAACACTGTCATTTAGGAGTACCTTTTTTTCACAGTCTAAAAGTTGATGTCTAGAACACCATCCCCAAAGGTTAAATTAGAAAGTATACATTGAGAGGGGCCTTCCATGATCAACATTTAAATTAAAATTTCATGGCAGTCTCAGGAGTAAGAAAGAGGGGTTGTGGAAGGAGGTGGCAGGTGATCAGAGTAGAGAGACTCAATTTAAAAAAAAAAAGAGCCCAGATCATTCATTTCTGGGGAGGGAGGTCTGTTCCCCAGCAGCTTCTCAGACAGAAGTCATGGCCCTGGGGAATTCACCAGGTTCAAGGGCTGTGTCTCAGCCCACAGGCTCTGTCACTGCATTTTGTCCACAGATCAAGGGTAAGTCCACGGGCACTTAAACTAATCCAAGACACTGGATTAGTTAATTTCCAGCACGAAATCACCATGGCAAGGTCCACATTGGCGTAGCAAGCTGGTTCTCTCCTTTATCGGGCAGCCGTATAACCGAGTCGAGTCAGAGGAATTGAATGTCAATGGGGGAGGGAGAAAGCATCTGAGTCAGCCCTGCCACCAAGGCCCAAGGGCATCAAGTCCCCAAGCCAGGGCTCCTGTCCCTTTGGGAGGACACTGCCCACATCTGCATCCATGAGAGCTCTGCTCCTGTTGCCACCAAACCCTGTTTTGAAGGGCACATCCTTTTTTCTAAGGAGAAAAGATTTCTCTTCTCCAAAGAGATGTATAGTCAAATATTTTTCCAAGATTGAAAATGGTGAATTCAAGTTAATAAATGAGATATTCAGGATGGCAAAGAAATTGAGACAGGGACATATTCCTTGAAATATCTTCTCGTGAAGGAAAAGAAAGTAAATGATGTTACGACGTGTGGGGGTGGGAAAGGAAGGTGGTCTCTGGACTATTCTGACTGGCTCAGCTTAGTTAAATTGTTGAGAACAAGAAACCAAGTAGTAATTATCTAAGTGGATTGGGGAAGGCACAGCGGTTTTGGGTCAGTATGATACAGTGTCTCCACTGTGTCTGTCTCCAGATCCCTATTCACCTGCTTCTACCCACATTCCTGAGATCTCACCCACCCTGTGGCATCAGTGCTCACATGGGTACAGGTAACCCTTAACTCTCTCTCTCCTTCCCTTTTCTCTGTTGTCTCTCCAATTTTCTCTTTTCCTTCACTACCCTAACCTCTTCACTCAATACACGTTTATCACGAACCTACCTTGTGCCAGGTACCATGTAGGTGCTGGAGACACAGTGGTAAAAATAACTGCCACCCTGCACTTATGATCCGTCACCACCAAGCCAAGATTAGTGCCGTGCTCACTCAGTTCTCTGCTGCTCCCCTGAGACCGTGCGTCCTTTCCCCTCATCTGGCAGAAACAGTCATCTTTCAAGCCTTAGCTTAAGGCCCCTTCCTTACTGGAGCTATCATAGATCTCTCCCTCCTCTGTACCCCAGCTGCCACTGGCCTTTGATGTGCTTGAAGTGTTCCGTGCCAGGCTCCCCCACATCCAACCTGTGTGACCTGGGCAAGTCACTGTGCCATAGTTTTCTCGTCTGTAAAAGGAAGGCAATGCTGATATTGCAAAGAAGGCAAAACTTCACCTCTACCCATCTTAGGTTTTCAGTTGGGACCCTTCACCAAAAAGATTAACAAGAGAAAAACAAACAGTTTACAAATGCATGCAGTGCACATCACGCGGGAGAAACCTGAATAAAAAGTAACTCGAAGTGGTGGCTTAGAATTTTGGCTTATCTAGTATCTTCAACAAAGAACAATAAATCTAGGGAGAAATGATGGGACAAGGGAAAGCAATTTTAGGATTCCAAGGGCAGCAAACTGTGGAAAGGTAAATATATGGAAAGGAACTAATGGAGTGAAGTTTGTTTGCAGATTCCTCTGGGTGCTCTCTGAGCTGATAAGAATCTGTTTCCAGTAAAAGGAGAATTTATACCCTGCCTTTAGGCAGAAAAGTGGGAAATTTTTCTGAGTTTGTTACTTCTTAATTGCCTTTAGCTCCAAATAATTTTTATGTCAAAGATGCATATTTTGGGGGGACATGTTCTGCTTTCTTTCAATATCAATTTCAAGCTGTTTTGAAACATAGTCTGGCCCATTGTGCACCCAGTAAATATCAGCTGCTGTGGTTAATGATAATGATGATGGTAACAAGGGAGAGGGAAGTGGTGTAGCCACTATGGAAAACAGTGTGGTGGTTTCTCACATAAACATCGAGTCGCCACATGACCCAGCAATTCCACTCCTATGCATATACCCAAGAGAAATGAAAGCACATACCCACACAGAGACTTGTACACAAATGTTTATAGCAGAACTATTTGTAATAACCCAAAAGCAGAAACAACCTAAATGTCTGTTGACAGATGAATGGATAAACAAATTGTGGTATGTAATACAAAGGAATATTATTCAGCCATGAAAAGGAATAAAGTTCTGACACATGTTACAACCTGGATGGATCTCAAAGCCATTATCCAGCAGCTTACTAAGGGATGAGTTTGGGCTTATAGAAAATCACCTTCTAACAGTTTGTTCCAAGGTAGTGGCTGTGAACACAGACCTGAAATACTAGGATTTGGATGAAAAAGAGGGAACATGTTCCCAAACAACAGGTAGTGTGAGAAGAGGACCAAGCAAACACTAGGGAAGATGGTGGGTGGGATGCAGGGATTCCTGTCAGCGCTGGACAGAAAGGGGCAGAGGGGAGGAAAAGGAGGGGTTGCAAGGGTCTATGGCCACCAGGGTGTGTGATCCATGCTCTGGGGAGGGTCCTGAAGCCAGGGAAGTGAATGGACCGTGAGACGCTGGGCTAAGAGATCTAGGAGGATTTTGTGGGATGATTTAGAAGTCTCGGGAGAAATAAGGCAGCTGTAAAGAAAGACTCCAATTGTGGGGAATGTGTGTCAGGTGAGGCTGAAACAGTCTGTGGGATTCAGCAGACTGCACCTAATAGCAGGGGGAGTGCCCCAGCCCAGGTCTTGACAGCACATGTGGAGATGGCTGACGCTATGTTGTTTTGCTGGGCAGAAGGTGGGGCTGTGAGAGGCGACTGCAGACTCCCTTACTCAGGGCATATCTCCCAGCTCTCCAGTTCCTAGACTCTATCAGACATTGTTTCCCTCGGGTTCCTGCAGCCTTTGGTTCCTCCCTCACTTTGACCTTATTCTTCTTTCCCAGTAGATTGGAAGCATCTTGAGGGCAGAGGCTGTGCCTTGGTCACCACACAGCTCAGGCAGGAAGTGCTCACTCTCTGCTCATTTGGTAGAAAAGAATCTCACCATTTAGGGAAGAGGCCTGCCTTCCAGATGCCCACAGAAAATGAAAATGCCTTCCTGGTTGATGGTTACAAATGGCCTTCCTGACTTGCCTGGTGGGGACAGGAGGTAGAACTCACATCCATTCTCTAGAAGAGGAATGAATAAGTCCCTAGGAGAGGTCAAAGTTCATCTCTTTTTTCTTTCCTCCCAGCGTTTGCATTTTTGCATGTGGGAAGCCTGGTAGGTGTCTTCCTGGGTAATGGTATGTCTGAGCTGGACAGGGATGAAAGAGGGTGAGGGAGACTTGATACGCGATGAAGGAGGAAAGAACCAGGAAGAGCTCTGCTTACCAGACTTCCCATGCACACGGGCCAGGCCCCAGGCATCGGTGGCCGTGAGCTTGGGATCAGGGAGCCTACACTTGGCCAGGTCTCTGCTGCTCCTGGGAGGCCCTGGGCCATCCAGCTGTGTTTAGGGCTGTGCTTAGTGGACTGTTTGCAACAGTCAGTGTTATAGATGAACTGCAGTTTCATCTCTGGGTTCTCTGTTCTTGGGGAGCGGATACCTTCTGCTCTTCAAGCCAATGTTACCTGCCTGATAGGGCTTTTCATGTAAATTCTTCAGTTTCCAGTGTTAACTCTGCTTGTGACTATTTACCCTCACACTAAGGCCAGTCTTGTTGAGAATAATCCTAGATCAATATTCTTTAAAATTTTTTTCTATTTTTAAATTTTTAATATTTTAAAATTGAGACATAGTTGATTTACAATGTTATGTTAGTTTCTGGTATATAGCATAGTGATTCAGTTATACATACAAGTATACACATTTTTTTTCATGTCTTTTTCATTATAGGTTGTTATGAGCTATTATAGTTCCCTGTGCTATACAGTAGGACCTTGTTGTTTATCTATCCTGTACATAGTAGTTAGTATCTGCAAATCCCAAACTCCCAGTTTATCCCTCCCTCCCTCCTTCCCCCCGCCCTCTGGTAACCGTAAGTTTATTTTTTATGAATCTCATTTCTGTTTTGTAAATCAGTGCATTTGTGTCATTTTTTTAGATTCCACATGTAAGTGATAACGTATGGTATTTTTCTGTCTTTTTCTGGCTTATTTCACTTAGTATAATAATATCCAGATCCATCCATGTTGCTGCAGATGGCATTATTTCATTTCTTTTTATTGCTCAGTAGTATTTCATTGTATGTATGAAACACACATACATACATGTAACACATATGTACACACACACACTACATTTTCTTTATCTTTTCATCTGTCAGTGGTTTTTGTAAATAGTGCTGCTGAGAACATTAGGGTGCATATATCTTTTTGAATTAGTTTCCTCTGGATATATGCCCAGGAGTAGGATTGCTGGATCATATGGTAAATCTATTTTTAGTTTTTTAAGGAATCTCTATGATATTCTCCAAGTGGCTGTACCAATTTACATTCCTACCACTAGTGTAGGAGGGTTCTCTTTTCTCCACACCCTCTCCAGCGTTTATTATTTGTAGACTTTTCATGATGGCCATTCTGACTGGTGTGAGGTGGTACCTCATTGTAGTTTTGATTTGCATTTCTTGAATGATTAGTGATGTTGAGCATCTTTTCATGTGCCTTTTGGCCATCTGTATGTCTTCTTTGGAGAAATGTCTATTTAGATCTTCTGCCCAGTTTTTAATTTGGGTTGTTTGTTTTTTTGATATTGAGCTGTATGAACTGCTTGTATATTTTGGAAATTATTCCCTTGTCAGTTTGCAAATATTGTTTGCAAATATTTTCTCCCATTCCGTAGGTTGTCTTTTCATTTTGTTTATGGTTTCCTTTTCTGTGCAAAAGCTTTTAAGTTTATTTAGGTCCTATTTGTTTATTTTTGTTTTTATTTACATTACTCTAGGAGATGGATCCAAAAAAATATTGCTACAATTTATGTCAAAGGGTGTTCTGCCTATGTTTTCCTCTAGGAGTTTACAGTATCCAGTCTTACATTTAGGTCTTCGATCCATTTTGAGTTTCTTTTTGTATATGGTGTTAGAGAATATTCTAATTTCAGTCTTTTACAGGTAGATAGCTGTCCAGTCTTCCCAGAGCCACTTATTGAAGAGACTGTCTTTTCTCCATCGTATATCCTTGCCTCCTTTGTCGTAGATTAATTGACCATAAGTGTGTGGGTTTATTTCTGGGCTTGCTATCTTGTTCTGTTGTATCCTAGATCAATATTCTTAAAGTACTATCTTCACTGTGTCTTTCCTCTGTAGACATCTCCCATGGTCTTCATTGCTGCTACCCACAGCATAGTTTGAGGACCAACAGCACAAGCATCACCTGGGAGCTTGTTAAACATGCAGAATCTCAGGCTCCATCCCAGACCTCCTGAATCAGAATCCACATTTTAACAAGGTCTCTGGGTGCTTTGTATACATATTGAAGTTGGAGGAGGTCTGACTGACATAGACTGAGATAAACACAACTTCTAAGCTGACCCCATATCACTCATTGCTCCTCTAAATAAATAAACATTCACTTCAGAATATCCTGATCTAAATCAGCTTGGTGCCCTTAAAAGCTCTCTCTTAACGTGTGTGCTTCTGGCTTTTAGTTTCAGACTTCATTCTTATTTTTGCGTACAGAAATTTTTCTAGTACATATTCTTGCAAAACTAATTTCTCCTGAGATGCTGCCTTTATTTCTCCATTATTCCATGTCCCACAATCAATCTCATGGATTGTCCCACAGGCCAATCCCATGTCCTCTGCACTTCCACACCCAGCCTGGAATTCCAGAATGCTACACCATATGAGAGTCCATAATCCCTTTCTCTGCCTGAGAATGAGTTGGGTAGACTTCAGAACATGCCATGTTTATTTATTTACACTTCTGTATCTTTGCTCAGCTGGGGTCCCCTATGGAAGTTCTTTTACCCATTGGCTTACGCTTTCACGGTCTAGCTGAAGCCACACAGCTTGCTTGAAGCTCTTCCTAGAGCCATCAGAAGTATCAAGGCCATACTGCTCCCTCCTTTCTCCAAGCTCTCAGATCATCTGTCTGAAACTATGATTTGGGTACCAAATCCCATGGACCTTTGCACTGAGGTGGCAACCGGTTTATATGTTTACTAAGAAACAACACAATGTTTTGCCTTTTCCTTTTAAATTTTGAAATAATTTTAGATGGAAAAGTTGTCAAAATAATAAGAGGAGAGCTCCCATATACCCTTCACCCAGCTTTCCCTAATGTTAACATCTTCTGTAACCATGTGGAGTGATCAAAACCAGGAAATTGACTTTGGTACAATACTATTAACCAAACTACAGATCTTATTGAGAGAGATTTCCCCAGTTTTCCTATTAATATTCTTCCCCTGTTCCAGGATCCAATCCAACATCCCACCTTGATGTAGCTGTCATGTCCCCTTAGTCTTCTCCAACCTGGGAATAATTCTTCTGTCTTTTCTTGTTCCTCCTACACTTGACACTTTTGAATAGTGCTGGTCAGCTATTTTGTAACACGCCCTTCAGTTTGAGTTTGGTGCTTTCTCAAGGCTAGACTGAGGTTTTGCATTTTTGGCAAAAAATTACACAAGAAGGATTTTGTGTTCTTCTCAGAGCATCATTATATCAGGAGATGTGATATCAACATGCCTTATTACTGATGATCTTAGCCTTTATCACCTGGTTGAGGTGGTTTCTGCTAAGTTTTCTCTACTGGAAAATTACTATTTCCCCCTTTGTAATTGATAACTATTTTGAGAGAGATACTTTGAGATTATGCAAATATCTTTTTCTCTTCAAATATATGCCCACTAATTTTAACATCGACTCTTGGATCTACCTACAAAAGTTATCCCTGTGGCACCCACTGTGTATGTATTCCTAAGTGCTTAATTGTGTGAGATAAGTAAACCCTATTTAAATCATTGCAATAGGGTTTTCTTTTCTTTTTTTTTTTTTATTGCTGTTTCAAGGTTTTTTTTTTTTAAACATTTTTATTGGTTTATAATCATTTTACAATGTTGTGTCAAATTCCAGTGTTAAGCACAATTTTTCAGTTATACATGAACATATATATATTCATTGTCACATTTTTTTCTCTGTGAGCTGCCATAAGATTTTGTGTATATTTCTCTGTGCTATACAGTATAATCTTGTTTTCTTTTAACTGAACCTTCTTTGGATTGTCTTTCTAATGGGATCCACTACAACAGGGTTTGAATCTGATAAATGGCACAATCAAATAAATAAAACATTCCTTCATTCATCCATCCATCCAATATTCCTTTAATTTTTTTGTAAACAAAACAAAACAAAACAAAACTGAATGCCAATCTCTGTGTTTCTCTCAGTTATGCCCTAACTAGTATCCCCTACTCCCTGCTGTTCTGTTTGAATTGTTATGAGAACTTGCTGTTTTGGCCAAATGAGTGAGCCAAGATAGGAACATTAATTTTTTTGAGCAGATGGCTGTCAAAATGAGTCTGACAAAAGAGGTGCCAGATTGTTTTCCTGGAATGTACCGTCATAGAAATGACTCTGTCATGGACATCTGTTGTTTGTGTCTGCCCAGCATCCATCACCCCTTCTTTAGATCACAGTACCCAAGTTTCCTTTGCAGAATCTCCCCTCCCGTGTTCTGAGTCCATGTGGTTTAGTGGAGCTGGCCCACCTGCTGGCATCAGAGGTGGGCACATGTCCTATGCCAGGACAGAATTAGCCATCCCTCTGGCCATAGTAATTGACTGAGAAATTGGCATCTGGCTCTAGTTGGCCAATCAGAATCTCTTCCAGGATCCTTGGTGGAATTATCACTGGGTATGTAAGAGAGTAGGCTTGAAGCCTGTAGCTTCCACTGGACATCTTTGCCACCATGTGGGGGAAAAACAGACTGAGAACAAGGCCAACACAGTGGAAGACAGTGAAGTGGGAGAGATGAGGAGCCTGTTCCTCATGATGTCAGTTGATCACCTGGATCTAGCTTCAGGAAAAGCTAGATCCACCCTAGGACTTTTCAGTTGCATGAGCAAATTGGTTTCCTTTCATTGTTTAAGGCAGCTTGGGTGGAGTTTCTGCTACTTGTAACTCCAAGTCCTAACAAATGCAGATGCTTTTTGAGCATCTACTGCACATGAGGGCGTACCCTTCAGGATTCAAAGAAGAGCCAGACGTGGCCCCAGCATGCCAGGAGCCCTCAACCTAGCACAGAATATAAGACCCAGGAACAAATATCCCCAAGAAAAGGGGCCCATGCCATCAGCCTGATCCATGCATGAAGAGCTTGGCTGGAGGACCACAGCGAAGGGAGTGATGAATACCAGCTGGGAGGAATTTGGAGCATGGATGAGATGAGGGACATTGTTCCTGGCAGAGGAAAAGGCTTGGGCAAGGGTCCAACATTGAAAAGGAAGGTTCTGGGTGGTGGTGGTGGGGGACCTAGAGAAAAGATTTGTTCAAAACAAATTGTGGAGGCTCTGATTGGCAGTCTGAGGGGTCTGATTGGCAGTGGGAAGCGAGAGAGGGATTTTGAGTAGAGGAGGGAGGTGATGAAGGTGATTTGGCAACAGCGAGTACAGTTGGAGGGGAAGAGTTGGGAGGCAGGGGACTGGTGAGGAGGCCAATGCGACCGCAGCTGAACCTCAGTGCAGGGCTGGGAAGGACCAGACGGAAAAAGAAGGCTGGAGGCGGATGGAATCCCAGCCTCTGAGAACATTCTGCCGAGAGAGGCTTTGGCCATATTTGCTCAAGAATCTTCCTTGTCGTATCATTTGAAAGCCATACTTTTTATTTCATGCTAAACATTGTCAGAGGGAGCAGTGGCAGATTCATCCTGAATGTGAGCCAGTCGGCCTGGCATGCACACTTTTAATGGCATTCCAGACCTTGGGGCCTGGCAGACTCCCTCGGAACCCTGCCCCTGCTCTGGCTCCCTCCTAACCCGGAGTGAGGATGGCAGGAGGAGCGTCTCCCTTCTAACTTCAGGGCCTTCCGAGCAGAAAAGTTCACAAATGGGACTCCACCCAGCATCCCCCCACCACCACCACGAGACAAGTGCAGCTTGGCCTTCTTGGAGATGCCACTGCTTTGGTTTCAGCCATTCTGTCCACACCTCAGTCCTCTTCTCTCTCATCTTCCTCACACCCAGTCTTGAGTAAGTCCCACCCGCACTGCTGTGGCTAACCTTCCTCCAAGTCCCCCCCATCACCCATGTGGATTCCTGCAGCAGCCTGGCTGGTGTCCTGGCTGCTCCAGTCTGTAACTCAGGAAAGCAGCAAGAACAATCCTTTAACATTACAAGCCAGATCCTGTCACTCCTCTTCTTAAAACCTGCTGATGGCTTTCTGCCCGATTCAGAATAAAATCCTAAATCCCAATGATGGCCCCAGGGGATTCTACATGCTCCGACCCTTGGTTACTTCTCCAGCTGTATTGCCTACCACTCCCTTTTCACTTTGAGCCTTGACTCCTGCTCCTCTGCTGACTTCTGTCTTTCTCTTCGTGACTCATGACGTGCCTCATCATAACAAAAGCTTGTATCTGTTAGGATAGGTTAAGATATGCTGCAGTAACAAATAACCTCCAAATTTCCATGGCTTGAATAATACCGGGTTATTGCCCATTCACAGGCCATGTCTGCTGTGGGTGGGGCAGAGTGGCTCTGTTCTTCAGAGTCACTCCAAGTTGACAGAGCAGCCACCATCTTAAATGTTTCTGGTTGCCGTCCTATCGAGAAAGAAACTGTTGAGGTTCTCACAATGGCAATTCAATGTTAGGCTCAGAAGAAACACATGTCTCTTCTGCTCATGCTCTCTGGCCAATCACTGGCCTCAGTCAATCACAAGAGAACCCAACTGTGTAATCTAACCACGTAGCCAGGAGTGGAAGGGATCTGTCATTATTTGGTGAGCAGCAGTGTTGGAGACCAGGATAGCTGGTTTTTCTGTGCGTGTATGTGTCATAGATTAGAATCCCTTGGAGTGTCTTCCAGCCCAGCAATTGTGAACTCTGGCAGGGTTGGCCAGGTGGGTTAGGGTAGAGGGCAGGTGGAGAGAGAGGATGGTGGGGAGGGTTGGTTACCTCTCAGGAAGAAATGAGAACACGGCTGAGTTTGGCTGCTTCACTGGACCAGTCCAGTGGTTGCATGTAAGAAAACAGGGTGGTAATTTGTCGGGTCCTTTGGGCCAAGTGTTCCTCTATACTGATGGTGGGCTGGAAAGATCCACCCCTGTCCAGACATATACCTTCTGATGTCTGCAGTTCTTCCATTAGTGATCCAGTCCTTTTGTTCTAAAATAGAGTTTCCCAAGTTGTGTCCAGCCATACACTTGTATGAGATGTCAACAGATGCTCCTTGTTCAAATTAGATGTGAAATGCTGGGTTAAACAAAATTAAGCAGGTTTTTCCTCTGCAGGCCTTCTCAGGGCCTTGTTTGATATGTAACATGTACTCTCATCTACCTGACAGATACTCAAGGCCCAACTTGCATGTCATTTTCTCTTGCCAGATTTAGCAAATTAAAATACAGGATGCTCAGTTGAACTTCAGGTAAACAACAAGTAATCATTCTAGTAGACATACATCCCAAACAGAGCATGTCCCAAACATTGCCCTGGACATAGTTATACTAAGAAATGATGCTTGTTTAGCTGAAATTCAAATGACCTGGGAACCCTGTTCTGTGGTTGGCCCTGACTCACTTTTTTTCAGGTTCCTTTCCCACCTGCTGCTCGCGGAGGCGTTCTAGCACTCTCTACGCACCTGTCACTGCACACCCTCCCGCCCGTCTGCACTCTGACATCATTATCCTCACCTGCCATGGGGCTGGGACGTGGCAGCGTATTAGTTGTCACGTATGAGTAAGTGGGTGCTTTCTTCTTATTTCCCGAGCTCTCTATTTATTTTCAGGGATGACTTGGCAGCATCTGGTTTTGATTTCATTCAGGATGTTGTGCGAGGAGACAGGAGTCAAGTTAACTATTGCCTGGGATTACAGTAACACTTTTCTTAACACAGATGTGTCCCAACAAGACACTTTGGGCTCGGACATTTCATTACCCGATGGAAGAAAGCCCGAGGCCCGTGGCTGACGCTTATGTCCCCTCCCTGCCACTGGGCACCGAGAAGCAAAGGTGGACGGTGTGAAGTCTCAGGCTCCCTCCTCCCCGTGATTCTGGGGTCAGAGAGCAAATCAGCCATGGCCCAAGAGGGTCCCTGTGTGTGAAGGGGAAGGGGCTTTCTGATTTTGAGACTGATTTTCCATATTTACTTGGAAGTGGATTGATTCTTGTAAAAGTTCTTTTAAACTGTCACTTCGGCATCTGACACACAGAAGAAAACTGGCCCGAGGTGATGGTGGGCACAAGCTCCCTGAGACCATCAGAGCCTGGTGTCCGGGCTCCTGACTCTGGGCCCTCACACCACTCTCATGAGCAGCAAGAATTCTGTGAATGCAGCATTCCTCTGAGGAAAACCATGAGGGGGTCAGCCCCTCAAGACTATAGGCCAGCCAGAGCACTGGTGGTTCTAAACAGCTTGAGCTGGGTGAGGCTTTGCAGTGAGCATGGTGAAAGTTCCTTGTCTTATTGCTGCTAAGAATTTCCCAGCTTTCAACACACTTTCCCTTTCTCGGTTGAATGAAATTTCCAAAGTTGATCACTGGTTAATCACGCCGAACAAGAAGCCACAATGCCCAAATGTCCAGACTGTGTGTGTGTGTGTGTGTGTGTGTGTGTGTGTGTGTGTGTGTGTGTGTGTGTGTGTCTGGGGGAGCTGCCTAGTAGACTCTGCCTCTTCACTAGTCTCTAGTCCCCCTCTCTGCTCACCTGATGCTCACAGGAGCAGACAACATGGCCCAAGGTAGTTTCAAGGGACGATCATGGTGTTATGAAAGAAAACAAAATCATGGGCGGTTTCATGGCCCATCCATCTGGGGAATGCTCCATGCTCTGCTCCTCCTGGACGGTCACAATGTTCGCTAGTCTAATAAAGGTTCCGATACGTTCTACACTTCTCTGTTTAACTTCAATAACTTCGATGTTATTTAACTCAGTGTTTTCCAAACTTATTTAATCAGAGAGCCATCTCATTCTTTTTTTTTTAGGAGTATCTCACCTGGTTTGTCACCCAGGGAAAACACATTGGGCTCTGTAAAGGGAGTAGAGGTGAGTAAGAGTTTGCATTCCTCTCCAAGTCATCAGCTTTGAACCAGAATCTGGCTTAGAGAAAGCATGCTGGCCTCAGCACTGCTCAGGCAGAAGGACTCCAAATGCCCAGAGTGGGTACCAGTGACTCTCCCTGGGGGATGGTGAGCGTTGGGAAGGGGAGGGCATTTCAGGCCCTGCACTGACTGAGGTTGGCTGGAAAGCCTCGGCTGGTGGCCACTCAGGAGAGTCTTAGGAGAGTCAGAGTTTTGTTTTGGGTTTGAAATGCTTCACAAGGCCACCTTTTAATAGTCACAAGGCCGCCAGTGACACAGCACGGGTGTGTGTCATTTGAGGAGGAAGCACGCCCTCCTCACCCCGGCCCAGGGCCGTGGCATTTCCTCTCCTCAGTGTTTTTCTTACCACCAGAACAACTAAGCTCAAGGCCACCATTTGCACAATTCCAGGGATTCTGCTACATTGCCACGGAGAGCCCACGTGAACGGCGTCACCCAGGGTTGTGCAAAGCGGTGGCCCGGTCCAAGCACTTGCCTGCCTCGGGGTTTTGCCAGGACACTCCTAACTCTTAAGTCCTGCCTCAATGTCACCTCTAGTTAAAGTAGGCCCCTGTTAGTTTCTATTATGATATCCTATTCATATTCTTTATAAATGGTGACTCATTTGTCAACATCTGGATCCCTATATATTTTTACCTTTTTGAGTATGTCTGTTCCCCTCAAATAAAATATCAACTTCACAACATTGAGCAGAGTTTTGTATTTTTTTTTTTTTTTTTTTAGCCACTGTTGGATCCCCAGTGCCTTGGACAGTGCCTGGCACAGTGTTGCACGCCCTAAATATTTGTTAAATTAATAAATGAAGAACAACTTTGCACGTTTTCCCCCACTTGGGTGGTGATTGGTTGTGGAGAGTTGATGGACAAGACCATTGACCAACCAGCGGGTTAAGCGGTGGCAAAGGGGACGGCCTTCCAGCCTGGGCCAGTCGTGGTCCACCGGCCCGTGAGGAAGCACAGAAGTACAGAGGGCGATAGAAATGAGTTTTTATTTGTAAAAAGTTACAAAATAATATTGTACAAAAATAAAGTCTGTAGAGAACTTTGGTTGTATAACACAAACGACCGAGACAGATCAGAGAAGTCAGAACTTCTTAAGAAGTGCACTCCTTCCTGGATCAGATGATAATCGCAATGATAAAGAAAAATCACAAACTTTACCCTTTTATGGATTTGGTGGAGCAATTTGGCTTCTGTTAAAACCTGCTTATGGTGTGTAGGTGATGCTGGGAACAAGCTGTCAGCACCCATTGACTCCTACTGCCCCTGTGGGCAGAGACTCTCCACGCGGAGCTGGGGCTGAGGCTGACCACTGGGGACACCAGATACCAAATCGGCCAGGACACTCTGGTTTGGACAGGGGACCCTGGGGCTGCATCAGACTGCACTTCACGAGTGACTGGTGAGTGGGGTCTGTCCCTACTTTAAGCAGGCTGCTCCTCAGCAAGGTCCCTGCTTGGGCCCCAAGATGGGGCAGGAGGGAGGCCCTTTTCCTCCATTTCTGAGTCATGTGAGGGGAGCAGAAAGGGCAGAGGGGGCAGAATGATGGACAACTTGGGTCCTTTGGGTGGCGGGGGAGGGATGTCTGGTAACTGCTGCTGCTTGGTTACTTTGTAAAATTAACATGATTATTTGAGAGAGGCCAGTAGACTAAATCACTAAATCCGTCATACTTTGGGGCTAATAGCCACTAAGGTAGTGATAGATGATCTCGTTGATAAAAATCCCTTTTATGGGATGTGTGACAAGCTCTACAGTAGGGCCCAGGGCCCTGCGCATGGGTCAGCTGCGGGACACATCCCTGACCTGGGGTGCTGGGATGGTTGTTCTCACCCTACGCTCGTACCCCGTGGAAGGCTTTTAGCATCCAGGGGGCGCACTCTGAGGGGTGTGTGTGCCGAGGCTAGGCAGGCACACACACCCCTTGTCCACCCTTCCTTGTCTTCCCTTGTCCACCCTTCCTTGTCCACCGTTCTGGGCCACCTTCCTCCGAGAGAGGGGTCGGGTGTACGCGGCCAGCGACTGGTGGCTTTTCTAGCAACCCGGTCAACCCCACTTCTGTAAGGCCCGCCGCGCTCCTTGGCTGCACTGAGCCCCGAGCGCGTTTCTCAGGAAGATGGCGGATGGAAGGATGGAGGAAGAGTCTCCACCATCAGGGCAGCACCCCGGCTACCTGGCATGATCATTACTTTGAGGTCAACACGGACCCAGGACTACCTACTGAAGGGACTTTAACCTTTGCTATATATGGTTATGCATATCGCAGACAGACACATGAGGAGGGAGGGAGCACTCAAACACAACTGGGAGTGAAGCACACGGCAGATCTGTTCAGAGATGGAGCGGTGAAGAAACAGAGCCGAGTGCCATTGTCTCTGCGCACGGCTCCCGAAAAGGGGGCCTGTCAGAAACGCCCCTTCTGATGTGTTTCTTTTCTACAATAGAAAAACAGGTAAGATGCTGAAATCTGGGTAAATCACAGGAGGGCTTCTCTTAAAAAGGTAAAGTAAGTGATTTTTGCCTAGCGCAAAACTTTTTAATACTTTGAAAAGCATGGACCCTTGTTCCCAATTAAAATTTCCTTTGTCACCTTTCTTTGCATTTTGCGAGCACATATACTTTGGCACCTTTGAAAAGAAACTTTAATAAATAAGGGAAGAAAGAGAAATGCATTAGTGAATGGTAATAAATAACAATAACTTAAATCTCAATAAATATCTTTTCTATATTTCTGTATCTGAAACGGATGCATTGCATCGAGTAGCTTCTCTGGTCACTGGTGACCACGCATAACGGAGCTGGGGTGTATGTAACATCTGTCTCTCTGTAAACCAACAGACCCGGCGGGCCTCCCCGCCTCGGTGCAGCTGGGGGCCTTCCCTGCACGCTCTCCTGCAAGAATGCTGCCGAAAACCACAACTGGTTTCCTGTTTCCAAGGACAGAAAGGAAATACCTTCAGGTTTGGTTTTAGTCATGAGGACAGCCTTTTTGGTTCCTAGCCAACTTCTTCCCACCCCACACATCATGTTCAAGATCAATCACCCACCGTTCCTCAAATCGCTGGTTGTAGTAAACCTCAGGCCTGAACCTTCAAAATCAAAGGTTACTTTATCTCTTGTGTCTTTGTTTTTTTTTTTTTTTTTTTTCTTCTTCTTTTCCCTCCTTTCCGGGGTATGTCTCCATTGAGTGACAGAAAAATAAACCTTTCTTGCTTTCAGCAGTAAAACGTAACGACAAGGAATGACACCAGGAGGACTGTTTCCCTGGTGACTCCTGACATGTGAAAACAAACCACAGGAGACACACTGGTTTGGTTTCATGTGCATCCGCAACTGCGCCTGTGACCAGTGCCGGTGGACTGTATCAGATGGAAAGATGGCAACACCCAACCAGGACACCAGCCCTGAGCTGCTGCCGCCGTCGGCTGCTGTCCGGGAGAAGGTGGACGGCTGTTTCCTCTCTCCCGTCCGGTTTTCTGTAGCTGGATCTCTCTCTACCAGGCTCCCACAACGGCTGCCTTCCTCCTCCTCCTCCACCTCCTTGGTCCTCATCTTCCCTTCTGGGCAAACATTTTCTGGGAACCTTGGTCCCTTTCTTTGCACTGTAGCAGGAATGCAATACACAGCGGTCTCTGGAGCCAGAGTCAGATACATCCACACCTTTTAGCGGAATGCTTTCTTAGAATATGGTAAACCAGGTTATCATCTAAAAAGGACAGGTCGTCATCAAAGGCGATGGGTCTGCAACATGCCTGCCCGACTTTGTCACTCACCAGCCTTCTATTTTTGGATAAATTTTTTAATATTTTGTCATACATTGTCTCGGCTGCATCACAGGAGCCGCTGCAGTACCTGAAAATGAGTTCCTCCTTGGTTTCGTAGCCCAAACCCAAATCAGTGACATTTAAATGGACGGCAGTCAAGACACACCCCCGATTTCGGCCCCTCTGGCCCCGCCGAGCTTTCCCCCTGGACGTCTCCGGGCCAGCCGCCGTGGCCTGCCGGTGCCGGTCTCTCCGCGGAAGGACGGCCATTTGTTTATCTGGTGATCTTTTCAATCTCCTGATGGTGGCTTGAATAAAATCCATGACATCATCAAACTGATCGGGATAATCCTCTGGCATATTTGCTGCACAACAAGAAAACAGAAGAGGTCACGTGAGACAACAACAAGGGCTGTTCCAAGGAGTCTTCAAGATCAAAGTCTCTCCTAGAGGCGGCCAAGCTGGGACCCACGGCGAAGCTACCAGCTCAGGGACCGAGCTCAGGGACCACTGTAAGCCCCCAAGGTCACAGACCAAAAGGCCCCCACCAAGACTGTGGAAGGAAGATTGTTCGGTTGAAAGAGGAAATTACGTGGGTGTGTGTGACACACTTCCTTGTAGAAAACAGATCCTTAGAAGTGAATTTTGCATTTGAATAACATCTGCCAATTTCAACAAGTCTACACTGAGGTTGCTGATGGAGGGTTGTTTTTCTTGTCTAATAACATAACCGAGAGCCATGGTTCTCAGCCGTGAGTGTGGATGACGCTGTGCTGGGAGGCTTATGGAAATGCAGAGTCCTGGCCCTACCCTTGGCGGGGGCATGGGAAAGGACCAAGAAATCTGCATTTTTAACAAGCTCTGGAGGAACTCTGTGGTAGGCAGTCCACGGACTACACTTTGAGAAACCCTCTCTGAGAGGATGATAAAAGGACTAATCTTGGATCAGGATTGGAATATATTTCCACTTCGCCTGGAATGCCGAGTGCTCTTCCCTAAAATCCACCCCGACTCAATGCCTCTGCACAGCTGAGTGGGGTGAGATCCATGATCACATGAGAAGCTCCTGAACTCAACTATATTTTAAAGCTTCCTGAAAAAATAAAAGTTGAGACTGAAAAAACAGCCTACTTTTTCTACTAATTTACCACTTTCTTGGATGCATGACTTAAAAAATATATGGTCTGCCCATAAGGTGACATTTAAATGTATCAAAGCAATACATGGAACGAAATGCTGTTTGTGGTCAGATGGGGTGGGGTCCAGCCTCTGCTGCAGGCTGTCACATGACTCACTGGCTTTGGCTGCAGAAAGGACAAGAGATGTGCACCTGAGGGAGCTCACATGGAGGAATGATTGATGTGCCACCTCTATGACATTTGAGACCTTCGGGCAAACGCATGGATTAGCGATCTTTCGGCATCTTCTGCTGTGTTCCAAGCATTTGCGTTGGCTGATCAAGTAAGAGGAGAGAACCTATTTGAACAACTGAATACATTTCTAAAAGAGGAAAGCAATTCAAATGCCTGTTTATTAGGTACTAGAACTTTTATGCTCCCCTCATCCCATTTTCAGGTAATTTAGTATGTTTAGGGTTATACGTGGCTTAGAAAAATATACCACAAAAGAATTGTTAGCAAGACTGAATATTTTTTTGCCAAGACCATCTTAAAGCAGGATTACATTGTGCCTAACCCACATCAAATTGTTTTGTTATGAACTGATTGTTAAAACAGGTATCAGGTATCCTGTTGTGTGAGACATAACCCAGCGAAGGCAGCTTAACCACATCTATCCATCTATTACCTATCTATCTGTAGATAATATATAATACATATCTATCTGTCTATCTAGAGAATATATAATACATATAAAATATATGCCATACAGTAGTAAAAAGAGTGGGGATGGTATGGAATTTCCAGATCACCTTGTTGCCCTAAATCTAAAATCTGGCATTGCGTGGCTCTGCTGCACAGAGTCTCCAAGCTGCGTCTGCCTGGTCTGAGCCCCGCACCTCCTGCCTGGGTAACCACAACAGCCTGAGCCCTCCACATTCCAGCCTTGCCCTCGCTTGGTCTGTTTTCCAGCGGGCAGCCAGAGCAACACTCCTGAAACTGTAAATGCAGCTTATGTCCATCCTCTGCTCCAAACCCTCCAATGGTGCCCCATTTCTCTTGGAGTAAAAGCCAAAGTCCACACTGGCCTAAGGACCCCCTGAGCTGGCCTCTGCCTCTGTCTTAGCCTTTGTTACTACTGACCTCGTATTTGACTTCTCTCCTCCTCACGGCCTCCCCTCCAGCTTCCCTGGTCTCCTTACTGTTCCTCAAACACAGAATTTCTCAGACTCAGCACTACTAATATTTTGGGTGGGAACATTGTTGGTCGTGGAAGCATTCTAGGATGTTTCATTGCACCCCTGGCCTCTACCCAGGAGATGCCAGTAATATTCCCCTACCTCTCGTCCCAGTAGTGACAAACTACAGTGTCTCCAGACATTGCCAAATGTCCCCTGGGGGCAAAATTGTCATCGGTGTAGAATCGCATGGGTCAGACACAAGTGGGGACTCGGGGCCTTTGTGCTGGCTATTCCCTCTCTGTCTGGAACACTGTTCCTGCAGGGCACCCGGTGGCTCACTCCCACATCCCCTTCCAGTCTTTTCTCAAATGTCACCACCTCCAAGTCCTACCTTGACCTCCCTGTTTAAAGCGCAGTCCCTCCCTGAGCCCCAATCCAGACCCTCCTTCCCTGCTCTTCCCTCCCCAGCATAATACTTGCTACCTTCCAACATACCGCATAACTTATTTCTCACGTTAGTTATTTGTCTTCTGTCTGAGCAAATGCTGTCTCCGGGAGGCCATGACCTTTCCTTGGTTTGCCTGCAGTGGATCCCAAGTGCTTACAGGAGGATCTGGTCCCTGGAGGCCCTCAATGGTTTTTGAACGAATTAGGTCACTTTAAGAGGGGAGAGAGAAAGAGTCCTTGAGTTTTCAAGGGGACACTTGCCCTCCAGCTGAGAACCGCACTGTGATGAGATGAAACACACAAAATAAACAGCCTGCATCGCACGAGAAGCCGCAGTGCCCAGAGCGGTACAGTCACCGTCCACCTGCGAGCTGAGTGACCGTCTCCTACTGCCTCCCGTGCCGGCTTCCTGCAGCTTTGAAGTGTCAGCTCTCAAAGCCCACCTCCTCCCAAGTCGTCGGAGGGGCTCTGGCTCCCTGGGAGTAACATTTTCTCAAGGAGGACCGGAGGAGAGGGCATGTACTCCAAATTTGTCATCTTCTCCAAACCACTTTCTAATTGGACTTCCTTAGGAAGTCCCCACCCTCCCTCCCTCCCTCCTTTCTTTCTTTAAAACAAAACAAACAAAAACCTTTATATCACTCTGAGTTAAAGAAATGAACTACTTATTTTGAAAAATGAGCTGCTTATACTATTTGTGACTTTTTTTCCCCAATAATAAGCTATAAAAGAGGAAATCAGGTATGCTCAGTTTTTAAAAAACCATGTTTGCACAGAAGTCTGACTCCTAAAACTGCTTAGCAGTGGTGATTAATCAGAATACAAAAAAAGTCTTCAGATTTCAAAAAAGACTCTTTGTTCTACAAAAGGATTCACATGATGGGATCCTGGGCTCTAGTCAGGAACTCCTGAATAGATCATTAACTTAAGAACCTGGGAACATGGAGAGTTAAAATTGATTACGAATCAACTGCAGATTAATCAGAAATGAGGATGAAATATTACTAAAATTTTAACATAAATGAATGGGAAAACATTCGAGTTATAAAAGTTCCACTTAACACTGGTTTAGACACTCATTATAGAATATGATAAATTACATAAATTTATATTACTAGAATTATAATGATTTGAATCAGCATTTATAATGTTCTTACTTATTGCCTGACACTTTCAAAGTTCCAGAAAAACACTGTCCCTCCTTTTTTTTTTTAAAGACATTTTGACCTCATGGCTCTGTCCACTGACTTTGCTTGCCAGATAAAATACAGAATACCTAGTTAAATTTGAATTCCAGATAACTAGCGAATGAATTTTTAGTATAAGCAGTCTCTAATAATGCTTGGGGGCATATTTATACTTTGTTATGAGAACCTTTTCTCCTTTATTTTAAACTCCACTTGGCCTTTTCAGGCTGATGCGTGTAGCAGTGTGAATGCACCAACCACTTATGCTTTTGGGTGGGGTGGTGAACGGATCATTAGCCTGAATTAAAAGGCTTCCTGGCACCCAGGGAAGCAGTCAATCCATGTTCGCTGTGTTCAACTAAAGAGTGTAGCTAATGAGAACTTCTCCTTTGGATGGGAAATCTCCCTCGTACCTTGATGTTACGGTGGAAATACTTAAGCTTCAAGTTCAGGACATAGATGATTCTTATTGAACTGAAGGTTGCCCCCCCCCTTCTTGAAAAATAGAGTGAAAAATAAATATTTATGCTAAAATTTTTACATGGATATAAATCTTGGAAACCAGAAAAGGGCAACACTATATTTTCCAAACCACAGAGCAAATAGACCTGTCTCTTCCAACTAAATTCCTAATTCCAGCCTTTTTGCTGCTGACTGAGTTCATTCGTAGAGAGACCTCAATTTGTCAAAACTAGGCATCGGGGGTTGGGGGGGGGCAGTGAGTGCCACACACCTCACTGAGCCCATCCTTAACATTTCTGTAGAGGCCTCAAATCCTGCCCAGGCAAGTAAACTCCCCGAGAGGAAACAAGGAGCCCACAGCTGCCTCTGTCTTCCTGGAGTTCACTGAGTGAGGGGAAAGAAGGGGGTTTGAGTCTGGGTTTGGATTAGTTCCCCAAATTAAGACTTAATGGCCTATCACTTTCTTCTTCATCCTATAAAGGGCTTGGCAGAATGTCAGCTACACAAATGGCCCTCATTAGCATTAACTTTGATAGTAAAATACTTGCAAACCACAAAAGAGGAGCATCATATTAAAAAAAAAAGAAAAAAGTCAAACATGTGCTCATTTCCCAGACCCACTTGGAGGATATATCTGGGAAAACATGGACATCTCAAAGCTAAAGGTTTTGAAAAGTCAAAATGCTCAAATGCATTTAAGTCATCCTACCGGGTCCAACCAAATATTTTGGCATTATTCTATGTAAAATATTTTAGCTTTGATGTGTCCTTTGTATAAACAGTGTTATTTAAACAAACGAAACCTTGTGCTGGGCCAGACTCTGGGAACAAACCAAACCGTTCACTGCAGAGACTTTGCCTCCCTCAATTATGGGCAAAAAATAGTAATGTTACCTCAGGAACAAAGGCCTGGGATATTGACTATCTTGTAAAGGTAACTGAGTTTTTACAGGAACTATGGTGAGAACTCGGAGTACTCCTGTACCCTGTAACAGCCGAATCAAAAGGCACATAATTCAAAACGTTATCTTGGCTAAGCTGGCACGTAGTAGACAAAGTATTCTCCTAAATGTTAGATTTCTCTTAAAAACAGTACAAGTTAATTATATTTTAATCAAAGGGGTCATTTTATACTCATATTGGGTTGTCCCCCTCCTCACCCCAGCCTAGCTGGGTGGCCTAAGCTGGTTTTCAGCCTGCCTTCAAGCTGTGGGCCCAAGATGGGGGCAGTCCAAGGTTGTGTGCAAAGCAGTGAGGGGGTGACCCCTTTCCCAGAGTGGGAGTGGGCTCTGAGAGGCCCGGAGAGAAGGAGCTGGACCCTCAGACCCACAGTGGCCCTCTCCTACAGGAGCTGTCTTCCAGCCTCAAGGATGCAGGAGCCCTGGAGAGAAGGCCCAGGTGTTTCTTGCTCTGGGGAGGACCAGTCTCTGTCCTTCAGTGCACAGTGTCCAGCTTCTGTGCACTGGAAGGGCAAGGGTTAATAAGCTGGGGTCTACAGGGGTGAACTACAGCCTCAGCCAAGGCCACACAGGTGAGCTGCATGGAGAACCAGCAGCCAGGATGCCCTCACTGCAGGTAGTGCCTAGTTCTGGGGTGGGCTAGACCCTGGGTGTGAAGCCAGGGGATGCTGTACCTGGGGCCGCTGTGGGGCTGGGCAGCCCTGCCTCACAGGGGGAGCATCTCCTGAAAGGTTGTCTGCAAAGAGGCAATGGAAACCCCTGGGGGTGGGGCCATTTAACCTGATATTCTTTGCTACCCTTACCCCAGGTAAAGGACCAACTGTTCTGCAGACCAAGTATATGAAAAATAGAAGTTCTCTGTGTGTGTGCGTGTATACACACATGCACATACATACATATACACATATATACAAACATATGCATGCATATTTATATGAAAAGATCAGTCTAAGATTTATATAACCTCTTAAGAAAACTCCCAGCTAATGTCATTTTTTAGAATAAGTTATTTCTACTTTTCAACAAGGTACAAATATGATTTTCTTTCAATAAAATTGAAATAGTATAAAAACTACATAATGGAGTCTTACCTTTAAAATTCCTCACATTACAAAATTTCATCACCCTCTATTTTAAACGACAGCTTCCTTGATGCACTTGACAGCATTACCAATAAATACAAAGGTGGGATGGGTGCTGACTCTCCCACATTAACTTTAAACCCAACAACATCCCTGCAAGGCTAGAGTTGGGATCGCATATTATCTCTATATATTGGGAAACTGAGGCTCAGAGAAGACAAATTTCTGCCCAGGGCCACGTGGCTCATAACTGTGGACTTAGTTGGCTTGGTCTCAAAGCTCTAACTCATTGTACTGTTCCAAGCTGCCTATCTGTTTTAAAGTAAAAATTCTGCTATCGTGCAGTTTAAGTCTCGGGCGTGTGGTAACTCACCCTGGAACCAGTGCAAGATGTGCTGATTTCACCTGCACACATTTACCACGCTGACAACAGGAAGAAACACACTTTATGTTGGGAAGTTCAGCATGAACGGAGGTGCTCTAAGTAGGTTCTAAAGTCAGGCTGCGACAGGCCTCAGAATACAATAAATTGTCTCCCAAAAGGGAAAAGCATGCCGTTCAGGGGCATCTCTCCCACGTCCTGGGTCTTGCATGTCACTCTAAGGCAGACCTGGCAATTTCCCAGCTAAAACCGGAAAACTGGCAGCCAAGGGCGGTGGCAGATTCAGACACACAGGCCCCGTCTCCGGAAGCTCCTCAAACTCATGCTGGCACCAAGTGACAAAATCTCACTGCAGAGCTGGAAAGGACAGAGCCTGGGATTCCAGTCCAGGGTCAGCCCCTGCCCAGCCTCGTGACCTTGGACTAGTCACTTAACCCTTCTGAGGTCAGCAAGCCCCTCTCTGGTGCCCTCCCCAGTGCTAAGACCCTAAGATGGGAAGGGGCTGCTGGATGTTAGTTTCCAGTCACCCCCATCAGGGAGGGGACTGCCTCCTGCTGATGCCCCAGCAGTGCTCTGCTCAGCCACCACCATCGGGGGCCCAGGAGACCCCGTAAGAGGTCTTCTAGGTTCAAGCAGTTCTCAATGTTTTCAGTTTGCCCTTTGGTTCAACATCTTGGTTACGACTGAAATAACCAAGTGTCCTTCAACTCATCATCTTCCAATGTCCTGTTTAGGAGAGGTGAGAAGACGTGTAGAAAGCACCCTGTATATGAGTCTCAGAACACCCAGGTACTAGTGGGAGGCATCCTTACACCCCAATCTTCTCCTGTAAAGGCAGAGATGGAGCCAATGACCTCAGAGAGGACCTACAATACCAGTCCCTTCAGTCTCCATCACCCAAACGTCAAACACCAAACCTACCATTTTCTCAAAATCTCTATTGTATTCATTTCTGGTTTTGCTGCTTCAAGCAGGTTTAAGCCACACCCAGCTTAGGACTCCAAGGCTAGAATCACCCACGGCAACTGCTACCAAATGGACGGAGAGGACCCCACGGCTGGTCTTGGAAGCTGTCGACCCTTGTTTTCATTTGACCTTCATTGACCTCTGAAATGTGCTGTGTTAGTCCAGGAGAATGTTCCAGTTCCCTGAAAAAGGCAAAGTTCTGTCATCTGCTACTATTTAAAAGTGTTGATTTTGCCATTTATTTCAACTAATTATACATAAAAAAAAGGCCCATGGGCCCCTAACCACTGGAATGTTGCTGCATCTCATGTTAGGTAATGAGCGCCCCTGCTTTCCTATTTTGGACCCACTATTCATCTAGCATTAGATAGACCACCCAGGTCAGACATGGCTCTTGGGTTAAATTCAAGAAGGGTCCACAGCATCCAATCTCCCGTGAATAGTCACCACCTGAGGCAATTTACTAAGTCACTGTGACCACTGCCAGAGCTACCAGAGCATTATCCATGACCAGCAGTTTGCTGGCAATAAAACATGACACGGGTTTATTTGAAAAGTATTTGTGCTATAAAAACACCAGTGTTTTGTTGTTTTAAAAAAGCATTTCTGGATCCTCTCAAGGCGGAAGAAAAGACAAACCAGTTCACAGTACAGAAGAAAGGAGCCTTGGGTATATTTTTATGGGCCACTTGGCCCACAAAATGCTATTTTATATACCATCTGCACCTACTTTGACCGACATTGCACACACTTAGCTATACCATTATCTTGGATATTTATCCTACAATTTAACTCAGAAAACTTGTCACCACTGTAATGGAAATTACTCCATGAATAGAAATAGCCAAAAACCCTCACCCAGGAAAGACAGGCTATAGCCATTTACTCAGATTCTAATTGCCCTGCTCTGATTTCCACCTACGTGGTCCATACTTTGATTATAGTTAGACTAATAATTTTACAGTAATACAGAATGGCTCCCCTGAGGGGAAGATGTCCGTTCTTCTGCTTTTAAGTCAGGAAAACACCCAATAGGGTGTCCATTTGTTAGCTAATCCATGAACACCTGGTGTGAGCTAAAAGCTCTGCACAGCCAGCTGTAAACACCTCACACCAAAGAGTGCACCCCCGGAGCCCTGCCACTGCCCTTATAAACACTTAACAGGGAAGGGCGAGAAGGTTACCCAGTAAAATTAAGCTCACAAAAAGCCACTTGGGAAAATAATCCCTTGTCAGAGGCAGGTAGTTTCTGAGGGGAAACCCTAAAGTTACCTGGAAAACAAAGGAGCTTCTTCCTTCCCACAAGCCCCGCCTGCAGCCTGAGAGGGCCCAGAACTCCCCCAGGTTCTGCATTCAACTTCCCCTGGCCCTTCCCAGGGTGCAGCCAACTGAGCAGTAGGTAGAAGGAACTCGAAGGGCCTGAGAGACTTAGGCAAGAAGAAGAGGGACTAAGAAGATGAAAAGAGAGCAAAAGGGGTGAAAGAAAAGTGCTCTGTATCATTTGAGCCTGTTTGATGGATTCCTGTGGTCAGATGCGAGGAGGGGCTTTCTAGCCCTCAGTGAATGAATTTACTGGAACCTCAGAGACTCTTCAGGTAATCAGCTATATCACTCAAAAACAGCTGCATACGCCTGACTTTTCTCCTTGCTGACTTTCTGACCTAGCCAGAAGAGTCCCGCAGGGGTGTTGTAGGCTGGCAGGGAGTGGTTGTGATCACGAGGATGAGTGTTGGGCTCAGATTTTCCTGGGTCCAGAGTCTGGCCAAGTTGCTTAACCCTGGGCCGCCCCAGGCTCCCCTCAAAATGGGGCTAGTTACACCTTCACGGCAATAGAAGAGAAGTTTTCAGCTCAGTGCCTGAAAGTATTGAACAAGTGGTACCCAAAGTAAGTCCGCACGGTTTTCCTGTTGGTGATCATTCTTCACTGACGTGACATTGCCGGCAGCGGCGTGAAGATCAACTCTGCTGGCTCTGGACACAGCACGATTACCCTAGAGGTGATGCAGACACTGGCTCCATGCTAGTCTAGAATGTTCCACAGAGGAGAAGGCCCTGAAGGCCCCTGCCTGTGGGCAGAAGGAGCAGGCCTGTCTTGGGAGTTTGTGCTGGCTCATCTCTGTTCCTAGAAATCCCCCAAATTAACCACACCAACGTGAACTGATTCCACAGCCCACACACAATATCATGTGTCCACTATGGCACATAGTGGCAAATGGTGGCAGGTTTCCTTCTGCAGGGTCTATGGGTAGTTTTAAGAGAATCAGTGTCCAGATCTTCAACTTCCACAAGTGCTGTGTCCTGAAACTGGTCTGCCCACGAACACTCCTGCGGCTGGTTCTCCCACCACAGTCACCCTTATACCTTCCCGAGAGAGACGTACTTCGCGCCCATCTCACTCATTTTACCTGAGGCACTGTTCGGGAGACAGAGACTTGCAGGTGCCACATAAGGACAACTCAGGCATACATGGCTCCTTGGAACAAACTGTTACCAGTGGCTCGAGACGCAAGCACACGTCATCATGAACTTAGTATTCCAAGGATGTGTACCTGAATCTAGTCACACACAATCACACAAATCCAGACTGAAGGGCAGTCTGCAGAACAGCAGGCAAGATAGCCTAGACTTTCCAAAAATGTCAATATCATGGGGGAAAAAAGGCGTGGGAGCTAGTTCTACGTTATAGGAGAATAGAGAGATGACAATCAAATGCAATTTGTGACCCTTGATTAAGAAAAAATAAATCCACGAAGGGTGTTATTGCCACAACTGGGGAAATTTGAATATGGACTATCTATTGGATAACAGTATTGCATAAATGTTAAATTTCCTGAGACTGGTAACTGTATTGTGGTTATATAAGATAATGTCCTTGCTTCTAGAAGGTACATGCTGAACTATTTATTGTTATGCTTGCAACCAACTCTCAAATGGTTTAGGGAAAAAAAAATGAAGCAAAATGCTAACAAGAGGTCAATCTTGGTGAAAGGGTACTATAAATGCTGAGGAAAAGTCCCATGTGAATAAACCAAGAAGTATCAAAGTGGATGGTTCCGTGCTTTATTCTGGCCAGGCACTCATGGCAAGGCATGGTGCTTTATCTACCTGTCTGTCCATCCACCCATCCATCTATTCATCTTACAATTAGAACCCAGGAGTATAATGGTTGTCATGAATGCATACTAACCTGTGTATTTGAAGTGAAGATGAGGTTGGACCTTTTCTGATCAAAATATCAATTGGTTTGAGCTGATTCATTTGATGGTTTTCCACAACTCAAATCAGCTAGATTTGCAGCTCCAAGGTTTTTGCCAAAAGTATATTTGAAGTGCAGATATAGTTCCCAAATGGGCTGGAAATTACATCTGTTGCAACTATTTAAACATGTGATTAGAGAAATTGCAGATGTCACCTTAGAAGTGTGCAATAGTTTTTCGACATTATTTTGTAGGTTTGAAAGCAAAAATGTTTGAAGACTTTTAAAACCATGCCTTTCTATCTCAGTTATCTTACAAAATTGTACAAGAGTAGGTTTCGCCTCTACTGAGCTGACTAGCTGATTGCCAAAAGTGACCCAAACCTAATCCTATTTCCACAGAGGTGAGCACTCTGGCCCACGGGGCAGTCACCCATGGCTTCCCACGTGCACTCCCCGTGGCGTAACAGGAGGGTCTGAGAGCCAGTACCTTTCCGAAGGCCTCTGGCAGGCTGCCAGCCCATCAAGCATTTGAGGAGACCTCACTTTGTCCTGAGGAGTTCGGGAGACTTCTCTCATTGCAAAATGCATCAGTATTACAGGAGCATGCAGAGAAATACATGTTTCTCTCCCTCAAACACCCTGACTTGGACTCTGAAGTAGCCACTAATAATATGAGCCCAGGCTCATGATGGCCCAGTAGGAACCAAAGAAAGGGCTCTATAAGAAAGGAACTACAATATTCCTTGCTCCTTTTTACTGGGTTGCTCTTCAATTTTCCTAGAGGTCTGTGTTTCAGTTAGTGAGTATATTTTTAGCAAGCCGATGCTTGTGTTTTCTTAAGCTACTAATATGAGAGCACAGTCTGTGTTAAGCCAAAATGATTGGCTTTGGGGCTAGAAGTCTGAAGTTTGAATTCTGGCTTCAGCATTTACTAGACTTGTGACCTTGAGTAAATCTCTAGGTCTCATTGCTTCCCTGGTACAATGGAAAGATTAACACTCCTCCTGTCCTGCAGCTCTCAGACTTACTCAATTTTCAGGACAAGAAAAAACTGGGTTACCACGTGGAGAGCTAAGAGGTGCTATGATACTAACCGGTTTTTATTTGTAGCTGTTCACTTATTGGAGGATTAACAGGTTGATTCAATTGTGCCTATGCCGAGAAGCCTTTTAGAAATAAAGGCACAAGCCTTCAAAATGAAAAATATGCCTATGTTCCAGCCCCGACTCATGAAGCCTGGGTATTTTTTGCAGTAAGAAGGCTTTTCAGCGAGATCCCTGCCTGCCTCAGCCACTCCAGTGGCACCCCGCTGCTATCAAAAACGGAGCAAGCACCTTCTTTTCCTGGATTTTACAGCATCTTATAATCTGGGTATCACCTACAGAGATATCCTAAATTTCACACCACTTCCCGCCACCTGTTCCCAGTACTTGGCGACCAGGCTGGCCTCCTTCTTGTATCCACCACCTGCCCCTTCCCCACATCGTGCTTCTCCTTGGTCTGGAATGTACCCTTTTCCTTTTCCCTTCCTTTCCTAATACCCATCTTTCAAGTACCAGCTCAAATCCTCCCTCTCCCCTGAATTCTTTCCCGCTATGATCTCCAAATCCCAGTGACTTCATTGCCAGAAATTCTTACCATAACCGCAGTTCATGTAAACCCCCTGATAGACACAGCTATCTGTCTGACTGACAGTCCGCCCACCCATCTGCCTATCCATAGTTTACAACCAGATCATCAGCTATTTAAGTTCACAATTTTGCCTCTCAGATGCCCACACAGCACCTAGTGCATGCAAGATATTTAATGCTTGCTTCCTGATTGAGCTCAAGGGACTAATTAAAAAAAAGTGTTTTAATTGAATAAAGGGGCTATGGACCATTAAGTGCTAAAGAAACAGAGATGAAAATGACATTAGGAGGGGGAAATGCCAGATAACTTTTATTTTCATATCAGTGGACATAGAATCTTTTGAGAATAATTCTCCGGCTGTTGGATCAGCCTAAGGTCCTAAGACTGGCCAATTCAAATGAAGCCTGAAATAGAGTTCTCTAAACAGCAACAGTTTGAAATAGGTCTTCAGACTGGGGCCAGAGTGAGATGTTGGTCTCAGATCTCAAGTGAGGAATCAGTGCCTCCTAAAAGTCTGACATGCAATTTCTTGATTCCAAGAGCCTCATCTCAAGTGGCAGAGTGCCTTCCCAGCTTAGGAGCTTTACTACAATATTGCCTATTCATAGAGCCTCTAAAATAATAAGGAGCAGTAGATGGATGGTGCTTACTTATTCTGAACTCTACATTCCATAACATTAGATTTGAAAGCTTAACATTTAACTAGGTTATTGCACTAGAAGCTTTCCTAGCTGGATAACGATGGGTGGAAAGTTCCCTAAATTCACTAACAACTTTTTGCTGGGTTTGTGAAACATCTGAAATTAAATACCCAGTTAGGATCACTTAAAACAGAAACACTCTAACTCAATACAGGTAGCCTGCAACTCACAGCCCCGCCATCTCTTACAAACAAGGATCTGAGTCTGCCTGGGCTCCCTTCTCCCCATGGGGGAAGAGGGTCTCCCCAACACAACCATGGGAATCTGGTGGGGAAAATTCCATAGGAACTATGTGGGCTCAGAGAATGGGAAAGCGGAGGGGCTGTGAAACCTGGGAAGAGCCAGGGGCAGTTGACGGGGGGTGGGGGGGTGGGGTGTGTGTGTGTGTGTGTGCAGAATCCCAGGCAAGGCTGGCCTGCCTACGTGCTGACCAACTGACTGACTGTGGGGCTCAAAATAGCCTCCCCGCAAGGCCTGCATTTCTTTCACTCTCTGTACTTTGTTGTGCTGCTTGAAATTCCACCATTTAGAGCGCTGTCTTGGCAGAGGCTGAAGTGAAAGCCTGAGGCGGGAGAACAGGCATTCATGGGGAGGGGCTGTCAGGAGGAGGAGGGTGGCAAGTACAATAGCTGATACGGGGCAAGCATGGGCTCTACAAAGCCTCATCTCATTTAACTCTCACAGCAGCCCCGTGAGGCAGGATTAACATTATTCCTGTTTTACAGATGAGGAAACTGAGGTTTAAGAGCGTTAAGTAACAGCTGGTTCGATGGCAAGGCTAGGATCCAAACCCTAGTCTGATCTGAATGTGTGAACTCGAGCTCTTGCCTGTTGAAATTCCATGATTTGTTGCTCTGTGCCCTCTTCTCCAGATTACGGGACCTGGCAACCTGGGAAGAGACTCTAGCCTAACAGTATTGTGAATTATATCTCAGTTATATCATGGCTTACATAGATTTTTGTGGGCTAGTCTGGGAACTTGATAGCTTGATTTTCATGATTGTTTCTATACGAAATTTTGTGACTTCCTACCAAATTGGTAAAATATCATCCTATTATATTAAAATAAATTGTGGATTACCTTCAATTATAATCTCAGAATGCTCAGTGTTTCTTCTAGTTGGCTTTCAGTCCCACAAAGAGCTCACCTTTCTAGTCCAAGGTTCTTCATGCTTAAGTTTACAATGCTACCAAATTGAACCAGACATTGTACATTTACTAGATAGTATGTTTCATAAGGACAGGGGCTTTTGTCTGTGTGCCAAGGATTCCTGGGCACCTGGGACAGTGCCTGGTACATACAGGCACACATTAACTATTTGTTGAATGAATATGTGCTTTAAGATCACAATTTTTAGAAGCAACATGCACTTTATGCTTTCACCTGTGAAACACATTTAGAGCAGCCACACATAGCTGAGATCTGGTGTATGAGTACAATTAACTAATCTTTAGTAAGTTCAGACAACCTTGTGCAACACGGTTTTAGTCATTAGTGAAAACTTCCTCCCACATAAAGTGTTTTCCTTTAGGTAGCAAAACCGAACACTCTGTGTTTCAGTGATTTGGAGAAACTCTGTTTCCGGCTTCAGCAGACTGTCTTCTGCCATCATGAAACTCTGGCACTTTGGACAAGCTGCTTTACATCTTTAGGGACCACAGGGGTTACCTTTTGGTTCTAAAATGCTATGACATTTGCAGATATCACCTTCTATATTCCTCAGGTCTGATGTAACTGCCCTTTGGAGAAGATACTGGTAAAAAGCAAAATACAAGAACAAATATGGCAAAAAAGAAAAGTCTCGGATGCCCCAAAAGGAAAAATCACAAGTCCTTGAGCTTAGACAAGTTCAAAGTTGCTACAGGAGGCAGCCACAGTCCATGAACTTTATAGTCAACCTCTATGCAAGCAAGAGACACTTAGGAATTCTATTTGGTTAGTTCAGCCTGTGATAATGCTAGGAACAGAATTCTGGCTGTTTCATTTCCTCAGAACCAACAGAACACATGCAACCTCAAGGGTGAGTGTGTGGACAGGGTACAGTCCAGCCCCCTTTGAATAGGACAGAATGACTCAAGGTGGCACAAAAGAGCTTTTGCTCAGTCACTAGGTTACAAGCATTTGAGAAGAGGAGGGACCAGTATTTATGGTACTTTCTATTTTCAGATGAAATGAGTGACTTAATGTTTTTCTATGTAAGCCTTAACCAGTTGCACGGTGTACAGTGCAGGATATAAATGTCAGCACTGTGACAGGGACATGTTGACACTGGTTGAGTGTTCAAAGTCTGCACATTGTCATTATTCTGCCTTCCCCGCACTGACAGCTTGCTACCGAATTGAACATACCTGGAAAGAAGTCAATTTGGCTTAGAATGCAGCTCACTTTCTCTTTGGGAACATTTCTCTTTCAAGGATCTATTGGGTCTTCCCATAGATAAAACAGAATCGGGTGTGTTCTGCTGGTTCAAATGTAAATAGAATAGTCAGAATCTTGTCCATTGATGACTGAACATCCATTTTGGAAAAGGGAAGTAATCTCCCTTCCCCCACAACATGCCCCCTCCCCCACCCCCAGTCAGTAGGATTAATGCTACCTTGCTGGCTTTGTGACTGACTGTACCTTATATGAGGCACAGATTTTCTTAGGGTATTATCAGGTCATAGTGATTCAACCCTGACTGCATATTAGATTCACCTGGGGACCGTCTACATCACCCCACCACCACCCCGGTGCCAGGGCACATCCCAAACCAATTAGATCTGAATCTCGACATGAAGCCCAAAGTCAGTGTTCGTTAACGTTCCCCAGGTGAGTCCAGTGAGTAGGGGTCTTTTCTTATGAGTCTCTTCTCAAAGGATGGTTAGGGTAGGAGCGTGAAGCCCGGGGGTGGGGCAAATCTCATAGTCATTGGCATTTTGGAGTGGAAAGGCCTCCTCTTTACTGTACAGTTGAAAACTAGTCATTGAGTTCTATAGTGAGTAAGTAACTTGTCCAAAGCCACAGAGTTAGCTGAAAGCAGAGCCAGAACCAGGAGCCAGCATTAAATAAGCCTAGGTAGACAGGATACTAATATGCTAATGAAATCTCCATGATTTAATCAGCATCATAATCAGGCACAGTCATTTTTCTCTCCAGAAAACTATTACCTCCCACTGTGTTCCTGTTCCTCTGGCCTAAGCTGCCTGAATGAATGAAAAGCCACTGGCTCAGCTCTTATGGGTACTGTTTTGAAGACAATGGCACAAAGGGGCACTTAAAATATAAGTTTCTATTGGGAAAACATTTAATATATACTAAGACGGAAATTCGATTTCAACAAACCAAAGCCCTTAAAAACAGATTTATACAACTAATTGACAGAAACTCTTGGAACAGTTACTTTAATTTCAGGGATCAACCATGTTCTAAGTCACTCTTGAAGCCTTAATTTGCCTTAGAAAAATGCACTTTTTCTTGGGATTTCCGGAAGAAGATGCTTTTATTGTTGTAATTTAGTGCAGAATAAACACATCACATTTCCTGGGCTGCTTTTAGCCCAAGGCCACAGGGTTTGAGGGACTCTTAGCATATAGTTGACTTGTGGGACCCTTTCTACTGTGCCTATGAGCACAGTGGGTTTAAATGCAAAATAACTAGAGGAGTGGGGAGTAGCCAGGATGACATCCTGGATCCGGCTCACTACTGCTTTAGTTTGTGGCTGTGTCAAATTTTCTATTGCTACCTTTGTTAGCCACTTACCTCCCTGATAATCTGTAACTTGAGATGTAGCATACTTCGCTTTATGCAATAGATACACTTCTGAGGATAAATTATATCAAATCAGAGTTGACATGCCCTCATAAACTGCCATCAAAGACATTTTTGAGAGGCAGATCACAGACTTGTTTTCTAATATGAATAACCTGGCCTTTAAGTTAACAATCTCACGTGGAGAGTGAACTCCAGCTTTTTCCCCCTGTCCCAGCTAGCACTATTTACCGTTGTCTTTCTAGAACCAGAACTTTTCTGAACAGATTTGACACTGCCCAGATGCTTGTTCTGGAAATAAGGCCCTTCTGTGTTTTCTCTGATTCTGGCTTGGTTTTGTGAAACCTCAGCCTCTTTCCATGCAGGGGCGGTTTAGGATGGAAATGCAACTGTTTTCAGAACTCAGCAGAGCCAGGCACACCCAAACAGATAAAGAGGGCTTTGGAAGAAAAAACGGGGTGTACATGTGTGATGGGGAAGCAAAGAAAAGGGGACAACTGTGGTTTTTCCTATGGTGGTGGTAGCGGTGGGGAAACATCTGTTCATCAGAATGCTAAACGATGGGCAGAAAAATGTGCTACGCTCCGTGCTGGGCAAAACCAGCACGTGCCATATACAGACTAGGTGTTGGGGCCTTTGGGCACCAGCAGGTAGCTACGCATGGCGCGGGGTGGGGTGGGGGGCTCGAGTGCCAGCACGGCTCTGCCCTGAGTTCAGGAGGCCACACTGCGGTCCAGGCGGACTTGGGGTGCGTGCGAGCGGCGCGTGGGGTGACCCCCTCGGGGAGGGAACGGTTCTTACAGTCACTGCTCAGAGCGAAGGGTGCGCGGCGGCGGCCAAGGGAGCGGTCTTCGGAGGGCGCCTCGGGAGGCCTCTTACCGGCGGGCAGCGGGAAGGCGGACGCGGTGTGGAGCAGCACCAGGCAGACAGCCACAACATCCCATAACTTCATCTTAGAGTCCAGTCCGGCCGCGGCACCTGTGCGGGCGAGCGGGGGAGGGAACCAGAGAGAGTATGTTAGGCTCGGATGCCAAAAGCCCCCGCGCTGCCCTTGGCGCCTCATCCTCGAGGGTCCCGCAGGGGGCCCCCTCCGAACTCCGCACCGCCCTCGTCCCAGACCGCTGCAGCCCAGCCGTTCCCCAAGCATCCCTCGCCCTCCTTTTAATTAAGCACCCTGCTCGGTCGCCCTCCCGGGTGCACCTCCCGCGCTGCCCTGCTCTCGGTGTCCAATCCACAACTACCCTTGTCTTCCGCCACCTGATTCCAAGGGTGGATGTTCCAGCAGGGCCGCTGCCCCTGCCCCTGCCGGTACCATTACGATGACACCAGGAAATCTGGCCAACGCGACGACGACACCAGTACTGGCACGAAATCCCACCCCCATTCCTGGGGGGCGACCCGGCAACTCTCATCCTGTGCCCTGCCCCAGCAGAGCCTCCCCGCCCGGTCCAGTAGCCCCCACAGGCTCCGGGAACCAGCCCTGGACCCAAGCAAGAGTCAAGCCTTTTATTTTAGATATAAAATCAAGTGCCGGGGTCCTGATCCTCCTCTGAGCTAGGCGGGGGCAGGCTCAGTGGCACCATTAGCCCCGCCCATTCTTCATTCCTCTCACTTAAATAAGTAATTTGTGGCAGGAACAAGAAGTTAGTAGGTACCTGGAGACTTAGGACCTGTCTGGGAATATCTGCGTTAGGTTACTTAACGTCTCAAAGCATCAACTCGGTTTAACGTATTACCTCCATTTCTTACGGTTATAAATATTAACATGGAAAGGCCGAGCCGAGCATAACGTAGCGCTAAATAAATGCTTTAGTATCGCTGTTGGGTAGGGATTGCATTTGTCTTGACAATGTTCGTGGTGTATCCGAACATCCTCTTTTTATTTTTGCGGTTTTGCGAGATTCTGGCTTTAAATCCCTTCCCCTTGTAGAGAAGTTTGGCGCTCCGCGCGCCCGGCCTCAGCCAGTCCCGGACGACTAACACTGTCCCGGACTCTGCGGAGGAGCACGGGCACCGGAAGGCCGAGATCGAGAAAGGGTGCGTACGGGGAGGCTCAGCTTCGCGCAGTGAGGAGGCTCCGCCTGGTTTCTCAGGTCTCACACCCCTAGAATGAAGGGCCTCGCAGCCGGGGTAGGACGAGAAAAAGGCACCCTCAACTCTGGGCCAAGTCTCACACAATTAAGAGGTAGGGAGGAGACCCGGGTGTTACCCAGTGCCTTCCCAATGCCAGTGTTGCAGTTTTCAAGGGGCATTCTCAAGTGGGAAACTACAAGATTCATGCAGTTGATTATCCTCTCTCCTCCAAAGAACAGGGATTCTTAGGAACATCTTGAACTTTACCCATGGGAGTGTAAGAGTTTCCAGATAAAAGCAAAAACCTCGGCACCTTTCCTCTCCATTAGATGCCAGGAGCGCCCACTTCCCTTCCAGCAACTGCTCCCCACCCTTTTCTCCACCTAGAACTCCTTCCCGGATTTCCAATGTAGGCCACACTGGGAAGCGCTTAATTCGACTTCCACCTCCCAACGCTGCAGAGACGACTGCATTTTCCATTCCTTGGGCTTCTGCGCTCTACGGAGCTGCTGGGCTCGGGGAGTCTGTAGGGCCCAGAAACCCCGGCTCCCCATGCCGCGCTGGCAGGTTTACAAACCCGGGGAAAAGGAAAGGCTTAGGGTTGGGGCACACGGGCAGAAGCAACACCTTACCAAGGCCGTGCAAAATGAGCCTGGCAAGGCGCTTGAGCAGAGATCGAGAAAGGGTGCGTGCGGGGAGCAGAGAGGATGGGGGAACGCGAGGCTGCTCGCCCCTCGTCCCGGTGCCAACTCGAGGGTGCGTGCGAACTGGCTGGCAGCCCAGAGGGGCAGGGAGGCGCGGGGTTAATATGCCATCCAAATCGCTGTGCCCGCCAGCAGGAAGAGACAGAGGCACCAGATTTCCCTTCCGCATTAAGAGGGTTTTTCCTTTTTTTCCTGCTTGGCCAACGGAGGGCTTTTTGAATTGGACGTGGAGATCCTCAATTAGAAGTGTGGCGAAGCTGGCAAAAGAGGAAACATCGGGAAACTCCCCGCCTCGGCAGCGGAGGCTCCCGGCTCCCGTTCCCGCCCTCCGCGGAGTGAGGCCTAGGCCCCAGGACGGGAAGGGCGCATTACCTCGCTCTGAGCACAGCCGGGGCAGGCTTAGTCTGAGCGGCTCTTTAGTTCCCGGTATTTGTAGGGCTGAGGACCGAGAGGAGGTCTGGGGGCTGAGCATTCACAGGGATCTATAGGGACGTTTTCTCCAGAGCCCAACTGGGTCGCCCCCCCTCCCGCCCCGCGTCTTCCCTGTTTGTCTCTTTATCGCTTTCTCAAAGCACATGGGTCCAAAGTGTTTCTCCCGCAACCATCCGCCTTGGTTACGCGCGCGCATTGCTGAACGCGCTGCCTCGTGCGGTAACCAAGTTCTCCTCCCGAAGTCAGCTCCGCCAAGTGCCTCCGCACCCGTTTTCGTACCCCACAGGCTCGTCCCCATCTGCGCCGGGGACCTACGCCCCCGGCAACGCAAAAGGGGAGCGTCGCGAGCGCCGGCACTTGGTGGTCCCCGGGCCCCGGGGTAGAAAGAACGCCGCAGTGACGCGGTGGCGGCAGAAGCTGCTGCTCGGCGCGAAGCGCTTCTGGGTTTCCAGCACCAGGGGGCACCAGAAACCGCCAGAGTCCTGTGGCGCCCACGCGGCCGGGAGGCCGCGTTGTCATTTTAAGTATAAAACCGATGAACAAGCGTTCCCCTACAATCTTCCCCATATCCAAATTACTCCCCGCTATCCTTGCAACTCCTGAATGTCCACCAACATCCTGGCTTTTGACTCCTACCCTTCTTCATCCTCTCTCCCTCATTTCTCTCTACCCACCTCATTTAATGTGGTTCCTCAGCGACCTGCTTTATGAACTAACCCCCTCCCCCGATTGCCAGCATCACTGTGACAGCTTCACCGCGGGTGAGTGCTCCTGCCGCCAGTGCCCCCACACCTTCTCGTGTCTGGCAGCTTAGGAGATTTGTTTGGGCTTTGCCTTCCAGATCCAGGTCTCAGGAAGAGAAAAGGGAGGCGGGGGTAGGGGTTTGAGGGTGTGCTGTAACTCGGGGGCTTGCTTTTCGGGTAGAGACAGAAATTGCTGAAAGATGTACTGCTTTTCTTAACTGTGCCTCGTGTCCTGCACTCATTCTGTTAGGCCCAAGACCAGGGTAAAAAAAAATGAGGGACGCTTTCTGCAGTCTAGGAAGGAGCCTGTTTGTTAAAGGGCCCGGAGGCTGGGTTCCAGATCTAGGGGCACCTGAACCCCTAGGGATAGTGGGCTAGGGACGCTGCGGGCTCCCCAGACACCTGACATTCGTTGAAAAGGCCACATGGTACTTCACTGTTGTCAAAGCGAAGACGTGGCGAAAGTGTGAGGGCGAGACCTGGTCGTGGTGGGGCGGAAGCCCAGCGGCTCCCACTTGGAGGGCTTTGCGGGAAGAGGTGCGTGCATGAGGTTGGAAGGAGTATCTCTTACTTGGAACACTTATTTGTGTATTCATTGAATACTGAGGAGTCGTCGAGTGCGCTGTAACATACTCGCCGCAGGGCCCGGAAGAGTTGTTTTTCCCCACCAATGAGCAAAAATGTTGGGAGCATGGGGTTGGGCAGCCCCCACCCCTCCCGGGGCGCGCCTGCCGGCTCGGCGGGCGGGTTTGCCACCAGCGAAACTAGGGAGCCGCCAGGAGGCTGGGGGGTTCCGGCGAAAGTTACTCCCCGCCCCGGTAAGGATTCGTTTTCACCGGGTGGGGATGGAAACCAAATGGCAAAGAAATTAGCCCAGAGGTGGTGCGAGGTAGTGGTAGAGGGTGTTATTGGGGAGGTGGCACAGAGTACAGGAGAAAAGAGGTCATTAAAATAATCACTTCGATGGCATAGCGGAAACCTTGAGGAGGTTTAAGAGTCTATTTGAGGCGGAGACCTGAGTCCTGGACTGTCCAGGAAGCCCCTCTCTTAACTTCGACGGGGATGGTTAGTTGGGGTTGTGGGCATTAGGAAAGTGTAAGCGATCGGGTTCCGAAAAGGGCGAGGAATGTAGATTTGCAAGAAGCGCCTGGAGGAGGTGAGCACTCTATTTTTAGGTTCTCAGCACCTTTGCAGCAGTCCCTTCCCGGGCCAGCACTTTCCCTCGGAACAGACCAAAACAGATTACACTTCCAACAATGGTATCTCTGCAGCTGCACGTCCACAGAGGACCCAATTTTGGTCGTGGTGGGTTCAAAGATGACTCCAGCCCTGCACCTTTCTGGGGCTTGACGGAAGAGCGCCCCGCCGAGTCGGGGAGGGAAACTGCCCCTGTGGGACGTGCGGGGGTCCAGAGGCATCAGGGGCGCCAGAGATCTTTGCCCACGTGGATAGGCAGCTTGCCTCTCCGCAAGGCCAGCCTCTCTAGCGTTCAACTTCTTCCCTCTCTCCTCTGTCCTTCCCGCACCTCGGTTCCCTCTAGTCTCTCCTCTTTCTAGTCTCCTGCTTTGGGTCCAGCCGCGCCCCCCTGTCTCCAACGCCACACAGCTCGCCGCGCCCGCTGGCGACTCAGGCGCCACCCGCTTCCTCCACCCAGGCCCGTTCCCCCTCTTACCTCGGATCTGGTCTCCGCAGACCCCCAGCTGGACATTAACTCCAGGAGCCCCAAGTCCCAGCCAGAAGACCCATCCGGGCCGAGGGCAGGAGCGCGGAGCCCCGCCCAACAGGTCAGGGGCAAGAGTTCGCAATCCTGGGGCAGCTCGGGGCGGCGAGGGCACGCAGGAGGCGGCGGCCAAGGCTCCCGCCGCCGCCGCCACGAGAAGGGCGAGGAATGCCGACAGCTCCCCCGCCGGCTTCTTGCACCCCGAGAAGCCGAGGTCCGAGCAGCCGCCGCTGTCTTGGGTCGGAGGTGACACGGCTGCGCGCGCCGCGCTCTTGTCCGGGGCTGCGCGGGCGCGGGGTTCCCCGGGCTGCTCAGCGGCGGCCGCCGCGCTCTGCGCCTTCTCGGGGCGCAGCGCTTGGGAGCACGAGACGGGCCGGGCTGATGCTGCCGCCGGAGCTGAGGTATTGCCTGGAAATCCGAACGAGACACCACGTCAACCGGCGCCGAGAGTCCCGTGAAGACATGAGGGCGCCAGGAGCGCAGGCTGGTCCTTGAGAGCCCGGGTCGGGGGGCCGGGATGGGGGAAGGGAGGCGCGGGGCCCGGGGAGGGGAGGGGTCGGGAGGCGGCGGTGAAGGAGGGAAAGGAGAGCAGCCAGGAGACGCCCGAGCTCCCGAGGCGGGGGCTCGGGGTGCGAGTGGGTGACGCGAGGCGCCCCTCCCGGAGGTGCAGGGAGAGAGCGCTCAGCGTGTGGAGACGCTGCCGGGCTCGTGCCTCCTCCTCGCCGGGTAGATCCGGAGGAATGTGAGGAGCTCGGCGCAGACCAGCCGGAGGGGGCAATCCCAACTTGACCGCGGCGCCCGCGCCCGGCTTCTCCCTGGCGCCTGGCTTTCTGAGCTCGGGCTCTGTCGGGCTACAGGGCTACACTGGGCTTTCCTCGCGCCTGTCGAAGGCGTTCCTCCCTCCTCGGGTGTCTTCTAGCCCGTTCGCTTTGCTGCAGGGCAGAAGGCAGTGGCGAGGAGAGCAGCTAGCTGCTGGCCAGAGTTCTCCTAGCACTACGGAGGAGAGATGTGGAGCGGCCCGGAGAGGGAAGCCGAGTGTTTGCCAGGGGACGCTGAGCGTGGGGAAGAATTTATAGGGCTCTCACTCCGTGACGTGCCCTCCAGTGGCTTTTCTGATTCGCTTTCTGACCTAAACACACATTAGTTTAGTCCCCATGCTAGGGCCAACACGGTCTCCAAATATCTGCTGGCTGAAGTCAGAGGCTTTGCATATCATGTATTACATGGCAGGCAATGAAGAAGGCTTCTGAGGCTGGCCCGCTCCTCGGTCCTAGGCTCCATTTTCATGCTGTTGTAATATAATACCAGACGTGGGGTAGGCACATACATTCAGAATCCCAATTCCAGAGACGTAAGATCACTTTATCAGGAACAGGTCAGGGGAGGCTGGGCTAAATCTGCTTTTATCCAGAGTTTTGAAAATGCAGATGGGGGACCTAAGCAAGCACTCCCTTGGGTGCTGAGTTTCCGTGAGCAGGGACCCAGCTCCCACTTCTGATCTCTGTGAGACCTCGTAGGCATTCCTTTTGTTGGTTTGCTTACCACCAGAAGAGCCAGAGCCTTTTGCAGAGGACGTGAGGAGGGCAAGTCCTTACACACCCTGCACATGACTCTCCCCAGAAATCCGTCTCATTCACACAGGGCATAAAATTAGCTCTACCTTTAAAATAATGTACTAACTAAGATATGTCTTTGCTAAGCAGAAAGCTGCTTTCCAGAAGCCACTGGACGTGAATTCAGTGGGACCTCTTTTATTTTATTAGCTGGGGGTAGGGAGAGCATAAACAGGCTCAGTTTACATCCATGTACCTCTTATTTTATGACTCATCCGGTTGTTGGGGAGTATGTGTTCGTCAAGTAGCTAATACAGACAATAGACAGGGGAAATGTGTGTGGCAATGTGGGGGGAAGATCTCATATCATTAAACTGCTTAAAAGTCAAAGATCAGCTACTTTGGAGGTTTGTCACTGAAGCTAGTGTGGGAGGAAAATTGCTCTTACTAACATTACTGTGATTTAATATTAAGCAGAGTGAAAATCAAGTCATCCAAATGTCCCTTAGCTGAAATTAGGATGCTTACTGTAGTCCTGCAGAATTTGACGTTTCCTTCTTTGATAGATTATGGTTGAAGTGTAGATAGATTTGGAAATGGGGGGGGCAGAATAAGCTCAACAGATTTATTCTAGTTTAGCATTGTTTTTGGAATTTGACGGCGATCCTATCAGTGTTCTACACAGCTGTGAACGAATTCTTCATTTTTAGAAGGCTTTTTCACAGGGAATGGCCCAGTGGTCCAAGCACCTGCAATGATTTAGCGTTCATTATGTGCCAGGCAAAGTGCTAGACCCTGGGAGTTGTGCTGACTGGGCTTTCGGGGGTTGCAGAGAACAGATACCACTGAGTTTACCCTAAGTAATGGGAGTTCACTGTGGAAGGAAGGCTGACCGGAATCTCCACCACTCAGCCACGTGTCTCCGAAAAGCCTTCCGGAAAGGCCACCCAGCCAGGCCTCACGAAAACTGGATTGAAGTTCAGGAACTGGAAGGTCATTCAGGATCCGGCTCTGTGACTGGGTTATCTCGCTGCCCCCTGAGCCACAGGCATCTGCGATGCCTTCTAACAGGCTTAGCCGCCAAGGTGATTCAGCTCCTCTTTCTCTCTCTGTTTTTCTCTGGGTGTCTCTTGGCTTCTGCTCTTGCTACCAACTGCTCAGCTCTCTGTTGATCTAACATTTAAACTCCTTTAGTGAAAGGATCTAATTGGCCCCGCTGGGGACTAACTAGGTGCTAGAGTTGAATTGAGCTTTTGTGTCAGGACCTCTTTTAGATTACTGGACACCCCGTAGCTCAGCAGACCTTGGTTAAGTGCTTATTCCTGGGCTAATCACCCATGTCCATCTTGTTGGGTCACATGGTTCAGAGACTGGTCACCTTTGCTTAAGAAACTTCCTAGAGTTCCTCCTTGCTTTCCCTCTGCAGGATTTGAGCCCCCAAGAAAGAGTTGTGTTAATGTCAGGCACTTGTGGTTTAACAAACGTCTGTCTACTGTAAGACCCAAGGATGAGTGAGATACAACTCCTGGCTCTACATAAGCTTGCCATCTCTAAGGAGTGCACATAAGCGTAGTACAAAGTAATAAAAGCTGTAACCGAGGTATGTATGAGGTGCTCATGTCTGATCTTTACATGGCCAGTGAAGCCCTGGAGGGGATTGCAAGCACACACTCATGCCTAGGCACTATCCCTGGGCAATTAAATGAGAATTTCTTGGGTGGTGGAGCCCAGGAGTTGATATTTTGTTCTGTGTTGTTCTAAGTGTAGCCAGGGCTAAGATATCAAATAAATCTTTTTAAAAAATGATTACAATCATTTTATGATTCTTTCTGAGAGTAAAACTAAAAGGCACACCTTTTGATAGGCTCTAGGACTAAGACTCTTCCAAAATACTAAATCCTTTTGAAATACTGCTAATTACCTTAAACAGTAGTATAAAGGAAAAATGTAAAATTAGTTTAGAGTTAAAGCAAATACTTCTAGTTTTGAAAGAACATTTATTTGCATGATTACAACATTCAGATGACAGCAGAAAAGGTAAAAAAGACTAAAATTTTCCAAGATCCCCTGCTGCAAAGCCCAACATTTAAAAGTACTTTAACTGATACTGAGAAAAACCTCAGATTCACCTTTACAGACAATGAAGAGCAAAGCTGCTTCCAAAGTGACTGCCAAGAAGCAAGCATTTGATGTCTTGAGACAAAGAGATGGCCTGGTGTCCCCATCTCAAAGCCCCCAAATACTGAAAGTAGGGACCCCCAATAGCTCTGTGGCCCCATCTTCTTTCTCAAGGAAACAAAGTTATGTTTGACTTGAAGCTCAACAAAATTCTGAAAAGAACCATTTATTGTCCAGAAGAGGACCCCTTTTGCTCTGAATGGGTAGATTTCCCCTTGATAAAGTAACAGCAACACACTGCTGAGAATTCCCACAGTGTCCCCAGGTATCAGCGCCTCACTGGAAAAACCCTGCCTGAGAATCAGTAAGAGGGAAGCAAGTATTGTTCAAGTATCTCATCTTCTCTTCGAGAAAAGATCTAAAATGTTACTATTTTCCCATTTTACCACGATTGCGTCATCTTAATCATAACTTATTGTAAATCTTTAACTGAAAGATGTCAAAACGAGGGTGCTCTCTGTGCCCCAGGATCTTGCAGTCTGGGGGAAGAGAACACACAAACATAAACTGATAAAAAGTAATACAGGGGGTCCTGAGGCTATGGGCCTCGAGTATGGCCACATTTGGAACTCAAACTGGGCCTTGATAGGGGTAGGTAAGCAGAGAGGAGGGGGAGATGGGGGGCATTCCAGGCTAGGTGAGACCCAGGGCTGAGTGCTCAGCCTGGAGTGGCGGTGGGGTGGCGGGTCAGCCTTTGGCCATTTACTGCACGCCCTCGGCAGGCGAGCTCCCAGTGGACGTTTGCAGCTGCTTTGCCTGTAAGGGCCAGGACCCGGGTCCCTGGACTCCCTCATAACGTGGGTCATGACGGCTGAAACAGAATCCATCACTTGAGCAGGGCAATTTCCTTTTCAAAGTCACCAGTTTATTGGGCAGGGGTTTGTTTCATGCTGCCTCACTCTTTAACAGTCATTTTCACCAATGATATGATTACACATAAAGGAAAGATAAATGTGTTATTTTTCAGCCCACTTAAAAAAAGAGAAAAGAAAAAAAAAAAAGAATGGGAAATATGGCTGTAATGGCCTCTTTGTAAAGTAGTAGTAAGAGATAAATTCTTTGGAGTAAACTGTTTCTCATAAAAAATCAGTTCTGACATTGACATGGTAGATTTATCAATGATTTCCAGCCGTTTCTTTTAGAGGGATCAGATTGTCTAATTAGGCATAGCTTTCTTTTTGGTTCTTAGGGTTACTTTATAGGACTCCTCTTTTCCAGTAATAAAACTTCAGTCAGGTAAGAGGGTTTCAGCAGACTTTGTTACTATGAACATGGTCTAGTGGCTTAGACCTGGAGTTGGCAAACTTTTTCTGTAAAGGGCAAGCGTTTTCTATACATATAGTAAATATCTTAGGCTTTGCAGGCAACCGTTTCAACTCAACTCGACCCTTGTGTTGCAAAGGCAGCCATAGATAATGTGTAAATAAATGGGCCCAGCTGTGTTCCCATACAGCTTTATTTATGGGCACTGAGATTTGAATTTTATATAATTTTCACATGTCATGAAATACTGTTCTTTTGATTTTTTTTCCCTCAGCCATTAATAATGTGAAAACTATCCTGAGCTCTCAGATTGTACAAAAGCAAGTGGCAGGCAGGATTTGGCCTGAGGGCTGAAGTTTGCTGACTCCAGTTGGGTTACAGTTATAACTTTGAGGAAATGCGTCACCTCTAGAATTATGAAATTCCAGAGCTGGAAGGCACTTGAGGCTTCCAGTGTAATCTCATTTTACTGGGAGAGAAAACTGCGAGCAGAGAGTGGTTACATGACTTACCCAAGGTGACTCTTTGAGTGAATGACACACCCTTATTATCAAGAAAACATGAGATCAAACGACTTCCCTGGCGTGTGTGTGCGTGCACGTGTGCTCCAGTGGCAGCAATGGGGGGATACACAGGGATTGTGTTGTATCATTTATCTTTCAAATTAGGATTTAGTATTTTTTGTTGAGGCAAGAAATGAGTCAAAATACAGAGAAAACAACTGGACTTCATTGGCGGTAGGAGTTGATGTCTGGTGACTGCTACCTTTTAGAGCATAGCAGAGCTCCCAGGCAGAGCACAGTGCTAAGTAGATTTTTCTCCCGAAAAGGCCATTATATTTCTGCAGTGGATACACAGGATCTCAGCACAAGGGCAGAGAGATGTGTGGAGAGAGAGAGAGCGATCTGAGTAGGGAAACAAGACACCTGCATCCTCGTTCCTTTGTTGACCACCTGGTGCTTATTGCAGAGCTTCTGGGGGCTTCCTAAAGGATTGAAATCACGGGGCGGTAACTAGAGGTACTGCCATAGAGGATGGTTGACTCTGGGACAAGGACTCAGCACTTGGACTGTCAACCCAAAACATCCCAAGGGACCGCTTTGCCATATATTAATTGTATAGCACAGACTTCAGTCTAATGTTATATATTTTATTTTTATTATTTTTTAAATTGAAGTACAGTCAGTTACAATGTGTCAATTTCTTGTGTACAGCACAGTGTCCCAGTCATGTGTATACATACATATGTTCATTTTCATATTCTTTTTAGACTTCAATCTAGATTCTTCTAAAATAAATCTTCTAGATTTATCTAAAATAGACCAACTATTTGACTGTTTCCAACTTCCATAACAAAACAAGAAGATGGCCCCTCTCCTCTGCCATCATACCCCCACCCCATTTGCCTTCACTTTCCCTCAGGGTGGGAAAACAAATTAATTAACTAATGAATCCTCATCAATATTTACAGATTCAATTTAAGTAAGTAGTAAATGTCAGTGTGACTTTTGTGGTTTCTTAGGTGTTTCAAGCAACTACCCAAATATCCCTCGTTGAATTAGCAGCAGAGCTCAGTCTATGGTGAGGGGCTGAGTCTACGGTGAGGGGCTGAAGCTTCTCATTTTGCATCCTAGGCACCTGACTCGCCTCGTCCTCCTCCTGGTTCATTAGCAGAAACTGCACTTTGGCAGCCCTGAATCCTGAGGCCTAGTTCGGAGGAAGTCATGTCAATGATCAGGCAGTTTGAGTTGCAGCTCTGCCCCTGACGAGCTGCAGGAACTTTGGAAACTTCTAGCATCTCCAGCCTCACCTATTTTTCCCTTCTTGCTTGTTTTCTCCTTCACTGGGATGCTGTGTGACTAGATGAGATACTCAACCAGATTTTCTGAGTTCATAAATTACCCCCCCGGGAATAATTTTTTCTTTGCACGTATACTTTCCAGGCACCGGGGTGCTATTTGGTAAATGACTGCCCTCCTGCAGTGCTCTAAGTGGAACCCTGGTGACCTGAAAGAGTTAACGCCTCCCTCCAAGCAATTCACTCTACTCCTGGGGCATAATTTACACTCTGAGAGGATCTTGCCGACCATATGTGAAGTGCTTGGCGTTCTTTGGGAGGAAGTCAACTCTAGAAACGTAAAGAATTAATATTACAAAAAGCACATTTGCAGACTGTTTTTCGAGGAATCCATCATGTAACTTCTCACAGAACAGTCCTGTGAGGTAGGTCATTATTATCCCTCCCAGAGGCGCTCTCTAGCCAATGCCAGATCAGTGTGTAATATACCCAACATGAGGTTAGTGGTTAACGTGTTTGTAGAATGACTTCACTATTTGAAAAATGATGGATGAAAGGCTGGGAAGCGCATCTTGGACATCTTGAATAAAAAACAGAAGGTAAAAGTAAGGTAAATGTAATAAAGTATCTGCTTTACCATGTTGAGTAGTAGGTATATGACCTAAATGTAATGGGTCACCTTTTTATACAAACACAGGACTGACATATTAGAATGTGGCATCCATTTCAGAATGGTCATGTGAGGAGACTGCATATCTTAACATGCAGCTATTGCTCAAAACACTTTTATGACGTGTGAATGTATTTGTTCATTCATCCACCAAATATCATTTGGGTTCCTCCTTTCATAAGGCCTTGTGTTGGCACTTGGGCAAAAAAGGCATGAGATAACATCCCCATATTCAGTGGTGGCAATTAACTGGATTTTGAGGATGAGTTTAATCTGGGGGCAAAGACCAAACCATCTGAAATAAATTATAGCGATAGAGGTGGGTTAAAACCAAGAGAAGGTGATTTAGAGATGGCTCTCCTGTTATGGCTTGGTGGTAATTTGCAATGATGGTCTCAGTTCTTCACCCTTCTCTGTATCCATGCCTTTTGTCATGTGACTTTGCAGATGCTCTTACTATAAAGGTGGCCCTATCCCTTGAATCTGAACTGGCATTATGACTTGTTTTGGCCAGTGGAATGCAATGGTGGTGAGGGTGTACCACTTTTGAGCCTAGGACCAAAGAGGTTAACATGTTTCCATTTATGCTCTCAAACCTTTGCTATTACCATGAGACCATGCTTGGGCTATCCTGATGAAGAGTGAGAGACACTTGGAACAGAGTAGTGTCACTCTATTTGTCGTAGTCAAGGTCAGTTTAGATCAACTGAGAGCCAGCTGACCCCCACCCCCTGCACTGCCTCCACCCATATAAATGAGCCTAGTAAAGATCAGCACCTGATCACTCCAAAGAGATGGGCAATAAATTCTTCTTGTTGTATGCTACTGGGATTTTGTAGTTGTTACACAGCATTGTTATGGCAATAGGTAACTGATACAGCTTGCAAACTGATTCCAAAAGAGGAACTCACAGTGTTGAACAAGAACAACAATGTTCCTGGATTAAGTGGTGTCTCCACGTGACTTCTAGGAGGCTGTAACATACATTTGGGAATATATGTCCCAGTGTTTCTTGAGCATCCTTCCTCTGTATCTACTGTACTTTGAACCTATTGTATGCAATTGCTTGTATGCATATCCATGCTCCATTAGACCAAATGTTCTGCAGGGGTAGGAACCACATCTTCTATTTTTGCATCCTTAGTATCCAGCACATAAATGATATTTGTTAAATGATGGAAAGAATTTCATTAGAAGTCATAACTTACATTGTATGCTTTTGGTAACTTGAATATATTTAGGACACGTGTTTGGTGTATAATTAATTAATGCAGTTACTTGACTAGATTATACATGCATATGCTACACCTGTCAAAAGGTGCAAAAGTATTTTCATTGATAACTGATTCTTTCTCACATGCCACTTTAAGCCACCCACTTCCCTGAGAACACAATTATTGGATTCTTATCAGTTCTTCCAGAGAACTTGCAGTCATTAAAATAAAGCTTTTGTCTGGGAAAGAAAGAACATTTTCAACCATTATATTTTAAAAGTCTGCACGTTTTACAGTCCCTTTACTTTTGGGTGGTTGGGCCTAATGGATGTAGCCCTTGGGTTCTCTGTTAGAAAGTTGAAAGAGCTGTTACCGCCGGGTTTGTTCCTTTCTGATTCAGCAACCTTTCCCTTAGCTTGTTTAAAGTTTGACATTGCTGGAATTAACACAGCTGTTTGTGTTTACTTCTTTGCTTGTATATTTCTATCACATGAGTTGTCAGCTCAACTCCAGGAGCCTGGTAATTACCACAGAACCAGGCAGCAGAGGGAGCAGATAAACTCAAAACATTGAGTTCTCTGGGTGACAGGGAACCAGGGATTCTGTAGTCCTATATTTGATGATGACAGTGGAGCGAGTCTAATTTTAACGTAAAACTCTTGAAGGAATCTTTTACACACCAGCCTGTTGCCTCTGTTTTATAACAATGCAGAGATTTATAAACATGGCAAAATCATGTTAGTATAATCATGTTGGCTGGAATAAAGCTGGCATTGTGTCTTTTAAGGCATGTTTTGGGGGTTCTATGAAGTGGTTTAAACCAAAGCCACAAGAAAAAATTTATTTTCAGATGGGTTTTAGTAGACTGCCAACTCCTAGCACTTATGTGCTAAAGATGCATACTTTAAAAAAAATCTGCTTTAACAATTAAATGGTTTACAAACTTTCCTCCTCATGATTCATGGAATTTCAGGTTCAACTGATCTTTGAGCACAAAATATGTACTGGGTATTGTATCACATGTTTATGTGTATATTTCCTCACATAGTGAAATATATCATTCATTAAATATTATGTTACAAAGACCCAAAGAAGAAAACAAGAAATAATATAATGTGTTTGTTTGATATCTGCTGGTTATGGTTTACATAATCTTGGTTTACATAACATGGTTGCCCATAATCTCTCTATAGAGGAAGACTTCTGTATGTTTAACACCAGATTTAGCGTGATTCATTGACGCTCACGTGATGGAAGTGATGGCCACTCTCGGAGGAGAAAAACTCCTGCAGCCTGGCATGACGGGGATGTTAGTTTTTTCTTTATGATTGAGGGACTGTTTCATCAAAACATTGTTTTAAACAGATGTGTTCTGGTGTTTACTGAGGGGAGAATTTAAGCCAGACTGATTAATTAGCAGTTAGTCAAGACGTTTCCCTGCTCCTATCTGAGGAGCCTGGGGATTATGAAGCTGTCAGTAGATTATATTCAGATGATGAAAAAAATGACAAACAGCAAACCAAAGCAAACTAAACCTCAGATCACTGGAAAATATGGTGTCCTAAATTCTTGACATGGTTTTTATTGAAACAGGTTTTTTGAATGGGCATGTTGGGACTAACCCAGGGGCGAGCATGCTTTTTCTGTAAAGGGCCAGGTAGTAAATATTTTAGGCTTTGTGGGCCATAGAGTCTGACACAACAACTCTGCAACTGAAGTGCTGAAGCAGTCCTTGATGATGTATACACAGACGAGCGTGCCTGTATCCCAGTCTTTACTTATGGGTATTAAAATTTGAATTTCACATAATTTTCACGTCCTGAAATATTATGTTTTTTTTCACATTTTTCCAGCCATTTAAAAATGCAAAAAAATTCTTAGTTTACCAGCTGTATACTTGACCATGGTTTGCTAACCTTTGGTCTAAAGCAAAGAGTGTTGAATCCGTTTTAGTCTGGGTTCTTTTTGTTTTTACATGCAAGACCAATTCTTTTAAAATTTTAGTTTCTGTATTTGTAAAATGAGGGATAATGGTAGTTGCAGTATTTCTTCCCAGGGTTGTTGATGGGATTGAGTGAGGTAATGGATGTGAAATTATTTTGAAGAATGTGACGAGCCATGCTGATGTAAAATATTGACTATGCTATGATTTGTATCAATAATGCATTTGGTTACAAGTGGCTGAGAACTAGATTAACAGTGGCTTAAACCATGAAGATACTTAATGTTCACTTACGTGGACATGCAGGGCCCCAGGATTGGTGCAGTGGCTCCAAGATGTTATTTGACACCTGATGTTTGCGCTCTACGTTCTGCTCAGGTCCAAGTGTCAGTAATACCTCCCTTCACAGTGCAGGATGGATGTCATCACTCCAGAAGTCATGCTCTCCCATGACAGTGTTCCAAACAAGAAGGAAGAAGGGGATGGAGAGGAAGGGCATCTCTTTCCAGCCATTTCTCCTTTGATCAAGGAGGAAAATCTTTCCTAGCACTTCCCCAGTAGCCTTCCCTTCACGTCTCATTGGTTAGAACTGGCTCCCAGGTCCAGCCCCAGCCCAGCCACTGGCAAAGGAGAAGAGGACTGATGTGCTTAGCTTGTAGACCAACCACCAATCATTCCTGCTTTGGGAATTGAGTACAGGGCTGCCTAAACAGTCAGGGTTCTGCCAGCAAGGAAGGTGAGGGAGCAACTAATACTGTCTACCACATTGTTTTCTCCCCTGTTCCAGTTATGTGGCTGGCATCAGGTTGGGGGAGCCCATGAGCTCATCCCCTGGGAACACTCGGAGATGAGTCCTCCAGGGGCCATATAAGCTTGTCTTCAAAGGCATCTACAGATGGCGACCATGGTAGTTAGGGAGCAGGGTCAATCTGTGAGTTGAGAATGGAATCGTCACATCACTGACATGAGACAGAAGCAGAAAGGAGGAAGCTGAGAGTCATCTCCATATGGCTTCTGGAACATACTAGAGATGACAATTTTAAACCCCATCTATTATGTATTATGATAAAATGCTCCCCAATCATTTTCCTGAGGATCCTCTTAATTGTAAAATCCAGTGCTGGAGGTAACTTTGCAGGTGTGTCTCATTTTTGGAAAGCTTGGATTAAAAATCTTGATTCACACAATATACAAGTCAGGGGTCAGATAACCTAAAATTTAAAATAGCCTTCATCTTATAGAAGAATTTACCTTAGAAATCCTTTAAATGTGAAGTACTCTGGTGCACTTTAAATAATTTTGTTGGTGAAAATACGATTTCCATATAATTAATATCTGAGTGACGCACACACGTGCGCACACGCACACACACACACACACACACACACACACACACTCTCCTTTTGCCTTGCACTGAGCTAGGTAGAATTATTAATTGATTGAAAAAGCATGAGTAAAACAACCATTTAGAATAAAATTGTCACTGATATGATCTAAATTCATTGTCTCAGGATTTCAGAGTAACCAGAACAAATGATGTTTCTCGAGGAATTAAATGCCTACTCCAAAAAGAAAGTCTTATACAGATTAAACACTTTGTTCATACAGGTCAAATCTCAAAACAGTGCAGAGATTTCTATATTGTGTGGAAGGCTGAAACAAAGCTTCCCTCAAAACCCTGAGACTCTTTCGTTCTATGAGTACCATTTGACCTCGAAGGTTTCTGCTTTTCTTAAACACTGCAATTCTGTGATTACAGTGGAAACCTCTTTAGAATTAAGTTCCAAGCTCATAGCCCATTGTCCTTTGATCTAATTTGTTCACTTTTTTTTTTTATGTTCACACATGCTCCCGGCTTTCATGGAGTTTATAGCCTAGATGGGGAGATCAACATTAAATATCTATCTTATTATACTGATCAGTGCATAACTACATGCAGATGAGTGCTCTGAAGAAAGGAACACTGCATGTGAAAGGACAATGAAGGAACTTGACCTTGACTGGGGATCAGGGAAGGCTTCTTTGAGGAAGCAATGCTTAATCTGAGAACCGACATGTGAGTAGTAGTTAATTAGGTGAACGAGGTAGAGTGGGATGGAAAAAGCATTCCTGCTGGAGGTGCAGCATGTGTGTTGGCGTGTCCATCTGTCCAGTATGTCCATCCATCCACCCACTGAGTCATCCATCCATCCATTCATCATCCTATTCTATAATACAATACAGTAACAAGTGATCATAGGGTTGTACACAAGTAGAAATCAACTCAGTTTTCTAAGTCTGTAAGTCCATTTGGCAGATCAGAGGAGTATATTTTAAAAAAATCCTCAAAACATTAGGAGGTTATTTTAAATAACAGTAGATGTGAGACAATTTCAGCCCTTCCTCTTGCTCTTCCTGGAATGGGATTTGCATGCGTGAACACCTAGAGGCAGCTCTGCCAGATATGGACCACACTCTGCTTTTCCCCCATGGAGAAGGTGCAGAGGGTGAAACCCATGTGACAGCAGCCTAGCACCGCTTCCATGGGAACTGCAATTTGCAGTTAAAAATTGAAGCAAAATCCTGCATTAACAAGGGAATTTATCTAATTTTATAAGGAATTACTTTTCCCCAGTGCTTTTAGGATCAGCCAGAAAGCAAAATTCAATGTTAAAAAAATGGGAATTAAATTGGTATCTGTTTTACATAAAAAGATTTTTACCATCTCCTTGTAACCTTTAAGAATGGTTGCCTGTACTGAAATCAGGGGAAGTTTGTGGGCCAGATTTTAGTGATTAGCAAATTATCCATTTACAGCTGTTGTCAGGTTAATGGTCAATGTTCTACTGAGTTCACAGAACTTGGGCATTAAATTTCTACCTGGAATGAGCTTAGAGATCCAATATAACTCTCATTTTACATTAGAAGAAATTGAAAGCCAGATAGGTTAAGTGACTTTTTGAAGCCACTTAAAAATTGATATGCCAGCTCACTCCCCAGGCGGAGAACACAGGATACTCAGGCTGTGCAAGTCAGAGGACAGGCTGGATCTGGGGTCTTCAAATCCTTGGTCCAGTGTGAGGGGCTTTAGAGGTTACACTCAGATCCTTGCTCTTTACCAGCCTTGTGACCTTGGAGAAATGAACTTCCCTAAGTCTCATTTTCTTCAGCTATGAAAAAGGGTAATAATTGTACCCACCTCACTGCGTTGTTGTGAAGATGAGAACACCTGAGAAGAGTAGAGCCTGCAGTCAATGCTCAGTCAGTGCTTTGCCGTGGGTCCTGCTTTGCCAACAGAAAGAGGACAAAAGTGACCATGGGTCCATTGTGAGTGGGACTTCACTTCCTTTGTGCCCCTGGACTCTACTATGAAAAAAACCATGTCCTGGGCCATCTGGCATCCAAGAGAAAGGAGACAGATGGAACATATCTGAACCATTATGACTAATGTCACTATGCACATTCTTGTATGATCTTTTTGTGGGCATCTGCATTTATTTCTTTGAAATATGTACTTAGGAGTGGAATTACATTAAAAGCAGGCAAACAGTTTTCCAAAGTGGTTGTACCATTTTACACTCTCACTGGCAATGTCAGACTTCCAGTTGACCTACATCCTCACCAACACTTGATATTGTCGTTCTTTAATTGTAGCCACCCTCATAGGTATGTGATGGTATCTCATTGTTTCTCAACTACTGAGTTGAGAAAAGTTTCTGGCTTGTTTGAAGACTTCTTCTGACACTAACTTCTGTGTCCTCTGTTTCACTCTCAAGGATGGAGCTCAAAAAACCTGACTAAGACCAGACCCAGACTTGTCCCTCAACCTTCCTCACTGACACTACCAACTGGGGTTTGGCCAGACCAAGTACCACATACCCCAGAAACACTCAGCCAGTTCACTGGGTAGTTAGTGAACCTTCCAAGTGGCCACACTGTTTAGATGCCAAAACTCCTTCTCCTAAGTAGCAGGTGTGACTTTGAGTGTGATGTGGTGGTATTGAAGGTCTCTTCTATACCTCCTATGTATTTAATGAACAGCAAAAATCCACACTTTTTCCTGGGGGCGGGAGTGGAGAACACAGGATGCTCTGGTGGTGGCTGCAGTGAGCTTTCTAAATCATCTTCCTCTCCCTCTGCTCCCCTTCCTACCGGCACCTTCTATTTCTACTGTCTCCCCTTCTTCCTTCTCTCTCCCCTTTTTCCTCTCCTCTGTCTTCCATTTCTCCTCTTCCTCCTTGTTTATTCTCCTTTCATCAACTGAACAATTCTTGAACAAAAAATACCTGAACACAAATTTGAAATCACCAGAAAAACTCAAATCCCTGAAATATCATGTGGATGCCCTAAATCCCTTCTGAATTTAATACAGACCTGATTTATTTCATATATTATTATTATTTTTAATTTTATTATTATTATTTTGGTGTAGGGAGGTAATTGAATTTATTTATCTTATTGAAGGTACTGGGGATTGAACCCAGGACCTAGTGCATGCTAGGCATGCACTCTACCACTGAGCTATCCCCTGTCCCCATATATAATTTTAATGTGTATATTATTAAGAGTTCTATTTTATCCTGTTATTACTTTATGCTGTTGTTTCCATATTTCTAGATAACCTTAGTATTTGTGATTCCTAATGTCAGTAGTCCACTGTATTAACACACCAGCCTGCTGAGCCATTTCATCTAGCAGCTACACAGTATTCCAGCAAATGGATGTTGCAGAATTTATTGGCCCAATCCCCTTTCACTGGGGCATTTATGGAATTTTCCGTTTGGGCCATTAATAACAATGCTATAGAAAATAGCTTTTTACTTAATCCTTATCTGCATTTCTGCTTATATCTTAAGGATTAATTTCTAGATGCAGCATTACAGAGTCAAAGGGAAATGAACCTCTTAAAATGTTCTTTTTACATATAAAACATAATTTTCCAGAAAAACCAACCAACTTTGTTACCAAAATTAATATATGAGAATGCCTATTTCATGGCAAATACTTTTAAAACACACTTTTGTGTTTTAATTACAAAGCAACGTCTCTCTGCTACCAAAACCTCAGTCTTACAGAAGTGCGTGGTTGTTTCTTTGAATGTTGGAATGAAGGCTGGAATAAGTTTGCAGATATCCTCTCTGCTTTGCAGGATTTTATACGCAGTGGTAGATGTTGTGTCAGGACGAGGGTACAGTCGATGACAGTAAGTAAGATTTCTCAGCATGTCTTTCTCAGCAGCAGTCAGTTGCTGGCTTCTTCTCCCTTCCTTCTGCCTTGGTGTTCCTTAGTGCTGTTCCCCAAATCTTTCTGGCTCTTTGTCTTCCAGACACAGGGTTGGATTTCACTTCCTGGCCCCCTTGTGGTTGGGTGGCAGTGGTTGGGTCACATGACTAGCTCTGGGCTATAAGATGCGAGTGGAGGTGATCTGTGTCACCTTTAGCTCAAGCATGTCATTGCTGGCATGAGGTTGTGCAGACCTTTTCTCTCCCAGGTGCCTGGCTGCCTAGGATGGGGACGTAGTGGAGTGAGAAGGATGCCTATTCTTTGCCTTTGAGATTTTAGTAGTGTTGCTACCACAGCATAACCTAGCCTGTTTTGAATGTGATACCTTCTCCTCCCTCTCTTCTTCCATTTGTAACTCACTCATATCCATCATGCAGTCATAAAACTTTTGCCATGAGCCTAAGGGTTGAGAGTCAATAGAAAGAGATTTGAATCTCCTGTGTTGCATAATTGACATAAAATGCCTATATTCAATTACCATGTAATTTTTAAAAACCTTATTTAATGGCAAGTAAACAAAAAATAAGCTACTTTGTTTACTCAGAGAAGTTCAAGAACAAATAGACTGATGGTTGCAGGGTGAGGGGCAGTAGGGAGGGGAGAGAGACTGATGGCCAGCTCAGAGAGAGACGGAACCTGACCAGGTGGTACTATAGAAGCATCGTCTCATCTGTAGCTTTAAGCTTCCCAAGGTAGTAGGAAAAGGCTAAACCCTTTATTGCTCAAGAATCTGCCCAGAGTCTTGTGCCCTGTGTACAGATAGGTTGTGTGTTTGTGTGACTGCATGTGTATGTGTGTGTGTGAAATTGTGAAGAAACCACATGTGCAGTGGAAAATAATGCCCCTTTTAAGCAGGCTGAGCAAGTCTTGATACAAGGCAGTGTGGTCTTGCTCCTCTGTTTACAGAGGAAGCCTTTCATGCAGGCGTGATATATGGAGGATTTAAACCATTGAGATCCTTTAAGCTAACAGACCGTTCATCTTGGCTTTTCCAGGTTTCCAGGTTGTCTTCAAGGAGTATGCCGTTGGCTCGGAAATAAGCTGTTGTGTGGATAGATACATTACGAGTCCCTAAATTACCAGGTTGCAGGAACTTGTCAGCCCAGTGCTCTGACGGAGTCTAGCTCTGGTTCAGCCGTCCCTTCTGTCCTGAGCTGCTGTCGCCTGGCCAGTGTCAGAGCCACTGCTCCTCCCACTTGCTTCTTTGGCATCGACATTTTCAACTATTCTTTTTCTAGTTCTCTTTCTTTTTGTGTTTGTGGTATATCCAAACCTCAGCTTTTCCCTGGAGGAAAAAGTGGGTCTTCTATCCAGAAGTGCATGGCTTCCCAAATTGTGCTCAAGGGCTCTTTCTTTAGTTTTCAGACTTTTGGGGAGCCACCAAAACCCTTCGATTGTCAGCTTGTGTGTGCGTGTGTGTGTGTGTGTGTGTGTGTGAGAGACACACAGAAAAGACAGAATAGTTTATATTCTGTTTATAGTTTATAACACAAAAGTGTTATAGCTTTCACTTTTAAATTAAATTAAAGTCTTGTTTAGAGAAAAGTTGCTTTATTTTCCAGGAAGAGATGTTCCACGATGGCATCAAGCATCCAGAAGTGGGAATTACTTTCCTGGAGGCACTCAGAGATGAAACTTTTTCTCCTTCCAGAATGCTTTCCTTTTAGCCTGTGTCTCCAACAGTTTATCATCTGCATCAGAGTCACCAGGGTGGTGGTTACTGTGCAGATTCCCGGGTCATCCCGGATCCACCGAGTCAGAACTTTGTGGATGGGGATAGGAGCCAGGAATCTGCATTTTGACCGACAGCCCAGTTTCAGGATCTTCCGCTAACTTGGAGCATCTCCTCCCTGCTGCCCCGGCAACAAAGCGGCGGACCCTTTTGTCTCATAGACTGGAGGGAGGGGAGACGTCTGGCCTCTTCTTCCAAAACTCTCCCATGTGGTGGGGCCCAGTGTCTGCGAATAGGAAGGTCAGTGAATAATACCTCGGGAATCCTCAAGGAGTGAAATACAGATGTCAGAGCCTCTTCTGGTCAGGGATCATGGAACTGAGCACCATGTAGCTTTTACACTCATTATTCACTCATTAGTCCTCACATATTTATTTAGGGTTTACCAGGGCCCACATAGGATTCTAGATGCTTTCACCAAACTTTGCATTCCTCACTTTTGTCAGATGTGAAAAGCAGAGCTGAGGTTTAAGTCCCAAACTACCCCCAATAGGCAGCAAAATAATTAGGAGAATTGAGACAATTCTCTCCCTTCCTCTGAGTGTGTGTGAGCTTTGGTGTCTCACACACATATGTGGCTTAGGGACTTGTGTTTTCCAAACATATATGTATAATTTATTCATTTCATAACTTCATTCATGCATTTGGTTATTTAGTAAACATTCATTCATTCATTCATTCATTCAACTAATATCTATTGTAGGTCGGCTGTGTGCCAGTCTAGGTAGCAGGGATGCAGTGATAAACGAGACAAAGTTCTTGTTCTCATGGAGCTTTTTATTTCAGAGTAGACAATGCTTTTATGTGCTTAATAAATAAATAAATAGGATTTTACAATTTACGTGTCTAGTAGAGTTTGGCAATTCAACAGCATGCAAATTACAGCAGAGGAGCCCAGCTCCTTGCTTTCCTCTCTCTGCCTTTACAAATGTTCTTTTTTTCAGCAAAGATGCTCTCCCAGACATTTCGTTACATGTTTGAAATATTTATACACATAACTGGGGAAAATGAATTGAAACTGTGAACTCTATGTGGCACGTAAGTCAAAATAGGAAGTTGAGTTGTTCAGCTGTGGATTTTGACTGCTTCCCATTAGGAAACCCCTTTCAAGAAAAAGAACCTTCCGGGAGCAACGCACTTCAAAGAGGTTCCCAGTAATGCTGTGTTTAAAATGTGTTAATTGGACCTAATTGCAAACAGCTGCCCAGTTTAGCCACTGTTTGGGTTGGCTTTCACTCACTCTAGATCTAGGTCATCTTTTTGGTGACATTATATTCATATTGGGATCTTAATATGTTTGTTGTAATCTCAGAATGTGTCACCATTCAAAGGATTATGAGATAATAAATAAAAATATGGAGACAACGTATTTGTTAAACCCTGAGGTCACTGCCAAGTGCAAAAGTATTTGAGGGCAGATGCCCTATCTGATACACTGTGTAGGGTCATGGGACCTCACTTAAACATGTGGGAAATTTTCCAACCACAACCACAACAAAAAATCCTTGGTATTTGCTGGCTTTCGTATGTGAGTAGAAGTGCTGAATGATCTTTTATTGTCTCTTCTCTACCACTTAACTATTGAATTTTAATGCCGTTATAGGAAGGAGGGGAAAATAATAAATACTTATTATTTTACTAGGTGAAGTTGCTATTGGATCTAGTTTTATAGAACATTGACATTTCTCAAGAAGCACTTGTGGTAGCAACTTACTGGTTGAATGTGAAGAGGTGGTTTTCAGAATAGTTAACGAGTAGGTATGAACGCTGAGCAGTTAAAAGGAACACTTGCTGGCCATGGTAACTGGCGTGGTCATACTCATACATCCTTGTGTAGCAAGCAAAGGATTCATTACCCAGCAAGTTATTACTGAGGGTAACCGGACCATGATCCTGCTGGGATTCAGTATAGAACATGCCTCTCAGAGTTATCTAGCCCTAGGAGTGAGAGAGCTGGGGTATTTATACCCACTCCCATTTGACATCAGTTGAAGGCTGCTTCTTGCCTTAATTCTCTGGCATTTCTACCCTGCCATTCAAGTGGCAAAGTGGGGTCTGCAGGACCTGAGGATGCCCTTATGCAAAGCAATGCTGATGTGGGCCATTGGATGTCAGGCTGCTGAGTATTGAAATGGTGTGTGCCCAGGGGTGTGGGTGGTACGCCAGCTGTACCTGCTACAGTGGTAGGTGGACATTTGAGGCTGTTGGTGGGCTGAAATGGGGCTCATGAAATATTTCTCTGTCTGCATCAGGCACATTGGTAGCCATAGCCTTCCTGAGACTGTTTGAAACAAACTGGTCCTCAGAATGTGATTTATAAGTTAAATGGGATTGAGGGGTAGGGTATGTAATGAAAGTGATAAGATAATGAGAATACTGTAAGTTATTGTTACTTATTTTTTATCTGTTCTCACCATACGATAGGCATGGCTTCCCCATTTTCCAGATGAGGAAACTGAGGATTAAAGATGTTGAGTAACTTGTCCAGAGATAGGATGTGAATTCTGACTTTTTTGACTTCGTATCAGAAACTCCTGAAAGCATGAGAGGTTTAACACAAATCCTCCCCTTTCTCTTTGCTTCCCTTCTCCCCTGTCTCTCTTCTTTTCTCTTTCGACAACTGTTTTGAGTCCTTACTATATGCCAGACACTGTTTTAAGCACCATACAGCAAAGAAACAACTTTGGTCCTTTTTTAACCGGAGAGTCTTCCCATCCCTCCCTTAAAAACCATTTTCCCTTCCCCAGGCCCTCCCCTAATTTTTGTGGGGCCCTGGCAAGTGTAAAAATGGAGGCTCATGTTCCATGTCTAAATATTTAAAAGTTATAAATCAAGCTGACCAGCTGTTAAATAAAAAATGTTCCATCCTCTTGCCTTAACAAATATACCTGCACAGAGTCCAGGCTGGGATTAAAACCTGTGCACTCCTAGAGTGCCATGCGGGAATGTGGTGGCCCAAGGAGTCGGGGCCCCTGGCCCCCAAGCCTGCTGCCTGCCCCCCCTGCCCCCGTCATCTCTTCCTCCTCTGGCAATCCGGCCTGCATATCCTTGCTCCAGCCCTGCATTCGGCCACCCGGTGGCCACTTCTTGGGCTTAGAGGTGTGATTACTGGAGGTGTGGCCTGCCCTTGAGAGAACCGGTCCCCGGAAGGCCGTGGAAGTGGGCTTGAGGCCACTCAGGCAGGGAATTCTGGGGTCTCTGGTACCCAAGGCATGATCTGGAAAAGGAGACGCAGGCTCCCTGCAGGGGGCACGTCTCCATGGAATGGGGCACAGTCAGTGAAGGACCAGAAGTGCCGAGTATGGGGGGGGCCCTTTTTCTGGGCCTAAGGGCAGTTCTGCCCCTCCCTGTTCTGGTCTCTCTTCTAAAGCCCAGTCTCACATGCTGGGTTGTTTTTTTTTTTTTTAATTTGCCCTTCTGAGGATTGTTTTTAAAAGAAAATATGGAATTCAAGCACTGCACTTGTTGAACAGAGGGAGGGTCAGTCGAGGTGGACAGATGGTAGCTGTTTGGGAGGAGGGAGAGTAGGATTGTGGACTGAGGTCCGCTGGCCTTGCTCGCTGGGCCTTGACAGACTTCACGTTCAGCTGCTCTAGTCTGTAGAGGAGGAAGTTTAGACAGCCTGGCCCTCTGTCTGGAGATGGGACGGCTTCACTCCAGACTTCTGCAAGTGGATGAGATTTCCGCAGGGTCAGCTCTCCAGCCTGTTCACTGTTCCAGCCATCACAACCCAAAGTTCTGGGTAAACTCCCGAAACATGTACACGTGCAATGCGTGTCTGTACTGGGTCAGCTGATCCTGGGGGAGTCAGGTAGACCTGAGCAGCACACGTTCATGCTCGTGTGTGTTCCCCTCTCTCCCCAGGGGAAGACAGATGGTTCAGTATTGACCAGAATTAGGACTGGAACACACGCTACTGTGTTCAGTAGGCGATGATGATCTTTATTAATTCAGCCAGTGCTAACTGCAGGTCTATATAATGTTTGTGTTTCCTCTTCAGGTAGTTATTATCTTCTGGCACAGGTAACTACCAGCAGGTGTGCCGCTTAGGGAATCACTAAGAGACCTAGGCTGGCAAGAGCTTATTTAATATGCCACCTTCAGTGCAGTGGCTGGCTGGGCACTGAGATGGGCAGGATTCTGCAGTCACACCCTGGCTTACTGGGCAAAAGTTCTATGAGTGCCATAAGGAACCCCTGCTCATGAACATACTAGGGAGTTGCCCCTGGGGACTGCCCAGGATGGAGACACATAATCAGACCTCAGAGGTACTTGACTTCAAGGAGGACCTAAGTGGACCTCAGTCAGTGGGCCCCTGGCCAAACCGAGAGCTCATAGCAGATCTTGATCAGCCACAGACATCAGCATGGAGGCCTTCCAGGGAGGACCCAGAGGACCTGGAGGATGGTACGAGGACCTGCGCATATGAATCCTGTGGACTGAGGACCTCCCTCCCCTTTCGTGCCATCACCAGGTAGAGCAGACTCTTCCCTGAGAGGCCATCTTTGAGAAGAATGGGAAAGTCGGGGAGGAATACTGCAAGGTTGAAATATCCAAGAGACACTGTTTAAATGATTGGATGGGATGACGTTTAATTTTCTCTGTACAGCAAGGTAAAATGATCAAGAGAAAGAGTAGGTCAATTATAGAAAATAATAAAGCTACACTTCCTTTGTGTAACTCAGTATAGGGGAATTTTGCACTTGCTAAAATTGTCTTTGCCCTGCACCTGTTCATCCTTGCCTGCATGGATGAGTGTGCACGAGTGCACGTGCGCACACACACACACACACACACACAAATGGCACTTCTATAGGTTTTCCCCTGCCACCACTTCCCCCCAAGAATCTGTACTCACAAAGGCATCCGTGAGGAATGTCGACTCACTGAGGATTTCAAAGTGGAGGTGAGGTTTCAGGGCACAGCCCACCGCAGTGCTGTATTCCATCACTTCTAAGATGTGCCTTTTTCATGTTGGAATATTTGATATCCCTGAAACCAAGATCTGTCTCATGGTTCGTCACAATAGTATGAGTGGCAGCATTTTTGTAGCAATCCATAAGATTACGGTGTGTCTGACATTGGCGCCTTCCTATATTTGGTAAAATCCTTGTAGCCTTCGGCTTTGCTTTGTCCTTCCTCAGCTACTCCCAGAGGGTTACCCACTGAGGGAGCTGAGGAGGCCGGTGCAAAGTGTAGATTCTAGAGGCAGACCGTTGCTCACTAGCTTTGCCGCTCACTAGCCGGTGACCTCGAGCAACTTACTGAGCCACCCTGGGCCTTTGTTTCCCTGTCTGTGAAATGGGGATAATATCACTGACCCCTTCAGAGAGTTGTTGTGTTAAATGAATTGATATATATAAAGCGATTGGAACGTGGCTGGCAAGTGGTAACTACTAGATAAGGAGCTACTCTTACAGTTACTGCCTCTTTAGTCTCCTCCCACACAGGCCCTGCCTCCTATTGCCTGTCTCTTTTTCCTTCTTTACTTTATGAAGACTAGTTCAGTGACCACTGTGTGCTATTGAACACCCCCTGAGATCTTGCCTCTCCTCCCTGAGTGGCTTACCTGAATATTTCCTCCAAACAAATCTGTTCTCTCTTTTGAGCAATAATGAGAGAGAAAATTGCTCTATGTGTAATGTATTTTTATCATAATTTCTGAGGCATCTATGGTGGATGCAAGAGATAGTGAGATATGAGCTTGATGAGAGCGGAGGAGGTTTGCTGGGGAGCATGAGGGGTAAGATGGGGAAAAAATAGGTGGGAGCCAGATGACCATTTGAAGGATCGGTAAGAGGTTTCTCCAGTGCATCACCTTGCAGCCTTTGTGTTTGACAGCAGCTGGTCCCCAGTGACACTGGGAAGCCCATGTAGGGTGGAGAGGCTTTTCCACTCTCCACATCACTCTGTCAGGGTGGCAGCTGCTTCTGGTTCTTGAAGACAAGTCCCTGGATGTGAATTGAGAGATTAATTCAGGCTGAGGTGAAAGGTGAAGATTCAGGAATAAAATTTCAGATATACAAACCTTAAAGAAAGACAAAAACAAAGAGACACCCAGCCTATCTGGGTCTGAGGTGTGTCATAGGCCTCAATGCCCTTGTCAGATTTTCCAGACCCTTGGTGCTGGAGTTTGCATGGCTGGAGCCCTGGTTTTCTCTTCAGTGAAAAATAATCACTGGACAAAAGAATCAACTCTAGCAAATGGAAAATTTCTGCTGTTTGGGGTTAGCCCTTCCAGCTCCAGAAATCAAACACATTAGAAGCAGAGTGTGTCTTGGCACAGGGTGATCAGTACCCCAACTGGTCAGTACTCCACCCTGTTGGTTCATTTTGCTGGTGACCTTGTCTGCGAGAATAAATAGCTTTCTAGCTGGTCACTTCTGGAACAGAGTAAGTTTTTGAATGGGGATTAAAAAAATATTTTTTGGTTTTAATGAGTCAGTGCTTTATTTTACTATGAGTGTTTATAACCAAACCTAAATGTGCATAGGGTCTTGAACTTCCCCCCACAAGTATTTCCTATTTGTTCCCAGAAAAATTCCAAGGCCAGATTTTGTTATAGCAACCAGAGGCAAATATCAAGACAGCAATGAAGAGCACACTTGGGGAAAGGGTTTCCCTCCAATGTGGCTTGAGTTTCTGTAAGGCGTCCATTGTCTGTGTGAAGCCCTGGAAAGAGCTGGCCCCGCAGTCCCTTGTGGGAGACGTAGTGGATTCCAGCTCTGCTGACTTCCAGGATGCGTGCGCTTCTGGGAAGCGCATCTCCCGGGTGGCCGGGCCACGTGCCGAAAGGCTGACTGCTCAGCGTTGCTCCTTGGGCTTTGCACCTGTCGATTGTTGATCTTTATTTTTATATGTCAGGTTTTTAAAATTAAATGCGTTGAATTATCATTATTCCTTCATGGTTTTCCTCTGAGGAGTTTCATAAACAAGCTTGTTGTTTATTTCCTAAGATGACCCCTCAAATGCTCTTTGGAAGAAGGCAGGGTACGTATGAGTAAGCAAACAAAACAAGACACGAGAGTCTTCAAGTATCTGCCCACAGTGTCCCTCTTTGTCATCACTGTCATGGTGCTGCTGTGACATCAGACTCCTTGCCCATTGGCAGAATCATCTTAGTTTTCCTGCAGTCCAGCCTTCTTGCTAAAAGCACTTTCGAGTTTTGAATCAGTTATTTTAGGTGTTGGTTCTGAGTAGTAGTGTGTTGGTAAATGTTTAACAGTGAGCCCTCGGAAATAAAATTGCCTTGATTTGTAGAGTGTGCCAACTTCTGTGGTGTAAATACTCCCATAGTGGCCAATTTCTAGCTATCAAGGTGAATTTATGAAGGTGGAATTTGAAAGAGATGCCCACATTCGACTCCAGGGAGCCCGGGGCAGCTGGTTGCACCCTCCCAGTTATTCTGTGGACTCGGCCAGGCGTTCTCAGGCTCGGTATTCCTGACACTTTGGGCTGGATGGTTCTTTGTTGTTAGAAGCTGTCCTGCACGTTGTAGGACGTTTAGCAGCATCTTTGGCTTCTACCTACTAGATGCTGTGCCCCCATAAGTTATGACAATAGTATCTCCTGACACTGCCAGATGTACCCCGAGGGGCAACATCAACCTGCAGCTCTGGGTCATTCTGCATAGATGGAGTTTAGAAGGTCCATTCAACCGACATCAGGCCTTTACCAACTGTTCTCCATGAACCACTCGTAACACGCCCCTGAAGAGGTTCTCTTGGCATTTTGGACATGGTGTTTAAAAAAATTAGCATTCACTTCCTTGAGGAGTCTTGGAAAGAGTGATGTCATAAAGAATGAAGGTGCCAAGACAGAGCATGGGCACGAAGGGAGTATCAGCGTAATTCCATGGACAGGATTCTAGAAGAGGATAGGTCACGATGGATTGGAGAGTCCCCTAGTCCAGCCCTGTCTTTGTATGGATGAGAAATGAGACTCAGAGGCAAGGAAGGACTTGCCTAAGGGCACAGAGCAAGCTGTAGTCGTGCCTGGGAGGCGATGGTGTAAATGCTGTGAAATGTCTCTGTGACACACTGGAAATGGGGCTGACTCCAATTTGTAGCTATGAGTGTTTTGTAGGCTCTGTGGTGTTAGGTTTTGATCGCCATATTTTAACATCTTCCTGTCCCTAACTTTCCCCTTCTTCCCCCAGAAAATCGGCTCATAATGAGGGCTTCTGTTTCAGACAGAATTATTCCCGTCAGCTTCAGGAGTGAGTAATTTACTCAAATGTTGTCTGCAGACGGGTCAAGCTGCTTGTCATTACAGAACAAATGTTGGCGATTGTCACTGGTTCCTCTCCTTCCTCCCATGTCTGCTCTGGGCTTTCTCATGGATGAGGTATCTCAGGCTATCCCCAAACGATTTAAGAAAAGGGCCTCTGGAAGAGACCGAATTTCCAGTAGAAAAGTGAAAACCACAAGATTAATGTGATAAAAAACGAGGATAGCCCCTTCTAGTTTGTGATAAAATGCACAGAGGTGCCCAGTCAGAAGGGAGATACTGGGGAGGGGTTATTTTCATCAGCAGAGTTCCTCGGCTTTGGAAGTCCCAGTGTAATCAGGGCAACCACATACCAGTAAGTCAGTACATTTTGAATGCCAATAAATTGGGCTTAATGAAGAAAGCAAGTCTGCTTTTATGAGAGGACTGAGTAAAAGCAAAAGGAGCATTTCGAATCATGGATCTATAAGAACACATGAACATTTGAAAATTAAGATTAGGTGATTTTGTGTGGAATAATTCATCGCTTCACTCCAGATTAGTTCTTTATAAGAAGGACTGGCTCTTGAGAAAATGTCCCATAACCAAAGTTTATTGTCGTTGCCTCATGCATCTCACATTGTCCTTTGTCACACCCCTGCCAGGTCCACAGTGACCATGCAGACCCACCCCATGGGGTTACCTTACACCAGTCCTTCAAGGTGCTCTGGGTAAGGTTGGCCAGTTGAATTTTTTGCTTTCTTTTCCCAGAGGACAGTCCAGCCTCAGCAAATTTATCTAAAAGGGTCAGTAATACAGGAGTGTTGGGAGTGGGTACAAATAAGAGAGGGGGTATTTTGGGTTGTGGGGAGCAGCTGATGCAACTCTGTGACACTCCCTACTCAGTGATGCTCAGGCCACACAGGGCAAGCCCTCCTCCTGGGTGATGGAAAAGTTCTTTCTTTGACATGGATTTTGAATTTGACCTCATCTTGTTACATTTTACGTTGAAGCTATCTACACAGCAACTAATGATTTTTTTTAAACAAATTAACACATTACTGTATAATCTTTTGGAAATGTTTATGTATACATGGTCATGAACTCTTCAAAAGGCTCATTTATACATCTTACTGTATATAAATTACTGTCCAGAGGAACATGCCAATATACACCCTTGCCTGCTATATGTGAGCACCTTATTATTCTAATTTAAAAAGTTAGTATATTGGGAAATAATATCTCATTATTTTTATTAGAATTTATATGGCTCTAATGAGGTTGATTGTCATTTTGCATGTTGCTTTTTCAAATTAGTATCTTATTTTTTAAGAGCAGTTTTAGGCAAATATGACTCTGTAGAACAGTAGCTGTCGATTTTATCTATAGATTTAGCAGTAGAATCATTTTTCAGATGGCATTGTATGTAGAACCCCACTCTATAAAACATCAGAGCTTTTCTGGTTAAAGTGAAAGTGGAGGGCTTGGAGCCTTCCTGGATAAACCTTTCTCTTTCCAGTTTCCACCATGGGGACCCCTGAGATGTGCTCACACACCCTGTGAACATAGCTGAAAACCTCATTTAGATCTGAACCATGTATGTTCAAGATCTAGAAAGCAAGTGAAACGTTGTTCTCTGGTCAATCAGAATAGTTGACACAAAGCCCAGATATGTGAGCCTCTGCAGTTAGTTCCTGAAGGAGCCTATGAGACTCTCATTCAGATCTTGGTGCTTTTATTTTAGACACAGCTTTAGCAAGCGCTATAATCAGATTTCCCAGTCATGGGAGAATAGAAGGGCAACTTAGAGGGAGAAGACACTCAGAGACAGCCAGACATCACTGGTAGCAGTTAGACCCATGAGAGGGGAGGCTAGGATGTCTAAAAAAGGCCAATACAAGGCATTTACCAGCTTCTGAGGTCTTTTAGGGTAAGTATTGTCTTCCTAATCTATTCCAGTGGGTGGTGAAGGCATGATTTTATTTATTTTTATATGCATGCATGTGTGTATATTTGTATATATTTGGTGAGACTGGGTGTTATTAATATATAATATACAGTATGTACATATTGTACAGTATTTTGCTTAGTGTTTATGATGATGACCCTGAGAAGAAAAGCCTTGTCTTTTTTTATATTTCACATTCTGTTTTATCATAATAACCATAATACTTATTGAAGTGACTACTATGTGCCAGGTTCAGGTGTTTTATGCTGTTAACTTATTTAGCCCTCAGCATGACTTTATGGAGTAGGGACTATTCTCAGAGACACAGAGAGGTTAAGTCCCTTGCCCGGAGTCACACAGTGAGCAAGTGTTGGAGCTGGAATTCAAATCCAGGCATCCTGGCTCCGGTGTCCATCTCTTAATAGACAACATATCTTAGGAGAATTTTCCATCTTAAAACAATACAATGAAAACATCTTGTAGCTAAGTTTTTCTCTTGTAGCATGTTTTTCTGTTGTCTGGAAAACTCACTTAGCCAATAAGTGGGAAACTCACTTGTCCTCCGACAATCCTGGGTGAATGAAAGAAAGATGAACTTGTATCTGGAACGCAGGTCTCCTAAGGCCATATCTAAAGTGCTTTCCCCTCTCCTGTGTGGCTGTCAGGAGGGCCACAGAGAGGCCGGCTAACTTGAGCAGGTCTGAGTAACCAGAAAATACCCCACAGTCAGACTTGGCGATGGGAGTGAAACATGTGGACCCAAACTGCCTGCAAGATGCTTGTGTTTTCATTTGTAATATTGTCATCTTCCTAGTGGCTCGAGAGGTTATTTTGGAGTTTCCATAATGGCTACTGTATTTTTTTAGAGGCATTTTCTTTCTAACCTGTGTTTATATATTGTGGTGGAAGAGTCAGAAGGCTTCAGGCTTCAAAAGTGAATCGTGTTTCGAGTTACGAAAGTGCCAGGACGTGGGCTGGAATTTAGCATGTGTCACCTCAGGCACTTGGGTTAGCCTGGCTTCATGTCCCACTTCGGTTGCTGTTCTTTGTGCTCTGGGACACAGAAATTGCCTTGGCCTTTCCTGTTGTTATGCCTGTGGGTACGAACTCATTTCCACCTTTCTGAAATGAAACATTATTTCAAGGGAAGCTTCTGATTGTTAAAGGTCCACATGTTCTGAAGGAAACTCAGGAGCAATTTTCTTATAAGGCTAGTGTCTTAATCCATTCAGGCGACTATAATTAGAGACTGTAGACTAGGAGGCTTAAACATTTATTTCTCACAGTTCTGGAGTCTGGAAGTCTGAGATCAGGGTGCCGGCACCGCCAGGTTCTGGGGAGGACCCTCTTCTTGGTTTATGGATGGCCGCCTCCTTGTTGTATCCTCTCATGGAAGAGAGAGAGATCACTTCTCTTATGTTTCTTTTTATAAGGGCACTAATCCCACTGTGAAGGTTCTACCCTCACAATCTAATTACTTTTCAGAGGCCCTACCTCCAAATACTATCACGTCGGGGATTAGGGCTTCAGTATATGAATTTTGAGGGGCCCCAAACATTCAGTCCATAGCAGCTTGAGTGTTTATTATTCATTTTCCCTTCAATGTTATTCTCCTAATTTCTGTAAGCGGACGGGTCAGGTGTAACGTATCACAGACACCTACACATGGCTAGGCTATAAAACAATTAGTGTTCTTTTTAAAAAGAAAAGTCAAAATAAAACAAAATTTCCCAGCATATTTGCTGAACTCTTAGGAAAATCAAACTTCTGATAATTTCTTAAGCACTCTGTACTGTTTCAAGCCAATCCTACTTACTCCCTTCTCGCCCATACTTGCTTGCCTGCCAAACTCCTATTCACCTTACAAATCCCAGTTTCTGTGTGGCCACTTTTGTGCTGTTTCTGAACATTGAACATAGCTCTAGTATACAACATATCTTATGGAGTAGTAATTATTTGTGGCACATCTACAGCCCTTATTTGACTGTGAGTTTTGTGAATGTCAGATTCATAACTATGTATCACATAGAAGGTGTGGTGTGCAGAATTCTAAGATGGCTTCCAACACACTTTATATCATTCCCTTTTCCTTGTGTGGATGGGATGTGTGAATATGATAGATGTAATGCCCCTGATAGGTTATATTCTGTGGCTAAGGTAAGGGGTTCTGCAGGTGTAGTTAAGGCTGCAAATCAGTTGATTCTGAGTTAATCAAAATTGGGATGTATATGCTGGGTGGGCCGGCCCTAATCAGGCGAAAGCCCTGGAAAGAGGACCGGGCCCTTCCTAAAGGGAGAGAGTCTCCTGCTGGCTTTGAAGAAGTAAGTAGCCATGTTTTAAGAACATGGGCCAACATGGCAAGGACGTGAGGGTGGCCTCAAGGAGTTTAGGGCAGTTCATGACCAATGGCCATCAAGAAAATGGGGATACACACAGCTCCAGGGAAGCAAATTCTGCCAACAATCTGAATGAACTTGGAAGTGTATTCTTCCCCATTCAAACCTCCAGCTGGGGGTGAAGACTGGCTGACGCTAATTGCAACCTTCCGAGAGCCCGAGTAGAGACACCGTTTAGCCAGCCTGGACTCCTGACCCATGGAAACTGTGAGATAGTACCTGCACGTTGTTTTAAGCCGCTGAAGTTGTGGTGGTTTCTCACATAACAATAGAGGACTGATACAGTCGGCATTTCTTAAATGTTAGTTGAATTTTATTTAATCAGGGGCGTAGAATACTTAAAACGAACCTTCACTAAAGTTTTGGTCAATGGAGATGTCTGAGAGACAATTCCTGTTTTCCTTTTAGACTTCCACCCAGTCAACCAGCTTCACCCACTGCCAGGGTTTCCAGAAATACCAGCTCCTGACTGTCTGGAAATAGGAAGTGAGATCCTCTCCAGCCATCATTTGGCATTCTTGGGAGATAGAAGGGATAAAAATTGATCTTGAAATGAGACCACCATCATTTTTTTGGTCTGCTCACTATGTACAGAGCTCAGGATGATTAGAAAATGTAAAACACATGTGAATGGCTCAACCTCTTTAGTTAAATCACATTTACATAGATCAGTTTTCCCAAAGGACATAAGTTAGCTGAACTTAAGCAATTAAAAAAAACACACAAACACAAAACTGGAACCTTTGCCAAAGCCAAAAAACGTGGATGAGTTAAACCATATCAGATGTAATGGTTTGTTTTGAGAAGTGTTTGCTTTGTTGTCTGTACGTATGCATGTTTTGTATTTTTTTAAGGCAGATATAAAAGCAGAACTTGCAAGATCTTTAGCTGCTGAGTTAGAAACCCAGTACATGGAGTTTAGTTCTCCCAAAACAGTCGATACCATCAGATGACTGATGACCCAGGTCAGGGATGCGCTGCTGGCTCTCCGTGACATTCCAGAGCTACCGCAGGGGCTGCAGCAACGGAGAGGCTATGAATGTGGCTGAAGACAAAATTGGACCCAACCCTGGGCCTAGTGCTTCACCAAGAGCAAGTGGCCAGGACCTTGAGATATCGGCTCAGGGGGACCCTCCTTGCTATTCTGCCATGTGGAGAAAAGAACCAGTTCTTTGGTCCTGGAGTCTCCGCCCTCCCACTGCCAACATTTTCAATTTCATTTGCCCTTGGCTAAATGTAGCTTCCTGTTTCTAAGAAAAGAGGCCTTTTGAAGGCCTCACAGACAGTCTCAGAAGGCTTCACGGGCAGCAAACAACTCTGAGCAGACAACAATTTGATGAGTTAAGTGTAAACGGATCAGAGACATATGGATTCCATTTTTGGGGAAATACACATGGGTTTACAATGTAAAGCAGGGCAGTGGCAGGGGGAGTGGAGAAGGGAATGCTTGGAAATGTGGTTTGGGTCTTGCCAATTGCAAAATGTTTGAAACAAATAATTTGAGATGTTTTGCCCAGCCTAGAGCACTGCTGGATTCACCCTTTCCTTCTATTTATGTGTCATTTTTAGACTTGGCGCACATGCCAATGATGGTTTGGGTCTTGGATAGGTTTTTTCCCCCCAGCGTCTTTATTTTATTTTATTTTGTTTTAATTGAAGTATAGTTGATTACAATTGTGTTAATTTCTGGTGTACTGTATAGTGATTCATTTATACATATATATATATATATTCCTTTTCATTATAGGCCATTACAAGGTATTGAATTTAGTTCATGGTGCTATACAGAAGGACCTTGTTATTTATCTATTTTATATATAGTAGTTAGTATCTGCAAATCCTCAACTCCCAATACTCCCAATTTGTACCTTTACCCTTCCTGCTTTCCCTCCTGGTAACTATAAGTTTGTTTTCTGTGTCTGTGAGTCAGTCTGTTTTGTAAGTTCATGTGTGTTCTTTTTTTTTTTTTTTTTTAGATTCCACATACAAGTAATATCACATGGTATTTTTCTTTCTCTGTCTGGCTTACTTCACTTAGTATGATGATCTCCAGATCCATCCATGTTGCTGCATGTGGCATTATTTTTTAATGGCTGAGTAGTATTCCATTGTATAAATATATCACAACTTCTTCATCCAGTCATCTGTCTATGGACATTTAGGTTGCTTCCATGTCTTGGCTATTGTAAATAGTGCTGCTATGAACATTGGGGTGCATGTATCTTCAAATTAGAGTTTCCTCTGGATATATGCCCAGGAGTGGGATTGCTGGATCATATGGTAAGTCTATTTTCAGTTTTTTAAGGAATCTCCATACTGTTTTCCATTCTGTCTGCACCAAACTTCATTCCCACCAACAGTGTAGGAGAGTTCCTTTTTCTCCACACCCTCTCTAGCATTTATTGTGGGCTTTTTAATGATGGCCATTCTGACTGGTGTGAGGTGATACCTTATTGCAATTTTGATTTGCATGTCTCTGATAACTAGTGATATTGATCATTTTTTCCTGTGCCTATTGGCCATTTGTATGTCTTTATTGGAGAAATATTTGTTTAGGTCTCTGCAAATTTTTGGGTTGGGTTGTTTGGGGTTTTTTTTGTTATTGAGTTGTATGAGCTGTTTATATTTTCTGGAAATTAAGCCTTTGTCAGTTGTATCATTTGCAAATATTTTCTTCCATTCTGTAGATTGTCATTTTGTTCTACTAATGGTTTCCTTTGCTCTGCAAAAGCACATAAGTTTAATTAGGTCCCATTTGTTTATTTTTGATTTTATTTCTATTGCCTGGGTAGACTGCCCTAGGAGAACATTACTATGGTTTATATCAGAGAATGTTTTGCCTATGTTTTCTTCTAGGAGGTTTATAGTAGCTTGTCCTGTGTTTAAGTCTTAAAGCCATTTTGAGTGTATTTTTGTGCGTGGTGTGAGGGAGTGCTCTAACTTCAATGCTTTGCAGGCAGCTGTCCAGGTTTCCCAACACCGCTTGTTGATGAGACTGTCTTCTCCATTGATTTTGAAAAATGCAGTTATTTGGAAGATTCACTGCATGTGATTTCTGTGTATCTTCTGAATGTGAATGGTGGGATGGTGTTTGGGAAGAACTAGGCATTTAGAAACATTTATCTGCCTCTAGGCTAAACTGTTCCTAAGCCCATTTGATATATTTCAGTTGTGGAGGGTCCCAATCCAGGCTGTGCTAGTGAGCAGATGTGACAGCTTGAGAAAGTTACTTCACCTCAGTCTTTCCAGTTGTAAAATGGGGATAATATTGCCTACCACAGGACCCATGGGGGTTGAGATGCTGGAAGGTATGTGTTAGGAGTATGGACTCAGGAGGCATTCTCCTGGGATACCACCCTTGCTCTGACACTTTTGTGAACTTGGGCAAGTTCCTTAGCTTCTCTGTGCTTCAGTGTCTTCATCTGTATCATGGGGAAAATGCTGGCATCTACCACACAGGTTTACCCTGAGAATTAGAAGGGTTACTACACGTGGAGAACATAGCACAGTATCTGGCACATAATAAGTATTTGACAAATGCTAACAGTCACTATTGTTTATAATTTATCTTGTTCTGTGAAGCCTTTGGATATCGTAGCAAATAATGCAACTTCACTTTGAGGCAGGGGACAGGGCAGCACCTTACTTTAACTTCAGGCTCCACTCCAGCCTATGTTCATTTTCTTACTGCTTCAGCTTGCAGATTAATTCTCGACTTCTTTCACCCTCAAGTTAAATGCAGGTGGATTCTTCGGTCTGAAACAAGGCTCATCTTTTTCTCTGTTCTGGGAGAGAACCTTTTCTCTCATCTACTTTACCACCATCTAGCACCCGGAGCCACCTAGTTCACGAGCCCAGCTAAATCGTACTAGGGTGTGAGAGAATTCCGGGCACGCACAGAGAAGGAAATCATGAGCCCAGAGTTGCGTTGGTTTAACTCATTGCTTCTCAGTCCTTCTTGCAAGTTAGAATGAACTGGGGAACATTAAAAAGGGAATAGAGGTTTTGAGGGTGGAACTTGGGCATTAGTAAGTTTGAAAAGTCTCCAGTGCTTCTAATATGCAGTCAGGGCTGAGAACCGCTCTGGCTAAGGCGTTCAGTGTACATTGCAGGAACTTTGCATGGTCACTTATGACCCTCGCCCCTTTGAACTCATGGGCCCTTCCTCCAGAGGCCAGATAGGACCTGATTTCTGTCCTCCATGCAGTGAGCAAGCTTTCCTCTGGGACTCTACCTTTGAGGTCGGCAGAAGCAAGGCCGCTTCCCCTTGGAACCCCAGGCAGGATTTGGGTCAGGGCTGCTGCTACCAAGTAGTTGATCCCCATCACACCCCCACCCCAGCTCTCTTCTGTGGGACTTGCCTAAATCCATCCCTCCTTTGCCTACCTAATGCCTTCTAGCTGCTGTTTCTCTGCTCTTCCTCTCTTTATCAGCACAATTTTGCTTCTTTCTGTCCTGTTTGCTTCTTGGCCACTGCCCTCTTTTGCTCTGTCAAACATGGCCTTAGAGGTTGTGCAGTGGAGTGAAGGAAGAGGGGACCTGAAGTTGGACCTGGGTTTAAATCTCTCCTTGGCTGCAGACAAGCTACTTAATGTCTCTGGGCTTCAGCTCCTCAGCCGTAAAATAGGAATCATCTTATCTAGATGATCTTGTTGCTGTGAAAATTAAAGGGGATGAAGCAGGGGTGGTGATTGTGGTGGTGGCAGCAGGGTGGCTGCAGCGGTGACAATGGTGCTGGTGGTCATGGTGGCGATGGTGGTCATGGTGGTGATGGTGGTAGTGGTTTTGGTAACAGTGATGGTGGTTTGGTAGTGGTAGTGATACAGAGGGTAGTGATGATGGTGATGGTGGTGGTGGTGATGGTAGTTGATGATGGTGATCAAAGTTCAATCAAGAAAGCAGAAGCTTGGAGAAATATCAACGTTCTGTTCAGAGGACCCTCCCAGGAAGACAGAAGGGTCTTTGTTTGCAGTTGCTGAGGCAGTGGGACTAGCTGGTTGTATTAGTTAGCATTTGGTCAGGAAGGCACAGCTACTCTGAGTGACGTGGAATAAGGGATTCATTATGGACATTAGACTTACCCAGTTTGAAAACTAGTGGCAAAGTCTGTGCAAGGCTGTTGCCTCTGTGTCTGGTGTTGGGCCTAAGGTTTCTATAGTTCAGATGGGCCTGCACTCGGGACAGACAGTGAAATGAGCAGTTTGAGGCTTGGTAGTCAGAATCGTACTCTCCACCCCCTTTTTTTCTTTATTTACTATGCTACCTGATTTGTGAATATTTTTTCCAGCTGCAAGCAATTTACACAAATTCTAAACTATGTAAACTGCTGTAATCTCTGGAACTATGACTAGAGAGTGGGAAATGACCAGTTGTCATCAGATTCGAAAACTTGTAGCAAAGGGTCCTCTCGCTGGTGGCCTCATGCCTGAAACTTCTCAGGTGGTGGACAAGTGATTGTAATTATTTGCACCTCAGCTTTCTCACCTGTAAAATGAGTGGGTTGCCTCACAGTTCCTGCTATGTTCCTGGGTGTTGCTAGAAGATGCATTGGAAATTTGGGGTCGGGGAGGGCATCTCTAACTCAACTAGCAGCCACTTACGTCTGTTTTATAGACTTGGTATCTGTGATGGATTGGATTACTGATCGGCAAATAATCACTCCCTTTTCTCCCCTCCTGGGAGCAAACTGCATTCTCCTGTCCTACTGATTTGGTGCTTGGCCATATGACTTACTTGAACCAATGAAAGGTGAGAGGATTTGATGTGAGCAGAGGCTTTAAAGGTCCCTGCCAGGTTTGGCTTGCCTCTTGTGCTCTTACTTTTGCAATGAGAATGTGTGCACAGGTAGCCACTAGTTCAAGACAATGAGAGATATGTGGAGCAGATGTAAACCCAACACACAGCTTGAAGCAGAACTGCCCCAGCCAAGTCTTGCCCAACCCAGTTTACCATCAACCTGCAGATCTGTAGGCAGAAAATAATGTTGTTAAAAGCATTCTATGTGGGGGTGGTTTGTTACACAGTATCATTGCAGCCATAGCTAATACAGCTTACAAATATGTTTTAGTCATTAATCAGACCCTTTGGTTTAAAACAAGTTTGAAAAGCACTGGCTCTGCTTATGCTCCAGTTACTCTATTCAGTTCTGACATCCTAGGGTTCTTCCTCTGCGTGGGTATAGGAGAGAGAGGGAGAAGGAAAAGGTTTTGGAAATGAGAAAAATCTTACAGAAAGAAAGAATCGAGAAACTCTTTTAAGTTTTTCTTTTTGAGGGAAGAAGAGATTGTTGAGCAGCGAGTGGGGATGGGTACATCCATGGTTAGAGCATGTTTTATTTCTTCTTTGAATCCTCAAGTAAACAGATTTCTCCACTGTCATTATTTCACACTGTTACCTTATTTTGTCCTTTTTTGTATTCCAATTGGACAGCCTCTGAAATTCCAGGAAGAAGGTGAAAGAATAACACTGCACACAGCCCTGGGTTGTGCTGTGTTTATTTCAGGATGGACCATTCGCTTGGGCTTAACCTCATACTGACCTTTCTGACTCCAGACAAGACAGGAAAGCTTTGCTAACAGATTCAAAAACTGTACTCTTAAGGAACAGAAGCAGCTTACTTCCCCAGCCAAAGACATTTTCCATTCTCATTATTTGTATCCGTGGTCACAAATGAGTTTCCAGGGAGATAATTTTGAGGAATTCCTAGACTACTTTACTGCTGAAGTGCATCCACAGATACCCTGGGGTCTTAAACACTTGGCATCCCAAAGTCTACATAGATTAGCTGCAGGATGGAGGGAGGAGGTAGGTTTTAGACTACTTTCAAACTCAGTTTGCTCCAGCCCTTTGCAACGTGGTTTCATTTTATTCTCAAAGTTTTAAGAATATCTCAGATGTAAATGTAAAACTATTGTCCAAAGCCAAGAATAAGGAATATTTGGACGCCCTTTGTTGTTACCATGTCATATTTGAAGGTAGGCAGCCTCTCCAAGGATGAACAACATTTTGGATCAGATCATGGAAGGGTGGTTCTAGTCCCCAGAAAGAGAGTCTCTGTGGAGTTTGGGATGCCAGCACCAGGCAGGCTAGGCTTTGTCTGCGGCAAGGGCTAGGTTTGAGGCCATCTCTGCCATCAGCCTATGCCCAGGTTGTGTCTTACACTGATGGCCATCTGAATTTGGGTATCAAGTGATTCGCTTGCTTGTTTGTACTTTGAGGACAACAGAAACTGCTTAATATTTAACACCAGAAATTGGCAGTGTCTGTGCATAGGGAGTTCTGCTGTCATGCTCTGGAGGATCTGAGTCCATGACCCACAGTGCCATGTGGGGCTCAAGGAGACAGTTTATTTTAGGTTAACTAATGAGTATCTAGCCAAAAAAATGTGCCAATAGTTGTATTTATTGAGTGCCAGAAGATTTTATAATAAAAGCCCTTTTCTGGTAACCTTGAAAAAGAATAAAAGAATGTATACCTGCCCAGCTAATAGAAAGGAAAGATGGAATTAAAAAAGACAAAATCAATTTAGATAAAGACAAGACAAATAGTAAGATGGGATATTTAAATCCGAATGAGTCAATTATTACATTAAATGTTAATGAGCTAAATATTATAATTGAAATGTAAAAGTTGTCAGACTGAATAAGAAAATAAAATCCAAGTTTTTTTTATGCACCTTACAAGTGACATACCTCAAAATAAGGTGTCTATAATGGCCACAGCCCTTTCTAAAAGCATCATGGTGGTAGGTACCAAGAGTCATAAGCTCGTTCACACTCTGACCTTATAATTCATTATAAAAGTTAACACCTCAGCATCTGGAGTGGGATAGACCTTAATTCAGATCCCATCTCTGCCCTGTACAAGCTGTGTGACCTTGGGCAAATAATAATCCTTTGCTTTATCAACTGTAAAATGAGGTCATTTGTGCTTTTCCCATAGGGCAGTTGCGAGGAGTCAGTGATCTTAGCACAGAGCCTGGCATTTGGTCACTGCTCAGTAAGTATTAGCTATTATAATCACTGCTGCTACTGCTGTTTTTATTATCAGGGAAGTAATTATTTCAGGGGTATAATTAAGCTAGAGAAAAATGTGGTACGCACAAAGATGTTTATTGCCTTATGTTTATAGCAATAAGAAATTAAAAACAATTTAAATGTCTCCTCCATTCATTCATTCATTCATTCAATTCAACAAATATTTATTGAGATCCTGTTCTGTGCTAGGCATTGTTTCCCACTGTTTGGGAAAGATCCCTGCTTTTGTGATGGGGAATGGATAGCTAACCTGTTGGGCAGTAAGTCAGTGGAATGTTCTGCAGTTATTAAAACAATAGCGATGAAGACACGGAAGGTTGTTTGTCATATCAGTAAAATCAAAAAGCAGAAGAGGAAAACATAGGTGCCTTAAAATATGTGTGGGTGGACAGAAACTAAAATGGAGCATTTGAAAATGAAAATGGTTGAAAGAGTGATCGTGTGTTTTTGTTTTTCAATAATATATGAAATGTTTTTACAGTGTTATGAAAAAATATAGATAATTGAGAAAAGTGAATTGGCACAAGAAAAACCTCTTATGGTTTAGGAATCAAAGTGAGGCCTGTGGGCAGATGAGGAAATTGCCTACATATCAGGGAAGGAAAATTTGCTATTTCATAACAGAAATGGCTGTTGCAGCTTCCCTGTGCACTGGGATCAGTGCATTTCATGCCAGGGGAAGGCAGTTCTTTGTTAAGGAAACTTTATTAAGCAGATGAGAAAAAGAGGCCCTGAGGCCAACAGGAAGGGAGTAGTTCAGACTTCATCATGTCTCTATAATAAAGTAAGAGAAATTTTCCATTTTCCTTTGGGAGCTTTGGGGTAGAGGGAGACAGAGATTTGGAGCCTGAAAACTGGGAGAAGATGATCAAGAAAAGATCCAGTTAGAGAAGGTGAGAGTGGTGGCGACAGAATAGCAACTTTAAGAACATCGATGACTAGTATTCAATTTTAAGCTATTTTCTGTTCTGTTTTCCTCAAACTTCAGTCAAAATATGATTCTGCACAACAGGGATTCCCCATTCATTTGGGAAATGAATCAGGGGATGGGGGAGTGTCCAGGGAAGAGGAGCACACTCAGGTGCACAGAGGAGACCACAGATGCAGGAGGCAGGATGGTGAGCGCGGACCGAGAAGTTCCTGGGAGGGAGAATTGATGTGTGAGTGGCCAGGAGACCATAAGTCCTCCCCCTACCCCCGACTCCCTCCCGACTCCCTCCCTTCGGAGTCTGGAGGAGGGCCCTGTACTCCCATGGGGTGGGGGCTCAGACCATATTGTTTGGATATTAAAAGAAGCCTGGTGGCATAGGATGGACATTTGGAATTCACAGTGGTCTGATGGGTCTTGGCCAGAGGTTACTTTTTCCTTATTGACCCTTCTTGGAGCTTTGAATTGCTTCACCACCATCATTAGCAAAACAGTCTTTTGCAAACAGACACTACTTTACCTAGGAATCCTCTGTTTTGGGTGCAGCAAGGTCTGGGAGAAGTCCTGCCTTCCCACGAAGGTTTTAGGGAGAATGAGTTTGACAGATCATTTAGCCACTTAGGCAGGAGGTTGGGCAGGTTTTGATGGATGGTGGGAGAGAAGGGAACAACAAGCAGACATGAGGAAGAGTGATTTCAGGGCCCTGAGGCTGGGCGGAATGGGGTGGTGGTGGTGGTGATGATGGTGGAAGGGACAAAAGGGAAACGGTGTCGGGACCCTGACTCCTCCTCCCTGGGAGTCTTGTGATAGTGGCCCTTTTGGGAATGGTGCTCAACTTAAGGCTTCTGGAATAGTAACCCTATGTGGCCTTGGAGTACCAAGGTGGAGGTGGGTGGGAGCCATCTGCCCCAAGTGCAGGCCATAGGGGGAGGGGAAGGGGTGGCAATGTCTGTAGATAATTTTAAAACGGTCATAAAACAAACTGCTTTTTATTATCATCATGTGCCAACAGTTCCAAACACTATGGAGATAAAATACTGCTCCCTGCCCCCAGCCCGCTGAGCCCCTGTGGGACAGGGAACAGCTGAGGAGGGGGATTCAGAAGGGACACGTGCAGGAAAGAAACTTAGATGCCTCCAAATGGTAAATGAGAGGCTTCTCAGGACTGAACTTGGAAAACGTGAGCCTTGTCAAAGGTAGGACAAGAAAATCCTCAGAAGACGGCAGCTGAGCAGAGGTTAAGCAAACATCGGTGCCAAGCCGGTGGCAGCCTGGTAAACAGGCGGCTCACATCCTCTGCGACTGCTCAAGATTAGTGTCTTTTCAGAAAAGATAAAAGATCTAATCCCAACTGTGGTGGGGAGAGCAGCCTAGCGCCTCTTGGGTGAAAGATCACAGCCGCAGTGAGAGTTTGAGAGGATGTTCTGAGAAAAGCTGGAAAAGGTGCACGTGGCCATCCTATAGGCCCTGGGGCACTGCTCAGGGCTGGGAGGAAGCCCAGATCCCTGCTAAATCCTAGTGTGTAAGGACGGAGGCCGGTAAAGTTTAGGTTGGCATCTCCCAGAGTATGGTCCCCCACCAGCCACGCCAGCATCACCTGGAAACTTGTTAGCAAGGCCGATTCACAGGCCCCACCCCAGGCCTACCAAGTCAGGAACTGCAGGGCTGGGGCCAGCAATCTCTCTTTCAGTAAGCCCGCTTGGTGGTTCTGATGCCCACTGAATTTTGAGAACCACAGATTCAGGGTGGGCCCTGGGGTTTGGTTTCCTTTGAGGGGTGGTGACTTCTAACCTCCCTCTCCTCTCCCTCAGTCAGGGCACCGGGGCTGTGGAGCTATGAGGGTGAGCGGTATGACAGGACTAGGGAAGACCACAGGTCTTTTAGTTTTAATTTGTGAACAGCATTAGTTAGCTACAGATCTAAGGACTGTGTTGTGAAAGAGTCCAAAGAAAGACTCCTCAATATTCTGTTTTAGTGTTTCATTCCTCTTATGTTTGGAAAATTTAAGCCAATGGTCTTGCCCAATCCTTAACGTTTGGGCAAATTCTTCCAATTGTCTAACTAAATCCCTTCTATGGCATGTGCAAGTCTTGAGGGAATGCAGCCCTAGAAATGACAACTTTCATCACAAAGTTGTTGACCCTAAAATTCACAGAAAGAATGGGAAATGAGAGAGGAAGGGCTGCCCTGGTAGCTGAGCCCAGGTAGCAACCTTGTGTGTAGTGGACACTGTTGGTCACCTGGTAGGTCCTGAGGCCTGAATAGTGGCCAGTATCATCACCCCTTGTTGGGAGGCAGCATTAAGAGGCAGAAAGCTCATCAGGTTTGAGTTAGATGGTTAACACGTGGCTTGCCTGTTTCTATGACCTTGTGCAAGTTCTTAATCTATCCTGAGTCTCAAGTTTGCTCATCTCAAAATTGGGGTTAACTCACCAGAGTGTTGTGCAGAATCTCGGGGGTGAGGGTGTGATGTGGTTGTTCATCAAGCCTGGAAGGTGCCAGAGGGGATGCTGGAGAGGTAGTCAGGGGCTGATTGTGAGGGGGTAGTCTCCCTCCCTTTACAAAACCACAAGCCAGGGTTATTTTGTACCTTGAACAGCTTGAAGTTTACCCTGGGGTAGAGCCACCCCAGCGGTTCGCAGGATGGAGAGATTCTTCACGTGTCGATTTAAACACCTTGAGATGCTGGGGCAAGACAGCACAGTCATGTGCTGAGGGCTTCTTCAGAGTCTTCCGTGGCAATATCTCCAATATCTTTGCAAACTTGTTACCACAAATGGCATTGCCCCTGCTGAAGGCTGGGAGACTCTGGTGGGTGAGTGCAGCCCCCTGCTCTATGCTGATGGAGAGTTGAGGTGAGAAGGGTTATATCTCAGAGTGAACGGTCAGATAGAAGGCAGACCTGAGCCATCTGAGGTCACTGGGTTTAAAGGCAATTGGGAGAGACCAGTTTGTTGGCCAAGGTGGGCATGTATTCATGCATCACATCCCACAGCCTCCCTTCCACATGTCAGACACTGGTTAATAAGACAGGAGAGGCTCCATCTTCAACTTGCTCACAGTCCAAGGTGGTCCCTGGCCAGAGCTGTCAAAATGTCTGTGCTCTGTGTGTGCAAATGACCTGAGAAGAGTTTTTTTGGATGTATGGGCTGTGCCCCTTCCCAAAAGATGTCCGTGTCCTAATCTCTGGAAGCTGTTACATTACTTTTCAAGGCAAAAGGGACTTAGCAGATGTGATTAAGTTAGGGATTTTGAGATGGGGAGATTAAACTGAGTTTTTGTGGGGGCCCAATTGAATCATGAAGTTCCCTAAAAGTGGAAGAGGGAGACAGAAGAGGGTCAGAAGGTGGTGTTTCTATGGACGAGTGATGCCACATGAGAAGGATTCAGCCTGCTGTGGCTGACTCTGAAGGGGGCCAACAGCCAAGGAGTGTAGGCAGCTTCTAGAAGCTGCAGAAGGCAGGGAAACCAATTCTCCACTAGAGCCTGCAGGGAGGAATGCAACTCTTCTGACACCTTGATTTTAGCCCAGTGAGACCTGGGTCTGACTTCCAAACTTTAGACATGTAAAACAACAAATTTGTGTTGTTTTAAGCCACTAGATTTGTGGTAATTTTTTACAGAAGCCATAGGAAATATAAATGAAGCCATGGGCCTGAAGTCAGTCTAATGCTGTCCATTTGTCCCCATTTCTAAGAAGGGTCCCACAGCCTCTGTACCTGAGGTCTTGGGATGGAATGTGGGGCTGACTTTGAGAGATTGGCTGCATGGAGTCTCTGGAGGTCCTGGACCGGGTGTGGTGGGAAGACCAGGTCCAGAAGGCAGCAGTGCTCACGTGCTCGTAGCCACTTGTGAGGATGCTCTCAGGTGCCCCAGAAAGCGCCACTGTGGCCAGTGGCATGGAGAGATGCGGTCCCAGTGGAACTTTCCAGGTTTGCCCTGGAGCAAATCAGGCAGGAGAGGCTCAGACCTGACCTAAACATTGCATTGTTCTTGGGTCTTGGACATCCTTTGCTGTCATGGAGAGAGCACAGGACTTGGACTTGATTCTGTCTCAGCCTGATGGCTTACATGTTGGTGCATCCTTGGGCAAATTAATTTCTCTTAACCTCAGTTTTCTGACTTCTAAATGCGCACTTCACCATGTTGTTACATATGTAACAGACAATATATAAACCACCCGGCGCATCATGGGACGGTGACTTTTCTGAAGAAGGACAATTGTGGGGTTCTCTCCAGTGTGGTGAATGGTTGTGGAACCAAGTGTGAATACCTTCCTGCTGGCTCATGTGGGAGCCATGGTTGTCAGAGATTCAGAGCTGCTGGGAGCGCAGCCAAGCAGGCAGTCCACTCCCTGGCCCCTTTGAAATAAGATATGCAGCTGGTCTCTTCCTCCAGGTTTAAGGGAAGGGACATGTGACAGGAAATTGCACACCCAAGGCATTGCTGGGTCTGGCTTCTTTGGGCCTCGGTAGTGGCTCTAGCAGGGAAGGAGATCAGAACAGCTTTGTGACACATCCATCACCCTGGTCGGTGAGTCTGCAGGCGAATGGGCATCTTTCAGCCTCCTTAGAAGCCCATGGAATGACACTGCCAGGCATCGCCAGGCCTGGTCTATTTTTCTGACATTAGCATCCTTCCATGGCCGATGTGCTTTTACGGGGTCTGCAGGACAGAGGACCTGATGTCCACCCCTGACTCTAGGCAGCTCTTTTTTTTTTTTTTAACATTTTTTATTGATTTATAATCATTTTACAATGTGTCAAATTCCAGTGTTCAGCACAATTTTTCAGTCATTCATGGACATATACATACTCATTGTCACATTTTTTTCTCTGTGAGTTACCATAACATTTTGTGTATATTTCCCTGTGCTATACAGTGTAATCTTGTTTATCTATTCTACAATTTTGAAACCCCAGGCTATCCCTTCCCACCCTCCACCCCCCGGTAACCACAAGTCTGTATTCTCTGTCCGTGAGTCTATTTCTGTCCTGTATTTATGCTTTGTTTTTGTTTTTGTTTTTTAGATTCCACATATGAGCGATCTCATATGGTATTTTTCTTTCTCTTTCTGGCTTACTTTACTTAGAATGACATTCTCCAGGAGCATCCATGTTGCTGCAAATGGCATTATGTTGTCAGTTTTTATGGCTGAGTAGTATTCCATTGTATAAATATACCACAGCTTCTTTATCCAGTCACCTGTTGATGGACATTTAGGCTGTTTCCATGTTTTGGCTATTGTAAATAGTGCTGCTATGAACATTGGGGTGCAGGTGTCATCCTGAAGTAGATTTCCTTCTGGATACAAGCCCAGGAGTGGGATTCCTGGGTCATATGGTAGGTCTATTCCTAGTCTTTTGAGGAATCTCCACACTGTTTTCCATAGTGGCTGCTCCAAACTGCATTCCCACCAGCAGTGTAGGAGGGTTCCCCTTTCTCCACAGCCTCTCCAGCACTTGTCATTTGTGGATTTTTGAATGACGGCCATTCTGACTGGTGTGAGGTGATACCTCATTGTAGTTTTGATTTGCATTTCTCTGATAATTAGTGATATTGAGCATTTTTTCATGTGCTTTTTGATCATTTATATGTCTTCCTTGGAGAATTGCTTGTTTAGGTCTTCTGCCCATTTTTGGATTGGGTTGTTTATTTTTTTCTTATTGAGTCGTATGAGCTGCTTATATATTCTGGAGATCAAGCCTTTGTCGGTTTCACTTGCAAAAATTTTCTCCCATTCCGTCGGTTTTCTTCTTGTTTTACTTCTGGTTTCCTTTGCTGTGCAGAAGCTTGTAAGTTTCATTAGGTCCCATTTGTTTATTCTTGCTTTTATTTCTTCTAGGAGAAAATTTTTGAGATGTATGTCAGATAATGTTTTGCCTATGTTTTCCTCTAGGAGGTTTATTGTATCTTGTCTTATGTTTAAGTCTTTAATCCATTTTGAGTTGATTTTTGTATATGGTGTAAGGGAGTGTTCTAGCTTCATTGTTTTACATGCTGCTGTCCAGTTTTCCCAACACCATTTGCTGATCTAGGCAGCTCTTTTGTAACTGTTACCCTAGAGTGAACGCACTGGGGCAGGAGCCTGCTCTCACAGACACTGAAGTTAAACGAGAGCTGCTTGGGAAGGCAGAGTCGCCAAGTGAGCCTCTTTCTTGGGCTTCCACCTACTCTGTCTCCACGTCCCCCGGCGCCCCCAGCCCATGGCCTCAGGCTGCTCAAAACCCCTCAGTCTGGACCCTCACTCACCCTGCTGTCCTCCTGGGTAAGCAAGAGTTTACAGTAGACAATCCAGAGGACTGTACTCCAGAGCTTTCTGCCTCCCCAGATTTGAGAATAAAGTGAGAAAAAGAGAATGTTTCTCTTGGCATTTCCATTGAGAGGCAAATGTTTCTGTGCTTGCCCGGACACTGCTCAGTAACTACAGGCCACCACCTCTCCAACTCTCCCTGAGGTTTTCTCTCTCACTTGATAGCAGTTTTTTCACACAGAAACAAAGTTTTAAAAATCACTGGCCAGAGTCACTTTGGATGTGCCTTCCATGAGGAATGAAGCGGAGTCCAGCCGTGGTGGCTGGTCAGCTGGCTGGGGTCCTGTCACCAGTTTCTCGGACACAGCAGCCTCAAATTGGTACCTTAGCAAAGTTACAAATCACGACATTCCCTAGGACTTTGGAGTTGCTTCCTATGGGGAGTTTGAAATGAAATGACACTCGTCCTCTGTGGTGGCCAGGTCCTAGCCTTCCTCTCTGCCCGTTTTAACCACTTCAGCCCTCATTACCTGTGGGCTGGGTTGGTAGGAAAGCAATCTGATGGCCCCCATGCAAGCTAATTAGGCTGCATCGCTGTCTGATCCTCATGATGTTGCTCATTAATTCAAGTGAATTTTGATTTAGTGAAGGGTCAAATGTGAATGAGGGTTTTTTAAATTGTTATTTTGGGGGGATTGTTTTCACTCCATCTGTGTACTTTGTATGCCTTTGGGCTATGATTTTTTTTTTAAAAGAAGAACTACATTGGCCATTAGGGAAAGAATGTACCCACGATACATAACAGAAGAAAAATTATTTGAATGCAAACTTGAAGCATTCAGTAGATGTTTATTAATAAGGTAACATTTATGATCAATAATAAATAACAATTATTAATTATATTAACTTCTACAAAGATGGGATATCAGTTTTTTGCACCAAGCATGGTTCTAGGCACTGGAGAATACAGTGATGATATCAGGTCTTTCTTTTTAAATCTCTAGGTCTTCATACCTTCCTCATCTTTCATATGACTAGATCATGAGGCTCAATGATGCTTTTCTGGAGCCTTGAACAGATGTCAGATTAACTTTGCTTTAAATCAGTGGTTCTAAACTGGGATGATTTTGCTCCCCAGGGGACACATGGCAATGTCTGGAGAGCCAGACTGGATGCTCCTGGCATGTAGTGGGTAGAGGCCAGGGATGCTGCAAGACATTTTATAATGCACAGGACAGCCTCTCACCGCCACCTAACAAAGAGTTATCCATACCAAAATGCCAGTAGTGCTGAGGTTGAGAACTCTTGCTCTAAATCATGGATTCTCCACCATGGAGAGCTAATGTATAGTGAAAAATGCTACTGGTATGAGTGCACTGAGCTTGGGCCCCAGAGGCAAGAACAGTTGAGATTCTGCACTCTGCCTTGTAACTACAACACCAAGCCCTGTAATACGGCCCTGTCTTTGTAAGTGGGACTCATGGTTACTTGCTAGAATTTTAACAAGAGTGAAAAAAATCTATTTCAATTCTTCCCCTGACTTGCTGTGTGATCTTGGGTAGATCACTTAAACTCTCTGGGCCTCAGTTTCCTCATATAAAATGCAACGTTTGCAATGTATGCTCCCTAAAGTACTTTCCAGTTTTCACATTTTACGTTCATAGAAGTGAATGAAGCACTTGAAAGTGGCCCTTCCTGCCCTTTAGGTTCTTATAATCCAGTCTCTCTGATCTGCCATTCCTTCAAATTAGGGTGACCTTCCCCCCCCCCCCCCCGCATTACCTGATCAATTTCTGGGTCCATCTTTATATAAATGATACAATTCTAAGGCCCTGGGGTTTCAAATAGCTCTTGGTAAGTTAGAACTTAATAAATATTTCATAGTTAAACCCAAAATAGTAACCTGGCTCCTCTCTGATATTAAACAGATTGAAAAATTCTCCACAGTGGGAAGTGGTGGGAAAAGAATATCTCAGCAATTGAAGACATATGTGGATATGGCGCTATTACCCTCTGGCTGTATCAAAGAGACAGACTCCTAAAGTGTATTCAAGGATGACCTGCCAATATCAGCGCTTTGGTCCAGACAAATGCAGTCAGAGGTAAAGCATATATATGTGTTTGCTCTGGGGAAAGGACAGGCTGTAGTTTCCCAGTCCTTGTTACAGCTGTGTCTAACTAAGCATGTTAATAAATCAGAACTCAGTAATAAGCATTGTCTACCTAAATTTAATAACCCTCTCTGACTTGAATCCAAGTAGGAGGACTGGAAACAGTTGGTTGAAACTGGTCCCTTCTGTGAAAGATAAAATTGGTGGAATAGACACATCCTTCTGAGAAGTTAAAAGCCTTCTCGTTGACAACTAGCCACTGGAGACATTAATAAGGACAGAACTCCCAGAACCAAAAAATTACTAACCTTGTCCATAGAAACTTGTTCTTCTATTACAGATTTGCTAATAGTTGGTTAGTCCTGGCTCTTAATAATGATGAAATGTGGGCAGAGAAGTGCTGAGCCATGAACTAGAAAATGATTTGGAAAGTACCACCTTGGGTCTGCTCCCATTGGCCGTTGACCATCCAGAAGCCCATTCTCTTACCCATCAGATTATTCTGGGCAGCATTCCCCAAATCTGGCCCATTGTGCAGAACTCTAAGGCAAAGCTGGCACTCGGAAATCCCAGTTTTATGAATGTCTCGGTTACAGATTTCTGGTCTTAATTACAGGGTTGGAGAAGTGATGTGTGTTTTCTAAGATTAGCTTTTATACCAGCTACTGTAACTGGCTAGGCTCTAGCTCTTGCAGAAGCAGCCTGGCAGCTGGAGAGAAGTGACTTTATATGATGGGGCAGAGTCATCAGCGTGCTTGGGGGAAGCCTTTTACGGAAACCCTTTTTACTGTGTGGTTTATGTGTGCTGGCTGAGGATTTTGACTTGGAAAGGAAAAAAGGTAAGTAAATGATAGTAGTGGGTCAGTTATGTTTTGAAAAGTTTGGAAGTTAATGATTTTAGGACCATTCTGAGAACTGTTACAGCATAGGATATGTTACAACCAGATGTTTTCTTCATCCGGCACGTATTATGGAGTACCTGCGACTGCCCCTGTGCCTTGCAAAGGGGGGTGCAGTGGTGAACCCAACATAGTCCCTGCCCCCATGGGTCTCGCAGCCTAGTCTTTGCTCAGTTGTTTTCACTTAAATTGTTGCTATGCAGGTTTTAGTATAGCACTTGTATCATTTATCTACTGCCACAACGACGTGTATAACAAACCATCCTGAAACTCGCTGAGGATGCAGAGAAGGGTGAAGGACTGGAGCCACAGTGAAAAGAATCTGTCCCCATGCTTGTTGCTAATGTGATCGGCATTGTCTTTTTATTAGTAGAAAAGACAATTACATGTATCTGTGGTTATTTAAATGCATAGTTCTTGCTTCCGTTTAAGATGAAACACTATTCTATTCAGTAGGAAAAATTAATTAGTTAATAATGATTTTTAAAAAATAATGATTTTTAAATGAAATAATAATAATTTTTTTAATGAAGAGAAAAGCACGTGGAATGAAAAAAGGGAGGCTTTAGGAAGTTTGGGATAGTGTGTGGACTTAATGGTTATGAAAGATAAATTTGTTCTGGAGTGGGATGGGGAGAGCAAAGTAAAGGTTGAAAGTTAAGTCGGAAATAGATTGTGAAGGACCTTGGCCCTCAAGTGGAGGTATATGGACCTTGTCAGCAGTCTTGAGTAGGCTGTGGGACCAGGCCAAATTTCACTATAACTTGCATATGGTAAGAAGTAAATGTACGCATGCGCTAGTAGCATGCGTACGCATTATGAACAATACGCATGCGCCAACAGCATGAGTAAGCACTTTGAACAATACGCATGCGCGGGCATAATAAAATGACTAGTGCGTACAGCTGAGCGCGCGCGCCGCCTGCTTTTACTGCAAGAAAGTGGTGTTTTGCTCCAGGTTGGTTCCTCGCGCATTATGTCGGCTCCTCGCGCTTTTTTCCAGCTGGGCAGCTCACCTCCTCGAATCCCTCTCTTAGCCTCCCGCGGCTGACAGACATTTTAATGTGAGTAATGGGGAAATATTAATATTAAAACAGGGAGTGGTACTTGAAAGTGACATTGGAGTTAAATAGTGTAAAAGTCCCTTAAAAGGAAGACTCATCTAACTGCCTATTTTCTGTTTTTATTGAAACACTAATGTCAGGGGTGGATGGAAACACTGTATTGTGGGGGTTTGGCTGGTTCCAGACGGTTTACATGAAATAAAGTCCCCCAATTCACTCACCTGGTGGGTCTAATGGCTTTGCTCTTTTTTTGTGACTTCTTGTATATTTAATGATCACACAGCTACCGTGTGTGTGTGTGTGTGTGTGTGTTTGTTTGCAAGGAGGACCAGGTAAGTGTAGATAAGATGAACTGATGATCATCTCCTCCAAATGCAGGAAAAACACTTCTAAATAAATGCAAAAAGAAACGTTACCACTAGCACCAGGAAGATGGATCTATCCCTTTTATCTCTCTGTACTTATACCTAGCAAATGAAACTATGCCTTGATGTTCATTAGTATGTTTATATTTCATACAAGTTACTTTTCAAGGTTGAGGTTTGTGCTCATCCGAATCTTTCTGGAGTTACTTGATATCGAGACAAAACATTTTCCCTTTTTTTTTTTTCCCCCTCAAACTGAAGGAACAAAATCCATTGCAATCAAGCCCTGGTTCTCAACCTGGGCTGCATATTAGAATCACCCAGGGAGCTTTACAAAAATTCCCATGCCTAGAGTCTTTGAGGTTAGGGCCCAGGCATCAGGATTTTAAAAAGTTCCCAGGTGATTGTAGTGTACAAGCAAGATTAAGAACCACAGCGATGGGCGAATAAACAGAATCTTGGTTCACGAACATCCTTGGTGTGGGCTTTTCTCTGCCGGGCTTTTAGCTTTCACAATATATTTTCTGTCTCTGCACTGGAAGAACCACCCCATCCCTGACTGCTAATCCTCCCTGTAGCTGTGGTTTTCCCGGGGAATCCTTTACAAAGCAAAGCAAATTCCCTGCAACTGTGCTTTGTAGTATCCTCTGTTGGTTTCTGCTGCCCACCTACTGGCTTGCCTGTTAGCGTCCTCTCATTCATTATCCGCATGTGAATTGGTAGTGCAGAACAATGCCCTGGGTTCCAGGAAGGCTGGCACACTGGGTGCCATGACTTGGCACCCAGTTGCCTGCACTCAGTCCCTTTCAGTCAGGCTTACAACAAAGGCTACCTTCGTAGGGTGTCATGAGAACTCAACAGGATAACACATGTAACCAGCAGGTGGAATGGGCTGCTGGACTTGGTGGGGAGAAGCAGAGAGTCACGTATTTCCTGCTCACCATTCTTTTCAAACAGGTTCTTTCGGCTTTTTCTTCTCTGTCCCTGGAAGATTCCATAGATGTCTGGTCACTTTCAGCTATTTCAGTCTTGCTTTCTGGTGGGAAAACATTGTGATCCACATCAAAGTTTCAGGTGTTCCTCCGATTCAAAACTTCTAGGTCTGACCCAGACTTGGAAACTTGCGGTGGGGAAGGGTGGGGTGTGCTTTTCCTATAACTTCTTTCTCATTGTTTCTTTCCTTTTTTGCCACTTATAGTGCTGCTGCTGGTTCTTTGTGGTTTTAGCCTGATATTAATGCAGTTGTATTCTGGAGGTGATGCCTTCTGGGTGTCGGATACTCAAAAACTGGCGCTCTCTTTTGGAATGCTTTTAGATCTTAAGAGAGCTCCTTACCCTAAAGGGGTGTCAGGCACTGTCCCCCATCTCATTCCCTGACTTGGGGGCTCACCCTCCTAGTGACCACGTATAGTTCCCCTCTTCCTACATCTGACCTCCCTCTCCCTCCAAGCTTCTGGTTTTGTGGGCTCACCTTCCCTTGGGGTTGGATCCTTTCAAGGTGGCTCAAGTATAGCTGTCCTCCATGATGTCAGCTGCTCCTGGCAGCTGTCTTGTATCCTTTGCCCACCCACCTCTGGAAGGGCAGGCCGTGCTCGAACCTCTTCAGTGTCCTGCTCTGGGTTTTGTGCTAGGTGACCCTGTGAGTTTCTGCATCTGTGAGCGTCATGCTTATGGGGGTGAGCGTTAATTTCTCTTTCAGGCATATCCATCCATCCTGTAAAGCTTGGTGGGAGTGGGGAATGTCTCTCCTCGCCTCTCAACTGAAAGGAACAAGACTCTCTAAATATAAGGTCACAACTCTGTTCAAAGAAACCAATGCTCCCCAATCTTCCTTTGACTACTTTTATTTTCTCTTCTGCTTTAACTGAAGGTAGATGATGGACCAGGTCACAAAGCCAGCCTCTCCCGCTCTTTTCAAATTTTGAAGCAATCCCAAACTTTTAAAAACAATTGGAAGAGCAATACAAAGAACGTTTTCCCCTCTGAACCTTTTCAGAGTAAATTTCCAACTTGTATCCTATCACCCTGGAGTCTTTTAGAGGATGTTTCCTACAAAAAAAAAAAAAAAACCAAGAAGCAAAAAAACCACTTTCCTGTGTGACCACAATTCAACTATCAAAATCAGGAAACTAGTACCAATACCTTGCTATCCTCTCTCACACCCCATTCAAGTTTTGCCAGTTATCCTAATGATGTCCTCAAAGCGAAAGGATAGAATTCAGAATCACAGGCTGCATTTGGTTGTCATGTCCCTTAGACCTCCTTCGGTCTGGAAATACACCTTGACACTTTGAAGTTCACGGGCCAATATTTTGTAACATGTCCCTCAACCTAGATGTCTGATGTTCCCTCGTGATTATATTCAGACTATGCATTTTTGGCAGGAATAGTGCAGCACTTAGGTTATGTGCTTTTCATTGCATCTTGCCAAGTGGCACAGATGCCTCTTTATGCTGTTCCTGGTGGTGTTACCTTTGATTACTTGATTAAGTTGGTGTCTTCTGAGCTTTCCCACTGTAAAGTTACTCTTTTTCCCTGTGTAATTGATACGTATTTTGTGGGGATCTGTTTTGAAACTGTATAAACATCTCATCCCTTATCAAACGTTCAGTGGATTCAGCTGTTTGTTTATATCTGTGTAGACGCATGGTTTGCCATTTATCCTGCAGGAATTTTAATTCTTCTTATTTATTTTGATGCTCAAATTGTCCCTGTTTGGGCCAGTGGGATCACATTCAAGCTGGCTTCTTTATTCCTCATACATGAACTCTATCATTCATTGAGTGCTTTCTGGCACAATAAGGTGCTTTAGAACTTTCTTTGCTCCAGCCCTGAAATCAGTCATTTCTCCAAGGAACTCTAGTCCCTTTTAGTAGAGAATAGTATTTAGAAGCCAAGGTCTCTGTGCGAGGTGTGCCCATTGTTACCGGGGTATCGCTGCTCCCAGGCCCTCTGAATATCCAGAGCTAGAGCGTGTGTGTACACATTCTCTGTTGAGAACTCTGAATTTGCACAGATGTCTCCAGTTGTAATCCAACACCAGGGCTCATTCTAGTTTTCCCCCTCTCTGTAACTGTCTTTTTTTAACAATGAGAAACTTGGCTTTCATTAGTAATATATTTATTGATTTGATCAGTGCCTTTGTATATAATCCATCTCCCATGTCTGCTGCCATCCACTCCCCAACAGAGCCACCCCCTTCACTCTGTTTAAACTCTGATACCCGACTCTGAGCCACTGTGGCTTCCTCTATCCCTGCTGAACTACCTTGCTCTACCCCAACTAATGGCTTTAGGAAGGAATTGTTCAGAAAGGGAACAGACGTTCAAGGGGCCATTGAGCCAGTTTTGAGTCACCAGTTAGCAAGTCTCACATAGATCCTCCTGCACAGGGCTCCTAACCTGTCTGGTGTTCATAGAGGTTCATGTAGAGAATTCGGGGGGTCTGTCAACTTGGATGGGAAAACCTCTAACTTTGGGAAATACATCTTTACTCTCCAACTTTTAACTGAATGTGACCATTTCCTTCAATTATGAATGTAGGCAACACCACAGTGGTATTGACAGTGCCTATGACTTCATCAACAACAGAAATCACACATATTTTCGTACCGTATCACAGCTGTTGTAGAAACATTTTATACTTATTGCTACTTTCAACTTATGGTAATTATGAGACTCCTTTCGATCTTATTATTTGTTGTGTTAAAATAAAGGCGTCTGCAAATTTTGATATCACAAAATTATTTTAAAATTATTTTAATAACTCTTTTAACATAATTCATGCCCTTTATATTTTATATATTGATCCTATATATTTTATGGTGTGCATTAAAAAAAAAAATTCTCCGGAGGAGAGGTCCACAGTCTTTACCAGATTGCCAAAAGAGTCCAAGGGAACAAAAATTGTTAAAACCTCCAGCTTAGCACTTCTTGTTTGAATATGAAAGTATTTTCCCTGATGATTTTAATATTTAGGGCTTGAACTGGATGAGAAAATGTGTCTCTAAGAAACTTCAAGGCACGCCTTGAAATGACCCCCCCGGTAGGTGGAGGGTCACTTCTAGGTGTTAGCAGTGTTAACACCCTGGCACGTCTGGCCTGTTCTGCTGGCCGGCTGAGTGTGCTCGCGAGGCCAGAGGCCATTCTCAGGCAGGGAGATGCAGGTAGGAGACTGTCTGCAGGTGACGTTTGGGGGAGGCTGAAGTGATACAGATGGGCCACCAATTTTGTTGGCCACCTGCACATACTTCTCTCTGGGCCTCAGCTCTTTCCTCTGTAAAATGAGGAGGGACCATCTCTAAGGTCCCCTCCTTGAGCCTTGAATACGATTGGAAGCATATGCTTGGTCCTGTAGAGGGACGCGGGCACAGCTGGAGTGGAAGAGCCCAACACTTTGCATCTCTTCTGGTGGCAGGGTTGAGTGTGTCTCTCTGGGCCGCCCCTGCCTCCCACCACCCGCCTCCTTGAGCTGAGTTGAGCTCAACTCTCCTCCAGAGTTGAGGAGAGAGGAGAAAGGCCACAGAGTTGTAACAAGACGACTGGTCATCAGCCATTTGGGGGTGAGCCTGTCCCTCCTCCCACTCCTTGGGGCCCCAGAAAGTCTGTTCTGCAAATGAGCCGTCCCGTCTCTGATGGCTCTTCCCCAGATTGAGTTTCTACACCATCACAACACTCAGGTTACTGCTTGGTCTGGATCAGGGTATCACTTTCTGCGACATCCTCTCAGTAAAGCCTCTTCGGGACTCTCTCCCCAGAGGTTCTTGACCCACATACTCAGAGAGCAGTTGGCCCTCCTTGGCAGAGGAGCAACCTAAAGTGAGTGGCTGGAACCGGAGATACAGCAGAGGACCTCAAAGGGCCTCCATTTCTACTGTTTCTGTGTCTCCTACTGGGGCTCTGTGAGTCTAGCAAATACGTCAGGTCGGATGCAGCCAAGTGGGTGTTGCCCTTCCAAGGGGCCACACGGGGAGTACCACTGCTGAAAGCATGAGTTGCTTTTTTTCTGCCTTTCCCAGAATTGTTTTATAGAGCTGGTTTATTAATCACGAAAGAGAAATGCTCCTACTACGTTATCTCCCCATCTTGCTTGAGCAGAGACACTTTATTTACCAGGCTTCAGTCCAGGTGGCTTCTTGATTATTTCCAAAAATCTAATTCACCCACCAGGATGGAAGATAATAAATACCATCTATAGTTCTTTTTCTGTATTCCAGGCACCGTGCTCAGCACACTTCATAAGTTTTCTCATTGACAGTCCTATGAAGTTAGTTACAGTTATTTTCTTTTCCCCCATTTTTTTTGCAGATGGATAAACTGGTATAAAATAGTTAAATAAATTGCTGGAAGTCACACAGTTAGTAGAAGTAGAAAGTCGGAAATTCAAACCCAATAGTAAGACCAGGGTCGGCACTTGTAACTACTGATGAACCTCTTATTAATTAATGGATTAATTAATTCAGTAATACGATGTGTCAGGCAGTGTTCTAGGCACTGAGGTTTCATCACTGAACAAGACAGACAAAAACTCCTGTGGGAGCTTAAGTTCTAGTGGAGGAGACAGAAATAAAGAGTAATGTATTAGGTAAGTACAATTGCATAATATATTAGAATGTGATTTAGTAAAATAAAAGCAGGATGAGGGAGACTGGATGACTAGGTGGAGGTTTTGAAGCTGTAAATGAGCGACATACTCAGAACAGTTGGCCCTCCAACTGTAAATGACATGGCCTGCATAGGTTATTCGAGCAAAGGTTTGAAGGAGTGAGTGAGCCATGCTCTCCAGAGAAACTACCTGAGGCAAAGGAACAGCCAGTGCAAGGGCCCTGAGACAGGAGCCTGCCTGGTGTTTTTGAGAAACAACTGCACACACTTCTAACTTTGAAGGGATTTCTAGACCATTGTGAAGACACTGGCTTTTACCCTGAGATGAGTGGGAGGGAAACTGCAGGATTTTGAGCACAGGTGTGATATGATCAGACTTCTACTTAAACAGGATCACAGTTAAGGAAACCAAGCATAGAGGGACAAGGGCAGTTATCTGTTATTACATATAAACATAATTGCAGATACGGGCAAGAGGTGATGTGGGTTCAGACTAGACCTGGAAGGCATGTCTATACAGTCAGCAGTTGCTACCAGGTGTGTTAATTTTTCTTCAAGTTGGATGAAGCCTGAGTAGAGAGAATGTGGAAGGACTGGCCATATCTTTCCATAACAAAAGATGTAGAAGCAAGCAGGATAAGCAAGAGAAGGTGTTTGGCAGAGAAAACAGTCACTGGTGTGGCTGCTCACCCATCTTCAATGGAACCTTGGAACTGGAGTTCCACAAGGGGAGACTCTAGCTTAAGAAGAGACTCAGACTAGCCTAAGAAGGGTCAAGAAAGGACCTGGAACAGGTGATAAACTGCAAATTGGGAAGGTGGAGAAAAATGCAAAATGGGAGAGCTGAAAAACCTGTGAAGATTTGGTTCCTTTGATTCCATAGGACCCTAGTGTCAGTGGTCCCCAGTAGATCAGAACCCATGTCAGGCAAGGGACACAGGCAGCGTGTAGCCAGAGATTGGTGGCCAAAGGTCTGGTCCAGTTAGGAAGGTGGAGTGGAAGAAGAGTCCTTGGGTTTGGATGTGGGCCAGGGCTTGGGATCCAGGGTGTGGAGAAACAGGCAGAGAGGAGCCCCCAGCAGTACATCTAGGCTGTGATAACTGAGCTCAGGACTATGGCCTCTGTCCTGGTGTTCTGGAGCTTTCCTTTGGGCCTGGGCCAACCACTGGCATAAGGCTGCAGTGGATGGTGTTCCAACTCTACACCAATGTTGCCTAAATGCGGAGGTTTTGAAACGTTCCTAGGATGAGTTCTGGTTCTTGTTAGTAGCTTAGGAAGTTTTAACTAATGACTAACGTGGGGTTTTAGGTTATCTGTCAGTTTCTTTTATCCATGCACTCTTTCCTGTTAGCTTGGAGGGTGAGGGAGCTGTTGGGTTCAAGAATGCCAAACGTGGAACCAGGGAGACCCACAGATCACAGAACAACAGCCTTCACAGGGCTTATTCCGAAGTTCCCCTCTAGGACATGGGGCTGGAAAAAGGGAAGAAGAAAGGAGAAAATAGAATCATGCCTTGTATTATCAGAGGATGGCAGACTTAGTAACTTTTAATGCAAAGATGACCTGGCTTATTGCATGTAAACCACTCATCAAACTTTGAATAATGGGAACAGACTTGAAGGAAAAGAAAAGGGAGGCACTGATGATGACCCACACTTACAGGCCTGGGGAAATGGGGACCTTGGGTACGTGCTCAGTGCTGCTGATGGTGGCGATGTGCTACCTGCCTCCTTAAGGACCAAGGGGATGAGCCCAGCCTGTTCTACCCGACTCGCTGCTTCCCTACGATGTAGATGTATCTCCATTTACTGATGTGAGGGCTTGGGCACTGGGGAAAACCTTCCCAAGCTGTAGGTCAAAAATGTTTCTTCAGTTCAAAGGGCTTTGGATACCACTTTCTGGTTTTCTGATTCTAGCTCACCTGGGAGCATCAAGGAGCATAATATTTGAGCTGGAAGGGACCTTGGCAAGCATGTCATGCCAACTGTCCTTGTAAAGATGAGAGCAGAGACCCAGCAAGAGCCAATGGCTTGACCGAGTTTCCGCAGCTCACTTGTCCCAGAACATGTAACTGGAACTTAAGTTTAGCATTTTAAAAAACTTATCTTGGTTTTCCTTTCAACAAATATTTATTGTGCATGTTTTAGATGCTAGGCGTATTGGTGAACAACACAAAGTCCCCGATCTCAAGGTGCTAACAGTCTTGGGGGGAAGATCATCATTAACCAAATAAACCCATGCATAAAATAAGTACAGATGGTGACAAAAGCCACAGGGAGATAAACGGGGGAGACACAGGGAGTAGCTGAGGGTTTCGGGGTGACTCCCATTTTTAGGGGGAGGTCAGTGAAGTCCTTTCAACACTTTTGACCTCCCCTGGCTTCCCCAGGTAGACGGGACATTGCAATCTATCCAGCTGGTGGCTCAGCCTCTAAACCTAGGAGTCATCCTTGATACCACTCTCTCTCTTTTTTTTATTGTTGCTCTTTTTTAAAAAAAATTTAAGCATATTTGATTTACAATGTTGTGTTAGTTTCTGGTATACAGCATAGTGATTGAATTATACACATTTATTTTTTCAAATTCTTTTTCATTATAGGTTATTGCAAGATACTGAATATAATTCCTTGTGCTATACAGTACAAACTTGTTGTTTATCTATTATATATAATAGTTTGTTTCTGCTGATCCAAAACTCCTAATTTATTCTTCCTCCCCCTCCTTTCCCCTTTGGTAACCATACATTTGTTTTCAATGTCTTTTTCTGTCTTGTAAATAAGTTCATTTATATCATTTTAAAAGATTCCACGTATTAGTGATATATGGAATTTTTTTCTCTTTCTGACTTACTTCACTTAGTATGATAATTTCTAGGTCCACCATGTTGCTGCAAATGGCATTATTTCATTCTTTTTTATGGCTGAGTAATATTCCATTGCACACATATACCACATCTTCTTTATTCAATTGATGCCTCTCTTAACTCACCTCCCATGTTCATTGCATCAGCAACTCAGTGTAGACCAGTTGTCCTGAAACTCCTCTTCTTTCCATCTCCCATGCACTGCCCCCAGCACAAGCCACCACCCTCTCTCACTTGGACAACTTCAATAGCCTGATGCTACCCTTCACCTTACAATTCATTCTCCATACTGCAGCCAGACAGATCTTTTAAAACATAAATCACATCTGGTCAGTCACCCAGGCAAACTCATTCAGAAAACTCCCCAAACCCCTACCACCAATGGTGCCTCATCACACCTGGAATGAAGTCCAAGTCATGCCTCATTTTCCCATGGCCCCCTCCCTTTCTCTGCTCCAGCTGTGTTGGCCTTCTTGCTATTTCTTGTGTGCTTCAAGCCTGTCTAACTTACAGTGTTCGGAAAATAACACCACCAGCAATCCCTTCCTAATGCCTCCTCCTTCCATACACAACTGGCCATCATGCAGGGTGACCATATGGCTTGGGCCAGTGTTAGCAAACCCTTTTACTCTCAGAGTTGTCCCAGTTTGGGCAGTAAGCTTTGTGGTCATCCTATCATTAAAGATTTGGGGGTAATCTGTACATGGCTCCCTCCCTCCCTCCTTCCCTCTCTCCCTTCCTCAAAAATACGTAGAGAAGCAACTAGGTACCAGACACATACTAAGTGCTGGAAGGTAGAGATAGATCCCTGAAAATAGATAAGTCTTGGTGATACCCTCAAGGAACTTTCAAACATCTGCACAAACACTGAAAAATAAAACAGAACAAAATCACAATGATGTGACCTAGACATTTTCAGATTTGATGTTTGCTATTCTATAGACAAAATGCCTCGATATTGGCTTAAACAATTTAGAGTTTACCCAGATGTTTGGCACCACCTAGACACAGCCTGATTTCCCCCTCCCCACCAGTCGCTCTCAGCAACCCCCCTTCCTCTCTTGTTTGTTCCCATTACTCAGGGCTTGGCAGGTTTCATGCGTGCATCATGCCAGAACTTCACATGGAATATGATTGAGACCAAGGCCTTGGGTCTTTCCTGCCTTCTGACAATTCACTACATAATTTTCTTGTTCTTTCTCTGTTCCTTCCAGACCCAAGTCAGCCAAACGGGATCTAAATTAGCTTCCTGATGGCCCTTGTCTTCCTGCCAAAAGTGTTTTTGATTGCTTGGCCTTTGAGTTCCATGTATTCCAGCCCCTCGGTGGTGCCCTTGGGGAAGCACACGGATGCTTCCCTGCCCCTGGTGTGCTGTTTGTCTGCTAGACTCCCCTACGCAGGGGGAGGAAGCCCACCCTCCACGTGGGAGCCGAGAGAGGCTCTGTGTGTGGTTGTGAGAGAGGTCAGGGTGGGGTTGAGGACCAGAAACACTTAACCTGGTCTTTTGGGAGAAATACTTTCTGGTGGTCTTCTGTCCCTCCTCTTGGCCTTGCTTTTTGTGTAGAGTTGGTGACTATTTACATGGGATGGCATAAGAGGGCCAAAACCTTACTCCTCCCTCAAGTGACTCCTCATTAGCCTACACTGAATTCTTAGGACCCCATCTCTAGTTTTACCTTCTGTTGATCTTCTTCTTGGTAAGGGATAACCCACTGGCTGGCAGATGTGTCAAGTGGTAATTAAAATAACAGAGTAATATCATCTCCTGCCACTTTTAGGGAAAAGGACACAGAAGACTGATATGTTCTTGATGAGAATGGAGAAGGTCTAAGAGAAATTTAGGATTATAGGGCTCCACTGGGCATAGGAGTGCCTCTGGGCCAAGAACAGGCAATTGAGCATATGAGGGAGGGTCCTAGAGGAGAAGAAGGAGTGGGGATGGAATGGTGGAGGCATTTTAAGGACAGACTGACCCGGGTGAAACCCGGGACCCTGCTGGTTCTACTCATAGCATGGCTGGGAATGGGGCGGTGGTGCTGTGGGTGGGAAAATGCATCCATCCTTTTGCCTCTCAAGAGACTGAGGAAGTGGGGTGGTGGAGAAGACCCTGAACTCTGTACTCAAGAGGCCCCCCCGCCCCCAGGCTAAAGGGACATGGAGAACTGAGGCATGGCAGACAGTGCATCTGGCTTCAGGAGAGTGGGTACGTATGGTGACCCAAGCACTTCACCAGATAGAGACTTCCCCACACTTTCTCAAGGGCAGCAGAGTCATATTCATATAAAAACCAGAGCTTGAATCCCTGCCCTCTTAAGAGACTCTGTAACATGACTTTCACCATGAACATAGGGGATGAGGCTTGATTCTGGCTACAGGAGGTACTTTATTACAAGGCATTATTGGGTCCAGATGTCACATGTCCCATAGAGGCTTCCTGGGTGAGCCTTCCCACCAAAATCTGCACTCTACTAGGGCAGACAAAGGCCTTTGGGAGGAAGAAGTTGGGATTGGTAGAGACAGTCACTTAGGATAGGGATGGGCTGCCCTGGGCTGTCCACAGGGTGGGATGGTGTGAGTCATGGTCCTGCAAGAATGGGTGGGACTTGGCTTTTCCCAGAGTGGGCAGGTGACCTGGTGGGGAGGAGGGAAGAAGATGTAGGTCCAGCCTTGCTTTACTGGAGGAAGGAAACAACCAGGGACTAATAAACCATGTAAATGGAAAACACGTTTCCTAAAACAAGGCCGTATGTCAGCTACAGACGGGGCTTACGAGACAAATTCTTTTGTGAGGATGAAACTTCACAAGAATACAGACATATACTGCTTACATGCATGAATTGTTCAATGCCTGTATATGTACATATGTTCACATATATATACACCAATATACATAGAAGTATATACATATCCCATATTTATACAGACACATGAATGTATATATATATATACACACACACATACACACATGTATAATATTGGTGTTAATTTGCTACATATATGTGTATATACATGCTCATGTCTATAAAGTGGAAATACATACATGATAAGCCAGCTCCCAGACCATTATCCACTCTTTTATCCAAATTTTTCATCCAAGAATGGCTCCTCCCTCTTACCAAGTGTAATTCTACAATCATCACTTGGTCTGTGTTTATGGAATGTAATTATACTGTAATTGCCTTTCTCCACAACCCAAATGCTAAAGATTAATTGCAAAAGAAAAGGACAAAAAATTCCTGACCTAATACCTTCTTATATTTTTCATTCTAAAGTCAGATAAAAAATGAAATTTGTAGAAATGTGCCATTTGAATTTATTTGCATCTTCTTGACCACTGGTACTTGTTATAGACTGAATGTTTGTGTGCCCCCCAAATTCATGTATTGAAAATCCAACCCTCAGTGTGATGGTACTAGGAGGTGGGGACTTGGGAGGTAATTAGGTCAAGAGGGTGGAGCCCCCAAGAATGGAATTAGTGCCCTTATAAAAGGAACCTTCCTTGACCTTTCAGCCATGAAAGGACTCACTGAGAAGATGGCTGTCTGTGAAGCAGGAAGTGGGGTCTCACCAGACCCTGACTCTACCAGGGCCTTTAGCTCAGGCTTCCAGGCCTGCAGAAGTGTGAGAAGTAAATTTCTGTTGTTTATAAGCTGCCTAGTCTATGGTGTTCTGTTACAGCAGCCCGAATGGACTAAAACAGCACTGATGCTTGTAACTTGGCCGGGTTTCATTGGTGCTTTAAAGATTTTCTTTCTTTTTTTCTTTTCCTTTCTGATGTGGGTGAACTGACTTGTGCAAGTTGGGAGCATCGTCATCATGACAAGAAAAGTCAGGTATGGGGCATGGCTCATAATCCTCATACCCAGTTTTGTTGCTTGAATGCACATAAACATACACTCCCCACCCCCAATACACTTGTGTTTAAATGTCTGGTCTTCAGCCCTTGAAAACCTATGATAAAATGGGACAAATTTGTCCTGAGTTTTTCAAGCCTCTGGTAACAGTGCTGTCTTCAGCAACGGCATCTATCATTACAGAGTCCACAAACTTGAGATTGGGCTGGTGCTTCATTTTTAATATCAAGAAAACAGGCTGCTCTTGGGGTATGTGTTCAATTCCTCCAAATCGTTGGAGACATAACAAGTGGGAACTCTCTGTTGTGACTTCTAGAAAGAAATCTGTATTCAGGTGGTTTCTCAGACCTCTGAAACCAATGAACAATTCAAACTTAGGAGAACCAAGCTCCTAGGGTAGGGGTTTTTCCTGGTAATTGAATGTTCAGAGAAGAAACCCTTTTGTCTCAACTATTTGTTTGAAAGTCTTGATCAAACGTGTTAATATTCTTCCTGGTTAGTTCTGTGACTGTATTGGGCCTTTCTGTCATTCTTGAGGATTCTACAGAGAGACAAACACATTTGATAAGCAGATGAAGTGAGAGAAGGAAGTTCAGGACTTTCTCCTTTCTCCCTACGGTCCTGACATTCATTTCTTTTCTTGTTAGTGTGATGATGGTCATAATGATTCTGAGGACTTCTCCTACAAACACTGCCACTTACCACTTCCTGAGCCCTTTCTTGGTCCCACCACTGTGCTGAGACCTTCTACATGCAGCACCTCGGGAAGCAGCACATTTTACAGCTAAAGAGACTGAGGCTCAAGGGGCTTGAGTAACTTGCTCAGGGTCTCACATCTGGAAGGCTGTGAGAGTTGGTGCAGGTCTGACATCTAAATGTGGGCTCTTAGTCACTGGAGCATTTGCCTCTTCCTAAAAGGAATCAAAATGAGATTTTAGCAAGCTAGGTTAATAGTTGCTGTACTGTATACATGTCTCTATATGTGTATTTGTTTTTGGATCCATTAAGTATAAGCCCAAGTATTTTACTGAGCTCTTTGCCCCATTACACAGTTAAAATACTTGGACGAGATGGCAATTTTTACATCCTCACCTCCTCCCTTAAATTTCTTGCTGTCTTAGAGACTCAGTTTTATTCTTTTATTTTTTACTTTTTTTTTCTATTCCCTTTCCAGTAACCTGAAAGTTTTTTTGAGTCAGTGACTTTTGCAGTGCCTTATAGTTTTTTTTGCTTAAGGGTGAATTTTGATGCCTTAAAGACTACCAAGCAGATATTTAAAGTTACCATCAATTTCTTTGGAAATAGCCGAAGAATTAAAAAACGGGACTTTCCCTCTCTCAGTGGCTGCTTTCTAAGGGAAACCTAACCTCTGGGGTTCCTTGCCAAGAATAAATGCAGAGGAGGTACTGCTTGTGGACCATTGTTCTTGAGTTCAGACAGCCTCCTCCTGTCTCTTGGCCCCAGCAGGGTATAAATAGAGGGAGACACAGAGGAGACTGGCAGAGATCCTGCTGACAGCCCTTCCAAACTCCCAGAAAAGATGACTCGCTGCCTATAGAAAAGTCTGCCTCATGGTCGTGCAGCTCCCTTGTCTTCCTATAGATGAAGATTCCTTTTTAGAGCAGTGGCCTCTCTGAATTCCCCTGGTATCTTTGTGTCTATTCATCTGTTCCCTTAGCATTTATCAGGCACTGGGGATGAGAAAATGAACAAGGTCTAGCTCTTACCCCTGGGAGCTCCCAGTTTACTTGGAGAGACAGACATGTAAGTAGATGACAACATGACAGTATGTCTGTGGAGAGCATGGACGAAGGCCTCAGGAACAAAGGAGAAAGAGCCATAGGTTCTACCTGGGGAAGTCCAGGGAAGCCTCACAGAGGAGGTGACATCTGAACTGGGTCCTGAGTGATAAGAAGCTTATCAGGCAGAGGGACCAGCACAGGCAAGAGACCAGATTTGCTAAAGTGGTGATTGTATTTGGAAAAGGGTGACCTGGTGAATGTAACTGATTCATTCCACCATCCATTTCCATGAAATTCATAACTTGTGTTCTTGGGTGAGAAGAGAGGTAAGCAAAACAGAGAATCGCCTCCCCTGCCTCGTTTGGCAGCATCACCCTGCTCTCTTGTTGAAAGCGCTGAATTTATTTGCTTCCCCCATCTGGCCTTCCGGGCTGAAGCCATGAGCATTTCTGCTCCTCTTCTTTTTCTGTCTACATTTTTAAAAAAAATTTTGGATGCTGTTTTGAGGGATTTAAAGGACAAAGCTTCCATTCCACTGACTTCCCTTAATCAAAAGCCTCTGCAGCCACTGGCAGTTGTGTGCCTCTTCCTCTCCAGCCTCCCCCGGAGACACACTTGGAGGAGGGAGATGGGCCAGAAGTGTCGATAGTGTGGTAAGTGGAAGCTGACATTGTCTGCCCTGAGCCAGTTCTGACTCCTTTAGTGGCTGTGTCCTTCGAGCGACATCAGGCCCTACGTCCTGGGGTGACTTGCGCATGGCTGGGGCCCTGCTCTGTAGTAAAGATACTGCTCATCTCCTTGGAAACAGTTCCTGGGCCTTTGTCTTTCGGTTGGACCATCAGCCCTTACCATCCATTCTCCATCCATTCTGCTTTGTTTGCTGTTGTCTTCTCTGTGTCCCCATATTGGTGTCTGTGTGTGAGTTGGGGGAGTGTGTGCATGAGGGCAGGGCAGGGGAGGGGATTGTTCTGGACAGGAGAGGCAGGACAGGAAAGAGAACACGTAGACTGACACTAAAATGAGAGTTTGCTGCAAGTGGCCATTCGTTGCCAGCGTTCATGGAAGGGATCCCTACTGTTAAAAACGCAAAGGATCAGGCAGTTAAGCATTGTTTGATTTTAGAATGAATTTCTTAACTGAACTTTGACTGCTTCATTGTTTGGTCAGGAGCCATGTGAAATTTCAGTGTTTTGAACAAGAGTGCTGGGTCCCCATTAGTTCTGCTATTGTGAGGCGATAAAACTGGTAAACTAAACTCAGGCGTGGGAGTTGGGAAAGGTTAGGATTGTGCATCAGCTTGACAAGATGCTTTATTTTGGGCCAATCCTTGGACCAGCCTTGTTTCACTCAAACATTCCTTATCAAGATGTATTACCAGCTCTTTGATTAGTTATAAGCAACAACAGCTCTGGCTGCCTTTCTTAGGAAAACACGCCCTCAAGCTACGCAGAGGCTTCCTTGTTGGTGCCAAAGTGAACACTCCTCTGCATTCGAGGCAGCACGCATGTCAGGCGGACGAGTCAGCCTAGAGCTTCCACGGACGTTTGCTAAATGCGAGGAATAGGAGTAGAACCCTGGGTCACTGATTCCTAGCCCTCGGCTTATCCACCTCACTGAGCCACCAGCATATGTATAGAAGTCCGTTTTCAACAACTACAAAGTGATCAGGTTGATTCTAACTAACCATTCATTACTCCAACCTGCAGTGGCTCCCAGCCCTGGCTACGCATTTGAATCAGCTGGGGAGCATTTAAAAAATACCCGCACCCAGGTTTTATCAACCAACTGGACCTGAATCTCTGGGTGTGGGTGACCTCCAACCCCATGCCTGGCATGAGTACTCTAAAAAAATTTTCCGGCTGATTCTAAAAATACAGAGAGGATTAAGGACCTTGTACTAGAGTGCAGAAGGAAATACAGCTTTTCCTAAGAATCTTTACTTTGCGAACGGGACAACAGTCTGCTAAGGCAAACCTAATGTCATTCATTGCCCTGAGAAAAGAGTTCTCCCAAGGAGCCGGTTGAAGACTAGAGCAAATTTTTTTCTTCATTCACCCCAAATTTGAAAGTGATCCAGGTATTTCTTGACTAACTCAGAAAGGGCTCCTGGGCTCAGAATCCAGAAACAAATATAGAGGATAGAGCTGTCCTTCCTTTTAAAAATGACTTGGGGACCATCCTTGGGACCTGGGACCACGTCCTGCTCTACCCCCCGTTGAAATCTGAGAGTAAATTTGTTTTACATTAGAGGTAATTAATGTCAGATCTTGGATCAGCTTGCTACAACAAGGCAGCTGTTTATAATACAGATGCCTCAGGCTTTCTCACAACCTGTTTTTTCAAAACCCCTGCAAAGGTGTTTAAAGGATAACGGCCTAAAGCCATTACCTCTCTGCCTAAAATGCTCCCTGCTTTGCCCTCTTTCCTTTCTGAGGAGTGTGGGACCACTGTGGTGCCCGCCCCGAGCCTGCTGCTGGGCTCACACTGGTGTGGGAGAGCCAACGTGCCCTTCCCTTCCCCTCCCTGCATTCAGTGACTTCACACTGCCAGCTTGAAATTGGCCTCAGTGGCGGTATTTACACTATGGAAACTGGCAAACTGCTACAGCTGATTTTCCCCCCCTGGAGAACAGGTTGTCAAACACTTACTGGCAAACCCTCTGGTCATAGGTATTCTCTGGACAGTTCCCAAGTAGATGTGAGTGTTGTTATTGGGGATTATATTTTAAATTCTCTAAAGAAGAGTCTAGAAGCCTGTGGTATTAATATCACACTTTCATAAGCTATCTAAAAGGCACCGCAAACTTCTCATGCCTAAAATGGGACATCCAGATTTCTATCTGTTACCACCCTAAGTATGTTCGTTCTGTAAGTTTTCCCAGGCCAGTAAATGGAAACTCTATCATTCCACTTACTCAATGAAAAACCTGGGAGTCATCTTTGAGTCTTCTCTTTCTCTCTCACTCCTCATGCTGTACATTAGCAAATCCTGTTGGCACCCCCTTCACAGTACGTCCAGTTCTTCTCAGCTCCTCTATTGCCACCTGGTCCAAGTCACCACCATTGCTCATCTAGACTATTGCAGTGGCCTCCTAACTGGCCCCCTGCTTATAGGGAGATCCTTGTCCTTCTAAGTCTATTTGTCACATACAGTGGTGAGAATAATCTTTTAAGCATGTGGATCAGAGTATGCCATTCCAAGAACCCTGATGATCTTTCTGACTTCACCTCTTCCACTCTCTCCCTTAGGGTAACTACAAGTTTGTTCTCTGTATCTGCGAGTCTGTTCCTTTTTTGTTATAGTCACTAGTTTTTATTCTTTCAATTCTACACCAAATGTCATCTTATTCAGAGGGGCCTTTCCTAACCATATTTCAAACAGCACACCCTACCCAACTCAGATAGTCTCTATCCCTCTTTGTTTTTCTCCATAAGAGCTATCACTACCTGCCAAGTATTTGCTGATTATTTTGCTCCTGGCCAGTCCTGGAAGGTAAGCTCCGAGTAAGCAGGGCTTTGTGTTGTTGGCGGCTCTATCCCCTGTGCCCAGAAGGTGCTTGTTGGCATCTAGCAGGCAATACATTTTTACCGAGTGAATGAGTAAATGTTTGGGAGGAGGGATGCACAGTGAGTGTGTATGTTAAACATGTGGAATTGCATTTGACCATTTTTGACATTTCTCATTACTAGACAGTATGAGACCTCTATGATCATTTATAATTCAACTTCTTATTTTTCGATCCTTGAGACTGTGGAAGGGCAGGTGACTTGCTCCAGGGACCGTTAGTGATGGGAACGTGCTTTTCTTTCATGAGCAAAAGGTTTTAGAAAGCAGAACAGCCAGATAAGATCAATCAGCAGTGCGTGGGATATTGGTCCTCCCCATGTGTTATGGTTTTTGTCTTCATCTTTGAGCAGGCTAGGCAAAATGCTTTCAAAGAGACTTTCATCCCCTTTGGGTAGGATAATGCTTTCCAGAGCGCTCTTACAGAAGGCTCAGAGCTGCTCCTGCACCACTGTCAACAAGGGGTCCTTCCGTACTCGCTGAATCAGAGCCAGGAAGCACCTTGAACTTACTGCTTTGGGCCTTTGGCAAGAAAGCTTGCAGCTGGGTGCCTTCAAGAGTCAGCCGTGAAGTCTGGAATACTTAGAGCTCAGACTACTTAGAGCACGGCTGGAGCCACACGGGTTTTTAATGCAGAGGTCTCGGGTTTTTAATGCAGAGGTCTCGGCTCTGCAAGCCTTTCACTCCCTGTCTTTGCCAAGACCCCTTCCTGGAGTCATGCCCTGCCTGGAGGGATGGGAGGAGATCTCAGTGGCCCTCCCTGTGAAAAAATGTGATGGAGGAATGTTGATTTCCTTGCTGTGTCCACTGTGCAGTGAATTTGACTAGTTTCTTCTGAAGTTTCCCAATGAATAGTGTTTGATGTGAATTTATTGCTTAATAAAATTTACTAGAAGGGAATGGGGCTGGTAGGGAGACATTTTGGATTGATTTTCAAACAAATCAGGATTGAGAACAGTTCGGGGTGAGGACTCTCATGCTGATGAGCAAATAGTGAGAGGTCTTTTCAACAAAGCCTGTAGTTCTTTTCTGTGAACTGTTTCTCTGAATTATCTCATGATGTGTCTGGCTCACTTGGAAACCTCTTTGCCCTTGGAGTAAAATTAACCTGCAGGCTTGCATGCTCAGAGCTGGGTCCTTGTGTTAAGAATTTTCCTTAAAAATAGATATGAATCCCCCCCACCCCTAAGTGACAGGCTCAGTTGGCTGGAATATATTTCACAAACTTTCTCCCTGAATGTTGTACCCTTGGACGTTTCAAGGCTGCAGTTTACATCAGGATACGTAACTTTTCAGGATGGCAGTACTGGAAACCCAGGGCTTGGTTTGCTAAGCTCATTCTATGCTCACAGTTGTGGCAAGAATTAGACTTTCTTAAGTCCAACTTAGTAGCTGTGACTATACTTGGACGCCTGGCTATGGAATTTCCTGTCAGGGTTTCACCCTCTGTGGGAGCTGAGAACGCGCATGTGAGTTCACTGCCTCGTTCGGCTCCCATATCCTCTGTTACGGGCTCTACAGTGTACTCCTTACAGAGGTGGGACTGCATGTGATCTGTGTTCCTCACACGACAGTTTAAACTTGTGAGGGCATTTCTAAACTGTATTGTCTGGGTACAAACCCCATCTCTGCCAGCTGTGGGATGTGGGGCAAGTTATATATCCTCTCCTTGTCTCAGTTTCCTCATCTGTGAAATGGGAATAATAACAATCTACTACTGACCTCACAGTGTTTTTGTGGGGATGATTACATGAGCTAATAAAGTGTTTATAGCCCAGCACACAGCAAGCACTCGGCAACTACTGTTATGATCATAATAACATCCCAGTTTACCTGCATTTAAACAGTGTCCCTTGATCGTTCGTGACTGTCCCCATTCTATCTGCTTCTCCCAAGATAATTACATTCTATTCAAATCATCTATCAGGTTGGATCATCCACATGTGCATTTGATATATCTGTCACTTCATAGATGCCATGTGATGGGGCTTTCCTTGAGTGTCCTTACTTTCCGTACTTCCAGAACATTCTGGCTCATTCAGCTGTTGGCCCGAAAGTACTGTTATGACATCTCTTACCACCTTCCTTCCTACTGTAAAGAATTAATACTTTTAATTTCCAGTTAGAGAATTAATGTCTCTGTAAACAACCCAGGACCATATTCCCCAACTGTAAAGCAGCTTATTCTGTAAAGAGAATGCTCACTGAAAAGCCCTCTAGGTTTTGGGCTGGTGATATCTCAGGAAAGATGAAGCCACATGTGCTTAATGAACTATTCGTGTCATGTGTGTTGGAAGGTGGGACATTTGCACCTAGCAGGTATCAAGTCCAGTCCAGTAGGCAAAGGATGGAGTCTCAGGATGAAGTAAGCATTGGGATATCTGAGTGGAAGCCACAGAGAGTCCCAGAATCGTACCCTTGAAACAGGAGCCCAAGGTCCTGTCCTTCAGGGCACGGGGGGGCCAGGTAGCTGGGGAGGCAGGCAGCTCGGTGTGGAGGAGGGGGTTGCCGGGCAGTCGAGCAGTGTCTGGGAGACTTGGTTGGCTCCAGCTGCTCTCCGAAGGCCAGGTCTGCATTTGCAGGTATGCATTCGGGCAGTAGGCGACAAGAGCTGCTGCTCCAGACCCCATAATTCCAGAACCGCTTTTAGGTCTTGGCTGGCCTCTGTAAGGAATAATTATAAATGGATTTAAGCGTAAGTGGGTCCTCAGTAAAAGTCTCAATCTATGTGTAACACCACAGCGGGTAGAAACTCCATTAATGCCATCCTCTGGTTCCCATGGGAGGCTTTCTTCCATTCTCCCCCCACCCCCCACCTTCTCAGTCTGTGCAGGCTCCTCCCCCTTTTAAATGTTGACGTTCCTCAAAATTCTTAGGATCCTTCGCTCCTCACTCTCTTCCCTTCCCTGTAGAATCTTGTATATGTCTATCTTCTCTCTTAAAAATTCTATTATTGTTCTGAAAGACTTAAAAATGCAAAAACCAGCCTCCTACACCTAGCGTCCCACCCTATGTGCAGACAGTACTTTTTAATTCTTTTGGCAGTTTTTTCCCATAGTTATCTCCTTAATTCTGTAATATTTTAGACCACTAGTTCTTCGTTTATCAAGTTTAGGCAGTGTCTGAAATTAACAAATTTCTTCCACTGTAGACGAGGATTTAGCTCCATTGCATCTGCCTATACTTCCCTCTCTGTTCCCCCAGGATAGTTACATTTTTTTGTCAAACCCACTACCGGCATTTACAGTGTTACTATAGTAACATTATTCACTTTAGACCCAAATAGAGGACTATTGATAACATTTCTTTCTAGTATCATCTATATTTCTTTTAGAGTCAATAACTGTCCCTAATTTTCACTTCTTCAGTAGATTCTTCAGTACAGGTATTAATTTCTTTTTTTTCCCTGGATGTCACATTGTATCTGTAACAAGCCTATCCGTTTTTCCCAAATGATCAATTGTATCTGGTCGCATTTTAGTTCTCTCCTTTTCCTGAATACCTTCCACCACAGCTCTCCCTCCTCCTTGTCTGGTCAGACCCTTTGTTCTCTGGATCCACTGGGTATTCCCATGTTTGGTGGAGAAACCTTCTGAAAGCTGCCAAAGAGAGTTAAAATTATTTTGAGTCCTTGCTCACCTGAATGTTTTAAGTTTACCCTCACACTTAATTGGAAGTTTGGATGGGTCTGGAATTCTAAATTCAAAGCCATTGTCTCTTGGAATTTTGAAGGCATTCCTTCATGGCATTCTAGATTCCTGTGCTGCCTTTGATAACTCTAATGTGGTTCTTTTTTCCCCATCCCTAAATTCTTTTTTTAATAGACATAATCTTATAAAATGTAATATCTTATTAAAATGAAAAGTAGTAATACTAAATGTTTAGCTGTATTTACAGATGTAATCTGTAGTCCTGTTCCAATCAGCAATGCAGAAGGTTCCCTGGTGCCTGTTCCCTGTCAGTACCACCGTATGTCCACCCTAGAAATAACCACTTTTCTGGTTTCTATCACCATAGAGTAGCTTTACTTGCTTGTGAACTTCATGTATGGAATCACACAGTATTTTGTCACTGACTTCTGCTCAGTAAAATATCTATGAGATTCATTCATATGGTTGTGCATATTAGATATGCTTATTTTTATATTATGTAGTATTCTATAATTTATCCATTCTCTTTTGGAGAATTTGAGTGGTTTAGATTTTGATTATTATGAATGAAGGTTCTAAGAACATTTAATTCAGTGCATGTCTTTTAAAGAACATACAGACTCACTTCTCTTGAGTAAACACCAGGGAGTAGAATTCCTGAACGCTAGGGTTACAGATACTACTAGACAGTTGAATGGTTTTGCAAAATAGGTGAAGCACTTTTCACAACTGTGAGAGTTTCAGTTGTGCCTTATGTTTAGTAACACGTGGTTTTGTCAGCCTTTCACATTTTAGACACCCTGGTGGGTGAGTAGTGATATCTCATTGAAGTTTGTATTTGCATTTTCCTAGTAAGCAATCATGTTAAATATTTTTTCATATGTATACCAGCCAATTAGATATTTTCATTTGTGAAGTGTCTGCGTAAATCTTTTACCCATTAAAAAAATAGCTTTTTAAAAATTTGATTTGAAGGAATTCTTTATAGATTCTAGATACTAATCATTTGTCAAATGTAGGTACTGGGACTTTCTCATAGGCTGTGACTTGCTTATTCACTTTGTTCATGGTGTATTTAATTTTACCAAAGTCCAGTTTAGTAATTTTTAATGGTGCATTTTGTGTCCTGTTTAAGAAATCTTTGCTGACCTCAATATCACAAAGATGCTCTCTTCCTGATTCTTCTGGAATCTTTATTGTTTCACTTTCATATTTAGGTCTATGATCCACCTTATGTATCATTACGATTCTCATTCCTTTGCATGTGAACTATGGTTTTTATCTCCTTGGGAGATGTTAGTTTTATATTTATAACTTAGATGTTTTGAAATCTCATTGTTAAATGATTTAATGTAGGCCTGTTTTTGGTTCCTGTGTCTGTATTTGGAGGGCTCTTTCAATCTAAAATTTGTTCTTCAGTTCTGGGACACTTTTTGGTTATTGTTTAATGATAATTTACTTCCTCCATCCTCTCACTCTGTTCTCTTTCTAGAATTCTTATTAGTCAGCAATTAGACTTCCAGGACTGATCATCCAAGTCTTTAATCTTTTCTTTCTTATTTTCCATCTCTGACTTTTGATACATTTTCTGGGTGATTTCTTCAAAACATTGTCTTCCTTTATTACTAATTGTTTTATTAGTTATCATTTTAAATTTCCAATAGCGTATTCTCTTCTTAAGTATTTGTTGGAAGGTGAGTCAGCCCCTTTGCAAGCCTTTTATGTTGAGCCTTCTCATTTGTGAATTCAGTTTGCCTTCCTCCAACCACATTCTGTTGACTGTATTGTTCAGTGCTATCACTTTCTTGTTTACTTTCTTGTATTTATATCTTCTAAAGTACCCTAATATTATGCTAGCATGGTCTTAAGAGAGAGAGAAGATACACACTTGCCATCAGTCTAGATTCTCACCCATTGTTTCTGCTCCCTTCTGTTTATCCCCAAATATATATAGTTTGTTTGTTTCAGTGTGTAGCCATCTCTTGAGTTCTAGACACACTAAAATTCCTGTGGAAGATGGCCAACAGGCACATGAAAAGATGCTCAACATCACTAATCATTAGAAAAATGCAAATCAAAACTACAGTGGGGTATCACCTCACACCAATCAGAATGGCCATCATCAAATAGTCTCCAAATAAATACATGCTGGAGAGGGTGTGGGAAAAAAGGGACCCTACTACACTGTTGGTGGGAATGCAAATTGGTGCAGCCACTATGGAGAACAGTATGAAAGTTCCTTAAAAAACTAGAAATAGAGTAACCATATGACCCAGCAATCCCAGTCCTGGGCATATATCTGGAGAAAACTCTAATTTGAAAAGATACATGCACCCCAATGTTCATAGCAGCACTTTTTACAGTAGCCAAGATATGGAAACAACCTAAATGTCCATTGACAGATAAATGAGTAAAGAAAATGTGGTATCTGTATACAGTGGAATCAGTCATAAAAAGTAATGAAATAGTCATTGGCAGCAACATGGATAGACCTAGAGATTCTCATACTAAGTGAAGTAAGTCAGAGAAAGACAAATATTATACGATATGACTTACATATGGATTCTAAGGAAATGACACAAATGAACTTATTTACAAAACAGAAAGAGACTCACAGACATAGAGAACAAACTTATGGTTACCAGGGGGTGGAGAGAGGGAGGGATAAACTGGGAGTTTGGGATTGGCAGATACAAACTACTATGTGCAGAATAAATAAACAACAGGGTCCTACTGTATAGCACAGGGAACTATATTCAATGGCTTGTAGTAACTTGTAATAAAAAAAGAATATGCATGTATATGTATAACTGAGTCACTATGCTGTGTGCCAGAAACTAATACAACTATACTTCAGTTATTGTAAATCAACTATACTTCAATTAAAAAATGGGGAAAAAATAAAAAAAATTCCTGTGGGGAAAAACCACCTTAAAATCAACACACCCATGACAAAACTCATCACCTCTTCCAAACCTGTTCTTCCTCTGAGTTCCCAGCCTTGGTGAATGGCATTGACACTCATCTAGTTGTCCAAGCAGGAAAACAATGTCATTCTTAACTCCTCCCACTTCTTTACTCTTACATAGCGTTGTTCCCAAGTCCTGTTGATTCTTTCAGTGTCTCTCATTTGTCCCCAGCTCTTCACTCTCACTGCTGTAGTCCATGTTATTACTCATCTCAGTTATTGCAATAACCTCCTCCCTGTTTTCTCTGCTTCTCATCGCAAGCAACGCCCTCTAATCCATTCCCTGTACTGCTGTCACAGTGCCTTCTCTGACATTGGCACTTGCGCTCCAGGAGGGCAGGAACTTTGTCTCTGTTAACCAATTTATCCCCAACTTTTTGCACAATGCTTTGCTCTTATTTGGCACTCAGTAAATACCTGTTGACTGAAAAAATGGAAAAATAAATCTGATCCTGGCACTCCATTGCTCAGGACTTTCCAATGCTTTGGTCTGTCCCCCCAACACCTGCATGATAAACTCTGAACTCCTTATCATGACGTGATCTAGCACTGGTCCAATGTCAGTTCCTACTTTTTCCCAAGTCACTGTTTATTTTCCTGTTAATACTGAATAACTCGTTCCCCAAGAGCATCATACTCTCTCAGGCCTGTAAGCCATTGCTGATCTCTCTGTCTGGGACAGCTCCTGTTCCATTGCCTGTCTGTCAAGTTGTAATTCATTTCTAAAGTTTCATCACAAGAGTTATCTTCCTGACAGAGGCTCTTCTGGGAACTCACGGTCACCTTGGGCTTTCCTTTCTTTATGACCTCATCGTTCATTGTATACCTCCTGTAGAAGGAATGAGTACTTTCGTCAATCTCTGGTTCTACTCTACTTCGGAGCCTTCTGGAGGATTACACTTCCCGGTCCCTCTGAAACTATGTGTAGCCAGGTAACTCTCTCTGGCTGACGACGTGTGAATGCAGTTGTGCTTCAGCTTTAGTATATTTCAGAGCTGGACTACAATTCTCCATCAGCCCTGGCCTCTGCCAAGACAACCAGTTACATTCCATATAGTGGAGTCTCTGTTAGCCTATGTGTCTGAATGAGGGTGGAATAGAGCAGAGTTCCCCTCCCTGCTCATGATAGACATATAATATGAGCAAGAAATAAACCTTTGTTGTTTTAAGCCACTGAGATGTTGGGGTAGTCTGTTACTGCAGCATAACCTGATCTATCCAAACTGGTACATTTTCATCACAGCCATTACTCTGTCTCTTAACATCAGTTTACCATATCTTTGAGGTCAAGGACCATATCATTACATCCTTTTTAGAGTGTAGGCACTTAAAAACATTTGTTAGCTAGTTCTAGGCTGGGAAGCTTAATATTTTTTGCAATGTACATGGCTCTGTGCTAAGGATGTTACCCATGTTATTTCTCTTTTTTTTTGTGCTTTATTTCTTAAGGAATATAGACATTGCTTGAAAAACTGATTTCACATTTTTTCCCTTTTTAAAAATAGAAGTATAGTTAGTTTACAATGTTGTAGCAATTTCTGGTGTACAGCATAATGTTTCAGTCATATATACATATACATACATATATTCCTTTTCACATTCTTTTTCATTATAGGTTACTACAGGATATTGAATATAGTTCCCTGTGCTATACAGTAGCAACTCACTGTTTATCTGCTTTATATATAGTAGTTAGTATCTGCAAATCTCAAACTCCCAATTTATCCCTTTACACCCCTTTCCCCCCATTACCACCATAACCATAAGTTTGCTTTCTATGTCTGGAGTCTGTTTCTGTTTTGTAAATAAGTTCATTTGTGTCTTTTTCTTTTTTTTTTAATTCCACCTATAAATGATATCATATGGTGTTTTTATTTCTCCTTCTGGCTTACTTCACTTAAAATAACAATCTCCAGGTCCATCCATGTTGCTGCAAATGGCATTATTTTATTCTTTTTAATGCCTGAGTAGTATTCCATTGTATAAATATACCACAACTTCTTTATCCAGTCATCTGTCAGTGGACATTTAGGTTGTTTCCTTGTCTTGGCTATTGTAAATAGTGCTGCTATGGACATTGGGGTGCATGTGTCTTTTCAAATTAGAGCTTTCTTCTTTTTGAGTTAGAGCTTTCCCCCAGGAGCGGGATTGCTGGATCATATGGTAAGTCTATTTTTAGTTTTTTAAGGAATCTCTATACTGTTTTCCATAATGGCTGCACCAAACTACATTCCCACCAACAGTATAGGAGGGTTCCCTTTTCTCCACACCCTCTCCAGCATCTAGTGTTTGTGGACTTTTTAATGATACCCATGTTATTTCATTTGATTTTCACAACAATCCTGTGAGGTGGGTATGACTATTACCATATAACTGAAAAGGAAAGAGGCTCAGAGGGGTTCAGTCACTTGTTTAGTGCCACACAGCTGGTGAGAGGCAGAACCAGCCATCAAACCCAAGCAGATCTGATTCTGAAGCCCACACTCATTCCATCTCCTGCAACCTTAGATGTAATAAATGGAGAACACGCTGCCTGCTGAGAGGTTCTTTTCAAAGCAGACATTCCTGCCATGAGCCTTGTTAAAAACAACTAAACAAGTAAGTAAGTAAACAAAATTGGGAACATGTTTTTAGCATCTAATGGGAAATGGAGAATTAGTCAGATACTTTCCAGTTCTTGAGGAAAGGCTAATCACATACTGTACATTCACCAAAAATCCCATCAGCGGTCCAGAATGAGAGCTAACCCAGAGCACTGCTTGCTGTGCCCAGCTCTGGTTGGCATGGCTGACTTCTGGACCAGTTTTCTCTGTGGCCTTTGTGAACTTGAACTGATGATCAATGACAAGGCACAGTCACATGGCCCAGACTCCAGCCTTATTACCGCATTCTCAGAAACACAGTCCCTCAAGAATGCGTCAGCTGGATACTCAGGCAGCTATTAGGTGATGTGTTGAAGTGGACCCATGGTGGGATAAAGACATGCTCAGAGCCTCACAGAAGCATGGGCGACACTGTGGCCCACTGAGGGAACAGCCACAGCTAAAGGGCTGGTTCCTCAGGCCAGAGAGCACTTCCAAGACCGAGGCTACAGTAGCCTCAGAGGCAAAGGGGCTGAATGCTAGTGACTGTGGAGTGTGGGGGGGTCTCCCCCCCTGTGCAGGAAAACCATGGGACTGAACCTCAGATTTGGACTTAGACCAGAACATTCTCACTTCCTTTAAGCTGTTGTGCTTAACTCTCCATTGACTTTTATTTGTATCATTGGTGCTTTCTTGCTACTCTGAACTTTGATAGTATATAACATTCATTTGGTATTTTTCATGTACTACCTACTGTCTCTCTCTTTATATATGTACTATATATATATATATATTTTTTTTTTTTTTTGGAGGGAAAGAGCAGGGCTTTTTATTGAAGTGTAGTTGATTTACAATGTTAATTTCAGGTATACAGCAAAGTGATTCATTTATACATATACATACATATGTATTTTTTATTTTCAGATTCTTTTCTATTATATGCTATTACAAGAAATTGAATATAGTTCCCTATGAACTCACTAATCTAAAGACCAGGAAAGTTAAGTAAAAATATTCATGAAACCAAATGTAATCAACTCTAAAGACATTTACTCTCTTGGAAGTGATTTCTTTATTGTCATTTAAAGTTATTTTGTTTACCCAGGCAATAGAAATAAAAGCAAAAGTAAACAAATGGGACTTAATTAACCTTATAAGCTTTTAAATAGCGAAGGAAACCATAAGCAAAACAAAATGATAACCTATGGAATGGGAGAAAATATTTGCAAATGATACAACTGACAAAGGTTTAATTCCTAAAGTATATAAGCAGCTCATACAACTTAATAATAGAAAAACAAACAACCCAATCCAAAAATGGGCAGAAGACCTAAACAAGCAATTCTCCAGTGAAGACATACAAATGGCTAATAGGCACATGAAAAAATGCTCAATATTGCTAATTATCAGAGAAATGCAAATCAAAACTGCAATGAGATATTACCTCACACTAGTTAGAATGGCCATCATTAAAAAGTCCATAAACAATAAATGCTGGAGAGGGTGTAGAGAAAAGGGAACTCTCCTACACTGTTGTGGGAATGTAGTTTAGTGTAGCCATTCAGGCTTTTATATACTTTTCTAGCAGAGGTCTTAACACATTTGTAGCTGTTGGCTCATCTAGCTTGTGTCCCCTCTTTTGGGAAACAGCTGCTGGTCACCAACAGCATCTAGCATCTTTGATCTTGAGAGTATGAAAAACTCAGAATCCGTAAGACAAGTATCCTTTCAATCAAATTTACCTGGATCCTAGTTTGAACAGTATGTTTTCTAAAGTTATTTGGTTCCTGAGTTTTGTTACTTTTTAAAATTGATGTACAGTTGATTTACAATGTGTTGATTTCTGGTGTACATAGTATTTTAGTTTTACTTGTATGTATATATTCCTTTTCATACTCTTTTTCATTATAGAGTATTATAGTGCCCTGTGCTATACAGTAGGACTTTGTTGTTTATCTATTTTATATATAGTGGTTAATATCTGCAAATGCTGAACTCTCAATTTATCCCTCCCTCCCTTCTTCCTCTCACAACCCCAGCAACCATAGTTTGTTTTCTATGTCTGTGCGCCTCTTTCTGTTTTGTAAATAAATTCCTTTGTGTCTTTTTTTTTTAGATTCCACATGTAAGTGATATTATGTGGTATTTTTCTTTCTCTTTCTTGCTTAACTTCAGTTAGTATGACAATCTCCAGGTCCTTCCATGTTGCTGCAAATGGCATTATTTTATTCTTTTTTATGGCTGGGTAGTATACATATATATATATGCATCCCACAACTTTTTTTCCAGTCATCTATCAATGGACTTTTAGGTTGTTTCCATATCTTGGCTATTGTAAATAGTGCTGCTGTGCAATTCCCAAGGTTTGATGGTGAGTAGTAAGAGTTTGGAAAGCAAGGGTGTTTTGATTGTACCAGGGATATTATTTCTAGAGGTGACTGATGACACAGAGCGGTCAATGCCATTGAAAGAAGAATTTATTAGTTACATTTTTCAAGAGAAGGAGACATGCCACTCCATGCAGGGTCACATGGGAAGCACCAGGGTTGGTCAGAAGGCAGAAGGAACAAGGGGAAAGCTTGGCCAGGAAAGGAATGGCAGGGAGGGATAAATATTTTAGGATTGGCTAGTTTGAATAATGTTGGCAGACTCTGGGCTATAGGGGTGCTCTTGAGTTGTCCAGTACCTGGCCCTGGAGTGATTTAGGGCAGAGAAAGGATTGGCTTGGTGTGCGTGAATTAGGTAAAGGAGGTGGTGGAAGACATGGGCTCTGGATTGGTTGGTTTGCACGTGAGAGGCATATTCAGAGGTAAGTTGTTTGCTGTCTCTAGGAGCTAGCTAACCCTGGGGTGGGGGCAGTCTCTCCCCAGCCATCCAGGTCCTCAAGATACCAAGGCGTTGTAAAATATGGAAACTTTAATAACATGATTAATACCAAGGGCCCCAACCCTACTTCTGTAGGGACTGGACTACAGACAATCCTGAGAGCCCTTTCAGCTACTCTGTGCCTTCAGTTATTCCTCCCAACAGTACTACGAGGGGGTGTGATCATCCCCATTTTACGGATGAAGAAACTGACACGGTTTGCCCCAGGCCATACAGCTGGCAACAGATGGATTCAAGACTTAATCTCAAATTCTGCTCTCCTTTGGGAGATGCAATAGAGGTCCCAAAGGAGACGCTTTTGCTCCATCTGTGGTTGGGGCAGTGTTGAAATTGTTAAGATGCTTGGAATGTGGATGGCGGTAATCAGGCCTCTGAGTTTAGCCCCAGCAGAGGAAGAAAGGAAGTTCTTGTCTGGGCTAGTGCGCATAGACCCTATTCTTCCTTTCTTTGGCTTTAGTGTCAGCTGGAAGGATTGACTTTTTTCCCCCTTAAACTAAACTTCCAATGTGGACATTTATTAAAATGCAAGGTGAGACTTGAAACCCAGGGATTCTGCAGATTTAACATATCTGTAGCTCCTTGGGGATGCCTGAAAGACAGCAGAAAGTGTTAGAGGGATGGCCAGGCTGTGCCCATGGAAGTGTACCCAGAGCTGGACACTGGAACCAGAACCAGTGGAGAGGGGCCCGGGGTGGGGAGTCAGCTCCCCTGTGAGGTGTTTGGCTTGGGAGGGAGGGAGGGAGCCTAGACTGAGTCTCTGTGTTTCTTTCCTTCCTCACAAAGACACTTCCCAACTTTTGCTGGGTTGGTGACACACTGATGACTTAAAACTTTGGCATCTATTTGTTTTAGATATTGTGTGAAAGCAGGACTGTTGAAAATACACTATTTGTTTAAATGACTGCCCAGAGGGCAGCTTTAAATTCCAAACAGGGTGCCTTTGGGTGCATTACAGGGGCCAGCTGAGGGAGGCTGCTCTTCCTGCGCTAGCTAGGCCATGCTGCCCAGAGGGGGTAGATTTTAGGTGCGGGAGCTCAGGAGATACTGCTGGCCTTCAAACCTTGGCACTGCCACTTTCTGACTGTGTGACCCTGGGAAAATGACATCGTAATGAGAGTTAACCTTTGACAGCTTTTGTCATGGGCCAGGTATAATTTCTAAGCCCTTTGCATAGAGTGCTTCATTTGGTCCTCAAAATCATCGGGTGAGAAAAGTACAAGTATTGTCCTCATTTTGCCAATGGGGACACTGAGGCACAAGGAAGTTATATAACATGCCAAGGTCGGGTTCCTTAGTAAATGACAGAACCAGGATTCAGATCCATGCAGTCTGGCTCTGGGGTCCGTGGTCTTAACCACTATGCTCCACTATTGCACTTAAACTTGTAGAACTTTTGTTTCCTTATCCATCCTGTGTGTTATCATAATCCCTGCTGTGTGGGATTGCTGGGAGATGGAGATAATATGTAGAAACAATTGGGCACATAGTAATTGCTCAGTAAGTGTTGGCTCGTACTCATTATAAACCAGTGTGTCCCCTGCCCTTTTCGCCAGCTGTCTTTCCTTGTGCCCCCTCCCCTCTTTGTGGACATAGGAAGTGAGTGGGACTAGAGGGCTTATTTTCCAAAATAAGTTTAGAAAAGGTAACTATCCCAGAGCATAAAGTAATTGCACATATATGCTGTTGTCCCTTGTGCCGTCTGATCCTGGTAAACCTCTGGTGAGGATCACACACCATCTTTCAACCATGCATGATCCATCCTTGTATTAAAACCAGCACAGATCTGTCCCCTGCACAGTTTTGCTAGCCATGCTCTCTGCCCAGACCGAGGACACAGGGCTGATGGGATAAATCCAGAGCGCTGTGTGCAGAAGTCCTGGCTTGACCTGGTGTGACTTGACCTGTGACGGTGCCTGGGCTTGCGAGGGAAGTGCCTTCTCAAGGGCAGGGTTACTCTTTACACTGTCTGCCGACCTGTCACCCTGCCCTGTCTCCAGGTGTCCAGAGGGTGACGTTAGTCCATCAGGGAGAAGGGGTCTGAAGACTTCCTCTGGATGGGCTCTGTGTAGTCAAAAAAGGAGTGGGGAATTGAGACAATTATTTTAGCTAATCTTCTAGAGTGGTTCCGATAGTCTAAGAAAACATCTTACCTCTCTTAACCCCATTCCCACCTTTTTTCTTCCCTCGCTTACCCAGACAGGGTGAACTAGATCTGTAGCATTGTAAAAAGGAGTTTAATGAGGTGTAAGGGAAGAGTCTTGTCTATAAGACTGATTAAAAAGTAATGAAAGGATGAAACATCTCCATCCATGGAGACTTTACCCAGGGAAATATATTCAATATCTTGTAGTAGCTTATGGTGAAAAAGAATATGAAAATGAGTACATGTATATTCATGTATGACTTAAGAATTGTGCTGTACACCAGAAATTGACGCAACATTGTAAACTGACTATACCTCAATAAAAAAAAACCTTTTAAAAAGTTTTCCTAGTTAAAAGAACACACACACATTCCTATTTTGAAAACAAGACAATGTCAGTCAGTTCTCCTTTAATGTTCCAGAAACAATCCTCTATCATTTTGAAGCGTTTTTAGACCCATTAAAAGTTATGCTCATGAATATTTTATTTCACAAAATTGTGATTATTCTGTATTGTGGAACATTGTTTTATTTACATGTTATATTTTACCATAAGAATTCTCTCCTGTCTTTAACTGTGTTTTGCTTAGAAGCAGATGGACACTTTAAATATTAGGGCAGACAGCCACTGGTCTTTAGTGGTTTGCAGTGAGGAGGCAGGGCATTGGATCAGTAAACTTTTGAGGAAATAATCCTCCTCTTTAGCAGACGCTGTTTGTGTAAAGCAGGCTTCCATGGTAAAATTCCAGCATCAACTTTGGAAGGTTATTTCTGAGTGCGAGAGGTATAGGAAAGGCAGAGAAACAGAGAGAGCTGACTGGAGAAGGAAGGTTGAGGTGCATCTGATGGAGACCCATGAGGAGCTGGGGACGTGGGGGTTAGTGGCTGGTGATCTGATCTAGACAAGGCTGGACAGCTCACTGGGCTTGAGGAATATCTGTCAGCTCTGTGGGTGAGCAGGGAGGTGTGGTGGTAATGGTCAGTGCTGGTTACCACACATTCCCAAATCTTGCGAGCACATGGTGGAGTGGTACTTCCCTGCTCCCTTGTGGTTTGTTTGGCCATGTGACAAGTGGAAGGGCCATGTGTCCCTTTTAGGTGGAAGCTTTAAGAGCCAGTATACGGTTTCCCATGTTTCTTCTTCTTCTTCTTTTTAAATTGAAGTACAGTCCCATGTTCCTTCTGCCCCAGTGACTGGCAAGGCTCCAAAGGGTGGCAGACCCATCTGGGTCCCAGATCAAGGATGATACAGACCAGAGCCCACAACTGACCTGTAATGGACACTCTGCCTTTGAAGGAGGAAGCAGAGGATGCTCGTGGGTCCCTGCAAAGGGCTGACATGATGCAGACAGACGCTCTGGGTAATGGTATTTGTCCCTGTGGACCCAGATATTAATTTAGAACAAAAGATGAAAGAGGCTGAGCCTCAAAAGAGGCTAGAGTGATCCTTCTCAACAGAACCTACCAGAGAGAAGAGGATCAGAAGTTTGTAAGGGGGCTTTTAGGAGCCGCAGAGAACAGACCTGATATGGGCCACGGTGCTAATTACCACATTCATGCAACTGCGGACGCTGGGGGTGGGACCTCACAGTACTGGAGCAGCACTGGAGAAGAAGTTCCAGCCTGGGACCAGAGAGGGTGAGCTGGGATCCCACCCTAGATGGTTAACTTCACATTCAAAGTGCCTATGGTGCCCAGTTGTTTGGTCAAACACTAGTCTAGATATTGCTGTAAAGATATTTCATAGATGATGGTCTGCAATCAGTATTCCTTAATCTTGTAGTCCTTCCTTTAAGATTACTCTTGATCATGTGAATGGGCCCCATCTAGTTAGTTGAGTGCCTTAAGAGCAGAAACAGGTTTTTCCAGGGAAGAATAAACTCTGCCTTAAGATTACATAGTTAATTCCTGCTGAGTGTCCAGCTTGCTGGCTAACCTGACAAATTTTAGACTAGCCCTCACCATCATGTTTGCCAATTCCTTAATATCAATCTCTTTGTATATATATGTATGCACACACATCTTTCATAGCTATGTATCTGCAAATCATCTCTATTTATACAACCTATGTATGTGTCTCTTTATCTACCTGTCTATCTATCATATGTTTTTGAGCCTTAATGATTCTCAGAGACTTGTTTGTCAATTCCTTAATATCAATCTCTTTGTATATATATGTATGCACACACATCTTTCATAGCTATGTATCTGTACATCAGCTCTATTTATACAATCTATGTATGTGTCTGTCTATCTCTTTATCTACCTATCTATCTATCTATCATCTGTTTTTGAGCTTTAATGGTTCTCAAAGAGACTTGCATAACTTCCATCAGACCTGAATCTACCTCGGATTAAAATCTCAGCAGTTCTCAGTGCCCAGTCAGTGTGGGAGGAGGTGGATTCCCAAGAGAAGGAGTAAGAAAGGGGCCTGAGGAGCTGAGAAGCGGGAGGCCTGGTGTTTGGCAAGCACCTCTATCTGTCTATTGTTCTTACCTATCTATCTATTTATCTATCTATCCATTCATTCCATTGAGTCAAAACTTTTTTATTTGAAATGTCTATATTAAAACCAAGCAAATTAAAAGCCTTAAAAGGCCCAGGAGCCCCACCCTCTGGCTACCGAATGATAAGGCCCTATTCCAAAACCAGAGCAACTCAACCTTTCAGAAACTCCATTTTGCCACAGTTCTCATTCACCTCAAATTGTTCATCAGTCCCATTAACCAAAAGCCAAGTTGCTTTTCAGGGATCTTTTTTTTTCAGTCTTCTAAAAATTCTTTTCCCATCCCAAAGCTGTTCCATATGTGTAGAAAGGAGCTATCAACTTAAATTCCCACTCCTGCAGTCAGGTTCCTGGGGGGACAGACTGCAGGACAGAACACTGTATCTTCATGGCTGTTTTTCTTGGAAACCAAGTGGAACTTTTTAGGGAACTTAGTTCTGTAAACACATCAGTTGAAGGTAAAGTTGTGAAATGGGCCTGTTTTGTACTCAGCTTTCTCTTTTGGGGAAATCCCTCTGTGTCATCTTCTTTTCAGCTCTACCCCCAGGTACTCCCTGCCCCACCCCATCCAGTTACCCTTCATGCCCCTTTGTGCCCTCAGCTTGCTAGTAATCAAACCTTCTCAGTCCATCAATGTCTGGACAGTGCCTCCCTAAGCTCAGACATTTCCTCCTTGAACCACCAACCTTTCCTTGACTCTGGTCCCAATACAGTCGGGTCCCATCTTCAGGTTCATGACAACAATGGATAAATATACCCTTGCTAAGGTGCTGGCTTGCTCCCACTTAACTCAAGGAGTTAGCCCCTTGTTCTGTCAACTGATGGGGATCTAGGATAAGAGGGTGGAAATCTCAAATTTGAGAATTCCACCCTCCAACTGGTGTAGAGAGGCTGGCTCACATGGGCTCATGGGAACTGGTAGTACAATATTCAGGCATTTTCTGAGCCAGTGGTTAAACTGTTGGTACTTGGAAATTGGCCACAGTGGGAATATTTGTCCCTCTGGAAACTGGAAATGCCAAAATACGGAGTTTTTTTTGTTTGTTTATGCAGAGAGCCAGCTTACAATGTCATGACACCTGTCTGTGCCTCCTCACTTGCTCTAAGGAGTCCAAGTGAAGTGTCACAAAAAAAATCTCACTAGTCACAGAGTGCGGGGTGTGAGTTGGAAGCTGGAGTAAAGGATCATCCTTACTTTCTCTGTAGACAAGAAGCTTTTTTATCATTTTCCCCTTTTGTCCTCATTAAATTGTATGAGACTTTTGATTACCTTAATTTATGATTATGATCTACTATGTTATTTCTTGTTTGAATAACCCCTTAATTGTTTTTTTCTGTATCTTGATTGGATTCTCCTTTGGGAAAGGTGAGGCGTTATTTTATAGTAAGACAAATATTTCAGGAGCAACACCATAATTAGAATTAACATGCTGGGGGAATTGTGGAACACCAAGGATGACACATTTCAGTTTGTTGAATGTCAACTAGGGCTGAAGGAAACAGCTAAAAGGTCAGAGTGAGCCTGGGACTCTTGTTTACTGAGCATCTATAGAGAGTGTCTCAGAGGCTGAGAGAGACCCAGGGCACTTCTGGTTTTTTTTGGACCCCTGGAAAAAAAATGGACTGATACCTAAATATACATAGAATCCTTCCAAAGGATGAGAGGTTGAGTTCTTTTTCTAGAATTTACCATGGTGGGAACATGGAAACAATGACTTTTAACAGTAGAATAACTGTTTCCCTACCTCTTCTCATGGAAACATAGGCCCTCTGAGGACCAAGTCTGTAATCCATGCCTGTAATCCCAACGCCAGGTACAGTGCCAGTCACCCATTGAGTGCCTCTATATATAATGTTTTTTAAATAATTTTTTTTAAAAAAGGTGTAAATGACAATAAAGGGCGAGAGGCATCATGTGGAGCTGACATTAATGAGGTCTACCTTCTCCAGTCAGTGGTTCCTAGACTTTGAATTTCACAGATGGGTACAGTTTTTGAATAATCTTGAGGGTAAACAGGATTGGCAGACTTCTTTTGTCAAGTAACACCACTAAAAATAAGTCAATAGCAACCATCTCCTAGGACTAATATTTTATTAAGAATAAAAATATTTTGACATGAAAAATGAGGAGGAATAACAGTTCCTCCTGAGGAAGGAAATGGTAACTTTCTATTGATAATAAATATTGGTAGATAAAAACCAATACATCTGTATGTTACTGCGTGTATATATATCCTTGCTGGATGTTGGAGAATTTGAGTCTTGAGGATTTCATCAGAGTCCAAAGAAAGTCTTTCGATAAGCCCTACTTCTTATTAAAATAGCAAAGGGAAAAATTAGCTAATAACTACAGGTGCCATTTATTGTCTACCTGTTGAGTGGATATAGGTTATTCTTTTGTTCATTTGGTGTATGAGGCAGTAACTGAAAGCCCTTTGATGAGGTGAACATCTGAGAGTGGACCACTCCTTGAACATCTGCAAATCAGGATTGGTCTGGCCTTGGGTTTTGAGGATGCTGAGGATGGGAGGGATGGTTTTGTTTCTATTCCCTTTTTGAGTTTATAAATGAGTAAATGAGATGTTGAGTCATCCCAAATTTGAGAATTTCCCAGAGTCCTCATGATCAAGCATGATACAGCTGAATTAGCAAACCTTGAGTTATGCAGGGCTGGATTCTGGGTGTCTTTTCCATTATTCATAAATGTGAGAGTTTACCTGGGTGATTGCTAATGTCTAAGAGATCGATGCGGACAAAATTCTAGAGACTTGGATCGAACAGTCTTAGGAATTGAGTGAATTTGTAGATCAGCTCTTTGTTTTACGAATGAAGACTCTGTTCCTACATTTGACAACATATATTGGGTTTCTTTGTCTGGAGTCATTACTTCTCAAACATTATCAACAGACTTTTATTGAATTAGCCACTGTGTGCAAAAAGTGGTAAACACTGCAGGTGACACACAAAGTAGAAGGTATCCTTACAACACCCCCTCAGCCATGAAAGCTTTTAGTCCAGTGGGGAATTAGGATGGGTAGATATTATTTTAAGATTCAAAACAAATAAAACAAAAACCTATTTCAACAAATAGTATTAAAAATTGGAAGTTAAGGTAGGATGAGATCTATAGACATTCATAGGAAATAGAGATTTCTAGCTGGAATGTTTAGGAAAGTCTTTAAGAAAGAGGTGAGGATTCAGGTGGGCTTTGAATGTTGAAAGAATATCAAAGACAGTGAAAAGATCCCAGGTAGGGACTATGTAAAGGGTTTAGAGGTAGAGCACAAGGTGGGCTTAGGAATAGAGGTTAAAATAGCTTCCTCCTGGCAAAGGGCTTAGGGAGCAGTGGGAGATCAGACTGGGACCCCATCCAAAGGCTACTGGTAAAGAGCATGGGTGAAGGAGGGTGGGCTAAGGGTCGCCAAAAATGAGAACCAGCAAATGTTGCTTTCTCCCTTTTTTAAGCAAAATGGCAGTATGATAAATGGAAGGGATTCCACTTTGTATACACCCAGCTCACTAATGAGCTGGTGCCATTTCCTTCAGATTGGAGGATATGCCTGTGGACCACCGGACCCAGCCACTGAGAATGGATGGATTAGCTTGAATTCCTTGGACACTGAGTTCATATGGGCGGGAGTTCGGGGCCTGGGTGTAATTTCCTTTTGAGAGAGAGGATCACTTTGAGCTTCCTCCGTTCAACTTGTTTATAAAAATCCTGAGGATTTATTTTCCAGACCAGGGTGGAGGAAGCTGTTGTGTTTAGTAATGATCCTATAAACAAATGAAGTTTTGTTTTGTTTTTTGCTTTTGCAATAGGAGCAGACTGAGCAAAATCATTTTTGTGATTTGAGGAAATGGCTAATTTCTGCTTCAGCTTCCTATGTTGACTTTCTCTCCCAAGGAGAATATTACTTATTTTTACTGGCAACACTTAAAATCTTCTCATTTCAAACTCAGTGTATGACTGTCTAGAAATTGACATGGTGTGGCTCCGTGGTTCTCTTGGGAGTTCAGCTCCCCTTGAGTGAAGCACAGGAGGGAAAAGATAAGGAGTGACAGCCTTCAGTTCTCCAGAGCACTCATCATGATTGCGTATCAGAACTGCACTTAGAACAAATCTTTGTGATATTGAATCTGAAGTTTCCATTAATATGATCAGTTTGATGAACTGTAGACTACCAAGGCTCACGTATTTAAAAAATTACTATCTCTTTTTGTTATTCTTTAGAGTGGCAACTGGTATGTTTTATTTGAAAATTAGAATGAATCGAAGCAGAGAGTGAAGCCCAAAGCGGGATTCACCCCAAAGTGGGGTGATGATTCAATGACTAATCCTTTATTAAGACAATAATGTTGAAGTCTTGGCCAGAGGACAAGTCCCCCTTGCTGTCTTGCAGGTGGTGGTGAGTATTATGAGCCAAGCGGCTACAGGCAGAGCTGACTTTGTACGTAGATGGAAGGAAGGTTGAGCCAGGCAGGCGTCTCTATGAGGGGTCTAAAGTTCATCATGCCCAGAAGAGCGGGGCTTAAATGGCAATGTTTGATCTGGAACCCAATGTTTGGTTGGGCACATGCTTAGTGTAAGGGAAACCCAAGAGGAATGGGTGGAGATGGGGCAGCATGGCTGGTGGGCCTGAGCAGCTCTGGCCTGAGTACTAAAGATGTAAGAGGGCCGGACAAGGGCAGAGAAGAGAGCTATGGGCCGCCAGGAGCTCTTGTGAAAGTTCCCATGCAGTTCTGCCCCTTGCAGAAAGTGCCCCTAATCTACAAGCCCCTCTCCCATTATCCTTCTCTAATAGTGATTAAATGAGTTAGCCCGATTTGCTGCCAGAGTCCTGGTAGAATAAGGGTCAGGTGGGCTATGATGGGGGAGCAAGGAAGGAGAGTCTGAATTGCCTTGCCAGAGGACTTCTGGGATAACCCATCATTCTTGGCAAAAAATATTTAGACATTTTCCATAAGAGGATAAATTTGTGATCTAGTTTTTAAGTCCCCTGTTTATCAACCCATCTAAAAATATGCCAGGTCCAGAAATGTGGTTTTCACAAAACGCAGAATTCTAAAATGTTAGAGCAAGAAAATGCTTAGGGATCATTCAGTCTAGAGGTTTTTGAAGTTTTTCTCTTTTGAAAGCACTGTGATCTTTTCTTCAAAAGAAATCAAACCGAGGAGTCTGGCATAAAATCATTTATAAATGGAGCAGCTCTGGTTATCCCTAGAGGTTCTTCAGAAGCAGTAGGGCAGAGAGGTGAAATGATTTTGCCCAAGTCATCCAGGCGGGGGAGGGATTCAGCAGGGCCTGGGGTCCTGGTCTCATGGTCAATCCAATACTCTGTTCACCACACCACATGGTATGAAATAACCACTGCACCACGTGGTAGTCAGTACTGAACTGACAGTCCACAGAGCTGAGCTGGAGAACTGCTGGCCTGAAGGTGGGATGCGGTGCTGCTTTTGTAAAGTTACAGACTATTTAGTCAATAAACGTGTGTGTGTGTGTGTGTGTGTTTAATATTCTGAGGAGACAAAGACAAAACCTGGGATGCTGAGGTTTCTTGTAGACCTGATTCTGGGGACATTGCAGGGATAAGAAGTTAGACTGTGCTTGAAGGAAATTCTGCTGCTGAAGTCCTTTCATGTGATGTTGATGCCCTGTTTTGTTGCCCTGCATTCACATCTTTATATAATGTTCGACTGTCTGAATAACCACCATGCATTTATTCATTTTACAATTGCTGGATATTTGGTGTATTTCTAGTTTTTTACTTGTACCCATCCTCTGGTGCAAGAACTGCTCTAGAGTGTACATGCAGGAGTGGACATGCTGGGTGAAGGATGGGAACATGTTCAAATTTTACCAGGTAATAACTAATAACTTCACTCTCCTTTCTTCCTCCCTCCTTTCCCACTTACTTTCCTCCCTCCATCCCTCTCTTCCTCCTTCCTTTTTTCCTTCCTTCTCTTCCCCTTTCTTGCCCTCTCTTCTTTCCTTATCATTAGACCTCAGGTGTTTAACTTGGATTAAACACAGTCCTTGGCTCATGACACACTATCATCATTGGACCATACAAGTTCTTCCCTATCATCTATCTATCTATCTGTCTATCTGGCCATCTATTCATCTATTTATCTATGCAAAACATACCATCCAACCAAGAGGCAGATTACTTAGCAATAATTTGTGTCCTCTTATTCTATCTAAAGTCTTTTGCCTCCCCTGTAGAGGTAGACACTGTCTTGAATTTTGAATTGTAATTTGTTTTTGCTTTCTAAAATACTTATTTTTGCATACATACACACTGTGATATAGTTATTAATCATGGTGTAGAAAATTAGCCCTAGTAATTTTGCTAGTATCTTAAATGCAAATGCTAGTATCTTAAAACAACAATTATCATTTATGATTGTAAAGTTACTGTAAATCGGAAATTCAGAGAGGGCACAGCATGGGTGGCTTGTCTCTGCTCCATGATGTTTTCTGTGATGTCAGCTGGAAGACTTAAATCCAGGGTAGGGGAGTGGGGGGCCTGGAGTCATCTGAAGCCTTGATGGGGGCTGGAGGACCCACTTCTAAGGTGGCTCACTCACGTGGCTGGCAAGGGGGACTGGCTCGTTGTCTCCTCTCTATATGGGCTTCTCTACACGCTACCTCCCACAGGGCTGTTGAGTGTCCCCATGACGTGGTGGCTTGATTTCGTGAGCATGTCAGCCTTTGTTTCTTCTAGCCTAGAAGCTGTCTCCAAGAATAACATGATGAAAATCATAACATGTCTCTGTTTTCCTGTTCAAAAATAAAGATCTTGAATCTGTAGGAAAATAAACTATTCAAGTGGAATAACAGACTCTGGATTACGAGATACAGTCTAGAAAAGGGCATGTGAGCCAATGAAGACACTGGCTGCAAAAAGCCAACAAATTCTGGTCATCGTTTAAGGGTATATGGAAACAACATTGTCTTACCACCATGGAAGAGAAAGATGGGATCACCCCTACAAACGTGTCACAGTTCATACCCTGATCCAGAAGAGCGGCTTTTCTGTTTTTATAGAAGAATTCACACACCTCTCAAGGGCCTTCTGATCTCCCAGGACTGGAAGTGCAGGAGAATCCACAGATGATGCTAGCACTCTGGGGTAGTTATGTGAGGGCTAGTGCTTTGATAGCAGTTGGTAGTTCAGACCTTTTTCCTAAAAAGTGGAATGAGGTCCCAGTGGTTGGTCAGAGGTCACAGGGATATTGTGGCCTCACAAATTATTGCTGATGTCCAGTGATGCTGGCCAGCAAGTTTGAACTCTGTGTGGATGGAATAAACATTGAGACAGAGTAAGAAAGAAAAAACCCAATGCATTCTGTTAAATAAGGCCCTCTTGGACCCTGGTTCAGTTGTTTCCATAAAGAAATCCATATAGCAGTGGATAAAAATGAAATCTTTTATATATTTAACATTCAGCATCCAGAAAATCTAAGGACTATTTAATTTTGGGTTTCTAGCTTCCTTCTCTAAAAATAATGTATAACATCATTTAGCCATCTGAATCAAGGATCCAGGTGCATTCCAATCTGAAAACCACATTTCCCTGAAATATTTTATAAATGATAGAAGAATCTAACCTTTAATGCCACAGAATCATGAGAATAGAGATGAGTTGATGTTTAAATGGATCTCCAAGCCCGAGGAGGGCAGGTATTGTGTCTGTCTAGTTCATCATCATATTCTAGGAGCTATTTTAGTGTTTAGCATATCATAGATACACAAAATAATTGGATTAATAAATTAATAAGTAAAGCAAGGATGACTGGGTTTTCCTTCTGTGTAGGGTTATGTGTATTAAGTAGAGCTGTTTGCTTTTTGTATCCTAATTTGTCAGTACCCATCTAATAGTTATTTAATTCTGAGATATTGTTCAGTATGGTTTAGTTTGTTCCTTAAAAAAAAATGAAAATAAAGATCCAGCTAGGTAATTTTGGTGGAAATGAGCATCTGGGGGAGATGGAATTGGTTTCTTAATTGGTGGCTCTAAGAAAATTCATGCTTGAATTCTTCTGGGGTGAGAGAGTATCACCCTCCCGATCTTAAGAGTTCTTAAAAGGGAGGTGTAGTATTTCAGAAACAACCCTTTCAAGCCATAATGCCTTTCATCAAAGGCTTTTAAAGCACTTTGTCTCTAACAGTGCCCATGTCTACCTCCTGCCCAGCTCACATACATGCCTCCCTTTGAGGTCAGTAGAGGCCAATAGTGCTGAGAAAACAAGCCAATATGTGTAGTGGAGACTGCAACCTAGTCTTATTTCAGTCTTGCATGTGAGTGTATACCTGAGACTTCAAAGAAGTCAGTGTAGGCCAAAACGAAATCAAGCACGAGGTCCAAAGAAAATCAGCTGTCAGATGAAGGGAACTTAGGTCTCACAAATGGAGCCCCTTCAGAATGGAATAGTTTGACACAGAAGGAAGTGAGTTCCTTATTATTGGAGATATTCAAACTGAGGCTCACCAACCACTTGATGACAATGCTATGGTGGTGGGGATGAGCAGGACCTACACTCTAGATGGAGGAACCTTCGTGGTCTGTAAGAACCCTCCTTTCTCCATGTCTTTGCATCTATGAAATCAAGTCTGCCTCTTCTTCCTGGAATAGGCTATCATAAATCCACCATTTACTGAGATCCCTACCCACCTCCATTTCCCCCCTACCCTGTTACTCAGATTTAGTGAGAAGCAAATGACTCTACCTCCAATAAAATCTATTTGGCATCAGAAATGAATCTTAAAAAGTAGCTTTCAGGGACTAGGGCACATTCTCACTGGTATTCCAAATGAAGACCCTGAGCTGGAAAGGAATCTGAATCACCAAAGATTTGGTAGGCTTTCCTATTCTGTGCTTGTCAAGGCACGACACGGCACTGGTAGATTTTATCATGGTTAATCAAGTCATTGTCAGTGTCGAGTTTTCATGGGGATCTATGTCTGAGTGTGTTGGCTTCAGGGAAATAGTTGTGATTGCTTAGTCTAGTGCGTGGTTGTCAGACCTAAGCATGCATCAGAGTCACCTCCAGGCTTGTTTAGAGACCAACTGCTGAGCCCCACCCTCAGGTTCTCTGATTCAGGAGGTCTGGAATGTGGCCAGAGAATTCACCTTTTTAGCAACTTTCCAGGTGTATTAGTTTTCAAAGGCTGCTGTAACAAATGATCACAAATTTAGTGACTTAAAACAACACAGATTTATTGCCGTATAGTTCTGGAGGACAGAAGCCCTGAATGGGTCTCACTGGGCTAAAATCAAGGTGTGGGCAGGGTTGTGTGGAGGCTCTGGGGGAGAATCCACTTCCTTTCACTTTCCAGCTTCTAAAGGCTGCTGCCTTCCTTCCCTTCTCTGTCGCCTTCCATCTTCAAAACCAGCAATCAAATTGAGTCTTTCTCACGACGTTGTCTCTCTGGTTCTTAACTCTTCTGGTCTCCTCTTCCCTGTAAAAGGGGCCTTGTAATGACATTGGGCTCACCTGGGTAATCTCATTTTAAAGTAAACTGATTAGCAGCCTCAATTTCATCTCCAAACTTAATTCCCCCTTGCCATGAAACACAATATAGTCCCAGGTCCCAGGGATTAGGACGTGAACATCTTTGAGGGCCATTATTCTGCCTACACCATGACAGTGGTGCTGCTGTCCTGGGGACCATGCTTTGAGAACCTCTAGTTTAGTGACTCAAGGGACTGCTCAAAGGCTGCATAGTTTTGAGGAGGATTGCTTGTCGATAAAATTGGGCAGGAACATGCATGTCTTATGGAAAATTAGCATTTTGTGTGGGTTTAGATTTTATCAAACTTTTGTGCAAAATACTGCTTGGTAAAATGTCAATCCCAAGATCCCTGTGGATCTCCAAACAGGAGGCCTGCTTCCCCGGCCTCCAGCCCCCTGCCCTGCTTCCACTAGTCTAACTCACCCCTCGCACCTGTGTTGTCTTGGCTGCTGTTATGCTCATTATCTGTCAAGTTGTTCCCCTTTTTTTTTTTTACCAGTTGACACCCTCCTCCTTTTTAAGACTTTGTTTGGAGCATCCATCTGCCATAATGTCTGTCTTAATTCCCCTAGCTAAACACTATCTAGCTAGTTTACTAGATGTCCTGACACATGAAATCATTTGTTCCCCCATAACAGTGCTGTGAAGGGAGTAGTTTCTCCATTTCACAGATGGAGAGAACAAGACAACAGCAAGTTTCAGTAAGCTGCTCAAGTTCACCCGGTGCTGGCAAGTCTGGGACTCACTCTCTGCAATGGACTGAATGTTCATGTCCTTCAAATTCATATATTGAAGCCTAACCCTCAGTGTGGTGGTATTTAGAGGTGGAGCCTTTGAGAAGTGATTAGGTCATGAGGGTGGAGTCCTCATGAATGGGGTTAGTGCCCTTCAGAAGAAACCCTAGAGAGCTCTTTGGCCCTTCTGTCACGTGAGGACACAGAGAAGATAGTGATCTGTGAGCTGGCAAGTAGGTTCTCGCCAACCATCAAATCTGCAGAGGCTGTAATCTTGAACTTCCCAGCCTCCAGAACTGTGAGAAATAAATGTTCTTTGAGCTGCCCAGTTTATGATATTTCTGTTACACCAGCCCTCAAGCTATGACTCGGACTTCGAGCTTGTCCAGCATCATGATGAAAGATGGGCGTTTTTAGAGGAATTCATAGCTAGTGAATTCCAGGTTGACTGACCAAGCCTCAGCCTCAGGTGAGCAAAATATCCACTGGAGGCTGTGACTTCCTCTTTAAGCTCCTTCCTTGTCAGTCTGTGTCAAAGGAAAAATCTCTCTTGTTATGCTGCTCTTTTTTTTTTTTTTAACTCTTGTAAATGGAAGCAGAGTTCTTTGCTTGTGAATTTAACTTGTCAAGTATAAATGCTGTCATTATAATTATTATGTGCAATTGAGATGAGCTGCTGTGGTTCACTGCTTCATTCCTGGAGTTTCAGAGAAAAACTGTTGTAATGATGAGTATCACAGATTTAGAGAAAGGTTTATTAAAATCAAACACTAACAGCAACGTGTTTTCTGCAATCTCTAAACCTTGTGCACCGTGACATAGGTGTTCATTATTTTGTTCTTTCCCTTAAAAAAAATCTTGATCATCAGGCCCATGATTCTGATCTGGGTGAAAGGTTATTTGATTAGACTAGCTCCATGGGATAGAAGAGGGAAGAGGAGGGCCAAGGACCTATAAAAAATTATAACCCCAGGGTAGTGATTTTGCAAGACAGTTGTATGAGTAGATGGTGATTCAGCACCAGTCTCTCTCTTTTTTTTTCTTTTTTAACAAGTATATATTTTACTGTTGGGTATGTGAGTGGGAGAGAAAAAAAAAAAGTGGATACACATGGAGTTAAGATATCCTGGTGCCTCCTCTGGTCTTTCTCACTTCTGGTCTTCCTTAGATAGGATCCCTCTGCATTCATTTCCTTGAGGATGTGAATGAATAGGCTGAGATCAATAAACATTCTCCTGCTGGTTGGGAAAGCTTGTTGGGTCAGTTCCTCTGAGTGGTCATGAGACAGTGCCCCGCCCAGCAGGTGTGTCCCTGAAGTGCATCTGTCATCAGAAAGGGAATTCCTCCTCACTGCAAATAAAGTGTGATTGCTTGTCAGGTGAGTGAGTGCCTGTGAGCCCTGGGTCCCTGCCAAGCCTGTGCGGGTTTGGCTGTTGGAAGTATTCTGGGATGTAAGGGAACATTCCATTGTAAACCCAGGGAGTGAAATTCACTGTAAGGCGATTAATACAGTGATGAAAGATTCGTCCACCTCAAATTGTTAGGTTATACTTTGAACATTCAGAAGAAATGTTAAATTAATTAACTAAAATGTGAAAATTCAATAGGAGTTCTCAGTGTTTGCCCAAATGTCCTGAAGCACTGTCAGAACAAGAGATTAATGTTGTAAAGTTCCCTCTGAGTAACAGCCAGTGAGCATCCACAAAATAGTCATACTTAATTTTCACTGGTTACCAAGTCAAGGTATTTCTAGAAGAGACCCAGTTTCAAGATCAACGGGTAATAATGACTTGGAGACGCCATGATGATGGTGGTGATGCAGAAAATAATAGTAATTAACATTTATGGAGTGTTATTTATATGTATTCACTACATTTAATCCTGAAACAACCCCATGAGGTAGGTGCTATAATTTCATTTTACTGATGAGGAAATTGAGGCTTCCATAGCTTAGCAAACTTGCCCAAGGTGACATAGCTGGTGAGTTTCAGAATTGAGATTCAAGCCAAAATCATTCCCATTTCAGAAACTGTACTTTGTTTACTGTCTCCTCGTATTACTAGGAATAAGTTAATTTTTTCTCTCTTTCTTTCTGCACACTTCATTCTTCTCCATTTATGTTTATTTTCTTTATATTATTTAGTATTCCAAGCATGGAATAAGCACTTGCTGTGTGCTAGGCATGATGTTAAGAGGCAAAGATTCAAAGATGAGCAAGACTTAGATGCTAGCATCTGCAGGTACTTGCAGGCATCTTGGCTTCTTTACTACCACGTTCTCCTCCTCCTCATCTTCTTCTTTCTCCTGCATCCTCCTCCTCACCTTCATTATCCTTGGCAGGCATTGGCAGATGATGGGGGGCTACTCTACCAAGACTTAAGAATTTTCCCTCTGAATAAACATTAATGGCTAAAGGTAGAAAAAGCTAAAAGGCAACTATCCTCTTGTCAGGGGAATTCTGACAGAAGAAAGGCAGACCTGCAAGGAAACAGTGCTAAAAATACTACCAAACTGTGAAGGACAGACTGACAGCTAGAGTCTTCAGAATGAGACCATGTAAAGCTGGAGAAGGTGAAAATAACATTTGGTCCATGATCACTCCCAGAATGATAGTGATCTGCTTGTGTCTGCAGGGTGTGTGCACACAGGAAATGAGATGGTTGGGCAGAGTTCTTCAGATTAATTTGCCAGAAAGATTAAGGGGGGCAGGGAGGGGAGAAAAGAAAATGATTGATTGTAATTCCTAAATAGATCTCTTTTTTTGTAGACTTTACATGCCATTTCAAACTCGGGGCCTGCTCATAAAAATCAAGGGAGGATGTTCTTATCTGAACTATTTTTGGATGTTCCCTTTGCTTTTAGAATGCACATTTCCTAGGGAGCTAGAGAAACCCCTATGAAATCATACGGGCTCCAGTGGCAGAACACAACCTTTTTCTCCTGATGTTTTATTCCATTTATCTCAAATGACCAGAACTTAATGAGAATTAAGTTTGTGATTGTTTTTTCAGATGTACTGCCAGATCAAGTGAAAGCATGCATGTAAAAGCACTTTCTAAAGGATTAAAAATGGTCATGAAATGACTTTATGATACTGACCCCCAAAGCCTTACTCATTCTGCTTGAATATTATTTTTTAAAATAATCTATTCTGAGATTGCATTTGTTATTAGAAGCTTTGCAAAGGCCTCTAAAATGAGTGTTAAAATGGGGTTTCTGCACTTACAGATTTCTGCTTTTTTGGATTGACATGACTCACTGTGCTCCTGGCTGCTTCTTCCAACGAGAGGTCTCCTGAGAACATGAAGGTTTCTCAGGGCCTTGCTCCCCTGGAGAGGCTGCAGTTCTCAGATGATGAATTGATCAATGTTCTCCAGAGGACAGAATCAATAGGATATGTAGCCTACTGATATACATTTGGGCATGTGCCTGAACTATTAATTCATTGATTTATTGATTTTTTAATCATGAGACTGCAGTGGCTAGCAAGTCTGAAATCTGTAGGAAGGCCAGCAGTCTGGAAACTTGGGCAGGGTTTCTATATTGCAGCCTGGAGGTAGAATTCCTTCTTCTTCAGGAAACCTTGGTCTTTTCTTTTGAGTCCTTCAACTGATTAGATGAAGCCCACTTATATTACAGAGGGCAATCCACTTTTCTTGAAGTCTACTGCTTTGCAAATGTTAATCACATTCTAAAAATACCTTCCTAGCAAATCTAGATTAATGTTTGACCAAATAGTTGGGCAACATCACTTAGTCAAGTTGACACCTAAAATCAGCCATCACAGATGTCCAGAGCCCAGGGGTCTCTGGGGATCGTGTCCAGAGCAGAAGGATGACAGGACTTCTCTTAGAACTAAGGCCAAATCCATGTTGTATGACTGTGACCTCTTACCTAAATAACACAGACTGTATGTCATGGTGGATCAACCTAGTCCTTCCACAGGGCCTGGCCTGCAAGTGAGGGATGTGAGGATGACAGGTTGGCAGCACAGATTCATGTACCTAAATCACAGAATGTTACAGTGAGGGTCCTCGGAGGCAGAACCTCTGGTAGCCCATTTGGCATCTTTGTTGAAGTTAGAAAAAGGTGCCCCTTCCTCTCAGTGGGTGTAGCCCCTAACCAGGGTGCATGATGAGCACTGGAAGCCATCCCTCACCAGACACCTTGGCCAGGGGTTCTTGTGTAGCACCGCCCCCTGCAACAAACCATAGGTACTGGCTTTGTTCACTATTTTATAGTGAGAAACTGACTCCAGATATTGATAAATTGCCAAAGGGTGTGCCCTGAGTAATCCTGAATTCAAAATTCCAGACTCTAAAACTAGAGTCTGAGTGGCCTGATGTCATGTACCTTATTCTTGGGGAGAGGGAGCCAGAGGAGGTGTGGACAGGAAACAACCCTCCTCTCCAAAAGTTCAGTCACCCTACCTGGCCATTCACCAATTTTAGAATTACTTAATTTTATTACAAAATAAAATGCCACTTGAGAGTGTTGCTTCATTCATGTATGAGCATTGAATGACTACTCAGGCAATGATAGTGGTAATTCTTCACATCTTAAAAATACCTAATGGTTTTCAAATACACATGGTGTTTTATTCCTAAGGTCACAAAGATTTCACGGCTGTTGAGGAAACTCATAGTTAATGACTCTAAGAAGCATTACAAAACTTTTCTAAGCATACTTTCTGTTGAAGTTTAACATACATACAGAAAGTACGCAAGTCGTCAAGTGTAGCACTCAATAAAGTTTTATAAATTGAATACAACTATGAATACAACCCCCACCAAGATCAAGAGATGGAATATCAGTGGTACCGTAGAAATCCCCTTCCTCTAAAAATGTTGATGCTAAACTCTTCCTAAAGATGCAGTGTTCAAAGAGATCATAACTCTAGCATAGGTCTCGAGGTGAAGAGGAAGAATTCTAGTCAAATCTGTGCATCAGGCCAGGGTTAGGTTAATCTGTGCTCAGTAAGTTAAGAATGAGTGAGAGAGGTACTTAATAATTCCTGGCTTTAATTGCTTTTAAACCTTCTCTAAACCTTAAAAATGTTTATCTCCTTTGACCCAGTGATTTTTTTTTTTCTTGGAATCTATCAGAGATTTCAGAGAGATTTCTGTACAAGTTGAGAAATTGGATTCAACCTCAGCATTAGTAATAAGGACTTGGTTGAATCAATTTTTCATAGACTGGTAAATGGAATATTATGCAGTGATTAAACAAATCGGAATCTTTACTTAAATGCTCATGATACAGTGAGAAGTGAAAAAGGCAAGATACAGGAATTATACATATATTAAACAATAATCATCTTAAATTTTGTTAAAAATGTCTGAACAATTAGAAAATACATGAAAACATAAACAATGGGAGTCTCTAGGTGTGGAATTGTAGGCAAATTCAATTTTATTTTCATGCATTCTGTTTTATTTACTTTATTATAATTAAAATTTCTAAATGAGTATGTTACTTTTAGTGATAAAATATTTAGAACTTCTTTATAAAACCATTCACCTTTGATGTTTGTTTACTTGCTAAATAACTATTTTTGTTAAAAATAAGTAAGAGGAGAAATATGCTAATTTTCACAAGAGGAAATGAATTTCTTTCCCCAAATTCTATAGCCTTGACCAACTCTTGCAGCCTCACTGAAATTACATACTCAGCTCTTTTTAACACAATACAAACCTTTTGAAAACTGAGACTGTAAATGACATGGAGCCAAACCAATGACAGGTATTCTTTATATTTTTGTCATGTAGGAAAAAACCTTTAGAACCGCCAGGAAAATATATACTTACCTGCAGTGTGGGTTTCAAAGTATGTGGACTTTTATTTTCTAATTCTTCAAAAATTGTTCATCTATATAGCACATGCTTGATAATTCTCAATGAGGACACCCTATTCCCTATGTCTGTTAAATAGGAGAAAGGGTTTAAAATTTTTTTTTCCCTTGGACTTGAAACCCCACACCCAGTGTGTGCTCAGGTGTATTCGTCCACTTGTTCAACTAAGAATAGGGATGGTGGTGGGGTCATGGACTTGGAGTGAGTTTTGCAATTTTGCGGCCTTGAGAAGGTGAGCAAATTTCTCTGTGCCTTGGTTTGCTTCTAGGAAATGAAGCCCAGAGGTGTGCTGATTTTTAAGAGCTGAACTGAATTACGAGCCTGTGGATGAGATCACTGTTAACAGAAGAGGAGAGGGAAGAGAGGCCAGTCTTGTGGGGTGCTGCTCTGGGAGAGCACGGCTGGGCAAGAAGGGAGAGGCCTCTGGGCAGAGCAGGCAGTGCTTGATCAATGGTGGAGGGGCCTGGAAGGTGAGTGATTTTTCTTTGCAGTTGTAGAATGCTAGGGCTCAAAGAATCCTCAGTGATCATCCCACCCAGCAAACTTATTTGAAGATGGGCAAACTGAATCTAAGACAAGTCAGGGATCTGGCCAGGAGAGGGATCCAGTTAGCAACAGAGGCAGGATTCAGGTCTTTGATTTCCTGCCCCAGCGTTCTTTGTCTTCCCATAGTCTTATGCCAGGTAACTATCGAAACGGAGTGACTCTCCAGGGATACACGTGGGAAAAGAGTGTCTTTCCCAAACCAGATACTTTATCAAGTGGCACACCCTTTCCTTGAGAGCTGCAGCCCAGCTGCTGCCATTTTCAGAAGCCAGTGTTACCCACTCACCCATTGGGGTTTCCTAGACCAGCCCATAGCTTATTACACGGTCAATGAGTAAGAGAGAAACTCAAGGTTTGAAGGATATTTTATGGTTTGGGGTGATCAGAAGCTGAACCTGAAACAAGATTTTGAGGGCAAGTGGCCTATTTGGGAGGTGATCCTGGGAAACACCACTCAGGGGGCAGGAAGTGAAGCAGAGAAGGGAAGGAAGCCAGTAAATGGTGTGTGATCCAACCAGTTAGCACTGTGGGAAGCTGGAGCTCGGTTCTCTGGGAGACTGTGTAGAACATATTTCCTTAGAGCAGGCTTTCTTAACCTCAGCACAGTGGACATTTTGGGTTGAATCACTTTGTGTCGTAGGGATGTGTCATCAGATGTTTAAGCAGCATCCCTGGCCTCTTCCCACTGGATACCAGCAGCATCTTCCTGTCTGCCCCCCCACCCCCACTCCCGCCACAAGGTTTTGACAACTCAGAAGGTCTCCAGCTTTTGCCAAATGTCCCCTAGGGGGCAAAATTGCCTAGAGTTGAGAACCACTGCCTAAGAGTTATCCCTTCATTCAAGGGACAAGGAAATGGGATATATTTATCCTCTGATCCCCATCCCATGTGGGTAGAGGGCTGTTTCTGTGGACGTTAACTCTGAAACTCATTGGTCAGACATGCTATCTTGGTCAGCAAAAGAAGTCCACTGCAGAGATTTGCAGAGTAAGTAGCTCTTGGCATTTATAGTAAGTTCTGAGGGTTTATGTGTGGGGCACAGGCAACACCTACTACTGTATGGGGTCATCGAGATCTGCTTCATCATTGATTCATTTAGTCATCATTTCTTCATTCTACAAAGGTTTGTTAAAGATGTACTGTATGCTGGGCAGCAGGGAGGACACAGGGGATCCAGTGTTCACTGGTGAGCAAAAAATGGACACATGTCCTCTGTCATTAGAAGTAACAGTCTAGGAGAGGCATGAGCATTAATCAGATAATACAACTGAATCTTTTTGATAACAACTGTGGTAAGTGCTAAGATAAGATACACAGCCTGGAAATAAATCATAAACCTGTGGCTGTTCCTCTGACACTCTACCTTTAGGACCGTCTCACCATTGCATGGTCCCTCACTTCACTGGGGGCTCTATTGTCTCCTCGTGGGAAGAATATTCCCTGACCACTTTCTCTAAGATAGTGCTCCTGTTCTTTTGCCTTTTACCCTATTTATTTGTGGTTCTTGCACCTATCGTACCCATACAGGGTTTATATTTATTGTTTATTGTCCCTGCTGCCTAGTTGCTGTGTTTCCTTTATATTCCCAGCAACTAGGACAATGCCTGGAACTTAGCAGGCATTAAAAACTATTTGTTATATGAATCATCTAGACAGATTGACTTGTTCAGGGAGGCCAAGGAAAACTTTCTGAAAGAAATAGCAATAAGCCAAGATCTAAAGAAAGCAGGAATTACCTGGATGAGGAGGGTAGGGAAGAGCATTTCAGAAAGTAGAACTAGCATGTGGAATCAGTCTGTGGTTGGAAGAAGCATGGTGATCTTGAAGAACTAAAATAAGGCTAATGTGCCTGGAGCAGAGAGAGCTGGGAGCCATTAGTTAGGTTAGGATTTTAATCTTTAGAGTAAAAACACAAAGAAGCTATGGATGTGTATTAACCAATGGAAAGTTGTATATGGGAAGGTAGATGAAGGGATGGGCAAATACAACCAGATTTCTGTTTTAAAAAGATCATTCTGGCTCCAGGGTCTAGAATATTAGAGAGGGACAAGATTGGACGCCGTCTTGGTGATGCGTTTCATCCTCACAACTTTGTATCCATCTGGTTGAATATTTATGTGTACATGGAAAATTTCAGGTCATGTGTCAGGGGTTCATGTATATATGTTCTTGAATTCCTAAGCATTCTTCTCCCCAAAGAGCTTCAGAGAACTCTTCTTCCCTGTCCTCCTCATTGGTGTCCATGTCTTCAGAATGTCTCTAGTTTTGATTGAGGAATGAGTAGCTGTCATTGCTCCCCTTTCAGTGGATGATTTGTCTTCCGGGGTCCTTGCTCCTTAACTAGTCTGAGTGAAACCAAGCCTTGTCCTGGATCTCAGGATATTGCAGAGGACTGTCTTACTGTTCACAAATTTGATACCTTTTCCATGGGAGGATAATCTATCCCTGACTTTTGAAATTGGACATGGCCAGTGATTTGCTTTGATGCATGAAATGTGAGCAGAAAGGATGTGTGTTGTTTCTGAGACAGGAGTTTTCAGAGTCAGAGCATGGTTGTCTGTGATTCCTTTTGCCTTTGCAGGCATGCAATAAATATTTGCTGAGAAAAGACACACGAAAGGAAAAAGCCCACATTAGGAACTGTGATAGGCAAGCCTATTACCAGTTTCCACTATCAAGCTGTAGCATAGTTTGTTTGATTTTGCTTTTCTAGTGGATTCTGTGGCCACACATGTTACTTAAAGTTCTTTTCATTTCTAAGACCCTGTATGGATATTGTAGAAGTGAAATGATGATTTTTGGATGCTTACTGGAAATGTTGTCCCTGCTGACTAATGGAGGAAAAGACTTGAGTGAGAGATTGGAGCGCTTATAGGCAAGCTATTTGGGGGAAAAAAACCAGAACACACTGAATAGTAGGTTTTCTCTGGAAGCTGTGTTCCATCGCTCTGTCTCAGACTTGCTCCCACTGAGATCAGAGGAAGGGCCAGCGAATATGAATTCTCTGAGGGGTCTCAGGGCTGAGATCAGGAAAGAAGGGAACTGTTCCTACAAATTGCTGTCAAAATTTATTCTTAATAGGTGTTCCTTGTAGGCACTGATTTGGTGACTTCGATCCCTGGAGGCACCTCTTTGGGGCACTAGGATGCTTTAAGCGGGGATTTGACAGACCGGGATTGTGTCTGAGGGGCATCGCTATCTCCACTGGAGCCAGATGTGTCTCAAGCCCTTACTCTGTGATGACTTCCTAGCGCAGCATCTCCAGTTAGAGTCTCAGACAACACCCAGTGCCATCTTGCAGATGTGCTGATGCTTCTGCCTCATGGGTGCCCCCCCGGAAAAGTCTTCCACACAGAAAAGGAAGTAAGTGTCACAATTCATCAGGTTAAATCTCAGTTTTAAGGAATAGGATGGAGTGAAAGGGACACCCCCCTCCCCCCACACACACCCCCACAGAAGACCCCAGCATGTCACTGCCTTTCATTTCTCTTGTGCTTCCTGCAGTTCCTGTCAGATTCCAGACCCTCAGCTCTGCGCATGAGCACCCGGGCTACCCCTGCACCGTCGGGGGTGTGTTACCTAAAACCAGGCTCTGACCTCAGGTCAGGAACTCTTGAGTGTTTAATCTCTCTGCTGTGCATGTCTAGCTGGGTGGCCTCTGAAATATTATTTAATTTCTCTGGGTTCTGATTTCCTCAGTTGTGTCATACCTAGTGACCTCGTGGTAACATTTCACTACCTATGAAAAAGTGCCGTTCAAATGTTTAGTCTTTATCTAGAACACGCTACAGAAGGGTTTCTTTCTTGAGGATGATCCTGTGAATCTAGGGTTTATCTTCTCACCTAGAGCAATGATTATAACCATAGATGATTATACATTAATTAAAAGAATCAACACCCATTTATGATAAAAACTCTCACCAAAGTGAGTATAGAGGGAACATATATAATAAAATATATATTTCAATATAATAAAATCTATGTATGACAAACCTACAGCCAGCATAGTACTCAATGGTGAAAAACTCAAAAGCCTCCCACTAAAATCTGGGACAAGACAAGGCTGCCCACTGTCACCACTCCTATTCAACGTAGTCTTGGAGGTTCTAGCCATAGCAGTCAGGCAAGAGAGAGAAATAAAAGGGATCCAAATTGGAAAAGAAGAGGTTAAAGTGTCACTATATGCAGAAGACATGATGCTATATATAGAAAACCCTGAAAGTCCACACAAAAACTAGAAATAATCAAAGAATTCAGCAAGGTAGCAGATTACAAGATTAATGTTAAAAAAGATCAGTTGCATTTCTTTACACTAATGATGAATCAACAGGAAAAGAAACAATCCCCTTTAAAATAGCACCCAAAGTAATAAAATACCTAGGAATAAATCTAACCAAGGAGGTGAAAGACTTATACATGGAAAACTATAAAACACTGATTAAGGAAATTAAAGAAGACTTTAAAAAATGGAAAAATATCCCATGCTCCTGGATTGGAAGAATCAATATTGTTAAAATGGTCATACTGCCCAAAGCAATCTACAGATTTAATTCAACCCCTATCCAATTACCCAGGACATATTTCACAGAACTAGAACAAATCATAATAAAATTTATATGGAACCACAAAAGACCTAGAATTGCCAAAGCATTACTGAAGAAAAAGAAAGAGACTAGAGGAATAGCTCTCCCAGACTTCAGACAATACTATAGAGCTACAGTCATCAAGACAGCATGGTATTGGTACAAAAACAGACATATGGACCAATGGAACAGAATAGAGAACCCAGAAATGAACCCACAAAATTTTGGTCAACTAATCTTCAACAAAGGAGGCAAGAATATACAATGGAATAAAGACAGTCTCTTCAGCAAATGGTGTTGAGAAAACTGGACAGCAGCATGTAAATCAATGAAGCTAGAACACTCCCTTACACCACACACAAAAATAAACTCAAAATGGATCAAAGACTTAAACATAAGACAAGATACAGTAAACATGCTAGAAGAAAACATAGGCAAAACATTATCTGACATACATCTCAAAAATGCTCTCCTAGGGCAGTCTACTCAAGCAATAGAAATACAAGCAAGAATAAACAAATGGGACCTAATGAAACTTACAAGCTTCTGCACAGCCAAGGAAGCCATAATCAAAACGAAACGACAATCTATGGAATGGGAGAAAATCTTTGCAAATGATGAAACCAACAAAGGCTTGATCTCCAGAATATATAAGCAGCTCATATGACTTAATAAGAAAAAAACAAACAACCCAATCCAAAAGTGGGGAAGACCTAAACAAGCATTTCTCCAGTGAAGACATACAAATGATCAATAGGCGCATGAAAAAATGCTCAATATCACTAATTATCAGAGAAATGCAAATCAAAACTACAATGAGGTATCACCTCACACCAGTCAGAATGGCCATCATTCAAAAGTCCACAAATGACAAATGCTGGAGAGGCTGTGGAGAAAAGGGAATCATCCTTCACTGCTGGTGGGAATGCAGTTTGGTGCAGCCACTGTGGAAAACAGTATGGAGATTCCTCAAAAGACTAGGAATTGACTTACCATTGACCCAGGAATCCCACTCCTGGGCATATATCCAGAAGGAACCCTACTTCAAAAAGATACCTGCACTCCAAAGTTCATAGCAGCACTATTTACAATAGCCAAGACATGAAAACAGCCTAAATATCCATCCACAGATGACTAGATAAAGAAGATGTGGTATATTTATACAATGGAATACTATTCAGCCATAAAAAGCCAACATAACGCCATTTGCAGCAACATAGGTGTTCCTGAAGAATGTCATTCTAAGTGAAGTAAACCAGAAAGAGAAAGAAAAATACCATATGAGATTGCTTATATGTGGAATCTAAAAAAAAAAAAAAGAACATAAGTACAAAACAGAAACAGACTCATAGACATAGAATACAAACTTGTGGTTGCCAAGGGGGAGGGAGACGGGAAGGGATAGACTGAGAAATTTAGAGATACTGACAGGCATATGTAGAATAGGTAAACAAGAGTAGACTGTATAGCACAGGGAAATATATACAGGATCTTGTGGTAGCTCACAGCAAAAAAGAGTATGAGAATGAATATATGTATGTTCATGTATAACTGAAAAATTGTGCTCTACACTGGAAATTGACAGAACATTGTAAAATGACTATAATTCAATAAAAAAGTAAAAAAAAAGATAAAAAATAAAAAGATCATGTAGAACAACAACAAAAAGTTTCTCCCTTTCTAAAAATGAAAGTTGTGAAACTTACATTTGTGATTTCCCCCTGATTGCTCAGAGCCAAATATAAAATTTAATTGGCAATTATGTTAACCTGATTGTTAGCATATTTTCATTTCCCTTTTGCCCCTTTAGTCCTGATTTTCTGTTTTATTAACCTTATTGATTTGACAGTCAGGGTGTAAATAAATTCCAAAACTAAATGAATTCATTTGTAACTTTAAGGGACCTTATGGGTTGTTAAATCCAAGTCTGCAATTTTCAGACTAAGCAGTAAAGATCTGTGTATGCATATTTTCCCGAGGAATTCTGTTGCCTGGCTTCCTCATATTCTGTGTTTCCCCAGTTCCCATATTATCTTCCTTGACTCGACTGTTTTCCTCTAGTACTAAAGCAGAATGAAGAAAACAGTGTATGGTGGAAAAAGTTGTACACAGCACAGTTCTCAAGGGCTTATTCATACCTGTACAGCCATAAGCAGCAGCCCTGCAGTTCACGTCATGAAGTCACTACCTACCTAATGACATCTTGCCATCCTGAGCTAAAGGCACAGCTTTAGGTGAAATAAACCATTTTTAGTAGTAACTTGCAAACAAATATATATAAAAATAGCATTTAGGTCACAAAGATGAATCAAAGTTATTGGTAATTTTTACCTCAACTGTGGGGCAAAATGACAGGACTGAATCTTCAAGAGTGATACCTAACTCTCTGCTGTCTCCAAGGACATACTGTGTTGCAGTCTGTGGAAATAGTTGTGTTAAAATTTTTTCAGTTCTCACTGATACAGAAAGGATTATAAATGTATCTCAAGTTCTGGGTTATAGTAGATTGTAATATAGCCACAATCCTGAGTAATTGACTTCTCTCTCATTTGGAAAATTAATTGGAAAAGGCACTAAGAATTTTGTAGATCATCCCTCTCAATGATAATATTGTAAATATTTAAGTATGGTTAAATTAAATAGTAATACCACATATTTATCTATCATTCTATCTCCAAGGAGTGCTAAGTGATTTACAAATTGTTTTTAAATCTGCTTATAGCTCCCAGATTTTATGGGAAGCAAGCAGGGACTGGTTCTATGAATACTGTTCAAAGACAAGGAATTTGAGATTCACTGAATGGCAAATCCAGACTTATCCAGGATGTCATTGTCTGAGTTAGACCCTCTTGGCATCCATGTCCTTCCTATTTTGTTGTTTTCACTGGGAGCCTAGAGCCTTCATTTAAATTTGATCAACTCTCTTCCTTCTAGCTTACTTCCTAAACACCGTCAGGCCACACCCTACCATGAACTTCAAGGCTAAACAGAATCCGTGCTCTTAGTGAGGGGTTGAGACCATTATATGTTCACAGGGAATTTTGCCAGGAATCACAAACACATTGTTCTGGGTCAGTCTTTTTTTTTTTTTTTTTTAATATTTGGTAGATAAAAAAGAATAAGGGTTTCACTGGATTCTAAAATGTTACCAGTGGAGGGGAGGTGATGGAATACTGTGGACAGAACACTTAACTGTGATTCTGGGATCTGAGTTCTAGTCTTTAGGAGCTTTGTCTTTACCAGAGATCTGTGAGCTGAGATGGAGCTAGGAAAACCTTCCCCAGGAGATGGGGCCTCAGAGAATGAACTTGACTTTAACAGAAGGCATAACTGGGCCCTTTAGCACTGGATCCTTTCTGTAAACTCAGTTTTTCCCTCCTCTCTAGTCACTTTCCCAGGCTTTTGGAATTTTAAAAATACAAAGACAGACCTAGTAATAACTGCCACCATTCTTTGAGGCCTTTGCTCATGTGTAGTCATTATTCCCTTTCATCCTGTGACCTAGGTTTTGGCTGTGTGACCTTGGGCAAGTGACTTAATTCTTCTGAGTCTCAGTTCCATGAATTATAAAAAGGAGAGGTTTGACTAGATCTAGTGGTTTTTAACTGGGTTTTTAATCAGGGGAAGAGAACTTAGGAGCTTCTGAGAGCATCAGAGAAGCAGCCATGTAGGCAGGTTTCCTCAGGCCATCAGTCTTTTACCTCAATTTCAATCACAGGAGCTTTGCTTTTTAATCTGTGTTAAATAGTTGCATTATTTGAAAAAAGACTTCTCACACTAAAAATGTTTAGTTTTACTTCTGTCAAAATTGATTAAAAGGGATTGGATTTATCTTTCCACCTGAAACAAAGCTATAATATGTGAAATAATAGTTTTCAAGACAGTGGACTTCATCCCATGTATATGTGGAAACTGCCTGAGTCTACAGAAAGAACCATCCTAAAGGATTAGAAGGAATGGTCTCTGGTGCTGACACAGAACCAGGAATAATGCCTGTTCCCACCAGCCATATTGTAAGGAGGGCCTTATAATTCATGGAGCATTGGGTACTCAGAAGAGTCTTGTCTCAGTGCTGGGAAATAATTAACAATAAGCTAAACACCGCTCTGGTGCTGTCTAACAAGTCTCAAAAGCAAGAATAAAAGGAACCAAACTGTTCCCTTACAACATAATTGTATCCCTAAATAAAGCACAAAAATATTTATAGGATTACAAAAATATCTGATACCAAAGTAAAATTCACAATGCCTGGAATCCAATGAAAAATCACCAAGCATGCAAAAAAGTAGGAAAATACAACCCACAATGAGAAGAAAACTCAATCAAAACTGACAGAATTGGCACAGATGTTGGATTTAGCAGACAAAGACATTAAAACAGTTACTATAACTATATTCCACGTGCTCAGAAAGTAACGACATGGAAGATATTTCTTTAAAAAGCCCAAATCAAACTTCTAGATACGAAAGCTGTAACATCTGAGGTGACAAATTTATGTTGAATGGGATTGATAGCAGGCAGGATGTTGCAGAAAAAAAGACTGATGAATTTAAAGATATACCAATAGAAACTATCAAACATGAAACACACAGAGGAAAGGCATTAAATATACAGAGCATCAATGAGCTGTGGGGCAATTTCAAGAGTGTGTGTGTGTGTGTGTGTGTTTATTTGGAGTCCCTGAAGGAGACGAGGGGGAAGGACAGGACTCCGAGGGGGAAAGACAAAAAATACTTGAAACAACTTAATGATGCCTATAAACCCTCATATATTACTTTCCTATTGTTGCTGTTACTAATTACCACCAACTTAGTGGCTTAAAAATGACAAAATTTATTGTCTTATACAGGCACCTTGGAGACAGTGCAGGTTCAGTTTAATAAAGCAAATATCACAATAAAATGAGTCACACAAAATTTTCAGTTTCCCAGTGCATATAAAGTTATGTTTATACTATTCTGTAGTTTATTAAGTGTGCAATAACATTATGTCTAAAAAAACCACTATACATACCTTAATTAAAAAGTAATGCTGTTAGAAAAATGGTACTGATAGACTTACTCTTCAATTTGTAAAAGCCACAATATCTGGGGAGCACAGTAAAATGAGGTATGTTTCTAGTACTAGAGGTCAGAAGTCTGAAATGGACCTTAGGGACTAAAATAAAGGTATCAGTAGAGCTGCATTCCTTCTGGAAGCTTTAGAGGAGAACCTCTTCCTTGCCTCTTCCAGCTTCTGGAGGCTTTGCAGTACTTGGCTTGTGTCTGCATCACCCCATCTTCTTCCATTGTCACGTCTTCTCTGACTCTGGCCCTCCTGTCTTCCTCTTGTAAGTATCTTTGTGATTAGATCATGTCCACTTGGATAATCCAGGACACTATTCCAATCTTAAAATCCTTAGTTTAATTACATACACAAAGTCCATTTTGAAGTTTACAATTACATATTCTCAGGTATTATGATGTGAATTATGTCCCCACAAAAGATATGTTGAAGTCCTAACCCATGGTAGCTCTAAGTGTGGCCTTATTTGGAAACAGGGTCTTTGAAGATGTAGCTAAGATACAAATTACAATGAAGTCATACTGGAGTTGGGTGAGCTCTTAATCCAAAATGACTTGCATGCAAGAGAGAAGACAGACATAAAGAAAAGGAACCACAATGTGAAGACAGGCACAGTGGACAGATGGTCATGTAAAGACAGGTAGATACTAGAGTTATGGCAACACAAGCCACAGAACACCTGGGGCTACCAAAAGCTGGAAGAGGCAAAGAAGTGCCCTCCTCTAGAGGTTTTGGAGGGAATATGGCCCTGCCAGCACCTTGATTTTGGGCTTCTAGCCTCCAGAAGTACAAGAGAATAAATTTCTGTTGTTTGAGTCACCTAGTCTGTGGCAACCCTACTAAACTAATACAGTAGGTTTGGGGGATTAGAATGTGGACATTCTTGGGAGGCTGTTATTCTACCAACCATCTAAGAAGCCCGAGAGACCCCAAGCCTAAGAAACATGAAGAAAATCATACCAAGTTACAGCATGACTAAATTGTCAAAAATCACTGATAAAAAGTCCTAGAAGCAGCCAGAAGAAAAAGAGAGCTTAAGTACAGAGGAACAGAGATAAAAAAAGTAGCTTTCTAATCAAAAACAATATAAGTGAGAGGGTTTTGAAACAAGTTTGAAGTACTGAAAGATAAAAAGTGTCAACCTTGAATTCTATAACCAGCACAAATATCCTTTGAAAATGAAGACAAATAGACATTTTGAGACATATAAAAGCTGAAAACATTTGTCACCAGCAGACCATGACTACAAGAAATGTTAAAGAAAGTCCTTCAGTATTACTCAGCTATTAAAAAATAAAATAAAATAATGCCATTTGCAGCAACATGTATGGACCTGGAGATCATCATATTAAGTGAAGTAAGCCAGAAAGAGAAAGACAAGTATTGTATGATATCACTTATATCTGGAATCTTAAAAAAGACACAAATGACTTATTTACAAAACAGAAACAGACTCAGACATAGAAAACAAACTTATTGTTACCAAAGGGAAAATGGGAGGGAGGAATAAATTAGGAATTTGGGATAAACAGATATGTACTACTATATATAAAATAGATGAATAATAAGGACCTACTGTATGGCACAGGGAACTATATTCAGTATCTTGTGATAAACTATGATGGAAAAGAATATATATATTTTATAACTGAATCACTTTGCTATACCCCAGAAACTGACACATTATAAATCAACTGTACTTCAATTAAAAGGGAAGTCCTTCAGGCAGAAATAGAAAGATCTCAGATGGAAATCTGGATCTACACTAAAGATTAAAAAACAGCAGAAATTGTAACTACATGGGTAAATATGTAAGATTTTGCCCCTTATTAGTAATCTTCAAAAATATAATTATCAAAAATAATAGCAATGTAGTTACTACACTATAAAATGTGTAAAAGTATAATGTGTGACAGCAGTACCACAAAGACCAAGAAGGGAGAAGTGGAAGTATGCCATTGTCAAGGTTCTTATACTATACATAATGAGGTATAATATAACTTGAAGGTAAATTGTGATAAATTAAAGATATACATAATATCCTAAAGCAATAAAATAACAATTATAGCTAAAAGACCAATAAAGAAGATAAAATGAAATTGTTAAAATGATTACTCCAAGCCAAAAAAAAGAATGAATAAATTAAATTGTGGTTTATTGTCACTGTGGAATATTACTCAGCCGTAAACAGGAGTAAACTATTAACACATGCAATAATATGAATCTTAATTATGCTGAGTGAAAGACTAGAGGTAAATGTGTGCATAGTTATGATTCTATTTATAAAAACAAAAAATTCTAGAAAATGTGAATTAATCAACAGTGACAGAAACCAGATCATTAGTTACCCTGGGGATGGGAGAGTGAAGCAGTTAGGAGTGGAGGGAGGGGCTGCAAAAGGGTAGCAGGAAATTTGGGACATTGTTGGATGTGTTTACTCTCTTGATTGCAGTGGTGTATACATATGTCAAACGTATCAAATTATATATTTTAAATATATGCGGTTTATTGTATTTCAATTACACCTTTATAAAGTAGTTAAAAACTAACCATTGGATTACTTGACATGTAACTTCTCTTTTTGTTCTAAACAATGAACAAAATTTCTAATGAGGGAACTGCTGAGGGTGGTATAAATTATTATACTCCTTCTAGAATGCAATTAGAAATATGTGTCAAGATCTCTAGAAATGTTCATATGCTTTGCCTCAGAGTCCCATGTTTGGTAAACTGGCTTAAAAGAAATAATGGTAAAGACAGAACAAGTGTTATGGAAATCCTTGCAACTTCTCCTTCCCACCCCAAATCCCTAGAAATGGTGGAAACCTTGTTTTTAAGATTATGCTTAAAAATGAAAGAGTCTTCAGTTGGCCACAAAGCGTTTGATGAATCTCAGAAAGATGGAAAATAGCTGGAATCAGATTGGAGAAGGAAATTATAGCCTAAAACCCAAGCGGGAGAGAACTCCTGTAAAGGTGGTTGTGGCTCTAAGGATGCTTCTAGCCAGAAGTTTGGTGACTTTCAGAAATCTGGAGAGCAGATTTGATTGGCTGGGGTTTTGCAGCAGAAGCCATCAGGTCTGTTGACCATCTGCAGTCTCCCTCTCCTCTGCCTCTACCCCTCCCAGGCCATGAGCAACCAGCATGTCTGCCCCCTTAGGCAGGAACATTCAGTAAGAGGCTGGGTGGGGCCCTTTGGTGGCTGTGACATGCAGGTGAATCAGTGAGTCCCCACATCAGGAGATAGCAAAGCATCTGCCCTGGAGGACAGCACATTCTGTTCCTTGTCCAGATTATAGGAGACAGGCTAGAGGTCACTCTGCACAGAACGGCATGTCCAGCTCTTTCCCACAAACAGGCTAAAGACACACAAAGCTTGAAATGAAAGGAATGGAAAAAATACATAAAGGGAAAATGCTAACCAGAATAGAGCAAATTTGGCAATACTAACATCAGACAAAAAAAAAATTCAAGGTAGATATTATTAAAATGGTCAAAGAGGAGTATTTCAGAATAATAAAAGTAATAAAAGTTATCAGACAAAACTTTATGATCCTGACAACATAGTTTCTAAGTATGTAAAACAAAAACAAATAGAAAATAAAAGGATAAATCGGTAGATGTATAACCACAATAGACTTTAACATACATTCTTTTTAGAAATTCACAAATCAAATACACTAAAAATAAGGATATAAACATTTGAATAACATAGTGAATAAATTTTACATATATATATCTCCAATGAGCAGCATTCATTCTTTTCAAAAGCACATTAAGCATTCAGAAAAAAAATCGTAGATTAGAAAATGTTAACAAAAAAACAGAAAGAGGTCATATAGTTCACATTCACTGATCAGGATGCATTAAAATTAGAAAATGAGAAGAAAAAAACCCCAGCAAACCACCCCCAATCAAAAACCAATTGTACTTCTTAAAAATAAAGCTATACTTGAAGAAAATAAAAGGCCACTTCTTTGTAACACCTAGGTTAAAGAGGAAATAAAAACTATTTAGAGACTCACAGATGTAGAAAACAAACTTATGGTTACTGGAGGGAAAGGGATGAATTGGGAGTTGGAGATTTGCAGATACTAACTACTATATATAAAATAGATAAAAACCAAGTTTCTTCTATATAGCACAGGGAACTATATTCAATATCTTGTAGTAACCTGTGATGAAAAAGAATATGAAAATGAATATATGTATGTCTATGTATGACTGAAAAACTGTGCTGTACACCAGAAATTGACATATTGTAACTGACTATACTTCAATTTAAAAAAACTATTTAGAAATACAATATAATGAAACACGTTAAAACCATTGATGTGGCCAAGACAGTACTTGGATAAAGATCAGTTATAATTGTACTTGTTAGGAAAAACAAGGAAGACAGAAAAATAAATGAAGTAATCTTTGAAATCAAGAAGCTGGTTACCTATGAGAAAAATAAAGTCAAAGAATGTGGAGTGAAGGAATTAATAAAGATAAAGGTAGAAATTATTTACACAGAAATTAACAAGTAAAGAAATTAGTAGAGTTGCTCTGTAAAACTAAAGCTGACTCTTTGCAAAGGCCTGTGCATTCTGGTTGCACATGCCAGGGCCTTCTCCTGCGTCCCACTCCTCCTCCTCCTCCTACCTGTGTTAGTCACAGGTACCAACAGGGAAACCCAGTGGGCATCCTACCGCATCTCTACTCAGAGGCCCTGAATTCTGAGTGTAAAGTACTTACTAAATTCGTGGCAGGTGGCATTTATCTGTTTATTCTGTTGACGTCTACAGATGACATGTTAGGAAATTTGAATACAGCCTGTAGAATCGTACACTAGGGAGTATGTGCAAACCCCAGCAATCTTGAATATACTGTGAAAAATTGGGTACTTATAAATCCATGGGTTTCTTTCTTGGGGTTGAAATCCTACTTTTGTGAGTGAGCCCTGAGGGAAGAATGTGCATTTACTTAAGCATCGATGAGGCCCTGCCCATGTGACCACAGGTGTTTAGGTGACGTGGGCACTGCTGCTTTTCTTTTGATCCTGTATACTTGGCTTCTCACCTCCACTTGTGCTCTGTGAAACGGGTGGCCCTGGGAAAACTTGTGAAGGTCACTGTTGGGTATGTTGTCACGTTCCCAGCCCTTTTCAGCACCATTGAAGTACCTGGTACTTTCCACTTTGCATCCCACTGAGCTAGGATGGGACCCTAAATTCTAACCCCTTCCTCCCCCATCTAATGCATGACCTTATAGCTCTACTATATCCAAGAGGCTGGTAACGAATTAGATGAAATGATGTGAATTTAGAATTCCTGGATCTGTAAGGAGTCTGAGAAATCATCCTATTCACTGCCATCAACTACTTTAAATCTACACTCCCTACAGAGAGCTGACTTTCATCTTCGAATATTCCTACCAGCCGAAATTGTCTTTTGTTTAACTCTACTTTTTGTAGTATGGGTGATTAAAACAATAAGAGTGTTGGCATGCCCCTACCCTCATTCTAGTGTGCTTCTCTTGTGGAGATGTATTCTAGGGAGGATCACTGACACATAGTGCAAGATTTGGGTTTGCACTTGGTTGTATGTAACAGATGCATAAACGCAATTGGCTGAACCAAATAAGGCTCTGCTGGATTCCCAAGTGATAAGTCCAGAGGCAGAGAGTCAGGCTGGTGCTGCTGCTCAGGGAAGTTACTGGAGAGTCAAGTTCCTCACCTGGGTACCTTGCCTCCCTGATAAATAGGAGCTCTGCTAGTATGAAAGATGAGAGTGGGTATCTGAGTAGGAATTAGCATAGTCCAGTCTACCCATTTTATGGATGAAGAAACTGAGATCCATGCAATTTCAGTGACTTGCTGAAGGTCATTCAGTAACAAAGTTTAGATTAGAACTCAAGACTTCTTACCTGATGTTCTCAAAAAAATTCCCCCAAATTGGACATCCTGGCACAAGCCTCTGCATTTTGCACATGCCCTTCCCTTTCTTGGAACCACAGGCCAACACACCTGCCCACTGTGACCTTCCTGATACCCCCACCCCCATCTCATCTGATGCTTTCCTTGACTTGAAGGTAGCAATTTCAAGAATTTAGGGAAAGTGGTGTTGGGGTTGTGTTTGGCGTGAGGGTTCAGTCTTCATATAATTTTTAAACCTTTTCATAATTTGCATTAACCTAGTGATAGCTCCTCCTCACCCACCTCACTCTGTCTATCCATTTACCATTTCCTTCCCACTCACTGCTCACCAGGATCTGCTTTGTGCTTGAGCTCCATAGTGTAGAGCTGCCTTCGGAGCCCAGTTCCTCCTGCATTCTCTGTTCTTATACCTCAGACTCCAGCAGGTGAATTAGAGGAGTTTGGGGAGGGGGTCATTATTCTTGTGAAACTCACAAGTCCCTCTGGGTATTAAGCATTTCCTGCTCTTGTATAAAGTAAGAGGTATTTCCCACTCTTGTATAAAAGGGCTATGAGAAAAGGGTGTGCTGGTAAATGTTTAACAACAGGCTCTTTGGGGAAGTTTGGAGTGTTTACTGATTTTTGTGGTGTAAATACACTCATCGTGGCCCAGCTACCAGCATGAAGGCTTTAAACAAAGAACTGGGAAGAGATGTGTTCATGGTCACTGAGAACTATACATTTGCCTACTCAGATTTCAGACAACTGGCCACTTAAAAAAATTTTTTTAAACCCAGATACCATGGCTCTTCAGCTATTCACATTAACCCAGACATTAAGAAGATCAGTCTCTGAAATCCTTCAACTTCATGTGCTGTGCCTCTTATGATGAACTTGACTCAAAACTATGCACTACAAAACTCTGAAAAAGCAAATCAAAGGGATATTAATGGGCACATTATCTCTGGGGACAGCTAATTCTTTTGCAGACCTTCTAAGAGGCTGGATAGGACCCACCTAAGAATTGTCTTACCAAGGGACATGAAAGCAGAGGTATTCATTCACCAACTTCCATGCCTCATTGATTGCGAGGACCAGGCATGCTCCTTAGTCCAGAGAAAGACCATAGGCAGAGAGATGCAGGCCCTTGAGGGAGGATGGCTTTGGCTTGTTTAAGAACTGTCTACTGAAGCTGCAGATGACCTCCAAGTGGACCTAGGGAATGTGGATGGGGCCAGACCTACAGCAGGGCGGACTGGCCAACTTGTATCAGAAGAGCCTCCCCAATAATCCAGCAGGGCACAAGGGCTCCACTTCTGCCAGGGCTGCACCAGGGGGAATGAAGAGAGGGTCAGCACCCCTGCCCTACCCTGCTCTAGGGGGAGCAGCCTTGTATTGGAGGGTGTGGGAGCTGCACCCCCAGGTGTGGGGGAACTGAAGGGAAATAGCCTTGACCATTGACTAGTTCCCTTGACTACTGACTATGGTCCCGGTGAATTTGGGAGAATATCTGCCTATTAGGTCCTTACCATCACCCACTATCACTCCATGGGAAAGAGGGACCCATTTATGGTCCCACATATCTCCCCAAACTCTCACATATTCTTCTTTGAAACAGGGAAGCCTGTGTCTTCTCTAAATCCCAAGTCCTGCCACTGTAACCCCTCCTTACACTACAGCAGCAACAGGGAAGAACTTTACAAAGAAAGCTCTGTATTCCATGTATCCAGGCTCTTGTCTCTTTAAGGAATTTTTGTTCTTTATCTTTGCTGGCAGTGCCCCCAGGCTGTTGGAGGGCAAGGCACCTTCTTTTAAAACTCTGCAGAGTAAAGCAATACCTCAGCAAACCCCTAAGGCATTAGCTGTTGGCTGAGGTCAGATTATTTAAATGATCAGCTTCTCCATCAAGAAGAAGAACCTCCAACTGAAAATTAAATCTGCCTAATAGTAACCATTTGTTTCTTCTTCTGCACACACTAGTTGGTAAAACTACCATCTGCTTCCAACCAGTACATTTATTCATTTCTGGTTGCATTCTTGTCATCCCAGTTCAATATGGAAATTTTTGTCCTGGAGCTAATTAGTTTCGGCTGATATTTACTCAGCATCAAACTTTTTGGAGATAATTGTACGTAGAGTAGCCAATTCATATGAGGGGGTCTTTTTTTTTTTCTGTGTAAGTTTATGCCATCCTTACTGTCTTCTTTTTCTACATTTTTCTAAAAATGATAAAGAAGAAACCTTAGATCTTATGAAATCTCTTAGTATAAGATGACAAAGAGCTTCATAGGAAAGATAAGAGAAAGAAAAAAAAAACCCATTTGTCAGCCCCTAGGGCAGATTCTGAAGGAAATGTACAGCTTTACTTCTATTGGAAGAATATGTGAGATGGACGAAAAAAAAACCCAGCCTTGGCATAATTGGCTCTATTTGCAGCCGACGGTTTGAGGTTTCTGCACTGGGGACCTGAAAAGTTGTCAGTGTTAATAAAAAGAAGTTTTCCTGATAATGGTTTTGGTGCACTTTGTGCAAACACGTGCTATTCCTAGTGTTTGGTTAGAAAGAGACTATAATATGGAATGCATTATACAGAAGAGCCAAAAATAACATCTGTCTCGCAAATAAGGGGAACGATCTCATTTCGTATCTCTTACTTGACAGCATCTTTTTTTTTTTTCTTTACTGGGAGATTATAATTTTGTATAGTTTACAGAAATAACATTTAAACATCACATGTGATTTTAGACTCAAATGGGATCTACTTAATAAAACACACAAGCAATTAGAGAACTTGGTTGTAATCACTTCTGAAACCCCAGAAGGTTCATGTCGGCTGGGCTGCATTGCTGCCTTCCCAGCCTCTCCTGTTTTGGAAGCCGAGGAGAGGAAATCACCGCTGCCCGCATCGTGTGCACAGATCACTTTTACCCAGGAGCACAGATGTTCTCAACGTTGTGCTGCTACTGCTTGGGCAGATTTCTCATTTCTAGAATGAAAATTATGTTTGCCAGGGATTAGAGTTTGGTGGACACAGAAGTTAAGCACACTTGGCAGCTCATTATAAAGATCTTCTTAGGGAAGAAAGAATGATTAGGAAAGAAACCACAGTTTTCTGTTTTTAATTTTATGTAACAGAAGAGTTACCTGTATCAGCTGTAAGCTAAGCCCAGCCACTTACATTTTTTTACCTTCTGAATATATGACCTCTTCTACCAGTCCAAAAAGTGCTTATGTGAAGGTGCAGTTTTGGCAGATGTCTCATAACGATGCAGGAAAACGAATGTGGGGCGTGAGGAGGCGCATGTCCCAGGCTTCGGTTGAGCCCCTGGGATGTGCCCCACCAAGTGTGGGTCCTTGGTTTTGCGCAGGAAAGAATTCAAGTGCGAGCCACAGTTGAGTAAAGGTAGATTTATTTAGAGAGATACATACTGCATAGAGGGTAAGGCAAGAGAAAGGCAAGGAAAGAGATGTGGGAATTGGGTGCTCAGGTTAAAGTAAAAGTAGGTACACACTCCATAGACACAGTGTAGGCTGTCTCCAAAGAGGAGGGAGTGAAAAAGGGCGGCTAGACATGGTGGTGTCAGTTTTTATGGGCTCAGTAGCCTGCAAGTGGGACCATTCCAACTGCCCTGGGGAAGGGGCTGGGATTCCCAGGAATGGGGCCCCTGTGTATTGTTCGCCTTTTGCAGTTATCCTTGGGACTGTCATGGCGCTTGCAGGCATGTTATTCATCACACTGTTACAATGAGTGTGTAATGAAGCTCAAGGTCTACTAGAAGTCAAACCTCTTAATCCTTAAGGCCAACTGGGAGTTGAATCTTCCACCATTTTGGTGAATCTTCCACCATTTTGGTGTTAAATTGTTGTCATTCCTTGAGTGACTGTACCCTGCCCCTTTCTCTCCTGTCTCAATAACAGCCGTATTATAATGTCATTAGGATTTGTCTTGCTCTTGGATCTCCTGTACTTTAGCTGTTTTAATCAGATGGGCCTACATATTTCAGAAGGAGCTGGTGTCTCCTGCTGGGAGTGACTGCATATGATGAACTACCAATCTTCAGTGCTAATCATCATTATTGTTTGATTAGAGATCACAGTCTTTGATTTCAGTGCCTGTGTCTATTGGTTGTATCATCTCTTGGGTACTGTTCTAATTGGATAAATAAATGGTCTGTCATGTAAGTAGTTCTGATAATTTTTAATGGGCAATACTGAGGTGGTGGAGATGGTAGTGGTGTGAGTGATAGTGGTGATGGAGACTGGGGTGGTAGTTGAGGTGATGGGTGTGGTGGTGTTATGAGAGGTGGTGGTGGTAGTGATAGTGATGGAGATGGTAGCAGAGGTGATGGTGGTGGTGACGGAGGTGCTGGTGGTAGTGGGGGTGATGGAGATGGTGGTGTTAGTGGAGTGGTGGTGGAGGTGATGGAGAAGATGGTGATGGGGTGGTGAGACTATTTTGCCAGGCTCAGTCTTTGGAGGGAGTTAGTTACATATATGGGGTACTGAAGGCTTACTGTTAATGATGGTGGTCAAATCTTTACCATTTAAGTTGTGGTCCATAGACTTGCGGAAATGACCACCAACCAGATTTTGGTTAGAAATATAAAAGTTTAGGCTCCATTTCAGACCAACTGAATCAGAATCTGTATTTTAACAATATTCCTGGGTGATTTGTGTGTACATGAAAGCTCCAGAAGCACTAGTCTAAAGGAGAAATAGCTACAAATACCCATCACCCTCGTGGCCCCATGTTCCTGCCCTGTCTCCTCCCTACGAGGGACTGTCAGCCCTCACCTGTGTGTAAGACAAAAGAAGTCTGTTTAGCTGCCCAGTAGAAGGTTTGGCCTATACTCCAGGGTGTAGAGTCAGGTTTAAGTATGGATCCAAAACAAAAGCTATTCATGCTCTGAAATTTGAGACATCCTGACTAAATATGTCTTGTCTAAAGATTGCCATGGTGCCTGAAGTTCTCATTAGCTTGACTTCTTAAGAAGCCCAACCTTTTAGCAGGAAGAAGGCATTTGAATACCTCACCGAGGCGTTGATTGTATTATCCGATTACAGTATTAGCATGCAGAGGATCTTGGGACTGAGACCTGCTCCATATGGGTTCCTTAGGGAAGTCTGTCGGGGTGGTGTGTGTGTAAATGGTGTGAGGAGAAACAAGGTTGATTTCTACACATATGTTGCAGTTACATATTGCTATGTAACAAATAACCCCCAAGAGTTAGTGGCTTAAAACAACAGTCATTTGTTTTTACTCGCAGATCTATCATTTGGGCTGTGCTTGGTGAGGACAGCTTCTCTCTGTTCTGCACTGTACCAGCTAGGTTGGTCCTGTTGAGACTGGAATATTTGCTTCCAAAATGACTCACATCCTGTGAGCAAGTTGGTGCTCAGCTGGGGCTGTCAACTGGGGGTCTTGGTTCCTCGCCACATGGGCCCATTTACTTGGGCTTCCTTATAGCGTAGTGGTTGGGTTCCAAGAACAAATGCTCCCAAAGACTCCAGCAGAAGCTGTGGAACTTCTTATAAAGTCTCAGATGCCATTTCTATATGGTTGCCTTTCTTCTTTGTGGGTGTCCTATTCATATGCGTATCCCAGTGGCTGGTGTATTTTTTTTTTTGGACAGCACTAGTGTGGCAGTAGCTAAATGAATAACTATTTTTTTTTTCCAACACTGATGCTATATGAGAAATTTCTAACCTGGTCTTCCCCAGCTTGCTTAGATGCTATAAAATGAGAAAAATAAAAAGCACTGTACAAATAATGAATAAAAATATGCTATGCTATAGGGGACTCTAAAAGTAGTACTGGGCTGTGAGGAAAGGTTGGTTTGAGGCCAGAAGGGGAACAGTCAAGGTGGTTTTGGTTCAGGCTGAGCTTAGAAAGACTAGAACGCTGATTGATTAAACTGCACTTGATCTCACAAGGAAACTGAATATGGAAATAGTAACAGGTTAAGTCGCAGTTACCTGTGGGGGGAATCTTCCCCAGATAAGACTCTCACCAGGGCCTTCCCCGGCTTTAGAACCTATGGTGGCTTCCATCTCGCATGTCTAGCTTTTGAGTTCCCCATAAATGGGCTTCACAATAACTCTCCCATCATACTTCCCACCCCTGACCCCGGCATTCTTGCCATAAGCCAGCACCGTCTCATCAAGGCCCTGACTTTTGCAAACTCTGTCATGCTTCCTGGCCTTTGCTTCTTCTGTTCCCCCAGAAACACTCTCTGCCTTTTCCGAGTAATGAAATTACATTCCCTCAAGAAGTCCTCTTTCCTCCACAAAGTCTTTTCTGACAATTCTAACCACAGTGGAGCGGTTTTTCCTCCGAACTCTGGTAGTCCCATCAGTGTAAAGAGTAGTCCCAGCCTCCCTCAAATTTCCATTTTCCCCACCTGAGGGGGGGTTTCTCTTTTCCCTGCCGCTTCTTCTCAGTACTGCGTTTTTCTCTCTCTGTCAGTCCCAACCCAAACCCCATTGCAAGAAACAGTTCAAATGCAAGTGTTTAATGATACAACAGGCTTACAGTATTGTCTTTCTCAGGGCGGTTGCCTTTTAACTGGCGATGGCAGCCTTGTTTGATCTAAATCAAATCACTGTATGTTTATTGAGAACGTGTCACGTGCAGGGCCATATAAAGGGCTGTGGACATGCCAAAGCAGCATTAAACGTGATTTGCCCCAAAGGAACTTAAAATTTCACTGGGGAGAGGAACCTAATATATATTAGAAACAATAAAATAGAAGTTCAATGCTAAATTGTTGGTTTTGAACGTAGAATATTTTCTGAAGGTAAACTCACCACCAGGATAAAATGTCAGCGGCGGCTAAAAGGGCATTTTTCTGCCTTCAGGCTGGACTCTTCAAGGTGCTTCACAAAGATGCTCAGTGATTCTGCTGGAGAGTGGGTGTGGTCTCAGGGAGGCTGTGACCCAGAGAGATGTGGAGAGTGGAGGTGGTGGTGGTGGTAGAGGATGGGGAAGACCGGTGGAAATCCTCACTCATTATGCCTGCAGATGCAATCGGGTGACGGAAGAAATCATACAGGAGGCGTAAGGACATGGGAAACATCTTCGCACTCCATTTTGTTCAGCAGCCGGGTTTTCACGTTTCTTCTCCGTGGTGATATACCTCCTCTCCAAATGGCGCTGCTGGTGTTTGGTGGAAACAGTCACCTTGATTTTCAGAGAATGACAATCTGGGTTTGAGCCATGCTCAGAAACCTCCAGAAAGTTACGTTCCTTTCAGCTCTTTAGAGGGAAACAGGATATTCTGTGGTAGGTCAGGAAATGAGGAAAGAGACAGTAGGATGGAGAGTGTAAATAAGGAAAAACAGATCTACGGGACACGGAAGAGGGTTTAGTGGTGGAGGCATGTGGCATCCATTGAAATGAGACAAGTTTCCTGTCCTTTAAAACAAATTTACCAGCTTTTCATATCTACAGGGAGACCACACAGTGTTTATCATCAAATTTGCTAGGATGGATTTCTGGACTTCCCCCACGCCCTCTATTCCCACGTACCCCACCTTCTCAAAGAAACAAGAAAGGAAGTGAACTGGGGTGGTGGGAGGCTCAGTGACTATAGGAGAAACCCAGGAGCTTCACGTAGATCTGGGATTGTGACATGCAATTCTAGGCCAGGCCTGCTGCCAAGTCCCACAGAAAGCAAATACACACCCAGTGTTTTAGCCGCAAGTTAGCACTGAAACAGGGCCCATTAGTGATTTGTAAACCATTATTGTTGGCACAGTTACGACCTCATCTGGAATTAGGTAGACGCAATTTTAAGGGGGCTTATTTAGATCATTAGCTTACTGCTGGTTTATTCATTCATTCCTTCATTTTGCCAGTCGCAGTCTTGCCTTTGTGCTAGACCAGCAGTCTGTCTGGGTTTTCCCTACATGTATTGTTGGTTTCTCAAGGAATACGAGAGGATGTAGTGTATTTCATATATAGGCCTGGCCCTAACGAAGCTTTTCATGTGAAATCATCTATGCTGGTTTCCCCTTCCAACTGGCTGAAATGGAGGTGATGCCCCTTGAAATTCTGTATCATTTTTACACTGTCTTTATAAATTGAAATATTCAGGTTATGCTGGCCTCATACAATTTGTTGGGAAATATTTCCTTTTCCTTTATTTTCTAAAACAGTTTGTGTTAACACTGTAATTATTTTTTCCCTAAATATTCAGTAGAATTCACCAGCGAAACCATGGGGGCCTAGGGTTTTGTTTGTGGCAAAACTTTGAATAATAAATTCAATTTATTTAATAGCTATAGGGCTATTCGAATTTTTTTTACTTCATTTTGCCTCAGAATTGGTAAGATGTATTTTTCAAGAATTTGTTCGTTTCATCTAAGTCATGGAATTTGTTGGCATAAAGTTTTTCATAATGTTCATTTCTTACCCGTTTGATATATAAGATTTGTGGTGATTATCCTCCTTTCATTCCTGATATTGGCAATTTGTGTCCATAATGTAACTTTGGGGACCAAGTATTGATGATGGTGAAGCCACAAGATGGAATAAACCTTGGTCTTTCAATCACATTTTGGTAGAGAGCTGCCAGCTAGTCAGAGATGCCTGCGTCGTGTTACATGAGCAAGAAAGAAACATCGATCACTGAGGTTTGGGAGGATTGCTTGTTAAAGCAACTAGCATTACCTCACCTACTGCAGATCATCAGGACTGGTTTCTGAATTTATATTCCTTGCTGCACTGTGGCCCCTGGAGGCTCAGGGCCATGATAATACTGCTCTTTGGAAGCACTGGAACAACTGTTCTTACTGCTTCGCGCAGTACTTGGTTAATATTAGGTTCTCTGTAAATGTTTCTTGAATATACGTGAATGACTGAAATGGTTCCTGTGTGTTTGGAGCCTTGAGGTTTTCTTTCCCTGGGATGAGTGACTCCACTCCAAGCTGGAGCTCCCAAGAACAAGCAGGATTCGCTGGCGGTATCTTTTCCATCTCCGGTCTCCTTCCACTCCCTTCTCACTGCTTTCTGTGTCCTGTCTCTGTTCAGAACCACATCAGACGATCACTGTCAAAGACCTTTACAGAGGTAAAATCTCTTTCAATTCAGATCCCATTAGAGGGGAATTCAGAACAGGATAGACATGGCTGGGCTAGTGTTTGCTTTTCCTTTCTCACCAAAACACACTGGAAAAAAACCCCAAAAACTCCACCAAACACTACTACCACTCAGAACTTGATGCAAATGAACTTATAAAAATAGATCCCAGGGAGGAACGTTGAGATTACTCGAAAGAACAAACTTTTAAAGGATTCTTCCAGTGACATCAATTTAATGCCTTTGCATATATATAATAGACTAATTATAAATTATACTTAATTAAGGTAGATATTAGCTTCATTGCTGGAAAAAGCATATTTTGCTGTATCTTAGCATATGTTCCCATAAAATAATTTCGTCAAAATATCAAAAATATTTTCTCGTTCAGACTTACACCAATTTGGACTAGCGCTCTTAGACAAGGAGTGCTGGCGAGGGGCTCTGTGCAAAGTAACCGTTGGCTGAAGGTTGGGTGCCTCCTGCAGGTATTCGGTGGTCCTTCTAAGTGGGAATGGACACATTCAAACACATTCAATTTGCTGGGTTCTAGATAACTTTTTGAGTGTTTTTAAAGTGGTAACAAATGTTTAGAGCCAAGTTTCATTTCAGTGGTGCTTTTTCTTAATTACTTGCTGACAACTTTACGACTCCGTTTAAAGCAGATAGGTGTTGTCCTAATTCTCAAAATATCTCTGTTCTTTGTCTTGCCTCATATATGCTAAAGAGTTTCTACAGTACTCCTTTTTCATGCATCACATACATTCTTAGAAAAGTCAGTAGGCCTCCCTCAGTATACTCGGCAAAGACATTCCAGCAAACATTTATTATAAGGCAAACATTATTTTCCATTCCTATCTGGAGATTTCTTCATCAAGAGAAAACCCTCCAATAGATTGAGCTGAAAATTCTGGCTGCCTAACTGAGTGGCATAGGGTGTGCTCTAGGAATTGTGTGGTTCCTGGCGTTTGCAGTCCCTCCTTAAACCAGGCCCTTCCTGTTACATCACCTTTCTCAGTTCTCGGATTCCCTTCAGTGCCCACCTGTTCTCAGCCCACGATAGCCCCAGGTGTTTACACAGTATCTAGGAATTCCCTGATTTCATACTCACCTCTCTGAAACTCTGCTTCCCTTTTCCCTGATGGTTGTTTAGCATCCCCTGAAGCTGTGATTGTACCTCCATGGAAGATGTCTCCATCTGATCAATGAAAGATACCCATCTGCACATCTCCTTAATTGGAGGCTTTAGATTCTGTAAAGTGCAAATACAGTTTGGTTAGTTTAAATTCTATATATAATTAACCAGAGGGACTAAGTTAAGAGCAGACAGATAGTGGAGTAAAACCTTGCCATAAAGTGTGTTGCTTTAATAGTGAGGATGATTGAAACTGTTACCTATTATTGCGTGCTGTGTTCTGGATGTTACTATAAATACTTTACAACATATAGTATATCATTTGATACTGTTTGTTTCATAGAAGCCTTATTAAGTAAGCACCGTTATTACTCCCACTTTACAGATGAGAACACTAAGGTAGAGAGAGGATAAATAATTTATCCAAGCTTATACATCTTGTCAGTGGTGTCCACTACACACATTCAAATATTTCTTGTTGAAGGATCTTCCTCTTGCTCAGAGTGTGCATATAATATCTCCTTTTGCTGTAAAAGAGAAGTATTATGATGGTTATTCTTATCTCTAAATGCCATCTAGATAAAAAGGTTTCTCTCTATATTTTAAAGCTATACTCATATTAACAGCAAAATCATTTTACGTCATATCCTAAAATAATATCTTGGCTTTTAACCCAGAAATGTCAGGTCTAAATTTTTAATTTAATAAAATATTTTACAAATTGAATTTGAAGTCATCACAACCATCATTATGATCAGTAGGAGTGATTCTCATTATAACCAATTTGATCTCTCTTAATAAGGTATGGTATTACAAAATTTGCCAGTTTTTACTAGTATAATCCACGTTGTAAAAATAACTAGAGGGAGGCTGGCACCTGAAACTCTTTCTGCCTTACCTTCTCTATGGTGTGTTATGAGGATTACATGTAAAAATATATATAGTGTCACTTATGTTAAAGTCCTAGTCAAATGTTAATAAATTAACTTAATATTGTATTTTATTAAGCATTTATAAAAAAAATTTAGGCATGTTTATTCCTCATGGGTTTGGGTAGGTTTTTGACAAGATATTTGTTTAAAGAATTCATTCTTCAGATTTAATTCTGCTGCCTCTATAATTCTGCATGTTTCTGCAGTAGATTAATTGCATTGAAAGCCCCAAGTTTCCTTCGAGATTTGCAAATGTTAATCACTATATATAAAGCTAGATAAAAAACAATTTTTTTCTGTATAGCATGGGGAACTATATTTAATATCTTGGAATAACTAATGAAAAGAATATGAAAGCAAATATATTATATATACGCATGACTCGGACATTATGCTGTACACCACATATTGACACATTGTAACTGACTATATATCAATTAAGAAAATAAAATGAAAGCCCCAAGTTTCCACTCCTCCTACTTTGGGAGGGGCAGTTTGACCCAGCTCTTGACTCTGTGGTCAGCTACATGCCTTGTTTTGGCCAATGGGATGTTAATAAATGTGGTACAAAGTATGCATTCTGGACTCAATCTTTGCTGCTGTTGCATCTTTGCCATAACTGTGAGATCATGACCATACTAGCCCATTAAAAGACTGTAAAAGACGCATAGAGAAGATTCAGGTCATCTGAGGCCATCCAAGACCAGTCTGCCTCTAGCCAACCTGCCGGCTGTCCACAGACTCAAAAGTGAGCCTAGCCAAGATCAGCAGAACTGCCCAGCTGATATATAGACCAGTGAAAAGTACTATGTTATTATTTTAAGCCACTATGCTTTGGGATATTTTGTTATATAGCAATAGCTAACAGATACAACCTTAATTGCAGCAATAATCATTACTGTTTATGTGTTCCCATTTGACTGCATATTGTAGCTGCTCAGAATAGTGGTTTAGACCCAGGCTGCCTGGGGTTCAAATCCCAGTTTTTAAATTTATTTCACTTACAATAGTGCCTGTCACTACTAAACATGTTAAATAAAATGCTATATGGCCAGATTTGGGGCAAGTGTATGCACAAGTGATCTCTTTCTGTCCCTTCAGTAACTCTTGTGAAGTAGATAGTGCTACACCCACGTAGTAGATGTGGGTACCAAGGCTCAGAGAAGTTAAGAAACTTGCACGGTATCATAGTCAGTAAGTGGTGGAGCCAAGCTTATGAACCTAGGTCTGGCCATGTTTATAATCACTATTACAAATACATTGCTGTAGCTTCTTACCCATTTTGGCTTTCTTTTGAAATTTTGGTCCCAATTTCAGTCTTGCGCCCCAAGTAGAATTTTAAAAAATAAATTGAGAAATCTAAATAATATTTCTGTTATTATTAAGGAGAGGATATACCAGAGAAAATGTGGACCCAGCAAAGTGCTGGGTATTCCCTTTTACTTGCCAAAGGTACCTTGACATTAAAATCTTACTTACATATGCCAGTTTTGGTCATGGGAAATGAAGAGAAATGAAAACCACACTGGCTAAATCACATCTATTTAATACAGTAAACACTTTATTAAACTAGACTTGTTGCTGGATTTGAGGATGGAGTTGGGGAATAAACCTAAATGAACTTACAGTATTTGAATTATAGATTTGTTTCTCAGGTGCAGTTTTATTTAGGTAAACAGTATTTTCATGGCAAATACGGTAGTTTATAGCTCTTGCTGTGCAATTACACGATAATAATTAAAATTTAGTCCTCACCTCTTCCCCATCCCCTGCTGAAGGATATGGAATTATAATGAAGTAAATTGCTTAAACTCACCCTCCTGTCATTATTCATTGTTAATTTCTTTGGAAAGACAATAATGATAGAAGGATCCTAAATTCTGGACTGCAGGATCTATATTACTGAGACTTTATAATCCCTTATTTTTCTAGATTTTTCACACAACTTTTGATTATTGTTACCCACAAGCAACAAAATCTTAAGGTGTCCCTTTCTTGTGCACATGATAACAAGTCATACAAAGAAAAATCCATTGGAGTCAATTCTTTGGAATCAGACTTTGGACAAAGTGGCCTGCATAATCCACAGCCTGGATAACTTGCCTCTGGACTCTGGATTCCGTTCTGAATGTACTTTTCAAAGTGTTCAGTTTCTGTTTTCTTTTACTCTGTCCAGTAAAGGAGACTCTGACTGTTGTTTAACAGTTTCTGCCTGGAACCAATCTCAAATGACCCAGGTTTTTCTGTCTTTTATCCTGTACCTCAGAATCATAATCTGCCTCCACCAAATGTTTGAGGGCTGTAATTCACCCCAGGGAGCTCAGGACCAGCCGCTTTGCATGGACGGTGACAAGTGTGTCAGCTAAGATTGATGGGCAGCCTTCTACGTCAGGAGCTTCCCTGCTGAAGATGGGCTGTTGTTGCCTACACCCAAATCCCCATGCCTAGGGATAGGCCAGTGCCAAGTCCAGACTCATGGACAGATAATTATTATCGTAGTAAAGTAACTTCAAAGAAAAAGTGGAATTCTGTGGCCGTGAGATCACGGTAGATCTGAGTGCAACTTTTGCAGTGTTTCATTAGTTTTTCTCTGGAAGAGTCCAGGAAGTGGCATGCATGAGACTTTCTGGCTCACAGATTTTGCTGTGCGTCTGGCAAAAAAAAAAAAAAAGAAAAAGAAAAAGAAAAAAAGAAATCTTAAGAAATATGTTTATGGTGCCCATATCTTAAGAAGCTTTTACTTGATCTTGGCAGGGCAAGCTGTTGTTCGAACAATTGAAAACATCTTTTTTAACTGTTTCCAGAAAGCATTTGCAAACACCCCCAAGTAAGGTTACATATTTACAGTTCATCTCTAAGCCTCAATTAAAGCTGTTGTTGTATAGCATTTGTTGCCTCTAATAGCCTGACACCATAATAATATTATACAGTGTCCCAAGATAATGAGAAGAATCTCTAACATCTGCTTATACTCAGAGAACAAAGGAGAACTGGAAGGATGTGTCCTGCAACACTTGGGAAGCACTGCCTTTGCTTGCTGGAGACACAGGGTGGTTTTTCCAGTGGATTGTTTCTCTGCCATCCAGAGGCAATGGCAAAATGTTCTGGAAGAAGTGGGGAAAGTTTACCTCAGATAGGCCACTCATGCTGGGGGCTCAGCAAGACTGACCTCATTACCTCATTAGGGGAACCATTTCTCAGCTCCTCCAGAATGGTTAAAGATTGTGTTTTTAATGACCATTTCTTTTCTGTGGTGAAAGCATTTAAGATTTACTCTTTTAGCAACATTCAAGAATATATTATTAGTAGCTATAATCACCATTCTGTACATTATATCCCCAGAATTTGTTAATCTGATAACTGGAAGTTTGTACCCTTTGACCAATATCTCCCCAGTCTCCCCCTTCCCCTCCCAAGCCTACTGATCACTGATCTACTCTGTTTCTCTGTTTGGCTTTTTTAGATTACACATAAGTAAGATCATACTTATTTGTCTTTCTCTGACTTATTTCACTTTGCATAATGCCCTCGAGTTTCATCCAAGTTGTAGCAAATGGCAAGACTTCCTTCTTCATGGCTGAATAATATTCCATTGTATATGTATGCTTCATCTTTTTTTAAAAACTTTTTTTTTATTGAGTTATAGTCAGTTTACAATGTTGTGTCAATATCCAGTGTGGAGCACAATTTTTCAGTTATACAAGAACATACATATATTCATTGTCACATTCTTTTTCGCTGTGAGCTACCACAAGATCTTGTATATATTTCCCTGTGCTATGCAGTATAATCTTGTTTATCTATTCTACATATGCCTATCAGTATCTACAAATATTGAACTCCCAGTCTGTCCCTTCCCACCCCCTCCCCCTTGGCAACCACAAGTTTGTATTCTATGTCTATGAGTCTGTTTCTGTTTGGTATTTATGTTCTTTTTTTTGTTTTGTTTTGTTAGATTCCATATGAGCAATCTCATATGATATTTTTCTTTCTCTTTCTGGCTTACTTCACTTAGAATGACATTCTCCAAGGACATCCATGTTGCTACAAATGGCGTTATGTTGTTGTTTTTTATGGCTGAGTAGTATTCCATTGTATAAATATACTGCCTCTTCTTTATCCAGTCATCTGTCGTTGGACATTTAGGCTGTTTCCATGTCTTGGCTATTGTAAATAGTGCTTCTATGAACTTTGGAGTGCAGGTATCTTTTTGAAGTAGGGTTCCTTCTGGATATATGCCCAGGAGCAGGATTCCTGGGTCATATGGTAAGTCTATTCCTAGTCTTTTGAGGAATCTCCATACTGTTTTCCACAGTGGCTGCACCAAACTGCATTCCCACCAGCAGTGTAGGAGGGTTCCCTTTTCTCCACAGCCTCTCCAGCATTTGTCATTTGTGGACTTTTGAATGATGGCCATTCTGACTGGTGTGAGGTGATACCTCATTGTAGTTTTGATGTGCATTTCTCTGATAATTAGTGATACTGAGCATTTTTTCATGTGCCTATTGATCATTTGTATGTCTTCCTTGGAGAATTGTTTAGGTCTTCTGCCCACTTTTGGATTGGATTGTTTGTTTTTTTCTTACTAAGTCATATGAGCTGCTTATATATTCTGGAGATCAAGCCTTTGTTGGTTTCATCGTTTGCAAAAATTTTTTCTCATATTCTGTAGGTTGTTCTTTTGTTTTACTTATGGTTTCCTTGGCTGTGCAGAAGCTTGTAAGTTTCATTAGGTCCCATTTGTTTATTCTTGCTTTTATTTCTATTGCTTGAGTAGACTGCCCTAGGAGAGCATTTCTGAGGTGTATGTGAGATAATGTTTTGCCTATGTTTTCTTCTAGCATGTTTACTGTATCTTGTCTTATGTTTAAGTCTTTGATCCATTTTGAGTTTATTTTTGTGTGTGGTGTAAGGGAGTGTTCTAGCTTCATTGATTTACATGCTGCTGTCCAGTTTTCCCAACACCATTTGCTGAAGAGACTGTCTTTATTCCATTGTATGTTCTTGTCTCCTTTGTTGAAGATTAGTTGACCAGAATTTTGTGGGTTCATTTCTGGGTTCCCTATTCTGTTCCATTGGTCCATATGTCTGTTTTTGTACCAATACCATGCTGTTTTGATGACTGTAGCTCTATAGTATTGTCTGAAGTCTGGGAGAGTTATTCCTCTAGTCTCTTTCTTTTTCTTCAGTAATGCTTTGGCAATTCTAGGTCTTTTGTGGTTCCATATAAATTTTATTATGATTTGTTCTAGTTCTGTGAAATATGTCCTGGGTAATTGGATAGGGGTTGAATTAAATCTGTAGATTGCTTTGGGCAGTATGACCATTTTAACAATATTGATTCTTCCAATCCAGGAGCATGGGATATTTTTCCATTTTTTAAAGTCTTCTTTAATTTCCTTAATCAGTGTTTTATAGTTTTCCATGTATAAGTCTTTCACCTCCTTGGTTAGATTTATTCCTAGGTATTTTATTACTTTGGGTGCTATTTTAAAGGGGATTGTTTCTTTTCCTGTTGATTCATCATTAGTGTAAAGAAATGCAACTGATCTTTTTTAACATTAATCTTGTAACCTGCTACCTTGCTGAATTCTTTGATTAGTTCTAGTAGTTTTTGTGTCGACCTTTTAGGGTTTTCTATATATAGTTAGCAAGAGCCCCACTTGGGAAGAGGTTTAAGATGAATCTGCCTTACGCCATACTCTGCTTTCTTGGGGTCATACTCTATAGGGACAAGGATCATTGGTCTCAGTCTTTATGAAGTAGGAACTTGAGACATGATGAAGGGAAATTACTTGCTTAAAGAAACATAACAGGTAGGGGAGGGTGTAGCAAAACTGGAACCCCCTGTGTATGCTTTCTGATTTGCCAGGCAATGCTGTGCTCTTGTCGGTTTAACAGAACTGTAGGAGAAAACATAGTTGTCTTATTAATTAATTGAAAGAGAGGAAACAGTAATGACTATGGAGGGCATTCATTGGTTGACTTCCTAGTGCTTTCCAGTCTTACCCTTTCTCTTTTCTAACAGAACTATGACTTTTCTCCCTTGCAATTTATTGAGCCTTATCCTGGTTTAGATACCCCTAGATGCAAACCTGCCACAAAGATTTAAGTGAAAGTAATTTATTTGGGAGACATACTGGTGGGAGAGTGAGGAATTGTGGTGGGGAGGGGCAAGGTCAGTGAAGGGTGTATTAACTAATCCCTGTGGGCAACTAGTGCTCAGGACCTCTGGGAAACTCTGGATGCTCTGTGGAACCCGCCTCAGAGTCCTTCTGACTGAAGAGTGAGGATGCTGGGTTATTTGGATTCTCATTCCCTGTTAATCCTTAGTTGAGCGCTGTTCCTGGGAGCATTAACTCTGGAGCTTCTCGCTTGCTCTGTGCAGGGGCCACAGGTTCCTGTGGTCGGGGGGGAAAAGCTGTCCAGCAGAAATAGCAGGTGTTTGCAGTGAGTAGATTGAGGGCTGAGGGGAGACATGTGGGCACCAGCAGTGACTCTGCCCCATCTCAAGAGGAAGGCCTTTATTGGCTGAAAGTAATCGACACAGTCTCTCCCCATGGACACTGTCATCAATTTGCTATTTGGCTACATGACTTCTAATCAGTCTATGTCAGGAGTTCGACTCAAATCCCAGACTTCAGTCAGCTGTTGCAAGAGCTGATTCTCTCTTCCTCATTAAATATGAAGAAGCAGGAGGCCTTGGAAATTGCAGGTGGCCATGCTGGGAGCAGTGAGAAGAACCACCTTAGCCTGAGGATGTGTGGCCAAGACTGAAGGCAGAGAAAGGGGGTCCCTATCATAGGAACTGAGCCCTGCATTAAGGTTTATACAGAGCTGTCTGCCCTAGGGCCACTGTGATAAAAGTACCAAAAACTAGGGGGCTTAAATACAACATAGTATTTCAACTATCATGAATTCAACTATCTCACAGTTCTGGAGGCCACAAGTCTAAAATCACAATGTCAGCAGGGCCAAGTGCCCTCTGATTCCTCTAGCCGGGAATCCTCCCTGCCTCTTCTGGCTTCTGGTACATGCTGACCATCGCTGGCATCCCTGGGCTTGTAGATGCATCACTCTAGGCATGTGACCATCTTCCCCCTGTGTCTCCACACCTTCCCTCTGCACGTCTGTGTCTGTGTCCATTTTTCCCCTTTTTATGAGGACACCAGTCATACTGGATTAAGGCCCACCCTAATGGGCCCATTTTAACTTGATTACCTCTGTAAAGACCCTATTTCCAAATAAAGTCACATTTTGAGGTACTGGAGGTTAGGATGTAAGTATTTTTTTCTGGAGGAACAGAATTCAACCTGTAACAGAAGCAAAGCTTATTCAGCGATGATAGGAAGTAAGTCTGTTTTGGTTTAAGGGTATTTGGGTTGAGACTCTCTGTTGCCTGCAGTTTCATCTTACTTACCAATTCCTTGATCTGTGGCTTTGGATAAAATAAGACAGAAAAACCAAAGCAAGTGGGGGACTTGCTGTCTCTGAGCCAGCGTGGCTGGCACGTGAGAGCGTGCAGCAAGCACTAGGCACTGCCCAGGTGCTCGGTAAAATGTTCCGGAAGGGCCACCATCCGCGTATTGATTCAACGTGAGTTTCCTGAAGTCCCTTCTTCCCCAGCGTGTCAGGTACTGTTCAAGGTATTGGGAATATAGCAGTAAATAAAAAGATGTACTTTCTTGCCCTCAATGGAGTTTATATTCTACTAGGGGAGATAGTAAAAAAGAGAAACCAGTAAAATGTAGAGTACCTATTACAAGCATAGGGAGTATCGGGAGGCCTGGAATATTAGATGGAGAGGGCAGGCAAGGCCTCCCTAGTCAGACATTTGGATAAAGACCCAAAGAAAGTGATGTAGATATTCCTGTAGTATATCCTAATGGGAACATGGTATCCAGTGTGGCTCTAACCGGAAACTTAAGTGGGTTAAAAGCCAGAAAAGCTTACCTGTAGACGAGTCTCTATTCTCCAAGGGGGATTATAGCTAGAAGCTTTTGTGTTTGAAGGGAATTTGGTTTATTTCCACCTGGTCTATCTTGGACACCTGGAGAACTCTACAAACCACTGAGTCTCTTTGCAGGAAATGAGCCATGGCAAAGGTTGAGTCTAACTCATGACAAGCTGAATGTGTCTTTAAAAGCTTTAAAAGCTGAGACATTACGAGCTTTATGAGCATTCTGTTTTCAGAACTATGAAAAAGAAAGAGCAGGACCAAGTCTGTTGTAATGCCCCTTGGGACTTATTATTTTTAACAGCAAAATATTGATTTTCTAAAACATCCAAATATACAAGGTGTGGCTTGAAGACCCACGACTGATTACAAGCACCCTATGAAAATCAGCTGTATTTCTTCTAAGGTCTTATAGATGAGTAACAAATATTGAGCAATGCCTTAGACCTAGTGGAATACACTGTTTATACAGAAGGACTCTCCATGCTCCAAATTGATGTCAAGAAGGATAGTTTGTCACTCTGCCAGCTTGTATCATTTAGCATAATTTTTTACAACTCCAAATTAAGACAGCAACCATCAGTTAAGTAAGCAAAGTATTTAGTGCAGATGGTAAACATAGTTATACCCTACTAAATTATTGCTCTTAGATAGTAGCCCCATGAATAGTAGATGATTGTGAGTTTCCAGTATCCATGGTGGTAGTGATAACAGTAGTTGGATACAGGAATGGGAAACTTCAAAAATGTCTCCTTCTATAGGCAAAATTAAGTTGTAGAAATTTACAACTGATGTGAATTATTAAAGGTTCAGTTCAAGATGCTAAAAGAGAGAGAGAGACCAAAATTCAGAGGCATGAACAATACACAAGTTTGCTTCTCTCTGATCTAAGTCTAGAAACAGGTGGACAGTCCAGGGTGGGTAGGCAGGTCTACTCTCTAAGGTCACTGAGGACTAGGTTTCTTCTATCTTGTGGTTCTGCCATCTGTCAGGTTGCTGTCCTCATCTCTCTGGATGAAGCTGTCTCACCACCACTGTGGTTGCTTTCCAACCTTTAGGAAGGAGAAGGAGCAATTTGAGGAGCAGCAGCTTTTTTAATGACACAACCTGGATGCTGAACATATCACCAACTCTCAGGTGACCAGAGCGTAGCTGTGAAGGATGCTGAAAACATCTCAAGCTGTGTGGCTTTGTTCCCTGCCCAAACTCCTGGGGTTCAGTTACCCCCAAAAGCAAAAATTAGAATGGATATCAGGAGACAGCTGAAGTAAAAATGCTGTGGTTTCTCTCAGGAAGAAGGAATGGAATTTGGACGTTCAGGGCTGATAAAACTTTGGGAGGCATTCATTTACGTAACAACCACCATGTACTGAGGATATGATGTTTTCCTCACGGTCATACAGTCCAGTTGGAAAGATAGGCAGTTAAATAGAAATTAGTAACACGTGAAGATGTTGCAGTTGGGGAGATACACATACTATGAGAACAAAGAACACGAGAACCTAATGTAGTCCAGGGGCAGAAGGAGCAGTGATGGTTTCCTGGGGTGATCAGTGCTGGGCTGAGACTTCTGTGCCAGGTCCTGTTTGGGTAGAAAGTGGATATTGTTCTAAGGGTGGGACTCAGAGACACAGTGAAACGTCAGAGAATCCTCCAAAGATGGGAGTCATTTACAAGGCTGCTGCAGGAAGTCTTAACCCAAGGCAGGAGCAAAGGGAAAGCATGTAGAATTTAGCCAGAAACGAAGGATTACTGAACTTGGAGGAAATTTTCTTGGCACCAGTCTTGTAGCAAAGAATAGAATCATGATGAGCCCCAGATTCTGGGTCATCTGCAGTGGTTTGAAATGTGGACCTGGTTATTGTTTGGCCTCAAGCACCAATAAATCGATCAAGCTTTTCAACAAGAATTAGAATATTCCTATAATTCCGCATAAATCATGTCTTTTGGAAAGGTAGGAAGTGGTAGGAATCACATCTGTTTGGTTGTTTGGCACCAAAGTCTTAGCTCTCCTAGTGTTTGTCTGGTGTTTCTTTACTGAAAGAATTTGTAAGTTTGAATCATGATGAAATCTATTTTATTGAGAGAGTTGCTTTTGAGAATGGATAGCAAATTGTCCTAAAAAAAAAAAAAGTCATAGAAAAATATAACAAGGTAACAATTGGGTGGGAATGGGGAAACCTGACAGTTTTTGCTAGTTTGGAACAAAACGTTTCATTTTTTCTGCTTTGGAACAGGATGGGTCCTTTTCTCTCTCTCTATTTTATTAGGTTTTGGTTTTAGTGCAGGCTCTGTGCTGCTGGATGATTTTAATTCTACCTTTCTTTAGCTTATTTATTGCAAGCACTTACTGAGTGCCATGGTGAAGGGTTGCCAGGAGGTGCAGGCTCTGCATATTGCTAGGGGCTAGGTGTTAAGGTTATGACAATGAAAAAGGCAGACTTAGTTCCTAGAGCACATGATATGAACACAGGGCTAGAAATTGAAGCACATCCCTCATGAGCTTTACTTCTGAAATGCTGTGTGTCTTTGGCCAGTTATTCAACCTCTCTCTTCTATAAAATTCAATAATGAGAATGACCATAGTATTGGGTTTTTTTTCCCTTTCACTCTGTTCTTACCTTCTGGCCAAACTCTACCATATTTGGTTCTTTCACTGTGGCTGGGACATGATTCATCTTTGACAAAAACCTCATATGAAATATGCCAAAAGCTTCTCCTTTCTAAGATTGCTTGGAGAAAGATGACTCTGAAAGTATTTGTGAGAAGGACGGAGGCTTCCCCGTCACAGACACTCTGTGTTTTTACTCACAGGATGGAAGCTTAGGTATCCCTTAGCATTCCATGCCCAGCCGAGGCCATTTCCATTGTCTCCTACACTTTAGAGACATTCTGCATGGAAGAATGGAATGTGGGGACATTTTTTCTCCCAGCATTTGATAGGAGTCACAGCATGGATTGAGTCTTAACATTACATTAATTGAGTTATATGCTAGACACTGTGTTACATATATTACCTTATTTAGTGCAAGGAACAAGTCAACAATGAGACGTTACTATTCCCATTATGAAGATGAGTAGGTTGAGGTTGGGACAGACTAAGAAACAGCTGATAGATTGTAGAGGCAAGATCGAAACCCCTCTCTTAGACTCTCATGCCCATGCTTACTTGCACAAAAATGGTTTTCCTGGAGCTGATGAAATTCCGACACTAATTAGTCTGGATGGGTTATCCCTGCTTCTTTTGAGAACCCAGGTGAGCCTCAGCTGTCTGGGAGAGCAAACTCTTTCAAGACTGGGGTGAAATGAGACAGATTTGAGCTGAGAAAGGAAGTTGGCTGGAATACTTGCTCACTTTTTTGACTTACTGGCAAGAACAGGCCATTGTTTGTTTAGCAAATGATTAGAGTTCATCACCCTGTTTGTCCTTCGAGATGCCAATAAAACATTAACAAATCTTTTTTAACGTCTGTGGTTTTGAAAACTTGTTCCAAATTTATGTCCAAACCAGGTCTGCAGGGAATGTGTGTGATTGCCTTATACACAGCAGAAATTGTTCTTGCCCTGTGCGTTGTGCTGTAATTATCTGACTGTGGGTCTCTGAGGGGCAGGGTGGGCAACTCAGTCATTGTAGGACCCTTAGCACCCACCACGGTGTCTGGCATACGGCTCCACAAATGTCCATTGAAATGAACTGGTATCCCCATTCTGGTCCACGACTAAAGAAATCAGATTTACATTCAAATAAACTGATGCCAATCTGGTCATTTCCAACTCCCTCTGTTCCTGGGGAAAGTGTGGGCTTGGTTTACTCTGAGTTTTACTTCGCTTTACCCAGAGGGTCGGCATTGCCTTAATGCCTCACCTACTCCCCCTTCTTCAGGAGAAAGCCCTCGACCTGTGGCACATGGGTTCCCGGAGCCACATCTCATGGGCTGCCAAAGAATTTGACAAGTGGGTAGTAACGTTTTTTCTAACATATCCATCTGATCTGCAAATGTAGCTGCTTGTTTCTCTAAGCAAAAAGAAGGGAATCCAGAGAGAAGTTAGGGGAAGGCCATAATAATCTTGAAATATATAAAGTCTGGAGAGCTGCTTGGGAAGTGGTTCTCTTCACTGGCACAGGAAGGCAGAGAGAAGCGCATGAGTGAGGACACCTGCTCCGTGGTCTGAGTGGGTCTATTTGCATTTTCACTGGTAGCATCGCTGTGGCCTTTTTACTGATGTTGGTAATGCGCTGGTACTTAGTTTCAACGATTTTCTTTATTGTGATTTGCAGATCAATCTCCTACACGGTTGTTCCATTTAACCTGTATTCCCTCGGTTCTTTCTTAAAGCAATTTATTGAACATTATCCTAAATTGAACTGCATTTACTATCCCCTGACCCAATTACTTAAGTGGTCCACGTCCATTTGATTTTGGTTGTCTGCTCTCTGGCTGTTTGCTTTCCCTCTGATTTTACTAATAGTTGCGGGAGAGACTATATTTAGTTCTGCTGTCCCTGCCTTCCCACATCCTCTGTTTGAGCAGGGCAACTCATAAAGGCAGCTGTTCTAATTTGAAAAATTCCAGCTCTTCCATCTGTGTGTGGTTTATTTCAACAATTCAATTCTGCAAAGATTTATGGAGTGCCTCCTTTGTGATAGGAGTCAGCCAAGACCGATCTGATTGCCCCCTTTCTCCTCTGGAGTGACTTTGCTAGGCAAAGGTCTGATCACTGAGCAGGGCATCTTAGCTCTGGATCCTGTCGGATGTCTTTCTAACACCAATTTCAACTTCTGGGTTCCTTTGCAAACTCCTTTCACAGTGCACAGCAAACGTCCATCAGGTTGGTTGGCTGCAGTCATTTGTGTGTTTGTTAACTCTGAATTCGTGGTCTGGCCCTGTTTCTTCAGGTGTCCTATCAAAGTCCTTAGGATAGATTCTACTCTTTGTCTAATAACGTTTGTAGAATATGCTTGGTCCTGGTTCATGTCTTGAATTGTTATAAAAAAAAAAAAGTCAGTATCAATACAATTTGTCACTTCCCACCCTTAGGATTTCCTCTTTAAACTTCTGAACTCAAGGAAGATTCACCATCTTCCTTCATTTCTCCTAACCCTGTAAACCAACACTGTGTTTTTATTGGCCTTCAGACTTGTTTAAGTAGAGCTAGTGGTGGGAATGGAAAAATTTTTTTTTCCTGGGAAATCTAACTATTTATACTGCATGAGTAAAGACATCTTTAAACAGAGCTCCCTTCTGGTCTTTTCTGATTTCTATCCTGGTGTGAAAATGACATTTTGTTAAGCTTTTCTATTATTTGTTAATTCCCATGTCCATCTTGTGAGGTCAGAGCTGCTGTCGCCAATTTGCTGCTTAACTCCCATTATGACCAATTCTCCCCTAACCCATGGGGAGCCCAGTCCCAGGTGGCGTTCTCCTCGCCTGCAGCGTCCTACTCTATGGAGTCCCAGGCAGTACAAACAGGATTTGACCTGTTCTCATGAGGCAGAGAGAAGATCTTGTCTAAAGCCACTTAAGAGCTCACTGGCTGAAAACCCAGAAATTCCAGATTTGGGGATATTTGCCCTGATCATTCAACCATGCCATAGTTCAAGCCTCGGGTTATATTTTGAGTGACAGCAATTTGATTCAACCATGACATTGAACAGGAGATTGAATTACCAGGGTGTTGAGTTTACTGAAGGGAAAGACAAAACAAAGTAGGAGAAATGGTAGCGATGGAGAGAGGCAGAATTTGGTGGCAGAATGGAAGGCAATGGAATTAGTCTGCTATTTGAAAGAGCCAAGACTGTGGGGATTATGCTAACGAGCCCACGAAGTGCTTTTTAAAAATTTATGGGCAATTCAGGGCCTTAGTGAAATGCCTTCTTGTGTTACAGCAAAAATAAGGCCCTGATTCTTAGCCAAATAGAAAAATGAAAGACATATTAAAGAAAGAAACAAATCTTTTTATTTTATAATATGACCTTTTATTTTAGAAATGCTTTCCCCTTTCTTTCTTTTTAGATTTATTCTATGGTGAATGGGAGAGAAGGATTTGATTAGCCTCACTTTTTATCCTTGCTCCTTTTCCTAGGGGTGTCTGGATTCCTCTAGGCTCTGTTATCAGTGTGAGGATATGGCCGTTTGGCAAATAACTGGAGGAAATATGAGAGCTTTTTTTGTTTGCAGCTGTATTGTATTCCAAAAGGAAATGTGGTTCTATTACAAGTTGGCCATATAAACTCAAATGTCCGGACCCTAATACAACTGTGCTCTCGTAAAAGGGAGACCCAGGCCGGGTGTTTTGAACATTAGGTGCTAGAAGTTCTTTTTATGAAATGTGCTCTTTCTCTGTATTTGAGATTCAAAACTTTGTGTGAAAGTATACCTCTTCAGGAAAGGATGGCTTACCTTTCTCTCAAGAATTAAAGAGGAATATCTAATGCAAACAGCCTGGTGTGAACCATCTCCTTCTTGGATATAAGAAGCTTCCCCTTCAATCTGTTTGTCTCAATAGAATGAAACTGGCTACTTCTGGCGTTTGGCATTTGTTATAGTAGCTTGTATTTTTTCCAGATGACTTTAGTGTATATGTCAGCACTATGTACCTAGAGCTCAGTTTTTTAAAAAATATAGAGTGGAATTCAGTCTAATCCTTTTATACAGAGGGAAATAAAGCCATATGGAAAGATTTCATTTTTCAACTGTACTTTTAGCAGAGAGAAAATTTAAATTCAGCTTTTGTCAAAAGCAGGTTGCGTTTGTTTCATGTCGTTCTCACTGTTGACTCTGAGATTGAAGAACGTTGCTCTGAGTCTTGGCTTGGAATCATGTACAGCGTATCTCTTGCCCTTGTGTTTGGACAGATGGGAAGAGGAAGGGGGACTCGAGCAGAGATTTCGGGCAGCCAGACCAAGTCAGACATTCTCGGAAACTGACGCAATCTAGGTTTCCGAAGAGATTCTAAAGCCCCAAAGACCTTTGTCAGTTCCACAGTGAGGCGTTGCAGGGAACTCAAGCCAAGCAGTGGCATCTGTGGCCCCTGCTGGGTTGACACACGCCAGCTAAAATAGAAACCCCTCTCCCAAGATAGCTGTACTGCCTTCATCTGGAGATCTTACCACTCTGCGGAATTTGAAGAAAACTCTCAAGGAATCACGGAATAAAGATGTCAGCCAAGAAATGTCCTGGAAGACATCTGCCATATATATGTGTGTGACGGTCTGCTGTTTGGAAAACAAAAATCATATGCAGTGTAGCTTGTCATCTACCCTTTGCTTGAGAAAGATAATGGTTGTGAATAGAAATACATCTGGGTCCCTTTAAAATACCCAGCACCACACTCATTGATGAATGTGTGAATGTTGATTGTAATCAGCCATGGTTGGGTCATCTCTCTTCTCACCTCCAGAATGGGTTAGAGCAGGTTGGAGATTCTGAGGACGTGTTGTCATAGATGGAAGCTCTGAGGGGAAAAGCAGATTCCAATGCGAAAGGCACAGCCATAAAGGAGAGCGTTAGGGGAGAGTCCCTTTACCAGTGAGCTGCTCTTGACTGTTTCATTAAGAGACTAGTGGCTTGGATACTATGGAAAAAGCTGGGTAAGCATATTCAAAACTGTGTGTTTCTTAACAGAGTGATTGGCAGCAAGTGTAGATTAATATGTAAGATTCAATAAAAATTTGAATTGAAAGCAGCTGTGAAGTTATTAAAAATCAAGTAAGGAGGGACAGTATATTTTTATTTTATTTTAGCTGTTTCATTTTTTCTGGCTTTCTATTTTGGTTGCATCTTATGGTTCATATGTAAGACTTTTGAGCTTTCTTTTTGATTCTGAATAAAATTTAAATATTTTGATATGTCACTGTATGTCTTCCCTTAGTGTTCTTGGTATCTAATTAGGGTATTTCAAATTTCAGCTTGCAAGTGATTAGTGAGTGGGAAAATCCAGTTTAACGGTTTGTGACCAGTATTTTTTCTTGCTGTTTTACTGAAGTGTGGTTTACATACAGAAAAGTGCACATACAGCTTGATACATCTCCACAAATTGAACACATCCACGTAACCAGCACCTAGGTCAAGAAGCTCCAGCTCCCTGGAAGCCCCCCACATCATGAATTCTTCAAATCACTATCCCTCCAAAGGTAACCCACTGTCCTGACTTAGAACAGCATAGATTTTTGTTTTGGCTGGTTTTGAACTTTATATAACTAGAATCATAAAGTAGGAACTCTTTTGTATCTAATACTATGTGTGGGAAATTTATATTATTGCAAACAGTTGTGGTGCTTTATGTATGACTATAGCCACACTTATTTATCCATTCCACTGTTGATGAACCTTTGGGTAGTTTTTGATATTTATGAACATTTCTTCTGTTCTTCATTCACTTCATTCACTTCTGTGAACATTCTAAACAAGTCCAGTGGTGGACACATGTACTCATTTCCCCCGAATATGTACCTAGGAGAGAAATTGTTGGGTTACTGGATATGGCATGTTCCACTTTAGTGAGTCCTCCCAAAGATTTTCCCAAAATGGTCATTCCAATTCACAGTGGAATATAATAGAAAAATGGAAATAAAATAGAATGGAATGAAATGGAAAAGAAAATGGATGCCGGCATCATGTGTTGTAGTGGTAACTATGTTTCTTCAAACTTTCATTTCAATTATGTAGACATTTATGTTTGTACTAGATCTCAGTATGAAGTATAGTCCTTTTTTATCTGAGTTTCCATAGAAAAAATTTAAGGAGCCCTTGTCTAATCTTAAGTCTCAAGTCCAAACAATTATATTGACTGTATTGCTTTCATGAGCAACAGAAATTGCCCTAGTGTCAATGAGTAATAGAAAAGGCATTGTTGAAAGTAGGGAGATTATAAGCTTGTTTCGGGTCTGGACTAACTTTTAATAATAATAATAATAATAGTAATAATAATAATATTTATTATTATTTAGAAACACTGTAAAAAGAGCTGCATAGAGAAATGGAGAAATGAAAGCATGAGGTTGAATAATCAGTTGTGATTTGGAGACAGTCAAAACAGCAACCTGGATAATTTCACATTATCATTTCTGGTCATGGGTACTGAGAGTGCTTGTGGAGTGTCCCTTAAAAGTTCTCTCTTCACACACAGTTCCAGCTTACCCATTTCCGCAACCAGGGAGTCAACCACTCCTCATGTCCAAGGCAAAGGGCTAATTCCATCATGATAAGGGAACTGTATAGTTCGCATCAAAACCTATCTTTCTGAGTTTCTTAGTTGATCACCCAGAATGTTTAGAATTCTTTGGAGAATGTAGCAGACATCATAAGAGAGAGTATAGCACAGCTGACTGCCTGAGACTGTATCCTGGTTCTACTGCTTCTGCTACCTATGTCTCCCTCCCTCTCTCCATCCCCTCTTTCCTGTTAAGGTTCTGATTATAAGGGTTGCACCTATTGCATATGGTGGTTCTATCTCTTAGGCTTGTGGCTCTATGTCATTTCCTTGCAAATATCCTTCAAAGTTCTCATTCTTCATGTGGCTTACAAGGCCCTCTGCCCTCTGGCCCCTCCCTTCCTCTTGCTTTCAGCCATATTGTACCCTTTGGTTCTTTGAAAGTGCCGAACTCCATCTGTCTTTAAGGACTTACCATGGGGAAGTTCCCTTTCCCTCTTTTGTGAATTCCTGCTGAGCTTTCAGGGCCCGTCTTAGATGACACTTTCTCGAGGACAGTTTCCCAAAGTGTGAATTATTTGTCCTTGCTCCTGTTGATTTTTGCTGTTTTCTAAATATTCTGTATTGTATTTGCTTATTCTGTTTTCTTCCCCACTGGATGTAGGCTCTCTAAGAGCAAGAGCAATGTCTTTCTCATACATCTTTGTATCTTTAAAACTGTGTTCATCAAGTCAGTCATGAAACACAGGGGTATTCTCTGAAGGGTGGAATTGCAGACGACTTTTTATTTTTGTCTTTCTACTTATCCGTTGTGACTAACTCTTCTACAGTGATCATGCATTACCTGGTTGTAAAACCGTGAAAGTTTGAAATGAGTTAAATATCAAAAAGTAAGTTTAAAAAAAACCCAGATAACTGCAGGAAAAGGATAAAGGTTGGTAACATAATAGTGAGTCTGCTATCTGTGGCTGGTGTTTAAAGAGTGATAGAGTCCAGGGCCCCTGGCCACCCCTGTCCCAAGGTGTGTTAGTAGGATTTAGGGTGTGGAGATTGTAGGATCCAGCTTGTTAAAGGCAGGTGGAATCAGAGAGAAAATGAGTGTGATTAAAGAAGGGAGGGTCATTTAGGAGAAACAGATGGGACCAGCTGTGAAAGTTCTTTGGAAAACTGGAAGAAAAGAAAAGGGTTTCAAGTATAAGAAAAGTAGGAACTACAGAACCAGGAAATATGAGAAAAGGCTGGAGGAATAAGAAGTACAGAGTATAATAGAGAAGAGGGATAAAGGAAAGAAAAAGGAAGGAGAAAAGGAAGAGGGCTCAGTGGGGAAAAAACCTGTCAGAAGGATATTTAGGGATCAAGTCAGGAAGGAACAGGAGGTAAGACTATCACCATGTCCTGCCCCGTGCAGGACATCTGGTCTCCTGCTGGTAGTAGATCTGCCTCACTCAGCCCTCCAGGTGTAGCCGTCTTAGTAACAAGGTCCTGTAGGGATTTCTGAATAGTACCCTTTGGGTCACTCTTTTCTTTGGGAGGTTTTGTCTTCCAAACTTAAGTGCACTGGGCCTCTGGTGTGAGCCATTTATTTAGGTTTTGAAATGTGAGCATTCCATTTGAACTTTCCCTACCCGGCTGTATCTGTGTGCCTGGGACAAAAGACATGACTTAGCTGTCAGTGCACTGAAGTGTGCAGCCTGCCTGTAGGTCAGGTCACAAAGCAAAGCTGTTTAAAAAGTATGGGGCTCCTCTCGGGAGACAGCTATGTGTCCGGGCAGCATTTGTCAGCTGTGCTCAAGATGGAACTGAGGACAGAGAGAAACATCCTGAAGAACACTATTTGAATGGAAGGGCGCCATAAAGTGTTTTAAACTGGTGTGAAGTCAGGTTTGAAGTGTTGAGGTCAGAGGGTAAGTTCTCTTTTCCCTGGAGCCTAAGTCATTCTCTGGCAGAGTTTCATAAATCTAGTTGTGGTAGGTACAAATGGTTGCACTGAGACTCGTAGACTGTGAGTCTTCCTGCTAGTTCACCAAGGGGAAACCTATGGTCCAGAGTTCAGGACAGTCATGTTTCTTTGGGCTTAGTAGGAGGTAATGGTCATACTGTATCATTTATTTTCTTATCCTGCCATAGATCTTTCCTTTAACCGTGGACACTTGGTCTTATAAATGCACACTCTTGGCCACTGTCTACTGAATATGACTAATAAAATTGGTCTTGAAGCTGAAAGGTGGTTAAATTGCTGATGTTATTTTGGGAGAAGAACTTAACCTTCATGAGATGATTAAATTCAATATAAGGGACAACATGGGTTGAGTAAGGCAAAACTTGCTTTATGGTGTAGCCTTGAATTTATTTATGAGGTTATAGAGATGATTGTTGAGTTTAGTTGTTAAATCTGTAAACAATCAGAGACCGTAGAGTTAGGCAGAGCTAGGATGGCCCTCTGGCTCCAGGCACTCATCATTGTCTGCCTGTAGCATGACCTGCAGGCAACTTTCCACTTTATGGTATTTTTCTACTACGGGAATGATTCACATCTAATACCATGCATTTCAGTCCAGGGTCTGAGTGTACTATTTCATGACCCATTATGGAAACTATTCTGTTTGCAGATACCCATGCTCATATGGAAAATATTGAGGCTCATCCATGTCTCTGCCTTTGGGAAACAGTTATGATTTTAGGGAAATGGCATGGATTTAGGAGTGAGATTGTCCTAGCTTCTAAGCTGGGCCCAGCCACATACTTACCAGAAAACCTTGGACAATTTATTTAACCTCATAGTTTCAGTTTCCTCACCTGTCAGATGAGGACAGTAACATCTACTCATAAAATTGTTGTGAATGTTAAATAAGAAAATATGTATATATTAGGGCTCTTCATTGCAAACAACAGAATTTGCTTTTGCTAATTTAAGCAGAAAGGTATTTGTTAAGGGATATTAGCTTACAGAATTGTTGGGAATGCAGAAAGAATTCCCTAGGCTGGGCTTCCAAGAATCACACTGTAGAACTGACCTGCTCAGAAAGATGCTGCCACAGTGGGTCTCAGAACCAGGTTGCCTCTGTGCTTATCAGAAACTGATAAATCAGAAGCTGTCATTGCTGTTGCAATTCCTGGAAGGGCCGAATCCTATTACCTTCATGCTTCCCAGAAAAGCTGGACTCACCTGAGTGGCCTCCACATCTCACTGTGCCCTTCTCTTACCACCAGTCCTAATATACTTTTCTTTAAAGAGTTACGGTTCTTTTACAAAGATGACTTCCAGATGCCTTGCATTTTGTCCTCTGATCATTGTTGCAACCTTGCTACCCAGAATGACTTCCCTTCTGTTCTACACCCATCAAAATCCTGGTAACCTTAAAGACATAGCTCAAGTCCTCCTGTTCCAGGCTCACAGAATTAAGTCATTTTTCTATCCTTCAAATTTTAGAATGATTTCTGTCTGGTTATCCTCATTTCTTAGATGTTGTTGTCTTTACCTGTACTTTAACTTAATTGTGCAATTTTTTTTTTTGCATTTTAACCTGTTCTCAAATAAATTGTAAGTTTCTTGATAACAAGGATGTGTGTGTGTGTGTGTAATTTGGTGGTCTCTATTGTAATGAACACATGGTATATATTCAATAAATATTTGTTGATAACAAACCAACTGGACTGTTACCTTACTTAAAACTGCCTCCATTTGGAACTGTAGTGGATGCTGTCAAGAGCCACATAGCATTTTGGGGGCTAAAGAATTGATTCCTGCATCTGTTTTACCTTAACCTGGGACACCTCTGAAGGGTTGTCCAGCTTCAGGGGTCCCTATGGGGTTAGTAGAGGTATTTGTTGAGACTACATCACAGCCCAACTTTCTCTCTCTTCTCAATACCTGCTTCTGAGTCCCTGCTTTTCCTTGGGTGCTGATCTGAAGAGCACTCCCTAATAAACTTCCTACACACTTATCTCAGGGTGTTTTCCTAGAAATTCAACCTGCAGAAGGAACTGTGTGATAAGATAAAAACAGTAAAAGATTTGAAGGTTCTGAGCTTGGTTTGATGTGTTGGAAAGAAAAAGTTGTTGCTCAAATTTTGGCAAGTTGTTTTTAATGCATGCATCTTTGAAACCAGAGGCATATAATTACTTTATTATTATTTTCAACTGAGGATCTTTAAAAAATTAATGTCTAAGGAATGTCTTTGCATTCAGGTAGGATCTGGCACCTTTTTCAGAGAGTGATGCACGAATCTACAAACTTTTAACTTGTGTATCTTATTTCTAAATGCAAAAACTTTGAAAAATTACTGAGGGGTAGTATCTGATGGAAATGGAATATATCATAATGTTGATAAAAGATCATTACTATTTTGAGTTTTCTACATGAATTTTAAAAATGAATTAAAACTAGAAATAATAAGAGCATAAATAAATGTTTAAAAGTTAATTGAATTTTCAAAGACTGACCATCAATTTAATATAAATTGTGTTTACTAACTTCATTGTTTTGCCATGAGAATCATGCATTTGGGAAGACAGTAACTGTTATTTCACAACGATTCTATTTATAAATGGGGCTAGGTTTCTTATGGAATTTTTAATTAAACTGCATGTGTCACATGGCTGTTCCCCACCCTTCCCCAAGTGAGAGTCATACAGCTAGAAGCAGTCTTAGATTTCAGCCAGTAAATCTGTGTCTTTTAGTTTACATGTAAGAATAAAGGAGATGAAAAGACATGTCCAGAGTCAAGATCCATCTAATAGCCAAGCCAGGCATCTAATCCAGGATCTTCAAATCTCATCCATTGTGTGTGGTAGTCCCTTCCCTGTGTCTGTCTTTGGGAGATTATCAGTGTAAATTACCTCTCACTCAGGGCTGAAGGATAATTTTTATTACTTGCATTTTTTTTAATGCTATGCCAGACAATTTGAAGCATTCACAGACCGGCCTGTCTAAATTCCATAAAATAACAAGAACCCAAACAAGTTTAATTCAGTAAGAGATTGACTTCTTTGGCCTCCACGATGCCTAGCAAGTGAGTTGACAGCAATATTTACTTCTCAAATTACTGTTGTTCCTGCTCTGATGACATATGGTTGCTTTGGCATGAACAAATATGAAGAAGATGGAGGTGGGACAATAACTTTCTCTACCTTATATGTAATTAAATTCAACTCAAAGGCTGAGTAATAAAATATATTTTTGAAGTATCTCCCACTCCACTCTCCATAAATCAGCTTTTTGCATCAACCTGACCTGCTGGGAGAGACCTGTGAACCTATGGCTTGCTCCTCTCACTTGAAGTTGAACAAGGCTGGAAAATGTCGATTGGCCGTGGGGCTGTGTTTCTAGATTTGTTTAGAAACTTGGAATAGTTCTTCAGTCTTCTGGTGGGGGAGGGGTGTGTCTATAGGGTTAGCCTGCAGTCAGAGTCAGTGATAACTGGGCCCAAAGTAAATGGTGATCTTGCTTTTATTTGGTGAATTGGCTTCTCCATAGACAGTCAGATGATCATATAAAACAGAGTAAATGTTTTGGCCATATTTGGTTGTCTTCCTGGATCAAATCTACCATGTACTGATCTGTCTCCTCTAAAGAGGTCAAGGCTATCTAGAGCTGTTTTCCTACAGTCTGTGCAACAAAACAAACCTGATCTATAACCAGAAAATGAAAAGGCAGATGGAAGTATACTCACCCATTCTAAGAATAAACTCAATATTTGACTCCAATGGAGTTTAAGGTCTGAGTGCCTAAATTCTTTTGTTGGGGTTATAACACATTTTGGGAAAGTAGTTTTGGGGCTCTCTATGACTTTCTCAACCCCAAACAGATCTTGCTTATAATTGTTTTTGCATTGGATGATAGAAGCTTGATTTTCAGCCCTGACAGTTTAGTGATAACCACCTTATTAAATACAATTATTTCTTTAGGGTGAGATAAAATGTCAGCTTGAAATTGTGCAGTTGCAACCCGTCTTGGGAAGGACTCATTCCCCAGTTCTCATGCAGTGATGTTTATAATTATTCTCATTTCTTAGCAGACATTGATTACTGGCAGATAGATCATCCCTGACAATGTCAGCCGGAGCGTAAGTATGTGGGTCTCTCTAGATAGATATTCTTTTTGCCAAATGCAGCCTTCAAAGCTTTCACTTTTACCAGTAACACTCCATTATATTCAAGGATTATCATTATGCATGGTGAGGGTTTGTATTTGTACGTGTGATCCTTGAAGTTACACAAGTCACAGAAGCCAAGTCTACACTATTGTCACCACCACCACCACCACCACTACTGCTACTGCTGCTGCTGCTGCTACAGTGGCCATTTACTGCATGTGGACCACATGCTAGACACTGTGTTAGAGGCTTTGCATATGTTATATTTAATCCTTTCTACAACAGTGCAAGTTAAGTGTTATTATATCCATTTTATATATGGAAAAACTGAGGATGGAAAAAAATGAAATAACTTACTTGGGTCTCACAGCTGATGTGTAACAGACTTGGATTCCAATGCCGGTTCTCTCTGGGTTCAGAGATCTTAATTTTTCATTTTTTCACTAGGAAGATAGTATCTGTATAATGCAGGTAATTTGGAGATGGATTAACCTAGCCATTTTCCATATAATAGTTTAATATAGAAATGGTCTGCTTTCCTTTTTTTTTTTTTTTTGTAAATGCCATGAAACACCCCCTGTCTGTAGAACCTAACACGGTAGTTATGATACTCAAAATCACAAGCTCTCTCTGGTAGTGGGAAAGAGTGCCTGGGTTTGAATCCCATTTCAGCCACTTACTAGCTGTGTGACCCCAGGAAAGTCACTCAGCCCAGTTCCTCAGGGGGCCCTGCAGCCTAATGGACACTTCAGGTTTGTCCTGCCTTGAGGTGAGGGAGCCAAACTTTCATACTCCCTCACTAGCCAACCATTGGCTAAGGGCCAGGAAGTGGACAGGAAAAGAGGGAATGCAAAGGTCCACGTGATCCTCACATATGATGAAGTGGTGCACATGCCTGTGTTAGCCAATAAAACACCGAGAACCCAGGGCCCGTGGGGCACACAGAACTGGCACGCCAGGTTGGAGGGTTCTGGCCAGAGCACAGGCGGGGTCCCTTGGGATGTGGGAGTCATTTCCCTGAATTATCTAACGCACTGTGGGCGTGTCGTGTGCTATGGGAGTGGCCGCCTGACAAGATGGCTCAGGGTAGGCCCTCACGGCTTGAAAGCTGTGGTTCCTGCCATTTCTGAGGGCGCCCGGGATCATTGCCTCCCTCCTCTTTCTGCCTTAATAAGCAGGTCCTCGGCCCGGTACTGAGACAAGGGGCATATGAAGAGAAGTGAGGCGAGATCTCTGCCAGCTGCAGAACTCTCTGTCTTGTGGGAGAGGCAGCCGTGTATACAGTTGGCTGAAATCATTCCTAAAGAAGTGACCTTGGGGCTAAGAAGTGAAGGTGATGGGAACACAAGAGAGGAAGTAGAAGATGCAGAGGGAACTTTGAGGGAAAACTTCACAGCAGAGGTGGCATATCAGCTAAGTCTTGAAGAATAAATGTCAGGATGATTTTGAGATGGGAAAGAAAGAGGGCACCACACACTGAGGGAACATCATGAGCAAATACTCTGAGAAATGAAGCATGCAGGCTGCTCGGGGCAGTGACTGTTCCACGGACCATCTTAGTGGAATAAACCAGGAGGAGCAGGGCCTTGATGCCATGGAAACTGTCACATGGGGACAGGGCTGTCACTACAACCAGGTTCCATAGTGCGGTGCTGCTAACACTATGGTTTCGTTACATTACAGCAAAGGTGTGCTTGGGAACCTGTCCTTATAAATGACTGAGCAAGGAGATTCCAATGGAAGCTTCCTGTTGAGACTCAATGACAATCAAAATAACATTCCACACTGAGGTGTAAGGCCAGGGTTCACAGAGCAGGTGACTGAAGAAACCTTGAACCCTTCGTCCGTATCAGGGGTATGAAAGGGTTGAGGAGAGGAGTACTTTTGAACATTTGTGGAAAGTGTTTTTGGGGAGAGTATGTTCAACCCAAAAGAATCCCCCAAAGGAGTTGTTCCCCATTCTCTTCAACTACTGAGAAAGGGGCTGTTAGGACACCAACTGGAGTTGTGTCCCTTTAGGCTGGACTCGTGTCTGACATCGCCTGGAAAGTCCAAAAGCTGAGAGACGGACTAGCTAGTTGCTCTGACCTGAGGAGTGAAGCAGAGATGGCTGTGCGGTGGAACTGACTTGCACTTTCAGAGTTGTTGGGTCAGATAATGGGGGTTGCAGCAAAAGGTAACTGGTGTGGGGTCTCCTTAAATCCTCTCTGCAAGGAGGGCCACCCAGACCACAGCAGAGGGAAGCTGGAGGTACAGATGGATTTCTTTGGGCTAAGGAAGGAATAAGGCACCAGCTGGCAAAGAAATGCATTCTGCTGGTGCATGTCCAAAGTAATGCAGCATCTCCAAAGAACCCAGAAAAGTGCCCATGGGAGATTTATCTGCAGCACTGCCTAAGCGTGGCCATGCTGAAATATCCCCATAATGTCAGTCAGGTAAGAACATACCTGCCCGACTTCCTCTCCTTCCATGACTTCTAATTCAGAGGTGTCAGAAAGCACATGTAGCAAACTGAGGAAGGTGGAATAAATGTGCTGGGCCCCGGAAGAGGGAGGAAATTTTCTTTAGGCCATTTCCCCATCTTAGGCTTCTTGTGTATAGTAGGCACTAGCTTGGAGTAGGGGTGAGAGGCAGGGGGAAAAATCTTGATTTTATAGCAAGAATGAAGTTGACATGGGATTGGACATTGAAAATAATGAATTGAGAATATTTATATTTTTCAAAGCTTATCAGAAAAGTCATGAGATTGCTCAAATTTTCATCCAAGGGTATCCACCAATTAAGCTCCACTGCACAAGTTGTTTTATGGCCAAATCCTCTGAATTATGGTTGTTTAATATAATGGTGACACCACTAATTATTCTTAAAATTGTTTCCATGGGAGAAACTCATCCAGTTCCCAAAAGATGGAATACAGCACATCAGCACTCCCTATTTTCCCATGTTAGGTAATACTGTGATGGTTATAAGCATGCCAGCCAATGAATTAATGATTCTGACACAGGAGCCAAGTAAGTGATCTCAGCGACTAGGATCACGCCTCTTCTATGGTGACTGAAACACTGTCTTTGACGCTGTGCTCAGGTGGTCTCACCATCTGTGGGATCTGCCACCATGGTCCAGGCCTTCACCACCTTTCTTCTTCCATGTTGAGTCAGAGACCCTTTGTTATGTTCACCACCTCCCACCATGCCCCTTAATAGGGCACTGATCCCACTGGTTTCCAACCAAAGGCAAGGAGACATTGCTTTTCCCCAGTGGGATTCTGTTAGCCCCTCAGGACTTCAATAAAAGGCAAAAGGCAGCCCAGATGCTAACACTCAGGGGATGACAACATTGTCTGAGCTCTTCTGAGACCTACGTGCAAAGCACTTAAAGAGCCTGTGGGTTCTATTCAGTCCTGCTTAAGCATTTTGTGGAGTAAAGTTTTCTTCTAGACTGAGGTTGGCTGACTTCAGCCCATGCCTGTTTTTCTGTAGCCTGTGAGCTAGTAATGGTTATTATTTTTTAAATGTTTGGGGAGAGAATCAAAAGAAGAAATAGTATTTGGTGACATGTGAAATTATATGAAATTCACATTTCAGAGCCCATAGATAAAGTTTTATTGAACACAGCCACACTCATTCATTTACGTATTGTCTCTGACTACAATGAAAGTTGAATACTCGCAACGGGGACCGACCATATGGCAAAGCGTAAGCTATTTACTATCTGGCCTTTTCCGGAAAAGTGTTTGCCAATTCCTGATCTAACTATGACAGTATCTCCTATTTATGATTTTATCTTGATCCAGGAAGGTTCTGTTTTCCACGCATTAACTGTTTTTGATTCTGATGCTTAGCTTTTAGCCATCACGGGGTTGCTGATTAAGAAAATGAATCTTCCCCTGCTAAAAGCTTTCAGTGCACTATTATTACCCTGTGGGCAGAGGACTCAGAGTTGGGAGCCCTGGGGTTTAGGCTTGTTTCTGTCAGTAGCCTCGAGACTCTAGCTAAGTCATTTTACCTTTGGGGTCTTTGAAAAATGAGCTGTTCCATGGATATTCAACGTGCGCTTCGAGGAGTTGTAGTCAGTCTTTGAGTCCTTTCAGAATCGAAAAGACAAGGAGCTCCTTGTACCCCACTACTTGATCTTCACCCAGAGACCCCTCGAGAGTATGGACTTTACGTGATGGCCATTTGCATAGGGTTTTAATGGGTAGAAAGAACCAGCTGCTAAGCATTTTTTGAAAAGCCACAGGATCAGATCATCCCCAAGGTCCCTTACTGTCCCATGAGATTAAGAGGAAGGAAGAGCTTTTGGGATACGATACAGTCAGAGGTTTAAGCCATAGACAGGAGATGCTGATCTTCAAATTCTAAATCCAGCTTGTTGGCGTATTATGTAATAGTCCACCTGTTTCAGTTTTCCCATCTGGATAACAGAAGTAGCACATAACTGGATTCTCTAAAACATATGGTAGTTATGGAAATAATGTACTATTTGGAGAAGAAATAGTAGCCTGGCTAGTTGGTTCCAGTTTTTGGTTTACCAAAAACTCAAAGATGTGGATTCTACCAGGGAAACTGAAAGGTGAAGAGCATCTGATGTTTTTCATGTCAACCCTCAGGGTTGATGGAGCTTTGAAAAGCAATTATCTAAAAACAATTTGAGCGGGAAGGTTATAGCTCAGTGGTGGAGCGTATGCTTACTATGCATGAGGTCCTGGGTTCAATCCTCAGTACCTCCATCAAACAAAATAAATAAATAAATCAAACTAATTGCCTCTTCCCGCCCAGCAAAAAAACCCCAAACAAACAAAATAAAAACAATTTGAAATCAGTGTTGTTTTATATATTCAAGAGTAGACCATTATGATTTTGATTGGTGTAGTTCATTAGAAAAGCCTAAAAAGGGTGGAAATAATAAGCCACAGTTTTTCTTTACTCCCTAATGTAGACATGACTGGATATTTTTAGATGCATTATCTTTGAGTTGATAAACATTTTCAGTTATTATCCTAAAAAAGCAAGCTTAACCAAATTTGCAGTCCACATTCGCTGTGTTTTATGCCCAGTTACAAATGACCACTCATCTGCCCACTTGAGAAGATTAATGATAGAGGGCAGGCAAATTGCTCAAGATAGATTTGATTTATTTTTACTAAATAATGCTAATAGCGGGTGCATTGGGGAGATGGTACTGATAATTTTTCTACAGTTAAATTTCAGAAGTACAAGCAAGCAAAGGGAGGTAGAAGGAATGTTCAAAGGAACAATAGAAGCATCCATTAAATTTTACTTTGAATAGGCATACTGAATTTATGCAATGAAAATGAATTGACCACCATACACCTCGCATAGTGGCAGATACAACAGTGAATTAATTACACAGAGACTTGTACTCAAGTGACCCACTGTCTCGAGAGGAGTTCAGAGGCAAAAAGTAGATCCTCTCTGTTTAACTCAGATGACACCACCCTTCTCTGGTGCCTCGACCATGAGTAACTTGGGGCCCAGCTGGCGGGGAGGGCTCAGCTTGTTGGAAACATTGCATGAGATTGATCAGTCTCTCTCAGATTTTTCAGTGCTCTCCCCATCTTCCAGTTTTGACAGCATCGATTTATGTTTCAAATCATCTTCAGGTAGGAGATTTGAAGAAGCTACATGGGTTAACAGTCCTGTTCATTCAGCATAAGGTTTGGAGCTGTATCTGTAATGAAACATTTGGAAATAGGACTATGGAAGCTCTGAATCTGACCTTCCAACTGTGATGTTTTGCCATCAGGATTCCCAGGGGAAAACCTGAGATTCCCCACCCCTGGTCTGATTTGAGACTGAACTGTTGGCTCTGCCCTCAGCCACTCTGTTACCCCTGGCCAATCACTTAATTTCCCTTCTCAGGTTCCTGAAGAGGGCGGTGAGGTCTAGCCCTTCCTCCATCTGCTCTTCCTCACGGCATTATTGTGGTAGTTCACTGGAAGATAGCTCTTAATTTGCTTTCATTGGAAGCTCCCTTCAAAGTATATGATCAAGATTGAGAAATAATGGTGGAAATAAGTATCCCATGATTTACAGCTACATTGGGGGTGACTAGGGGGATGGAAGGTATATTTCAAAGCCTGGTTCAATCTTCTGAGTTAGGAACTTTGAAAGGAACTTGGACTTCGGAGGGTTCAAATCTGTTAGTTCTTGGCCAAGTACAATTTTCCATTCCTAAGGAAGAAGTCTATAAAAAGGCCATTTGGACTTCAAAGAGATGATATTTTGATGCATTAAGTGTACATATGAATCGAAACATGTGGATTAAATTTCCCGTTCAAACACGTGGCCTTAAAAATTTCAGGGGAAAGTGTTTGGCAAAGTGTGCCTGGGATTTGGATAAAGAAAGGGCTTTTTTTTTTTTTCATGTTTGAGAAGTTTTATCATCTTCTACGTGCCCCCCATGATGTGACTGACAGAGTCCTAGTGTACACTCTGAGAGCGGCAGGGGAAAACTTGCCTTCTGACAAATACATATTGAGTTCTCGAAAGGGTGGAGGATATGGACCTTCACAGGAAGGGTCACTGCAGTTTACAAAAACCCCAAACCCAACCAAACAATTTTTTCCTGGAATAAGGGCATGGGAAAGCAAGACACCAATTACACTGGCGACAAGTGCTGTGGGACAGTTGGCTCTGTTTTAATGACTAGTGTCCTGCCCTCTCAGTCTAAGTCCACCATCAATACTGGTGTGACCTTTGCTAGGCAGCCCTTAAAGGACTCAAGGGGAAAGCCAGCCCTTCTGAGCTTGGCTGCCAAAGCACTGGTCCCTGCACAAACTTTGGTTCATGTACAGATCACTGGCTACTGTATGTATAGGGTGCCCTCTTTGGTTCCTTTAGAAGAGATTGCCTATGTGCAGAAGGAGCTAGAAAACCTCACTCATGTTAGCGTCAGTGCAGCTTTCAGTGCAAATGGGTGATGACCTTCTAATCAAATACAAAAGGGTCTTCCATCTGTCTTATGGAAGAAAATGGAGCCCAAATCATTGTTTGGTGGAAGGTGAGGCACAACATTCTTTTCTTTCCTTTTGTTCAATAATAATGTATTTTTTCCCTGAATATAATTCTTACTCATTGTAGAAAATTTGAAAAACACAACTATGCAGAAGAAAATAAAAATCACCATAATCCAATAACTCAGTCACCATTAACATGGACTTTTTCCATTTCATTAAGTATTTTTCAAAAACACTACTTTTAATAGCCTTTTCAAATTCCACAGGACAGACGTTTCAGAATGCATTTGACCCACCTCCTATTGTCGATATTTAGTTTCCAATTTTTTGGTTACACATTCCTGAACATAAATCTGTGTTCCCATCTCTGATTATTTCCTTAAGATAGGTTCCTGGTGAGGAGAATGCTGCTTAGAGTGTGTGAATTTTTTTTTATATATTTTGATATATCATGCCAAGTAGATTTCCAGGAAGATTGCATTAATTTATTTTCCCACCTGCAGTGCCTTTAAGGGTCTCATCCATTCTTTGAAGCCGTTTCAGTGTTAGAGGGCACCCTCTTTATTCATGCACAGACTCACCAATGAGATATGTAGGAATCCTTGTCCATGCTGAACCATCCGGTAAGAATGGCAATGACCATGGATGCCAATCACTGAGCCCTGGAAGAGGTAAGAGTTCTGCAGAGCATTTTAAAGGATCTTGTTGGCTTTAGAGCGTATTGGCTAAATTTTTCTTCTCCCCCAGCCCATTAGGGCTCCAATTATCCCTTTTCTTTGAGTTGTTCTAAGGATCTGCACAGCTGCTTCCCTGGGGGCTCCCTATAAAACCAGCTCTCGATTGGAATCATAGGGTGTAGGTCCAATCATAGGAAGAGTCCAAGTCTGCTGTAGAATTTATCTCCCAAAGACACAGGGACCATACACTTGACTTCCCAACCCAAGGGGGCCCACTGGGAGCTAGGATCTGGGACAATTAGGAAGCATGTGGCCCCAAACCAGGATGTTCTTCTCTCTGTTGGCCAGAGAGGGTTACCCACTCCTTAAGTCTTAGTCCAGAGCTGCCTGGACTGTATTGTCTTATCAGTGGGTCTTTGTATCAAGGAGATGGCAATCTTGTCTCCAGGATTAAGTGGGGGATGCCTTCCAGAATCTGTAATCCCAACCTGCTATCTCTCCCTATACCATTTAGGCTCCTGTGTCAGCTCCCCTACCCGTCAGGGCTCCTGTTAGGTTAGGAATGCAAATTAGCATCATATTAGCTGAAGCAACGCATACATTGGGAAAGTAAATTTTCTGTTAAGCAAGCCATCAGTTAACAAAATTCAGCTATTTTGCTGGGTTATCCATGACAAAAAAAAAATCTACTCTCTTCATTAATCAAATGCTTAGTAGAGTCTGTGGAAATATTACAAGAACAATATTTTTAAAACATATTTGAAAGTAAAAAGAAAGGAAAAAGAAACTCCAAGAAATTTCCGCTTCCTTTAGGCTACGAAGTGTTCTGACAGGCATAATTAATGATATAATTTCCTGAATGTCCAAAGGACCTGCTTTAAAGAAAAATATATACTATATATATAATGTACACATATAACAAAAAAAACCCCAAACAGGTAATTAAAGTGCTTCCCATTTTTAACGAATAAACCCTTCAGAGACCTGTCAGGCAGCATCCGGGCTCCCCCATCCCCTTTATTAACTGACATGTCAAAGAAGAAAGCCATATCATTTTTATGTTCCCATGGTACAGAAACTAATTTGGGGTATTTTAGGCCAGGGAGATTTATAGATCAGCATCAGAAACTTCTCTCGGGTTCCTGAGAGAACAGTAACATTCCAGGAGTTGGATGGATTTAGTATCCGCCCTGTTTGAAATATGGGCTCCTGTCAAACCTATGGGTATCCCTGAGTAACCTTCTATTATGGCCCAGCTGTTCCTTAAAAGAAGCCATGGAAAATGTCAGGACACCGAGGCGGGTCTCCCCTCCTTCGCTGGGTCACCTTGGGGAGGATTGGGTTGAGCAGCAGTTCAGCGGGAGGGTTCCGAGGCTCTCAGGAGAGTCGCCTGCCAGACGCTGTTGATGGCGGCCCCTGAGGTTGAGCATTTAGTGGAAAGGGTGCCTGGAAATCAGCACTTTGGAGCAAACACCACATCTTTCTTTAGATCAGCCTTATCAGGGAGCCCTCAAAGAAGGAAGGTGATATTTCAGAGCATAAATGAAGAAAAAATCATATAAGGCTAAGTAGAAGATGTGTTTGTTTAGATTCTTGGTGTTAAAAAGAACCATCTTTGTTGTTCATGTGTTGGCCAAGGAGAAATAAAAGTGTGATTGTCACTTGGCGGGATTACCTGCTTTTTGGTAGCCAACAAAGAAAGTTTTTATTACCTCATATTCATCTGTAACATCTACCTCTTTATTCTAATGGACATAATAACAAAATGCTTCCTCCTGATGCCTTTAAGCTGCACAACTTGATTTGATCTTCAAGGGACATCTTACAGAACAGTTGGCTTTGGCATCGAGAGGCTTGGATCTCACTCAGTCCTCACTGTGTGAGCTTGAGTAAAATTTTAACCTCTCTCAGCCCAGTTCCCTTAACTCAAAGTGAGGAAGATGACACTGATTTTATAAGATTGATTCAAAGATTTAATGAGATGATACAAGTTAAGTTTCTAGTATCTGACACATGGTAAGCCTTCAATGAGCGGCAGCTTTCAGGATGATTATCAAGGAAGCACCAGGAGAAACAGAAATAAATGGCTGACTGGGTGGATCCTATGAAGGCTAAAAGCAGAGATGCAGGAATTGCTACTATTTGTGCTGGAAAGAAGTCTGATGAAAGTCCGGTCACCTCTTAGCTAGTAAGCTCTGTGAGAATGAGTATTGTGTCTTGTTTTGCTCAACATCTTATTTCCAGGGCCTGGCATATAGTGGTACATAGGATGTGATTATTCGGTGAATGAATGAATGAACACTGAGTCCCAGTTCAAGTCTTCCAGTTCAAGTCTTCTCTAATCCATTCTGATCTCTCTCTCCTCTGAACTTCACTGCGTGACCTACTTTTGGGAAACTTTGTCACATTCTCCCTTGTACTGTTACTTAATGGCACTGTGTGTGTGTGCGCACGTGTGTTACTGTGACTAGACTATAAACTGGAGGGCAGGAGCTTGCCTTACACTTTGCATGAATTTTCCTCTGACCACCCCACCCTACTCCTGACACTTCAAACACCATCCTTAGGCACACATTAGTGACTAAATACATACGTGCTGAATTGAACTGAAATACCGCAGTGCCTTAGTGCAGGGAAATAAGCAAATACAGTTATGGATTTGTGGAAATTCACACTGTGCAAGACAGGCTGGCATTTATATGCTCTCCCGATCATTTCAGGAGTCTCGGGGCTTGGCATGTGCCTGCTTGCCTTCTTTTGCAGTACGTCTCCGCCAATCTAAGCAGAGTTGTCAAAACTCCCTCATTGACTTCCTTGGAAACACATACTCTCAGAAAGTCCCCACTTTAACTTTGGTTGACACCAGTTTACAAATCTGCGCCAACAGAGAAAATCCTGCCACACGGACTCTGACGGGGCAAGCTATTCATCGGTTTCTCCAGGAATTTGATTTCAAAGTTAAACAGGTATGAGGAATATGACTCCTATCAGATCGTATTTCATGGCCACCACAAGTGGCTGCTGAGAGATTTTGCTTAAGGCTGCAGCTGGGGCTAGTTGGGTGCCTGCCAAGAGCAGGGGCATGATATATCTGTGTAGCTTATATGGATGTCTGTTTTCGTAAGTATAATATTCATGTGTATTGCTTTGGGGATTGAGGCGAAGGGTGTGAATACTCTTGTTTCCCTCCACAGTGGTTTGTAGGTTGATTCTCCTTTCTGCCTACTTGGCTTCTAATAGGATCCTAAAGGTGATAGATCCTCAGAAGAAGCCAGTAGGGGATAGTGGTGTCTTCGAGGAGGAAGAATACGCATGCCACTCCTGAGGCTGGGGTGGGTAGGTGCCGGGCGAGGGGTATTACGTGCTGGTACACAGTTGTCACCAGTAACCATGTGTGACCCTCCGTTTTCTCTGGGAGCTTCAAGTTCTATCTTCACCCCTCCTCTCACTCATCAGCCTGCCTCCGTCTGAATATCTGCATTTCTGCATTCAGGGAATGGCTTGTGGAAAGTTTCCAGCATCACCCTCCCCACTTCTTATTTAAGGAAGATTCAGTAGAGAAGATAGGATTTCAGGAACCACTTGAATCAAGGAAAAGGGGTTTTGCGGCTCAAGCTCTCTCTCCAACTCTGTTTTCCAATGCTTTAACAAACTTTCAGTCTGTCTATCTTTCAGGCACCTGACAAAGTGTCCAGCTCAGTTCTTTTTCTATATTGAGCCCTCTTTAAATATTTTTAAGTTTTCATAGATTACAGTAGTAAAAAATATCCTATGTGTCTTATGTTTAAAACTTTGTACTTTTCAGAGAGCTGGAGGATAGAGACTGTGTGTGTGTGTGTGTTTGTGTGTGAGTGTGTGTGTATGTACGCACATAGTTGTGTCTTAGATCCTGAGGAAACTGTAGATTAAGAAGACGACAACCCTGGTGCATTGAGCACTTACGATGTGCCGGGGACTGTACCACGGCTCTGCGGGCATCAATGTGTCTGCCTCTCAGGTTCTCACAAGAGCTGCAAGGCAGGCGCGATTATGACTTCCATTTTACAGGTGAAGAGCTTGATGTTTCAAAAGGGGAAGTTACTCGTTCCAGGTCACACAGGTAGTCATTGGCAAAGTCAGGATTCAAACTCAGGTTTTCCTCAGTCTAGAGCTCTTCCAAATACTACACTGTCTTAGGGCCCCTGAGAGGTTAAAACACACACACAACGCACACACGCCCTCCCCATCTCCGCCTGCCCTGAGGACCAGGGACCTTTCCCTGCACTGTGGAGCTGTTCCGTAAGCAGACGCTCCTGGTCCTAAAAGCCCAAGCGAAGCACGTTTAGGGACTCGGGGTTTTTTTTTTCAGAGGAGTGGACTTGTGACTGCCATTTCTCTGTCAGTTGGGCATGATTTACAACGAGGTTCATGAGCTCACAAGCCATGTGGTTTTCTGGGGTTGCTCTCCTGCTGATCTGTAGGGACCAGCCCCATATCAGATCCTGGACATGGACAGGGGGGACCCGTAGTCAGCTTGGGAGCTTCCTGGCTATCTCTCCTTGTCTGTGTTTCTCCCTCTTCCTGAAGCTGCCCTCATTCTTTGTTGATAGTGGGGCTGTTTACTGTTGAACACCCTGTTGGCAGGATGCCATCTCAGTGTTTTGGAAAGATGCATCTCTTCTGTTGTGGGTGCTCAGCAGTGTTTGTGCTCTTTCTCATGGTCTCCTTCACTTTCCCCCCACAGTAGCTACAAAGCATCTTGAACTATTTTCCAGGACTGGGTCGGTATCCCACAACTGCTTCTGACCATAACTGCCTCCAGTCCTAATCATCTTAGAAAAAGACCTGGGCTTTGGTTCTAATGTTCAGCCCAGGAGCAGAAAGCCAGCTTAAATATCTCAAAGAATAGCTCATCAAGTGATTAAAGAAACGCTTTGCAAACTGAGATCAATATCCTAAGCTCAACTCTCACTTAAAGTCGGGCCACCAATATAATCAATTTCAGTAGGCATTAGCCTGCTCCATCAAGGAGAATCAAGCCATGTTGTCGTCATGCAGGCTGCATATATAAGAGGGGTTTAAGTGAGCGGAATCTCAAAGAGAAGAGGAATTCCATGAATAGCTCATCAGTCAAAGATGACAATAAAATGTCAACTAGCTTAATGGAGTTGGTCACCTGCTGCTTCCAGGAAGCTGGTTAATTCAATTTGTCAGCTCCAGGCAGATGCTAGGGACCTATGCTCATCCCTAGAACTCATAAGGACCTGTATTAAATTAGGATGCCTTTGGTTTCTCACTTCCTTTCAGGGGCATGTGCAACAGGATCCATTGACCCCAAAGACGGGTGTTATGGTATTATAAGGAGGCTGTTCTGAACTGGCAGAGAATAAACTCAGTGCCGAAGAAAACTGGTTAAGCTCCAAGCTGGTATGATCTACCTTACTACCCACTGCAGTCCTGGAGTCCTGGGCTTTGAGACATCTCTGTGTGACCTGAGCAACCACAGCATGACATCTGACCCTGATGTTTACTTTTTTATACAGAATTCAAGAATCATCTTGCCTCAAACTGAAACACATTTTTTTTTTTTGGTAAGTGTACTTAGATTCCTCATTAGTCTTCCTTAATTGAGGAAGAAGAGATAGTAAATTCCTCCCCTACACCTACCAACTTTCAACAAAAAAATTACTCCCCTAGCTCTTGATAAATATATGAGCCCATGATAGATAGAGTTTACATAGAAATTTACCTCTGCAGGATGTTGAGTTTGTATGGTTATTGTTCAGAGACATTTAGAAGATGTAGAAATTCAAAAATGAGGCGATATCACTTGATTTGGAGCCTAGACACGAGACCTGGGGTATAAGTGTTATTCCTCCTTGTAGGGTTAGACACTAATGATAATGCAGTCATGACCTGATGTTTCTACCAAAAAAGCAGACGCTCAGGAGAGCAGGATTACTTTGGGGAGCCACCAGATCATCTGAGAGCACCTGCCTTTTGTGAGTGACCTGATTAGCATTCTTGAGACTCTGCGGCTAAAAGCAGTGGTCCAGAAAGTGCAGCTCCGAGCACTTCCAGCAAGCAGGGCTATTTAAGAACTTTCCTGGGGCCCTCGGGCACTATTGAATATCAATACCCAGTTCCAGGTTGGGAGCGAGGGCAGTGTACAGTTACAGGAGTGAGTGTCGACGTTTTTTGTGTCAGGCTTACTATCCAAGCAAGCTGCTTGAGTAAACAACATCTAAATTTTACAGGCATGGGACATGTGGCATTCCACACATATTGGGCATCTGAATTGACTGGTCATTTTTGATAAGCAGGATTTCTTGTGACGTTCACTAGAATTCCCTTGTCATATGTTTTAGATTTTCAAAGCAGTGAACCAGGAGGCCCAGAGTTTCCAGTATTAGGGAACCAAATCTGAACAGTGCCAAAGAGCAAGATCTTAGAAAATTAAATAATCTTTGTAACACTGGTAATGCTTATCACTTTAGAAGGAAAAAGTTCTACTGGGGGCTTTTCTGCAAAGCTAATTGGATCCAGTTGCTGCCCCTCCTTCTGCCTGAATCTGACTGAATCTTGTAGTTTTATTTCTTACCTTCCTGCAGCCAGATTTTTTAATGTAGTTTTAGAAAAATCTCTTTTGACTGTTACCTTCTCCCAACCCTCATGCCTCCCATTCCCAAGTTAAAAAGAAAGGAAAGAAGGGAGGAGGGAGGGGAGAGAGGAGAGGAGGGAGGGAAGAAAGGAAGGAAGGAAGAAAGAAAGGAAGAAAGGGACCAATTTAATCTATTTTAGATTAGCATCACTGGCCCCCTGTATGTTTGACTTTAGAGCTGGCATTAGTCAAATTTGAAGGTGGATCCAAAAGTCTGGATACCAGGTCAGTGGAAAAGTTGAGGACTTAGAAATTTCCCACAGTAAATGAAATAATTAGCTTAACTCCCAAGGGCACTGTAGGAGAGCCTCTTACAAATGATTCTACAGGTCTTTGTTTTCTACAAAACACATCCTAGACTGTCCTGCCAGGTGCCTTTCCCTCCCCGCTCCCTCCTTTCCTTATACAACTTAATTTTCCCAGAAATTCCAGTCCCCTTCTGTGGATTCCAGGAGCACTTCTGTAGTCCAGGTGGTTTAGCTTACACTCCCTCCCTGCATTGTCTTATCCACACTGGTTCTTCCTCTTCATTGGAATTATAAGCTCTCCCCTGGGGCCGTTGTCTGGAGTGAGGAAGGCACCAGGTCTTCCTCTGCTTTTCTGAACCTCACAGGATCCACACAATCATGTACAATAAATGTTATGGATTAATTCAATTTTTATATTATATAGTGAAAAGGGACCAGGACCAAAAGAGGTGAGAGTTCTGGTCACCATGCCTCAGTTTTCTCAATAGGATGAGAGTGATGGATGCAGTACAACCATCCAGCTGATTCCAGTGAATCCTGTTTGAGTGAGGTCGTATCACCGATGTCAGTCTAGTGAAAAGGTGGTAAATTACATCTTGCATTTCAGACTGTGTGGGTACCAGCACAAAAATTGGAACCTGTGAGCAGGCAGATAATTCTATACTGTCTCAGCTTTTATTTCTGGTCCCGCTTGGGAAATAGCACTCACAGCAGCCAAGGTCTCCCCTTTAACACAGCCCCATGACCCCGATGCCTCTCCTATTTCTTAGGGAATGGAAGACCTCATCCTCCTCACCATAAGGGAACAGGTGGGGCTGTGTAACTTACTTATTTACTTATTGCCAAGGGAAGTCTCTCTTTGCAGAGAAAATTCATTATTATTTTCCTTGTCAGGTGCCCAGGAGAGCGGAGGTTGAATGGCAGATTTCCTGAGTCCCACATCCAGACAGGCAGAGATACTAGGATTAGGTCAGGGGTCTTCTTGATGATGCCTCTTACTCCTTGGCTTCAGAGGGGATGGTTCAGGTGCTGAGAAGGAAAGCCAGAACTTATGCACCGCTGGGATGGTCTCTAAACTGGTCCCTGTTCTTGGTTTCTTTTCCCTTCATTTTATCCAATTTACCATATTCAATTTAATCATCCTACACTATCACTTTTGCTTTTTTTCCCTTAAAACTCTCCTCTTTCAAATTCTTCAGTGGCTTTCCATTACCTGCAGGATAAGATATAATCTCTTTAACCTCTCACTCAGGAACCTCACACTGAGGACTCTGGCTCTACTCTGTCTTTTTAGATTTAATTTCCTCAACTTGTTGGAAACTCCTTCTGCCTCAGCTGGATTGGTTCCCACTGCCTCTCTCCACTCCCTGCACTTCCTAAACGTGCTGTAAAAATTCTATAAGAGAGCTTTGCGTGTGTTCCCTTCCACCTCACCCATCCAAATCCAGTGAGCTGAGGTGGTCCTTTCTCACTCTGAGTTTCTGCATCAGTTACTGTTACAGGATCAGGATGTTTGGGCTGTGAGTAACAGAAAACTAGGAGTCAGCTTATCCCAAACCAGTGGTTTTTAAGCTTTTGCATGCATCGGAGACACTGAGAGGCTTGTTAAACCGCATATGGCTGGGTTATACTCCTGCGTTTTCTGATTCCGTAGGTCAGGGGTGAGACCTACAAATGTGCATTTCAGACAAGTTCCCAGGTGATGCTGCTGCTGCTGGTTGGGGGAACACACTTAGAGAACCACTGGCTGGAACAACAGGAAGTGTGCTGTCACACTCAACAAGAAATCTGGAACAGTGGTTCTCAGCTTTGGCTGTACAGTACAACCAGCTGGGGATGTTTTTTTAAATCCTGATGAACATACCTCACCACTTACCAATTAAATCAGACCCTCTAGGGGTGAGGCCCAGGCAGCAGTATTTTAAGAACCCTCCAGGTGTTTACAATGTGCAACCAGAGTTTAGACCCACTGGTCTAGAGGAAGGGAGGTTGCACTTTTGGTTATTTCATCAATGCAGCAGTGTCATCATGGACCATGCATCTTCCAGCATTCTCTTCTGCCTTCCTCTGGTTGTGTTTGACCTTCCCTTTCACCGCTGCAAGTTGCTTGCATCTACTCAGATAACATCTCCTTTCAAAACACTGTCCGAAGCTCAGAAAAGGAGAAGAAAGCACCTACTTTCCTTCTGTCTTTTGAAATCTAAAGAAAAGTTTTCCTGGAAGCTCCCTGGAAGATGCCTTCTCACATCTTTGACCTGAACTAAATCACATGATCAACCCTATGCCAGTCACAAGAAAATTGGGTTGATTTAAACCAATAGTTCTCATCCCCGGCTTACATTAGATTCACATGCAGGACTTTTAAGCCTCTGGGATGCTGGGACCCATGTCCAACCAACTGAGTCAGAATCTTGGGGGTGGGCGCGCGTTGCCATTTTTCAGCCACTCTCCAGGGGATTCTAATGTGCAGGCAGAATTTAGAACCATTGGTTTCAACCAATCAAAGTTCCCCTGCTAGAGCTGTAAGGAATCTCACCCTTTAGGAAAACACATAGCTACCTGAGAGTTGGACAGAGTCAGGGTTCTGTTAGCAGGGGAGGAAGGGGAATGGCTTTTGCAAAGACGACCTATGCTTCCATATATGGTTAATCACCATTGCCTGGGTTCACACCCGCCCCGCTTCTTTATAGCACTGTAAGTTAGTGCCCTGCACAGAGTAGGTATTCAGTACAGTTTTTGTTTATTTGCATTTTTCATTTTGTTTAATTACATTGTCAGTCTGCGAGGTGATTCACTCAAGGAGTGAAGTTATTTTGCCTGGATGTTTAAATCTGCCAGGAGGTCTACTCAACTCCCTTGGCATTGAAGCCAGAGAGAAGATACTGAAAGGTCCCGCTCTGCTTCTTGGTTGGTGTATCTGCCTCTTGACCTGCCATGGTTTTATATGACATGGCAATTCCACACTCACAGCTGAGTGCTTGGCCCGACAGGGGCTGTGCCAGGAGCAGCCATGGTGTTTATATGTGCCTGCTTTTGTCCTCAGGGTGGTGAAGCCAAAGTCTGTCCCTTCAAGCTGACTGGGGCGAGTCACCACTGGGGCTCTGTTGTGTGATGAGGACCTTTGGGTGTGTAACTAAGAACCTTTCCCCCCTCTGCAGAGAACTTGACATTTCCCCATCATGGATAGAGAAGAAGCACTAGAATAGTGACAGGGGAAGAGACAGGCCGTCATCTCTCAATGAAAGGAGTTGATGGGACTCGGGGAGGGCTGGTTGTGACTTCAGAAGCACAAACTCTTTCATTCAGCAAAATCCTGTGCACAGCGTCTCATTCACAACTCCTCCAGGAGAGACTGCTGGGAAAGGGCTTGCCCTGGGGAGGCTTAACTGGCATATTAACCTGTAAACTGTTTCATACTGAGCAGAAAAGGAGGAGGTTCTAAGAGCCAGTTCCATGAGATGATCATTTGGAAGATTTTTTTTTTGCAAGGTGGGAGGAGGGTGTTTGATAGTTAATCATTCCCTTCCCTGTAATAAAGTCTGAAATAAAGACTATATTTTGTTACACAGAACCCCATTCTCAGGGAATGTTGCTTCTCATTCCTTTCCTTTCCAAACTCATAATTAATCCGGCCACCCCCTATTAATTACTCGGTTCTTCGTAACTGGAGACATTTGCTGGTAGAGCTGCCTTTCACATACTCGCCATGGAGGGCTGTCTCGCATCTGACAAGTGTTAGTATCAAATTCACACATGACATGCAGAAAAGGACCATTTCTTTCTTAAGAGTTTGCTCTGAATTGAAAATCTTTGCATCGCTACCACCTTGTAGATGAGAGGTTTGCAGACCTTTAGTTTCAGGGACAATTTGCTGCTAAGGATTTGGGGAGGGGGTTGTAAATATATTGCAACCTGGTTGAAGCTGGTAGAAGCTAAAACCCTGTCTTGTCTCCCGAGAGGTAGGTGAACCCACGCTGATTCACTTCGGAGGCCCACAGCTGGCAGTGGACTGACTGGTATTGATTTTCTCCTTTGTTTTCAGTGAGGTTCTCTGAGAGCTCTACAAAGCCAACAGTACTGCTTTATGGGGCCAGATTAGGAGCCAGCGTTTGCTCTGCCAATTGCCGTTTCCTATAAATCTTCCAAAGACCCTTGCCACACTGTTTATAAAGATGCAGCATCTGAGCGCCCAAGTGAGGATCAGGTTCCTTTTCCGAAACTTCATCAAGTGCAACTTTCATCCTTCTTCCATGAAAAATTATTGTAAAAAGTGAAACCTCGTCCACATGTGGCTAAAGAAGGGAGCAGTGGGAAGTGTGTATTCCTGAGCCCAATACCAGTGCCTTTAATTTGCCAAGTTGGCAGTCATCCAGGCTCCCGAAGAAACGGCAGATCCCAGCTCCCAATTCTCATCATTTCTTTCTGAACAATTCCTATTAAAGTGTAAAGTGAGTATACATTTGCCTCAAATCTTAAAAAAAAAAAAAAAGAAACCTCAGTTTTTCTCCCCCCTCCCCCGGTAGATCTCATACTGCTAATTGGTTGGCACCCAGGGTGAGAGGACAGAGCTGCACAACTGAGAATTTTCTGGTTCCTGGCGGCTGATGGTGGATGGGGTGACAAGGAAGGGAGTGTTAGGCTGTTACTCCTGCTTCTTGGGAGGCAGGGAGAAGAGTGGCCAAGTTACTCCTCCATTCCCCACCAGAGAGCCTCCCTGCCTGCCTGTCCAGTTCCTCATGGTTGCGAGGAGGGTTGGTTATAATGGTACCTTGAGGATTTCAGACACTCTTAGGGATTGGCAAGCATTTCCATCCTGGCTGTTCCCTGCTCCTGGTGAGTCTCCTGGCAGGCAGACAGGGGCAGTCAGAGAAGGTGAGCAGGCACTAAGTGAAGCTCTGGGAGCCCTGATGGGGAGCAGGCTGGTGGGTGTAGTCCTGGGAGACGAGGCTGAGGCCTGATCCCGGCGCTCCCTGATGCTGCAGGTGATGGATAGATGACTTATTCAACTTTCATCCTCATCTCTTGGTCTGAAAAATAGGGATGATGCCATCAGATGACTCAGGATTTCCAACACAGATGACTCCCTAGGAATATGTGACTAGGAAATGTTGACTGCTCTGACTGTTGATGAACCTGGCTTCCCAGATTCGGGAGCTCACCAAAGCATCTCCATCCACAGAGCTTTCACCAGGCCCTTCCAGGCCTTTTAGTCTAAATTCTTACAAGGTCCTGACAAGACTTCTAGCAGCCTTGGCTAGTTTGCTAGCTCCTAGGGGACTGTGACCATGCAAGCAAAGGCCGGTTGTATGTTAGCAGCTTTGTTCCTTGTGGAGAAGCCCAAGACATTAAGTAGGAGAGAAATGAAAGAGATATTTTAACTTACCAAAAACGTGCCCTTCTCTTTGGGGATTTCTCCCTTTTGGGTGTCATTTGCCTTTTGACTCTTCCAGCCAAGAGCTAAGATTCAGTATGCTAAATTGAAAAATCTTAAAAAGAAGAAAAAGGAGAATCTTTCTACGTTGTTATTTGTCTGTGGGTCAGGTATTCTTATCTTTTGGCTGATTGCAGTATTTACTTTTCTATTGCTAATGTGCTGCAGTCTTGAGTAATTCAGCCAGAAGCAGTCTTCTGATCCATTTGAGCATATGCTTTGGTTTTCTTTAAACATCGTAACCATCGTGACAGGGAGGTCTTCTATTCATCATTTTCAGCTTGACGCACAGCCTTCCTCTTGTGCTGTCAGAATTCCTGCTGGTCCCTCCTCACTTGACCTGGAGGACACTAGTCAACCTTACCCAGGAAATCGAAAGCAGACCATTAACACCACCTTTTCATAATGCTTGAAGCAGGATGAACATCCTATATGTAGAAGGCTGAACCCAGTGACTTTTCATTACTGTACTTTACATGCAGTGAGTGACATCTGCATCATCCAGGATCCTGCTGCATTTCTGGATGTGTCCCATCCTTATAGTCAATCTGCTTCTAGCTGTGTGACCTCTGCTGTCACTGCTCTTCCACCTCCAAGTCAGTTGGTGGAGCTAGATGGGGGCTCAAGATGAGAAAATACCCATTTCTGATACTCTCCTATCTTGTGTTCCCCCAAATAACAGGGTGTAAGTAGGTGGCAGTTCCCAGAAGTCAGAGAGGGGGAATAATGCTAATGGCAGAAATGTCCTGAAACTCTTCAGTTTCTCTTATTTCCTCCAACCACTGCCTCTCTACAACCACCCACCCCAAATCCTCGTATATCAAGGGCTGAATTATAGGTTGGTAAGGCAAGTCCCTCAAGGACTATCTACAAGGCTGGTCACTACCCTGGATACTCAGTGTTTGTCTAATCCATGTAAGTGTTCTTTTGGAGTCTCAAGTAACTTATTCTCTCAGAGCAAGATCTTAGAGTCATAGAACCATGGATCCTGGAACCACTTTGGATCTTGGAAACTTTGTGATTCATAGACTTTGTGATGCTCTGCCTCCAAGTAGAGTGTACTGCAAGTTCTCTAAGATTTATGCAATGGATTTAAATTTCTGTAGTATTCCACATGCCATGCTATTAGAGTAGGTATTGTTTTTCAATTTTACTGATGAAGGAAATGTTAGAAGTGAATTAGTTATCAGGCTTGAACTGGACTTCTCAGTGCAGGGAGAACCCTAAGAGTTTGTCTGGTAAGTTCCACAGAGAAGGAAATGGAATATGTGGGGGTGAAATGGATTGTCCAAGGTGGACACAGTCAGGAGTCAGGCAAGGCTTGGGCCGTGTCCCTGAGAAGCCATGACTCGGCTTCTCCTTGCACCATGCTGCTCCCTGCAAGGCTGTGCTTTATTCAACAATCACCAGGAGGCAGATTCAGTTCCAACTGAGACAACTCCATTTTTGTTTGGGTATCAGCAAAACTCATAATAGGAAGAGCCTGGAAATGTAAGTCTGCATTCATTTAAAATGCTAAGCAATGTTGACACTTCTGAGGGGCTCTATGGGACTCTTTTTGATCATTATCATGGTCTGTGAATCTTGCTGTATTTGAAGGATCTGGTTGTTTTATGCCTCAAGTGTGGTGTAGAATCTATATCTCTAAGCAGAAAATACTGAGAGCTCGGGGCCTAACTGGGCATAAAACTGAAGCCTTTCTATTCCATACATCATTTTCTTTGAGATACTATGATAGACGGTACCCTTCCCACCTGTCTTCCTTTTCTCCTTCTTTCTTTCCCTCCTTCCCTCTCCCCCTTTTTCTCTACATCTTCTGCTTCTTATCCCCTCTTTCTCCTTCTCTACTTCTCCTTTTTTGATAAAGGAATGGTTTGGAGTGAATTGTCAGGATGAAGGTATAGGATTAATACTAAGTGTCTTCAAATAAAACACTTTGCTGGCCCCTTGGACTGAAAACAAACAAATAGGCCAAACAAAAAGCTCAACCCAACTGTCGAAAAAGAAGGTATGTAGCAAAGATATTAATAGGCATCTTCCTAGAATCATGAAATCCTCAGTTCCTAACAGCATTCTTATGAAGAAAATGTAATCATGGAGGACATGATCACTGACTAGGTAAGATTGATGTCTACTTTCTTCCTACATCCACACAATTTTAAGACAAGATCTGGGACTCCTGAGAGTATAAAAAGGGACAGTAGAGTTACCTAACTTCCCCAAATTCAGAAAACACTATCAAGCCATTCAAGGATGACATCTTCCCTGACTTTCCTCAAGAGTCTAGACATAGTCTCATAGGGGTAATACCGTCTGTTATAGACCAGAGGGCAGACATCCATTTGGATTTCATTGTTAAAATCAAAACAGAATTAGCTCTGGTCAGCCTGCCGTAGGAAAAGGAATTAATGCTAATGAGTTGGAAGAGTGCAACTAAGCTTGCAGCTAAGGAAAACAAATATATTTCTAGAGATTAAAAACATTAATTTTCTCCATGAAAGGAGAGGTGGGACCTAATCTCCTTTTCTACCAGATTTATAACATAGAGAGGTGTGAGAGTGTGTGTGTGTGTGTTTCATCTTCTCTGGATACTTACTTCTTTCTTGTTCTTTGAGGCTAATTTAGACCACATTTGATAACACAGACATAGTTCTAATGGTGATGGTGTTTGACAGTATATGTATGTTCATGTATGACTGAAGCATTATGCTGTACACCAGAAATTGAAACACTGTAATCTGACTATACTTCAATTTAAGAAAAAAAGAACCTTTCTGAGTATTGAGAGATTACATGTTCACCCCTGGACATTTGGAAACTAGTGACAAATTGTGTGATAAGGACTGCCTTGTGAATTTATGGGTCTCATCAGATTTGGGGACATGCCGATTGCCGAGGTGAGGTCAGGGCTTTGAGCTTGACTGCTTCACTGCTCATCTGTAGCTTCCTTTCATCCCCTTTTCCTGTTCAGGAGTTCCATAGTTTTTCAAAGCCCATTACACTGCCTGACAGCATAACTAAAAGTAGAAGGAAGAGTGTTTGTTTAGCTGAATTAGGGGAAGTCTCTTGAGGCCAGTGAAGTTTTTATTGAGCCGTATCTGGAAGGGCTTAAAAAATTCAGTGGGTTTCTTTATTTTGTGCTTTATTGTTTCTTTATATGCCTTTGAAGAGGTCATCTGCACTGAGGTTCAAACCAGCTGATGTCTGTTGAGAAGCAGGACATCAGTCATAGGACAAAGAGAGAGGAGGCACCTGAAGGAGGTGACACTTGAACATGTTGGGATAGACAGACTGTTTGGTTGAATTGGAAAAGGAGAGTCTGAGAACTTCACCAATTCGAGTACAGGTTTTTGTGACTCTTGCTGGGTGTAAAATGTGTCAGATGGTAAGGCCTAGCTGGGGAGTCTAAAGACACTCCCAGAAAAAGGTAACAGAAATGGAAGATACGCCAGATGGAACAATAACTAGGGAGAAGACAGAGGGCCTTATCCATAAGGAAAAGTCAGGAGAGAACTAACGTGTCAGAGCCGTATCACATAGCTGAACTGTGATAGAGTTACAGCTGTGTGTGTGGGCGTGTGCTGTGTGCACACTCTTGTGTGTGAATGTGTAGTCACTGCAAATATAAACATTTTTAAGCTAACGCTGACTAAATGGTTACTGTGCTCACTATTCTGGAGTCAGTGATTTGAATCTCACAAAACGATTTGTCCTCTGGGTTGTGCTTTGCATTCCATAAACAAGCTTGACTAGCAGATGCAGGATTACCCTTGTTTGCCTACAGTGGGATTAAAAAAAAAATCAGTAAGCCACAAAGCACTCACTTACTGTGGGATTCAAAGTAAGTGACATTATCAGTCTCATTTTATAGAGACACAGAGAAGTTAAGGAATTTGCCCAAAGTCACACAGTTAGCAGTGGAAGTGGTTGGCTTTAAACCCCAGGGACTGTGGGACCAGAGCTTGACTGTTTAACCACTGTAGTACTTTTCCTCTCTACAGGCACTGCTTAGTCTTTTCTGTTTGTCATCCTGCCAAAATACACAGAAAAGGGTGTTCAGGGGAGTATCATTTATATAGCAAGTTATTGGAAAATATCTAAATGTTCTACCGGAGGAAATGGTTGAATACATTTTGGTATGTTCCTGTGGGAAAACAGCTCACTATGCAGCTGGGAAAAAATAATATTCTCAAAGAATATATATGGATACTAGGTAATGTTAAGTGGGAAAAGCAGGCAACAAATCTGTATAATTTGATGTCAATTTGGGTTTTTAACAATTATAAAAGGAAAAGTGTAGAGACAATCTAACCATGTTCAGTAGATGAACAAATGGACTGTGGCTTAGTCATACCATGGAATACCACATCTAGTCCAAGGGAGTGAGAGTGATCGCCGTGTATTAACATAGGTAAGTCCTAAAACATGCTGTTGACCAAAAAGAGCAAGGTACGAGTGATGTATGTGGCATTATATCATCTATGCAAAAATTTAAAGTGTACAAAAGCAATATATGTTGCTATGGATGTATAAATACATAGTGAAAGTGTAAAATACACAGTATATACAGGATGTATACATACCAGCTTCAGGATGGTACCTCTTGGGTACTCTTAAGGAGAAAGAATTAGGTGAGGCTGGGTTTTAACTGGACCTGTTTTATTTTTAAAGAAAAGACAGAGAAGAAACACATTTGACAAAATGTGAATGTGTGGTAAACTGAATGGTGTATATATATAGGGTGGTATGTAGGTTTCTTGTGTACTATTTTACTGTTTGTTTGAAATATTTTATAATTAAAAATTTACATATGTATTATACAATGGAATAGTACTCAGCCATAAAAAAGAATAAAATAATGCCACTTGCAGCAACATGATGGACTTGGAGAGTGTCATCCTAAGTAAAGTAAGCCAGAAAGAGAAGAAAAATACCATACGATGTCAGTTATATGTGGAATGTAAAAACAAACAAACAAACAAGCAAATGAACTTATTTACAAAACAAACAGACTCACAGACTTAGAAAACAAACTTATGGTTACCAGGGGGGAGAAGTGGGTAGGAAGGGATAAATTGGGAGTTCGGGATTTGCAGATACTAACTACTATATATAAAATAGATAAACAACAAGTTCACACTGTACAGCACAGGGAACTATATTCAATATCTTGTAGTAACTTACAGTGAAAAAGAATATGAAAATGAATATATGTATGTTCACGTATGACTGAAGCATTATGCTGTACACCAGAAATTGGCACAACATTGTAAACTGACTATACTTCAATAAAAAATATATATATACAAAAAAAAAAAAAGCAAGCCAGGAGAAGATTCAGAACCAGGTAAACTGGACATGTGAGCAACTTGAGGCCATTATGTGTGTTACATTTCCTGAGGACAAGGACCTATGTGTCTTTATCTCGTAATAACCTCTGTTTTTATAGATCATAGGCACTTAATCAGTACTGTTGGGTGAGTGAATGAAAGTGTGGAAAGATGCTATCAAGTTCTGATGATGACAGACCTTAAGAAATGCTGTGGTCTAAATGTTTGTGTCTCCCCAGTATTCATGTTGAAATCCTAACCCCTAAAGTTGATAGTATTAGTAGGTGGGGCTGTTGGGAGGTGCTTGAGTCATGAGGGCTGAGTCCTCATGAATGGGGTTAGCGCTCTTACTCAGGGCACCAGAGTAAGACCAGAGGGACCCTGAGCCCCTTCCACCATGGAGGACACAGAGGGAAGAGCCCTCACCTGGACCCAGTCAAGTTGTCACCTTGATCTCAGACTCTCAGCCTCTGGAACTGTGAGAAATACATTTCTGTTGTTACAAACCTCTGGCATTTTGTTACAGCTGCCCTGATGGACTAAGACCGGAAGCCAGTTCCTCATAGTTTCTAGGGTTATTGTCATCCTGAATTCAATTCTGTAATATGTGGATGATGCTGCCCTTCCTGTTTGGTGAAGGGAGTCAGACACGTGCCCTGGGGCTGGAGGGGTCAGGCAGGCTGGGTTAGAATCTGTGCCTCTGTCTCCTCCTCAGCCTTTCCATGCCTCAGTTTTCTTAGGTATAAAACAGGGATAAAAGTGCTACAAAACTCCAAGTGTCCTTCTGAGGATGAAAGGAGTGAGCGGAGATGAAGCACTTGTGTACACCTGCCACAGAGCTGAGTAACTTGGAGTTGTAACATGAATTTAAAGTGACCCTGAGTTGCATCAAGAAAAGACCTCCCCCTCCCACCATCTAGTTCTGCCACAGCCAATGTCTCAGCCAGACAGGTTTTGGCCTGGACAAGACGTAGCATTGCACTAGGGTGTGCATCAAAAAAACATCATTAAGTCGTATTTGCTAAAGTCATCCGTGGTTCTCATGTAGTGGGAGCCTGGGCGGTGAGTGAACAGCTTCCTCAAGCAGGTGTCCTTCTGGGTAACTTACTAGCAAAATGGCCGTAGAGAAAGTGGCTCGTGTTCCCGAGGTTCATTTCCTCATCTGTAAAGCAGGGAAAGAACACTTACCTACTGAGGATGAAACCAAAACAGTGTTTCTGAGGCTCAGTGCCTGGCATGGAAGGGCCCTCCTGGATGTCATCCTTTGAAACCCAGTCCTGGTTGAAGGTCTGAAGACATTCCTCCAGTTTTGGTTCAGGACACTGTGCTTTTGTTAAAACATAGATAAGTCACGGGAAGTTTTCATTTATTTATGTTTTGTGTCCCCAAACACCCATTTTCTTGAAGCGAAATGGAATCTGTCTGGTTTTGATTCATTTTCATTCACCTTGTTAGTATTGTTTTGCAAGCGCCAGCCAACATCCAAGTAGCCCTTGGAATCTTATTTTAAAAGCTTCATTTTAAAGTCTAGGAAGTTTATTTTTCTTTCTTCTTTTTCAAAAAGTGCTAAAAGAAAACTAGACTTTAGCAACAGTTTGAATTTAGGTTTATTCTCTGTGTATGACTGGCTTCCAGCAAATTTGGTAAAAAGTACACTTGCCATTCCTGCTTTTAAGATTTCAGCTCAGTTTCATCCATGAAAAGTGTTTTCATATTCCAAGCCAAGAACGTGTTTGTGTGTTCTGTTGCTGTTTTACTGGACCATGAAATTGTCGCCTCTTCAAGACTTTGGGTTTGTTTGCCACTTAAATAAAAAATGAGGACCTTTGCTACATATTTGTATGGTGCTGGCTTTCCGTGGACCCTGTCTTCATTGATTTGGTAGAGGGTTTGGGTGGAAATTGGTAAGAAGTTTTATTCATGTAGTCAGACATGAGTAATTACATATAATTATCCAAACCTATACTCAACAAGAGGAAAAACAGAAAGGAGTTAGAAGCTACCTTCGACATAGAGGGTTTCTCAGAGATTTCTAATGAGTAGGACACCAGCCCCGTTCTCTACTGTATCATTTTACCCACTAAGCTGGTGTAGTAAACACAACCTCAAGACAGTGCCGTTTACTTTCCATTGTGTAGTAATAGGCTTCGTCTGCTGTTTCCAGGCTAACAATTGCTCATTGTTCATGCCGCTTCAAAGTTTAGAAATTGCATTTTCTCTCTGGTTCCCAGGGGAAACAGGGAGACAAAACAAACAAGGAGGTAATTTCCACATGTGTCCAGCCATTTCATTTACCAGGGGTCTCAAGTTGTGTATTTGCGTATTTTAGGGGATGAATTTGCAACAGATTGGGTTTTTGTGTAAATCTCAGAAAGGAAATAAAGTCTCCTCTTGAATTTGCATTCAGGTGTTTGAGGCTCAGCTGGGCTTTCTGGGCAGATGTGGTAAGCTTTGGCAAGTTTGACCTGAGTACTTATTTCCAGACAAGGGAGGTGTATTTCCAGTTTCATAAGAGGAACAGTAAATTCCAGTCTTCTAGCCTTCCACTTTGCCACTGTTTGGAGGCAGCGCATGAGATATCACACTGAAGACTTTTTATCTCCACCTAGATTGTGACCAGTTTAAGCTGAATAAGGGGGACTCACAAGGATCAAATCAGTTTTCTTTGCACCTGTGTCCAAATTTTCATAAAGCCATAATAGCCACAGAAGATATGGGTGAAGGGAGTAATCGATCCTCAAAACTCTTCCTTGTTTAATTTAACCAAGTCGGTGGAGCCCCGTGAGCACCTGCCCACCAAAGCCAAAAAGACGGGAATGAAACTTGCCCCCCTCCAAATACTAACAGAAATGGGATCTGGGAGGAGTGGAATTATGTTTATGGTTTGTTTCTTTTTCTTTTCTGAACTTTTATACAGTAAATGTTTGTGAGTATCTGTAGATCTTAAGGTTTTGTTTACCAAAAAGATGAGCATATAAATCTGTTTCTTAAAAATCAAACTATGTAGAAATGTATAAAACGAAATGTACAAGTTCTTGTCATTCATTCCCGAATCACACTGATCTCCAGACATCATAGTTGGTGGGTAAACTTCCAGACTTTTCTCTGTTATATATGTGTAATTGTCAACCTTATATTGAAAGAGTGGGACTTGATAGGGTACAGGTGGAATGCAGTTTCTCCTTGCTGTTTCTATAAATGTGACATGCAGGTTCACTCTAACTTTCTTGGACACTCATACTCATACATATAACAATTCCTTCAGTCCTTTCAAGTCCCAAGCGTCACCCTGAGGCTCTTTGGCTCTCTGTGCATATGAGGGGTTCCACCAGCTTGAGGGCATCCTCTGACAAAAGATGCAGGTGCTGTGGGGAGAATGAAAGCTAACCTCTGGAGCAGGTGCGTGAATATCATCAAGGGATTGAAAGGATATGAGCGGGGAGTGCTGGCAGCACCTCTACAGGTGGGGCCCCTTTTAAAATGATCCTGGCTGGCTCCCTTTCATGCTGTCCAGAGGGCATGCGGATGCAATTTGGCTGCCGCTCTGAGAAGGAGTGCAGTGTGAGCAACGCAGCACCGTCAGTGCCTGGGTCTCCTGGTGCCACTGGATCCAGCCTCTTGCCAGTAGACGACTTTGATCATGGATTAGTCTGTACTCCTATACACTCCAGCATTCTGAGCAAACTCCCTGAAAGTCTCCTTATTTAGATGGCGGTAAAGGTAGAAGCACCGTCACACCCCAACAAATCATCCCAAAGGAGTTCTTTCTCAGCCTTGTCAGTTTCAGCCCATTTATACCCTTGAGGTGGGTGATGGGCTGATGGCTGCCGTGGATGCCTCCTTTGCAAGTCCTAGCTAGGTGGTCTGGCAGCTCCTTTTGAAATGTGAGAACATTGATCACCTATTGCTTGGTTCTGAGTCTCTTGGAGCCTTAGACAAAGCTGGAGAAGACTCTCATTTTAACGTCTTGTTAGAGACCTAGACATTTTTATCATTTTCCATAAATTGGAACATATTAATGTTCTGAAAATTGCTGACTTAATTATCTAACAATCTTTTCATGTCAGATGATGTTGAACTGCCTCATTCATTTTAATGAAAGCAAACTATTTCATCAGACAGATAAGCTGCAGTTTAACCATTTCCCTATTGAGATGCTATTTTCCATTTTTGGATCCTATAAACAATGCTGCTAGCAATATTTTTGTATATTCATGATTTTGGGTTTTTTTTTTTTTTTGGCATGTGTGTACACGTGCCAGTATTTTCTCTAAAAGCTTAAAAGTAAAGCAAAAGGTATGAAAGATACAAACTGGAAAATTTTTGCTAGATACTTCCAAAATGCCTCCAGGAGGGTTGTATGAACTCTACTTTCTCCAGCAGTGCCTAAGAGTACCCATTTCCCTGCAATCTCACTCCATGTTGTCACTGTTTTTCATCTTTGCCATTTGGGGGAGCCAACAGTGATCTCATTATTATTTTATTCTGTATTCCCTTGGTTACTAATGAGGTGAGCTATCTTTTCTCATGTCTGTCCATGTGTATCTGTGCTCTTTGAATTGACTGATCACATATCCTTTTCCAGTTTGGGGTTCTAAGGTCTTTACCAACCCCTTGGAGTTCTAAACAAGGGGAAAATGGCAACATGATAACGGAGAGATAGATTGTAGAGACCTGGTGAGGACCCTGGCCCAGCTCCATGAGGACAAGAAATGGCGGAATTTCTAGCACTCCGATTTTATCACTTTTTTTTTTCCAAAATTCTTTGCAAGTCTGAATCTGAAACATAGGCTACCTTTTTCCTCAGGTTAACATGTATAGTTTATTAGTGAAATTTCCACCGATTTCTTGTCTTCAAGAGTATGTGCAAACTTACTTTGAATCTTAAGCCCAAGTAGTTGCATGCATGCCTTTTGTCTCTTGGCCCTTATTTTACACATATTAAAAATTACTAAAAGCATATTGGATTTAGAGGAAGAACCAAAGGAGATTATTTAGGAACACCTAGCAGCCATGGCAACATAGAAGGGGCATGTCACTCTGCTCAAAAATATTCCACTTACAGATAATAACATACATTTGCCAAACAGCCTCAAGCTAACCTGAGAGAGAATAGACAGATGGTTTGAGGTGTGTCAGGAATAGGATTTAAAAAATAAGATTATGGTTATGCTGGAAAGTAACAGCCCTCATTGTAAACAGATGGAACAGACTCACTTTTTGGCATGGGGCAGAGGAAGAAAGAGGTTTTGAGTTGCTGCCTCTGAATTGGAGTTGGCTCACCCAGATACATAGCTCTCTGGGGTTTTAGAGATTTTGTAGGCACTTTGTAGACCATATGATGGTCCTCTAGTTGGGTTTCTTCAGGTCTGAGGCAAGGGGCCTGCATTCTAGTTCTAGACGCCTCTGATGGCATTGGCCCCATTTGGGTTGTGTTTGACATGCTGGTTTACAGGCTTTACCGTGTGAACATCACTAGCACACCACCTGAACTGTCAGTTGAGAAGACGTTGGAGAGAACTGGCCTGTTTGTTCCTGAATGTGTATTTTTGGCTGAATTAGATTTACAGCAGAGGAGGGGACAGAACACCTCTCTTATATGGTTGACCTATTTGTTCCTTAGCCCAAATCCTAGCTTTTGAGGGTGTAATGAATGAATTTAAAATCTCAAATTGCTCCTTTCTAATTTAACTAAGAATCTGGAAAGACGATGCTTTCTCTTGAAAGTATTGGGGCATTTTCTAAGGGAAAAGAGAGAGGGGTTGTCAATGGGGATTTGTTGATGATGGCATGAGAAGGTGGTCACAAAGAAAGATTGGAGATCTCAGACTGGATGCAGCTGAGGCTTCCTTGTCTGGTTAGGAACTATCCCCATGGAAGAAGAGGCTGGAGTTTGGCCTTTAGAATACATTTCCATTAGTCCTAGAGTTTGACAGCTAGTTCCCAATGGCAGCTTGCTGCAGAGCCTGTGAGGCCTCCAAGTTGGCATGGCTGATCTCTGACTAATAGGGAAAATTACCCAATGAAAATTAGCAATCTTGCATCACCGATCAAAATTCTTACATTACCTTTCATGTGGGTAACAGAACAAGACTTCCAAAAGGAATCGGGACTGGCTTTAACATGGCCTGTTGGTCACTGAGACAGGAAATATTTATCATGAATCAGACTCATTTGGAATATATTTTGATTTGTCTTGATCCTCAGGTTTCCTGGGGTTAGTATTATTGAACACTCATTTAGCCCTTTAATGTGTTGAAACATTTGTGCCCTCTCATCATTCCTGGATAGATACAATTGGCCTGATTTTACTCTATCTTGCTCTTTATTTGTAACAGATTTTTCAATGTAACACTTTTGCAGAAGTGGAATCTTTTAAATATTAAACTAAGAAAAACCAGTCCTGGCCAACTATCCCAAAGACAGCCTTGCTATCATAGGTTGAATTGATCCCAGATGGATTCTGAAGTGGGAGGGTTAACAATTATGTAAAATGGCCTAAATCTGAATGACATGTGGTGACCCTCTGGAAGAGAGCTTGACCTACAAGTACATGTATCCTCAGAGCTAGGGGGTTAGATACCATTTCCTTTGAACTTTGGATAGCATGAGGTGGTCAGAACGATTGGAAAAATACTAAGTTAAGCTGGTGTTGGAAGATGGCATAGTTTGAGAAATGCAGCAGCTGAGGTAGTAAACTTGCCTTCCTCATCACTGATGTCAGAAATGACAAGCTGAGGCTCCAGGATGGAGGTGACTTGTCTTTTTAGGCTGTGTTGAGAAATCCTGCTTTTGTACGTTTGCTGCCATGTCTTTTGGTAATAATAACAGCTAAGCAGAGGAAAATGTGGTTGTGGCTTTCTGACCCCTCTCTAAACAGGACAGTAAATACAATGACAATAATGAAAACACCCAGAGTGCCTCTTTATTTATCTCTCCATGGGGAGTCATGAGATTGAGTGGGACTTTGATTTAGTGGATTCCACTGGTGGGAAGATACACAAACAATGCCAAACCCACAGGATCTATCCTGGACCAGAGGCTCTGTGTCGGGTCCCAGGTAATTGGTAACTGTAGGATTAGACGAGACTATCTCTTCATTATTCTGTTTGTAAGGGATATATGAACTGGGTACTTAGAATGGACACAGGCTGCAAAATGTATAAGAAATGACCAAGAACCAAAGTCAGAATGGGGGTCAGATGAATTCCAACAAAATGCTCTTCTTTCAAGAAATTCTATTGTTGTGAAATCTAAACGGCCATTTTGAACATCCCTGTGATGTACAGGAATCATGAAGCTTGGGAACACACGCAAGCACGCACGCACGCATGCACATGAGTACTTAAGCACAGACCTATCCTCTGTGAATCAAGATTTCTTAGGGAAGATTTCTAAGTCTTAGGTCAATGATTCATCATACAACCTAGGCTGCAAATTAGAATTATCTGGAAATATTTTGGGGAAAAAAAGACCAGTTTCCTTGACTCCCATCGAAGATCATTAAATCAGCCTCTCAGGGCAGTGAATTTTCTTTTTAAAGCTCCCCAGGTGATTTTAATATACAGCTGGGGCTGAGAACCATTTTCTCAGGTAATGGTTTGCTGAGATGGTTACACTGACTCTCCATCTTCTCTTCCGGGTTTACTAGAATTTTTCATCAGACTCTAGGTTCCTTGAGGGCAGGGATTGACTTAACACAGCTTTTTGTCTTTCCAGAGCATCCAGCTTTCAAGGAATAATTGTTTCATGAATGACTTCACATCTGAAAGGGCACCCGGTTCTAGCTCTGGCTCTTCCATTCATTAGCTGGATGACTGGGTGACCCGGGGTAGGGTAGCCAGATGAAATACAGGATATCCAGTTATGTTTGAATTTTAGATAAACAATGAATGGGTTTTTAGTATGCATATTTCCCATGCAGTGTTCTTACATGCGTTTTTATTTGCTAAACCTGGCAACCATACCCAGGAGTGTCTTCCTGGTCTCAGATTATTTGCTTGTAAAATGAGGAATGCAGGCTTCAGAGATTAAGTGATTTCATTTGGAAGGGGAAAAAAAAATAAAAACACTTGTAAGAAATCAGAATCACTTAAATATGGTAAATTGAAATTGAAGTGCAGCAAATTCTTTCTTTTCATTTAGGATTTGCAAAACAAGTTCTTAAATATGGGTACACATGATGGTGACCAGACTTGTAGACACAACAGTTATTATAAAAGTGCTTCTTTTTCTCCATTTAATGATTTGTTTGGATTTCAGGGGACTCTTTCAGGTTAACACCAAAATGTGGTCTTTTTAGTTTCTATAAAGACTGAGGATATTTGATTTTGAAAAGCCTTTCTCTCAACAGTTTTCTAACTTCAAAATATAAAGATCTCTGGTCCACTTGGTTGAGAACTTCTTTATTTTTTCACAAGCAAATGGAAATTTTTATATTTTTCAGACCTAAACTTAAATATCATTGTGTCTGTGTCTGCATTTGTGTGTGTGAAGTTTTGTCCCATTTCATCAAATGCCACAACATGCAGCAACTTTGGGAGTTCTAATACCTTATTATACAGTATTTATTATATACTTATTACACAGTAGTTACATATATACAATTGTCCAGTGCTAAAATGAAGGGAATGGAGTTTGCATCCCTAGGCAATTTCTGTAAGTTGAGGGATCATTAAAATTGGAATTTCCAAATGAATTTTTCCATGTCTTAAACTTCACGGAATGGAATGAGTCAGATGTCCAGGAAGGTAATTAGCAGCGTTCTTTTAAAAACAATTGCAACTTATGTGAGGCCAGAAATACTCCTAGGTTCATCCAACATTAATTCAATACTTTGGGGTCGGGAAAGCATTGAAAGGCTGGTGGAGGTGTGCTCTTTGAGGTCACCAGATAGAAATTTGGAGAGGTTTTTGGACGAAAACTGAAATTGTGTGGATTTTACAATATGGTAAACAGGAGAAATATTAAAATGTGAGTGTATAAAAAGATGAGTGTTGTAATGTCTCACAGAATCTGCTGTTTTCTGTGATTATAATGGCAAAGGCTAATGGAAAACAGAGGTCATGGGATCTACTAGATTGGAATTTTTTCTGTGTTCTCCAGTCTCTCTTCACGCCTTCACCTAGAAGCACTTAGGGACTGAGCACTTTCTGATTTCTCTCCTGCTGATGGCATCCTCAGGGCTGATCTATATCCCAACATCCTCCTTGGCTTTTCCCTTCCCTGGTGTTCCTCAGAACCAAACACTGCAGTAGGCTCAACAGATCCTACCCATCTTGTCACGGGTCTGCAAACCTCTCAAAAGATTCCAGTCCTTGCTGTTTGTTTTTATTTTTAGTACCTGTACTTCTAGCAAATTCAACTCCAAAAAACAGTATCACACAACACTATGTGCTAAGCCTTGTGCCAGACATTTCATATGCATAATCTCATTTAATCTTCAGAACAATCTTATGAAACAGGCATAATTACTTTCAATTAACAGATGAGAATTCTGAGATTGGCAGAAGTTGGACACCATCCCCAAGGCCACGCAGGTGGTTGGGAGAAGTGCTAGAATTTGAACCCAGGGCTCTGGAGTTCGTGACCACTATGTTACAGTGAGATCCTAGTTTATAATGAAAGTGGCATCATTTATTGGTTATTATTCTTATGGTAACACTTACTTAAATTGAAAACCACTTTCAGTTCTTTCTAAATAGCAGCCAGCTCTATGGAATCAATTGGCATTTATTTTTATTTTATTTTTTTTGTGCGGGGAGATAATTAGGTTTGTTTGTTTGTTTGTTTATTGTTTAATGGAGGTGCTGGGGATTGAACCCAGGACCTCATGCATGCTAGGCATGCACTCTACCACTGAGCTATACCCTCGCCCCATCAATTGATATTCTAATCCATAAATCTAAGCCTTAGTCCAACTCTGCATGTACTTATATTTGAAATATGATAGAACTAATGCCAATTTCACTTCTTCTCTCCCCATTTATAGGGCTCTCCACTAACCCATATGGTCTCTTGGTGCAAACTCAAAAAGGGGCCTCTCCCTGCAAGCAGAGGAAGCTTTGTGGCAGGATGCACATTGGACTCAGTGGTGTGAGCCGGGTCTCAGCCTCCAGTTGTCCTCCTGGCTGGGGCCAAAGGTGAAATGTAGCATGAGGTGAGTCAAGGATCCAGAACAATCACATTTCAGGTAATCATTGAGATACGGATACGTCCATTTCATATGTTCATAACGTTATGAGAAGCAGGGTGTTATTGACAAAGGAGAACTAAAACAGTAATTAAAGAACAAAGCTACTAATTCTTGGACAACCCTCCTGGGCTGAGTGTCAATGTTCTCATCTGTTACTCTTCATCTGTCTCCTTACGAGAGCTGCTGCAGTAGAGGGCTCACGTCTTCCTCTTATCAGAGCAGGCTACTGCTTGGAAGCATGTGGCTTCTCCACCTTCTTCACTGTCTCCTTGTATCTGTAATCCTTGCGGGGGTTCCCTTCTGCCTTCTGACCTATTTCCATAAGGTTGAGATACAAAACGTCACAAGGACAGGGTGGTGTTACGCAGTGAACAGCCAATATCAGAAGAGCAAGACACAGCAGCCCAACCATCCAGTGCCGTGGTTCCAAACATTCAGAAGATCTCAGCTTCTAGCAGCAATGGACCTGATCTGCCAGGGAAAGGGGAATACATTTTTTGAGATCAATAAAAGCTCCAATTGTCTGCTTAGGAATCTCCAAGTTGTAACCCTTTGGTTTTGGTTTCTAGGATCATAGTTTTCTTGACTTGTTCTTTGACCTCTTTGATACTTTTGTCCAGGGGAGAAATGTTCAAATGTTTCTCCCTTAAGGCAGTATTTAAAAAAAAAAAAACTCACACTACGTTGGAAAAAGAAATAAACTTTGTCCAGCTCGCAGTTATTCCATCTGCATTTTGTCCATGTCTAGAGAGCTACTTGGGAGAGTCCATTCTTGGAAACTCTAGGAAAGCAAAAGTTTTCCATTTCTCAGTTTTGGTGGATAATTCTTGACCAGTCTTCATGGCAAGTGAAGTACCATATAGAAGAACTCGCCAGTATGTTCCAGTATATTCTGAGCTACCACTCTTGATAAGATGTTCAACTTACCAATTCCAATAGAAAGTCATTCAGTGATCTGTGTGCCTCACTGTACATCTCGCTTGAATGATGCTCAGTCCATAGCAAAGTGTTCAAGCAATGCCATCTAAAACACCCCTCGTCTGATTTCTGCCTGGGCTCCCATGTGAATGGTACAGATTTGACTCTGAAATATGAGGATAACTATGCCACCAAAGTAGCATTCTGATTGGTCATTACGTTATACTCGGATCTGTAAGGACTCGTAAAATGAGTGAGGGTATTTTCCCTCATCAACCAGGTCATTGAATAGTAACCTAACACTTGGGGCAGGGGTGTTACAAGGAAGGCTTATTGCACTTTTTAAGGGGCTTTCGGTCACTCTAATTTTGGACACATGCCTTACAACATACGGGAGGCATGCAGGAACCAGCACTCAGAAATGTCCTGGCTGACATGTCTCATGGCTTAATTATAGCAGTGCACATCCACTGCACAGCACCAGTGTCCTGAATTATTCTCATAGCAAGATCTACACACTGCTCTGCCTCAGGTTTCTAGGTGATGCAGCCCAGAGATGGGTACTGATATGTTGTACAGTAAGTACCCCTTGGATTTAGTTGTCCTACCAGCAGATTCATTTAAACTCTTCAGAGTTCTCAACAAAATTATCCAGAAGTCCTGTACCTTAATTCTAATCCAGTATTTTTCATATCGGAGGTTGCAACCCATTAATGAACTTGAAATCAATTTAATGGGTCATTATCAGTATTTTGGGGAGAAATGACATTAAAATGGTATAGAACAGAGTAGTAAATATCAAAACTGGCTGCACATAATAAAGGTTAATATTATTGCTTGAGATTTTCTCTATATTCCATCCAAGACATATTGTTCCATCTAAGATATACATTTTTTTTCATTATAAATCTCTGAAATCAGGATGAGTTTTATTACAGACAACATTTTTTTTCTTTCTCAGTGGTAAAATTATGGTGTATCTTGCAATTGATGACAACTCAGATTTGTATATTTATATATTGGGTTTCAGTGTAAAATGTGTTTCCTTCTGGTTCCTGCCAGTGTCTCCTGGAAGAGAGTTCTTGGTGGTGTAGCAGCCTTGGAGATGGAAGAGAAGGATGCTTCTAGATTTTGCTTGTGTGGACGCTACCTCCTAAGCCTTCCGGTGGTTTCTCCCAGTAGTCTGGGCTTCCTCTGGCCACTCTTAACTGTGAGGGTTCACCAGAACACTGGCCTTTTAAGGTCTTTGGCATTTCTCATGTCTCAGGTGATTTCTGCCTCTTTTTCAGGCCGACAACTTGGTAGAGTTCCCAGCATCACCTACAGAGGGCAAGTCACAAGGGCCCTGCAGAGCCCTCTGGCTCAGACACTGCCCCTTACAGATATATAAGGGAACAGGTCTACCTTATCCCAGGGGTGCCATACTCCTACCTCCCTTTTGCTCTGTCCAGAAGGCGGAGTAGTTAACTCAAAGGGATGAGCCACTTACTAAAAATTTTTAGATTTTGTGACTATTGAGAGGAGAGGTGTAATTTCCTGTCATTCTTGGGCCCTATTCCCACCCCCGAATCCTCCCCTTTAGATAGTCATCTTCTTGGTGCCCCTAAGCACCGCAAGCTAGAAACTAAAATGCTCTATAAAACCCTAAACAAATGTTGTGTTTGGCTCAGAATTCTAAATTTATTTACTGTCTACAAATCCTGCCTACTTCCCTTGAGTTTAGGTGTTACCCTTCCCCAGAATCACCTCTTTCCTGACTCCCAGCAACATAGAATAGTTTTGCCTGTTTTTACACTTCATACAGTGGATCGTACAGGATGGACTCTTTCGTATCTGGCTTCTTTAACACATCATTACGTTAGTGAGATTCATCCATAATCTTGCATGTTCTCCTCGAACGTTTGTTCTCATTGCTGGAAAGCATCACATTTTTGTGAATATACCACAGACTACTCCTCCATTCAACTGCTGAGAGTATTTAGGTGGTTTCTAGTGTTAAGCTGTTATAAATAGTGTTGCTCTCAACATCCTAGTATCTTCTCGGATGTATGCCTCAGAGTAGAATGAATGAGTCATAGGGAATTTAGTAGCTTCTGAAAATGGACTTCTTCATTTCAGCCATTCTGGTGGGTGTGTATTGGTATTTCATGTGGTTTTAATGTGCATTTCCCTGATGGCTAATGGAGTTGAGAATCTTTCCTATGCTTATTGGTTATGTGGATAGCTTATGTTTTGAGTTGTCTATACATTTTTTCTATTGGGTTGTCTGTCATTTTTTTATTGATTTGTGAAAGTTATTCTAGATATGAGTCCTTTGTCAGAGATACATAATTTCAGATATCTTTACCACTGTGGAGTTGCCTTTTGATTTTCTTAATGATCTCTTTTGTTGAACAAGTGCTCTTAATTTTAAGATTGTCTGATGTACCAATTTTATGTTTAATTTTTTTGTGTGTGTCCTCTTTAAGGGCTTTTTGCTTGCTCCAAAGTCATGAAAATATTCTCCCATGTTTTAACAATTTAAAATAGATCCAATTCCTTCTTTTCTACTCTCTCCTCTTACCTTTACTTTTCTTACTTTTCTTGTTTTCTGTGATTCCCCTTTTCCTGTTTCTCCCTTCTTTACTTCTTTTCCCCCTTCTGGGTCTCTGTCTAGATAAGCAGCGTAAGAAAACCTTTCGTCTTTTCATTATGAAAATCAGATTCCTCTTCTGCTTGAAATGTTCCGTGGTTTGCCAAAGCTTTCAGGATAAACTTGGCATTGCTTAGCTTAGGAAGCAAGGTCTACAGTGACATTTCCCCTACCTACCTCTGTAGCCTCTCCTTCATTACAGTTTCCACTTGAAACAGACTCTTTATTATTCCAATCACATTGCCATATTAAAGTTCCTAAAGATATCTGTTTTTTTTTTTATGCTTCCATGCCTTTGCATGTGCTGTTCTGTCTGCCTGGTACACTCTTCCTCCTTTTCCATTTAACTAATTACCATTCATCCTTCAAAACTCAGCGCAATCATGTTTTCTCTGGTGATCTGTCTGTGCTGCACATCTGGTTCAGCTGTGTTTCCTTTGCTCCCTCAGCACCCTGGGTTGGGACACTTGTAACACTCTAGTTATTGTTCTGCCCGTCTGTCTCCCTCACTGGAATTGCAAGATGATTGAGAGCAAGGACGGTGTCTTATTTGCCTTTATGTGTCCAGTGTTAGTGTGCCTGGCACATGGAAGGTGCTCAGCACGTTGAGTGAGTACATCTGGACAGCAGTGCATCCCCGTTTTCATGGATCAGGAAGATGGTGGCAATGAAGCAATAACCAGACCAAAATATAGAAAAGAGATGGAATTTATTGAGGATACAATGCACCAGCTTTTTCTGTTATTAGGACCTCTTGATTCATAGTTCTGTAGGGAGCATTCCCATAGCATATTTGTCTTGCTAGTAAGCTTTGCACTGCCCCTTTTTCTTATCTCTTCTCTCTAGAAGTTTGTGGTTCCTTTTTAAGACAACTGGCAAATGTCAAATGGTAAATGCCCTGGTCACATCATTGCATTAGTTCCCAATCTGTACTCTGTATCTGGAGAGTTGCTAGCCACTCATGTATATTAAGGAAAGATAAATGAAATTGCTTTTGCCAGCTTATGTCTTTCATTTTTTGTTCAGTGTTCATGTTAAATTTTTATTTATTAAAGAATGAATAGACAATATGTGCATATGGTTTAAAATCAAAATGTGCAGAAGGATACATAAGTGAAAAGATTCTTGCTGAAAGTCTCCCTTGAACAACACCAAATGTTGGCAATGATGTGGAGCAACTAATTGGAAGTCTCATATACAGATGATGGGAGTGTAAATTGGTACCAAGACTTGGAAAAAGCTGCTTGGAAATATCTGCTAAAGCTGAAATACCTTTACCCCGTGATCTAACAAGTCCTCAGATATGAGCACTTGGGAGTCCACCAAAAGACTCCTAGGATACTGCTAGCAGCTTTCATTCATAATATGTCTAAACTGATAATAGTATCCATCAGCAGTAGCAGATGAACAAACTGGTACATTCCTACACCACATACTCGTATATGACGGACTACTCCATGGTAATGGAAAGGAATTACCACGTGCAGTGTCGGGATGAGTCTCATAGACATAGTGTCCAAGGAAAGAAGCCAGACATGGGAGATTACATACTGTTTGAGTCCACCTATACTGTGATCTAGGTTAGAGGGGGATTGTCTTGGAGGCCTGGGTGTTGACTGGATAGGAGCGGGGGTATCTTCTGGGGTTCCGGAAATATTCTGTATTTTGATCAGAATTATGATTGTATGGGTAAATACATATGTAAAAATTCATCGAACTGCACACTTAAGATTTACATCCTTTACATCAATAGAATAGTAAATAATAATTTAAAAAAAAACACACCAACACCTGATTTTTGAAAATCTCTATCTTCCAAGTTCTCCTCCCTAGAGAAAACCAATGTTATGAGTGTTTTGAGTGAATCCCTTCAGGGATATTTTGGGCAGGTATGGGCAAATGCATATATAGGTACATGCATGAGTATTTTTCTGGGTGTAATTTTTTCCTGTGTTATACATAGATGGTAGCTTTTAATGCACACTGTTTTGTACCTTTTGGTTTCTTTCCTCAACAGTCTTGGAGGTTGTCAGGACATTTAGGTATATAGGTTATATGTATTATAACATAGATGATAGCCTGAATTATTCTCTAGCCTTACCAAAAAAGAATGTGATAAAAATAAATAGGGGGAATGATGGTAGATGTTGTAAACCCTTAAGTCTGCCTTCTGTTGGTTTTTGTCAGCGTTAATGGCACTGCCACCCTGGAACTGAAATTAGAAAAAAGTTTAGACTTAAAATTGACAGATATTTAAAAAATAGCCATTCCAGAAGTGTGTAATTTTCCAAGTCTAGTTGAATGGTTCATGCCTGTCATTCTTCATGTTGAAGTGTGGAGTGGTACCTTCATTAAGTAAAAGGAGATTTAAAACTATTTCCAAACCTCCCAAGCCCAGAGACTGTTTGGAGGTTCAAGTTCACTCCTCCTGTCCAAATGAATGTCACGAAGTCTTCAGTCAAGCGTGTTTTTTGAGCACGCGCTGTGCTGGGTGCTGTCCTGTGTGCACTCACCTGGCCTTTCCTCTGTGCAGGTGATCGGGGAAGGGCTCTCTTCCTCTTACAGGGCCATCAGTCCTACGGGACTGGGCTTCTACCCTCATGACCTCATTTAACCTTAATTACATCCCAGAGACCCTCTATCCAAATACAGTCACATTGGGGGGCCAGGGCCTCAATTTTGAGGGGACACAAGTCAGTCAACAGCAGTTACTAAGCCTCCCTGAAAGCTTGTTTCCTCATCTGTGGAGTGAGGATGATAGTATTTGCCTCACTGGGTTAATGGGAGGATTGAAAGATTATACTGGCACAGCAAAGGTATCTGGTGTTTGTTTGTTTGTTTGTTTGTTGTTTTTTAGCCTTTTTCTTTTGGAGAGAAAATAGTAAAAGTGAGGAAATAGGTAATAGGTGGTCCTGTTGACAGAACCCTAAAGCCAGAAGGTCCCACAGCATTTAAATGACTTGTCCAAGGTCACCCATTCAGCAAGTTACAGAAACTGGACCAAACCCTGGGTCTCAGGACCATGTGGCCTGTGTTACATTACACTGTATGACTTATTTCGCTCAAGGTTGACAAGAGTGGGTGGACTTCTCAGCTGGCTTGGATTTGTCTTGGGTATTTCACAGCAGGAACGCCCCCAGACACATGCAGGCATGACGGGCTGCGGGGAACGCTATGTGCCCTGTGTAAAGCTATCCTTGCATTGGATTAGTGAGCTGGGGCGGCCTCTTTTGCTATGCACAGGTCTGGCCTCGCAGTATCTAGTTTCAGAAGAGCATGACTGGCCTGCACGCATGGCCGGGGAGAGAAGGTTCCGTGGGGGTCACCAGTGTCCTTGGGGAGAGGCAGTCGTGCTTCTCGCCGGGCAGGAGGCTCTACACCAGCTCAGGCAGCTGAAATAATTTGCCCTCTAAGGGATTTGGGTTTTGAGGGACCATATCTGTGATTGAATGTCTCTCTCCAGCCAAGCTCCACGTGGCTCCTGTTACCCCATCATTCCAACCTGCATAGACACTCTCTCTAGCCGTGCGTGGCTGGGTACCCAGTCCCAGGCTGCCTGGTGAGAGGGTGGAGAGTGGCCTGCTTCCCAGTTGATGGAATTTAAGGGGCAACTATCCTCAAAGAGCTCTCCAGTAGAGTGGCTCTCTGCCCAAACTCCCACCGTCAGCAAGGAATTCTTTTTGTGTGTTGAAGGCTTTGGGGTTGGACGTTGTCATCCCACCTTGGAGCCTTCAGAACCACCAGGTAGGATGAGAGGGAGCCTGTGCGTCTCTGTTGTCAGGCAGCTGACAGCGAGACCCCCTGGACAGAGTAGACTGCAAAACGAAGTTGAAAGGCGACTTACCACGAGCTTACCTACCCTCTTTGACTTACGGTCAAGGAAACCAAAGCAAAAAGACTTGGCTGAGGTCGTGCAACTGGTTAGGACAGAGCCAAGTCCCATACCCAGACTTTTGGCTCCTGCTTCTGTCCTATTTATTTAGTGTAAGTGATGATGAAGAAAACAGATGGCGGCAGAAGGGTGAGACCCGGAAGGCAGGGAATGGAAGGAGACCAAAGACAAACTAACTGCCTCCCAGCTGTGCCTCAGGCCAGCCCTGGTGTCAGCACTCGTGTGCAGGAAATCCCCTCCTATAAACAGAGTCATGTTCCAAAATTTCGTTCTTGTGTTTATTTCTTGAATCGTGGGGCTTGTTTGGCCGTGGAAATCATAGTTTAAATATTTAAATGGTGAATTAGGTGCCCCAAGATCTAGCTACAGAAGTCTATTTAATTCATGCAGTACCTAAAGGGAGGTATTAATAAGAGTATTTCGGTTAATCCTACCTAATACTTGTTATGTTGTTACTTCTATGGGAAGTATAATATACAAAGAATTTTAGATCAGGTTGGAAGAAAGACACCTCCCACACAGAATGGGGGGGGGGTGCTCTCCTAGAACAGACTCTGGATGATGGAATGGGGCACAGATTGGGAAGGTGGGGTGGGAGGGCAGCTATACTCTCTAAATAGGAACAGTAGGAATAATTTTGCCCTGCCCGCTTCAGGGGTTTGAGCAAAGGACTGAGTGAGATAGTAAATAGGAAAGTGTCTTGAAAGAAATAATGAGAACATTTGTCTAAGATAAGCCCTTTCTAGGTGAGTCACTCTCTCGAGGGTTTGATGGGGTGGTTAAGGAGCAATGCTGGGGTGGTTGAGCTCTGGGCCTGTGTTCCAACCTCAATTAGTAGCAGTAATGATGGTGATAAAAACTAAAGTAGTGACAATAAACTAAGTTTTACATAGAGCTTTTTAGGTGCCAGGTATAGTCCCAGTACTTTAAATACTAATTTTTCACACCCATTGTGAAATAACTTTATGTATTAACTTGGCTGGGCCAGAGTGCCCAGATATTTAGTCACACGCTAGTCGAGATGGTGTTGTGAAGTTATTTTTCAGATGAGAGTAACATTGAAATCAGGTGACTGAGTAAAGCCAGGTACATCCATGACGTTATGGGCCTCGTCTAATCAGTTGAAGGCATTAAAATTCTGAGATTCCTTAAGAAAGAAGGAATTTTGCCTTCAGACTGAGACTTGAACTGTAAAACTCTTGCTTGCTGGTCTGCTCTGCTTTCAGACTTGCCAGCTTCCACAATCACATGAGCCAACTCCCTAAAATCAAACAGTCTCTCTTTCTGTCTCTGTCTCTCTGTCTCTACACACACACACACACACACACACACACACACACACACACACACACTCATATGTCATATATTCTGTTTCTCCGGAGGACCCTGCCTACTATACCCAATGAACAGGGCAAGAAGCAAAATAAACAGAGAGACAAGGTTTGTTTGCCAAGCTGATTTCCTTTTCCCTCTGGGCCACAGCTAGACTACACTTCCCAGCCTCCCATGCAGATGGGTGAGACCACGTAACTGAGTCTGGTCCATGCGAGTGGGTAGAGTGATACACGTCTCCAGACCATGCCCACTCTTCCCTGACCTGCTGACTCCACGGCCCTGGGTTCTGGCAGGGATAAGGGACAGAATGAGCCTGAATTCCAGAATAACTACATGGAGCCAGGCGTCTTAGCAAAAAGCGCACTGTACAGTGACCTGAGTGAGCAGTAAACCTGTGTGATGTTTAGTCACTGGGGTTTAGGGGTTTATTTGTTAATTATAGCACTTTCCCTGACAAATACAGTGATGAAGCAAGATTCAGATCTAGGCCAACAGGAGCCAGAGTCCGGATGCCTCATCTCTGTACTGATCAAACATCCTTTGTGTTCACCAACCAAGAACTCAGAGTAGGAAATGTCTCCTCTTTTTCCCTGCTTGCTCCTAAAAACCAAGGATGCCTCAAAGGTACAGAAAGCCCTCCCCATCCTGGAGCGGAATGCTAAACACCATCTTATCAGGTGCCCAAAGCTACGTGGAGGGAAGTGAGCGCTGGGCATAAGGGAAAGGAGAGGAGGAGGAGAAGGGGCTCAAAGTATGCACGGGATCAGTCTGTTGCCCAGTTTCCCTGGATGTGGCCTTTGTCCTCCCAAGCAGGGGAGTTCCCGGCTCGTCAACTGACTAATAAGCGAGGTCTGTTTATGCTGGAGTAGACTGTGGAAACACACAGCTCCACGTTCTCCCCTGTGCCAGCCATTCCTCACAACGCGGTGCTTTTTTTTCCAAGCTCAGTTCAACAAAGGAGGAATGAACAGTCACAGCGCTGCCCAAGGAGGCTGGCACAAACGCGTTTTTTCCACATAAAGGCTGCCGTCTATAAACAAAATCAAGGTTCAGGGGAGCGGGGGCTGCTTCGTTTGCCCTTTTCTGTGCACGTCGGACTGCTCAACCTCTCTTACTACCCTGGCCCCCCTGCCCCGTCGGGGCCGGAAACCCCAGGTGGGCAGGTAACAGATTAGGCTCTTGTGACCAAACATCTCTTCACCCAACAGAACAAAGAATTCTCTGGAAGGAAACTTTGAACTAGAAAGGGACATGCTGGTACCTGTACGCCTCCTCTGAAGCCACCCCAGGAACCCTGGCATGTGTATGTGGAAAGGTGACCTTGCAAAATCTCAGCATGTGTTGTCTGGCTGAGTCTGTGGGAAGAATTTGTTCAGTTTAGGAAACCATGAAGTAAAATTTAATATAACCACTCTATGAGGTCAACAGATTTTTTTTTGACAGATTTTTCACTTTTTAGCTAGTGTTAGTTTAACCTCAGCTTCTGTCTAGGTCATTCTCTTCAAATTAAAAATTAGAAGAAGTCTTTGTTTAAATTGACCAGTTAATTTACTTTTACCACATAGACCACTGACTACCTTCGTTTAAATAAAATAATGGTTGACTTCCTATGGCAGAGTAAAACTCAAGGATTTCAAACCAGCATGCCAGATTTGGGGGCGTGGGAGGATGTGGTTTGACAAAGCTCTCCATGTACCTCTGATCTTTCCTACTCTTCCTCCCTGGATTGTGTGTGTGTGTGTGTTTGTGTGTGGTGTATTGCCGTACATTTATTGAAGCCTGATACAGCCAGGTTTCTTGATTATAAGCAGCAGAACCAGGCTTTTGCTAATGTCAGGTAAATGGAGATTCATTTTTTTATAGTCAGAGTCATCAGCTTTGAAGAGAGGCTGGGAGACTAGGTTTGGGAGTGATAAGAACCACCATAGGCCCAGGAAGCAGGACGTGGGAAGCACAGCAACCATCTCTGTCTCCCGGCAAGAACCGAGTGGCTGGGATGTGATCACCACTGCTGCCTCTGCAGTGAAGGTGACCTCCAGGTGTCCCTGTGGTTGGCAGAATTCTACAGAGGCTCCAGGATCTTATTCCCCTGGGTATTCAGTGGGACACTAATCTAAGTACTGATATGAAAGGATTTTGAATGTATAAAGTCCAAAGTCAGTTGACCTTAAGATATGAAGGTTAACAGGATGGGCCTGATTTAATCCCTTTAAAGCAGAAGAGAAAGGCAGAAGGGAAAGTCAGTTTCAAAGCATCAGAAGGATGCCGTTTGCTGTTGCTGGCTTTGAAGATGGAGGGGGCCACATGCCAGGACCATGGCAAGTTGCTGAGAGTGACCCCTGGCCAACAGCCAAAAAGGAAACAAGGAACTCAATCCTATAACTGCAAGGAACAGGGTGAACTTGGAAGAGGTGTGTCAGATGAGAACACAGCTGGCCAACATCTTGTGAGATCCTGTGTAAGTCAAGGTTCTCCAGAGAAACAGAACCAATAGGATATACTTAGTTACAGCTGACCTTTGAACAACACGGAGGTAGAGGCACCGACTCCTCGCATAGTTGAAAATCCGAGTGCATTATAACCTTACAGTCAGTCTTCCGTATCCACCATTTCTCATCTGCAGATTTAGCCAACTGCAGATTGTGTAGTACTGTCGTATGTATTTATTGAAAAAAAATTCACATATAGGTGGACCCACAGAGTTAAAATCCATGTTGTTCACAGTTCAACTGTGTATGCAGGGCAAGACTTATTGTAGGAATCTGCCCATACGATTATGGAGGCTAAGAAGTCACAGGATCTGCCATCTGCAAGCTGGAGAACCAGGAGAGACAGAGATGTAACTCAGTCTGAATCTCAAGGCCTGAGAACCAGGAGGCTGATGGTATAAGTCCTAGTCCGGGTCTGAAGGCCCACAAACCAGGGCAGGAGAAGATGGATGTCACAGCTCAAGCAAAGACAAATGTGCCCTTCATCCACCTTTTTGTTCTATTCCGTCCTCAGTTGGGTGATGCCTTCCCACATGGGAGAGGGTCATCTTCTTTCCTGATTCAAATGCTAATCTCTTCCAGGAACACCCTCACAGACACACCCAGAAATAATGTTTTACCATCTACATGGGCATCCTTTAGCCTAGTTAGGTTGATACAGAAAATTCACCATCACAAACTTGAGCTAAGAGCCCAGCCACAAAATGCTAGAATTTTTTTCCATCAGAATTCTGACCTACAGAACTATGAGCAAATAAACTCATGTTGTTTTAAAACGCCATCTGTGATCATTTGCTCCATGGCAATCAGTAACCAATGCATTGTGGCCTGTGTCACTTGGGAGTTGGAAAGTCTGGGAGACAGTGTCCCATTATGTGAACTTAGGGCATGTATAGGTCCCTGACTATACCCACGGGTGGGTGTTGTACAGACTGGTCTTTCTCACTGTAGTTGGAATTGGAACAGCTCTAAGATTTACCTTCTGCCATGCACTATAGAAAAGAGCTGATTTCTCAAAATGAAATCAAGATGTGGTTGCAAAAAAAGGGATGGGAGGTAGGTAGCAGGTGTGAATGAAAAATACTGCAAACCATATCAGTAAACAAAGAATTCTGCAGCCACTTACAATGGTGCACCCTGAGGGGACTCAGAATAAGAAAGGACAGGATACTGGCCCTAGATAGCTAGGTGCTTGTCAACGGAATGAATTCAATGAGCCCAAATGTTTGCTTCCTCCCATACATAGAAAAGCACTAAATTCTTTAACTTGAGATGCCTGATTCTCTTTAGATAACAAGTAATCTTTTATTGTTCCAACTACCTGGTCTTTGTTGTAAAGCTCCTATATATCCTAGCTCCTCCCCCACCTCTTCGGGGCAGACCCTCAGAGCGATCTGAGAGGCTGTCATCCCGGCCAAATAAAACAGAACCCTCTTAGGCTGCACGTTTATTTCAGTCAACACAGGTCAATGTCTACTGCAAAGTTATCTCAGTAAACGTTCTGGCGTACCTCCTGCTCAATCTGCCCGTGGCTGCTTTATGGCCAGATGCTAGCCACACCTAACTTCCTGACACATCTCTTCTTATTTGCAGGTATTTTGTGTGTAAATGGAGATAACATGTTGTGTCTTAAGTGTCAGTGTTTCCAGATAGGTTTAGGTGTGTTTGAAAGGTAGAGCGGTGTGATGAAGGAGCTGTACGTTTGGGAGTCTGGACAAGTGGATTTTAATCCTGGGTTTTCTGCCATGTTCCTTTGGGCAATCACTGACACACTGTGGATTTAAGCTGCCTCTCTGAAAACAGGACTAATTAATGAAATCTACAGTCTCTTCCAGCCAGAATAGCTTCTGATTATCTGTCTTAAATTCACGTATTCATTGAATAATTATTGGAAGTTTGTAGGTGTCAGGTTCTAAGGATATAGTAGTGAGCAAGGCTGGCCAGGTCCCTGAAGTACAAGGTCAACATTACATGGAGGTTATGGGAAACCACTCCAAGGATGTACTATCTGAGTAGGACTTGGGAACCTAAGACTGGGTCTGCTAGGAGGTTATGAACGATGTATTGATTGTCAGGATGCTGAGTCAGTGTGGCTGGGCATGGTCTAGCTACAGCTCATGGGCCACGTCTAGCCTGCTGCTTTCCTGTTTTTCTATGGCCCTTGAGCTACGAATTGTTTTTACATTGTAAATGGGGCACTAGTTTTCTAGGGTTGCCGTGGTAAAGTGTTACAAACTGAGTGGCTTAAATGTCAGATGTATTGTCTCATGCTTACAGAGGTGAAGTCCACAATCAAGGTGTCAGCAGGGCTGGTTCCTCCTGTGAGGAAAATCTGTTCCTCATTTATGGCAACCTCAGGCATTCCTTGGCTTATAGGTCATGTTCTCTTGTGTCTCACCTCTTTCCTCTATGTGTTTCTCTCTCTGTGCAAATTCCCCTTTTTTTTAAAGACACTGGTCACGTTGGATTAGGGTCCACTCTAATGACCTCAACTTAACTCTTTTCAAATTATCTCTGCAAAGACCCTGTTTCCAAACAGGGCCACATTCAGAGGTACTGGAAACTAGGCTATCAGCGTATCTTCTCTGAAGAGGGAGGAAGGTAAGACATAATTTAATCCACAACAAATGGGTGCATTTTAAACAGTTATAGAAGTACCAACATAATAATCCTCCTTTTTGCCTCTTGGCCAACAAAGCCTGAAATATTTGCTGTCTGTCTCTTTAGTAAAAAGTTAGTCAGCACTGGTCTAAGTCAGTGGCTGTCACATTTTAGGGTGCACCTGCTACTTAGCCTCGCTTCCAGAGTTTAGAGAGTTTGCAAGCGATGCTGATGCTGCTGGTCTAGATGACGCTTCCCCAGTTCTGGTCCTTGGATGTCCCACATCTTCTACGGAGCTGGTTCATACTGCAGATTCCTTGTTCTCCAGACTCCGAGTCTCCAGGGATGAGGCCAGAGATGGTTCCAGGATGCAGCCAGGTGTGGGCACTCTTGGTCTAGTGTAATTATTTTGGTCAGGAAGAGCCACCAACTGGATTATTCCTTTGTGATTGGATTGGTTCTTTGGGTCTCACCTGTCTGTGGGACATCAGGGCATTGGGGAATCCTGTTCTTCTTGTCCAGACTTGTGCTGAAGGAAAACATCATCAAGATACAGATAGTCTGAGTTCTTCCAAGGCTAGAGATCTTTGTTTAGGCTGTTTCATAAATATTATTATCATTAAGTGGCTTGTTAATAGCTCGTGGTAAAAAAAAAAAAAAAAAAAGAGACATGTATTGACTGCAAACTCCATCGGAGCCAACGACAACGGAGGACGTCTGCTGAGAGACCCCAGGCCTTCTGGGCTGCCTGGAGAGCCGTTTACTCTCCAGACCACAGACGGCAACAGCCCCATGTGTCTTGGGCCCCCATGTGCTGTGACTCCTGGCAAATGAAGCTTTAAGAGCAACACTGACACTCTGGGATATTTCCAGGAGAGGAAGATGAGGGATCTGGAAATTATGTTCAGGAAATGAGGATTGAAAGAGGGCTTGTAAAGTGGTGGCCTGCAGGCCCAGTCCCGTCTCAGACATGTCATACTCAACAATCCTAGTGGTTAAAAGTTTTTTGAATTTGAGTGCTTTTGGGCCAAGCACGTACTCTAGCCAGGTCCACAACCTCTCCACCTCTTATTTCTTTATACCAGCCCCACTCACAGAGACGTGTTACCTGCTACCTCTCTGGGCTTGGCAATTTGAAAATTCTCTGAAGGAATCAAGATAGATGGTCAGGCCACAGAAGGCTAAGGAGAGACTAGAGCTATTTAAAAATATCTAAAGACGTGCACTCATGTACCCAGTGTCTACTGAGCAGCCATGATGTGCCAGGTTTGTGCCAGGTGCTGGGAGGTACGGCTGTGGCTAAGACAGCCCAGTGTGGCCCTGCTTAGAGCTAAGAGTCTCTTGTAAAAAAGACATGCAGAAAACAATTGCAAATTGCAGTGAGCACTTTGGAGGAAACAGCAAGGGCCCAAGCAGAGAACAATAAGGAACATCTTAGTTTAGATGGTGTGGTCAGGGAAGTTGCTGGCCACTCTGAAAGTGGGGGAAGTCCTGCCATGGGAAGGGGTAATGGCGTTAATCCTGGTTTTTTCCTAAGGATGAATAAGGAATCCTGGGGAACAGTTGAAAGGGAGATTTTATTTCATCCTAAGGAAGAATGTTAGAGTCCAAGCTCATACTTGCTCTCCACACAACAGGCCAGTAAATCGAGAGATGCATTGTTGGGGCAAGGAATAGAGACTTTATTTAGAAAGCCAGCAGACCAAGAAGATGGTGAACTGGTGTCCCAAAGAACCATCTTGCCTGAGTTAGAATTCAGGCTTCTTTTATACTAAAAGGGGAGGGAGTAAAGACAGACATTTCCTCGTTTCAGTCAGATTCTGGAGGGGAGGTGTTAATTTCTTCCTGCCTGCAGTCCCTCATCGGTGGGCCTGGTTAGGGTGTTTCCTGTGAGCTAAACAAAGGTATTTTAGCTTAACGCTCCTTACTTGGGAAGCAGGATCCCAGAGATGGGCCATTATGTAAAATTGAAGCTTACAGGCAACATCCCTTCAGTGATTAACAAGCAACAGAATACAAAGGTTAAAGTAAAAGAAAGAGATCCAATATGGAGTCAGATTTGTCCTTTCCAACTTGAGCTCTCCATCTACACATTCAGGGACTTTTCAAGGTAATGAGCTTTAAGACCGTGGAAACAGTAGAGCTAGTACAGAGTCTCAGGAGGCAGAGTTGTGAAGGCACTGACATGAGAGAGTTTTGATATCTCCAAAGAGATCCCTTGCAGTCCTGGCCTTCTTTGAAGTGGTGTGGTGACAACAATGTAAAACCAGAGAAATCCTATTTTGGGCTCAGATTAGACATAATCTCTAGTGGGATTATCTTCAGATTTCACAGGCAAACATAAAGAAGTAGATATGTCTGTTTCCACGGAAAACATAGGCATAGACTGTGCAAATAGGACCTGGACATAGAAAATCCCTGGGGCACTAAACTGATGTTTAGAAAAATAATCTGAAATAGTCAATCCATTGTTACTCTAATTATGTTCTTCTGGAGGAATGGGATTGGAAGTGACCTGGCGGTGCTGTCTCTAGGATCCTTAAAAGCTATATGTTTCTGACATGTCCTGGGAAAACCCAGGTAGCCATTCTGAGCCCTGTTGTTGTCACAAGCATGTTTGTTTGTATTGTGGGTGTTAAGGGGCCAACCTAGAATCAGACCCCTGGAACCATCAAAAAAGGGGAGGATATGCTAGTCCCCTTAATACAAAAATCCCCTCTGGGGTTCAAATATCAGCAAAGGTGACACTGGGGTTGGTTGCTCAGCAAAACGAACACCTGCCTCTTGACAACTTCAGCTCCTGCCGACTTCCACCATCTCCCCTCAGGCTATCTCAGTGATTATTACAGCACCTAACTATGTGAGACTTGCCTACGTGCCAGGCACGATGTGGTTCCCATAGATTATCTTCTTTAATGTCCATAACAATCCTTTCTCCATTTTACAGATGGAGAAACTGAGGCCCAGAGAGGCAAGGAATCCAGCCCAAGTCACAGAGCAACTCACAGGCACAGCCAGGCTTTGTGAATTCAGGTTTGCCTGGCTCCAGAGGCCAACTCTTTCCATTGGGTTGCCACTCATTATCTTTGAAGGTGATCACCAAAACTAAATTACACTATGATAAAAATGTTAAGAAATTCCCCTTGGGTGGGCTCTGACAGTAAACACCGTCAGATTGCTGGAGGTGAACCTCTCAGGTGTGAAAATTTATCTCTTGAAGAATCCTGTCCTATGTGTCTGATTTTCAATGTAAAACCGTGACAATTTGCTTGATTTTACATGACTTTCTTTGTGCTTTTCCCTTGCATTGTGAGGTCATGTTTTTATAACAGATTTAATATTCTGGACAGAGAATAGAATCTACAGTATAGTGTATCCGCATATTTTTCCTGTGGTTAAGTGTGCTTGCTTTCATGATTTTTCTTCTTTTTTTCTCATTCCTTTATTGAAGGAATAATTTACATACTACAGCAAAATGCACAGATCTAAGTGTACAGTTCAATGGGTTTTGATAAATGTACGGACTCCTGTGTTACCACTAATATTCATTATCTTGAAAGGTCTTCAGGGCTACTTTCAAGTCCATTTCTTCATTCCCCCAGAGGCAACCCCTGTTCTGATTTCTATCACCATGTATTAGTTTTGCCTGTTCTTGGACTTAATATGAATGAAATCAGACAGTAGGTAGTCTTTTGTGTTAGTAAAGTCATTTATATTGTTGCGTGGGTCTTTTAGTTCTTTTTTGTTGCTGATGAGAAATCCATTGTATGAATATACCACCATTGACTCATTCATTCTTTCTGATGGGGATCTGGTTTGTTGACAGTTTTTGGCAATTATGAATAAAGCTGCTGTTAACATTTGTATCCAAGTCTTTTGCAGGCATCTCCTTTTATTTCTCTTAAGTATATTCCTAGGAGTAGAACTGTTGTATCATAGATAGGATATGTTGAACTATATAAAGACCTGCCAAACTCTTTTCCAAAATGATGGTATCTCTACCCTCCCACAAGCAATGTATGGGAGTTCCAGATGCTTCAGATTCTCACCAACACTTGATATGGTCACTCTCTAATTTAACTGAATTTTAAAAAAACAGAGTGGTTTCTCATTATGGTTTTAATTTATATTTCTCTGATAACTTATGTTGTTAAACACTTTTTCATGTGCTTATTGGCTATTCCTATACCTTTTCTTGAGAAGATTTCTTTAAAAAAATTTTTTTCCCTTTTTAGTAGGGTTATTTTTACAACCTCTGATTTATAGAACTTCATTATATATTCTGGAAATCAATCTCTTTATATGTATGTGTGTGTGTTGTGAATATCTTCTCATAGTTAGTAGCTTGCCTTTTTTCAGTTTCTTAATGGTGTCTTTTATGACAGAAGCTTTTAATTTTGATGAAATTAAACATCATTTTTTTCCTCTTGGTTAATACTTTTTGTATCCTGACTAAAAAATCTTTGATTATCCCATTCATGAAAATATTCTTTCTTATTTTCTAGAAGCTTTAGAGTTTTTTTTTTTTTCCTGCATTTAGATCCATGATCATCCTCAAATAATTTTTCTGTATGCTCTAATGTAGGGAATCAACATTAGTTGTTTTTTTTTTTTTCACACACATACTCATTTGTGCTAGCACCATTTGGTGTTACAGCACCATTGCTGTCTCTTCATTGAATTGCACTAAATTTTGTTGAAAATCTATTGATTACATCTCTATAGGCCTATTTATGGACTCCATTCTTTTTCATTTTTTATTTGCTTTTCCTCCTGCCAACACAATGTCTTAGTTAATTCAACTTTATTTTGTCTTGATATCTGCCCCCAAATTGTTAAGATTTTGACTGGGATTGTTTTAATTTATAGATTAATTTGGGAAGAATAGCTATCTTAACAATAATGAATCCTTCAATGCCTGGACATGGTGTATCTCTCCATGTGTTTCGAATTTTTCTCAGTAATGTTTTTGTAGCTTACAAGTATAGAGAACTTGCACATAGATCAAAAAATTATGTTTAGGTATTTGATGCTATTATAAGTGGTATTTTAAATTTTTTATTTTCCAAATTTTTGTTGCTAGGGTATAGAGAAATACAATTGATTTTTACGTATTGCTGTTTTATTCTATGACCTTGCAAATGCACTCAGTAGTTCTAGCAGGGTTTTTTTGTTGGTGATTCCTTTGGATTTTCTATATCCATAATGATTCTGCCTGAAACAAAGTTTATTTCTTCCTCATCAATCTTTATGCCTCTTAGTCTTTATTTTAAATCATTCCCTTTTCTTGATGGATACATTTAAAGCTATCACTTTTCCAGTAAGCACTGCTTCAGCTACATCTCACAAATTTTGACATTTGTGTTTTCATTATCATTCAGTACAAAATATTTTATAAATCCCATTTCATTTCTTCTTTGACCCAAAGATTATTTAGAAGTGTGTGGTTTAATTTCTAAATATTTGAGGGTTTTTCTAGTTATCAGTTTATTAACAACTTCTAATTGAGTTCCATTTTGGAGAGTACATACTCTGAAGTTTCATTTTCATGTATGTTAGATTATCTGGTATTAACCCACTTGTCTCTGACACTGTGTTCAGTATTTTAATTCTTTTTTCTTTATGTACTTATCTTTGGCTATTTTCTATTGACTTATCTTTGAGTTCACTGATCTTTCTTTTGTTCCAGTCTGTTTTTAAACTTATTCATTACATTTTTTGTTTTAGATATCATATTTTTCTATTCTAGAATTTCTCTTTGGGTCTTCTATAGAGCTTGAGTCACTTTGATGAAACTCCTTTCTATTCACCCATCTTGTCCAACTTTCATATAATTTACATAATTCTTTAGCGTATTTTAAATAGTTATTTAGAGACCTCATCTGCTGATTGCAATACCTGGTCCTCAGTGGGTCTGCCTCTTTTAACTGTTTTCTTTATTGATGGTGGGTCACGTTTTCATTCTTCGTAGGTCTCTTAATTTTTAATTGTGTCTCAGACATCTTGCATAAAAGAACAATAGGGACTAAACTAGATTGTTTATTTTTGTTCTGTTTTTCCCAGAGAACGCTTTCCCTTTCCTCTGTCCAGAAGCTTGGAAAGGGAATTTTATCCAGGTCCTATCATGAGGTGAGCCGAGCTGGGATTGGGATACAACTTTAATTAGTTTCAGTTTACCTCTTGCCAATGAGATTATGGAGATTTCACTTGGCCTTTCAGCCTAACCCTCAGCTTCTTGATTCATGTCTAGAGGGCTGATCAATTCAGGATTTTCCATATTTGAACTGGAAGGAGATGTGCTTGCAGTTCTAGTTAGATTTCACCTCCAGATTCAACGCTAGGAGGATTCTGGAACCTAGAGTAGTAAGAGGGACTGGGAGAACTCTGTTTCTACCTCTGCCCCAAATGCTGCTGACTCAGCAGAATTCTCATGGGGGAGGATTGCTGTTCTGAGAGAGATATTTTTGTGTTTGGGATTCATCCAGATTTCAGTATTTCACGCTAGCCCACACTGTTGTTAGAAGTTCAGGCGACTTCTCATTCCAGCAAAGTCATCAAGTCTCTCTCAGGCTTACTTTTCCACCCACCTGGACTCAGGCTAGGCAGTGTGCCCCAAGTATGAAAATAATCACACTTCTTGCTCTTATTCCAAGGGCATGTCCTGCTTTGGAATTAGTTCACTTAGACTTATGTGTGTGTCTAGTAGCCTTTGAAGATTTTTAAGAAGAAAAGAAAAATACGATTTTTAGTATATCTATTATTTTCTTTTGTTATGATGAAAGTGATCATCTTTATGGCTTTCTATATCTTAACCAGAAGTAGTACTCCCATGGTTTCTTAGAATTTTGTCTTAGATTAGCTCTGAGAAGCAAGTGTAAGTCCTCAGAGTGACATAAAGTAATCACAATTCTGGATTTAGACTTATTTAGATTTTGAATGCCAGTTGCCTGAGTCATGAGCAGTATTTGGCCTAGTAAAATATTACTGTTGTTTTAACCCTCCCTTCCTGCAGCAAAAGCAATTAGTTTTACTGTATAAGCTTATTCTATATGCCCCTTTCCTTCTTCGTCTCTTTCAAGTCCTAGTGATTTTTCCTTCAATCCGTCGCCACCAGTACCATCTTGGTCTAAGCTACCATCATTGCCAGACAACAGCAGCAGCTTGTTTCTAATATTCTAGCTGGTTTCCCTGTAGCCTCTCTGGGCTACCTCTAATCCAGTCTTCACACTGAATTCAGACCAATTGTTACAAAAGTGTCATTCTGACCACATCACCCTCCTGTTTAAATTCTTTCAATGACTTGCCATTGCTCTTAAGGTACAGACAAAATGCATCATGGTCTTGCCAGCTGTGTCTTGTATCCCACCTCGTTTTTCAGTGTTCCACTGGCTTTCTTTTAATCCCTTCTCTCGTGCTTTCTCCTGCCATATAGCCTTTGCACCTTTGGGATAGCCTTCCTTCCTGTTTTCACCTAGTCATTGCCTATTGTTTTTTCCTTTCCAGTATCTCCTCTACCATCACTTCTCAGAGATAACTTTCCTAACCTCTCTGGCTTTTTCAGATCCTCTTATCTGTTTCCCCCTTTTTGATGTCACTCAATCCAGTGATTAATTTTGTATTTGCTTGGAAGATTGTCTAATTATTGGTAATATCCTCCATTAGACTTTAAAAGCTCCATTGAGGGCAGAAAAAAATATTTGTTTTCTGTATTACCATTTCATTCCCCAGTGCCTAGAACAGTGACTGGCATTTAATAAAATATGTAGAATGAATGAGTAACAGATTAATGAATTTAGGGAAAACTGTATTTTTTTAACCTGGGGTCTATTCTGTGGATGGTTCCTATGTCCTATCTATCTGTCTGTCTGTCTGTTTCTGTCTATCTTCATCATCATCATCTATCTGTCTATTTTGCTTTCTAAAAACTATAGAATATGTCTTTGGACTTTAGGATTTAAAACATAAGGCGACCAATGAGGTAGGATGTACACTTACTTTTAAACTCTGAATTGACCATAAGTGTGTTACTTGGTTTACTATAGCAAAGGAATGTCTCTCACAGAGTGATAAAGGAATCCTCTAATTCTCTCTTTGCTGGCTGCATTGACATGTTTATTTCTCTTGACCTGGATCCCTAGAATGGATGGGAACAAACATTTGCCAATTAATTAGTGACTTAAATCACTTGTGAAAATGGCTGTAAAAATTAACTCAAGCTGACATAGCTGAATTTTCAGATGCCATGTAAACATAAGTGGTGTTTTCTTTCTCTGTGGTGGTGTCCAAGGAATTGTGGTCAAGACTTAAGATTGTTGATGACCTCCTCCTTAGACTTCTTCTTCAAAGACTGGGTCTAGTTACCTAAGCTATTCTTAAATAATCTCCAGGTTTCCAATTCCATTCCTCATCAGTCTTTTGATCCAGTGTGTAATTACTGGCATTGAAAATGGTGGAATTATAAAAGAAGCATCTCTCATTCAAAATTCAAGAAGATTGAGTTTCACACTCACATGGGAGTGATTTTAATGTTTTGGTTCCTAATAATTCCTTGGCGTAACATCTCAGATGCTACTGACACCCCCAAGATGACTCAGAGCTGAGAAACTCACAACTGTCTCTCTCAGTGGTGTTGCCCGTGCACTTAAACCTCAGGGGAAAGTAACACCCGTGGCCACACTTTCTCATGTAAGTTTGAACTGCTCTGCCTTTGTACACACGCTAAAATATACTGCTTGAATAAAAGCAAGAAGACGTAATTAGACTGTCTGCTGGAAAGAAGGAAGCAGTCAGCTGCTCCCTGCCATATCTTTTTTTTTTTTAAAGAACAAGTAAATAAGTTCAAGAAGGACCAGATTGTATCTCTAATACTTAATTTTCTTGACATTTTAATATGATTAACTGGAATTAAGCCAATCTGGAATGGTTTAAAATGTCAAGAAATGCCTATTTGTGGATTGTGCGTGTATGTATATGTGTGAGGGCACACACATGAACGCATGTGATGTAGATTATAAAAGAGGATAACTGCTCTGTGACAGGGCATGTTTCTAAAGAACACAGGTCTCAAGAAAATGGAATTATTTTATGACTACTAATTCCTAAGCATTTTTTTCCTTCTTACTGTCTCTCTCTTCTGCATGTGTGTAAACATGTGGTGATCATAGGGAGAAAGATGTACCAGAAGTCTTGGATAAGAATCTTAATATTATTTTATTATTCAGACTTCTTGAGGACCATTATTAGTGAAGCTTTTCTTTCTCAGTTTTCACTTCAGTGCTGCACAGGTAGAAAGACTATGATTTTCTTTATGTTTACTAGTTCAATAATTGTTTTGAGCACCTGCTGTGTGCAAGATGTTATTTTGGGTGCTATTAATTATATATTAACTTGGAAAAAATGACAACTTTACTTTAAAAATACCACTGATCTCCTTTTCTCTGTATCTCTTACATCCTGATTACGCATGTCAGTAGTTTCTAGGGGAGACTTTAGAAAAGAGAGACTTTTGTGTCTGATATAACAAAGATAATAATAAAAATAAATGAATAATACTTAGTTGGGGATTATTCTGTTCACTGTGCTATGTGCCTTATATGCATTATCTCATTTAATCCTCACAGGAGCTCTATGAGGTCATGACTATTATCTCCACCTTACAGGTGAAGCAATAAGACAGAGGGTGCAGGTAACGTGCCCAAGGTTACACAGCTGGGAAGTGGCAGAGCTGAGACTGAATAAGCTAAAGAAGCACAAAATGACATGGAGCTTGGTGATGAGAGCTGATTTGTGCAAAATTGACCCGACACGTAGGAACGAAACTACTCCTGCCACCGTTAAGGTTAAGACACCAAGGTGTCTTAGGAAGTCACAAGTTCATTTTGCTGATTTCAGAAATATTGATATGAACCCTTTTAAAAATCAGCAGAGGGACCAAAGTAGACAGACTAGGCAACAGAAGAAGACAAAAATTCTGGAACTTTTATCTGTCATATAGATAAGTAAGATATAGATAAATATGTGGTTCTTCACAAATGTAGTATATCAAGAAAAGGAATGATAGATCTTTCAATATATAACAGTAACAACACAGTCTAACATGTGCTCTGTTCTGGGCAATATTCTAATGTTTGTGTGCTTTAACACCATTTACTGTCAAAGCTGGCCTGTGAAGTAGGGACCATTATCTTCATCTCTATTTTGTAGATGAGACAGAGAAACGATGCCTCACCTTCAAAGATTACAAACCTACCAGGCCAGCTCCAGGGCCAGCCCTTGTAATCACCAGGCTACGTAACATCTACATCAGGAATTCCGTGTAGCCACGTAGAAAAAAGTAAGGTTATAGCCTGACCTCATATCTTACAACAAAATAAATTCTAGATGAATTAAGGATTTAAAAGTAAAATATGAAACCGTAAATATTCTAGAAGAAAATGTAAATTAAAAATGGAAGTAATCAGGATGAGGAAGCTTATTTCTCAAAAGGACAATATGAAAAAAATATTTTATAATTTTGATCACATCAAAATGTAGAACTTTATATAGCAAAACAAGAAACAAATGACTAAACCCCACCCTAAACAGAGGAGGAAAAAAAATGACAAGTGAGAAAAAAATTACAATACATGACAGATAAAAGTTTACTAATTTTAGTATGTAAAGACAAACAGCCAACTCAGAAAGGAGCCAGGATATCAACAAGTAATTCGTTAAATATTAATGGATAAAAAATTAAATATCAGTGGATAAATGACATCAAAATAATTTCACCTTTGGTAGTGCTCAGAAAGATACACATTTAAGCAGTGAGATATTAATTTTGCCTATTGAAATGGTGAGTAATATTATTTGTTGGTGAGGTAGGTAGGTTATGGGAAGCTGGCATTGCTGTACACGATGGCTAGAAGCATATTTTTGGGGGAAGGCAATTTGGCAAGACGTTTACAACCTTATATTGTGATATTTTTTGACTTAATTCAATTTTTAGGAATTTCTTCTAAGAATATTATTTTACACATTGCAAGAATTGATGTACCATTGTGCTATTTAAAGTATTGATTTTAATAGTGAAATGGTGCAAACAGCTATAAAATCAGTAAGAGGGGATTGGTTAAATAAATGAAGCCAAAAGCTTTCACTGAAATCTATACATCAAAATTGGAATCATGTTCTATATATTATTTTATAATTGTATTTTAACCATGGAAAACGTGGTTCCATGGTTAACCCTATTGTTTGCTGGTTAGCATCAGTTTCCCCTAATTCTTGGTAACAGCATCCCATAATTTCTTTGGGAAACCACCACTTTGGTTTGATTTTTTTCCACCTCCAGAGATGGAAGCTGGTTAATTAAAGTATATAATCATGTGGCATCTTCCTAGCCACAGGGATGTTGCAGAGGTAAATACATCATATAAGCATTTATCTAGCAGGGTGTAATTTATGACTTTTGCTGGGGACTACTGGAACAAAGACTGACTTTGGGAGTCAGTCTTTGTTGGCAGCCATCTTTGCACCCTATAGAGAGAGACTGAGGCTGGAGCTAAGAAGTAGAGATGGAAAATGGAGAGAGAAAAGCCAGGTCTTCTTCACATCCTAGAGCCTGGATAAAGCCTGGTCTGAAGTGAGTTTTATGTACCACCTCAGACTCTTCAGGTATGTGAGCCAGTAACTTCTTTTCCTCTTCCTAAGTTTTAAAAGCCAGTTTGGGTAGGGATGTCTATTGCATGCAATTGAAAGCATCCTAATAGATACACATCTCTCTATTTCAAACCTATAATACACTATGTATTTGGGACACAGTGATTACAATTCTAAGTAGCAAGTGGATAAGGATGAAAATATGTCTTCTGTTGAAGCAGAGACTATAGCCAAATATCACAATCATTGAAAGAATTTCTGGAGTATATGTATAAGTTTGAAATCATATGCAAATGTTTCATTTATTATTATTGTTTCAGTGTTAATATTTAATAGTTAGAAATTTTAAAATTTGTTACTTTACTGGAGGCACATTATAGTGGTTTCTCAGAACTGGCAACTGCTAGGTGGTTCTTTTCAGCTGCTATTCTGCACATATCAATACTAAAGAGAGGGCTACTTTCAACTGGAACATTTAATAATGTTACCAACCATTTGTGCACAGCAGAATATAATTCAGGCTCAGGTCTCAGTAATGTGTTTCCTGGAAGGAACTTTTTTATCCAAGATTCATAAGTTTAGAAATCTCAAAACTTCTTTATCTCTGACTGCTGAGAAGTACTGGTAGTTACAGCAATAATTTCAACAAGCTTTTTATTTAAAATAGATGCTATAAGCTTAAAGACTGTGAAGAATTGCCTTCCTAGAGAATTCTTGCACAGCGTGTAATTTTGAAATTGGATTATAATTGGAAAACAAAATGTATCACATGGCCCATTTTTCTCTAATGACTTGTTCTGTGGTTTATACTCTTTATATTTATATTTCTTATTATATATGGAAAAATGGTTTATTATGGGTGTTATGATCCATGATTTGGGAGTTTTTTCTCCCTGTGAAATTTTAAGGTGACAGAGTTTACATAATAGTTTTAATTTACCTTTAAAAAAAGGTGAAGAATTCCAAAACAGAGCTTATTCTTATAAAAATCATGCCCAAACAGAATTAAATAGCTGAATATTAGTCGGCCTTATTTATTATTTAAATCTTTATGAACATGCTTTGGTTCAGAAAGGATATCATGATCTTCATAAGTTATCTGGCTAATTCATGCGTTATTAGTATTTGTATTAGTTTATTCTGTATTAATGTCATATTCATAACTTAATATGTATAATACTAAATATTGCAAGTATTTCCTTATTTAACCCTTTGGAAGTTTCCAATAATTATTTTAGTGCATAAAATTAAAACCTTTTCTAACTATTCTTAATTATTAAGACATTTTACTCATGTACACACACACACACAAACCACTTGTAATATTTGTATTCTAGCTGTTAGAATTTCAATATATAAGGCATATATATAGATTTTTCCCTTCAGGTTACATCTAAAATGCTTATGTATATCTTTAGGATAGCATTCAGCTATCCACTAGAAATTTGATTATGTCTTATTCAGGTTACTGACCTTATTGCCAGCTGGATGTAATGGTAATCTGTTCCATCTCACAATCACTGAACATACATGGGTTCAAGGTCACCAGATGGTGATGAAGTTGCCATTCAGTTCTTTTGCTTGCCAAGGCCAAGGCCAGAGATGAAACCAAAGAGCAGATATGGATAAACACTAACTGAGGCCAAGGCCCAAAGTCAGTGTATCATGTACGTATCATTCTTAGCTACATTTTATGACTGAACCTGCATTTACTTAACCAATCTCCCAGAGAAAGACATCTGAAAACACATGCCCCAGAATGGTAACAGTTAATACCTCTGGGCGGTGCAATTATAGATAAGTTTTTTTCCTCAGTTCTTATAGAGTATTTTCCACCTTTTTTTTTCTATAATAAACGTGCATTGCTTGAGTAATGAAGAAAAAACACGAGTCTAAAACTTCTACAGTTTAGAATGAATAATAACAACAACAAAAAAAATTTACAAAAACAACATCACACTAAAAAGAAAAAAAAAAAAAGAAAAAACCCAGAAGCACACTGGGCAATCCCTTTTGGTAAGACATTGCCAGGACTTACAAGGGTCAGGAAGTTTTTTCCTAAGATGTACTATCCTCACTTCTCTTTGCTGTTAGTTAAGCCCTTCATCAAAGGAGACAGGGCAGCTGCTAATCCTCATCTAAATCCACCTCCAGATTATATTTCCTTCCCTCCGTCTTCTCATTTTTAGGCTAAACTTTCCTGTTAGTGTTCTTTCAACACACCCTTCTTCTGAACAATCATAGCACTAAGAGTAAAGGAGCAAATTCCTCCTTCAAGGATGCATTCTTATTTCTGTTTTATTGCTTTGAACCTCATTGGCAGAATAACTAAAAAAGCTTGTAGAAAGTAGGCTTTGAAGCCCCAGTTTGAAGATGAATCCTAGAACCTAGCAAATAAACAGAGCTGGAATGGTTAGCACTGCTCTATCCTGGGAGCTCAAAGAGAGAAAAATCATTTGAGAAAAAAACCCATTACACACACACACAGGCACACACATGCACACGTTTTCCATATAGATCCTTTTCCATACTTCCTGCCAGAAAATGCAGGAAAGGTCACGGCCAAGTTGTGCTGGGCCACTCACTGGAAGGAAGCACAGCCTTTTCTTGGGGTGGATGCAGATAGAGAGCAAGGATCTGGCACATCTTCCCCATCAAGACATTTAGTTATTCAGGGTCTGATCCAGGCAATGCACGTTCAGATTCTGGCCATGTCTATAGAATTGAAAAAAAACCAAAGGAAAGCAAAATGAAAAAAAAAAGTTCACAATGAAGAGTCACCAATGCCCTGTTTTTCGGTATTGGTCCCAGTTGGTGTGGATCTCAAGCTGAGTTTGCAGCTGGGTTTCGGTAAAGAATTGTTGACCTGCTGCTTGATCCAGTCCTCCAGACAGTTGCCGGCAGAGGAGTCTTTGGGAGGACCTCCTTTAGATACATGCAGCCTTTGAGGAACTTAACAAATGCGGTTTTCTGCGTTGACATAGAATGTTCCTCTTTTTCAATCCCCTGAACTAATGGATTCTGATCAAAGTTTGGGCATGAAGTTGGGGGCTGACTGCAGACATACTGCTCTGTTCCTGGCTTAACCAATAAATGGATAAAATAATTCAGGAAACACCTAGAAGAACAACTAGTTGGATCACTCACCCCCCAACTGTGAAAATGTTGAATATGAATTATGAATATTGAATTATGACAATAAATGATATAATGCTTCCTCTGATGGGGTTGTCGAATGGCTGCAGATTGAAATCAAAGTTGTAACTTTATTTTATGCAGTAGGGTAAATAATTCTACTTGGAAGAATCCACAGCCCCAATATTATGCCAAAGAACCCAATGAATTTGCGTGGTAGGCACACTCAGTGACTTGAGACCAAGATCCTTTCCTTTTTCAAAACTGGAAATAGAAACCTTTGGGCACCATCGAAAAGAACTCAAAAACTTACCCAGTACTGTGGGACATTGTTGTTTTCCTTGATTTACGGAGGGGAGATATAGAGTATATTAATTTAAAGCTGCAATTTAATAGATATAAGCCAGCTGTTCAATCTTGGAAAATATCATGTCCCAAGTATTCTACTTTCCTTTATGTTTTAGACTTGGTGCAGACGCCTGCAGGGGTGGGAGGGAAGATGAGGCTCATCCAAGTCATTGAAATTTGATTACCATCCTGCTCAGAACACTCCAGCCAAATGATTGCATCGGGTTGTCAACTGCCAGTGGGCCCAAGATGGGCTAAGTCCAAAGATGGAGCTCTGCCACCAAGGGCTCTGATCCGGAAATGCGGTGGGATTGTGTCCAGAACTGAGCTTCTGGTGCCCCCTGAGCAGGCTTGAGACCGCTCTGTGGTGAGTGCTGTCGTCTAGGACCCCTTAGCTTATTAGCACGACTGATGTCACCGGGGCTGAGTAGAGCAAGGTGTCTGTGCCTTTGCCAGGAGCGAGGCGGTTGCTGTGGGAGAGGTAGTCTAAGCGGGGCTCCTGGGTCCAGCTTCTGCAGGATCTTCTGTGGGAAGGCTGATTAGAGTTGGCATACCATTGTCCTCTGGAAACCTAATAGGACACACATTTTTTTTCCAGTAAGTGAGACTATTGCAGAGTCCACACTTCGTAAATGCTGAAAAGGAGATCTCACACACACAAGAAAATAAACTCATAACAAATAGCCCTTTGGGGGAAGAACTGTATTTTCATTTACCACGCTCACACGGCCTTCCACTTAATCTCGAACACTGTTGTCGGAACTGGGCTAGAAGCCAGTTCTCAAAATAGCGTAAATGGGAAATATTTAGGCAAGGCTTATGATATACACTAGGTGTGTTTAGTTACTGTAACACATTTCCCTTTAGTACTTTCAAAGTATGGGTGATGGATTATGGGGTTTGAGATTATTATAGTAGGTGTCACTTCCCTTGTATGACATGGCTGGGCTAGAGGTCACGGGAGTCGGAACTCACTGTCAGCAAAATCAGGGTATGTATGCCTTATTCGGAGAATATGCTCAAAAATAACCAAATCTTCAAGTGAAATAGAACACACGAACACACTTACTTCATCTGTAAAATGGGGAGGGTCGATCTCTGAAGTTATTTGCAGCTCTTACGTTGCGTGCCAGAAATCAATTTTCAACCTGTTAGTTTTAGATTGCCTTTAAGATGGAAAATAATAGTAGGTACCTTGGGTATCAACCTCAGCATTGACAAGAGGATTAAATGAGTCAATATATGAAAATTACCTACACTGGTGCCTGGCACCCAGCACGTTCTCAGGAAGTATTGAAGGCTGTGGTTGTTCTTTTTATTGGTATGTGTTTAGAGATCTCTGTGAAATGAATGCCGCAGAACCTGCGCTGGGCCTTCTGTCCCTGTATCTCACACACAGCCTCATAGAAAGTATACATTTCTTTCAGCAATGTTGCTTTTGTTCAAATATCTCCAAATTTTGTCTCTAAAATCAGTTGCTGATGGAATTAAAGCAATCGAGACATGTACATGAGGTACTTTGTAAACAGAAGAAGGCTGTTCAAATATAACAAAAAATTGGAGGTTGATTGTTGCTAGTGTAGATGCTCTAATACTGAAATCTCTTTAATATGCATTTGTTTTAAAGTGTAGGTATTATTATTAGTCAAATATGGTGAGGCCAACAGATCAGGAGATGACGACTATCAAAAAGATAGTTTGTCACTCAGTTCTCAAGAGGAAGGGGCATGCCGTGCCTTATAGGGCCACATGGGGAAGCACCAGGATCATTCAGGAGACAGAAGAAATGAGGGGAAAACACAGGCATTATTGTAGCTTTTGCAGAAAGGAATGGGCAGGTCTGGGTAAGCCGGCTGGATGGATTTAATATTGGCTAGTTTGAATAATTTCAGCAGGCTTACATGTAGGCAGTGCCCCTGGGATCCTGGTACCTAGCCCTGGAGTGATTAAGGCAAGGGGATAATGGCTCAACCTGTGGGATGTAGATAAGGAGTTAGTTGGTAGGTATGGGCTCTGGATTGGTTGGTTTGTTGTATTTGAATAGCCCTCTTTTGTTTACAGACTATCTCATGTATATCTTCTCAATTGATTTAATTCTATCAGCAGTCGTCTTCATTTTAGAGACAAAATTTAAAGATATTTGGAGATACTGGAAGAAAGGCTTGCTCTCAGGTAAGTTACTTGCTATCTCTGGAAATTATCTGGCCCTGGGAGGGGCAATTTCTGCAAAATCAGCAAAGCCCCAGATGCCAGAGCATTAAGAATATGGAAAATACAGTTAATGAATCATTTTGTATCCATAGCATCTTTACTTTGGTTGTTTGTTACCTAGAGAGGGCCATGGAAGTTTGGATGAGGATGGAAATACAGAATTTTAGCTGGAGTAGAAGGCATCTGTCTTTACTTGTTCCCCTGTACTGATTTTGAGCGCCTGGTGACCAAAAGGGATGAGTAGCAGAATCTGATGAAACTTTCCTTATCTAGTCACAAGAGATGCTTACAGGTAGGTCTAAGCAAAAATTGTGGCATGGAATTAGAAAACCACCCTTCCCCATCTTCTCTCCTGGCCTCGTTATATGATTAGGCCCCTTTCAGGTTCAAGAAGAACTAGAAGAATTGGAGCATCTTGGAGTTGCCCCTGGGGCACGGTTGGAACTTGGTGTTCCCAGGATAAGCAGTAGCAGTCATGGGACTTTTTCCAGCGGCTTTCTAGGCAGGTGTGAAAAAGCAGGAATCAGAACAGAGTGAGAACAAGACAAGTGCATGTGAGGAATCTTTTGGGGGCTCCCAAGAATAACTTGGAGGTCCACCCTATGCCCCTGAACCAGTGGACATTTAGGCCAAACTATAGAAGATTATGTTATTTTATTTCAGAACATTTTCACTCATTCAATTAGTTAGCCAATATTCATTAAGCCTTTTTTATCAGCTACATGAGAAAATTCATCTTATTTTATAGCTACTTCTAGCATTTCTCCTAAATATGTATTAAATAGACTGACCACCCTTCCCCGCTTTCACCAAATCTGGAACTGTAGTCTGCATCTGCTGAGAAACAGATGCCAAGAAGGTGTCAGATGTGCAAGGAAAAGGAGGCAGCAAGGAAGGCAGAAAGAGCCTGGAGCCTGCACTGCAGGTCTGACACTCGTGGAATGAGAGAGGGAAGGAAGAAGGCCTGGGTGAGAAGAATCTCGGGCTGCGGCACTGTTCTAAGAAATGTTCAGCCAGGCTGGTGTGGAGCCCTTGAATCCCACGTCTTGCTAGGGTGGGCCTGCCTTCATTTCCCACCATGCTCAGTCATTGTCTGGAAGCTGTGTGGCGGAACTGTGGTGCATCCCACGAGACAGTAACTGGGGCCATCAGTCAGTTATCTTCCCAGCAGCAGGAGATCTGCGTGGCACATTTTCAGTGTTGCTCACTCTGGGATCAAAATCATTTTGACTGTCCCAAATCAAATTTAGCTTGAAGCGTTTAGGTTTTGCTACCATTGGGAATAGTAAATAAAGGTCCCCTGGGGTTTGAAGGAAATCCTGGAATAAGCATCCTAAACTAGCAGAGATCCAGCAGGGCTCCCAAGGGTGACTGAGCAGTTGTGCACTGCACAGGGCATCTGGTGGAGGAGACTAAGATCCAGCCCCTAGTTTGGTCATTAGGCTCTGTGTCCTGGGCAGGACTACCTTTCCCAGAGAGGCTGCTCTCTCTCATTTGCACAAATGTTAACCCTCAGGCCTGGGTTTCAATGTGTGTTTTTCAAAGTTTGATCACATATACTAATAAAGCCACTCTTGTAGGAAGTGGGGTGGGGAGAGGCATCTACATCTACTTCATGGAGACCTGTTGAGAACTTGTTTAGTCACCCACAAGATCAAAGACCTAGGCACCATCAAGAGCTGCTGGCCTCCACCTGGTTCCTTCTTCTCTCCTGGCTGGTGGAACTTTTCCCCACCAGCAACTTCACCCCTGCCTCATTGTCCCTCCCCTGCTGGTCACTTCTAGGGCTGCTCTGATGTGTTAACCTTTCTGTACCAAGACTTGTGTCCCATCACGCACCACCTTGCCAGCTAGTTCTCTGCTAGAAAAAGATTGGACCACATAGCATCACTGGAGATGGGGTTAAAAGGCTGACAGTACTTCCCGAGGGAACAGTACTAGATACTATCTGTCCAACTTTGTGTTAGGCACCGTGCCAAGTGACTTCACTCCATCTTCACAGCCCTGAGGAAGGAGCAATGTCATCGCCATTCTCTCAGGAGGAAATCAAAGCTAGAGGGATTAAATAGCTCTGCCAGGGTCACATCCTTAACAAGGGGCCAAGCCAGACTTTAAACCTAAGCATTTTCCCTGCAGATGCTCTGCTCTTAACTGCCATGCAAAACTGCTTCAACCACAGAACCTTCTGACACTGCCCTCTTGGTAAGTCTTGAAACAGAAAACTTCTGGAAAAGAGAAGAGTTTTGCTTAATGCTCCTTAGATTATGCCACAGAAGTCAGTGTTTTTCAAAATAGTTTGGTTCAAACACTATTTCCCAACCAATTTAATTGGTGGTGAGCAGTATTTCAAAAAAGTAAAATACAAATAAAAAAGAATAGAATAGAAGAGGAAATGCCAGAGGGCATGGCATATACCAGAGGCAAGGGTTGTTTCAGGAACCCTTTGTTTCAGCTGTATATGTGTGCAGGTATTTGGGTGCTGTCTGGCTAATCTGCATGTACATGCATTCGTATTTGTACGTGAGGACTGACTTCTGCAAAACTGCACAGACAGTGTACTCTTAACTGTGGGTCAAGGTCAAATGAGTTGGTTTCACACTTGGGTGCTGGATTAATCTGTTTCCTCATTTATCAGGCCCGAGGGGAGCAGAGAGCTTAGTACATCTCTACTCTGGCCTGAGTTCAACACAGCCCTGTGCTCAGAGCTCCTGGCCTGACTATTAGGGAAGCAGAGACCCCCCCCCCCCCTCACAGGCAAAGGTATGCTCCCAGCAAGTGTTCTCCCCGCCGGCTTTCTCCCTGTGCCCTCCATTTAGCACACCCTGAAGGCAGGATAGCAGCTGGGCCAGGCTAACCAGGCCTTACCCCTGGGGACCTCCAAATTTACAGGGTTCAAAAAACGTGGAATAATTTCTTCCAAAAGGAATGTGTAATTTACATATTAGTGACATTCACCTGTTGACATGAGCTCTTTTTCAGTGGATAGGAACAATGGACTTAGATCCTAGTTTGCAAGAAGAATTGATTCAATTCGAGCACAGGACAACATTGTCTCTAAGTTCAGTCTGTCAGCAGTATCATGGATTACAACATGAATTTGACAAAATATGGAGGTGAAATTTGTGCTCTTTGTCCTAAGCATCAGAATTTCTTGTTAATTATGACTCTGTCTATAAGATAGTTGAGACCAAGGCTGCTATGATCAATCATTGGCCAGTAATCATAAGGGCTAACACTGGTTAGTACATGGTACCTTGCCAAGTGAAGATATCCTTGTAAGCTCTTTAACGTGGATATATGTATGTATATATTCCTCATAACAACCCTGCAGTTAGATTTTATTATTTTTCCCATTTTGCAGTTGGAGAACTTGAAGCTGAGAGGTTAAATAACTTGTTTGTGATCATTCATCTATTAAGAGCCCACAGCAAGCTCTAGTGATTGCTGTGATAGATTGACTATAGAAACAGCCCCAATTCTTCCTCACCTGTATTTGCATCCCTTGCAATGTGACTGTTACTCCAACCATAGAGGGGCGAAGACTGTTTCTCTGCCCACTGAATTGGGGCTGGCCCTGTGACTTTCTTTGGCCAGTAGATATGGTGGAAGTGACTGCATACGGTGCCTAGGCCTCAGGAGGGCTTGCAAGCTTCTGCTTTCTCTTTTGAGCCCCTGAGACCAGACAGCCCCTCACCAACCTACCAACTTACTGACCACAGATGCATGAGCAAGCCCAGGCAAGACTGGCCAACTCTAGCTCAGATCAGCAGAACTGTCCAATCAATCCGTAGATTAATGAAAAAAATAATAAATTGTTGTTTTGGCCACTGAGTTTTAGGGTGCTTTGTTATGCAGCATTACTGTGGCAGCAGATAACAGGTACTGTTGCCTACCTACAGTTATTTCTTCACTTTTCTTTGAAGGCAAAAGCTGCTTCCCATAACAAAGATTTAAATGGCAATGTTCATTTTTCAAACTTTTTTTTGCAGTTAGGGTGATTCAGTTCTGGTAGATGTAAAGGGAAGTCAACTTGGTGGGAAGATGTGGAGAGGGAAATAATTCTGAGAAACATTTTCCTTTCTGAAAAGAAAGAACCTGGCAGTGAGACAGAGATCTCTGCTCTCTCCTCTGTCTGCTTTCAGCACTATCATTAAAAATAGACACTGGAGCAGCAGCAACCGTTTTGTGACCATGAGGCAAGAAGCCTAGGAACAGCAATCTAACACATTGGAAAGAATGGAAAGCTGAAAAGAGCCTATGTTTCTGACCACATCATTCAGTTTCAGCAACAACCCTGCAACTGCCTAATTTCTTTACTATTTAAGCTATTGTGTGTTGATTAAGTGACTCAGTGCAGGAACCAGAGTCCAATTCTAGGTAGTTTGTAACCATTATGCTGCACTCATGGAACATTGAGTGCCGGTAAGATTATTAGAACTCTGGCCTTAGAGGCCCAAGTGAGTATCAGCTGTGGTCATCAACAAGACTTACTATTGGTGAATGCAGGACTAGAGTCCTACTCCTAATCTGGCATGGGCTGGAGCAGTCCCTGCAAGGGTCCTCAGTCTTTTGGATAACAGCACCACTGGGGCCAGAGCACAGGCTTTCATGGGGAGTCAGAAGGATCCCAAATCTTTTCTGAAGACTCAGAAGCAGCAGGGTGGAGGGAGGAACCATAAATCCACTCTCTACCACAAACCCCATCCAATACCCCTGCCCTGCTCTAGTCGCTGGGTCCAATTTCTAATGACAACAAAAGCCTTTTAGAATTTGTTTTAACATTTCAAACTTCTTCATATTGTCTTGATTCATTAAATTGCCGTATTTTGTTATGTTTGTTTCATCACAAAATCATTTTGTTATTAATATCTTTGATTTTATAGATCTAATTAAGGAAAACAGGTTTTCTCTATACAGAAGAGCCTTTATCAGGCTTCACCTGGATCCTGGATTTACTGGTTATACTATCTCGTCAAAGCTAAGCCCAGGGACATTTCTGCCCTCACATCATGTCTGGCTTTTGTTCTATTCCATTTCCCCCCTGAGTGGTCATGTCTTTTGGTCCAGGTTCCCTTCTTGTTTCCCTGGAGTCTAATTTCTGTTGATTCCCTCCTAGGAGCAATAAGTCTCTCTCAACCTCCACTTTTCCATGTCTCATAGCTCCTGGTCTGCCTCACACACTCCTGTCTAATCCCCACTCCTGGCCTGGGTCACCACGGCCGGCCCTGTCTTTGGCCACCCACAACCCAAGTATTTAGTATTTCCATTAGTGGACTCTCAGCTAGAGAAAAATCTCAGATCAATCATAGTTTCTATGTTAACAAAGTACAGTCCCTCTACCCGCTTCCTTCCCACCCCCAACCCCACCCCCAATACACATGAAAACTCCAGTGTGAAAGTTGGAAGTGGAGAAAATGAGAGGACATCCAGTTAGATGCACATCTTGGGGAAATGCTAAACACTCAGAATTTATCTTTTAGCAGGGCAAAGGACGCGGAGGGAACTGTCATGCACAGAGATATCAGCACTCAAAGATTAAAAATTGAACCCCTTCCTCGAGGCATTCCACCTGCCTGGCAAAGAGTTTTTTTTTTTTTTTTTTAAGTAGGCAAGACCTCCCAGATCTTGGAGAGAAATTTGTATCTTGTGGTTGGAAGACCTTTTAGGAGCACAGCTTGTGTGGTCATTTTGAAGGAATGGCTCCTTTTTTCTATATTGCCTGAAAAATGTTAACTGGGCTCTTACAGAGAAAGAAATGCCCAATCTAGAGCGATCAGCCTAGAATTTCACCAAAAAAGAAAAAAAATCCCCCAAATCTGCTGACTACTGGCTTCTCAAAGGCTCCATACAATGATACTGACCCAGTTTTAGCATTATAATTGCCTGCTAGCCTCGGGGCATTTTCCCTTTGCAGTAAGAGACTCTACCATCCAGGGCCATCTGGAGGGCCTGCAAAGGAATCCATATGGGAAGTCAGGGTGAAACACACCAGACCCTGTCCAATCTGCTATAACCAGTTTTTGTTTCAAAATGGAAAAACCTATGTAGACATGGGTTCTCACCAGGGGAGGGCCAGCCTGAAAAGCTGAAGGATGAGGCCTTACTATGGTGAATTCCATCTAACCTCAGCCTTGCTGATTCAGAAACCCGTGATTAGCTCACCTGGGCTTTCAGAGGTGGACTTACGTTAGCCAGGTTCATATGATTCATATGTAAAACTGGACGCTACTTAATACATTTACAGTAAAAAATAATTATCACAGTGACCTGAATACTCATGTCACAGGCCTTGTCTTCACGTAGGAAGACCTACAACTGACGGAAGCCAAATTACAATGAGAGTATCTCTAAATTAGCAACAAATCCGATGATTGAGCCTTTGAATGGCATGAGGCAAAGACTGCCAGTTACTCCTCACTCCGTTTTAAGGATGATCTTGCTGATGGGGCCAGAAAACTCCCTTTGGACAGAGCTCTCCTTTTCTCCTCTTCTTAGGCTGATTGACACTTTCTTTAGATATGTTAATATATTTAGTCAGATCACACCATCTGATCTAGCAGGCCTGGGCGCCCCTCTGATTATTAAGGTGTCAAGACATATTTCTGTTCTGATCTACTGTGTGTGGATTTCAAAATTTTAAATGTTAGAGACAGTTTTATTTCTCCCATTTTCAAGTTCTTAGGGGACACTCTTACCATCAAGTACTGACAGTGGGTCGTCTGGCCATCTCTCTGTGTGGAGGTCAACATGTGGGCTCCCCTGTCTCCCAGGTGTCCCTCTCAGCTCCATTATTTTGATTCTTTGTGGTTCTGTTTTATTCTTGGGTCTTTCCAAAAGCTCTGTGGCTTCATGGGAAGACCAGTGTCCCTAATATTTCAACTGCTTCTGGAGATTCTCTATACCCACGTATAGTTAGAAAAAAATCCAAGGAACTCTACTGATTGGATCCACTGGCATTTCGTTTGTAGCCCTACTGCTGCTCAATAATTACTTTATTCAACTCAGGGCTTCTCCAGAGCATTCTCATCCAAACAATTTCCAAACACTCTCCATTTTCCTCTAGCCCTCAGACTAACTTTTCTGCCCTTGGCTCCTAATGTAATATTGCAAATATCTGAACACGCACGAGCCTTCATGTTCATCCTAAAATTTCCATCATCTACCCCTTCTCTTTTTTTTTTTCTTAGAGGAAGAAGTATCCCTTCTCCTTCTAAACACCAGTCTCATCCTATAGGTCCTTGATCTCATATTTTCCTAGTTTTTCCAGGGTTTTGTTTCATGACTCTTCTTCCCTCTCTCTTGAGTTTTCCATTACTCCTTCTTCATGGGCTCCTGCTCCTTGTCTTACAAACAAGTGCAGGCCTTCCCATCCAAAAATAATTGTTTATCTTAACTCTCTACTCTCTTGAGTTAGCATCTTATCTCTGTGCCGTCATTTACCTCCAGTATTTTGAAGTGGAGTCCAATTGCCTGCCACCATTTCCTCACTGTTTCTCCCTGATCCCATTCAGGCTGGCCGTCATCCCTCTGCTCTATCAAAACTGCTCTCTTGAGCAGAGGAAGGGGAAGAAAATAGGGAAAGAGCTTCATGTTGTGTTTAGAAGCAAATCTGTTAGAATCACAAATTTAATTTTAAACACAGGTTTTTGAGGTGAAAAGCAGGACTAAAGAGTTTGCCAAAGTGTTAGTAGTGAGTTAGAGAATACCGTTAATGAGTGCATGAAGTTGGTAACCATCAACCCAGAACTGGTGTGTACATTATCATTTAGGAGAGTGAATCCTATTTGCTACAACAAACATATTCTTGCAAAAATTACTTTTATAATAAACATCAAGTGTCCAAATATAATTTTTACAACAGCTATGGAAAGGAAGATTTGCAGTTATCATAGCTTTGTAGGCAAGGTTTACATTCCATGGGAGATAACTATAAAACTTCTGTGGTTAAAAGCAGAAAAATCACAGGAGAGCTTCTTGCCTTTTTCAATAAACAATTCAATTTTATGATGACACTATACAGAGTATGTATAGATTTAACTTAAACAGGAACTTCCCCCACCTGGATAAAACTTCTTATTCTTTGTGTTTTATAGTAACTGGTATGTAAAATTCTCTGTGTTTATTTTTGCAACCAAAGATGATTCTAATCCGGAACCTTCATATCTTTAAAGAACTTTTGTCAACAGTCTTTCTGTCCAAATTAGTTTTTCTTTATTAGTTCCTATTTGTTACCTTACAAGTAAGCTTAGGTCTTCCAATTCCTAAAAAGACAAAAAATCTTATCTCAACCCTGCTCCCCATTGACTTAGCATCTTATGCTTGACTTTTCTTATTCTCAAAATCTTGAAGGTAAAGGCTACACTGTTTATCTCTACCCCCAAATTTCTTATTCACCATTGTGATCCATGGCATATGATTTAATAATGACTTTAAATAAGATGGAATCAACATTTTAGGGACTTACACATTTTCATTTTTATAGAATTAACTTTATTCAGCACCATGTACATATTAAGGAAGGAAGAAAGGAAAGAAGAAAGAAAAAGACCATTTCAATGAAAAACCCAATTTTTCAGGTCTAAGGGATACAAAGTCAATATATAAAAATCATTTGCATCTCTGTTTACTTGCAACAAACAATTGGAAAGTTAAAGGAAATTCCATTTATAGATGCCTTGGGACATATTTTATGAAATATGTGCAAAGACCTATGGATTGAAAACTACAAAACATTGCTGATAGAAATTTTTAAAAACCAAAGTAAGTGGAAAGATATAATGTTCATGGATTGGAAAACTCAATATTGTCAAGATTGGTTAATTCTCCCCCAAACAGATCTACTGACTGAATGCAGTTCCAATCAAAATCCCAGTCGAGGTGTTTTGGACAAATTGACAAACTGATTCTAAGATTTATATAAAAAGGCAAATAGCCATCATACTTTGAAAAAAGAACAAAATTGAAGGAGTTATGTGATCAGATTTCAAGACTTACTAAAAACTTTAGTAATTAACACAGTGCAGTTGATGTAAGGGTAGACAAATAAAGTCATAAATTAATGGAACAGAAAAGAGAATCTAGCATAGACCTACACACATACAGCCCATTGGATTTTCTAATAGCTGCATTGGTTCAGTAAGGAAAGGAGAGTCTTTTTAATAAATGATGCTGAAACAACTAGACACCCATATGGGAAAAAAAAAAAGAAATTTTGACTCTTACCTCATACAATGCATGAAAATAACTTCAAATGTGGAAGCTTAAACTGTAAAGCTTCCTAAAGGAAAGACAGAGGAATATTTTTATAATCTTAAGATAAAGATTTACACAGATACATAAACCACTAATTATAAAGTAAAAAAGGATAAGTCATACTTTCTCAACATTGCAAGCTTCTGTTCATCAAGAGACATTGTTAAGAAAGCGAAAAGCCATGCCACAATCTGGGAGAAAATATTCATAAGCATACATCTGATAAAAAATACCCTGAATGTAAAAGAACTCCTGCAAACTGAATTTTGAAAGGACAATCTAAACAAAAAAATAGGCAGATAACTTGGACACCACACAAGAGAAGATGTATGAAGAGCCAATAGCATGTGAAAAGATATTGAGCATCATTGTCATCAAGGCAATGCAAATAAGGACCATGATGAGATACTAAAATGACTAAAACTAAAAACTGCTGTTGTGGATGTGGAGCAGTAGAAATTCTCATACATTTCTTGTTGGGGTGTAAAATAATTAAACCCCTTTGGAAAACAGTTTCTCACTCATGAACAAAGCTAACCATACATCTATCCTGTGACCCAGTATTCCTAACTGTATTGCCAAAAGAAAGGAATCTATCCTACAAAAATTCTTGTTCAAGAATGTTCATATCAATTTTATTTGTAAGAGCCCCAAAATTGGAAACAACCCAAATGTCCATCAACATTAAAATGGAAAAGCTGTTGTGTACTACTCAACAATAAAAAAGAAAGAAGTTCTGACATACACCACAACATGAATGAAACATAAGAACACTATTTTGAGCTAAAGAAACTAGATAAAATAATACTGTCATATGAATTTTAAGAACAGGCAAAATTAATTTATGGTGATAGAAATCAGCAAAGGATACAGGGATATTTACTGGAAAGAGACACCAGGAAAATTTTTAAGGGATCAAAATATTCTAAATCTTGATCAGAATGATGGTTACACAGGTCAAAGTTCATTGAGTTATACACAATTTATTAATTCTACTCTATATAAGTTAAATCTCAATCATATACTGTTAGTGTTAGAAATCAAAATAAGAAAACTCATGGAAGTTCTACTGTAATGATTTTTTTCATATTTCAAAGTGCTTGGTTATTATTATTATCCAATGTCTTGTCTAGTTCTGATATTCTTGAAACACACCATTCTTTTCTCTTAGAACTTTGTAGGCATTTTAACATTATCTTTTGGCATCAAATGTTGCTGCATAAAAGACCGAGGTCAATTGTAATATCCCCCCCTTGAGGTGATTGGTGATTTTTCTGTCTAGATATATGAGAATTATCTAGAAATTAAGTATCAATAGTAGAAGTGGTCGCCATTAAAAAGTTTAGCGTACTGATATGGTCTGCAGTTTGTTTTTTTTTTTTCATTCCAGTAAAATTGGCTTGTATTAGATCATTTAATACTTTTTCTATCCCATATTTAAAATTATTTCAGGAACACTAGTCTTATGTGGCATTAATTTTGTTCTGTGTATCAGTTAGCTTCTTTTTATTGCACCTAGCCCTTTGTATTTTATTTTTTGAATTTGCACTCACTTTCCTATACACTGTTAAGTTTGTTTTTAAGTGGGTCTCAAGTTTAATCACAGATGATGCTGTTTTCTCCTGCAATTTGTTCTCTTGGTTCTGTAACTTTCCCATTTATTTCATTCTTTTGTGAGAGAGTGCCAAATCCTAACCACTAGACAACCAGGGAACCTTCATTCGGTTGTTTAATCATCTTGACTAGGGGCCTTTGTTTTATTGAGTTTATTTTCTCACTAAGTTTTCTGTAGCCCAGAGCGGTTGTGAAGAATTTCCCTCTGATTTTTATTTGTTTTTGCATCTAAGTTGGTTTCTTTATCTTTTGAATTCTAGGTATGTGTGTGCATGTGTGTATGTGTGTGTGTGTGTGGGTGGGTGGTTGCCAGGGGACTAATTTTCATCTTGCTCAACTGTCCCCTTGGTCCAGAACTGTTCTTTTCCCTAGTGTAGTGTAGATGTCTTCTTGCTTCTCTTCTCTTTTGACACTCGTTTGTTTCCCTGACAAGCCACAGTTTAGGGCTGGGGCTTTCGTGTTGTTTCCACTTTTCTGTAGGCATGGCAGGACACAACAGAGCCCGGCTGAGGTACTTTGCAGACTTTGATAGAGTATTAGGGTTCAGCAGTCATTTCTAAAGTTGTTAAATGTTTTATTAAATATGTGATGGCTCTCCTCACCGAGCTGAGGAATGTGTTCTAGACTCAGGGAAGGAGACCCTCAAACTTGGAATCTATTACCCAATTTTGTATTTAGTCTTGGAGCCTTCAATGTTATTACAGAGGTTTGTTTCCACTCACTGTTGTTGAACTCACTGTTCATTTCCAATATGTTCCAACATTGTCTATGACTTCCTATTCAGAGTTAACATCTCAATTCTGCCAATTTTGGGATATTAATTAGATGTCCCTGGATTTAGTAGGTACACCTGTGTGGCTCCTGGAGCTGAAGACAGAGTTAGGAGCCTTGCCATGGTGAACTGTGCCACTCCACGGCAGAATTTTCTGTGTTTTTCATTGGCCAATTCTTTTGAAGCTTATGGCATAAGGCTATATCCCTCTCTGGTTTGGTTGTTGCTGTGGAATCTGGGGGCTTGTTTTTTTAATGTATCATTTTGTTGATTTCTAGAGACATCAGGGGAGGAAAATTCTTATGATATGGCTTCATTCTACTTGTGCAACATAGAGGTCCTGCCTCTTCTTTCCTCTCTTGACGCCCTTTAAAACTTACTTTCCTGCTCCCCAGCCCCCTTTCTTACTGCCTCTCAGCCTCCTTTCTAGCTTCTTTGCCTATACCAATTAAAATTAAGACATTGTCAAAGGTCACTTTGCATCCCTCTTCTCTTTTCAGTCCCTTCATCTCCCTTCTTCTCTGATCTAATCTCTTAATATGTTCTTTTATAACCTTCTAATTCCCTCCTATGCCTCATTAGTAATGTCTAGGAAGATATCACTCAAATTTATATTTCATGCCTTCACCTGTCTTCTATGGGCTGGTCTCATTTTTGACTCTTTGCTGGATATCTTATTGTATGACAATCCCACTGCAACCTTAAACTTAAGGTCGTTACCCTAGAATAAGTTTGTATTTTGTTTCACTTGAACTTTGTAATAGACATTGTTGGTCTCCCTCCTCTAATTTCTTCTTCCTCCAATAAATGCTCCACATAGCTCCAGAGATATCTTGCTCTAAACTTTTCATGAAAACCTAACACCTTTTTCTGATACTCAGAGACTGTCATAATCTGAACCCAGGTTTTAATGTGAAGCCTGTTTTTCCATTGTCCCCTGCCTTAAATTCCAGCCAAGGTCAATTACTAAGCATGCTGTGTTCTTTCCAGTGCTGAAAACTCTTCATGGAATGCCCTTTCTTTTTACTTCATCTCCCAAAATTTTACCAGCTTTTTCAAAATCCAAATCAGATTTTATCTCCTCCACGAACTCTTCCTAATCACTGATTTGGAAGTGGGTGGTCCCTCCCTATGCTGGGCTCTATCTTTCTTTATTACTCTTCACATCATCATTTGATCATTGTGAACATGTCTTTGCCTGACCCAAGATTGTCAGTTTCTTGTGGGGTGGGGGCCAAGGTTATGGGAAGTTGTGATATAGGAAACTTGGATTTAAGTATCGTAAAACCTTAATTCAAACTCAGTTTTTCCAGTGTGTGTGTTTAGGCAAGACAGTTACCTTCCCCAAGCTTTACCTTTTTAATCTTGAAAGAGATTATTGTGAATATTAAATGCAATAACTTGTATGAAGGTGCTTTATATATATATATATTTTTGTATATATATATACTTTATATATATATATATATATAAAATATACATATATATATGTATATTTGTATGTGTTTTATAGATAGATAGGTAAATTAAATATAGATTAAGGTATTGCTTATTTCTTCAAATTCCCCACAAGCATCAAACCTGATAATTTACACATAGGATGTCAAGAAATGTTCATTGACTGGAAAGCATAAAGTATAGCTAGCTGCAATTATGCCTGCCCCCAGAACACCAAGGAGATGCTAGTAGGTATGGGTAGGGATAGAGGAAGTTGATAGTTTGTGTGGTTATGCCAGGAATTTGCCAAGCTGGTAAACCGCTTCAGTGCATCACCTAAGGTTTCATGCGTGGTGCAGAAGACCTGCCCAAATGAAGAAAAATGCATTATATGGTTTGTTCCAGTCACTTCTAGTTCTTGACTTCTAGGCTTTCACAGAACAGCATTATAGATGTCTTTGGAAAAGTGAAATATTTATCAGTAGCTATTCTATATATGCACATATATACATATCAGATGTGCGTTTATGCTAAATATATTTCATGTAAATACATTTATCTCCTTAAATGGCTCCTTATATAGTCTTTGTTGCCATGCACTCAATCACCATTGTTGCTCTCTTCCCAACTCCCAGTTTTCCAGTAGTACTGTTTATAATTAAAGACAGCAAAGCTGGTGTATCCACATCAAAGCTGAATAGAGAGTGACAAAACAAGTACATGAGAATGGCCATTAAATAATTCCCTTCATAGTTAAGAGCATCTGGATTGAATCCTGTGAATGTTCAGTTTTTCCATGCCAGCTTCTCCCGCTTTCCCTCCAGAACTACATGCCCAAATGTTTTTAAAATAAACTAATTTCATAGGTCTTTCAAAAATCTTATTTCATAGAAAACTGTTGGAGGGGATCTTGATAAAAGCCAAATATGTATTCTGAGAATCTGCTTGTGATGTGATCAATTTAAAACCGTGTTTGCAATGACGAACCAGATGTTCACATTCATTTTGCACCTGGACAAAACTTGGGGCAAAAATGTGTGTAGCATCTCTTGTCCTAGACTGAGCCTAAGCTAAATTCCTGATTCAGATGGCTCAGACCATGCTTTTAAGGACACATATGCAGAAGCTTATTGGGAATAGGGAATGGAGATGTTTTAGGGGGTAGAATTTATCACGAAGGGAGAGTGAGGCAGAACATGTGCGTCCTGGTAAGAAGCCAGTCCCTCCATGAAGTCATGAGGAAGTCCTGGGCTCAGAGGACACTGGGAATCTAAACTCTGGGAGACACCGGGGGCAAAGGCACGTTATGTGGAGAAGGCAGTGCCCCCACCTCTCCCCAGCAGAAACCCTGCCGCCTCCCAAACCCCAGTGTATCAGCACTGGTGGAGTGGAAGGACCCCCGGGCGTGGTAGCAGTGCTCTGTGCTGGGAGCCAGATCCAGAAGGTACACAGGGCAGTGTGCAGCGAGGGGGCAGAGCAGCCGAACTCAACAGACCCCACTGTGTACAATGGTGGTGACACGTCTTTAGGCACTGGAGATGGTGACAAGGTACCTACACACAGCTTAGCAGGTTTGGCAGGGATGACAGCAGTGGGGTCAGAGTGGTAAATGAGAAAAAAAAAAGTCTAAAAATAGTATTTCTTTGAAAAATACCCACAAGTGTATAAAATAGTTGAGAAAGCTTATTCCGCACAGAGGGGAGAAGACATGACCAATATCTGAAGTCTATCAAATATTTAACAATTTTCATTTCATGTATCCTTTTATTTTATTTATTTATTTTTAGCCATTTAAGTTCTTTTAATAGTTCTTTTTTTTAACATCTTTATCGTGGTATGGTTCCTGTAAACTACATATATTTCAGATATACAATTTGATGAATTTTGGCAGATGTATACACCAGTGAAACCACCACTACAATCAAGGTAGCTAACATTTCCATCTCTCACAAACGAACTTATCTACGAAACAGAAACAGACTCACGGACATAGAGAGCAAACATGATTACCAGCAGTTAAAGGGGGTGGGAAGAGATAAATTGGGAATTCAAAAATTGTGCCTTATTTATCCTTTTAAAACATACTTGTTGAAAGTATCCACTCTCCAATAAGGCACAATCTGAATCTATTTATGTAATTTTTATTAAGTGTATCACAGTTTATTAAGTGGTCAAGGAAAATACAGAGCCTGACAAATCAGATACTTGATTTTCAGTTTCATAAGGGAAAACAGATTTTATTCAGCAAATCACCATTAAAGGCACCTCAAATGACTGCAAATTTTAAATTAAAAAAGCTTTACTGTTGTCATAGATTATCAGCTTATGGGACTGCAAGTATCCTGCCAAGGGTTAGGAGGGGTGACATAATTTATGATGAAAACATAAGGGAAAATTATAAAGGCGAGGGGAATTTTACAAAGATGGAGAGATGACAGAGATGAAGGCTACTGAATAGAGATCTTAAATACATCAGTCAGCTAAGCCAAAAAGCCTTCTACAACCAGTACTGCTGGTGTGAGTTACCACTGCTAATGACAGCCGATATTCTGGTGCCAGTATTACCCAATATTAATCACCAGCTGTTTGTCACTAAAGGACCAGTGAAAATCCTTAACCAACTGCATTCTGGGTAATTGGACAGAGGATGTAAACAGGTAACATGATTGAAACTTGGTGGGATTAGATAGAGATACACACACAGAACACTTAGAAAAGAGCACACAGAAAAGGAGTTATTCTTTTTTTAAAAAACTTTAGCAGTTTTATTGAGATATAATTGACATAGAATGAACTGTACATATTTGAAGTGTACAAGTTGATGATTTTAGGGATTTCAGCACTTCTGAAACCATCAACAAAATCAATATAATACACATTATCACCCCAAAAAGCTTTTCTGTGCTTCTTGGTAACCTCTCCCTCTTTCCTCTCCTTAGCCACTTCTGCTACCTTTCCACTGTCCCCAGGAAGCCGTGCTCTGCGTTCTGTCACTGTAAATTAGTTTGAATTTTCTAGAATTTCATATAGATGGAGTCATACAGCATATTCGTTTCCAGCTTTGTTGTCGTTGTTGTTTTCGCTCAGTGTAATTATTTTGAGATTCAGATATGTTGGGTGTATCAGTAAGGAAAGGCACTATCCTAAGTTAGAGTTAAGGTAAAGAGATCAAAGGTAAAGCTTGAGTCTCACAGGATAGGTGATATTTAGCCAGGCGGAAGGAAAAGACGGAAAGAGTATTTTAACCAGAAGAAACAGCAAGAGCAAAGGCACAGAAGCGTGTGTGTGTGTGTGTGGTGGGGGTGGGGGCACAAAGTGGTACCCAAGAGTGGCTGCAGCACTCAGTGAAGGGAGAACAGAGTAGAAGAGATCGAGAGGGCAGGATACCAGGGCAGACTGATGTCACTGATGCTGAAAACAGATGCTGTAATACAATAAAGAGGAAGAAAGTATACATTGGATTGTATGATGCTAATTAAAGTCATTCAAGTGACCTACTTTCTATTTCTGCTTAATTTTTGTCTGCCCAACAAGATGTGTGTATATATAATATATAATGATATAAATGATATATCATCAAATTTATATATAATCACTAAATTGGTTGAGTATATATAATTATAGGTTATATAATTATACATAGATCATTAAATTTGACAATATGTAGTACATGTCATTGTGTATATTACATACATACTATACAAAATCACTAAGTTAGTCAAGTTAACTTTACTTTAAATTTGGTTGGGATGCAGCATCGGCCAGTATTATTTTCTTAATTGTTCAAGTAGCACTGTTACCTCCTCAGGCTTCGTGATGATGATTTTCTTACAGTTTAAATCCTCATGTGGACTATTGCAAGTAAGAAATGCCTTTGGTCTTGCACGATTAATCCTTTCTCAGAACCATTTAGTTTTTATGTAATTTACTCCCTTTTGGCACGCAGAGACAGTCTTCTGGCTGGGCAGTCACAGACCTGGCTCCTCAGCCATTCTCATTTTGAAAAATGTGGGCTTTGGAATGAATGTTTTCCAGGTGCCTTCCAGGAGCAGTGCAATCTGGTGGCAAGGTGATATAGGACAAGGACCCAGGACTCCTGGCTGGTGGCTCTGACTCTCCCCAGTGTGCCTTCTGACAAGTGGGTGGGATGCAGTCTTTTCATCTGTTCAATGGGAATAACAACCCCTGCCCTGCTGGTCGTATCAGGATGTCACCTGCATGATATGAGATGGAGCTGGAGAGTTAAGTCCTTCGCCAATGTCAGCTGGCAATGGTGCTGCCCAGCTCTAAAGTTCTGCCACCAAGGGCCATGGAGCTCAAGTGACTTTCTCAGAGAGGCTTCCTTCTTCTAGTTCCTTACTGTTCTTTTAGGTGAATGTTGTAGTGTTAATATGATGTAGTCATCTGTATATATAACATACATAACAATGATGTTTGATATAGTATCATTTATCCTACAAACTCATCAGTGTGTCATGATGTTCAGTATTATTTCCAAGAAGCAAAAATACCCTTTACTCACTCAGTTGTTGTGTGGTTTATGAAAAGTATAAAGCAAAACATATTTCCTTTAGTTAGCAAAATGGAAGTGCTTAGGTATGGTCTTTTGTAGTAGGAGCTACCTAAATTCAATAAATAAATAAATAGATAAATAGATAGATGAATGAAACAATGAATAAGTGAATAGATAGATAAATAAACACATATGTAAATCAATCAATCAATCACCACTTTCAGAATAGGCATCACCATTTACCCCTGGACTGTGTGAGGAGGGAGAGGTGAGACTGACTCAGGAAATTAAATTAAAAAATAAATGGCAGACCCTGATCCTGTCATCATTTCTCACCAGACCCAATAAGGCTTTGAAAGGAGGACTCTGTGGAATTCATTTTAAGTTTTGGGGAAACAACACACCATCTGCATATCTGCGCATAAAAATGTTGGGGGTATGTGGGTGGGTCAGGAGATGTCAGACAGCTCTGGGATCACAACCTCGCTCCCCAGACCTTTCCCCATTAAATACGGTTATATGTAATCAACCCTGAGGGTGACAATGCTATGATTGGAAGTTCCTGGAACTACCTATCCGGGGCGATTTTTCTTATGGAAGTGGCAAAGCAAGCTTGTCAGTATTTTTCCAAATTTATTCATCTAGCAGAAGAATTATATTGCATTTGAGTTAGACTATTAGTTTAGAGACCTTCAAGTTAAAAGCTCTTCTTTTTTCAAGTAGTAAGACAAGACCCAGAGAGGTGAAAGGACCTACTGGACCACCCCCCAACCCCCACCCCCACCCAATTAATAGCAGAGTAGAGGCGTGAAATATCAGATGCAGCTGCTTTTTTACTCTTTCTTTTTGACTTTGCACAAATACTTATTCAGCTTCCTTATTATGGAGGGTACTTTACAAACCCTGTAGGAATACAAAGCTGAAAATAAAGTTCCTTAGGAAGCTTCCAATATAAATAAGTGTAGAAGTAAACTCCAAAGCAGAGTGACATGAGGTAATTCTTGGTGCCTGAAGGGAAGAAAGATCACTGGCTTCATGGAAGAGACGGCATTTGAGAAGAACCTAGAAAGATGGCAGAAATTTGAAAGACAACTGCACAACTGGAAAGGGGAGGCTGGGAGTTGGGTGAGCAGGATGGAGTCCATGGAAACTGCCAAGCAGAGATCATGGGGGAATGAACGGGGGTGTTGGTAATAGGAACCGAAACTGAAAGGAAGAAAATCATTTAAAAATTATTGTGGAGATAAAGTCAGCAGGACATGGCACCTCATTAGATGACTGGGTTAAGAAAGAAGATGTGGGTCTAGGCATCAAAGCTGATTGCAAGGGAACTGTGATCCACAGAAAAAATTATGATGAGTTTTGAATACTCTTGGAAAATAGTGCAAGAAGAGGGTTCCTGGGCACAAGAGAGAGACACCATGGGTGTAAAATAGTTGGCATTTGTATTAAATTGCCTTTTCCAGTGAGATTCAGCAGCTTTTAGATGGAAATGGAGGATGGAGAGACGGGATTCCCTAGATAAGACAAGTCTGGACCGAGCACTATTGCAAGAAGTGATTTGAAGTTTGGGCTGGATAGGGATGGAAATGAAACCAGAGGGGCTAAAGGATGAGAAGAGTAGAAAGGGGCTTACGCCAGGGGAGGCTGGGCTCGGTAGGAATAAGTAAGAAAGATGGCAGACAAAGAGACTGTGGTGTGTGAGGGGAACTCCAGAGTTGGAGATCTTGGTGGTGGAGACATTTTGAGTAATGAAAAGAACGAGTGTGGAATTGGGCCATGTTGGCTGATGCAAAGACTAGGATTGTGGGTGTCAAAGAACTGGGAGGCTGTCAGCGGTGGTGAGTGAAAAGAAAGTCCCAAGATAAATATTCAAATAAAGTTTGTGGAAGGCACGTATGGAGTTTGTGGGAGGTGGGGGTTGCAGAATAAGGGAAGGCTATGGCTGTATTTATAGTCTCACATTTTTATTGCTGCCTCCTTAATTCTTTATGAATTGAGCCAACTTGGAGCTAACTCTCATTTTATACAATCCATGTGTTTTCTCATGTCTTTGAAATATGCCGGATGTAACGTCTTTTTCTTTTATTTTTCTTTGTTAATCCTGTTCCTGGGGAAACATCTACCGCAGTGTCTTCTGCCAACTTATATTTTTCTTAAATTAATCTTTGCTATCTCTGCCAAGGTTCATCTAAATACCTCACACCTGGCCCGAAAATTCCAATACACGTTTCCGTCCTCTGGCTGAAACAGCAGAGAAGGGCCAGGGAAACAAGTAGGAGAGACTTCAGGTGGGGGCAGGCTGGGGGGATTGGGCGAAGGCAGGGAAACAGATGTGAGACCATAGCGGGGGGTGCCATTATTTGTGACTTTAGCATTTGAAAATTATATTAAACCCAGGATGGGTTGGGTTTTGTTTGTTTGGGTGGGTGGGTTTTTTGGGTTTTTTTTTTCTCTTCCTTGGATAGTCTCAGGAGACAAAGACGGAGTAAAGACAGAATTGTGCCTGGGAAAGTATATGAATTGAAAGGAAAACAGATAACCCAGACTCCCTGTTTTGCTTTAATTCTGCAGTGCTGAAGGTGTACACTCACCGCGGTTGCACTAGAACCTTTCCTAATATCCACGTGTGCTGTGTCTACGGATATAAAAGACCCTTTTAGTCTCAAAATCCCTTCTGAGATGGTATCACCTGCTCTGTGGGGATCTTTCCTCCCCCTTTTTGGTTTTCCAGTTAGCAGTGGTAGGAGGGAGGCAAGGAAAGCCCAAGATGTTTAGTGAGGCTAACAAACCCACTTATAGTAGAAAGCTTGCCTCACTTTTTTCAGTGTCTAAGCCCTATACCATTTGAAATCTTTCAGGATTTCATTGCAGAAGAGGAATTAGAATGACAGTTTGGTCCTGCACTCTTTCTTCCATGCTTTGTCCCAGTAGTGCCAGAAAGGTGCAGCTGTTTTGTTTTGTTTTGGTTTTTTTTTTGCAACGGACACAAAAGGAGTTTCTCCAGGGGCGGTAAAAGAATTATTGCTGGAGGAGCTGGCTGGGTGCAGCTCTCTCCCCTCCCTGTGTCTGAGTCACCGGACTGAAAGCAGAGAGGCAAGCAGAGGAATGAGGGACAGAAGTGGTTTCTAATGAAGAGAACTTGGCAGGAGGAAAAAGGCAGAATCTGGACCTTGGAACTTCCAGTTTTAAGCTTATACACTGGCTTTAATTACTAAACTCTCACCTTTGAATGCATCTATTTTGTTTTTTCTCTGTAACAGTCTCCTGCAACTTTTTTTTTCCTTTTTGGAGGGAAAAGGAGCATGGAAGGAGGAACAAATAACTTCTAAAACATGCAGTGGTGCCATGTCTTAAGCTTCGTTGTTTAAATTCTTTAAGACAATTTTCCTCTTACTGAATCGAGGGTTGGGTGAGAGATTGTTATATTTTTGTTTTCTTTTTGCTTCATGTTAATGAAATATCTTTTTCTATTTCTCTTCCATAAGACCATGTTTCATCACTTGTAAATGGGATTTGCTTTGGTCAGATGAATTTGTGTAATTTAGCTAACCTTTGAAAGGTGGGGAGAAAGAAACTGTTTAAAAAAAAGAAAACCTGTGCTGGACTGAACTTACACATGCATGCGTGCGTGCGCGCACACACACACACACACACACACACAGGCAGGCACTACTTTTCTTTCACCTGGAGACCACCAAGATCGTGTGGATGGTGGAGAGCTGGTCTGGTTTTTGTTTGGATTGGATATTTTTATTTTTAATATTTGTCTTCTGAGTCAGAGGTGGTTATCTCTTAAAAGAAAAATTTGATGGCTTGAAAGCTGGGTGTTTGTGCTTTCCCCTCTGAAATGTTAACATTTAAGTAGCCTTCAATGTGCTTCAAAGTTAGCATCCCACTAAGATAAATTAGTGACCTTCTCCCAACCCCACCCCTGCCCCCACGCACTGGTGCAATTACCTCCCCGTGGCTGGCTGGGAGCCCCCTCTGGCCTGAAATGGGCGATTCTGTAGGAGATTTGGTCAATCTGGGTGGCATGAATATCTTGCCAGGACAATGGTGGCTTTTCATGACAATTTAGTAATCTGAAGAATGTAGCAGCCTGTCCTTGAGAGGAACCTGCTTCTGTTGATGCGTTTATGTGGTTTCTGGAGGTGGGGAATGGGGGTGGAGGGTGGGGAGAGTGGGGGTGGGGAATGACATGTGGATTGCCTGGAAATTTACAAGTCAGTCTCAACCTGATTTATTGAGACTTTATGAAAAGTTAAAAAAAACAGTCACCTATCCGGTTTCCTGACACGTTAGTTTAAAGATTGATGAAAACAAGGTTTTTCTGTTTCATACTCTGACCCTGATTATTGAAAGACCCTACTCCTATCACAGCTTACGTTTCATGGTAGTTTTAAACAGCGTCTTTTTGTACAATTCTAAACTTTATCTTTTCTGTCTAGTTTGTCTGCTAATTTAGACACCTTGCTTTATCAATCTATCTATCATCTATCTGTCTGTCTGTATCTACTGGCTATATTTGTGGCTTATACAGTCTGCACAGACACCAGCATGGTGTCAATGGAAACAAGACTGGTACCTATTAACTATCGGAGGCAAGAAAAGTGGCTCAGTGCCACCGTGGCAGGATGAGTTATGCAGAAGTGTGTGAGTGGTCGCAGCATCCATCCCCCGCTGCTTCCTGAAAAGCAGTTCAAATCAGATGACCTCCTAAGAGTCTGGGTTGCTGTCTCTATATCTGGATGGCAACCCCTGTCCTGCAGTTCTAGTATAGAGCAAATCGTCACCATACCCACTGCCCCAAGCCTGCAACAGAGAAATCTTTCTGTTGGAAGCTGAAGACCTCCCACCACCCCCGGGCACCTGGCGTTTGTAGTGCAGACAGCACAACTGGGTTCAAATTTCAGTTCAGCCAATCACTTACCCTCTTTGAGCCTCAGTTGTCTTGTCTGTCTGTAAAGATGGGGCCATTTCTGCCTCCTTCTAAAGGAAAACTAGTGATTCTCCGAGCGTAGCGTCGGTGCTGGATAAATGGCAGTGAGAGCAGTAAACTGAACAAGCACAACTTGTGATATGTTCAAGACACAACTTTATTTATTGCTTCCCTTGGTGCCTTTAAACTTGATTTGGGATGGTGGTGGTAATGTTCCCTTAACCCAGATGAAAAATCAGGCAGGCCTATGACTTTTACGCTCATTCCCAGGTAGGTACTAGTCTTGAGTCCCCTGAAGTCACATAGTCTTGAATCAGAAGTCAAAAAGCCTACATTCGTGATAATGGATATTCTACATTTGACCTGGCAGCAAATCTCCCCTCCACCCTAGATGCCCCTCAGTGGTCCTGCGGTCATTCTAGACTCAACTGTCTTCCTTCCTCCCCTCATCAAAGACTGTTCCCCCACGCCCCCTCACTGGAGGGGCAGCATGGAGCGGGGAGGGGGATGAGATAGGGCAGAGCAGTTCCTAATCAGACTCTTGGGACTTGGTGAATGGCTGAGGCTTTCCCTCCTGGGAGACTCTGCCGGATGCTTGAGGTATCCCGGTGGGGCTCCTCTCTCTCCTTCCCCTCCCCGGACCCAGATGGCCCCAGTTCTGTTCTGACTTGGCCTTGTTGCCTTGATCAGTCCAGAGCAGCTGGCCATCCACCTCCAGCCTCCTTCATCTGAGGCCACCTGCCTCCCCTGATGAAGTCCTTCTCCCAGCAGCCCCCAGCCCAAGGCTGCGAAAGGCATCGGGAAAGACCCTCATGAGGTCCTTCCCAATCCCACTGGGAAGGTGAGGGAGAGTTCAGAACACAGGCTTCCCCAGAGGTTTCCTTCTAATATTCTCTTCTCTGTGTTCTCTGATCCCTGTTTTGTGCTCCAGGTTCTCAGAGCCATCCCTTTAAGTGTGTGTGTGTATGTGTGTGTGTGTATTTGTGTGTGTGTGTGTGTGTGATGGTGGAAGAATCTGTCTCATATCCATCTTGTTACCCTGATATTTATCATATTGACACCTCAGTCTAAATTGAAGCAGGAAATTTCCCCCTTCCCACATAAACCCATTGGCCGTAATTTACCACAAGGAAACGTTGATGGATGGCAAAGATGTGGCAGAATGGGATCTTAGCAATGATTGAAAGCCAGTGCCCCAGTGCAGACAAAGCTCACGTTTAGGGCAGTTGAAAATAAATTGGTATTTGATATTTCAAAATAACCCAAAGTCATGATGATGAGAAAAAAAATAGAGCTTTGTTGAGTTTAATGTATTGTTTTGTTTTGTTTTTATTTTAAATTTCATGAGTGTTGGGGGAACGGGGCATCTTAAAGCATCTGATATTCTCTTCAGGCTCTGAGGGTCTGCGAAGTTTCCAGATTTCAGGTTCTGTTGTAATGGGGGCTTGGCCCAGGCTGGGCACACCCTCTGCACATGAGCCCTCACGTGGAGTTTGCAGCCTGCCTCTGTGGGTCATTGGCCCTGCCTTGGCTGTGTTCTCTGTCCTCTAGAGCCCACTGCCGGCCCCCCAGCCTGGAGAAGCCTCTAAGTGCTCTGAGGTGCCTCTAACACCACAGAGCCTGCCCCGTTTACCAGAGGCCGGGGAATGCCCTTTGGTGCAGCCAACAAGAGGCACTTTCTCCCCGACCCCTGCCTTTGTGCAGAATGCCTGGGGCAAGAGGTCAAGGTTTGAAGGCATGGGTAGTGCTGAAGTGACTGCCTGTGGGCTGTGACCTTGGGCACACTACCTAACCTCTCTGAAACCTCCGTTTCCTCATCCTTAAAATGGAAAGAAGACAAAGAATCTTATCAACCATGTGGAGTCTGCGTGAGGATGCATGCGATCAGGATTGGAAGGCAGGTAGCGCAGCGCTTGACACTGCACCCATAGTGTGGACCCAGGGAGGTTTAGCACCTCCCGGTGCCTCTGTTTCCTCATCTGTAAAATGGGGATAATAATAGTCAGGATTCAGTGGTTAATAGATGCAAGGAGCTTAAAGCAATGCCAGACACATGGTGAGTACTCAGTAAATGGTAACCATCATTAGGTCTACTTATTTTGGTCACATTTCCCTGAAGAAGTCTTATAAACTATTAACAAAAATGTGAGCCTTTTTCAAATTTATCTTCATTAACTAGTTAATTCTTTTTTTTAAATTAAAGTATAGTTGATTTATAATGTGTTAGTTTCAGGTGTACAGCAAAGTGACTCAGATGTATATGATTTTTTTTTATATATATAAAATCTGTCTTATCTATATATTCCTTTTCATATTCTTTCCCATTATAGGTTATTATAAAATATTGAATATAGTTCCTTGTACTATACAGTAGATCCTTGTTGTTTATCTATTTTAAAAATAGTAGTGTGTATCTGTTGATCCAGACTTCTAAGTTATCCGTCCCTCCCCATCTTTCCCCTTGGTAACCAAAAGTTTGTTTTCTATGTTTGTGAGTCTTTTTCTGTTGTGTAAATAAATCCACTTGTATCATTTTTTCAGATTCCACATGTAACTGAATGCTGCAAATGGCATTATTTCATTCTTTTTATATAGTTAATTCTTAAGTAACATACAAACCACAATTCTAAATATGAACAATCTAAAATTTCTGAATTTTAATAATAATTAAACATTAAAAAGTAATAATTATAAAACAATTAAAAAAATCTAAAACAAAACAGAAAGTCCTGCTACAGGTGGCTGTCTGTTCCTAAGCTTGCTTTTCCCCTCATTTAAACTCTTTCCTGGCTGTAGTTGAAAAGTCTCTATTTTTCTCTTTAATTTTGTAGCACCTGTAGGTTCATCTTTAGAAAAATTTTAATGTCACTTTTTAAGGTTGATTTTCACAAGATGATCCAGTTTAAAACATCATTTCTAAAACAGGTAATTTTTTCTTAAATTTTTTTGGCTTTTCTTTCCCACAAAAGGATCATAGAGATTATCAAAGAGACATTCACTTTAAAGAAAAACTAAACAATTTAAATACCTTGCTTTTTAAGAAGTCTTTCTTCTGTACAATCGATAAAATTCTAATAAACTCCAGAACCAAGTTCACCTCAATTTACAGTTAAGTTTTGTGGGTGTACTTGGGAGTCACAGTGCCATTATACGTAACCATGGTGAGTGTATTGATTCAGAAGGTCTTTGCACATAGCCTTGATTATTTCTTTAGGATAAATGATCAGAGGAGAATGGCTGGATTAAAAGGTGTACCCCTTACTAAGGTTTTGTTGAATGCCGTCAACTTGCATTCCCCCAAATCTGAATCTGTTCTTCCTCTCACCAGCAGTATATGAGAATGCTCGTGCTCTACGCGCTCATACCAACCCTTGTTAATATCATCTGTCAGTCTAATACGTTACAATGATATATTGCTCGAAACGTACAACTTTATGCTCTTTACTAGTGTGGTTGAACATTTTAAATCTATTTATTGACCACTTATATTTCTTGTTTTATGACATATATGCTCATGTCCTTTGACCATTTTTTTAGGTTGTCCTCCTTACTGGTTTATAAACCTTTATATATATTAAATAATAATAACCTCTCAAACATACTACAATAATTTTTCTTAGTTTGTTCTTTATCTTTTAACATATTATTTTTTGGATGTATTGGAATTTTAAAACTTTTTTGAAACTTAAAATTTCCCTTTATGACTTTTTTCCTTTCCTTTATGATAGGTCTTACTAATCTCGAGTTTTCCATAAATATTGGTTTAAAAATATCTATTCTTTAAGACATTAAGCATTTATTTACTTTGTTCTTCCAAATAATTGAACATTTATCCCAGTACCATGTATAAATCACACCAAAAAGAGTTCCTAATACACAGTAGGAACAACAACAACAAAATGTTGGGAATCAGTTAGTAGATAATTTAGCCATGTCCTTATTTAAGAATTAATGTGGGGGAGGGCATAGCTTAGTGGTAGAGCGTGTGCTTAACATGCTTGAGGTCCTGGGTTCAATCCCCCGTACCTCCATTAAATAAATAAACAAACCTAATTACCCCCCTCCAAAAATGTAATAGAGAATTAATGTGAGTTTAATCCAGGACTTCCTTATATTTAGACAATGAAGAATAAACTGAAATAGTCACGTATATTGCAAAAGTTCACAAACCTTGAAAGAATTAGCCTGTGTACAGAGGAACTGGCCCCTGGGTATCACAGAGTTGTATCTTTTTGTGACAGGAGCCACTAGTTTTCCCATGACAAATGCTGGGAAGAACGGGACTATTTGACAAGATGGCAGACCCTGTTGGCTGCCTGCCCAATGACTACTACCCACTTTTTCCTTTGTAATGGAAACTCAGATTTTATTTAGGCATGGGGTTGGCAATATGCTCAGGGAAGCTGATCCAAGGGTAAAAATTGTGAATCCTCTAACCATAGAACGGTAATCCTCATCCTTTTTTGGTCAGTAATTGGTTTAAAGGTGAGCATATAACAACTCAGTTCTGGTTAATGGACCCTGAGGGAAAGTCTAATGGGGGCCTCTAAGAAATATTTATATTCTCATAACAAAAGAAAAATGTGCAAAGGCGGTTCCCTCCCCCTACCTTCCCCAGCATACACACACGCACATGCACACACACACGCACATGCACACGCACACGCACACAGACACAGACACATACACATACCCACAACCTTCTTCTCTCTGGATATTGTAATTTGAGCCTGAGATATTTGGGGCTGTGGCAACCATCTTGTCAACATGAGGAGGGCAGCCTGAGTCTTAACAATGTTGACTTTCTAAAATAGCCTGTTGTTGACACTTCTTGTTATGTGAGATGATGATTTATTTATTTTATTCTTTAATTTGCTCTTTACAACAAGTATTTGTTATGGTCGTTACGTTATAGTTTTTACCTTATGAGCTATAAAAGATTTGGTGAAGCAATGAAACCCCATTTGAAAAACTGTTTTCAGTTTTTATGATGGCATCCAGTATTGTTCTCTTGGGTGAGTCACTCATCTAACCTTTCTGGGTGTTAGTTACTGTGAAATAGCATGGGTGAGCTGGATGGTCGTCATAGTCTTATCCAAAGTTAAAACTCACTCAATAAGAAGAAAATAAACAACCCAATCCAAAAATGGGCAGAAGACCTACACAAGCAATTCTCCAAGGAAGACATACAAATGATCAATAGACACATGAAAAAATGCTCAATATCAGTAATTATCAGAGAAATGCAAATCAAAACTACAATGAGGTATCACCTCACACCAGTCAGAATGGCCATCATTCAAAAGTCCACAAATGACAAATGCTGGAGAGTCTGTGGAGGAAAGGGAACCCTCCTTCACTGCTGGTGGGAATGCAGTTTGGTGCAGCCACTGTGGAAAACAGTAAGGAGATTCCTCAAAAGACTAGGAATAGACTTACCATATGACCCAGGAATCCCTCTCCTGGGCTTATATCCAGAAGGAATCCTACTTCAGGATGAAACCTGCACCCCAATGTTCATAGCAGCACTATTTACAATAGCCAAGACATGGAAACAGCCTAAATGTCCATCAACAGGTGACTGGATAAAGAAGAAGTGGTATATTTATACAATGGAATACTACTCAGCCATAAAAACTGACAACATAACGCCATTTGCAGCAACATGGATGCTCCTGGAGAATGTCATTCTAAGTGAACTAAGCCAGAAAGAGAAAGAAAAATACCATATGTGATCGCTCATATGTGGAATCTAAAAAAAAAAAAAAAAAAACCAAAGCATAAATACAGAACAGAAATAGACTCATAGACATAGAATACAGACTTGTGGTTGCCAAGGGGGTGGGGAGTGGGAAGAGAGAGACTGGGATTTCAAAATTGTAGAATAGATAAACAAGATTATATTGTATAGCACAGGGAAATATATACAAGATCTTACAGTAGCTCACAGAGAAAGGAATATGACAATGAACATATGTATGTTCATGTATAACTGAAAAATTGTGCTCTACACTGGAATTTGACACAACACTGTAAAATGATTATAAATCAATCAAAAAAGTTAAAACTCTGTGATTCCAACTGATGACTGGTTGCCTCAAAGCCTCTTTTTCATCTTTATTCTAAGAGAAAGTACTTTAAATCCTGAAATACAGAGAATGGTCATTAACACCTGTAGTGTGTATTTCACATGATCTCTTGAAATCTTTATAACAACTCTGAGAAGTAGACATACCCATTTGTAGATTTTTAAAAATTGTGGCTCAGAGACATTAGTGACATGCCCAAGGTCTCTCTGCTAAGTTGGCTGAGCTGAGATTGAAACAAACCTAGCTTCTCTGGCTCCAATTCCATTCCTCCTTCCCCTGTGCCTCACAGCCGCAGGCACCATTATCTTTGGTTGGTTTATAGCAGCAAACTTCCAATGTGATTAATTTCTCCTTGCTGTCCGGATGATCACTGATCGCTCTGAAAACAACTCCATGAACAGCCGGAGAGTCCAAAAGGAATGTTACCACCCACCAATGGATTCTTTTTTTAAATGAACTTACTGGGTCAGGCTCTGATGTTTATATGAAAGAAGATAAAGTACACCTGTTCTTCTGGTAATATACTTTAAGGAAAGGAGAATATATGACTTATTTTGGATAGGATATTTATAACCTACTAATCTATAAACTAAATGATGAATTACCTAAAGCCAAAGTTCTGCGGGCCCTTGGCAGAATGCAATTTACACCCTGATCCTGTAGTCCCAGCATGAGATAAAGAGGAGAGAGATGGTCATGACAGGTGGGGATGGTCTCCGTACTCATCACAACTTGTTGCTGATGAGTAACTGCTGCAGAACCGGGGAACAGATACCCGCTGTCTCCATTTCCAAAGCATCCGGTCTTTATAGCAAGAGGGGGTTGACGTTATCTAGGCTTCCCATTCACTTCGTAGGTGAGGAAATTGCCTTTATGGTCACATCCTGAACATCCAGCACGGAATCTGGCCCGTAACAGGCACCCAATAAATATTTTTTGCATCCTGTTGTTGATGAATGAAGTTGAAGCCTAAAGAGGTGAAGTGACTAGTTCAGAGTAAAATAACTAATAAATGACAGAGCCCAGACTTCTGGTCTCCTCAGTCTCATCTGATAGATTTAACTCCAGTAAAACTGGAATTACGGACTTTGTTGGAGGTCAGAAATATCACTCTGCATGGGAAAATCATTATTTTAATTCTGTCTCAAAATGTCTGGGATCCAACGTAAATACATCACTCAAGTAAAAAGAGGCCAGGTACGTCTTCCTGGATGAGTCGCAACATGGGTAGAATGACTGGGACAGCCCTGAGAGGATTTAGGTATGGGAATCTGCCTGTCTCCCAGGGCTGCTGAACTGAGGGTCCAAGGTGGTCTCTGGTCAGCCTGAGCCATCCCTTCTCTGTGGCTGGTATGACTGGTCACCCTTACAAAGACGCCCACTGGGCCACAGGCATAAATTCCTTGCCACACCTCAACCTCTAAATACGTCAATGGCTTAAATGTGGTCCCATGAACCACTTAAAGGTGAAACAAAGGTGCATACTAGAAACAGATTTTGAAGAGATTATGTCAAGGATAAAAGAAGAATTCTTCAACTTCAACTTGATAATGAAGGGAGGAGGAAAGGAGAAATGACTGCAAGCTCCTTGAGGTCAGAGAATGATTTTGTTCATTGTATCAGGCACATAGCCGGCAACTATTTGTTGAGTGAATGAAAATCACAGTCTTACAAGTATGCGTATATTAAGTATATACACATATTTATAGGTACATCATTGGTTCGATGGAGTAAACTCTATCTTCCCTGGTGTCTTACTAACTAAATCTCTGGTCATCTTCCTTATTTTGATAGTAACTCAGGATCTCCCAAACTTGGAGCCTGACGTGATCAATCCAAATGGTCCCACTTTAGGACTCTGACTGGCAGAGAGGATGGGATCTTGTTATAAAAGTAACAAGATGTTTTCTGAAGGCTACCAATGAAGAAGTTTCTTCTCTCTTCTATGGAAGCCACCTGGAGAGATTACGTCTTCCAGAGTCATTGCATTGCACAAACCCAGAGGACACTGTTGGCATTACATTTAATTCAGTTCCATGAGTGGTGCACCCTGACTTGTGCAACATGGCAGACCTGCCAGTAGACATACGTGAGGAAGCATCTATTCCCCAGAAATTGCCGGAAGCCATCTTGGGGTGAAATGGGCAGCCAGCCTTAGGGTTCAACACCACATAAAGAGGGCAGATTGGAGACATAAGATGGAATTGGACCTTTGGTGACACTGTTGAGCTACTGGAATAACCCTCGATGAACCTTTCTATTTCATTATCAGGTGACACCAAATTTCCTCCATTGTTTAAATCTGAACCAGGTTTTAGTATTACTTGCAACACCAAAAGGTCCAAACAGACACACGCAGAGCAATGAATATCTTAGATTTGTAGCATTAGTCTCATCAGTGTAGGCACCCAGGTTAGACCACTTGGATCTCAGATGATTTTGTCCAGAGTGTCCAATTTCATACCCTATTTATAGTCACCAGATAATTACCAAGTGTCTGTTTCAGCTTGGAATGGACATGAGAGCGTCTATACACATTCAACAATTCTCTGCAACAGACTTTAGCAAAACTTCCTTAAGACCAGGCACTGTGCTGAGTGCAAGGTCATAAAATAGAAATTTAAAATATTAAATGTGTTTAAAACAGGAAAAGACAAGAACCCAGCCTTTAGGAGCTTACATTTTCCTAAACAATAGAGGGTTGTAGGGGAGGTAGGAGAAAGAAGGAGGTCACAAATGCCTCCTGTCATGTAAGGCACAGTCGTTAAATGTGAAAAGTGAAGGGCAAATACATGCCCTGGAGGCAGAAACTAATTCCAAGTTGGGGCATCAGTAAAGGGGTCAAGAATAAGTTTGCTGTGAGCTGGACTTGAAGAATTCACAGAATTTCCATAGCCAGCAGTAAGGAGAAGGGCATCCCAGGCAACAAAGGGTAAGGAAAGGCCAGGAGGCAGGAAATGACGATGAATAATCCAGTGTGGCCAAGGCTGGTGTGTGGGAGTTCAGAAGTGAAGGATCAGCGAGAAGGTAGGCAGGGCTCAGAGTGTAGGGGGTCCTGGAAGGCTTTTGAAGGAGCTGGACTTTATTTAATAATAGAGTAGTACTCATACAGATGATAGTAACAAATATATATGTATATAGTGCTGCTTTTGTGTCAGGAGTTGGCCTAAGAAGTTTAGAGAGACTAATTTAATCTTTATGACAACTTGAGAAAGTCAGTTCCAGAATTATTATTCTTATTTCACAGGTGAGGAAACTAAAGCACAGAGAGGTTAAGTAACTTTTCTGGGGTCACACTGTTAGAAAGTGGTGGAGGTGGGAGTGAAACTCCAGCAGATCGGCTCCAAGGTCTGAGGACTCCAGGGTCCTCAGAAGGGTAGAGAGGTGGCTCTGACTCAGGCACTGGTGTGGGAGACAAATGGCAGTCAGGCTGTGCCTGTAGCTCAGGGAAGAAACAACACGGGTCTGACTAGAGAGGGTCTGGCAGAGCGAAGGAGGGAGAGGAGATCGAGTGGGAAAATACACGCAAAGGAAGGGGACTCCATACTGGGGCATCGGCCTCACAGTCTGGCCTGCAGTGTTTTACAAATTGAGCTTTGAAAGCTTTTTAACGGGGGTTGATTGTCTGTTTCCCCATAGTCACGCCCAGACTCTTCCCATCTTTCTCTCTCCAGCCTGACACTTAGGAACCCTATTCCATAGAATCTGATGTTAGGGATAAATGAATGAGTCAGAGATGCATCGGAGGTGTCTAGCTTGGGAGCAGCATGGGTGTCACATCATTGATGTGACATTGCACAGGGAGAAGCCAGGAGGAGAGAACTAACTGGCCCGTCTAGAATATGTGGAGGTAAGAGATCTATGGGGCAGACTTGTGGATGGCCAGTAGGTATGGAAATGTAGCCTGGAGCTGGGGACCTGGAGATGGTTTCTCTTTAAGCAGAGAAACTAAAGTCATGGAGGAAGTGTAGGATGACGTGTGAGGTGTAGGTTTGTATACATGAAATGGACAGATAACTCATTTCATCGGTTTCCATCATTCAGTTAGATCCCATCACACACAGCAGGCTTTAACCATACAGATTTAACCCAAATGAACCAGTGGTCCTGGATGCTGGCTGTACATTAAAGTCACCTGGGGAGTTTTAAATATGCTGACTCCCGGCTTCCTCTCTCCCCACCCATGAGTTAAATTAGAATCATCTAGGCATGGGTATAATTTTTAAGCCCCCCATGTCCTAATGGGAAATCTGACAGGTAAGCAACACCTGGAAAGCTTACCGATGAGTCATAAACTCTGTGATAAAAAGGAAGTGGAAGAGGCATGCCAAGCCCCAGTCCTAGAAAGGCTGTGGTACTGTGTCCATTGCCTTGCTGGGGGCAAAAGAGAGAGTCAGCTGTTTGGTTAGTCAGGGCAAAGCAAATTACTGGACCCCTGTAATGTCTGTAATGGATGATAGCAAGGCTTAATGCTTAGGCCCTAAATGTCATATGGAGCCTTGTTCAACCCTTTCTTCTAAAGCCAGGATTGGCCCCCATGACAGAAATGGGACTAAGCCTCCTGGTGGCAGACAGGTGGCCCAACTTGAAAGGAGATGAGATCAAGATGCCAGGATCCTGATGGAATATTAATGCTTTTTAATGAGCACATGGAGAACGTGGCTCATCTTTGACTGTAGAAAAGTAAATACAATAAAATAATAAGTAGACTGACAAATAGATAAAAGTGCTCTAGGTGACTTTAATGTGAAGCTAGGTGGGTGCCAGTGCCCCGAGCCGCATTTCATTCACTACAGATGAATGCAGGTAAAACAGGGTTCACCTAATTCTGATTATTTAAAACAAGATATATTTTTTCAACTAGAAAAGTAATAGATGGTCATTGTTGAAAGTTTGGAAATTGAAAAAGAATGAAAGAACACTAGACCCACTCAAAATATTACTACTGTGGATAACTGTTTTGTTGTATTTCTGTTTATTTTAAAGTGCATGCACATGTAACATGTGGTTGGCATCATGCTCTATTTATAATTTTATTTTTCTTCTGACATTATGCCATAAGCACTTCTCCATGTCATTAAAATGTCTTTGGGAGCATAGTTCTACATGGCTTCCTAATTTTTAACTTCTATGATTGAAATACAATTTACCAATCATTTCCCAATCTTTGAGCAATTAGATATTTTTGCTTTTTCATCTTAGAAATGATCCTAGTATTCTTCATGTCCAAATTTCAGGTTAAATGTTTAGGCCAGATTCTTAAAAGTAGAAACACCAGGTCAGAGAGAACGAATATTTTTAAGGTATAGCAACTCTGGCTAGTCGTGCGAAAGTAGGATTATTAGAAGGAGGTAAGAGGAGCCCTGGAATTTGAAGAACATGACAGATAACCTGGAATGAGAAAGGTGGGACCCAGTGGGTTCTTCAGGCTTGGTCTCCCTGCTCCCCACTGCCAGAGACTCACTGGCTCAAGTCGAATGTTGGATCAATCAGCATTTAAGTCACACACACACACACACACACACACACACACACACACGCCTGCCACCAGAGGAGGCATTGTGAGCACAGCATCCACCTAAACTTGTGTCTACTACATGAAGATCCTAGAAATGAAATTCCTGGATTAAAAACTCTGCATATATTAAAAGTTCTTAACAGAAATGGCCAACTTTCTTACCAGGAATGTACCAATTTATACCCTCATGAGGTCTGTGTTTGTGTCACAATCCTGTATCTGGCATCTGTCTATCTGTCTGTCTATCTATCTATCATCAATCGTCTATCTATATATTTATTTCCTCCAAAATTTGCTAGATGTAAACCTGTATCTCATTTTGTCATTTTATTTATCTTTTTCTAACTTGCAAGGGTTCTGAACATATTGGGGATCAGAAATCTGTATTTCCTCTTCTTTGAACTGAACCTTTGTTTCTATAAGTCATTTATTGATTGGGATCTTGGCTATGTGAATGATTCAAAAGCACCCCTCTACAGACTGTCACACCACAACGCCTCACGTGGTCCTGAAATAGCCATATTGTTAAGTAAAAGCATTTGTTTCCTTGAATAATGCAAATGGCTTCGTTTATACTTCATGTGCCTCCTAGTGTGCCAAAGATTTGACTCTTATTCCAAAAGAATGCTAAAAAAACCACCACAAAAGCTCCATGTAAAAGTTTAAAATTCCCTTCATTAAACGTGATTTAAAAGCCTTTGATTTGTAAAGTATTTAAAAAATCCCTTCGGCTTGTGTGGGAGTTGGGGACACTGTCTTTCATTAGCTGCTGGTTGATTAGTACTTGGAGAAGAAAAAAACTTACCTTGTGTAGACAGAGGAATAAACCTATCAAAGATTAGTTATCAGAGTGCACAGTCTGGGTCATTTATGGGTAAGTCACGGAAGATATCAAAATTATGGGGTTTTTAATTATCATTAAATAATTCTTGATGTGCCAAGTCAGGAGGTCCTTGGTTTTATGTTTCTAAAGAAAAATTATTTGAGGCTAAAGCAGTTCTTGGCTCCTCAAAACTCTAGATCATCACCTTAATCAAGAGAAGAAATCTGTTGTTTTTTTTTTAAAGAACCGTACTATTAATGATTATTTCGTTATGTAAGCAAAAGAATGCATTAAGGATCAAATGAAAACAAGATCAAAATCTCTTTTTGGATACCCTGTCCACGTTCTCCTCCACCCTTACCATTCTGTAAGTTTATACAGCCAGATGGTTCCAATTCGTAGTGCTTATCACAAATGTCCCTTTTGCAATGGGTTTGATAAGTCCAAAAAAAGACTCAAATTTGTTAAGTCTGAGGTCCCAAAACATTCCCAGTAATTTCATTAGTGCTTAGAATCATGATGAGCTTGTAAAACAGCTGACTTCGTTGGGAACATCATAGAGATAGTCTCTGCTTTAATTCATGTCTGTCCTGTCCTAAGGTTCTATCTACCAGCTTTACAGGGTGAAGGAGGGAAGGGAGCAGAAAGAGAGAAGAGCTTACCTTCATCAGCCTGGCCCACCTGGGCTGCCCTTTAAAGGTGTAGAGCAGGGTGACAGCAACATTATGGATATTTGCATTTAATTGACATATGTATTTTTCTCGCATCAAAAAGTTCAAAAAAAAAAATGCTCCAAGGTAAGTTTCTACATTCCAAATGGCTCTCTACCATCCTCTGTGAACTACACTTCCCTCAAGGCCACAAGATGGCTGCAGGGCCTCCAAAATCACATTCTTCAACATGACAGCTATCCAAAGAGAAAGGGAGGGAAGAGATCAAAAAGCTTTCCTTCTAACAAAAAAGAGAACTATCATATGACTCAGCAATTCAGCTCCTGGGTATTTATCCAAAAAATAAAGGAAAACAATAATTTGAAAAGATACATGCACCCCAATGTTCATAGCAGCATTATTATAATTGCCAAGGCATGGAAGCAACCTAAATATCCCTCAACAGGTGAGTGGATAAAAAATATGTGGTATACGTATACAATGGAATTCTATTCAGCCATAAAAATGAATGAAATCTTGCCATTTGCAACAACATGGATGGACTTGGAGGGTATTAGGCTAAGTGAAATAAATCAGACAGAGAAAGACAAATACTGTATGACATCACGTATATGTAGAATCTAAAAAATACAACAAACTAGTGAATATAACAAAACAGAAACAGACTCACAGACATAAAGAACAAACCAGTGATACCAGTGGGGAGAGGGAAGCCAGGAGGGGCAAAACACAGGGGCAAAACACATGCATAATAGAAATAAGCTACAGGGATGTATTTTACAACACAGGGAATATAGCCAATATCTCATTTCTTTTAATTTTAATTTTATTTATTTTTTACCCAATATTTTATAATAACTATAAATGGAATATAACCTTTAAAAATTATGAATCACTATATCATACACCTGAAATTTGTATATTATACATCAGCTTTACCTCAATTTAAAAAGAGGGGGTGGCTTTCCTTTTGTGCCTGGCTGCTTTCTATCAGGAAAAAAAATCTTTTCCACAAACCCCTAGCCAACTTCTTTTTGTAGCTCATTGGATCACCTGACTCAGAACTGGGTCACCTGACTGACACTGGCTTCACAGGGAAAGTTGAAGAGGCCTTTTGTGGTTGTTTTAGACCAGAAGGGTTCATCTCTGAGGGCTGAGCACATTGCTTCCTGGACAAAACTGGGGCCCTGCCGCCGAGGATGGTGAAGCGCTGGCTGCCGAGCGGCAACCTCCAGGGACAGTCCCCGTGGAGTTCATAACACCTTCCACTGGCAAATCACTTTACAAAAAGTACCCTTCAGTCTGCAGCATGGCTTCAGACTGCACAATTAAAAAGGAGGAACCAGGAAAGAAAAAACGTGTATGTGGTGGTGGTGAGGGTGGGGTGATGGTAAGAGAAGGGAAAATCATGTGGACCAGCTCAAGGCAAAGAAACATCTTTCCTAGTACCTCTGGTGTGCCTGACAGCGCTAGGTTATTGTTAGAGTCAAAAGCCCCACAGATGTGTGCATTATCTGCAAGGGAATTACAAGCTATTTTGGCCCCAGTGAGAGAACAGTAGGAATCAGAACATTACTAAGGGCCAAACTGTAAGGTTGAGAAAATAACAGCTAGGGGAAATCAGGGGGAGGCGACATCATTGCAGTTTGGAGTCTGGAGAGGACTTCAGGGAAGAGGTGTGTTTCAGGGCTGGGTGGAATCGAGATGAGCAGAGAGGACACTGGAGGTAGGAGAACACTGCAGATCTGGGGGAAGAGCACATTCAAGACTGAAGCAAGAGTGCCTGTGTGTTTGCGAGTGGGGGTGCTGTCAGTGAGGACATGTGAGCTTGGAGCACATTTGGAAAGCTACTGCTTGAGTTCTTGGAATGGTAACATTCAAAAGTGCGCCTCTGAGAGTAAAATGGTGACTTTTTGCTTCACAGATTTTCCTGGAGGAACATTGTTGTCGTTGGAAGCACAGTCTTGCCCCTAAGGCTTACAGATATGAAACTCTTAGTCCATTGGTTGAAAACATTACTGACGGGGGTGGGGCTGGAGTGCCGCCTTCTAGAGACAAATAACCATTTGTTGTGTACGGAGATTGATCGCATGAAATCAGACATTTCATGTTGCCCTGTCTTTACTTACACAGCGTTGCCTTCAAAGAAACAACTCCTTTTCCTCTCCTTGAGGATTGTCATCCAATTTATCATAGATTTTTTAGGGGTGCCTGATAACCTCTGTAGACATCCTGCCCTTATCCCAAAGATTTCCCCTCACTGCAGCTGCTGAAACCTCTTCCTCTGGCTCCCCCAAAACAACGTGCTCCTCCGACTGACTCCTTTTTCATCCACATCACAGCTTCCCCAGAGCCTGCATCCGCTCTCTGTGTGCACAGAGCCTCAATTACTGACTTGACTCAAGAAACCTACCCAGGAAAGAGGAGTCCGGAGCTGATCTGATGGGACCGACTGCAGGGGTTAGGGGGATGGGTGACTTATACATAAATCCATTTTATCTCTATCCATATTGATCCATCAATCTACAGACTTAGAAGTTGTTTTATTGTGGTAAACTATAATAAAATTTGCCATTTTGACTGTTTTTAAATGTACAAGTCAGTGGCATTAATTATATTCACAGTGCCATGCAACCGTCACCACTGCCTATTTCTAAAACTTTTGGATCATCCTAAACAGAAACTTTATACCTACTAAGCAGTAACCCCCCACCCCCATTCCTCCCTCCCTCCCTCCAGCCTCTGGTACCCTCTGATCTACATTCTGTCTCTCTGAAGTTTCTTATTCTAGATATTTCGTATAAGTAGAATTATACATTATTTGTCCTTTTATATCTTCTTTCACTTAGCACGATGTTTTTAAGGTTCATCCATGCTGTAGCACATCAGAACTTTGTTTCTTTTGATGGTTGCGCAATATTCCACTGTATGTATATACCACATTTTGTTTATCCATTCATCTGTTGATGGAGATGGGTTATTTCCACCTTTTGGCTATTGTGAATAATGCTGCTATGAACATTGACATACAAGGATCTGAGTCTCCTTTTTAATTTTCTTTGGGTGTGTACCCAGGAGAAGATTTGCTGCATCATATGGTAATTCTATGTTTAATTTTTTAAAGAAACATCAAACTATTTTCCACAGTGATTGCAGCATTTTACATTCCCACCAGCAATGTACAAGGGTTCCAATTTCTCCACATTCTCACAAACACTTATTTTCTTTTTTTTAAATTAAAGTCATCCAAGTACATGTGAAGTGGTATCTCACTGTGGGTTTGATTTGCATTTCCTTAATGACTAATGATGTTAAAGATTCTTTTCATGTGCTTATTGGCCATTTGTATATCTTTTTTAGGAAAATGCTTATTCAAGTTCTTGTCTATTTTTAAATTGGATTGTCTTTTTGTTGAATTGTAGGAGTTCTCCATATGTTGTAGATATTAATTCCTTACCAGATACATGATTTGCCAATATTTTCTTCCATTATTTGAGTTGTATTTTCACTCTTTTAACTACGTCCTTTAATGTACGAAAGTTTATAATTTTAACAAAAGCAATTTATCTGTTCTTTCTTTTGTTGCCTGTGCTTTGATGTCATATTTAAGAAACCACTGTGAAATCCAAAGTAATGAAGATTTTTCTATGTTTCTTCTAAAAGTTTTATAGTTTTAGCTCTTCAGTTCAGGTCTTGGACTCAGTGTGAGTTAATTCTTGCATATAATATGAGGTAAGAGTCTAGCTTCATTGGTTTGCATGCCGACATCCAGTTTTTGTAGCAGCATTTGTTGAAAAGAGTGTCTTTTCCTCATTGAATATTCTTAGCACCCTTGTTGAAAATCACTTGACCATAAACATAAGGATTTATTTCTGGGCTGCCAGTCCTATTCCATTGATCTGTGTGTCTGTCCTTGTGTCAGTACCACACAATTTTGATTATTGTAGCTTTGTAGTAAGTTGAAATCAGGAACCTACAGAGTTGATGATGCAAAGAAGTCCTCTTCCATTTTGAGGTCATACCTTCTCTACTTCCTAGGAGTTATTCCTGTTTTGAATACACATATCCCTGCCAGCCGTGAGTCTCTCTTCTTGTTTCAAGATTGGCTCTAGTTTGGGTCACAGCGGGGTGGGGGGAAGCCCATTATTTTTAGCGGGGGCAGGACTAAGTAAAAGCCTGGAATAAGTGCTCTGAGGTCTTTCCACAGGGCCTACGTTATTATTTTTTTTGCACCCCACCCCCCAAGTACAGGTGAGGAATGGAGGATTCAGAGCAAGCCCAAATAAGGCAGCAAATGTTAATGAGAGGCTATGAGTATCTGTCAGGTTTTAACCAGGAATATGGAGACCACTTCAGATATTACCATGGAGAGAACTGAATTCAGGGAACAGTTACAAAGGGATGGAGAAATGGTGAAATTAAACAAAGAGTAGAGGTAACTCAAAAGACGAGAAAGAGCCAGAACCACTGCCACTTTCTAAGCATTACGTGCGAAGGGAAGAAGCAATGTTCTCTCAACATAGGAATCAGTATTGCCCTGTGGAAGCTGTGGATTGCCAGGCAGGAGGTGGGGCTACAGGGGAGATGCCGCCTCTGGGAAAAACCAAGGCCAAACAGGAAGGGGAGAGATACCTTGGCTCCTCCCACCTAGCACTAAGCCACCACTAGCTGAACCTAGTCAGAAGTCACCTGTCCTGGGAGCCTGAGGAATGCAGTCTTCAGGGGCCCTGCCTGTTCCCTCTGACTGTCCCCTCCCCCAGCCCCCACCAGTGATGGAGAGCACAGCAGAGAAGGATGCTGCAGAATGCATCTGAGGAGATATATATATGTTATATCCCTGGGAGCTGCACACAAGGCAAACATCCCATCATTCGAGTGCAGGGATCTGATATGGGATGTGCTGTTAAAAATAATAAATTCAATAATGATAACAGTTATACAATTACTGAATATGAGATACGAGGGAAGGAGACTACTAGGCTCTTTGCATGTTATGTAGTTTAAATACATGGAAAGGCCCAGTGATGTCACTATGATTGAGTAGTTTTAAAGACAGGGAGAATGAAGCTCAGTCAAGTGGCTTGTCCAAGCTTGTATCTGGCAGAGCCTGAACTGGCCTCTGGGTGCGTCTCCCCTTTCCAAGTCTGGGCTTCTGACTGTGAGGTTTGAGGCTTCTCAGCAAAGACAAGCAAGGCTACCAGTTCTGGGATACTGAAAGGCGTTCCCGCGCTGCTGCTACTGTTTCTCATCGGGCTGACTGAGACCCCAGAAAGCCATAGAAATGTGAGTTACCCCCAACCAATGTGTCACAGAGAAGATGGGAGGAAAGGGTTGGTGCCTGGAAAAGGGAAATGTGAAAAATATTCTGCCCTCTGGGTCCGCTTGCTATTCCTTCCAGAAGTAATTTTGCCTCCTCTCCAAAATGAAGAATGAATGAGTAATCCTGTTGAAATTTCCTGCCATTCCTCAGAAGCAAGGGGCAAGAGGCTCAGCTGGGTGGCATGGTGGCCGAAAACAGTCCTGCGGAGGCCCACAGACAGTCTGGCTTGGCACTAGGCTGCCCAAAAAAAAGGTTGAAGATGTGGGGGGTTCTGTGGTGTCCCATATGGTGTTTGACCCATATGTGTGGCTTCTCCATGCCCCCATCTTTTTGTAATTAGTTCCCTAGATAATATTCTCCCTGTGGCAGGTGACTTCAGGAGTCCTTAAACAATAAGATCAGCTGATCCACCAACGTGCATCCAGGGGGAGGGGAAATGGTCTCATCTTGTGAGTTCATCAGGTATGGGTCCAACAGGATCTGCCCCCACACCCATCCCTCTTCACCTTTCTAATTTTCTAACTTCATTTTCTAATACCCTCTCCCTGGCTCCTTTGCTCCAGCTACACTGACCTCTTTGCTCTTTTTTGGACATGTCAAGCATGATCTTGCCACAGGACCTTTGCACTTGCCATTCCATCTGCCTAGAGTACTTTTTACTCATATAGCTGCTTTATTCTTTTCCTTATCTCCTTTTGGTGCTCGGGTCAAAAGTCATCCGTATCAGTGAGGCCTTCCCTAATTATTCTATTTAAATCAACAAGTCCTTCTCCACTGCATTCGACTCCCCTGCTTTTTCTCTATAGCACTTATCACCTATACCAAAGTCCTCAAAATCTAGCAGGTATGAGAATCACCCAGGTTGAGGTGGGGAAGCATATTAAAATCCAGATTCCTGGCCCCACTCCCAGGCTCTGATTCAGTAGGTCTGGGGAAGGCCCTGAGAATTTGCATTTTTCAGATGTTCCCAGGTAGGGACGCTGATACTGATCCCAGGACCACATTTTGAGAAACACTGCCATGTAACTATTCACCCGGCTGTCTTTCTGTATAGCTATCCACTAATACAAATACTTCATGTTGATTGCCTTTGCATTGCTTATTATATTTAATAACTTTAAAAATGGATATTTCTATAGTTTTGAACTTTTTTCTCTTTATAATATTTGCAATTCCCCCATTTAATCAGTCATATGAGTTTTGCACAAAACCAGCTTTAATTTTCATATTCATTATTCTCTCTCTGTCTCTCTCACTGTTTACACCTCTTTCTTATTTTCTTCTTGTTTCTTTGTATGCCCTGCTACTCTTTACCTTCCTGAGTTGACTCCCTGGCTCATTTTCCATCTATCTTGTTTTTTGTTACGTGTATTTAAAGCTCTCCCTAGCTCTCAAAGCACTGCTTTAGCTGCATCTCACTGATGTTGAAATGTAATGCTTTCCTTGCTGCCAAGCTCCATATTTTTAATAACTTTTCTGATTTGCTCTTACATCCGAATATTCTTTAGTGGTATCTTGTTTTTGGTTTGCAGACATGGAATTTTTAAAAAGACTATCATTTTATGGATTTTTAATTTTGTTGCACTGGATCAGAGAAGTTAAGTCTGCGTGACACTGATGCCTTGAAACATCTTGTTTTTGTTTTTGTTTTTTTGTTTTTTACAGCTAAGAACATGATCAATTTTGGGGAAGTTTCAATGTGAGCTTGAAACAATTTTGGGGGGGAAACAAAGGTATACATGTGCATATGTTAGTGCTATGTTATTGAATAGATACACAATAGTAGTTATATTAGGATATATTAGCGCTTCTTAATCATGTTGTTAAATCTCCTGAACACATGATTGTTTGTGGTCTGCTAGGCCCACTATTCCCCTCCCTCTGTTTACTCTCCTTTTTCCTTCTGAGATTCCGATTAGAAAGATGTTGACATCTCTGTTTACCTTTCATGTCTCTTAACTCTCCTCTCATTCTTTTCATCTCTTCAGGCTTTCTTGATGCCACTGGGGTAATTCTTCAATCTGAACATCCAGCTTGCAAATTCTGACTTTGTATCTGCTGTTTCCTGACCCACAGTGAGAATGGGGATAGGAATCATGCCAGGGAATGTGGACGAGAGAAAATGACACAAATGAAAGCTCTCTCCTGAAGGCTGGCTGGTGCTTCAGCTGTGCCCCAGGCCTAGCTAGCATAAGGCCATCATCATCACCATCCCCATCCCTGACCCCTAGCTAACTGGGTCCCAGTCAAGATTCTCTCTGAGTGTTTCTCAAGATGTGTGTGCTATTTGGCTGAGCACAGTTGAGATCCATCAGACTTCTCAGCTCTTCTGTAGCATCTACAACCCTGGGATCCATATGGAAGCCAGCAGTCCGTGAATAGTCATTTCATATCCATCCTGGCTTATCTGTGGGTCCCAGTTCCCTGTCTTTACAGCCACTGCTTGTCTTCATTTTATTCTTTTTAAAATAATGCAAGAAGGAAAATACCAAGAAGGTTGGGATCATTTTATTAGCAACAAATGTCTGTCAATATTAAGTTATCCCATGTGTGATATAGGAGTGAATTAAGTGCCAAACTATTCAATTCAACTTAAATAACAGGAACAGTGAAGAATGAACTGAAATTCTTGGCTAGTAGAGTAGCCACATTTTTCCAGTAGATTTGACCTGCTGGAGTTCAGAGGTCTGGCATAAAAAACTGTAACAGAGTTTCAGACAAGTACCAAATCTGGGAGGACAAATTTCTCAGGAAAAGTCCCCCAGGATTTTATTAGAGTGGTTTCTCCATAGAGTTGCCATACTTTGCAGATAAAAATTTAGAGCACCCAGTTCAATTTGAAAAATAGCTTTGACTCCCAAATTTTTGCAAATTATTCCCAAAATAGCCGAACACAGGACATTTAAGGATTTCTGACAAAGTCAATATATGACACAGGACAAAATCATTAAATACAGAATGTATCCTGTGTATACAGGTCAACTGGCAACACTATTACCCATCCACTGGCATTACTAGACATCCACAGGCCTACTGGTTGCTCATGGTCATGGCGGGAAAGGCTTTCCTTCCACAAGTTTGATCCATGACCACCATGGGAGAGAATATTTGAAATCAGGACCATTTGGGAAATTCCAAGACACATACTGCATAACAATAGCTTTGCTTTACAGCAGAAATCCTCCACCCTGGATGTATGGTAGCATCACTTGGGGGCTGGTTTACCAGGAAAACCAAGATGCCCAGTAAGATTTAAATTTCAGGTAAACACGAAGAACGTCTTACTATATGCCTGTCCCAAATATTGCATAGGATACACTTATGGTTAAAAAAAAAATTGTTGTTTCTCCAAAATTCAATTTTAACTGGGTACTCTGTATTTTTATTTGCCAAATCTGGCAACCTTGCCTGGGGAGATCTGGAGACGTACCTTTGCCTGGGCCAAGCCCCAGACGAATTATGTCAAAATCTAATGGTGGGACCCATCTCTTGGTCCAGTCAAGAATCTCTCCAAGCAGTTCTAATGTGTGGCCAGGGTTGATGCTGGTCCTTCCTCTGGAGTCTACAGCAGAGCTTCTCAAGCTGAAATTTTATGTGAATCACCTGGGATTTGTTCACATGCTGAGTCTGCTGTCAGCCGTGAGGGCTTGAGATTCTGTATTTCCAGCAATACTCCAGGAGTCCCACAGGTCATGGAATTTCGTTGTTGGAAGAGACATTCAGGAGCACCTGTTGGTTAGATGATTCTTGATGGGGCTGGGGTAAGAGCTTACAGCTGCTGAGAGAGTACCAGCTCCCCATCACCGTCCCAACTGTCTACAGGAGTTTGGTGCATTTTCCAGGCCTTTGTGCTGGCACTGCTGTCATACCAGGTAAGAGGAGTGGTCCAACTTGTCTTAATGAGCTCCTCATGGTTTCTTTGCTGAGTATAGGATGTACCTGGGTGCAGGGAGTGAAAGCTAGTGTGCGTATTTGGAGGGGAGCATGGGGTGGGGAGGGCAGTGGCTGGCGCAGTCCTTGTACCCCAAGGAGGTACACTCTCACCCCACCTGACTTGGCAGCCTCTCTTTGCCCATCTGAAGCTGGAGTTTGATCCTCAGAAATAATCAGCCACAGAAAGGATTTTAGGCCCCTTAGAGCAGCCACTATAGCCCTGCAGAAAATCATGGGATTTTTGCAGAGGTGCATGTATGGGAAACAGATGGTGTCGATGGATGTGGATACAAGCATGGCAGGGAAATAGGTCAAGTGGGGACTATGGCGCTGGTGCAGGGTTGGGAGGAGGGCAGACTTCAGGTTTATCGTGGTACTGAGTGGAGTTCCTGAAGCCTTTGCTCCTTCAGTCGCCCAAACCCTCTCCGCCCCGCATTGTGTCATGTTTACTGCACACGCCACCCCCGCAACACACACTTTCTCTTTTCAACTCTCAGGAAAAGTCTAACAGTCTAGGTTAGCGTTATGATCACCAGGAGAACGGGTGCATCTTCCTCTGGGGTTGTCTAGCCCAGGCTGCAAGCTTTAAAGGAGAACACGCAACAGGGAGCATAGTGAATGCTGTCAAACGAGGAAACTGTAAAAATCATTCTGAAAGCTACCACGTATCACCATTCACCAGAACTGCTCTCAGGATACTGCAGGGAAATGGGACCAGGTGGGCCCCTGTTCTTGTCCCTCCAAAGAGATGGGGGAAGAACAATTGGAAAAGCAATGTTGCTTGGAGAGGAAGATTTGATTCCCATCTCTGATGTGCCACCTAACAGGACTTTAGGCAAGACCGTTGGCTGGCCTGAATCAGTTTTCTGCTCTAAAAATGGGGCTAGAAGCACCTGGGAGTGCTGCTGGAGGGCTAATGAGAGACGACGGGACAGAGCCTAGCACAGTGCCTGGCATGGGGAGATGGCTGATCAGCCAGCTCTGCGAGTGGAGGGGGGAGATTCTGTTTCCATGACAACTTCATGACCTTTGCATCTCCAGTTCTTATTCCCACACACGTGCTGTGAGGGAAGAAGGCAGTAGAAGGCAGCAGAAAGCAGCAAAAGCTGCCATTCAGAGAGGACTGCAAAGCCGTGTATCAGCAGCCCAGCTCATGTTTATAGAGAATGGCATTTACAGCTGAGCACGTGCCAGGGTAGCACACTTCAATAACACAAAACAAATCACACAAAAATACCAGCACACACACACCCCCTTTAAAAAAGTATTTACTGTTAATTTTACGAGAAGTTGACTGAACTGTTGAAAGAATGTTGAAATGAAAAGCCACTTCTGAAACATCTCTTCATGCCTAGAAACATTTTGGTGTATTACCAGCAGTATTCTTTTTAATCTGGAGGCTCTTTGCCGCCCCCGCCTGCGTGACTGAATGAGGAAATTCTCCACTGGGATGAGCAGGAATATTGCTGGTTATCTCCTCGGCAAACATTTGTCGATTCCAAATGAATCATCACTTCGCCCGAGTATCGAGAGATGCCGTTTACCTGTTAGACCCAACAGAATTGTACTCAGTGAACTAATTATTTGTCAAAATGTGCCAATGAAGCAGAGGGAAGTTTGTTTTGGAGGCTGAGGAGTTCCCAATTTTCTTTCTAAATTGTGATTGAATAAATGAATTTGCCTCCTTGTTTCTAATGCTGCACGGTGAGTAAACAGAGGGGGGAATTTTCTGTTCAGCCTGATCAGTGTGGCCACACGTAGATTGTGTTGTTTTTGAGAATAATGAACAAACTCACATAGTCCAGCATAAGTGTATTTTGCTGTGTGTCTACACATATATGTGCATATAGTAGAATGTAAATATCAATGACATACAGACATAGTGTTGCTAAATACTTGGTGCTATAAATATACAAAATTTTTTCTGTATATATTTGATTACTGTACCACCTCTAAAAATTAAGTGCTTAAGGAATATTTGATGGTAAGGGGAGACAGCAAAACAGGAAGGTGAAAACGGTGATACAATTGTTAGCGTATGATCTTGGCTTTGTAAAAATTACACACACACATACGGAAAACAGACATAAGCAAAAATTAGGCTACAGAACCACATGTGACCCGTGGTTATGTCAGGGTAGTTGGGTTACTGATGATTTTGTTTTCTTCGGGCTTTTCTGTGGTTATTTTGCATCTTCTTCAGTGAGCTGCTTGGCCCCTTTGGTTTTGTGGCTGAAACCTCCCGGTTTCCTTGCTGGCCTGGCAGGGGCCGAGGGGTGATGCCTCCAGCAAGGTAGCAGAGGCCCAAAATCTTCCTTCGAGCAGTGCTGCTTCCTCCAACAAAGAAACAGAGGCCTGACCAGCCTTTGGCTTCGTACCTAAAGATAAAAAAGGTTACAGTGACCCCCGAAGCCACCGAAGCCTGTAAAGTGCCCCGCACTCGGGGGGATGTTCTTTCATCACCATTGTTGACATTCTTACTAGTTTTTGAACAGAACCCCGCACTTTCATTTCACCCTGGGCCCTGCAAATTGTGTAGCTGGTTCTGCCTGAAACTCTGACCTCTCAAAAGCGAGGTCCAAGATTATAAAAGAAAAAAAATACAACAGCAGCTTCATTTTTCCACTACTTCAAATGTCTGATCTGCAAGAACAGCCCCTAGGTTGTGGTGGTGGTTTTTTTTAAATGGAAGTATCACTGATTCACAATGTTGTGTTGGTTTCTGGTGTACAGCAGAGTGGTTCAGTTATACACATATATTCTCTTTCATTATAGGATATTACAGGGTATTGAATGTAGGTCCCTGGGCTCCAGAGTAGGTCCTTGCCATTGAGCTCCCCCAGGTGGAGTGTCCTTGGAACACTGTATTTCCTCCACAGCATTCACACTATTTCTGCCATTGCGAACGTGTAGGAAACCACCTCAACAACGTTGGAGGCTGATGGTGACTGGCACTCAGCTTGCAGATCTGTTTTTTCTCCTCCTTCAGTTACATGGTTCTCCTGGAGTGTGGCTGTGCAGGGGGACATTCCTACCAAGTGCCCCCCTAATGGGGTTGTGGGGGCATGTGTGTGCCCCTTCTCTCAAAGATTTCAGAGCGACCCCGTGTTGTCAGATCCTGGGAAAGACTGCCCTGCTCTCCACTTACTAGGCCCTGTGCCCTTCGGATTTGTGCTCCACTGCATCGCTCTTTTTTTTTTTTTTAAAGTGATTTCATTCAACTCCAAAAAATGCCATCAATAAAATTCACCTGCTTTGTTGGGTTGGCATGCTCTTTAAAAGAAAAACAAATGAAAAGTTTGCATTGTATTCTGAATTACTTTTAAGGAAACAGCATTGAAAACGGAAGACACACAACAGGCTTGTTTTTTGACTTAATCTTTTGCAAGAAAGAGGCAGAAAACCCTTCTGATATTTTGGGCTTGCAAAATTTTTAGAGCTGCATTCACAATGTTTTTACTGAATAATGCACCAGCCTGCAGTGTGCACCTTATGACACTCTTCGCCCTCTGATGCTGGGGCGAGGCTGTCTCCCAGCCTGGGGGGCCGTGGGGTCTGCAGTCACCCCCACCCCCACCCCCTGCATTCCCCGCTGAGCCGGGGCGTGTCATGTCCGCGTGGGTTCACCAGCTCCGGAGCGCTGGCCCCGGCCACCGCCTGCCCTGATTAGTCTTGGTCTCACTCGACCCTGTCCCAGGAATGGCTTCTCTTATTACAAAGTATCATCCTACCTCAGCTGTTGAAACCTGGTCATTTCGCACCTGCTTCGATGAATTCGGAGTGACTTGTGTTTTTGATGAGCTGCTCACTTCATAAATTCACCCCTCTCCAGTTATCAGCACTCGCTCACCACTCAAGCGTGTCCCTGCTCAGCCTTCTCTGCAGCACCAGAAGGAGGCCACTTTGAAGCCTCTGTTCACATTAAGATTCCAAGTAATGATTTTAAGTCGGCCTGAAAACTTGAAACGGTGTCGCTGACAGAGGATCAAACCTGGACCCACGGCCTGACCTGAGGGACCTGCCATTGTACTCCCAAGTCCTAGAGGGCCAGCCGGAGCAGGCGGAATGCAGAACTGAAATTTTTCTAAAATTAAAGTAGAACTCTAGCTCACCTTCTCACCCCGGCTGGGGGGAGGGGGGGGTTGTTTGTTTGTTCTCCCGTTGTGAAATCCCCGCCTGGGTTCTTTTTCCCCCTCCAAGATTTTTCAGCACCACTAATTGCTGGAAATACCAAAATGCTGGGAGCTCCAGGGCGTTTCTGGCATTTTGGGGCCGGCTCAGGCCAGGAACTACTTCAGGTTGGGTGAGGGAGCCTGATCTCTGGGGGTTTCCAGCCCGGGCAGGTTCACTGTCCCACCTTCGTAGCAGCCTTGCTGAGGACCCTCTGTCTCCCGGCTGAAAAGCAACTTTCTCTTCAGTCAGATTCAGACAGATTGGCATCGACTGTTTTCTAGATTCTCTAGAGCAGCATTTGTAATCTTTGTGGTCTGTGGTATCTGATTATGGGTGTGTGTGTGTGTGTGTGGGTGGATGTCTGAATCTGTGTGTGTGTGTGTGTGTGTGTGTGTGTGCGCGCGCGCGCGCGTGCGTGTGCACGCATGCGCACATGTGAGAGGAAGAATCTTCCAAATAATAAACTCATCGGTTCACATACGTGACCCCAGTGGGGAATTCAAAGATAAACAGTCGGTCGCTTAGCTCCGGGCTTCTACTGACTGACAACCCCTGCACTTAGCAGTTTGAGAACTTTTTTCCTGCTCCTCAAATGTCTTTTTCCAGCCCCTTCCAGAAAGACCCAGAAAGGCTCAGGCCCACTCCTTGGGTGGAATATGCCAGGCCTGATGTCTCTCCTCTCAAGTAAGGACTCAGCAGGGACCAGCTCCAGGAATCACAGGGAGCAGAAGTGCCCAGTGTCCCTGTGCTTCTCTCCTGGCTCTGTGTCCTCACTTGCCAGGGAATAAAGGAACCCACACCTTGACTATGCTCCTGGTTGTCACCCGGGACTGACCTCATCTATTTCAATTCAGGATTCATCTGCCTTCTGACTCTGTTCATTTAGGATCGCACATCAGCCCTTTGAGGACTTGACCTAATTTCATCATGGTCCCTGGGTAGGATTTTAGCTCAGATTCATTTCACTGGCTCCTCCTGCCTTGGACCAGCCCTTGGGACTCAGAACCCACCCTTGGCTGCAGCTGCTGGGGCGGGATTTTGGTCACTTGTTGGGGCTCAGAGAGAGGAGTTGCGTTCCTTCTCCAGCCTGGGGAGGAGCGATTCTCTTCTGATTTTCGCTGCTGCCACCACTGGCAGCTACAGGCTCTGGGGACCTACTTCTGGTAACAGCTGCCTTCTGCCCTGACCATGGCCCTTCCCAGAGTTCGCTCTACCAGGAGCAGCGACCTAGTTGTCACCGTGCCTGCTGTCAGTGGGGAAGTACACTTTGGAGCCATGGCCGTGGCTCACCAGGTGTGACTCTTCTGGCCACTGCAGCTGTTGCCACTCTTGAAATCTTCTCTCTACTGGGGATTCGCCACACCAGGGGTTGTCTGTGTGGCTCTCCCTGAGGAGCTGAGCCGGCAGACCCACCCTCATAGTTCTTTCCAGCATCTCACGTCTTCTCCACCCAGGTCCTGGGTCTCACTGGTGGATCTTTCATTTCTACTCACCAAGAAAGCCACAGCTCAAGTCCTATTGAAGGAGTTCAGCTCATTGTGATGGATGCAACAGTCCCAAACCTTGAATTATGTATGTGTGTATGCCCTGACCCCTTAAATAAGTCAGAGGGTCTTGCTTCTAAGATTCTCCTTAGTAAGAGAGCGGCTGCCTGTGCGCTACAGAATTATTGCTTCTTCCTTGTTAGGCTAAATCTCCCCATTCAGCCTCCCCACTCCTCTGGTTGGGGGATACGTACATGCAGACAGCCTCTGGGGTGTATGGCCCTGAGCTCTTTCGCTCTTTCCTCCAGAGCATGGCCAGGCTCAGACATATACTCCCAGCTTGACAGCAGAGATTCTCAAATGTTAGGGCACACCAGACTCAACTCTTCTCACCTCTTGTAAGTGCATATTCCTTTACTCATTTCTAGAGATTCCAGTAGGGTAGCGTGGGAGTGGAGCAGGGCATCTGATAACTAGCAAGACACCCCTCCTTCCAGGTGATTCTGATGCAGGTGGCTTGCAGACATCGTTTTGAGAAATGGTGCTCTACAGTCTTTGGATTACATCCTTATTTTAAAAATGTAAATCCAAGGTAGTACTAGTATTAAATCTCAAAATAATAAGTAGTGGTTGTAGTGTGAGTTTCTGAGTTAACTGCAACTCTGGAGAAGTCTGAAACTCTTCTTTTGGCTGAATGATCTGCTCTCTTCCCTGTACTTAGACCACTGAGTTATGGGACCCTAGAGAGAAGGTCAAAAAGACACTAAATGGCTAAACCCTAACTATATCAATAAAATCAAATACTGTTATTATAAGTAAAAATGATAGAGACTGTTATCAGTTATGTTTGGGGTAGTCTGACTGGAGTGTACAAAACAGGTATCCTCAAAGAGATGGACAGTCATTTTTGAGAAGCATCAAAACTACAATGAAGATCCAAGTGGGAGAGACATGCCATTTGTGTTAAGATGTGATGGGATCATGGACAACACAGTGACAAGTGTTGGCAAGGATATGGAGAAATCAGAACACTCACACACCACTGGTGGGGATTATAAAATGGTGAAGGCGCTGTGGAAAACAGTTCAGCAGGTCCTCAGTGCTAATCATAGAGTTACCATATAATGCAGCAAGTCCACTCCTAGTTATCCACCCAAGATACATAAAAAGATATTTTTGCACAAGGCCTTGTATGTGAATGTTCTGAGCAGTATTATTTATAATAGCCCCAAAATGGAAACAACCCAAATGTCCATTAAGTGATGAATGGATAAACATAATATGATACAGTGTGGAATATTACTCAGCCATAAAAAGGAATGAAGTACTGATGCATGCTGCAATGTGAATGACCCTGAAAGACATTATGCTACTTAAAGAAGCCAGTTATGTAAGACTGTATATTGCATAGGCAGCTCTACAGAAACAGAGATCCACAGAGTAGATTTGCAGTTGCTTATGGCTGGGGTTGGACAGGCTGAAGAGTGATTGCTAATGGGTCTGAGGTTTCTCTGGGGGATGAGGAAGATGTCCTAACATTAGATTATGATGATGGTTGCACAACTCTGAACATACTAAAAACCATCATACTTTTTAAATGGATGAATTTTATAATATGCAAATTGTATCTCAGTAAAGCTAATTTTTTTTCTTAAAAGACACTCTGGACAGAAAAAGTTATTTCAGTTGTAAGCTCATAATAAAAAATCACAAGGGCAGACCCCCCAAATTGCAAATACTGATTGAGATAGAGCTGCGTGATTTGGTCTAGGGTTTTTCTTTTGTGGTGGTTAAAGATTCTACCAAGAAATGCCAAGTTCCCAGCTGCTCCAAGAGAGTAAGTTATCTAGTGACAGGCTTTCTGAACCAAGAGGCTCAATGTCCCCAAGTTCTTGGGCCCCTGTGCCCCAGAGGGTAAGCACCCACTGCAGCGTAAGCACACACTTGAGGGCAGAATTTCAGCAGTCCCGTGCTGAGCTTAGAGTGCTTTGCCTCTGACCCATTAGCTAAATCTGGCCCAGGCAACAAGCCATGATCCAAAGAGGATCTTTGTGAAACCTGCATCACTTGTATAAAAACCTTTCCATTTTGAAAAATTGCTCCAGGCCCACCTGCATTTGTAACTTTATTTGGGCCATTTGGCTGGAAAAATGGATGGAATTTTTCAATATGACCATTTTACAGCTTGAAAGATAAATTTTTTTTTTTTGGTTCTACGTCAAAATAGTCCACTTGTTGCTAAGATTCTGCCAATGGAAGGTGTGCTTTCACCCTAAGGATTATTTATGCTGTCTTCTCTGATTCACTCTGGGTATTGTCATAACCTTAGAAATGGAACCTTTTATTCAGCAACTTCAAACTCTTTGAGTTGTAACATCCTATATCTGCTTGGTCTCTTGAAATTTCCCTACTCCTCATCAAAGAACCTGGATGTGAGTCTGAATTCTAAGCCTCAGCCTTATGACAAAACTATGCATTCTGTTTAGAAAATCCTAAATAAAAGTTAAATAGGGCTGGATAGGACTTCAGGGAAAACCTTGCTTAGCTTAACCTTTTCATTCTGCAGATCAGGCAGATCATCCTTGGAAGGTTGTGACCAGTTTAAAATGGGATGGATAATATTTTCTCTTCATTGTTATTATTGCTTCATTCATTGAATTATAAGGATAAAGAAAGATCACCTACATAGATGTGTTTTGAATAAACTTTAGAAAAATTAAATAGATAGTATTTTTAATAAACACATGCAAACTCAAGTGAATTTTATTCTGGGGAAATTGTTGTCTCTACTGAGACAGTCTGAGACCCTGGGTGGGGTCACATCACCTATTGCTCTTGCCTGATAGACACTGGCTGGTGAGAATAGGAAAAGTTAAGTCAGTTTCTCATGCCCAGGAGGGGAGCTGTATTTAATGAACTGTATTTGCACATATATATATTAAATATTCATCAGCTTTGAAATTTTTCACTGAGAGTAGTTTGTAAGAATTGGAGCAATGAGGGAAAAGCTTTGACATGATTTCCTAAATAAGAAGAAGAAGGCTCAAAGTGAAACTGAGCCACCACATTGCCAGGGTGAGAGTTACCGTGAAGCAACCACAGTAACGGCTTTGAGACAAGGCAAAGAGTTGGCGCCAGGAAACGATATTTGAAATTTTGAAATAGGTATAAATTGTTGATCTGAATATAGGAAGATGAGACCATTTAGACTTCTTGGTTTTAATTTGAATTGAGGGAATGTTTCTGAGGATCGTATTATGTTACAGTTGCAGTGACAGATTTCCAAGGCAGAGTAATCATGTAAATTGTGTCAGATGTACCCATAACCAAGTGAGGGGATGTTATGTGTCTTAGGAGAACAATCAGGCTGAAGGGCTACAGAAATACACAAAGAAACTCCCAGGTGGAAAGTTTTTGAATGAAGCTCAGATTGCATGGGAATTCACACTTTTTAATATGTCCTTAAGAAGTTAAATGCTTCTGTTATGGTCAGTGAAGCTGGTTTGCCTTAGAGGACCAGGGAAGAATGAATTGCAACCTTCCTTCCAGCTAAGAGATAAAGACATTTGTTTTGGTAGATTTTATGCAAAGTAGAGTGAGGTTTAGAATTAGGCTGTTGTCGTTACACAAAAGCCCACAACTAAAAACGTTTTCTGTTGTGTTCAAGTGAAGAAAAAATTTGGAGGTGTCTGCCCAATCCATGTCCCCCATCTCTGAGAACCCCTCCTGCCACCGTCCAGAGGGTTGGGATCCTATGGCATATCTTTATTGTGCAATCTCTCCTTCATTGTCAGAGCTGATTGGACCAGTGAGGGACACCCAATCTAGAATGAACCAGTCAAATCTTCTTTTCCCAGAAACTGAAATTAGAATTCTAAGGTGCTGGCCAGATTCAGCAGAACTTTGGAGCCAGACTGTGACACAAAGTTTGGTCTCAGGCAGAAGTACAGAAGGCTGGTTTGCAGAAAGGGAAAAACAGAATGAGGCAGATTTGTGGACAAAAGCAAAAACAAAAGACCACGTGGCCCCAGAGAGGTGGAGAAACTAACTTTGGTTCTGACAGTTTTACAATTTCTGGTCTAATTCCTTATAAGGCCCAGCTACCTACCCTTCACTCCTAGGATGCATAAATTTGCTTAAGCAAGTTTCAGCAGGTTTACGTTATTTTTCATTTAACAAGCCTTAACCAAAATCTCGGAAGTTTGTAGACAAGAAAAAGATTGGATGGTCCTCTTTTATTGTAAAATATCCTTCTTGATCCCTAAAATAATTTTTCTTGCATATTTTGTTTTAGAAAACCTTAAACAATAACACATTTTTAAAATGTCATATGAACATCATTCACATTATTACATACAAATGCCAGTTTAGCCAGGGAAGGCATGATACTTAAATTCCAGCATAATACAGCCTCGCTGAATATTTGTTGAATGAATGAATCTTTGTCTGACAACTATTTACTAAGCTCTATTCCAGTATTGAGCTAAGTCATGTATTAATCCTGTATTTCCAAAATCAATGATTAATGTTCTTAGAAGATTGTTGTGCCTTTCATCAAAACATAAATGAAACATTTTTATGGATCCACTAGAACACATGGCCTACATATGCCATGTAGTTATATTTGCATTATTTCCATATAAGAGATTTATTATCTCATACTAGCAATTAGGAAGGGGGAAGTGGTGTCAGGCCTTTGAAGATGTAGTTTATAGAAAGAACTAGCAGTTGCATTTTCTACGTGGGAAAAATTTAGTGTAGAATTTATTCATTTCCATTACCAAGATACTTTGTAGACACCTAAATGTAACGTCAAAATTATTTCCCTTCATTTTGGAGTTAGAGCTGGAATCAAACCCCATTCGGTGTCTGGCCAGATGAATTTAGTGCTTCTCTAAATTGTATGACATTGTTTCAAAAATTACCTTGAAATTGCTTGTGAACATTATCTCAGCTGCCCAGGAGAAGGGAAAAAAAATTCTTCTCTACTGGGTACCTTTATATTAACGAGTGACCCCACCTGAGGTTGATTTACAGGGGTCCTGAAGGACACAGGTGGGGTTCATTAACCCCAGCTGACCTTCAGACTGATAGAATCCAGCCATTGAATGGGGTAAGTGGTGGTCTCTGGTTATTCCCACATTAGCTACACAGCTTTTTGACTTAGAAACTTTATGAAAGTTAGTTTGGTAGGAGATATTTCCTGGAATGTTCAACTACAGCTGCCCATTTTGAGTCCCCAATTAACAATGAATTCCTATTGTATGATTTTATTAGGATAGGTGCACATAGCACCTATATATTTTCTAGAGCTGTGGGCCACTCGAATGTTTTCTTGTGCCCGAATTTAAGAAATTAACGTGATTTTTATTAGCCATTTTATTTCTGTTACATAAAATTTAAATAATAATCTGACTAATGAGAGTAATAACTTTAAAGACAAGGAAGGCAAATCACAAAGACAGGTTTTTTTTGTTTTTTTCTCTAACATGCAGAATCAAATTTTCATCGGGTTCAATGTATTTCTAGGGAGATGTATAGGTCTGTATTTATCACCAGTCATGGCAGCAAAGCTGTTTATGGGAAAGCAAAGATGTTTATTTATTTCCGGATATCCATAACAGGGCATGTGTCCTGCTACAAATAACACCTCCCACGCCCATGAACAGTGGCTTATACAAACTAGGGGTTTTTTTTTCCTCACCTTTCAAAAAGTCCAGAAGTAAGTGGTTAGTGCCTTTGGTTCAGTGGCTTAAAGATACCAAAGCCAAGGTATCTGGGAAGATCTGGGAGGAACACAGAGGTACACGGTGCAAGCCCACAGGTATGTTCTTCTTAAGCCCCATCCATGAGACTTCTGCTCACACTTCCTGCGCTAGAACTCGGTCTGCAAAAGGCACTGGGAGGTGTGGAGTTTTAGCTGGGAGCATGGCACCTCCCAACAAAATGAATGTTTATGAAGAAGAGGGGCAGTGACTAGGAAATCGGCTCCAATATCACTTCAAGGTAAAAATAAGGAAAGCATTCTAAACATCCCTCAAAATTAACGCCTCACTATGGTTGTATAGTCCTGACTATATCTAGAACTTGCTTAATTCTATTTCTACTTTCAACCAATCTACTTTCTAAAAAAAATGTTTAATTGAAGAATATACAGTTTACAATGTTGTGTTAATTTCTGGTTACAGCATAATGTTTCAAGTATATGTATATATATATTCCTTTTCATATTTTTTCCATTATGGTTTATTACAAGACAATGAATATAACTTCCTGTGCTATACAGCAGAACCTTGTTGTTTATCTGTTTTGTATAGAGTAGTTCATATCAGCAAATCCCGAACTCCCAATTTATCTCTCCAACCTCCCTCTTTCCCCCCTGGTAACCCTAAGTTTGTTTTCTATGTGAGTCTGTTTCTATTTTGTACATAAGTTCATTTGTGTTTTTCTTTTTAGATTCCACATTTAGGTGATATCATATGGTAGTTGTCTTTCTCTTTCTGGCTTCACTTAGTATGACTATCTTCAGGGCCATCCATGTTGCTGCAAATGGCATTGTTTTGTTTTTTTATGGTTGAGTAGTATTCCATTATGTATATATGTATGTACGTGTGTGTGTGTGTGTGTGTGTGTGTGTGTGTGTATGCCATAACTTCTTTATCCAGTCATCTTTCAATAGACATTTAGGTTTCTTCCATGTCTTGACTGTTGTAAATAGCAGTGTTATAACATTGGGGTGCATGCATCTTTTTGAATTAGAGTTCCCTCTGGATATATGCCCAGGAGTGGGATTGTTGGATCATAGGGTAAGTCAGTTTTTTAAGGAATCTCCATACTGTTTTCCATAGTGGCTGTGCCAAACTACATTCCCACCAACAGTGTAGGAGGGCTCCCTTTTCTCCACAGTCTTTTCAGCATTTATCATTTGTGGACTTTTAAATGATGGCCATTTCTGACTTCTGCCAATCTACTTTTTGAGGGAAAAGTCAACAATGCTAGAAACAAACTCAAAATTGGTCGTTTCCAAGTTAGTTTTTGTTTGTTTGTTTTTTGTTTTGGTTTTTGTTTGGGAAGACAAGGAAGAGCACAGTTGGCAGCCAGTTTCAAAACTTCAGTTTTCGTGGTCCTCACTCACTTCCTACAGAGCAATCTGGGAATCATTAACACTTGGAGAGACTCCCCTCCTGCCATTCCTGCTCCTCATCCCTCCACATGCAGACATGTGCTCAAACCTTTCCTGCAAACAAACTTCCACCCCTCTACTGTGTGCCTGATTCTGTCCTTGAGCCCCTTGGTGGTCGAAGTTTTGACTCTTCTCAAAGGTTCAGGATATACAACGCTTTGTGATTCGAACTGAAGCAAGAAGTTAAACCCTACATATGCATGTATGGATTAGTCTCCAGTGTTTCTCAGAGTTTTGCTCAGTGACCACCTGCTTCAAAGCATTTGGGGGTGTTTGTTAAAAATGCAAATTCTAGGAACACATTTGAAATCCAGATCTCTGCAAGAGAGCTGAGGCAATCTGCTAGGGTCATGCAAGACCCAGACAGGCAGGAATTCTCTGTTTTCCCTTCACTGCTCTATCTCCACTGTCTGGCACAGTGCCTGTCATGAGGTTGGCACTCAACAAGTATTTGTTGGAGATGAGTAAACACTTATAATGCTTCCTATGTACTGGGCCCTGTTCTAAGGACTTTTTTGTCCTAATAAAATGAATCCTTTGTAAGGACTCATTTAATCCATGTAAAACCTCTTTCAGATAGGCACTGTTCTAATCCCCATGGGACAGATGAGGAAACTGAAGCACAAAGAGATGAGATGACTTGCCCAAGGTCTCATTTGTGTGTGATGGAACTGAGGTTCGAACTCAAGCTGTCTGAATAGAATTAATAATTGACATTGAACCTAAAAATACTAGGTTGGATAGTTTAAAAAGAAAAAATTAATAAAAATCTAGAGATTTTTGACAGTCTCAGAATGCATTTCTCAAGATTATCAGGAAATGATCACAGTGGACACTGGAGACACAAAGATGAATAAATAGGAGGAGACAGACAAGTTATCAGGGAAATGATAAAACTGGATGACATGTGCCATGAGAGGTGCTGGCTCAGTGTGTGCAGGGAGTTCTTGTGAAGCCCAAAGGAGGGGGAGAGGCAGCTGGGTGGGGCTGTGGTAAGAGCTGAGCCTGGAAGTTGATGAAGGGAGTTGTTTGCCTTGATGGGGACACTCAGGGAGCAGCAGAGAGTGATCCAGAGCAGAGATGGGCTGCTCTGGGCACAAGGAGCAGAATTAGAAAGTGGACGAGCTCAGGAGCAGGCATCCATCCAATATCCAGGCATCCCCGTGAGTACTAACAGGGCCAGTAGTCTCTGAGCATCTACTATTATAGTGAGGAGCAGTGCTCTACACATGTGTACTCTGCTCTTAATCTCGTCCTTGCTACAGTCCCATGAGGTTGTTAGTATTCCTATTTTACAAATCTGAAAAAAAAAATAGCAGAACAATTGACTTAGCCATTCACAGGAAGAAGCCAAATAGTTCATAATATAGTGTTGAACCTTCAACATAGCAGAAAGAAAATGTCCAGAAAATGTAAAAATAAATGGTATGCCAAATCTGATGAAGTCATCCTTTCAACACGATTCACTTTCCTCCTTAATGTACACATTTGTCAGTGCCATTCTACTGAGTGTCAACTTCACGAGTGTTTTATGTTTCAGGCACTTCTAAACGCTTCTCCAAAGCTGAATATTTCTTTTATGAATGGGACAACTTTCCCTTCAGTGAAGTTTGTTCATCATAGATGAAGTGAAAAAATTTTCTTTTGTCAAATGGACAAACCAAGACTGTATGAACCTAAATGTGAAGTGTACTTGTGGGTCTGGGGTGTCCCTGTGGTCACAGTGTCTGATTTCTTCAGTACTCCCAGGGGGGCTGGGTGTTGGTGCGTGTAGGGTGCATATGTAAGGATATTCCTTGTCACAGGTTCTCAATTCCCACCCATGACTCTAAACTTTTATTTCTCTGTGATTTTAGGAAAGGCTGTAGACATAAAATTGAACATTTTTGGGGGGGGGAGTACTTTATTTATAATCTTTGAAATTCATTATATATTCAACACTAGCAAGAACAAGAAGAAATTGCCATACCTCCAAACAAAGTGAACTTTAAAAGGCTTCAGCAAAATGGAAATTGGTATAGCTTCATAAGTAATTAATAGAAACAAGTTTTAAGAAAATAGATAAATTAGCAAATTACTAAATGGATGAATGGCTATTATAGAAATTGGTTTTGGAAGAACTGACCTAGAATTTTTCCTACATGTATCAGAATTACGTTGGATAGCTTATAACAGAATACGCAAATGATGGTGGCTTAAGATAGAGGTTTATTTTTCTCTTCTGTAAAAGGAGTAGGAGGTCTTCTTAACAGGGCTGTGATGAATGCCTGTAAGATCATCACTGCTCCAGACTCCTGCTATCTTTCTTCTTACCATCCTTAGTGCTTGCCTTCCATCCTCAGGGTCACCTCATGGTCCAAGATGGCTGCTAAAGCTCCAGCCCTCACTTCTAGGTTTTAGACAAGAAGAAGGAAAAAAGGAGAAGGGAAGAAAGGACAAAAGGGCATATACCAGCTGCCTGTCTCTCTTTAAGGAGTTTCTCTTGAAGTCCCATCTGACAAATGCCACTTACATTTCAGAGGCCACTCCTAATGGCAATGGAGGCTGAGAAATGTAGTCTTTCTGCTGGGTATATTGTTTTATGGAATAAAATTAGGGCTAGTTTGGTAATAAGGAAAGAAGTAATGGGTAGACAGCTTCAGCTGCATTACTGCACCAGAATCCTGAACTGTTTCTATACATTGGGGCTCAAACTTCAAGTAAGGAGAAACCTAATGCCATCCTTTGGGCATGAGCTCTCATGTCACTGGCCTGAAAAAGAGACATTGGTGACCCAGCAGACAGCTGTAAAGTCACAGAAGCCTTTCTACTTTGGGTGAATAGTGTGAAACCAGCAGCAGAGGTTTCTTTGGCCTTCAAGCTAATACCTGTCTGAGAATCACCAGACACACCCCAATCCCACGTGATAATGACGAAGGGTGACAGAAGAGGGAGCTGAAGACAGTAGATTACTATTATCTCCAAGACTTCCTGGATAACCATGAAAATGTCTTTTTTTCCCATTTATCCTTGCTGAGATTTAGCTCACAAGTGGAATTATTTGAGATGCAGTGTAAATAGTTGTATCTAGTTACAGCATAAACTGTTGGATCATTTGAGCTCTCAGTTGAGTCGCCGGTGGTTTGGGTTGAGGAGATGGGTTTTTTTTTCACATAAAGCCTCTACTTCTTCAGCATGGAAAGCATCCTGCGAGTGGCAAGTGCTCAGTGCACAGGAAGAGCTTCCTGCCTAAGGAGTAGCTCTTCTAGGACATGATGCTGCTGTCCCGTCCTGGCTGAGGCATGTGTTTGGTGCTACACCTGTAGTAATTGTGTAGAATTTCCACTCTGACATGCGTAGTCACATTCGAAAATCAATTTGGGATCTGCCACAGCTGTGAGCATCCTGAAACCAGGTAGGCTGAACTTGTGGTGACAGCACTGCCAGGGACAGTCCCCTGCAATCTGTAGCATGTAGTTACTTTACAGAGATAGGACACAGTTGATTGACAGCTACTACTTCCTTCCTGAAGTCTTTAGATTGTATGTGCTCTACCTCCTTCCTCTTTCTCTCTCCCTTTTCCTTCCACCTAGAGCCTTTGGTTATTCTGATCTCTGCTGCCAAGTCACCAACAGGTCACGGTACCCTAAACATACTCTACACCAGGGCAATGCTTCCTTTGATGTATTGTGTTCTCTGAGTTGTAGAAGATTTTTTATGGTTTGCCCAAAACTATGCTGCAAGTACCTATGATCGGAAAAAAAAAAGACGAATTCTTGAAAAGGGGGAGAGAAGACTGTGACAGGGTGCTGTGGGAGAGACAAAAAACTCCATTGTGCCAGGGCCTCTGGGGCTGGAGTGGGGAGAGTCAGGAGAACTGCAGGACAGAGAGCTGGCTGTCACCTTGGTCACAGATTCCACAGGGCGGGGTCCAAGGACCGCCTTTCCTGATGACTCCTGTGTGTCGGTCATGAACCTGCATTCCCCCAAACTAGAAGCTGCTAGATATGTCTCCTGCCTCCAGAAGGAAACTTCACACATCCACATTGCTGCTGAAGGATTTATAATTATGTCAGGACTCGAAGTTGGGGCTGAGAGTTTGGGGGGGTTGGTTGTGGCGGAGACCGTGGAGGGGGTGGGATGCTTGTCCGCCCCCTCTCAGGAAGATGGAGAGCAGCACTGTGTCACAGAAATAGAACATGAGCCACCTATGTCATCTGAATTTTTCTGGTAGTGACATGAAAAATGTAAAAAGACACAGATGAAATTAATTTTAATAATAATGTATTTTATTTAAACTTCTATGCCCCAAATATTATCATTTCAAAATGCAAGCAATGTCAAGTATTAATAAGATACTTTGCAATCTTATTTTTTTTTTTTTTTGCATGAAACCTATAAAATCTGGCATTTTCTACTTACAGCACATTGCATTCAGACAAGCTGCATTTCAAGTGCTTAACAGCCGCACGTGCTGGTGGCTACGTATTGGTCAGCACAGCTGTAGGAAGATGTATTGCTTCAAGGTATCAGAGCTACTTTCATGTGTCTTCCCCGTGTCCTCTCTCTGGTCATTCCCAAATCTTTTCCTTCTTTCTACTTGCCCCCTTTCCCTAACTTCTTTTCCAATATTCTTCACTCTTTCCCTCCTTTTCTTTCTCATCACAACAACCTACTGCATAAATCACTTCCGGACTCATTAGAAATGAGAAGAGGGTCAGGACTAGGTTCAGGAAGAAAGAAACAAAAAAAAAAAAGCCTAATTTTGTGGTGTAATAGAAGGATATAGGATGAATGAGATGCAGTTCTAGCCCAAACCACACTACATAAGCTCCAGGAAGAAATAATATTTCTAAGTGAATTTTGTATGGAAAGGAGTTCATTAAATTAATTTCATTTATAATAAATAAGAAATACTAACTCTCCTCTGTGATTTAATTACTCCCTGCACATGTGAGTTAAAATTTCCAATAGTAACCATACTGGTTTTCTTTATCAAAACTGAATTTCTTTTAGTTGCATAGAATCTATTTAATTGCTCAATCTCCATCTTTAGGAACTAACATCCAAGATCACACAGAAGGTGTCAGAAGCTTTCTCAGATGCTGCTCTCCTCTTTGTCACCTGAAGACTCCAAACTCATTTCCCTGTTTCTTAGAAAACAGGAATGAGGAAACAGTTTCTTTTCTTCCCTCCTCCTTCTTCCTCTTTGAGGTTCAAGGACAACTGAGCAGAGCCTGGGAGGGTCACATAATGAGGTGGTTGGCTCAAAACGGTGAGATGTGTGTTTTAATGGGACTGAAAGCTGTTATTCAAAGGCTTGAATATACAGGAAGCCCAGCTTGGGCTCCAGGAGACATTAGGTTTTCCCCCAGTTTCCGTATTTCCCTCTGGTCCTACAGCACTCACTACTGCCTGTTAAGCCCATCAAAGATCATTTTTGGCTGATCCTGAGCATCCTTCTTAATTATCCCAACTCTTTCTTGCCATTGGAATGCACTGCAGATGTAAAGATCTTTTCCAAAGTTTGGATTTGGGGCCTTGTTGACACACTGCCTCAAGCTGTCAACCCACTGAGTTAAAATAAATCAAATCCACTGTTCAGCTTCTGAAATAGAAATCAATTGGTTGGTTGTGTATTTTGACAGCTCATTCCTAATTTAGGTACAATTTTGGTTAGATTGTCTTTTCCCACCATGTGCTGGTTCGACATTAAAACTCTACCCACTGTAGCTTTAGCCTCACTGGCTCTGCTGAGCCAAAGCTTTTGTTGTTTTCTGTCTAGCTTACCCACCACCCACTTCATTTGACCTTATAAACATGCTTAAATAGATTTCTCGGATAATGACCATTTTAGCTGGCAACTTCCCGTTTAGATATTACAGCAGGCACAGTGCAAATTAGAGGGCAGAGCAAAAAGCACTAAGAATCATGAGACCCTGGATAAATATAGTAGGACCACTCAGCCCCGGCAGGACAAGGCTGGGTTCTGATCCCAGTTTACTCACTGACTCAGTGAGTGACTCCGGGGATGCAGAGTAAAACAATCATTGATTTCATCCACTGGTGACTCAGTCCCGTTGATCTCGATAATGGGGGCTGAAGAAGGAGTTTACTGTCACGAAGATACCTCATTTCCATCCTGGCTGTTTCACTGTTTCCTGGGCTTGCCTCTGAGTCCACGCTGAGCAAAACAAAGATGCCCTTTGTGCACTGCACACTGGGCAGTTATCGGGGTGACTGGGCTTATCAGCGATGAGAAGAATCTTTCTAGAGGTTAGCTGATGGGCACATTGGTCAATCCGATATTAAAAGGTAGACTTGAAAATGTGGCTTTGTTCAGTTTGGTTATCTTGATAGGATATGCTTCACCGCTCTGTGATTTTGGTTATAGCCCAGGTCCACAAATGATTCAGACTTTCAGCAGGAAGCCTGATGGTGTTCTGCTCAGCAAAGCACAGCACAGCATTTGGCATATACTAGATGCTCCATGAATGTTAAGCAAGTGAGTGGATGGATAAAGAACTGAAGAATTAGGTGTGATTGAATCAACATCTCTGCCAGCACCACTTGTTGACTTGATTTTCCCAAGTGTTAGAATGGTCAAATCTGAACTTCTTCAACTTTTTTTTTTTTCTGATTTTTAGGGTAAGGGTTTTTTTTTTTAAATTGAATTATAATTGACATACAATGTTACATTGGTTTCAAGTGTACAACATAGTGATTCAATATTTTTGTACAGCAAGCATTTTCAGTTACTTGCTGGCCATCTGATGGGTCTTTTATATTCAATTATTTGCAGGAGATCATAGTTTTGTGACCTAGATGGGAAATATATTGGATAACTTTTCACTAGTTCTTATTAAATAAATAGAATATCCCCCTTCTCATTCCACGGAAATGTATTTCCATATTTTCTGAGCGGGAACAAGGGAATGAGAAAGTATAATACATAAAACTATGCAGCAGTTTGGTGAACAACTAGATTGATTTTTTTTTTCAAAAAAAATCAAACTTGCAAACTTGCAAAACAAAAAAGCAACTTGCAAAACAAATTACTAAAGAAGTTAATCAGTTCATATTTTTTACTTTAGAGAAAGAAGCAACTTCAAATGGATGAATGATGTTATTATTTACTAGTTAATAAACACATCACCATATATGATAAATAGTTATTTCACATTCTGATCCCAAATGTGTTTACGTCCTCATAAAAATTGCCTGAGGCAAATGGGACAAGTGTAATGTGCTACTTGAGCAAAGGAGGTAACTGAGCTTTGCCTTCAAGGATCTTGTAGTCTATTTGGGAAATTAGAGGTGTATGTAAAAGTGAATAACATTCTGAGTGCCCATTAAATGGCAGAAATTCAAACCATTGTTTGACCACCTCACTGAGGGAAGCCTTTCCATTGAAGGATGTGTTTATGAATTTAAAGGATTAGTAAAGCTAAAGCAAGTGGAGAAAACTGACTTTGGCAGATCAGGGATGTGGAGAAAGAGGTAAAACCAAATACCAACAAATCTAATGGTTTTCAAGAGTCCTTAAATTGTTTGGGCCAAGTCAGTTTCCAGGTGCACACTGTAACTTATGCTATGTGTGTACTGATTGTGTTGAGTTTGGGTCCTGGTGTGACTCTCACAAAACCAGATTCCAATAGGTTCCTGAGACAGCACTGAAAGCTACAGAACAACTGTTGGCTAAAGGATCCAGCGTGTCTGACCAGGAGTGTGGGAGACACAGCCCTGCTTTACTCAGGTCCTCTCTGATTCATATTTCCATACGATGTGCCCTTCCTTCCCCTGGCTTCTGCATGATTTTGTTTCTTAGTTCGCACTTGTGACTCTCTCAGAAGGCTGGCCCTTTGCTTTCGAGCTTGAAAGCCAGAAGCACCCGAGGGCTTATACCTCCCCATGCAGCCCTACCTGACAAAGGAGAGTGAACGCCCAGCTCCATTGCCTCAACCTGGGATAAACTTGGGGGTATAATTCACACTCCAGAGTTCTGTTGAAAGATTAGGCTCAAAACCCTTTGTGAAACTTTCCCCTAAATTCCTAGCCCTACTTGGATTTTCCCCTTTCTCTACCCACCATCCATCTTCCTCTATTCCCTTACAAAACAAATCTTCATTTCAGGATCTGCATCAAGAAAAATGTGCCTAAAATAAGAAAACATACTTATATTCCAATGTGGCTTAAAGATCTGTAGAAGAAAGCCAAGAGGGCATGGAGGATGATGCAGCTAAAGCAGAAATTAATCTCACTGTTTTCCGAGCACTGGAAGACTCTAGTTTGCATCCTTTCTTCCTCCATTGTCCTTTCTTCTGTCTCATTTTAGAGTCCCTCAAGGCACAGTCAAATACCACCTTTGGAAATGGTAAGCTCTGATAGCCATTTCCTGAACAGAAAAGAAGTCGTCTTTCCTCCATCCCCAACATCCCCAATACAATCTCTGTCCATTATGTGCAGTTTGGAAAGGATGCTGATCCAAGAGCATAATCATAGTCACGGCCCTGGATCACCACTCTGTACCCACACATCCTCTTGCTCACCCATTGATGTTGACCAGGAGGCAGCTTGCCAGAAAGGAAATCAACCGTGGGAGCTGCACAATTCCAGGAGCCGATCCATCAAGAAGACATCTGTGACTTTTGGGCGTGGGGGCGAAGTGGAACAAAAGTAGTGTCTGTTCACTTGCGTCATGGGAACAGCATTGGGAGAAATCACTGCTGACCAACCCAGTGCCAGCTGGTGGAGCCCAGACTTTTAAGACCAGCTAGTTGCCCATCAGGAAGGATACCCAAGGGGTGAATCCACCATCATGACTCCTTCCTTCTGTTTGATTTTTTTTCAGAAGGAGTGCCAATCCATGATAGGCTGTACTCATGTGATGATTACTCTATTGTGAATCCGCTGACACTAATGATGTACAGCTCTTCCAAAATTCAACTCTTTCATAATATCCCCAGATTAATATCAAGAGCATTTCTGGGAAGAAGAAGGGAGCTACTGTGACATATGGACCAAATCTGATGATCTGTCTGAAACTGATCAGCTGAATTTTTACCTCCTTTGTCCCCTTCTAATCCTTTAAGAAATGGGAATCAATGTCACATGGTCTAACTATTCCAAAGCAAGAAATAATCAATACACTTACGAGAGGCTTTCTTTGATGACCTTAAACTTTGTCACACAGAATAGGACATCTTAAAATCACTAGAAAGTAAGCTTGAGTCTCATGAATTTTGACTTATTGGAAGTCCAATCTTAACAATTATTCTAATTGTAAATTAATGACTGAATTCTAGAATATGTTGTACAAAAATTCATATTGAAAGAAATGTCACCCTAAAAGAAGTTTCAAATGCCTTGAAAAAAATTAGGTATACTATCAGTAGCACTGCCTTCATCTACCAATCCAGGAGAAAGCCTTTTTTTAAACAACAAAAAAAGTTATTTTGACACAATTTGGTCTTAGTGATTCTCTATGATTCCTTGGGGTTGGGGTTTTGTAATCAAAGCTGAAGGGGGCTTATCAATTCTTGATTAAATGAATGAGTGAACAAAACTTAATATAACCGATCCATCTAGTCACTTATTTAGTACCTCTCTGTTTAACTATGCTTCTTAAAATGTGACTTACACTGCGAATTGGTTTTATAAAATTCTTTTAAAGCAAAGGCAAAATTCAGTTCAGTTACTGTCTTATTGAAAATAACAAATTAGTAAAGTCTAAATTTATGAGATCTGACAACTTTATCTATAGAACAGATAATCCAGACTTTCACAGGATCTGTATGACATCTATAAGGTGTCCAACGGAAGAGAGGCTGCCTTCCCATGTATTGTTTTGAATCCTTGAGAAAGCCTTCTCAGAAACCAACCCCCCCAAGAAAGTTCTTATGTATTATTGTCCAAGGTTGGATCCCTGCTCCTTTCTGACCCAATAATTGATGAAGGAGATGAAATTATAATGGTTAAGATTAATCAAGACTTGCTCCCTGAGTCATGTAAAGGAAAGGTGAAGACCTGAACAAAAGCAAAGGAAGGGAGGCATGGATGATGGCCATGAGACCAAAAACATCTGCTCCAGCTGCCTTGCTGGAACCCTGCTTCTTCTGCCACTACAGTCGCAGAAGATGAATTCCAGGCCTTTGAAGTAATCTTAGAAGGGTGGCTTATAAGTAAAAGCATGGGCTCCTAAGGTGTGACTAATGGGTGAACATGCTTACCTGCCCAAAATGTCTCATTGACGAGTCTTCTGAAAACTCTTACCTTATTCCTTTGGGTTAAATTATTTTACCCAGAATAAAAGTGCCCAATAATATGCATGCATAATTTCGGAGTGGTATAACACAGTAAATTTTTAAAAATTGTTTAATACTTATTTAGCAACTCTTGGTTTAAGTACCTAATAACAAGGCACTATGCTCAGTGCCATGGAGGTGCAAGACTGCATCATAAATAGTCCTCCATACTGACAATCTGGTAGTTTGAGGGAGCTATGTGCACAGAAAACAGGGTAGAAAGTGATGCCATAGAGATGTGCTGGCTATTGGAGGTTAGAGGTAGGAACTGTAACTTTGGAATGGGATGGAGGATGGAGGGAGAGTGGTGGAGAGAGTGGTATTTGAATGTGTGTGGAGGGACTCTAAAATGGCAACGGGAAGGACAAGTGACACGTGAGGGTTTCATGGCGAGAAGCACGGGAGGCATACAATACAAGGGAAAAAAGAGATCATTTCTTGGAGGAAAGAAGTTGGCAACCCATGGATATTGTTTGGTGCCAGACTAAGCAGTTTGTTATTTATGACAAATGCAGAGAATATCCATTAATGGCACTGAAAAGAGATAACTTTTAAAAAAATAGAATTTAGTTTTAGAGCAGTTTTTGGCTCACAGCAAAATTGAGCAGAAAGTACAGTGAGTTCCTATCTCTCCTTGCCCCCACACACGCACATCCCACACCGGAGTGGTACAGAGTGTTACAACCTACGTTGACACATCACTCAAAGTTCCATAGTTCACGTTAGAGTTCAGTTAGTATTGCACATCCTATGGGTTGTGACAAACATATAGTGACATGTAGCCACCATTATAGTATCATACAGGATGGTTTCACTGCCCTAAAACTCCTCGGTGCTCTGCCTATTCATCCCTCCCCTTTAAACCCTGGAAACCACTGGTCTTTTTATTGTCTCCACAGTTTTGCTTTTTCCAGAATGTCATACAATTGGAGTCATGCAATATGTAGCCTTTATAGATTGGCTTCTTTTACTTAGTAATATGAATTTGTTCCCTCCATGTCTTTTCAGGACATGCCTCTTAATCAGAGCTTTTATTAGTGAAATTGTTAGTTTGGATTGGTGAATAAATTGATGGGGGGATGATAAAAGACGGTAACAGTAGTCAAGGCAGTTATTTTTTATCCATTAATTATTTGAAAGGACCTTGCTGGAATCAAGAAATATTTATCAAATACTTCCTGTGTGCTAGGCTTACAAAAAACAGAAGCAAGCACAAGCCTTCTTTTTAAAGAGCTTCAAACTTTGGAGGCAAAGCACATACACAAATAACTAAAATCTGTCCATTCACCCATCATCCGCTGGGAGGAATAGACTTGCTTGTGCCTTTTGGATAAAATGTTTGCTCACAGCCTAGAGCGTATCTCGGCACCCTTCTCTGCTTTGCTTACAGCGTGCTCTTAACCCACAGGGCATGTCCCAGAAACAATGATTAAGCCACTTTCGCTGGAGCTGAGGGAGTGTATCTTCCTTCCGGCAGGATAAGTAGACACCCCAAACGTTTGTTGTACTCAGGAACACTTGACAGACTAATGACCTACTCAGGGATCTCGTGTCCCTCCTGCTGTACCGTCCTCTCCAGGTTTGGGGAGCTGGAGTACCCAGGAGCTGGGCAGGACTAAAGCTTAAGCTAAGCTTCCCTTTGACGTTTCACTACTACTGCTTAACACTATCCAGGCTTTCTAAGTGGTCACCCAGAATAGTATTTTATCAGCTTGGAGGAAAGCTCCATCATGGGGAGACGTCTTTACCACATGTGTAATTTCACTGTCAGTTTCTTAGACGTGGTTCCATTTGGAAATGCTTTAGTTCTAGCTCATTTACATTATCTTGGAGAAATAGTTCCAATCTTCCAGTCTCATTATGTTCTTAATCCTCTTTAATGTCAGAGCTAGGCTGGGTTATTCCAGTTTCTTGTCATCAGTGCTTCAACAAATGCCTTTTAATAGTCCTTTTAGAACAAGATGTCTACAGACCTCAAAAAAGCAAAGAAATTGTTGTAAGATGCAAATAAAATGGTTCAGGACCAGTAAGACAGTGAGAGTGGGATGGAAGGATTCTCTTCCCCTGATGCCTGTCTATATTCCTCAGCACCCTCCACCTTCTTGGTCATGGGTGAATTAAGATCAAAAACTTACTTTCAGATCTACTTGTTCCAGCTCAAATTCTAATACACAATTATTTCTTATATTTTCCTCCTAGAATTACAAATATTTAAGCTGAAATAAACAAAGAAAAAAATTAGAAAAGATGATAAATGAATTTCCAGATCAATTCTTTGAAAATATTTACAGAATAGAAGAAGGAAAAAAAAACTTGCAAGCCTGATTAAGGTAAAAAGAGAGAGTAAAAATGTTAGTAGTGAAAATGGAAACATAATAGAAATTCCAATGAAATTAATTACGAGACAAGTCCCCAATGGCAACAAAGCTGAAAACCTAAAGTAAACGTATAGACTGGTTCTGCTTACAGTATGAACAATTAAGCCCCTACCAGACCAACCATAAACTATAGACCAAGTAAGTACAACTCCTTGAAGGCACTGGAAAGATAGATTCTGGGGGCATATTTTGGATTGAGACTTGGAAGAAGAAAACGGCATGGGGTGAGTCCACTTCTCGTTTTCTCTGAAGGCTGATTTCAATCTAAACATATGGCAAAAACTCTGAAAGAAACTCTCAATCTTAATGGCTTGTAGAACCAGAGGATTCAGGGCAAGCACAGCCACAAGACAGTGAAGAGATTCCTGGAGGGAGCCGGAAAGGGGGAGCTCCAAACTCTCACTCTGGCTGGCTCCTGACCTACTACAGAGCAGACTTGGAGGCCCATCTAAGGCTAAAAAAATGGAACAGAGATGTGAAGGGCTACCCGAGAGAGAGTTTGAAGCTTGAATCCAACCATCTTAATTGCTGCTAAAACAAAGAAGTTAAATGCAGAGTGTCTACAATTTAACATGCAATAATCAAGCAACAAAGATACTTGTTATTAAAAAATAGGGAAACGGGACCTATTTTTTGAGAAAGGAATCCTAAGTTAGCTTAGATGTTGGCATTAGCAGACAAACATTTAAAGCAGAGATTATAAATATGTTCAGTGATATGAAGAAAAATTTGTTCAAAGTTAATGAAAAGACAGGACATTTCAGCAGGAAATAGAAGCTAGGAAAAATAATAATAAAAAAAAAAAGTACAGAACCCGAACTCTTAGAAGCTTACTGAATGGTATTCAAAGCAGATTGGAGATGACAGAGGAAATAACCAGTGAACTTAAAGATAGGTAGGTAGGTAGTTAGATAGGTAGATAGATACATACATAGATAGACATACAGATAGGTAATGATCCAATCTGGAGAATGAAGAGAAAAGAACACTGAGCAGAAAATGAACAGAGCCTCAAGGACCTATGGGACAAAAAGGTTAACATATATATAATTGGAATCTCAGGAAGAAAGTAGGGAGAGAATGGGGCTGAAAAAACTATCTGAAAGAACAATGACTAAGGATTTCCCAAATTTGACGAAAGTCTAAAATTTCCAAATTCAGAAAACTCAGATAACCCCAAGTAGGACAAATGCCATAAAACCATGCCTGATCATATCAAACTTCTGAAAACTAAAGATAAAGAGAAACTCTTGAAAACAGCCCAAGGAAAATGACACATACAGGGGAACATTACCGTTACGTCGCAACTGTTTAAGACGGTCCCCCTCCCCTGCCCGCCACCCTGGCCTGGACCTTCCAGTTGTTACGTATTTGATGTTATGTATGTTGTATACCCACAAGACAGTGTTAAAATGTTAAAACTTTTGCTTTCAACAGTGATATGTTTTTTAAAGGAAATAAAGTAAAAAACCCTTTCGTGTTTATCCAGACCTTTACCATTTCCGAACTCACTGCTGGAGCTCCACATTTGCCTCTGGTGCCATGGTTCTTTAGCCTAATAAGCTTCCTTTAGTTCACTCCTGAGTGCGGGTCTGCTGGGGGCAAATTCCCTTAGCTCTCCTTGGCTTGAAAAAAAATATTTACTTTGCTTTCATTCTTGAAAGTTATTTCCTTGGATATACATTTCTGGCTGGACTGGTCTTTTTGTTTGTTCGCTTGCTTGCTTGGTTTTGTTTTTCTTTCAGCATTTTAAAGACGTGTCCTTGTTGTCTTGGCTCCATCGTTTCTGATGAGGGCATAAATCATTTGCATCTTCAGCTACAGAGCAACCATTAAAAAGCTATCATAATGCAAATCGGCATAGCTTAGAAGCCTGTAGCTCAACTGAAATAGAATTCTAGAAAAATACGAAGTATCCAAAATAATCCATGACTAAATGAAAAGCCTGTGTGGAAAGTTTACTATGAGGACGTTAGGAAAGTGATTAAAATTTTCTATTAAAATGGTTTTACAATTGAGCCTATAAAAAAGGAGCTAATCCCAAAGTTATTTGCACTATTCCAGACCCTCAAATAAGAAGGGCGTCTCCCCCGTGTTTTCTAAAGTCAGCATAACTGCCTCGTGGTTATTTCAGGGTTTGGCCATCAACTTTACGGGGCTGATTTTAACGGACCTGGCCTTTCTTATCTGGTCCTTTCCTTTCTTGAATTTTTTAAGAGTCATGCACCCACCTCCCCCTAACATTCCCACAACAGCTAGCATTTGGAAATGCAGTGATCATTAATCTGATTTCTCATTTTTAAAAATTTGTTCCTTGGAGTAATGACTAACCTTGTTTGCCAGGAAGGGAGGGAGGGGAGGAGGGGGAGAGGAGAGAACGGACACGCATCCATCACCTACTATGTGCTGGCAAGTTCACCTGGTATCCTGCACCATCCCTGGGAGGTCTAACCAGTACTCCTGCTTTTACAGATGGAGAAACTGTATTTTTAGAAATACAGAAAAAATAAAGAAGCCCACCTCCTTCTGTGAGGTCATGCAGTTGGTAAGTGGGAGGGGTAAGGTGTGAAGCCAGAGCTCTCAGACTCCAGACCACGTAGTTTTCTATTTCCTCCAGCTGCCAGAGGGATTTTTTTTGAAATACGTAATTGAAAAATGTGTTACTCTATTAATTCTAGAAACTTGAAGAAACATGTCTTCTCTGTCCCACTGTCTGCCTCTCCTTCCAAGGGACCTGTCCTTTCCTGTTAGAAGTATCCTTAGACTAACAAGCAGCTGTGTTTTCTTAGAAGTGTGACTTGTTCTTCTGTAATTTCCTAGAGTTTATTTCTCCTTTCTGTGCCTTTTAGTCCCTTGTCCCTCCCTTCATTTGTGGCTTTCACTAAAGGAGAATTTAGAGTCATCGACATCTTTTTGAATCAGTAACAACAGTAAACTTGTAAGTTAACTGTCTTTGTGCCAAGCGCAGTGACAGGTTTTGAGGACACCAGGCTGTATTCTTTGGTTGCCCGGTGTTTACGTCCTAGTGGAGTAAAATAATTTAATGCAGGGGTTCTCAACTCTGGCTACACATCAGGCAACTTAGAAACACTTGGCAAGTATTTCTTAAATGCCTGGGCCTCTCCTAGAGATTCTAATTTGGAGGACCTGGGATGGGGCCCAAGCATCATCATTTATTAAAAACTCCCCAGACAATTCCAAGGGGCAGCTGGTGTTGGGAGCCACCAGCTTAATGGGTTACCCATCAAAATAATTAAGTAAAAAATGTTTGAGGCAATTGTCAAAGGAATATATCCTGAATGTGAAATTTCAGACATTGTGGCTTTTGCATAAAGGAGAGAGTTTGGAGTCTGGAACTGAAAAGTCCTTTTAACACCCCTCAATTCACACAGTGTAGCAAGTGAAAGTTTTGTTGATGGCTAAGGTGAACTTGGCCCCAGAGTTTTCTGATCAAAACTCCCCCTGTATCCTGACTGCAGATTATACTGTAGCATGAGTTGCCATTGCTAAGTTCTACTGGCGTGTTATATTACTGAATTCTCATAATGATCTTGGGAGCTAAGCATTATGATTTTCATATCACAAATGAAGAAACAGAGAGGGTAATGACCTGCTGGAGGCCACAGAGCTTGGAATGGAGAAAGCCAGTCCTTACATCCCACTGGCTGAGAGGGTGGTGCTGAGCAGAATGGTTTGAGGAAAGGAACTGGGAGGAATAGCTCCCAGACCCACTTAGCCTGGGGGCTTTGCAGACCCAGGCTCAGGCTGCAGCCTAAGTAGGGTCCCTGCTCCTGTGTCTTGCGTTGTGTTACTCTAAATCCAAAATCAGCCCTCTCTTCCTTCCCAACAGCACTGCTCCTGGAATACTAGCAGTGCTCCCATCTTCCACTCCCTTCTCAGGACTGAGAGTTGAAGAAGGACATTGTTTTTCACACCTCATTCCCGCCTTTCACTGGCCCCGTGAAGACCGCCAGAGATATCCAGGGCTGGGCAAAATCGGGAAGTGACTGGTCACCATCCCTTTTTCTGTCCTCTTTCTTTCCCTGGGTAGAATCTAGAGCCTTTGGGCTTTTTAAGCAAAAGTTTCTCTCAGGAAAGGGTAGGACCAGTTCATTTCATGACAGTGTGAATGACCGAGAGGGTCCCACATGCCTCCTTTCCCAGGGACAGTCACAGTTTAACAGGGGACAAAGAGTTCAGTTTGGGAGTCTGAGACACGTGAACTTGAATCTTCGGCTGCCTACTGGTTATGTAATGTTTGGCAAGTAACCTAACCTGTCTTAGTTTCAATTTCCTCATCTCTAAAAAGGGAATGAGACCTCAGAGGATTGTGATGAGGATTAAAAAGATCTGAGAATGCGCCTAGCACGGTGCCTGGCACGCAGTAGGTGCCTGTTAAAGGTTTGGCCCCTTTTCCTTCCACCCCAGTGGCAGAATGGACGCCTCTCTGGGCCTTGAGTAGGAGTTCTTTGGGCCCTGGGGTTTTGGAGATCCCTCAACAGATGATGTCCTGTGACGTCCTCTACACTATGGGCAACACAAGGCGTTGTCCAGGATCACATTGGAAACCCAGTGAGTCACATCACACACACACACTCACATCCCACTGCTGTGGGACACAGGTGAGTTCACACAGGAAGCCTGGGGCTATAGTTCACATCCACCTTCTCATCAGCTCTTATTTCAACCCCACAGCCTCCCTTGAAACCTGGACGTGAAGGTTCATAGCTCACCTCTGACGCACTAAGTGTTCGGAGACATTTTGGACAAAACAGTTACCTCTTGGTCTTTCTTTCTACAGAGGTTGAAATGCAGTTCATTTGAGTGAAAGGCTTGAGGCTGTATTCACACCAAACGTGGCTGAAATGCAAATAAGCTTTGGAGTTTGTGCCTTGATGGCAACGCATTAAAAAGGTGACTTATTAAAGAACAATGCAAAGCTGTTAATTACCAAGCTTTCAAGGAAGCTTTGTGCACAAGCTTGGCTTTCATTATCTGTCCCTGTCATCCTTGTAAAACAGCGCGTTAGACTTTCTATGAAGGCAGTCTTAGAGAACCAGCTGACAATGGAAAGTGTGTTGTTGAACTGCCATTACCTTTGCACGTTTGAAGTGCTTTCTTTTTTCATAATTGTTTCCAGGAAAAGAAGCCTGGGTTTGAGGACCCACTTAGGTGAGCTAAGGATTGAGATGGAGCAGACTGCTGCTGCATCAAAATTCTTCTGATACTGCAGATCCTGCCCAGTTCCAGTAGGATTCTGACCTCACATTGACTGGGGGTACAGACCCGAGCTTGAAGCCACAGTATTCGGGTTCAAGGCCCAGCTAGGCCACTTAGAGGCTGGTAGACCTTGACAAGTCACGTAATCACGCCATGCATCAACTACCTTAGTAAAATCAGCAGAATGACAGCACTCCAAGGGTTTTTGTGAAGGGAAACAGAGTTTATGTAAGGTACCATTGCATCCAGAGGAGAGTCAACATAGGCTGGTGCCCTTTCTCCTCTCCATGCACCCAGTCGTAGTTGATCCAGAGCAGTTACATTTGGTGAAATCCAGTGCAGCGGGCATGCTGGGCAGAGCTGGAAGAAGAGAGAAGTCACAGAGGGGAAATATCCTCGGGGGGGTGTGTGTCTAAGACCCAGTTTTTGAAACTCAAAAGTATAAACTATAAAAATTCCAGTATGTTTGAATAGCTACCTTACGGCAAAGAGCACAAGAACCGCAACATCGTGACACGAAAGAGGTACCACTTCCCTGGCCTGGCGACGTAAGCTCCCTTCACATGTCATGCTTGGAGCACAGGGTTTGATTCGTTAATTCACACCAAGTCAAGGCATTTAGATACCTTGAGGAATAAATAACAATGGGTCACGCATTTCTGAGACATGTGTTCTGGGCTTTTTTTTTTTTTTTTTTTCAACCAAAGCAGTCTTTCCTGGCTCCTGAACACAAGCCGTCCTCATCTATTTCCTAAGATAATCCATTATAAATTATGACAGACTCCTAAGGGCCTGGAGGTCAGCGTGGCCTGATCTGCTGTCCGGGTCTCACTTTTCTGTCCTGGTCATCTCCAACAAGTTCCATGCGTGACTGGTCAGGAGACGGCTAATTCTAGTCCACACATTTTTCACATGAGCCTCATTTTATTTTTAATTTCCCCACAAATGCCCGCCAGGCGCAGACTTCGTCAGTTACAGACATAGCTCTCTAATCTGTGCCGCCCTTCCGTAGCTCAGACTACCAAATGAATTAAGGTCCAGTTACATATAAAAGTGATTATGATCAGCGAAATGTCTGCCCAGAGTGGCCCTCCCTGCAAAGGGCCAAGATTCAAGACTCCGACACTCCCCTTTGGCCCTCTTGGGGCCATACACAGTACAATAAAAGTGACCCCATTGATAACCTTCTAAAACCTACACCCCTTTCAGATTTTACAGCTCAGTGGCCTCTGACCACCACGGAGCAGAGAAATAAATTGTTTTCTCGTGTTGGGTGAAATTATTTGTTTTCTGTCTTCATCCAACAAGGAAGAACCGACCTGATCCTTTGGAAGATTTCCTGTTCCACTTCCACGGGCATCTGACTTTCACTTCAACGCAGAGATCTTCTTCCAAATCCTGACAGTGGAGGGGCAGGACTCATCGGCAGTTTAGGATTCTTGTTAGGCTCATCTGCGCATTTCTGGGGGCAGTTCTGGACTATTTTCCCCTCAGATCGTCAGGGGCCAGGAGCAAACGAAGTAAGCACTGCACAGAGTGTAAAGATTGAACCAAGACCAGGGAGCAAAGGAATGAAGGCCAGCTCTGTCTGCGCACACAGCGTTTGTGGTCTGCTTCAGGGAAGAGCATGCATCTCCTTCTCAGACTTTATCATCTCATCTCGATAAGTTAATGGGTTATGTACAAGACTGAGAGAACACGGGACAGTGAAGCAGGAAGAGCTTTCCAGACCAAGAGGCTGTTCTGCCACCAAAGAAGTATGTGATCTTGTATACATCTACTTCAGTGCTTCTCTCTCTGGACGGTGGTTCCCACAAATGTAAAATCTCTCATATTCCGGGCTTCTGTGACATGTGGTGACAGGGCAAGCCTTCCTCACTGGAGTTTCCAGAACAATGATCACAGAAGCATGACCAGGTTGATCCTTTGGGGATCTCTCAGGAGCACCCCCCCCCCCCCGATCAAGCCGCTTCTTGTGGATTTTTCAAACTTGCTGTGCAGACTCCAAAGTGGATGAGGCAGAGTTTGCTCCCACCATTCGCCACAGTTCTTGTTGGGGTGAAATCAAGTTGATAAAAGTTTCAACAGATCCGAACCCTGAACAGAGCCTGAAGTGTGCCGGTCAAGGCAGAGGAAAGGCTGCCCCCACCGGGCAGAAGCGCGCATTACCCCCGCTCCCGCACGCCCGCCAGACCGGGGCCCAACTGCCCTCTGGGACAAGCCAACCTTGGTCGTCACCCAACTTGAGAATCTTTTGAGCTCTTCCTGTCGCCATGCCCCACCCCATCCCATTCCACCCTCGCCTCTTTTTTCTCCTCCCTGGCAGCCACTCTGTTTTCAAATGTTTACCCTGAGTTAGAACCTCAGTGGCCGGCATGTGGCCTGGCGGAGGGAGGAGGGGAGAGCGCCCAGAAGGAGGCTTCCTCTGCGAGGCATGGAGGGCGCAGCCGACGGGTGCGATGACTGCTCTTGGTGTCTGGCAGATGGTGCGGGTGCGTGTGCGCGTGCGCGTGTGTGCGCATGTGCGCGTGTGTGCGCACCGGGGAGCGTTTTCACTGGTTGACGGTGGTCTGTCTCTCTGGCTTGCCATGTCCTTAATCCTAGATTAACCCAAGTCGGATGCCTGTTTTGGAAACACTGGTGCTCCGAATGCCCCATCTCAGTGGTCTCGATTGGATCAGGACGTCTGGATTTTGTAACATCACTTTATAACCCTTCCCCCAACCCCGATTCCATCCTTCAGAGCTCTGAGGACATGTAACTGGAAGCCACTCCAGTTACGCTCCCCCTCTGCGGTGGACCCGTGTCACCTGCCGCCCTGGCATCATCACCCAGGCATGCACTGTCACACTCCCAACCGGAATGTCAGCTTGCTGTTTGAGATTCACACCGACACTGGGTCCCCGGAGGGCTCCTCCCGGAGCCAGGGCGGCCTGCGCTTGGGAACACATAAAAGCACAGGAGTCCCCTGGCTGTTTGGCGGCACTTCAAGCACTGGCCCAATGAAGAGCTCTTGACAGCATACTTGTGAGCTCCACAGGCCCCGAGGGCTCAAACACCACGATATTTATGCTCGCGGGCTGGACAGCCAAAATAGTTGGGTTGTTATGCAGACGTGGGTCTCTTAGTCAGGGCCAGCATTTCTGACACCTGTTAATTGGCATTTGAAAGAACTGAGTCGAAGGGGGCCAGGGAGGGGGGCCCCTGGAGCTGCGGCCAACCTGTACCTGCACAGCGGGCCCACCCAGTGCGGACAAGGTTCCCTGGGGGAGATGAGCCAGTGGGTCCCAGGGTTGCCAGAAAGGATCATTGGAGAAGTAAGAAAATAGGAAGGAGGGTGTGAAGAAAAGAGACCAAGAGGGAAAGAAAAAACTAGTGAGGGCGGGTATTTTTAGATTTGCTAGCACAGAGCTTTGTGCTTGTAGCACCCTGGGCCCTGTTTCTGCTGCACCAGTTCTCCTGGGCCAGGCTGGGACAAGCACTCTGTGCTCCCTTCCCTTCAGAGGCTGTAGACCCAGGGTCAGCTGCAGGACCACCTACTCCAGCGAGCCACCTCTGAAAACCCCCCGGCCTGGCTCTTTCCTCCTCCGGGCCTCTCCTCCTAACAAGCAGCTTAGCACGTCCTGTTCTCCCTGCGCATCTCGGGCTCCTCCACCCCAGCTCCCCACAACCCCGAGGCTCCTTCCTTAGCATCATAATGGAGACCGTGTCTGGCCCACGCTGCCCAGCACAGTGCTGGACTCACAGTAGGTTCTCGGTATCCACAGCTGGATTGCCCTTCTCCCACTGGCTGTCCTTTTCTCTGTTTTCAGTTCCAGGCCATTTGCCTCAACGTCCAACTCAGCAAAGCCCCTGCTCTGTCCCCCCATAGCTTCCAGCTGACCGCAGGGCTCTGTGAGTCGTCTTCCCTGGACCTATCTCAAGGTTTGGATGGTCCTCAGCTCGATCTGAGGTGAGACTAGATTTAAATGACTTAGTGAAAAACCATTTCTGTATTCCATTATTAGCATACACAAAAATGTCCAGAAAGCCCCTATTTGTGAACTGACTTATGTTCCGAAAGTCAGCTTATACATTAGTTGTTTGAATCTGGAAGTCTGTAGAAACAATGTTATAAATGCATTTGTTCATTCATTCATTCAACAAATCCATCTGGAGCAACACTAAAAGGCAGGCAGTATTCTAGGTGCTGGCAAACCTGCAGGAATAAAGCCTTTGTTCCCAGGGAGGGTATACCATGGTCGGGGAGACAGATAACCCACAAATAAACAAATAAGATACATATGTGCATAGAAAGGAACAAAACAGGGAAGAGGAATAGGAACACTGGAATGGGACTGGGACTATAAAAAGGGTGGCCTGGGAAGGCTGTCTGAGAAAGACCTGAAGGAGAGAAAAATCCAGACTCAAGGCAAAAGTGAAGTTGGTCTATTCAGAGACCAACAAGAAGGCCAGCATAGCTAGAGCAATTGGAGAACAAGCTTCTCTACTCAGAGGGAATAAGCTCTCCCTGTTTACAGCAGAAGGATGGTCTTGAAAGGCAAAGGTGATCACAAGTCATTATGATCCATTTCCATTTCTTTAAAACCCTCGGGTGAGGCCATCTAATGTAAGCGCATAAAGTGCCAACCATTATTAGCCCCTTTCAAAACAGTGTGTGAAGTTGTCTGCTGAAAAGACCACGTGTTCTTGATTCCAAGCTTTTGAAATCTCAGCTTTATCACTTACTAGCTGTGTGATGTTGGGGTGGTTTCTTAACCCTCTGAGAGTCAACTTTTTTACTAATGGAATAATGATTTTACATTACTGTAAGTGAGGATTTAGTGAGACAATGCATATAAAGGGCACAGAGTAAGCGTACAGTAATTGGGTGCCCTTTCCTTTGGGTGTCGTTCAACAGAACTGTGGATGAGGAAGGAAGAAAGAGGTGAAAAGAATGAAAGGGATTGTTAAGAATGGAGGAGACGGTTAAGGACTTTTGCAAAAGGACTTAAAGCCACTTTGGCCATTAGCAATTGATGGACTCTAGTGGTAAATATTGGTCACCTCCAACAGTTGGGGGTGGGTGAAACTCTGTGTGTTCTTCCTTCACATCCTGGCTTCCAGGGCAGTAAGCAACAATAAAAGCAAGTCTCAGACCCCATTCTACCACATTCTGATATTAACCAGCACTCGGGTCCCCAGACAACCATGCAAGCTGATCCGTCCCCACTCTTGGTCCTCTGAGGCAATCTGACAAGCACATTGCATCAGACTTACCCAAGCAAGCAAGGCGAACATACCAAATATTCTGACAGCAGAATCAGCACACACATCTTCCACCAAGTCTGGGGGACAGAGGACAAATGAAATTCCAAGTCAAGAACAGCCCTACCAAGAAGGTGGTTGATCAGCAGATTTAGGCAAGGACGGAAATGCCTTTACACATTTTCTAGGCGATCACTTAACTTGAACACCATTTACTTCACCAATGAACACCTACTTTACCATCCTTCATGCTAATTAACCAACTCTCAGCTACAGGTGTAGATCGGGAGAGCCGAAGTGTTTTTTTCTGTTCTTCCTCAGTGGTGTTCACTCCAGAGTACGTGTCTTCCAACATTCATGAATGGAGCGTGTAGTTAACTTGCACTCACACATGCACATCATGCTGTCTACATCGAAGTATTCTGAGGGGAATTACAGGCACTATCACAAGGAGAGTTCGGCCAAAGGCTTGGAAAGGCCTATAGCCTTCAAGTAAAAGCTAAAGATAGGAAATTGCAGGCACGCGTTCAGACGCAGGGACAAACAGCACTCTCTTTCTTAGATCTGAATGATTTCCATCCCATGGTTTGTTTATCATAATCCCTCTTTGGGGCAGAAAATGACTCCGTTCCCACTCAGATTTACTCATTCCACCACCATCCCACACAGTCTTCAAGAGATATTTTTGATATAAGATTTTCATAAGACTTAAAGCTTCAGTGCTAGGATAGCAGGAATCTATGAAGACATGGATCATTATATATCTTCCACCTTAGGTAATGCTTTTCCCAGCCCCTAACCTCTGTCCAACTTTCCCCATTTGTTTGGCTGAAAGACACTGGACTTCATCTACTGGCAGATTTCGATCAAAGCATGGGGGTGTCGGGATTCAGGAAGCCAGCACACACACACACTGGCCTTTGAGCCTAACCAAAGGTTATCAGGACACTAGCAGGGTGTACTTGCCACTCTCCCTTCATGGGATACCAAACACTCTCCATTGTATCACTTCGTTTTTCTGCTTGATGTGAAGACCACATTGGGTTAAGAGCCAAACTGGATTCAAGCTCCAGTTCTGTCATATGCCAGCTGGGTGTGTTTGGGTTAAGCCATCTGATGCTTCTCAAGCCCAATTTCCTAATCTGTCAAAGGGGGCTGATGAGTACACTCTGACTCACAGGGTGGTCATTAGATCCAATGCAGATTGTGCAGACTTAGCTTTGTAAATTATAAAGTGTTTAATGAGTGCAGAGTAATGTTTGTATTAATCAAGGACACACACTTGATTGTTTCTTGTGACCGTAACTTATCTGTCCAAGTAGACTTTATGATTTTAGAAAGGGAAGGCTACAAACTGTGTATCTTTGCAGTACCTAACAGCGCCACACACCTACTGGCACTTAATGGGTAAAAAGAATGAGATTCCATTAGTAGGGAAAGAAGACAAGGACTGGAATATACCTAGGAAAAGTATTCAATATCACTTATTCAACAAAACGTTATGGAAGAGCGACCCTGTTCAGAGTTTTGTGTAAGGCTTTGAACATAAGATGAGTGGCTTCTGCCTTTGGGAAATTAAGTGCAATAAAGTGCCAAAAGGGCTAGGAGGAGAGTCTGTACTGGACACAAGGGGAACACAAGCAAGAGGCTGCCCATTCCTACCCTATGGAGGGTGGACGGTAGACATGAGAAGAGGAAGGAAGAGCTTTGTACAGAAACTGATGCATGAACCAAGTCTTGAAAGATGAGTGGGCACGCAACACCTGAGGACTCAGAAGGCCAAACACTGTGTTCAAGAGGAACAGTGTGAGCAGAGCCAGGAACAGAGTAGGGCCAAAGGCTTACAAGTGGTTGGTAGGGCCAGAGAGTAGGGAGCAAGGGAGGAGTGGTTGGAAAAAGGAAATCTTTCCCACTCTTGATTTCTGAGAAAGGGGATGTTTTCTACACATGCCCCTGATGTCTGTCCACCCTTGGGGAGGTGTGGTAACTTCTCTGACTGGTAAATTGGGGAAGGATGCAGAGCAGGTTCTGCTCAGCCCTATCCTTCTTCTTCCCCTTGGAATCCAGAATGTCTGCTTTATGGAAACCTGCTCCTCCGTGGGTCAGTACATGCCAGGAGCTGCGTGTGGGAATCTGCCTAATCGGGGGTCAGCTGGCAGGCCCCTGGGCTTGCATGCTAAGCTATGTCCTCCATTTCAGCCTTTATCCATAATAAAGGTGATATTCTGGCTGCATCTGCACCCTTTGATTTTGCAGTTTGTCCAGCACCCACATGGAAAAGAGGGAGGCTTTGTGGGAGGTGCCCTTCCAGGTAGAAAAGGGCCAGATTGTGAAGAGCTTAGGATGTTCTACCTACACATTTGCAATCACGAGGACCAAAGCATCTCTACTACAGTGAGCATGGGATGAGAGGGCCCGTAGAGGGAAACACTAAATGCAAACCTGGTAGGAAGAGCATGGACCTGGGCGTCAGGAGAACTGGGAGTCACCGCAGCCCTGCCACTAACCATCTGGATGACTTTGGCAAGTCACTTAAACTTTCCAGGTCAATTTCCTCATCTGTAGAATGAGTTGGTTTATAACGATCTCTAATGTCCCTCTCAACTTACCTACACTTAAAAAAGGGAGGATTTCCTAAACTAGAGGGAGTTTTGAACCACCCCTCCCCCAAGAGCAGGTTGACCACTGTGGCAGGTTGTGGAATATCTTTCCCTCGAGATCTTGAAGAAGCAGCTGGTTTAGCATCCAATTTAGATGAGCAATTTAACTTGTATCCACCCAGGTACTCTCTCAAAGCGTTATGTTAAAGTCTCATTTAATCCTCATGCCAACCTATGAAATAGATACTGTTATCATTCCTCATTTACATTCAAGGAACTGAGACTCAGAAGAGTTAAATAACTTTCCCAGGAACTTACAAGTAGTAGGTGCCAGTGCTGGGCTTTGAACTTGGCGGTCTGGCACCACAGCTGCACTCTCCAGCCCTCCGCTGCATCACCTCTGTGCTAAGAGGCAGCTCTGGGTCCTTTCCCCAAAGCCCATCACGATCCATGGTGTCTCTGGAGGGACCCAGTTTGCAGCCTCTCAGACACGTGCAAAAGGCAGGTGCTTGGCTAGTGAGAGAAACCAAACTCTTTTGGCTCCTTCTTAGCTCTGTGCCCTCGGTTGTGACATTCACGGGTGAGAAGCACTTGTCTGGCAATTAATAATGAACTGCCTTGTCATATCTCTTCATTGATGTCTTTATTGTTGTTCAGTTTCTATGTGCTTATGATTTTTCTCCTTCCTTAATATTGATTGCATAATTAATACACGTCCAGCACTATTCTGCATGCTTCAGATATGATATTTCATTGAATACTCATAACAATCCTTTAAGGTAGGTACTATTATTACCCCCAACTTAGAGCTGAGAAAACTGAGGCACAAAGGGGAAGCTATTTTACATCGCCAGTAAGACACAGACATTGACATCATATAGCAGCTCCTAAACAAATGTTTGCAAATGTACTGATTAGTTCATTAATTTCAAAGAGACCCTTGTCCCAGGTCCTTCCATAATCTTCTGGTTGGTCTCTACTTAGCTTCATCTTTTCTATATTTCTTTTATTGGCTGTCTAAGATGCTGATTGAAAACTAAAACAGCCACACAAGTGTGGGATATTTCTGAATACCCATTCTAGGGGGCCCTGGGAAGCCACAGGGGCCTCCCCATCCAGAATGCACACACCTCACACTCAATAATTGTGCATTGACTGACTAACATATTGATGGTGTGTCGGTTTGCTTCACGATCTGCTGGTAAACATGTTTGTTCATTTTATGAATTTCAGGTCTGAGAGTTAGAATTTTTTTGCTTTTTTTTTGTTGTTGTTCTGCATGCATCTGACTTTTGGCTTAGAAGTAGAAATAGGAGAAAGTAAAATCAGCAGAATGAGGGCTACATGGAATAGATACGCTTTTCTGAACTGGTGTGTGTGTGTGTGTGTGTGTGTGTGTATGTTTGTGTGTACATATTTTGGAAGGGGGCTAGGAAAGGGGCAGGGGGGAACCGGTCCTCTCTGCCTCTTGAATGCCCCATGCACTGTCTCATTTCAGAGCCACGATTTCTGTTTTTACTCTGGGCTCTGACAATGAGAGTTTACTCTTCTCCAGTGGCAATGGACCCACTTTGGACACGCTGTCTACACTAGTGTTACACTCTGCAAACCAAGCCAGCCTGACTACAGCTGGGACAACGATCTGCAGTGGCAGCAGCAGCAGTAACTCCCATAAACTCGAGGCCGATTTATCCTCTATGCCCACCGCCTCTTGCATCCTGACTTGCTTAAACCCCTTGTGGGCAAAATTCATTTTCTGTGAGAAGAGTTAAACAAGAATGAACCCAAGAGGCTCTTTGCCTTTTTAATCCTGACCCTTCTTTGGTGAACACTCTGCTCCAAAACTGCGGTTAGAGAAATCTCAAATTCAACCGTGGGCATGTTTCTTTTGGCTTCCCTTGTGACACATCTCTAGATAAATGTTAGTATTTTGCAGCTTTGAAAAATACCAGGAATACACATTTCTCCATAAAACCCAGGAAATTCTCAGTATGAGAGCATGAGCCATAACTCCATGACTCGACTGGAAAGTGAGTGTGCCCGGCCTCCCTCCCGTGCGTGCTCAGGGCTCTCCGGATGGGGTGGGGCAGGTGGCCATCTGGATAGAATCAGCAGCAGCTCTGCAGTAAGCGCTGTGAAGACTCCAAGTTTCAATTTTCTAACAGGAGACTTGCATTCTCCCCCTGAACTGGCTGGTGTGAAGAACATGTGGACACACTGAATGCCCCTAAGGAAAGATGATGCTCGTTCACACGTCCTTGTGGTACCAGTGGAAGCAATGTTATAAATTCCCCAAGAATGCAGTTCACAATAGTGAGGTCTGGTCCGGCAAGCTATGACTTTCCCAGGATAGGTAGTGAACACAATTCATCTGTGTTAAAAACCAAAGGTAGCAAAAAACAAAACAAACAAACAAACAAACAAACAAAAAAACGAAGAGGCAATTCACAAAGGAGGAAACTTAAATGGCTTTTAAACATGTGACAACATGAACTTTCGCAGTGGTCATCAGGAAAATGCAAGTAAAAACTACACCAGGCTACAATTTTATGCCATTAGATTGGGTATAGAAATGTCTTGATATTCAAAAGTGATGGTACGGATGTTGAACAATGAGAAATCCTATGCCCTGCTGGTAGGGGTACACATTAGTTCCATTACTTTAGAGAAAATGTTGGCATTACTTAGACAAGGTGAAGGTGTGCATTCCCTTTGCCCCAGGTAGTCCACTAGTAAGGCAAGTCTCACACGAGTGCAAAGGAGATCTGTACATGGGTATCTCGAGTAACATTACTGGTTAAAACAAAACAATGGAAACAACCTAATGTCCATCCACGGTGCATAAATAAACTGTGGTACCTTCATATAATTAAGTACTAGATAAGGGTAAAAATGAACAAGAGCTACATGGATGAAAGTCACAAACAAAAATTTAAGAGAACAAAAGCTACTCTTAGACTAATAAATATTGTATGATACTCCTGATATAAAGTTCAAAGCAGGCAAAATACCACGTATTTCTCAGGGATCCATACATATGCACATAATAAAAGTATAAAGAAATGCATGAAAATGAAAAACACAAAATTCAGGATGGTGAGATCTCCTAGGTTGAAGAAGGAGCCCAGATCCCAGAGGAAGGATACACAGAAAGTTATCTACTCTTCTGGTAACTTTTATTTCTTAAGCTGAGTGCATATTCATTGTACTCTTCTTTATATCATATTGTATGTCTTGAATATTTTATAACATGCTTTTAAATGTTCCTTTAAGATGCCAAAGAATTTCAGAGCTACAAAGGCCTTAGAAATCATCTAATTCAACAATCTCTCTTTAAACATGATGACACACAACTAAAAGCAGAAATAGAAGAGGATTACAACTGATGGCACAGAAAAGGCATATGAGGCTACCATGAACAATTATATGCCAACAAATTGGATAACCTACAAGAAAGGACATAGTCCTAGAAATACACAAACTACCAAGAATAAATCATGGAGAGATTAAAAAATCTGAACACACCTATAGCTACCAAGGAGATTGAATCAGTAGTCAAAAACCTCTCAACAAAGAAAAGATCCAGATGAGATGGCTTCACCAAGAATTCTACCAAACATTTAAAGAAGAATTACCATCAGTCCTCCTCAAACTCTTCCAGAAAATTGAAGAAGAGAGAACACTTCCAAACTCTTTTTATAAGGACAGCGCTATCCTGATACCAAAGCCAGATAAAGATACTACAAGAAAAGAAAACTGCAGACCAATATCCCTGATGAATTACTGATGCAAAAAATCCTCAACAAAATATTAGCAAACCAAATTCAAGAGCACAGTGAGAGGATTATATACCATAACCAAGTAGGATCTATCCCTTGGATGTAAAGATGAATCAACATACAAAAATCAATGAATTGCAATACACCACATTAACAGAATAAAGGACAAAATTCACACGATAATCTCAATTGATGCAGAAAAAGCACTTGACACGACTTAAAATCACTTTATGATAAAAACACTGAACAGAGTAGGAATAGAGGGAAATTAACTTAACATAATAAAGGTCATATATTAAAAGCCCACAGCTGATCTCATACTTAAAAGTGAAAAAATGAAAGCTTCTCCTCTAAGATAGAAACAAGACAGAGATGCCCACCCTCACCATTTTTATTCAACATAGTACTGGAAGTCTTAGCCAGAGCAGTTAGGTAAGATAAAAGAAATAGAAGGCATTCAAATTGGAAAGGAAGAAGCAAAATTATCTGTTTACAGATGACATGATCTTACATGTAGAAGGCCCTAAAGATTCCACAAAAAAGAAACCGCTAGAACTAATACACTAATTCAGCAAAGTTGCAGCATGCAAAACCAGCACTCAAAAATCAGTTGCATTTCAATGCACTAGTAGTGAACAGTCCAAAAAGGAAATTAAGAAAACAATCCCATTTACAATAGCATTGAAAAGAATAAAATACTCTGGAATAAAGTTAACCAAGGAGTTAAAATTTGTACACTGAAAACTATAAAACACTGATGAAAGAAATCAAAGAAGACACAAATAAATGGAAAGAGATCTCATGTTCATGGAATGGAACTTGATATCGTTTAAATGTCCATGTGACCCAAAGCCATATATAGATTCAGTGTGATCTCTATCAAAATCCCAATGGCATTTTTTGAAGAAAGAGAAAAAAAATCATAAAATTCATATAGCATCTCAAAGGATCCCAAACAGCCAAAACAGTCTTGAGAAAGAAGAACAAAACTGGAGGCTCCCCACGTTCTGATTTCAAACATCTTACAAAGCTGTAGTAATCAAAACAGTATGGTACTGGCATAAAACAGTCATTTAGACCAGTGGAACTAAATAGCCCCAAAATAGACCTTTACATTTATGGTCAAGTGATCTTTGACAAGGATATTAAGGCTACACAATGGGAAAAAGATAGTCTGTTCAATAAATGGTGTTGGGAAAACGGAATATCCACATGCAAAAGAATGAAGATAAATCTTTATCTTACACCGTATACAAAAATTAATGACCTAAATGTAAGAGCTGAAACTATAAAGCTCCTAGAAGAAAACACACAGAAAGATTTCACAATGTTGGAATAAGCAGTGATTTCTTGGATATAATACCAAATGCATAGACAGCAAAAGCAAAAACAGACAAGTGGGACTACATCAAACGTTAAAACTTCTGCACAGCAAAGGAAACAATTAACAGAGTAAAAAGCAACCTACAGAACGGGAGAAAATATTTGCAAACCTTATATTGAATAAGAGATTAATCTCCGGAATAAGCAAAGAATTCCTACAACCCAATAACAAAAAAACAAATAACCTGGTTAAAACTTGGCAAAGGACTTGAACAGTTATTTCTCCAAAGGAGATATGCAAATGGCCAACAAGCATATGCAAGATGCTCAGTATCACTAGTCACCAGGAAAATGCAAATAAAAACACGAGATATCACCTGATACCTGTTTAGATGGCCACTATCCAAACAAAACAAAATAAAACCTCAGAAAATAACAAGTGCTGGATGTGAAGAATTTGGAACTTTTGTGCACTGTTGGTTGGATTATAAAATGGTACAGCCATTATGAAAAACAATGTGAGGGTTTCTCAAAAAATTAAAAATAGAAGTAATCCAACAATACTATATCTGGATATATATCCAAAAGAATTGAAAATAGGATCCTGAAGAGATAGGTGCACACCCACATTCATAGCAACATTATTCACCATAGCCAAGATCTGGAAGCATCCTAAATGTCTATCGATGGATGAATGGATAAAGAAAATGTATATATATATGCAATGGAATATTAATCAGCCTTAATAAAGAAGGGAATCCTGGCATGGCTGCAGCATGGATAAAACTTGAGGACACTAAGCTAAATAAGATAGTCACAAAAGGACAAATACTGCATGTTTCCACTTACAAGAAGCATCTAAAGTAATCCAATTCATAGAAACAGAAAGTAGGATGGTGGCTGACAGAGGTTCCGAGGAGGAGAAAATGAGAAGTTGTTTTTCAGTGGATATAGAGTTTTAGTAATATTCTAGGATGAAAATGTCCTAGAAATCTGTTGTATAGTTAGCAATGCTGTACTGTGCACTTAAAAATTATTAAGAGGGTAAATTTATGTTTGTGTGTGTGTGTGGGGGGGGGGGTTACCACAACTAAAAAACAAAACAAAACAAAAACATGATGCAGGCAAGGGCCAGAATGATGAAATGACTTGCCCAACATCACAAACCTACTTAGTGCCGGGGCTAGAACTGGGGCTGGTCAAGTCCAGATCACTGGCCTGTTTTCTACGCCTTGCCCTCTCTCCTTGTCCTGATTTCTGTTGTATCTGTAACACACCATTTCAGAGGCATGGGAGAATCCACTCTTTGTTGAACAGTGATGTCTCTACTTTATACATTGCCTTCTATCTTTGTGAGGCTTGCCCACCAAGCTTCTGTAATGGAGCTCCTCGTTTTACTGCAGGCGATTGCACGTTAGTATCACCTCCGCTTTTTTAGGTCTTCTGCCCATTTTTGGATTGTTTGTTGGTTTTTTTCTTATTAAGTCGTATGAGCTGCTTATATATTCTGGAGATCAAGCCTTTGTTGGTTTCATCATTTGCAAAAATTTTCTCCAATTCCATAGGTTGTCGTTTTGTTTTACTTATGGTTTCCTTTGCTGTGCAGAAGCTTGTATGTTTAATTAGGTCCCTTTCAATTGTGGAGCTCAAGGCCCTTCAGAGACAGTTAAGATTCACGATTTGCTTACTGGATGAAATGACAGCTATATTATAGAGAGAAAAATGCAAGGCCTAGAAAGGTTAAAGGGCCTATTTAATATTACAATGCCATCCTTGAGGGGAACAAGGCTTTATTTTAAGGTTAACTTTATTTAAAACTCCTCCACCCTCTCCCTCACCTTGGAGGACAATTGTCTGCCTTATTCTCTAGCAGTGGAGAGTAATTAAATTGTAGAAGTAGAGAAGTTTTCCAGGAGTACCTTTTGCCCTTAGAAATGACCTCCTCGCCACTAGCCTCCGTGAGAAAAGTATAAAGCATTTCCTTGATTCTAAGGACGACTTTCTGCAAATTTTCATAATTTGAGGTGACTGAGCCCCAAAGGTGAGAGGGAGCATGGGAAACGCTCCCATGAGCGGGATGTGGGGGTGTTAAAAATAAGCAGCCCCTGCAAAGGGAAGTTAACAGCCAAAGGCGTCCGGAGTCATAATTCAATCTGTGCCGTGGCAGCCCTAATTCATGGTTTCCTGAACACTCCAGAGGTTCCTGGGGGTAATGAGGGCTGCCTTCTCAGGGCCCCACTTGCCCAAAACGGGGATCAGTTGGACAGACAGTCCCCCACTCTGGGGATTGAGGCTGGGCACCTGGTCAGCTGGCCTGGTTCAGCTCAGGTTCTCCATTTAGGAACCCAGAGCTGCCAGTCTTCCCTGATGGTTCACTTCCTTTCGGTGAACTTGCCTAAGCTGGCTTCTGGGAAGGATGCCACGCGCGCCGCAAGACACAGAGAGGCAGCAGCGCACGGGGTCCCGGAGTGCCGGCTTCTCCAGGAGCCTGCTGCCCCCGCGTATAAGCAGTGTGGACCCCCAAGCCCCTGCCTCCTCGGGGGTCGTCTGCTGGTGGCCCAGGGCCCAAGAGTTTTTGGGGATCCCTGCGCCCTGCCGGCCTGGATCTCCCGCCTTGCATTCCTCACCCTGGGGCGGGCACGCTGGTCCCCGTCCAGGCCTCCAGCCTGACCTCTGGTCCTGATGTTGGCACGGATTTATGACCCTGAGCTGCTTTTTATCTCTTCGGGAAGTAAACGTTTTGGTTGGGAAGTTTCTCAATTTCCTCCTGGCCTGGACCAAACCGCTCAGATTTCCAAGGGCGAGATTCCCCGATCCTCCTGGGTCCTCGGTGCACTGAAGTGTAATCAGGAGGCTCGCTCCACCTGCAGACAGGCCTCTGCAAACGCTCTGAGGGTGGAGCTGACAGAAAGCCCCCTCCCTGGCCGGCCTCCTCCTTTCAAAGTGTAAATGAGGGACAGGGGCATAATGCTGGTCATTGATCAGCCCTCCCTAAGTGTCCTCTCTGAGTCAATCACAAATGTCCCTAAGCCAAAGTCTCCCAGGACAGGGCGGGAAACCCATGCCTTCCCCGCAGTGGCCCAGGTCCTCCTAATAGACCCCAAAGCTCTAGCCCCACTGTGTAGGCGCTGTACAGGAGACAGAACAGGGTGAAGTGAATCTTAGTCTCCTTGGAGATTTTAATCCTCCTGAAACCCTATGGCAACGTTCACGAGAAAAAGATAAACCCGGGACAGTCCAACAACGCCATACATCGGGCTTCTCACCAACAACATTGCTCCTTTTTTTCCCCCAAGTTTTCATCCAATTACACACATCCTTTTTTTTTTTCCTCCATAAGATCCCCTCCTTCTGACCCCCGTACTCACCCTCCCACGCAGCTTTCCCTCTTAGCCTGGTGCCCGACACGATGTCATTTGAAAGTCAGGGAAAGCAGTAAAGTCGGAGCATCCCTTTTATATCTTCACGAATATCTTCCGTTTTGATGGGGCCTTTTATCCTGAAACGCTTCACCCACTTCATATCCCAGGATAACTTCACCCACCACTGAAGTACCGCCAGCCGGCTCAGGAGGGTAAAGTGGCAGCTGTTGCTCTGTTTAGGGCAGGAAGTGAAGAAGAACATGATATTCAATTAAAACGGCAGGGGGAATGCAGCGAGACAGCAGGGTCTAATGGAGACTGATGGCCCCGGCAGGTCTGCCGGTCTGAGTTCTATTCCCATCTCTGCCACCAGCTCGTGGGGGTGACCTTGGGCCTGTCGCTAAAACGTTGTGGGCCTTCGTTTCATCTGAAAAGTGGTGGTGATGATACCTGCATCCTCACAGGGATAGTTACGAGGATTAGGGAGATTAGGAAAATACACAGGGCTCTTTTGATCCCTTTCAAAGTCAGCAGCAAAGGATGGATGGAGGCAGAAAGCCGTCTTAGGCTGAGTGGAATCGGCTGCCAATTACAGGATGTAATTCGAGGTGTAATGAAGAGGTGGCCAGTGCGGAGCTACCTCCCAGACCAGCCCTCAGTGTTGCCCTGAAATCTCACTGCTGGAATGGCCCACAGAGAGCCAGGTTAAAATATAGATGTGAGCTGCAGGAACAACAGCACAGCCCTGGCCCTCCCGTGAGTTGGCTGGAGCAGTTTGCCAGTTTCCAAACTTGGACTTGGCGGGGAGGGAAGCAGTATTACAGAAGCCAATTTTCAACAACACTATAATCCACATTAGGTTATTGATAACAGTAAGACAGCCCACCCGAGGCCATGTTGTCTGAGGTCTGTCCTCTCTGTAAGACTGCACGCATCTTTTCTTGCCAATTTTCCTCTTCATGTATAGCGATGCTGTACACATATGTTTAGGACACCAAGGAAAGGAGTCGTTCTCTGAAAGCATGGTGATGATGATGAGTGCGGTTGTGCTGGCCAGTATCACCACGTCCATGGACACGTTTGTAAGGTGTCAGCATCACCCTAGGGATGGCTAGGGAGTCTGGGGGCCTGAGCTGGATTCCCAGCTCTATTGCTTTGCTCTGGGACCCCAAATACTATGTGAGCTTCCTGAAACCCAGTTTCACTATTTGTCAAATTGGGGTAATAGATCTACTTCATAGCTCTTGCCAGAGGATCAGATCATGAGGTGCAATGTGAAAAAGGCACGTGTCTATGGCAGAGGGTGAGACAGAGGAGAGTTAGCTGGTGTCTCAGTCAGGCTAGGCTGGGTTACGCTGCAGTAACAAATAGCCAACAACCACAATATTCTATGGCTTAAAGCAACAAAGATTGATTTCTTACTCCCGCTACAGGTGTACCACGGGTCTGCCTAAAAGGCACTCTCATCATCATACTCGCAGTGGGACACAGGCTGACGGAATAGCCATCAACTGCTGAGTCAGAGGGAAAAAGAACTACATTGGCTCTTAAAGCTTCTGCTTCTAGTGCCTTAGCCCAAGTCACACAGCCATATGGGCTTCAAGCAGGTGGGGAAGTGCTATCCTACTGCGGGTCAGAAAGCGAGAGATCCGGGGTATCTGTTCACAGCCCTATGGCAGGCACAGTTGCTGCTCTACAAGGCTGGATAAGAGGGCCCCTGCCCTCAAGGAGCTCACCCAGAACTCACCTCCAGATCACGTCCCAGAGGCTCCAGAAACAGCTCCAGAAGAGTACACGCGCCTTCTGCCCGGGATTCCCCCACCCCCTCCGTGGGCAGGGCAGTGCTCACTTCCATCTCAGGAGCGCTTTTGCTAAAGGCAGCTGGACACCCGCCTGTTTCCTTGACCTCTGCCACACTGGTTTTGTAAAGTAACCCCGAGCTCTCTCTTTCAGCGCTGGTGTCCTGCCTTTGTCCTTCACCCACACTGGGAGGCGCGGTGCCCCAGGCTGCAGGCACCTTGGCAGGCACCACGGGATGACCTCCCCTGGCTGCAGTAATTGCACCGGGCTTGACTGCTGCTGGGAGGCACAGCTCTTCACTTGCCTCCAGCCTTTCCTGTGCTTGACGCCTGCTGACCTTCCCTTAGCCCACGCTTGGGTCTGTCATTCTGCCTTTAAAGAAGAGCAGACTTAGCTCAGGCTTTGCGGCTCCCACCCTCCCTTGGAACCGTTTTCCTGCTCTCCTACCAGATCGCAGACATCTTTGATGCCCCTTCTCCATCATCCAGAGATTCCTTGTATGGTCTGAGATTCAACAGTTTTCCCTCCTTCCTCCTGAGTCATGTCCCTTCTCCCTGAACACTTCAGTTGGGACATTAAAAAGGGTTTATTGTAGTATTCGTAGTAATAACAGTAAATATGATAGCTTACCACGTACCAGGCTCTGAATACATAACAAATGTCAGCTCATTAAATGTTCACAGCAAGCTAAGGAAATAGGGATTATCAATAGTCTCATTTTAGAAATGAGGAAACAGGCCCAGAGAGATGAAGTAAATTGTCCAAGGTCACACAGCGAGTAAGAGGCGCAGCTGGGATTTAACCCAGGCAGTTTAACTGCGGAGCACATGCAGGTCGTTTTCCATCGTGGAAGTTATTTGTACAGTAGTTGAGAGAGGTGCTTGAAGTTACAGACTGCAAGAGCCATTCTCTCCCGGATGCTCACTTTATGGAAGGAGAGCGCCTTCTCGAGGTATTAGGAGGCCGTGGCTGCCCTCTGGTGGTCGTTAGTGAGCACTGCCACTCTGAGTGCACCGAGCCGAACCCGCCGGCAAAGCGCTTCACAGAATTCAGAATGAACTAGCAAATAAACGTGCAACTTACGTGCGGCAGTGTCATATTGACTGTTTCTTTCCCTCTGGATTGGTGTGTTTTACATTTGTTTTTTCCCTCTGAAAAAAAAAAAAAGAAGGGAGAACAAAAAGCACACAGACAGCTCTCCACCTCTGTGAAAATAAGCAGAAAACCACAATTATGCAACTATCAAATAACAAGTCTATGTGTTTATTGTCATGGAAATTGTGATGGAATGTGGATGCCCATGAAATGTCATCCTAAACAGACACAAAAGCACATTTTCAATCATTTATAACTAAGTTAGGGTGAAACGCTTGCCTTAATTAGTCAAGGGGTTCTTCCACTATAGAACATTGCATGCAAGAAGTTTCTTATTTTTCAAGTTCAGCCGTTTTGTATTATCTGTGTTCAAATAGAAATCTGAGGTCATTTTTTGGTTTGAAGTAGAAAGAGGAAGGTGGTGGTATCTGACGCGGTGGTAAATGGACAGCTTGGCCTGGGAAGTAGGGTTTCATTAGCAACTACTCTCCGTGGATAACCTGGCTTCTTGTTAAGCCCCAGCCGAGAGGACCCCTCAGACTAGGTCACCCAGTAAGTCTTCATGGTCAGGAGGAGAGGGAGGGAAAGAAAGATCCCGGCCCAAATGCCTGATCCTGGAGGTCATGCCCCGGAATATCCCAAATGAAGCCCCAAGTAACAGGTGGGGGACCTGAGGAGTCGTGGCTTCTGGAGGTTGGGTTTTCAGCCCCCAGATGAAGAATCATCGGTGTTGGCAGCTCTTAACTTGACTATTTAAAGTTTCCCTCCTTGAGAAGATCAAGCAAGTTCTAAATGCACAGGACGTAAGTCACTGGGTAATCTCTCTCATCCCTGCTTACACCTTCAAATCATCGTCTTGATTCGAGCCTCTTGCCAATCCATTTCCTTACTGCTGCCTCTGTACTGGAGTCCCAACTTGCATCCGACTGCCCAATGGCAAGTTCCATCCAGTTGTTGTTCCCCAGGACCCCCACTCAGCATGTCTAAAGTGGACCCACCCATCTTGTCCCTGGAAGTGCTTCCTTTTGACTTCTCGATTTCTTTTACCAGCGTCATCACTCTTCCTGTGATTCTAAGCCAAAACCTGAAACTCCTGGGCTTTGCCGCTTGCTCCTGTCCCACCCACTGGACCTAGTCACTTGCCAGTATCTCTTACATCTGTCCTGTCCTTACTGCTGCCCACCCTCACCACCCTTGGTGGCACGATGTAGTTACAGCTTCAGAGTCAGACATGGGTTCAAATTCCAGCTCTGTTGTTTATCACATGTACGAATGTGGACTTTTTACTTAATTCATTCAAGCCGCACCTGTGAGATGGAAGACTGATTGTGAGTTCAAAGGGATAATATAGGTTAAATGTCTGGCATGCGGTGGATGCTCAGTGTATGTTATTTCTCTTTCCTTCCATTCAGGCCTGCTTGTTTCTCACCAGGGCTAACTTAATAGCCTCCTAATTAGTCCTTGCTCCTTCGCTCTCAGTCACAAGTATGAATTGAATACCCACTATTTGCCAGGCACTAGGTTGATCACTAGGAAGAGAAACATTTAACAATTTCACGGAGCCCTCTCCTCATGAAGCTTACAGTCCAAAAGACGAAGTTAAATGCTCTCCTTCCAGTGATTTATTTTCACTCTTCTGCCCAATGAAGCACAAATCACATCATGTGATTTCCCTACTCAAGACTGTCAGTGGCTCCCACTTCCCATCTCATATGTATTCCTTTGCCTACACTCATGTCCTCCTTAATTAATAAGAGCTTCACCTCCCCTTGCAGCATAATTTCCTCCACCCCACATACCCTCCTTTCTGTCCAAGCAGAACTTCTTGCCAGTTCCACAATAGAGTAGATGATTGTCTTTTTAAAAATTACTGATTATTGTAACGTCCCTCCTGTTGGGAGAAATCTCCATGACCTGGTGAGACACAGGGCTCTCTTCACACAGGAGTGCGAGGACACAGTTCTTCCCACCCTGTGGATCCTGGGACGTAGGCAAATGAATGACCAAGTCTCGGGCAGTCTGAAACCCTTCCCAGGGTACTGAATTCTGAGGACGCTACATGGTATCAGAGGAAACACCTGACCATTTAATCTGAAAAGATCTTAATGAAGAGACTATTTACAGAGGTAGGGGCAGGGTTAAGGAGGTTAAGAAAACCAACAAGAGATGAAGTGCTCCCACTCCCAGGAGTAGCAATGTCCTTGGGTTGTGCGTATAAAGACCTGTCTAGGTAAAAGTTTATACCGCTCTCCCCCCACTTTAAAAAATGTGGCGTTCGTCTAATTTTATCAGCAAAAATGTGAATAATCACAAAAGAATGTATTCTCAGCTTGTCTGACCAAGGAGGGAAGGGCATAATTTTAGCCTGTAAATTTAGTTCAGACATCTGGAACTGATCCTGGTTGTTAGCTTGGTTAATAGACTGAAGCTACTAAACAACATCAAGACAAGATACATTTCTTAGTTCGATGTAGAAAAAGAATACAAAGGGCCTGGAGAGATGGGACTGGCGGACTGGCTTTGGCATGTGTGATCAGCACCTATCCTCTGTGTTTCTGGAGAAGACCCAGTTCCCATGCTCTTCACCAAGGCCTTGGGAAATAAGAGAGGAGACCCGCCATATCTGAAGAGTGCATGTGGGCTGGATTTGCTAGTGGAAGATGAGACTGGAGACCTATAAACACTGAAGTGGTACCATGTCCTGCTGATTTGCACTTTACCTGTTTAGAATGGAGTGATGCTCCTCATACATAGCAAGGACTTGGGCCTGGGAAGATGTCACTTCCTTCAGATTCAACCTGCCAGATCTCGAAGAATTATAGTGTAAGAGGATTTAGGCCACAACCTTAGAGGTCTCTTTACTATTGAAAAAGGAACTTCCCGACAGCTTACAATGGATGACCCTCCTGTTGGGAGAGGTGTGAAAGAGACACTATGCTTGGGTATGTGTCCCAGTCCACTGACAGTCTGCTGAGTCGGTCCTGTTGGATCCCCAATGGTAGAGCAAAGGATACCTGACTCAGCGAAAAACTTGAAGTATTTTGATAAACTAAACTGAAAACTTCTTTCTTAGGTTGTGATGCCTAATTGAAAAGTTATCAATAAAAATCATTGAACATAATTAAATAACAAACCTCCAGATCCTGTGATCTTGTGTCTGACTTGAGCTAAGCCACCTTGGCAGAAAGTAACAACAGATAGAACCTCACATGGAGAAGCTGGGTACCACCAGCAGGAAGGGCACAGTGTGACTCCTCTTCCAGTTTTCCAAGGATCCCTGAAGACCCTTTGCCAGGGTAGCTGGGTACTGGGGAAAGATCATATTTTGACACTGACTCGAAGCTAACATATTTTTAGAGATTACAGAGGGGATTTATGGAGGCCAAGTGATGACGGATATTTTGTCCAAATCCACCTCAGGTGCAGCTTAGTGAGACCCCAAGCATATCCTGGTATACAGTTAAAAGTCAATGTTTTAACAGTTAGAAGAATCCCTGCCTGTGGAGTAAGGCATTTCATGGGAGGAAGGATGCAAAGAAGACCCAAAGAGCCCCACCAAAATGAAAAACAAAAAAAGTAATACAGCATTCCTGGGTTGGGGGAGGAAGGTATTCATATAAATTAGTGCTACTTGAAAGATGCAGGGGTGGTGGGTGATTCTCCAAAATAAGGATAATAATATTATTTACCTCATAGAGATATTGTCATCATTAAATGAGTTACTACGTGTGCGTGGCAAATTATAATCACTTGATAAAACTTAGCTACTAGTTGCACAATTATTAATAACTGTAAATCCTACTGAAGTCTGCATGGGGGTAGGCAGAAGACAAATGATCTTGAGGAATTACTGTAGGTTGTTTTAAGTGTGATCAGGTCGTGGCAGGACCTGGGGAGTAGAAATTAACAAGGACTCTAGAGTTTAGGTAAGAGAATTGTCGACTGAAAAAAAAAAAAAGCACAACCTAAAAGTTGAGAGTTATATGTCTTATTCGGCCAACTTCCTGAGGACTTCAAGCCTGAGAGGCAGCCTCTCAGATCACCTCCAAGGAACTGCTCCAAAGAGGCAGGGGAGGAGCCAGGATATATAGGAGTTTTTGCAACAAAGACCAGGTAGTTGGAACATTAAAAGATTACTGTTAATTAAAAAACACCAGACGTCTCAAGTTAAGGAATTCAACGCTTTCCTATTTATGGGAAGATATAAAAGTCTAGGTTCACTGAAGTCATTTCTTTCATATGCACCTAGTTATCTAGGGCCAGTATCCTGTTCTTTTTCATCCTGAGCCCCCTCGGGGGCACTCTTGGGGGCAGCGGCAGTGGCTGAGGGCTGCAATGTCCTTTTATTCCCTCTTTGACAAGTGCCCCATCCCCCAGAAGCAGAATGATCCGTGGCATGCTAAGATGGCTTAGGCAATGCTCAATTACAGTGCACTTCGATTGATATGCTTTCCTTTAGGCAGAGAATAAAGTCAAAACCAATGAATATATCATGCTTTTTTCCCCATAACATGATTAGAGAACTGAGGAGTGGATGTAGAACCTAGCCACAAAATTCTGCCTTTCTTTTCTTTTAGCTACAGCTCGTTTGTCGTAGAGGTTGTCATAAAGCAGGAGATGCGTATGTCCCCCAGAGAAACAAACAATGGCTACGTTGAATTGGAGCCTGAGTTTGCCACCTGGCCATTGGTGGCTCCACATCCCACTGAAGGAACCCGCAGAAGAACCTCTGTTTCCTAGACTCTTTTGTTGTTGCTGTGGATTTCAGATCATGTTCTTTCTTTTTTTTAATTGCAGGATAGTTGATTTACAGTGTTGTGCTAGTTTCTGGTGTGCTGCAAAGTGATTCAGTTATACACATATATATTCTTTATCATATTCTTTTTTATTAAAGGTTACTACCAGTTACTGAATATAGTTCCCTGTACTATACAGTAGGACCTTGTTGTTTATTTTGTACATAGTAGTTTGTTTCTGCTAATCTCAAACTCCTAATGTATCCTTCTCCCCCCTCCCCTTTGGTAACCACAAGTTTATTTTCTATATCTGTGAGTCTGTTTCTGTTTTATCCATAAGTTCATACGTATCATTTTTTCAGATTCCACATATAAATTATATCAAATTGTGTTTCTCTTTCTGTCTTACATCACTTAGAATGACAATCTCCAGGTCCATCCGTGTTGCTGCAAATGGCATTCTTTCATTATTACTTATGGCTGAGTAGCATTCTATTGTACATATACCACATCTTCTTTATCCAGTCATCTGTTAGGTTGCTTCCATATCTTGACTATTGTAAATAGTGCTGCTATGAACAATGGGGAGTATGAATCTTTTCAAATTGGAATTTCCTCCAGAAATTCAACAGTGGGATTGTTGGATCATGTGGTAACTCTATTTTTAGATCCTTGCCAGCTGTTGCCTGGTTGGGTCTGACAATCTTTACTGCTTCTAGTTGCTGGAGGCATCTTTCCAGCAGATGGTAATAGACACCTCTGTGCTCTGGTGTCCTTTGACAGGTGCAGCATTGCAGCATGGAGGCGATTTCCTGGTCCCTACAGTGGAGTTTGGTGCCTCTCAACAGTCCCAACACCAGCCACACAGTGTCCCCTTGGCACACCAGCATTTTCATGCAGTGCTTCCCATCAGGGATGTCCCAGCACCAGCTGTGGGGCCTCCGTGTTCCAGAACCATCCCAGGTAGCAGCCCCTCTGCCCCAGTCCCTGTGGCTAGGAGGCACCCTGGTGTGCAGGAGAGTGAGCTCCTGGCTGTGGGTGAAACCACCTCCTCTTTGTGTCTGCAGTGGTAGGGATGGAGACTTCCTTCAGTTATCCTCTGAATTGACTGGACTTCCTGTTTTTGCTTTCTTGATCCATTCAGTGTTTTTGCAAACAATCCCCTGAATTAAATCCTCTAGGTTAGAAATGTTTAGCTTGGTATCAGTTTTCTGGGTTGGATCAGGAAATATAATCGATCCATTTTCCAAAGCACGTCCTGAATGCCTTCTCCTTCCTGAAGCCCTATATGATCTCCCATCCAGAGGTAGTCTATTAACTACTGCAATTATTTAATGCTTTTTGAACATCTTTTGATGTTTATAATTTTCCATCCTGTATAAAATTCACTTATTTTATCCCGCCCGATTTCCATTAGAGTGTAAGCCCATTGAAAGCAGTCCCTGATTTGCAACCACTGTTTTCTTTCCTACAGCAGTGAACTCACTACCATGAACTCAGTTGATGTTCTGAGAAAATATGGGTTGATTTGAATTGCTATTACAATTGGTAAACCTAAGATCTCACGGCATTGTCCATCATCAAGATTCCATTGCCTTCCATATGCTGTAAAAATCGTACTCATAGCAATGGGTAAATCTGGGGTTTAAAGATAACTATAAAAGAATACAAAAAAGAATATATTCATGTATATACATATATATAATATGTATAACCGAGTCACTTTGCTATACACCAGAAAATGACACAACATTGTAAATCAACTATACTTGAATTTAAAAAAAAAAACCACTGTGGTTAAATTAAAAAAAATGTGTGTATATGTGTGTGTGTATATTCTATCTATAATTCCCCAAGCTGAAATGAAAGTATTTGTACACCCTACTTGCTGCTTTACACTCACTCATTCACACACTTAAAACTGCTTTCCACAAACATTATCTTGTTTAAACCTCATGTTGGCGATGAGACACGGGAGTTGAGACCCTTACTCACACACAAGTACTAAAAGGCAGAGTCTGGGCTCCTAACCCAGGCCTTCCAATGCCAAAGTCCAGTACTCGTCCTTGCCTTCTGTTTGAAGTTGGGGTCCTGGTAAGCCAAGCATCAGATTTCTCCAAGTCTTTTCTCCCTGCTAACAAATGCCATTATAGACACCCAGACGTCCGTGTTTTATATAAAGGTACAAAATAACAGATGATTTGTGATTGCTTTTTCATATGAAATAAAGGGGAAAATGGCCATTTTATTCCTTTGGCTCAGAGAATGTGAACAATCATGTTCTCAATTTCACAGCTCATCGCGCGTGCATTTATTAGATTAGCGCTGGTTTAGAAACGCACCACGGAACGTCCCAATAGCTTGGCAGTCGCTTTTTGATTGCTTTTCGGAATTGTACTGCCTGTTCTCCCAAGACTCCAACCAAGGTTTAGTGAGTTAAAACTGAAATGCTGCAGGCAGAAATTGAATCCAGTCCAGGCAAGGCTCAAGTTATTACTTCCCTACCACCTGTTTATTATTTGGTGTTTCATTGGGGCCACTCTTTGTCTCAGGGGCTGATGTTATAGAGGCAGACCTTTCTCAGGGCAGCATGTGTGCCCTGGGACAGAGGGGAGTCCCCTTCCATCACCAGTGCTGCATTGGTCCCCAGCCACCCGAAACCATAGCCCCAGTGAGCTCATCTTGCGCTTGGCTGGGGACGAATTATTCTGTGGCCAGGTATACGAGGTGCTATTGGAGGGGTCCTGGGAGAGTCCAGGCATGAATGTCATTCTCCACAGCACACCTCCTGTCTTACGTTGTAGTGGATGCCTGAACTCCACCAACAGTAAGTCATTTTTTCCTTTCCATCTGGTTTTTGAACCTGTATTCCTGAGAAATCTGACATGCTGATTCTACTTATCTGATCTTACCAATCTCCCATGTGATCAGACAGTTTGGGTTCCAGAACCTGAGCGACTCTCAACCACCAACCTGATGACTTGATGTGGACAAAGTATTTAAAATACTGCCTGGTGGGCAGCAGGTCCTCAAACAGTGGTAGTTATTACTGTCGTTGTTATTATTATTACTATTATCAGATTTGTTTTGTTGCCCGTAATCATGGTGGCTAACATTTACTGAGCAATACTACTCTGTGTACTATTCTAGGCACTTACTTTCCTATGGAATAATTACAACCACCCAATGAAATAGGTACTACTATTTACCTCTTTCTAAGGATGAGGAAATGAAGACAGGGACTTAAAGCACTTTTCCCAAAGCTAAAGGGGTAGAAATTGGCAAAACCAAACTTCAACTGTTGGCACCCAGTTGAAGGAATCGTGGGGAAATTAAAGGGAGGGGCTGCAAGTAGGTTCTAACAAGGCACAGACTTTTCTGAGGACTGGGAGCCAGAACCTACCTGAAAAAGAGTTCAGGGAATTTGTCTAGATAAAAGGAAAAATTCAAAATTCTTGTGCTATTGAAAAATAGCATGGGCCTTCTTTGTCTCCCAAACTTTTCAGAGTGAGGCACATAATAATAATGTAGTTGTTATGCTGTAGTGCACACTTCGTCAAAACAAGTGTGCGTCTCTGTTAGCACTATGTAGCGTGGGTTGGGGGCACCTCCCACACTCCGCTCCCATCCCCAGCTCCCTGGATTTTCCTTTCAGAAATCGCTGTCCCTTCCCCTTCCTTTCCAGCCTTCCCTTCTCCCTCCCGCTCTTATTACCTCCCCGTCCCCCCTTTCTTTCTATTGTCCCTTCCCTCTCCTCCTACCCTCACCTTGCTGTTCCTCAACATCTCATCTCTCTTTTAAAACTAGTCTGTGAAGGCAAATGACAATAACAAACCAGAAATCAGACAAAAAGTGACTCCCTCCATCTTCTAACTTTTTTCCCCCTGGAGAGTTGGAATATGCATGTAAGCATTTTTTTTTTCCCACAAGGCTTGTACATTTTTAGTTGGCAACTGTTCCATGCCACGGCAAAGCTCTGATAAGCAGAAGCTATTAACTGGGTTCGTCCATTATCTGTACATTTTGCGGCGCCCTATTTTCCAGGGAAAGGCAAATGATAAGAAAGCAAGCATCGTGCCTGTTGAAAGGATACTTCTGCAGAGTAAACTCTTGCCACATAAATGATGTATAGCGAATAACTGCAAAACTCAGAACAATGAATAATCATTTAATTTGCTCACCCAGCTGCAGGTCAGCGGCAGGGGAGGCTGACCCAGGCTGGGCTGTACGCTGCAGGCTGGTTGCAGCTCTGTTCTATGAGTCTCTCCTCGTGTTTGAGTCAGTGGGGTTCTGGGATCATGTTCTTCTCATAGAAAGGACAGAAGTCTAACTGGCCAAGCCCAATCCAAGCTTCTGTTTGTGTATCTTCTAACATCCCCCTGGGCAAAACACGTCCCTTGGCCAAGCCCAGTTTTAAGGGGTTAGGAAGAATACTTTGTTTCTAGTTGGAGGAACAGAAAAGTCACAAGATAAAGGGTGTGACGATGGGGATGAATTTATGAACTCCAACTCACACACTTTAGAAATTTAATATTTTTAAGATTTGTTGCTTTAATTAGCTTACCTAACACAACAGCATTGTGCATAGGTGAGAACTGTATTACATTTGGTTGTCTCTAGATTTCTTTAAAGGTTTTCTTGCTTTTGGCCACGAGATGGCGCCCAAGGCCAACAAGCTCTAACAAGCTGCCCCTGTTTGTTCCTAAGGAACTTTCAGGCACAACTTTGCCAGAGATTCTGGCGCTTTCACAATAGGCGTCACACCTTGCTCACACCAGGGGGCGCGAGCGGGAAGAACTGATCAGCCTCCACTGCGTTCCAGACATCTGGACACCTAGGCCAACAGTGGGACTATATTTGGAATTTTTTCCCAAAGATTTGTTAACATTTTCCCAAACCAAATAAATTTACCTTGGAAACTTCAGTTTAGACGCTTCAGAGGCTCTCAACCCAGAAATGACACACCAGAAATAATATATCTGGCCAAGATATATTATTGCAAATGTTATCACTGAATGCAATAAAATAGATATTTATTGTAACTTAAACTTTATAACTTTAAGGTCATTATTACATTAAAAATCCCACTATATTACTCAAGCATGGCCCACGGTGCAGCAGTGTGGGCAAAACCTGGGAGCTTACTAGAAATGCAGAATTTCAGGATCTGCATTTGAATAAGATTCCCCAAGTGATTTGTGGAATCATGTTCCCGTTTGAGAAACACTAGCCCATATGTGGTCTTCCTATAAATTACACACAAAAAGAAAGTGCCTCCCCACAGGCAGATGCAGCCATAAACTTCTGAGCACAGCAGGATTTCAGCGCCATGCGTGGCGAGGAGCTCTTTAATCTGCACATTACACACTGACCTTGATGACTGATTTATTAATAGTCATATTCTCTTCTCTCTCTCTTTCCTTTCTCCCTCTCTCCCTCCCACCTCCCAATCCCCTCTCTCTATATGGTATACATACCAAAGATCCACCACCATATACATATATCTGTTCCACCAGAACACAACAGCTTATCTTGCAAAGGTGACGGTGAAAAGCAGTTTTCAGTTTTCAGCTCCGTGGAATAGTGATGTTGCATCCATTGGCCCTGGCAATCAAGAGTTGGTTATATTCTGAATCCTGGGATAAACATACACCCATTTACAAACTCATATAGCAAAAGGATGAAAAGGGGACGAGGCGGTTATAGCTCAGTAGTCGAGCACATGATGGGTTCAATCCCTGGTACCTCCGTTTAAAAAAAGAAAAGAAAAAAAAAGATGAAAAGGATTGATTATGCATTGGTCTCTTCCCTACCGCATTCATATTAACCCAATACAACTTGCATAATTCTTTAAATGCTTTGGGATCTTGTTTAAAAAAATAACAAAACATTCTTAATGGTCTTTGTTTTAATTTTCATCTTCTCCTTCCTAAACATTTTCTGTCTGATGCCCAGCATCTGAGGAATAAGGTAAATCCTCCCAGACAGCCCTGGGCCAACCTTCTCCTTGGATCATTCTAGGGGCAGTGACCTCCTTGATATCATGGGCTATCAACAGAGCTAAGTATTGAAAGAAGAAGAACTACAGAAAAGTACAAAAGGATCCAGAGGAGGACAGGTGCAGAGGCACAGGAAGGAAGTGGAAGGTAGGAGGAAGGGAGGGTGGAAGAAGAAATGAGGAAAATAGAGCTATGATCCAATGTCATAATAATTACAACGAATGATGAGAATCCTATTCCCCTTCTCCTGCAGAATTAAAACCAAGGCCCAATTAAAACCTGTCCTCTTCACATTTCCCCAAACTCTTGATTTTATCTCCCACCTTTGCCCATGAATTCCCACACAGCTACGGCCACGCCCACCTCACCCCAAGAATTCCCACAGCCGCAGCCACGCGCAGCTCACCTCTGGGAGCTCTGCCAACAGGCTCTCCCTTCAGGGATTTTACATTGGTCTTAACTTGTGTTGAAACACGCTCCCCCTGGGATTCTACCTGGCTCACTTCCTCCCTCTTCTTGAAGTTTTCTGCTCAAAATCTCTCCTCAAGCTCAGCCTACCTAAAACTACACACTCCCCCGACCTTAATCCTGCTTTAATTTCCTTTTCAGCCTCCTGACAGTTTACATATTTCTATTTGTTTCTTTCTCCGACTTGTCAGCTGGACCCGAATATGAGTTCCGGGAAAGCAGGGACTTTGTTTTGTTCACGGCGGAACCTCCGGCCCCGGGACAGGGTCTGCTGCTCAGTCAGGGCCAGCAAACCTCCGTGCAGGCGAGTGGAGGGCTTGCTGCCGGCCAGGTCCTCTTCGAAGTGCGCTGCGCTTACTAACCTGCTTAGTCTTCACAATCACCATCAGGTAGGTTTTGTACTGAAGGGGAGTCCAAGTCCCAGGCAGGTGCGGTGCCCTACGGTTCTTTGTGTTCTTCCCTGGCTTTGCGTTGACCAGTCTTTCCGCAGTAAGGAACGAGGGAAGCTCGCGGGCCAAATCCAGCCTGCCTGGTAAAAAGAAAGTTCTAGGAGAATGCAACTGTGCCCGCTTTTAGCGTATTAGTCTGTGGCTGCTTTTGTGCTGGAATGAAAGAATTGAGTGGTGTGACAGAGAACGTGTAGCCTGCAACAGATTTACTATCTGATTTTTACAGAAAAAAAAGTATGCGGGCCTTTGTTCTTGAAGCTAACCCATCATGAAAACACAAACTCCTGGTCATCTAGTTGAATGTGGTGGTTTAATAACTGTGTTTGATCACATTTTTTTAGACTTTCAAATGAATGGAGGAAAAGAACTCCAAAGCTGGATTTAATAAATATGCGTTTTCATCTCTGTTCTGTTCCTAATTAGCTCTGTGACCCTAGGAAATCACTTCATGTTCCTGGATCTGTTTTCCCATAGCTAACAACAGTAACAGTGATAATGATAATAATAGTTTCTGTTAAACGCCAATGTTCTTGACATTTTACTATAAAATAACAGTGTTTGCTACTCTGAGTTAATGGTTGGGAGTTTTGTAAACATTCCAATGCTGCCTTTCCAGGCACATGGTGGAAGTGAGCTTCTACATCCCCTAGGAAGTAAGTGTGACAGTGGACTTGCTTTGGTGAATGAAGTGTTAGAGGAAATGGTTCAGACAACTTCGAACCAAACTTGCATAGCCTGTGCACACATTTCTTCATTCTCTTTCCTCATCTTTCTCTCTACCATGGCAACCAGAAATGTTTCAAAAAGTGGACAGTCTGTCAGTGGGGTCTCAGTGTGTGGGCAATGCAGAGCAGAAACCCTGGTTGTCCCTCAAGGAGCACAAGCGTGTTTTTTTAAGCCACTGAGATTCAGAGTGTGTGTTACTGAAGCATCAGCTAGCCTGTCCTGACTGATAATACAGCCATTAAGATTCTCTTCGGGTCAAATGCTAGAGTCTTAAAAATAAAACTCCTTCCTCTTCGGGAGCAGGATTGTCACTGTGCTTGTCATGGGGAGGTGACTTCTCCCTGTGCTGTGGTGAAAGAGTGATGGAGGACACAGGGGAGCGAACAGGAGAGGGACAAGATTCTCTCTGAATGAAGATGGTAGCAATCCAGATTGCCCTGTTGATATTTTAGTTACAGTTTTAGGCGATCTTATCCCCAAATATCTGCTCCAGGGGCTGTTTAAAAATTCTATCGCTGTTCATTTCTTGGGAAAGAAAGTAAAAGCTCTTATCAGAATGTGCATGCAGGCATTGCAGGCAGGTGCATTGTTTTAGGAAGGGTAGAGCATTAAGTCATTAGCAATCACAAATAAAAACCAATGCATCAAGTTTTATTCTCTGGAAGGTGAATGAATGAGGCCTAAGAGACATACATTTTGAAAAGGAATGCAGGGAAAGGTTTATACAAGGACATTTTCTGCAAACAGAGAACCCAAAGCAGCCAGGGTTCAAGGTCCCTGGGGTTGAGCAGGGACTGAAAGAGAAAGGAGGATGAGGAGGGAACAGACACAAATGTTAGTCAATTTAACACAATTTTAAATGTCAGTGAGATCCAGGATTGCCATGAGTTTTAAGTTTACGAAAGTGAAAGAGGTTGAACCTTTTGTTATTTTTGTCAGTTCAATTTGAAAAAGATTTAACTTGGCACAAAAAAAGGTGAGGAAGCAACAGAAATTATTTGAATTGTAAGCATGATGTGTGGTCTCCATAAGCCATTTATTTTTTCCCCTTCCCATTTTTCGTAAGAGGACTTTCAGGTTTCATGCTTCAGTTTACAGTGCAGGACATCTGATGGATACAGCAGTTTTTGGTTCACATTGGTAAATTTCACCACATTTGGGTGGAGTTACTTTATAGTTTGGAGGGGTTCTGCACTGTTCTAGTATGGGTACCTTGTGTCTATTTTAAGATAAGCCATGGGCCATGTAAAGGTGTGGGTGCCCTTTTGTTTTACCAGCAAAGAGAAAGCCAAATGGCAGCAACCTTAGAGGGCCTGGGGTCTGAGCAGTGAATGAGCCACGTGACTTTGTAAGCCATTACCCCAGCCCCTGACAACAACAGCAAATGTGCATGCCCATAATCGTCCTCCGAGAATTCTGGCCACCATGATGCACAGCTCTGGAGGAACCATCCACCTTGTCAAGGGCTGCATGGATGCTCTTCAGACAGAATGCAGGGTGAGTGTGCTCCGGGAGTTCTACAGAGTGCTGACCTTCACCATTCCTTTCCTCTAGTGAGCATCTCACCTCATAGATGCCATGGAGATTGACAAGCTTTTATAAACATGGTCCAAGTTTCCAAGGCCAACTCTTCTGGGGTCAAGGCAGGAGGGAGTGGGGTCTCTCAAGAAGCTGAGCAGGTGGGAGGAAATAGAGTGCGACCTTGAACTCATGTTGGGTAGAGGAGACAAAGGAGAGCTTTAGGGCTAGCACAGGATGAGGAGCTGTGGAAAGTGCAGGAACTCTCTCCTTCTTAAGCAAAGACAAAGAGGACGGGACCCTCCTGGGAAAAGTCTCAAGAGTCAGGGCACTATATTTCAAGGTGCCCAAATGAACAGCACATAGGGTTAACCCATTTCAGGAATTCAGAGGATGAGAAGGCTTTGTGGGCTAAATGATGTTATTTCTTCCAATGCTCTTTACTTTTTTTTTTTTTTTTTTTGGTTTGAGTATGTATTGTTTCTATAATCAGAGACGGCAATAGCTATTTCTTTTTGACAAAATTAACATAAATGTGTTAGAAAAAGAGGTGGCAACATAATACACACCATTAATTTCTTATTAATTATTTACATTGATTTATAATGATGACAATAAAATCACATATCTATAATTATATGGTAATTGTGATTTTTAAATAATTTACACTAATTATTGACCATGCTAAGAATAAACGAGTACTAGCCATGGTGTGGCCATCTCTTTCCAGATGTGTGTCTGACTAAGGGTGGAAGGTATTTCTGGCATCTGGACCATCAGGACATGTGAACATCTTGCTTCCAAAAGTTGATCGTGTCGTGTTAACATCTGTGCTTGGTATATCCAACCCCTTAGTAGTTGTTAACTGAACCGAAGAGCACAGTTTTGACATCCAGTAAACCTTCGGTTTGAGGCAAGTTTTTTATTATGGAAATGTGTTTCCCAGTCCTACCAGTGTCACTTTGATGTGTTCTGATTTGAGATTCAGAGACCTAATTGCTACCCAAGTTTCTAAGCTGGCAATCTTTGGAACATCCAGTATATCCATTTCAAAACGTGAACTTTCAAATTAGTAAGATTTTACCTTCGTTGTTTGACTCATAGTGCATCTACTCCTTCTCCTGTCTCAAGCCCTGGGAAGGTGAGATTTTTAGCTCACATTATTCTCTAGTTGGGGCAGGATTTCTTTATATGTAGCATGAAAAATGGGGGGTTGGGGGGAATCTGCATTTCATGTCATTACTTCCTTGCATTTTCCCCAACCTCCTTTCTCCTCTGTTTCTCTAATTCCATAATTACAGATGCTCTATAAGGTGCTTAGAGATAAGGTTTATAGGAAAGATGTCATAGAAAATGAAGTGGCCACGCATGCAGCTCTACTGTCTCAATGCAAAGCACGTTGAATGTGAGGAGCACAGACTTTTCAACAGCAAAGGAAAGTGAAACAAGTAAAATGTTTTTGATTCATTTTGATAACACTGGCCAGTGATTTCCTGTAGCACCATGAGGTAAGAAAACCATGCTAGTTTCCTCTACAAGATGGATCCAAAATGTAAAAAGGAATAGTAGGTCTGAAATGGCAGTAACTTCTAAGTTTGGAGCTAAAAGGAAACTTGATTTCATTCAATGTATTCATAGATGAGAAAATTGATACCTACAGAAGTCAAAAGTTTTGCCCAAGATCATCCAGGCAGTGAAGGAGTCAAGCTCAGAGCCCTGGTCTCTCCATTCCCAGCCAAGTATCTGTTTCAGTGGATCATACTGCCTTGCTTTGCCTCCAGCAAGGGTTTGAGTTCATACAACTTCTGTCTTCCACTAGGACGTGCTTCATTGTAGCATCAGAATTTGGGGACCATCTTGACATAAACCTTAGCAGACACAGTTGGAAAACTTTTTTATACGTTGTATAAAGAGCATTGGAAAAAGAAATGCCATTCTGCTGGCTAAACCCACGTGATGGAAAAAAATGCGGAAGAATTATGAAAAAATGAAGACCTTGGGTTTTAAGAAGCACTGATATCAGAGCTCTGATTTATCCTCATGAACATTTCCAAGCAAATTTTTCCTGTTCTCAATTCTACCTCTTCACAGACTGAAATGTTCACCAGTTGGATTCCATTTCAAAGTGAAAATTCCAATTCGGTGAAGTTGAGTTGAGGCTCTGAGTTGACTCTTGTGTTAGTATGACCTAAGTTTCCTATCCATGCCAACTTTCTCATTTTTTCTCTTTTGTGCATTAATGATGGCTTCTTTCCCCTTGAAGTTTAACTCCATAAAATGTCCTCTTGAAGTGTCTACTTGCCACAGTCTAAACAATTCTCCAATCAAATAGTCCTGCCTAGCACAATACCTCCTCTCAGAAAGCCAAAAAAATAGACACGGAGCAAACAAAGTGCAGCTGTGTTGAAATTGTTTAACAGCCCACCAGTATACAGCCCACCAGTGGGGCGGTGGGGGACAGAGGACGGGGGCAGGGTGGAGAGACAGGCACAGACAGCCAGAGAGCAACAATTTTGATTTCAGAAACAAAGTTAAAGAGCATCTTTTTTTCAAAAGATACTTGGGATAAGAATGCAAAGTGTAATCTAATGTTATAGACTCCAGCATCAGCACTTCCCAGGGAGAAAAAAACTGTCTTGTCTGGAAAAGTTCAACGATGGATGGCTATTGCCATGGAGATTGTCAGCAGCCTTGGAGGAAGCTCTCTGGGAGTCTCTGTGACATTCTGGGGTGTCTATTAAGTAGGTGAGGGAGTCTTACAGCCCTATAAGACCCAAGGAATCAATCCCATTAGCATGGCCAGAGATCTTAATATCCTGGAAATAGTTACACATCACAAGGAATTTAATTCTATAGTGGTCAAGAAAAAGAAAGGAATCTTGGTTGGGGGCAGGGGAATATGGAGTCGGCTGGTAAAAATGGCCCGAAGCTAAGGAAGAGAGTATTTTACAATAAGCCATTGATGATGAAGAATTTCAGAGATGAGGCGGAGAAGATATTAATGGGAACCACTCACGGGTTGTGAGACAAAGCAGAATGGGATTAATATCAAGTGCCCTTGATACAAATAGTGCTCTGGCTTTTCATCTTTAGGCTTCCGTGGAAATGTACGCTTCTCGACTCGCAAGTGCAAATCGGCCAAATGTCACGGAAAGAGATGTGTCCTCTCTCTTATTGAGTTCTGTGAAGCACTACACAGAGCGACTTTTTGAAGTCAAACTGCAACTTTTCTTTGGGTAAGATTCACTTGCTGAAAATGACAAAATCCTTAGAATATTGCTGAATAAGGTTTCAAGGGTAAAAACTGAATTCTTAGAGGTTTACTTAGTCACTTGTGTTCTAGTTTTAGGAAACTTTCATCTTTATTTTTCCTTCACCACTAGAGTGTGTTTACACTTTGTTTGATGAGCTTTGTCCAGGTGACTCACAAATATTCATGACCCTTTTGCTGGTTTTGTATTTCTGAGCCAGGCTCAGTTTTATAAACCAGTTAGTTTCACCATCTGTCTCAGCAGTTCTCCAATACTGGAGTGTGTGCGTTCCCAATGAAAGTCTGTTAAATTGTGGATTCTTGGGACCCACTACTAGAGATTGTGACTCAGAAGGCGTGGCCACCAGGAACCTGCATTGTGACAAATGCTCTAGGTGGTTCTGATTCTGATGCAGTTGGTCCACTTTGAGAAACTCTGCTTTGCCTCGTCTCACCCTCTTCCAGCTGCTGTCCTCTTCGGCACGTCCTGCCCTCCCTCCATTTCCCACTGCCAAACAGAGCTCAGACAGAGCCAGGATCCACATCAAGGGGAAACCCAGGGGCCCCAGACTTTCTCCAAGTCCATCACACATTCATCAGCACCCAACTATTTGCCCAATCATTCCAACTCCAAATCTCCCATCCTTTGGAATCAGTCTCTAATTCCACCTGCTCTAGAATGTCCCCTAGAATCAGGCAAAGTGAGAAAGAGATTAGTAATAGCTTTTCTTTAGGCAAATCTCAATCATCTCTTTAGTGTTTGGTCTTTCAGCTACAAAATGAACAGTTGGACAAGATCAGTGGTTCTCATACTTGCTTGGGAGGCAGGGCACCTAAGAGTCTTTGTGGAATGCTACAGAATATAGAACTATTTACTTAATTCCAGAAACAAACTTACTAAAAGAAAACTTGGCCATGCAATATAAAATCACAACCATGACAACATGAATAGCAGATTGTCTTTCCCAACGATGGCCACATCCAACTACATACCCCTTTTGGTATATTCTTCTTATTATGGTACTGACACTTCTTTCACTGAGAGATGGGCTTTATGTTACCTCCCCTTGAATCTGGGCAGGATTTTGTGACCGTCGCAATCTGCAGAGTATGGCGGAAATGATACTTTGTGAGCTCCAAGTCTAAGTCATAAAGAGAATACACTTCTTGGGGAAAGTATAGCTCAGTGGTAGAGTGTGTGCTTAGCATGCGCAAGGGCCTGGATTCAATCCCCAGTACCTCTGTTAAAAAATAAATAAACTGAATTTACCCCTCCTCCCAAAAAAAACTAATTAAAAAAAAAATACACTTCTACCTGGCACCCCCACCTCCCAGTATGCTTGTCCTTGTAACCCAGCCTCCACGTTGTAAGGAAGCTCAATTATGACATGAGGCAATCACTCTGCCGTGAAGGAAGCTGTGTCACCCAGGTGTAATGGCTGGATTAAGGGATGGAGAATTTTTGCTCTGACAGTATTAGGACAATCTTTTGTTACCTATATCTGTACTGCTGAGCTTAGGAGTTTTCCAATTATGTCCATTTAGGGGTTTTCTGTGGCATTCCTGGTCATCATAATAAGGAATTTTGATTTTATTCTAATTGCAGTGGAAAAGTGTTGCAGGGTTTTAAGAGAAGAAAAGCCATGACATTATTTATATTATAAAAAGATAATTCTGACAGGTTCATAAAGAATGGGTTGTGTAGACAAACATGGAATCTGGGAGAGGTTAGTTTCGGGAAAAAAATTATGGTAGTGTGGACAAAAGCGGCAACAAGCAATCAAGATCAGTGGGTGGATTTGGATTTGGGATGTGCTTTGGAAGGAGAGTTGACATCCTCGTCCCAGTGCACTTGTCATGGGAGATGATGAAAAAATAAGTGTTCTCTTAACTTTTTGACTTGATTACCTGGTTGGAAAATAGAGCCATTTACTGAGATGTTTAAGATGGAGGGAGGAGTAACTTTGTGTTGGGCAGATGTAGAAATCAATAGTCCTCTTCTGAGATGCTATTAGTCATCCACCAGATATAGCAGGTGTGGAGCTGAAGAGGCTAGAAATGTAAATACAGGCATTTAGCACATTGATGCAATTTAAAGCCATGGGGCTGGATGAAATCAGGGAGAGAAGGGTAGTTAGGACAATAAAGAGGGTAGAGGCAAAGCCCTGGACCATCTCTGTTTGGAGAACTGGTAGAGGAGATGGAGCTGGCAAAGGAGGCTGAGAAGGAGATGCCACTGACCTAGGAGAACCAGGAGGGGTCAGCATATTCACATGTGCTTACAGCAGGCCGAGGGGAATAGATGAATAGAGGAGAAGAGGGGCAGAGGAGGAAAGAAATAACCACAGAAGCAAAGTCCTTGAAAAGGTGAGGGAGGAGAGGTTCAGAGGATGAATGGGGGTTTGTCTTTCACAGGAATAGGGAATCCTTTGTGACCAACCTGAGTGAGGACACGCTGTGCAGGCACAGAGGCTGCAGGCTGGTAGATCTGATGTGGGAAGATGAGAGAGTTTGGCTGGAGTCACTTGCTCTGAACCCACTTGCTTGTTTATTTGATAATCCTATGAAAACCTGTTTGTAAAGGTCAGCTGGTCTGGAAGGGTCAGAAGTTCCATTTGGCATCGCTGAAGGTGTTTGTATTGCAGAGTTAATGAACTCAGAGCTAAGATTGGCCTTGGGCAAATGGTGAGGTAGATAATGCTTATCTTTAGAAATCCTCCCTCCCCCTCATCCATTTCTTCCACCCCCTCAGCCCTTTGTTCCATGTTCTCAAAGTGCTTTGGTAACTCAGGTCAAAAATAAAGCAGCAGACAAACTTCTTTATACCAAGCTGCAGGGGCTTACGTGTCACCCTTCCCGGGGCCGTTTGCCTCTTTAAAGAGAGTTCTGGGAAAAGAGAAGACAGTTCCCAATACAAATTCTCAGTGGAGGAAATGCAGGCGAGGGGAGGTGGTTTTCCACCCTCAAGTCCCAGTGGGGACAACGATCGTAAACAATTACAGGACTGAGAAACAGCATCGACCAAAGCACTGTGTACAAATCGGATTAGTACTCACAGATGCCTTCTGTCTTATCTTTCAAGGTATTTAACTGTGACATACTGTGAACCATCATGGTGGGAGATAAGACAAGAAGGGAAAGAGGAGGAAGAAGAGGGAGAAGGAGGGGAGGAAAGAGGAGGGAGGGAAAATATATATGTTATTTGGCGTAGTTCACGGCTATGTAATAATAACTCTCTAACAATCCATTTGTATGTTTAGCAGCAAATCTAGTTGGAGTGGAGGATTGTATCTCAGGTCTACATCTGAGTATTTCCCAGGCTCTCCATAGATGGTGAATGCTATGGAATGAAAATAGCTTAAGGCCAACCTGCCGTTACTGCAGAAAGTCATCACTCAGCATAAGCCCATGCCTGGCCCCCTCCCTGCTAGCCAACGCTGAGGGCTATGCTATTCGGCGTGGGGCGGCTCTGGTGGACAGATGTCAACAGTGTCTGAGTCCCACCAAGCCTGCATTTGGATCTCATCTCTGACATTTATTAGCTGTGTAGTCTTGAGCAAGTTCCTTGTTCTCTCTGATGCTGAATTTCCATATTAGTAAAGTAAGGAAACCATGGTCTTCTTGTGAGGATCAAATCAGAGAGTGTATATGAGCATACATACTTTGGAAGTGAAAAAGGGACATTGAAGCCAGCAGTGAGAAAGGTGGGGGGTGGGGGTGGGAGGAAGAAGGAGGGGGAGGAGAAAGGGAAGGAGGAGAGAGAGAGAAAGTGCTTTGAAGATGGGAAATTGCTTTGTGCATATGGGAAACATTTGTTTACTGGCTGTAACGATGAGCCAATTTCAATGAAAATAATCACAATAAATGACTAACAGTTCTCTCTCTCTCTCCTTCATCCCCCAAATTTTCCAATACCTACCCCAACAAAACTTTTGTGAAGAGGTAAAATTGCAGGATATACCCTCACTTTCTTGGGACAATCCTAATGAGGGGGGAAGAAAAGAGTACGGAGGTTTTGGATAATTGAAAAGCTGAACAATCAGCCCCTGAATAACTGAGGGCTGGCTGCTTCTGCAGCATTGTAGTTAGAGCGCCGGCCAGGCTAGTGGACACACAGCGCGGCATTGTACACCCCCGGCCCTTGCCTGGCCCCAAGCACAGGCACAAGTATTTGACCTTGACCTAAACTCCGCCACGTCCAGCACAGTCTGAGGTGCATTTGGTGCGGCACGCTCTGCGCATGCTCACTGTGTACACGTCACTCGTGTTGAACGTATAGCTCTGCCACCCTTTCTAATGACTGCAGGGAAACTCAGGCTACCTGTCTGCAAACGTCACCTACCTGAAGCAGAGTTAAGAAAATATTTCCATTTGATTTCCTGAAAATGTTGTCAGTGGAATGATTTTTAGGCTGAGTTTAGTAACAGGCAATGGTATAATTATTAAGTGAAATCTATAACATATATTGCATATATATTATAAATCTATTTAATTATAAATTAAATATATGACCAATCTAATTATAACTTAATACATATTATAGATAAAGAAAATAAAGATATATATCATTAAGTGAAATCCATTTAAATTTTACTGGAGTTTGTTTTGCCATCTTGAATTCTGTACAAACTGGTATTTAAACTCCCATAAGAATCAGGGAAAAAAAGAAAAACTCTTCAATGCCTGTATTATTCTGGACACTGCTGCAATGGAATAAATAATCCTATCAATCAGTGCTTCTGCTATGAAGGCTGTGATTTCTTTTCCTCTGCAGCACAGACCACATGTCGGGGGGCTCATTAGTACAGGGCAGATGCCGATAAAGCTTCAGAAGAGCATGGGCACGGAGAATTTGACACTTTCTGAGAATATGTGGGTCAGCAGCCACCACATACGTTTCCAAAACTTTGCCCTTTTTCCTTCATCTGGGTGTGGAATAAGGTGGTTTCTCCCAGAGGTCACCTTCCTCAACCCACAAGAGGAGAGGACTCAGCCCTGGGCTGGAGGTGAAGCTGGGAACAGGCACTTGAATGGCTCCAAATATCAGTGTGAGGCTGAGGGCTGACGATTTCCAGTGAATCCAGCCCACTTTGGGGAAGGCTCCGTCACTGCCCTGTTCCTTGTTAATTCTATTCATTTATGGTCTGTCAGGTTTACGGAAGAGGCACCACCTTTGGAAATAGTCAAAACAAACACTTGGATTGATGTGCTGGGGCTACCTTTGGGCACACATGGGGACCAGGATAACTGCTGGGGGTGAAGAAGGGACAGGACGCAAGGTCTGTCTATTTGAAATGGAGCAGGTGTGTTTGCTGTGGAATGAAGTGTTTTGATGCTGGCTCAACAGAGGCTGAAATCCTAATGCCCGGAGCAGATATGCCTTCTTGTCTTGGCCCTGCTGCATCCACAGATTTTTCTGAGATCAGAATCGCACTCTGTCCGTGAATTAGCCTACAGAGAATAACTAAGCATTCAAAATAGAAAAGAAAGAGTCAGTGACCAAAAACATACATGTTGTCTCATTGTGAGAATGAGAAGGGAGACCTTCAGATTCAGTCTTCAGAACAGCTAAACACCAGTTCACTCTGTTGTGACCCTCAAGGGTCACTTCTTTGAAACCATCAGGTCTTGCAGAAATGCAGGGCAGGGCGGGAGCATCAAAGGGAGACCTCAGCAGCATGAGGCGGCCAAGGACAACCTTGAAGGAGAACTGATCAGAAGGCTGAAGCTTCTTTCCAGGGTTCAGATTCACAGAGATGGTTGCTTGGTATCTAAATTACCAAATTTGGATAAATTCTTTTTAAAAGCAGTTCATTCATATAAAATCATTATCCTTAAAAATCAAATTATCTAGAAAAGAGGCCTGTTGCTTATAGAAGAATGTTTCCTTTCTGAAGTGTCCAGTAAGCACCACTTCAGGACTTAACGCCACTCTCTTGAATCTCGAAGTCTCCTGTGGCAGGGACTGTGTGCTCTTCCACCAAACCACCTCCACTTTCCTCCCCGGCACTGAGTAGAGGGTATGTCCCAGCTTCCCCTGCAGCTAGGTGCTACCACGAAACTGATCTCAGTGCAACATGGGCAATAAGTGATGTTTGCCACTGCCACCCCCAAGCTTGGTCCAGAAAAGCTCTTTGCAGTCTTCTGGGCTCCCTCTTTTCCTGGTCACTGGCTGGAAGCAGAGGAGCCAGGGGAAGAGAGGAGGTTTCAACCTGAGGTCTTCAGATGCCCAAAGAGGTCTGTGGACATAATTCAGGAGACCTGAGTAATTGAACTGGCAAAAAAAAAGTACACCTTTATTTTCTCCAGCTAACTAAAATTTAATATTTTCTTCAATTATGAATGAAAGCAACAAACCACAGTAAAATTAACAGAATCTGTGATTTTGTCACCAATAGAAATGGCAGGTGTTTTCAGATCACTTTACAGTCGTTGATGAAACCCCGAAGTACTGTGTGACATCACCACTGTGACGTTATGGTAGTTCTTATTATAACAAGCGCTGATATCACCTTTTCTTAAATATTTTGATAACTGTATTTCAGTGTTTTAAAAATAGTATTCTGGGATTGGTCCTTAAGCTTCACCCGACTGCCAGGTGGGTCCATGACACAAAAAAGTTTGAATTCCTGCCTTGGAGGTGTGGGGCAACCAGAAAGAAGGATCCTGGGGTCCTGAATGACTGCCTGGGGCAGACCCCGCCCCTTCCTCCCCTTCCTCAGGCATTCTCCTACCAATTCATGTTCAGCTGTAGTAGGAGAGGGAAATAAACAATTGTTTCAGCAGTTTCAGCAGCGTCTATGGCTGATTCACTCCCACAGGAATGTAAGTAGGAAGGAGGTTAACATGCGTGTTGATGTTAACATTCTGAAACTCAGTTTGCCAAGTCTCACTCGCAGGCGTCCCTCTGCCGGCCTTTCACCTTTGGGGTGCTCAGCCAGGGCTCCCTGTGATTCAGCAGAATGAAAGCGCCTCCTTCCCCAGCATTCTTAGACAGAGTCACCCCCCCAGCCCCCATCCAAGTTCAGCTTGGGAAAGGGCAAAATGGAGCTGGTGTAATTGTTCATAAAAGTGCCAGGAAATAGCATCTGCCCATATGCACCACAGTAGTATAAAAACAAAAAGGGGGGAAAAAAAAGAAAACCAGCTAACCAGCTCTTTAATCAGGAGACTTAAAGCAGTGAGCCAGGGAGCACTGCATAGCGCTTTGTTATTTTCCTTTCAAAATTAGTATTTCTTTTCCTGCAGAAGTCATTACTTCTAAAAAAAATATGCATTTATTTTTAAGTCAGTTTTAAAACAAAAAAATGTTGATGTGGTCATCAAATTTGGTAATTAAATGAGTTAGGAGATTGTGACCAGTGGCCAAGCATATGCTTCTTATTATAAGTTTAACTGAAAATGGCCTTTCTTTCCTTTTCATTTCCTGATTTGTTTAACAGAATATTTTTCCACGATTCTACGTTAATGGACTCCTAATGATGTTCTAAGTATTCACTTGTACATTATTGGAGAGCAATGGGTTTATAAGCTTAATGAGGCTGATAGTTACAGAAATTCAAACCAAAATCACATGTGTAACATATGCGATTCTTTTTTAACCTCAATATACTTGTCAGTAGTTAATACATCAGTTTCCTTTGACTTTTAGTCTTTTACATAAGCATAGGGGCAAACAAAATACTGTAACTATATTCCTAGGTTCCCAATAGCTAAGCTTCAAGAAGCATCTGACACACGTAAAATTGGCTTTGTAATTTAATTTATTACTTGAGTATGTAATATAATGGATACAATATCCAAACAACATAGATCATCCAGTGAAAAAGCAAGTTCTTCTCTCTCCCTTACCTTCTAGAAACCCAATTTCCTTCTCTGAAAACTACCACTATTACCCATTTCTTACATGTCTTTTCAAAAATATACTATGTATATTTAAGTAAACAGATATATAATCATTTCTTTTCACACAAATATGATATTATACTCAACTGCTTTTCTGGAATCTTTCTTTTTTTTCCTGACAGTATGATCTAGAAGAGCTTTCCACATCAATACATAAATAACTTTTTTCCTTTCTGTATAGTATTCCATTTTAGGGATGTACCATGCTTTGTTTAACCAGTTTCTATTAATGGACACTTATGTAGTTTCCAATCTTTTGCTGTTATAATATTGCAATGATGAAAAGGAATGTATGTATGTATATGTATGACTGAAACATTAAGCTGTACACCATAAATTGATGCAACATTATAAAGAGACTATAAAAAAATAATGTTGCCATGAGTATATTTGCCCAATAATGTCACTTTGCACGTATGAGAGTGCCTGTCTATTAACCAAATACCAAGGAGTGGAAGATACGAGCACTTTTATTCTGAGAGATACCATAAAGGACTACAGTTGTACAATAATGTCTTTAAAATGACCAATGTTGGACACTTCCACTAGGGAGGAACTCTTCCAAAGAATTCCCGTGATGCAAGGAGCCAGCCACATGCTTGGCCCCTCTGGGCCTAGCTGAAGGGCTAAGGAGACGCAGGAGCCTAGGCCTAACCATGGGGAGCAGAAGCAAATCTGCAAGACGCAGAGATGGCAGGGGCTTGGGGTGAGGGAGCAAGGGAGGGGTGAGAGGGGTGGACCAATGATGTTTAGAATCAAGACCACCTGGCCGAAGGTGGCGCGGGTTAGGGGAGGGTGGCTCCCTGGGAAAGATCATTGTGCAGTTGTGATGAAGCGGAGAGAGACGGAGACAGAGAATGAACACAGAGCCTGGCGTTAGAAGACCTAGCTTTGAATTCTGGCTCCATTACTTTTACTAGAGCTGCGTGACCTTGGACCAATTAAGAGAGCAGTGCTTACTCCACGAGGTTGTTGTGGGAGATACAGAAAGGGCGCAAGTGAGAATGCCTGGCAAACAGTGTGAACTTCACAGCTGTCAGTGGAATCTGAATGAATTTAGGTTTCAGCATGTTTAGGTACAGAGGAATCCTAACTTCAGAAAGTCCACCAGGACATCAGCTCTGTAAGAGCCGGGCTGTGTCTGGCATGTTCATTGCTGTAACCCAGAATTGTGGCTGGCACTCAGCCCAATGCATAGTCACTGAATGAACGAAGTTCAGGCCACCTCTGCCTTTTGAGGGAGGAAATGAAAATGCAAAGAGATAGCCTGGTTAAGACCAGAGACAAAATCTTCAGGGGTATACACTTAGAATTATGAGTCCTAATCATTCTTTATAAGGAAAGCCTGACAACATAGATATTTTATGAAAATTTGTTGATTGAGTGAATGAATGGACTTTTCAGAGTGCTTTCAGAAAATATTTCATGGAGGGGATGGGTTCCCTCAACCCTAGAGGAAGGAAAAGATAATTTGTATATGAAATATTTATATTACAGTGACTTGAACTGCTAACAAAGTTAGTTCATATCTTACTTTTTGGTATTTTTAACTGTTTTTTTGACCTATGTTTTGCTTGCAATAAATTAACGCATTTTAGTCCCCATTGTTGGCCAACTATTTCTAAAGCCTGCTGTACTGATTAATGTGATTTATGTCTCCTTATGGAAATATATAGATAAGGAGGAAATTTATCAAACTTCTTCGCTGATCAGGAATCAAGTTCTCAAAATTAAGTGAGAAAATTGAGGTAGATGGTCTGGAATGCCCCTTTCTGGCCTAAAATTGTAGAATTTTATGAATAAAAGCACAAGGGAGGTGCAGAGTTTAAAAAAACCCAAAAAACCCAAGGATCCCTGTGAGACAGAAGCCGCATTATACTTGGGAGATGATAATAAACACTTCACATTTACAGAGTGTTGCCTCAGAGCCAGGCTCTACATTCCTTGTTTCACTTAATCCTCACAATCCCTATAAAAAGGGTGCTGGAAATGCTGCCTGGTGTCCAGCAGCTGGAAAGGAGGAGATCGTTCTAAGCACAGACCACGATTCAAAGCAGCAAAGTTGCCAACGATAACAAGCTTTGTAAAAGTAACTGCTGCCCCAAGTCAAAGAACTGTTCCCCTCGCCCCCCCCCCAACCCGCTGAAAGGGCTGTTAAGTCCGGGGGTGGTCTCTCCAGCTACAAAGACACTCAGAGATAATGTCAGCTTTGACTCTGAAGGACAGGGTGCTGTGCGGTTATGACTTCACAGAGCAGGGCTTTTTTGCTTGCTTTTCCCTTTCTCCAGAATCAGTGTTTCTTTCCTGGACTGGTGATGCTTTCTCCCTTCTAGTTTCTTTTTCTGTTGGGAACTGGCCTAAGCCAACGAGGCAGCATAGAGTTCTCAGGGTCTTTTCATTCTTACTGAGTGTATATCCACAGTCAGAGGTAGATGAGGACTGCAGATCTCCGAGCCCACCGTCACACTACAGGTAATGAAAGCAAGACTCACACAAATTCTATTTATTGGCAATCAGGCATCAAAGCATGCTACTCGGTGACTTCAGGTTCTTGCCCTTTTGGATGCTCCAATCACTCCCTGTTTAAGTGGCACATTTGGGGCAAATGCCATAACACCTTAGAGCACAGTTCTGTTAACCCTGCAGTTGCCAGCAGGTAACCAGAATCCTCCAAGCCAGCAGTGGACTTGGGACTATTGTGGAATTCAATCTTAGGAACCATTTTAATGTGTGAAGAGATTCATATTCTTAAATCCTGTCCACTCAAGGACAGGCAGTGTTTCTACATCATTCTAGCCAAGCTGCTGGCCAGCTTGGTGCAAAGTCCAAATCTGGTCTGTGTCTGTTTTTGTAAATAACGTTTTATTGGAACACAGCTATGCCAATTCATTTCCATATTGTCTGTGGTTGATTTTGCGCTACAGTGGCAGAGTTGAGTGATTGTGACAGAGATTGTTTACCTGCAAAGCACAAAATAATTTACCATCTGACCCTTTCCCCCCCAAAAAAAAAAAAGTTGTCTAACCCTTGCACTCGCCATTCCTCCTGTATTAAGGCTACCATAGTCAGCAATGAAAACCCATTGCTAATACCTGTTTTGCTAACCAGCAAAAGCTTTGGTGTGGATCAGAGATAGAGTTGAAGTGCTTACAGCAGCTGCCTCTGGAGTGTGGCCTTTTTATTAAATATTAGATGAAACCCTTAAAATGTGCATGTTCTACTAGGGCAATAGCAGACTCAGAGTACTTATTAAAACTAACACACATTTATAGAACATTGTCAATTTTGAAGTGTTAAAAGTAAGTTGCACTCATCATAAGACTTTCTTTTATTGCTTCTCAAAACTCATTTTGGCTAATGATTATGATTAAACCTTCAGAAATTCTCATATCAATAACAATTTTAAGCCCAGAATTTGAAAAGTCTGTTATCCAATGCAATAGCTAGGATAGAGCAGATTTATTATTATCCTACTTTACAAAATAAAAAACCTAACCTTCTGAAAGTATACCGACTTTTCTCGCAGTTACAGAACTGGCGAGTGGTGGATGGGGCTTAAATCTAAGCTTTTCTTTTCCCAGATCTTATAGTCTCTTCTCTACACCATGATAACTTTCCAATAACAACTATCAATTGATCATTTTCTTTTCTTTCTTTCTTTCCTTTTTTTTTTTTTTTTAGCAGGGGGAGCAAACTGCATATTCTAGCTTTAGCCAATACAAATATATTCCATCTTCAGGAAAAATAAATAAACAGCATTCTTAGGAACTTCTTGATATTCTGCAAACTGACATTACCTCCTTTCTTCCCATTTCTTATTCTTGAGGTTGTAGAGTAACCATTGAGTTGCAGGAGTTAATAGGGGGTGGGGAGAGATTTCCCAGAGGAGTCAAAGGAATGAAGGTGAATGTTTGAAAATGGATCTGTTTCATCAACTGTATAAAATGAGACCCTACAGAGCCAAAGCAGTCTTTGAAGGCCCACCATGACGTGGAAGTCTGTAACTGTAGCACAGTGAAACGAGGCTCCAGCGCTGGTCATAGGCGCATAATGTTAGGAGAGGAAGAAGCTCATTATTAGGTCGGCAGGTTCACCCCACCTCGCCCTTACAATGCCGGGTTGGTCTCTGGGCTGTGTTGCTCTGCGTGGGAAGCTTATTTTTAATTGATTTGCCAGGAGTTGTGAGAGCTGGTGTGGTGTCTCCTCAGCCTTTTCTCAGACACTCTTCCCTGTGACTCTGACCTTTAGTTCCCCATAATCTATTCCTTCTCATCCTATGGAGTCATCTTGGTTGGATTTGTGCCTGTAACTGGTGCTAGTGCATTTTGCTTCTTCCACCTGCATATTCGGAGTTGGAGACAGAAGAGCCTTTCCTCCAAGATGGTCCCTTCATAATCATGGGCTCCAGTGGGCTTCTGCCAGGACCATAACTTCTGGGAAAGGAGAAAAAGGGGGAGGTTTTATATTCGGGATTAAGAATGTTAAGATATGAGCCCAAGAAGGAAGCTAGAGGGCGCCTTTGCAGACCCTCGTGTGGTTGTCTGCCAGGGACTTGGATGACAAGTCATAACCTTGTGGATTCTAATATACCAATGAGTGCCCCCATTGGAGACTTTAAAAAACAACTTTAAAGCCACAAGTCAGTAGTGTAAAGAGACAAAATGAGTTCAGGTGTGAGTCCACCAGATGGTACAAGAGTAGTAATTATAAGGAGAAGTCCCTGTGTGTATGTGTTGAGAAGACTCAAATCTCTTAAAGATAGAGCCTCATTTCTGAACATCTGGGAATCTTCCTTGTGATTCTTCCAGTTTACTTTTGATGATACATGGAAATGGTGATGCCAATGTTGGGACTAAGACAAGATTTTCTTGAGTTTGAGATTAAATATTTATGATCCAGCCTAAACAGAAAAGGGGGGGGGGGTGTGGGAACAATGAAATCTTGAATACTGATTTTAGGGGAGAAGACTTATTCCTCTTTTAAAGATAACTTACTTTTCACATAGTACCAATTTTAGGACTATGTAGTGAATTATTCAGGATGGGTTACAGATTATCTTGTGGTAACACACAACCTCAAAATCTCAGTGGCTTAAAACAACCAAGGTCTATTTTTCATCCATGGCACATACCCTCTGTGAGTGCTGATTTCGCTCTGGAACCCATGATTACACAATGGCTACTCTGTGGATCATGGCTGGTCATAGTGACAGAGAGAATAGGAGCTTCAGAAGGGCTTGAACAAGCAATTAAGTGCTCCATTCCAGAGTAACGTTTGCTCACAACTCACTGGCTGGCACTGGTCATGCGCCCCACCCACTCGTATGGGCCCAGGAAGTATAATCCTACCAAGGAAAGTTGAAAGACCACGGAAAACATTTGTAAAATAGTGCTAATGACTTCCACGTGTCATTGAGATTGACAAGGCAAAATCTGATCTGGAGTATGTTCAAAATCATGTGTGTCAAATGCTTCTGGTAATGCTGACTTTTAAAAAGCGAGCACTCACCTTAGTAAGAGTCTCTGTCCAGTAGTTCTTTGAACTTGGAGGGGGAACACTGGGATCTCCTGGAAAGTTTGAAAAACACTGATATCTGGGTCCCACTCCAGAGAGTCTAACTTAATTAGTTAGAAGTGCAGCTTGGGCATCAGGGTAATTTTAAAGCTCCCTAAAGTGGTGCTAAGACATCCAGAGCAGAAGGTCATTGGTCCAGTCGAAGAGTCAGGGTTTTATGGTGGTTTTCAACTCCAATAACAATGTTGTCCATCTATGTGGTCTTAAGTCAATTAACCTCTCTGGGTCTCTGTTTTATTATCTGTGAAATTAGGGGTGGAACACAATGAGTTCCGCAGAGCCTTCCAGCCTTAAAAATCTCTCCAAGACCACTGACTTCTCTTTATAGAGTTTCAGAGCTTAAGTTATTGGATGAAGTGCAGTCAAATTACTCTAGAAGTTCATCTGGTTAAACTCCTCTACCTTCAGTAATGGAATAAGAGCAATAATTGGCAGGAGTCTTCACCAGGTAAGTAGCTGTGTTTCTCCATCAAACTAGGAAGCCTGGCCAGGCTTGGGGTCAAGTCATATTTTATCTATCTATCTATCTATCTATCTATCTATCTATCTATCTATCTATCTATCTATCTTGATCTCTTGGTTGTATGTGCACTGAGGGTGAACTTTCTGATCCAAAATGAAAAAAAAAATTGTATGACCTGAGGCTATTCAGATAAAAATAAATTTTAAAAAGCCACTTCCTCAATTCTTCTTGCTGAAAATGAAAAAATTACAGGTTTCACAATATCTTCACCATGTAATCCTATCTCAGTGCTGTCAGTGTCTTAATAGTGTATTGATTGGCTCGCACTCTGGCTATCTTTAAAGAAGCATTATTACTCTGTTGGGCCAAACATAAAAAACTACTTTTAAAGACCTGTTTAAGAGTCTTCTTGATTTTTCAAAAGCTTCTTGGGGGCCTATTGAGCTTCACCGGCAGCTGGAATTAACTCTACAATGCTCTTACTCTATTTCTGACGCAGTGAATTCATCTGAAGCCGACAAGTTATCAACGACTCACAGGAGGGAGAAGATAAGGGGGCCCTGGAGATAAATTAATGTGGTAATTAGTTACATGGACACCTGTATTCTGAGGCTGTTTCTAAGTACTACCGCTGCACTGGAAACTCGTGATAATTACCAATAGCCACCTTGAATGAGTAAAGTTGACTAGTGTTAAGGGGTAGAAAGTGAGGAGAGGAGAAGATGGATTGTAAAAATTAAAACCGCTAGTGCGTAAAATAACATTAAACTGTTTTTCAATTATCAAAATGCCCGGCAAGCTGAAATAAGACAAAAATCTTCATTTCTAGCTCTCCTATGTTTATTCAATGTCTGCATCTATCTTCTTCAAGAGATGCATCAGAATAGTCTTTATTGAATGCTTAGAAAAATACGTGATGATAATACACCAAAATGTTGTCACTTTGGGCGATGGTATTGTGGGTGGGTCTTTTTTCTTCCTTTGGGAATTTTTGTGTTTCACTACTTCTGTCCGTTAAGCATAACTTTTTTTTGAACTGGCTTCACTCCTTCACTGTATTTTGGGGAAAATTATTTAACCATCCTGAGCCTCATTCTCCATCTCAAATGACGATAATAATAGTATCTACTTCAAAAACTTGTAGTAAATATTAGGTTAAATCCTGTGAAATGGCTGATACTTGACCATCTTTTAGCCAAAGAACATGGCAAGTTGAAACGGTTCAAAATAGTATTAAACACTTAGCATTGTGCCTGGCAAATACTAAGCATGCAGGAAATATTTGCTCTGAAAGAAGGTAAAGGAAATACAGAGAGAACAGATTTAAAAATAGAAAAGGATGTAATATGCAATTTTAAAAGTTAGGTTTATGGAGGTGTCATTTACATAATATATGCAGTTCTAGAAAAGCTGACAATCACATACAATTGGGTAACCACAATTAAGTTACACAGTGGTTCTATCATCTCCCCAAAATGCATTGTGCCTCCTGTGGCCAACCCCTCCCCCACCATGGCCCCTGGCAAGTGCTGATATTTTTCTGTCCCTACAGTTTTTGCCTCTAATATGAATTTCCCCTCTTCCTTTAATTACCTAAATATGTCCATTTGCCTCCTTCCTAGGTCAACAAACACTTTCCAAGGTAGAAGGGAGGTCCCATCCCTCTGGCCAGCTGCTAATGACTGGGAAGTCCCCTTTTAATGTGCTCTGCAGGGTGAAGGATGCTGAGATTCAGGGTATGGAGGCGGCGGGGACAGGTATTTGCTGGGGCTCTACTTCAGGGAGTAGACCCTTGTGGAAAAAAGGCAAGAATGTGCTCAGGGAGCCCATTTTGGCTATTGTTCCTGGGATGCAACTTGGTTTTGGACTCTGTTTTCCTGTTGATTAAAACATGTACACATGCCTGTCGGAGGTCTCATGACCTAAGGATCAATTTAAATTCCATATCTCCAGATAGAGTTTATCCAAGGGCCCTCCTCAGTTCGGTTCTTCTTTTAGAAAAGTGCCCAACCTGTAGATATAGGTGAAGGATGCTGGAGCACTTTTAGCAGGATCAAGCTCATGGCCATGCCCTTTTAGATGTTTTTTCTTGCCTTCTTAGCATCTGTCCACCACGATGTCACTTGGCTGAATATAACTTGCCTCAGCATCCAGTCGACTGAGTCTTTATAATCTTGCAAATAAAACGTCACTCCACTATTCCAAGTCCGTAGTGCTCCCCCGTGTCGCAACGGATGAATTCTGGATTCCTCTGCCTGGCAAATAAACCCTTCCTGATCTCACCCCATCTGGATTGGAATCATTTTGGTTTTTTTGAGGCCTATAGAACCCAGCACCCACAAATAGAGAATCTGGAACAGTTGCAAGCATAGGTCACTTATTAGCTATAAAACAAATTACAACACATTTAAAAATGTTGGTATCATGGATGGAGGCTGCTTACGCTTCATGTCTTGGAAAAGGTGGGAGCCCACCTGCCTTTCTCTGAATCCTGCCCACTCCTCCTACTAGCTTGGCGACCTTGGGCCAGTGACTTGACTTTTCTCCCCAGTTTCCTCATCTGTGAAACTCCAAGGCTTGTGATGAGTGAAATGGTAATTCCTCAGTCTCCTCACACTCTCCCGGGATTCTCTGTGTTTGCACTTGCTGTTACTGCCTTAGAGCTTACCTTCTCCATGCTTGTCCGTCTGGAAACTTCCCTCATCCTTGGAGTTTCAGAATAAAATCCTTGACTTCCTTGGATAAACCCTGGGCTCCCTCTGCCTTTTGAATGTACAGAGAATCCATTTGGCAGCTTTACTGTATGGAAGTTGCTGGGATCCCTGTTTTCCCACTGATCTGTACCCTCCGTGAAGTAGGACTAGAAACCAGAACTTAATGAGTATTCACTGAGTACTCAGTATTTACTGAGTGCTTTTTACAGGCAAGGCACTGTTCACCTTTTACATATATTCACTTATCTCCGTAAAAACTCTCTGGGCTGGGCATTATTATTTTCCCCACTTTACAAATGAGGAAACTGAGGCACAAAGAGGCTACGTGATTTGCCTAACTTTGCCTTGCTCGAGAGAGGTTAAGATGAAAGTCAAAGAGTCCACATTTATAGTCATTGTGCTGTATGGAGATTAGGGCCAAATGAAAAACTAAAAGCTATAGTCCAGCGCTTCTCAACTAATTGTGCCCATGAGTCACCTGGGGATCTTGAAGAACATGCAGATTCAGATTCAATAGGTCTGAAGTGGCACCAAGAATCTGCCTTTCCAATAGGCTCTCAGCCAATGCTGCTGGTCCATGGACTATACTTTGAGAAGAACAAGGCCCTAGGCTAGTGCTTATTATTCTTACTGTTTTGTCTCAGAACACTTTTACACTATTAAATATTATTGAGGACACCAAAGAGCTTCTCTTTACATGGGTTCTACCTGCCAATATTTACTGTAATAAAAATTAAAACTGAGCAACTGAAAAAAATTTTTTTTTAATATTTAAGTAAGCCCATTACATGTTAATATAAATAACAAATTTTAATGAAAAATAACTGTATTTTTCAAAATAAGAAGTTAGTGAGGAGAGGGGAGGGTATAGCTCAGGGGCAGAGTGCATGCCTAGCATGCTCAAGGTCATGGGTTCAATCCCCAGTACCTCCATTAAAATAATAAATAAATAAACCTAATTACCTTCCCCCATAATAAAAATAAATAAATAAAAAATAAAATTAAAAAAAAGAAATTAGTGAGGAGAATGGCCTTGCTTCACATTTCTGCAAATCTCTTTAATGTCCAGCTTAATAAAAGATGGCTGCATGCTCATACCTGCTTCTGCAGTCAGTCTGTGATGATATGACGTGACATGCAGCCTCTGAAAAACCCCACTGTACTCTCATGAGAGAATGCAGTCAAAAAAAAACAAATGGCATCTTAATATTCTACAGGAATAGTTTTCATCTTACAGACCCCACCTGAGTCTCCAGACACCAAACTACTGCTCTGGACCACTTTCTTAAGGGATCCTAAAAAACTGAGAGTCGTTACATTCATTGTGGAGTTGAACTTTTGGTGTTTTGCAAAATTTCTGACTTCAAAAATTCTGCCAGGCTACTCTTTCTGAATCTAGATTTTGTTTCTATTCCAGTTGCAATTTACGTCCTCATCTTCATCCTATGATGGTACCCAACTGTAGTCTCAGCACAGATAAGAATTTCTTCAGAAAACCACCAGCCAAAAAGCTAGCAGTATCTCTAGATAGAATATTTGATAAAGAAGAATGTTAAATGGAAAAACATATTTTATTGAATTCCTTAAAGATTTTTAAAATTTGCTTTAGAATAGGGGGTGGGGTATAGCTCAGCGGTAGAGCGCATACTTAGCATGCATCAGGTCCTGGGTTCAGTCCCCAGTTCCTCCATTTAAAAAAATAGAGGACTAATTTCCTTAATACAAAAAAATGCTTTAGAATAGATCACCTACCCTGATGTATTAGATGACTTCAAGCTAATATGATTTTTTGTTATATGCATTTACTATATTTATCTTTGGTTTTTTGTTCAAACATGGTTTCACAATTTTTAAAATATAAAATGTAAATTCAAATCATTTGATATGCTTAAATATCATATATCCATTTCTTGTCACAATTTTTACTAGCTTACTCTTATGTCTGGGTTTCCAAGTTTATACCAGGTCTTCTCAGGGGAGCATTTGAGTAGGCTCCTGGGTTCTTGATCTGAACTCCCTTTTGAGCTCTGAATTGTTTCCTTAGCACATTTGCTTCTCCTCTGAGTCTGTATCAACCTGGCCTCTCTAACTGTATGTCAAACGAATTATGCTCATTGGCAAATTTGTTCATCATCATGGCAGGGCTAAGGAAATTGGACCCTGTGAGTTCAAGCCTTCAGCCTCTCTCTGGAAGAATATCTCTGCAAGCCCTGATGCTCTCAATTCAGGGAATCAAAGAATCTTAGGCTGAGGAGGGATCTTTGAGGTCATTTAGACCCTTGCCCCTCACATGTGGCTTTTGGGTCAGCAGCACAGGCACCACCTGGGAACTAGTTTGAAATGCAGGCTCTCAGGAGCCACTCAGACCTGTTGAATCAGAATCTTCAGTCTAACAAGATCCCAAGAGATGACTGTGCACAGCAATGTGTGAGAAGTGCAGGTCCAGACCAGCACTCCTGTGTGATGGAGAAATCTGCCATGTCTTCCCTCTGACTGCCCCCCAGTGCTCACAAGTCTTCACCTTTGGGCTTCAGGACACAGATCATTGATTCTAGATCAATGATTCCCCAATTTGACTGCACATTAAAATCACTTGGGGAGCTTTTAAAAATAGTGCTAAGGCCTCACCCCTGCCTAATAAAACCTGGATGTCTGGCATTGGTATTTTATGACGTTCCCCACAACATCCTAATGTGTAACCGAGTATGAACCCCTGATCAAGAGCTATCCATTAGGCCATTTACTTCATTTCTTGCTTTGATTTTCTGTGAAAATGCAAATATTCCCTCAGAAAAGCAAAATTGTTGTCTCTCATTTACACTTTGCCTGGAAATAGGTTTAGTTTATCAGCATCAATAATTTATAGCAAACTCTTTCATATCATACACTAGTAGGCTTGACAATTCACACAGCAGTATTCTGGGATGAAGGAACCAGGGCTTAGGGAAGGAGAAGAAACTATAGAATGGTAAGTTAGGATGCAGAGAGGCAGGCATCATGCCTCGTGGTGACCAGTTCTTGGTCAGCTAGGCTGCCTTGGGCCCGAAGGGGCTGGGACAGGCCCCAAACGGGAAGTTCTCCTTTGGCCAGCCCACTTTAGGTATCCCGTCCATCCTCTTGCTTCCCGATTCACGGTCCTCTGGGGAAGGGGAGTGTAAGGAAGCAAAAAGCTTTGCAGCTGCCAGGGTAGTGGGCTCCATCGGTGGAGCATGCGGTCCCCAGTCTAGTCCTTGGCCTGCTAAGTCTAAGAGAAATTCTGCTAATGTCGTATGTTGCTGACCTCAAAAGCGGCTGGTTGTTTTTCTTCACCCAGTAGTCCTCTTGAGTAATCAGCCTGTTTGTTTGTGACATGATTGTTTTTAGGAAAAACCGAAATCTACATTTTTTGGCAAGATTTAGGGGAGAATGACTGTGTTGACATTTATTAGCTTTTAAACTATCTAGTTTTATTTTGATAGTGCTGCATTAGGCTAATTGTTGCTTGAAAATGTATAAATCATGCTAACAGTAATTCTGAACAGACATGATCAAGCCAAAAATTTGGAGAGGAGGGAGAGAGTGTTATTTTAAAAGGAAATTCAAATTACTACCCATAGTCATATTAGTTTACTATTAATAAACATATAACACAAAGTAAACTCTTAATAATAAATTTGGAAGCTCTAACAGTCTAGATTCTACTGAGTATCATTCACATATTAAAATAAAATTTAGAAACTGTACAGCTTACAACCTTTCCTTTATACAAATTTGTCTTGAAAGCTAAATAATAATCTAATGAATTTGGATGTCTGAGGATAAAATGCCATCACATCCTCTTCTCCCTCCCAACCCTGCTTGCCTAACCTTCAAATCTGGATAAACGTAATTCAAGAGTTGTTTAGTCATGAATCTGACACATTAAACAGATTTATAGATGCATTAGGGATTTAAAAATCTGATTCTCAGTTCTTTAAACATCCCAATAAGCTATCTTAAAGATATTAAAGTTTACTCTGTAGACTAAGGAAGTATTGTAGGTTGTGTTTTGGGAGCCTGAAAGGTACAGAGAGTTTCAGAGCATTTCTGTTCTCCATTAAGGAACATGTGGTTTGTTTTCCCAAGAAGATGTGAGAGAGGATGATGGAGAACGTCGTAAGAAGGAGATTTTTTTTCTAAGTATAATTCTTCTCATCTATTAATACAATATTTGTATTTAAAATTTTTTAAATGAAATCTTAATGTTGGTGCATATACTGTTTTTTACCAGCTTACATTTTCATTCCAATAATGCTCTTATATTTGAATGCATATAAATTGACATTGAAGCTAACCCTTTAGCTTAATTGTCTATGCTACTCTCAATTAAAACATTTGGGAAAGTCTCACAGTAGTGACTACTTTCTAAATTTTTTTTAAAAAATTGTGAAAAAAAATCCCAAACATCCCCAAATGAATCTTTTACATATATTCAGATTTCTTAAAGAAGGGCACACCTGTAAAGAGTCACCTATTTGAACTAGCAGTTTTGTTTATCTACTTGACTTGTTAAAATGCTGAACTTTGAAACTGTGCTATCAAATTTGAGAGCTAATTCTGTGGACTCTTTGGAACATAGGTGAGAATGTTCTTCGTGGTCTCTGTGTCTTCCACTTCTGTCCCTTCCTCCACTACCAATTTGTTTCCTTAACTTCTGGGTTTCTGCTTTGTCCTGATTTTCTTCCATATAGCTCTCTACTGTTTGAGAGAGCCAGGTGTGCACCTGCCTGTGTGGGGATCCACAGGGACACTTTCTTACATATTCAAAATAAAGTCAGTACATAGCTACAGTCTGCCCTTCACCCTAGTGAAAGCGAATAACTTGAACTTTGTGTTACTATTTGTTTCAATTAAACCCATGATTATAATAGAGCAATTAAAGCCATCCCTCTCTGTTCACCACACAAAGACTTCCGGGACTGCCTTCTTCATGCAAGTCAACATCGCCACATTCTCTGTCTGCTTCTTGGGTTTTTCCATCATCTGGACTCAGCAACCACTTTGGTCTATTCCTTCAGCTAGGACAGCAGAGCCATGGCAGCATTTCACAGGATAAGCCGTTGGGGTCTGGATCTAATTGAGGAGGATGTGCCTGGGGCCACCATGCCCAAACATGGATACAAGAAAGATCTTGTGTTCTAGCCAGTTTGACCCAGGAAACTGATGTCAGGGAAGCCATGTGATTCATTCAGAGACTTATAAAAAGTAATAAACAAAGAAGAAAACAGGGAACATGGAAAGCACACAGACTGAATCAGTTAAGAGGCACTAAATCTGAAGGAAAATATGAATGGGGCTAGATTTTCCCCAGAGCAGTGCAGACTATTGGCATCCTACCAGTGGTAGGTGTACCCTGGGAGTAATTCTATTTATTTTGGTGGCTCAGCCATTATTCCTCCCTGGGAGAATCCCTTTCTAGTATATCATTATCTTTTGAGAGATATCTTTCATTGTCCCAAGATACAAACCTTGATTTTCCATTATTTCCAGTTCACACTGAAAGTGTCTGGATCAAAACTTTATCTTTGGCTTCAAGTCTTTTTTGGCATCCTAGCAATAATCCACTAGTGCTTCTGGAATTTAACTCCGGAGAGGACTTATGTGATAAACACTGAGAGTGATGGAATGAAATAAAGGCAACATTCAGTGAATATCAAGGGAAAGGCACGCACGATGCACTGGGTTATCTCATCTGATGGGCACTGCCTTCAAAGGAGGTGATACATCCCATTATAGAGGGGAGGAAGCCAAGGCTAATTCCTCCCTCATCCTTCACCATTGATCTTTATTACTGACAACTAGCTTAAAAACCTGAATCTTGGGATCTAAGCCATGCCCTCTTACTGTTTTGGCTGAAGCTGTCCCAATTCTCTGTCCCCCACCAGCACTGCCATCCTGATATGCCCCACAGCTTCTTCTCCTGCTTAACCCTTTTCCTCTCACACCTCTCCTCCCCTGGAGGCTGGGTACAAACCAGGTCTCCCCTTACTCAGCTATTTTTCCCCTCCTTAACACCTCCCACCAGACTGTACCTTCAAATCTTCCAGTCCCCTCTTCCTCATTTCCTCCCTTAAGAAACACCCAAACACGAATATAATCAAACTCAGATGGAAAAACTCGCCTTTTGCTTCTTTCTGCAGGTTTTCTCTTGGCATCAGAAAACCTGCATTTATTTGCACTGTCACTAAATAACCCAGAAACTGAGCCAGAATTCCTCTGCCTCCTACGCCCACCTCCCCACCCTGGTCTCCTCTGCCCCTCCCTTCTCACACCTCCCCATTTCCTCTGTCTGGACGGACTGGATATGGCCTGTTTGGAAACTGTGAGCCTGCATCCTACAGCCCTCTCAGAGGCTTTTATCCTGCCATCTGTGTGTGTGTGTGTGTGTGTGTGTGTGTGTGTGTGTATCAAATGTTGCATTTTATTTTGTTGTCTTTTTTTTTCCTTTGGCAAGAGATGGTTGCTTTCCAACTTCAAAGTTTTTTTTTTGAGAATAAACTTCTTACAAGAGTTCTTGTTGTTTTTAAGTAGTGAGATCTGTCTGTGCTGGGGCCAATAAAGAGGTTCTTTTGTGGAAGCTGGGATTGTGAGCCCTAGGACAAGCTGAGACATCATCTCATCCAAACATCCTCATTTGACAGAGGAGAAAAATAAAGTGTAAAGAGATCGATTGAATCACTAAAGTCCCATTGACTGTTGAAGACAGGGCTAGAGCCAGAGGGCAGGTCTCCTGACCTCTCATCCACCAAGATTTTGTTGGGATCTTGTCATTTCACAAACAAGCCCTGCATTTTGAAGTTGCATGCTGGCTCTCAAAATAGATGCCTGTTACTATGCTGAGCAGTTGCCCATGGCCACTGTGGGGCTCCTGCATTCTGTTGTGTTGGTTGTGTGTGATTCACAGGTCGCTGGCAACCACCCAGCCCTGGACATCCCTGACACCTTCAATGTGCTACAGGGTCTCCCTGCATTTCCAGGAAGAAGGTGCCTCCTGCTCTTTCTTGCACATTAAATCTGGCAGCACCAGACAGAATCACATGATTTGTAAGGTCCTCCTTTCATGTCCCCCTACCCTTTGGGACTGCCTGTCTCAAACTTCTCCTTCTTTCCTTCTGATGTTTGGGACCTATATCTCTTCTTTTGGTGTCTTAGTCCTTACCATTCCTCCCATCTCACTGGGTACTCCACCTAGGCTGCCCTATATTCTTTTAAAATGTATTCATACTTTCTTTTTAAACCAGATAAAAATTTTCCTATGATTAAAAATATAAGCAGTAAAAACAATAATAATGCTAATTTCCTCCCATTCACCCCAGACTCCAAGTCCCCTTCCCACCCTCAGTTAACACCTGCACTCTGTTCTGCATCTTTCTCTGTCTACTTTGTTCCTTTTTAGCACATCCAGCTCTGATTATTTTTGAGATAGCTATAGTGCTCCATTATATTCCGTAATGTATTTTACCGGTTTCTGGACGTGTTTATTGCTTCTAGGGTTTTGCTGTTACAAACAAGCCATAGCCCACATTCTGAACCTCACCCACCACCAATTCCCCCTTCCCAAATCAGCTATAAACTTGTATATTCTATCTGCTGTAGATCTGGGAGCGGATGTCCTACGTACGTAACAGCTAAATTAGCTAATAAAATTAGTCCTTACAGGCAGAGTATTAGTGAGCTCTTCCTTCCTCTCAGGGTCAAATACATCCATTTTAAGAGAGATCACTTGCATAAAAGTTCTTAAAACAGCTCTCTTCCATCTCTCTTCAGTGCTCTTTGGAATAAAAAGGATATAAGTCATGAACAAGTCATACTTTTCACCCCAAACCAGGCAAAATTAATCCAGACATTAAAAATCAGAAAACACTTTTCCCAGTTAGTTTGTGGGGTGCGTTATCACTGGTAGGAGCAATAAAAAAGGCTTTTAGGATCTGAGATTGTTCTATTTCATGACCTGCGGGCTTGCCTCATGGATATATTCACTTTGTGATAATCCACTGAATTACACACTTAGGTTTTGTGCATTTTTGTACTTCATTAAAAACTTTACATTAAAATATAAGGCTGAAGAATCATCAGGTTGCCCACGTAACTATAATTCCCCCGTCATTTTTAAGTGATGCTGCTAGAAATGTATGCAGAAAGGAGAGATTTGGGAATATCAAGTGATATACCCTGGTAATTCCAGTTCTGTCCCTGGTGAATCCTATTGTGTGCACAAGCATGATTTAAACCCCCGTGGTGCTGAGAGCTGTATTTTATAGTATATGATTACCTAGCTTATCGTGTCTGATACAATGTCTTCCTCTCCCAACATACCGACAGCACGTTGCTTGCACTCTTGCATATTGCTTCCTTTGTTCTGTTTTGTGGAACAGTTGACTGTGCAGCTGTCTTCTCTCAACAAAAGTGTGGGCTTCTTGAGGGCAGAAGACACTGTTTTTTCTTTCCTATAGTCATTCTGTCTCAGCATGGAGCTTTTCACCTGATGGGATCATGTCTCAATTAATGCTCGGTTCATACTGAGGACAGGGAGTGTTTACATTCTTTGCGGATCTATTTTTATGTGTGTATTTTAATTAAAAGTGAATGGGAGGTTTGAACTCTTCTCATTCTTCTTCAAAAATACATACATCTAGGGAGGAAGCGCGAGGAGGTCATTCCTGGGGGTTCTAGTCAGGTTGCAGTTCTTGAACTGGGCAGTAGTTAACACAAGTGTGCTCACTTTGCTATAACTCATCCATTGGCACACTTCTTAACTGTGTACTTCTCTTTATATGTGGTACATCTATGGAAACATGTCATCTGTATGTATATAAGATATAGTTCTTCTTTGATAAGACTGTTGGTGAGAGTTTGTGGAAAAAGGCTCATGTATGACTTGTGGGAAGACTGCACACAAGCATTGTACAATCTCCTTGGGAGGAAATGTGGCCAAATGTATCAAAATGAAAAGCTATTTACCCTTTGGCTGAGCAATGGCTGGTCTAGAAATGTACCTTACAGTATTGTAACATGTGCGAACTGTTATCCATTCAAGGTCATTCACTACAATATTTCCTATAATAATAAAATTGGAAACAGCAGAAGAAAGAACAAATAGATTGTTGTACATCCTGCAACAGAATATTATTCAGCAGTTAGTAAGAGGGAGGCGGATCTGTACCTGATGATTTGGAAGGATCTTCAGGTTAAAAAGCATGTACAAGACGGTCCTGTTTGTGTTAAGCATATATATCTTGGCTCGTATGGTCATAGATTACCTCTAGAAGGATACACAAGAAACTGGTAATAGTGGTTACTTCTGAGACAGGAAGGGGTAAAAGGAAACATTTTTCACTCTACATCCTGCTTGGTGCACATTTCAAATTTTATATGTACATTCAAATCTATTCAAAAATTAATTAAATCCAAAGCTGCTTATTTGAAGCTGTCTTTTTCTCACCCTCATTTAGGGACTCCCTAAACATTCTAAAATTGGTAAGTTTGCCTTTACTTTCTTTTAACAGCCTCCAGATCCTTTCTGTGGAGCACAGGTCATACTCTTCCATGATACTGAGCAAAGCAGGCAGGTCACTCTTCTAATGGTGACCTTTACTAATTGAGTTCAGACCTCAAGGGAATCTGAACAGATTTTTTTATAATGAAACATTCAAAGCCTCTTTGCCCTCTTTAGTTCCCCTCCTTCCACAGAGCAAGAAGAGAGTGAAAGACAAGTGTTCCATTTGTCTTTAATCAGATTTACAAGTGCAGTAAACTGGTTGTCAAACCGGAAGAAGAGAGAACCATGGGGGATGTGATTTGACTGGAGAAGGAAGGGAGTAAGTCTGGTCTAATGTGTGCCCTAGATTTGTAACAAGCAAATTTCACGAAGTAAGGTCTTATCTCAATGGCCTGAGGACCCAGGGCCTTTGGAGGCACTCAAAAGTAAAACAGAACAATATAATCAAAGATAATCCTTGCAGAGAAGAAACAGAGTCTCTGAAGAAACCAAGCCAGCTTCCCAGTTGCCAAGGGCCATCTGCAGAAGATGGAAGGGAGTCCTGGGGCCAGGGGTGAGGTGGTATGGGCTCAAGTTGAGGATGTCAGCAAGAAGGCTGAAACTCAGGGTTGCAAAATTTGCAGTGAACAATTTGTACAGGTGTCTTAAGAGGCATATTTGGAGCAAAAATGGCTTGGATTAAATGGTGCTGTTTTATTAGATAATAAAGGGAAAGTAAACCCTGGAACTTACCAATGATTTCATCCAGCCCCTTCATTTTTGCCAAGACACTCTATAGGCAGAGCCCAGTATTAAACACCCTAATCTCATGATTCTTGGTCCACTGCTGTGTCTGCTCTCCACCTGTCATCTCCAAAGTCTGGATTCTGGAACCAGACCACCTGGATTCAATCAAGCTCTGTCTCTTGGGAGCTGCATGACTTGGGGCAGATTACTTAACTCTTCATGCTTCAGTTTCCCCATCTGTCAAACGGGGATAATACTAATAAAAGTAACTACCTGGTATGGTTGTTACTGGGATTATAAAGCCCTTCAGAGAGGGTCTGGTACACAGTAGGTGTTATATAACTGCTAGCCATAAGAATAATGGTTATTATTACTTCCAATTTCTACATCGGGGAAGATCATAGTAAGTGGGAAACAGCAGAACCAACAAGGAAGATATCTTAAAGGTAACAGTTGCTTGGTTCTGGGTGCCACCTTAGGTCTGATATAAGAAATCCCTTTCTCATAAAGAGTTATCCAGCAACTTCTGGGCTGGTGGTGAGGTAGACCTCTCTGCTACAGGTGGAGTTCAAGCCAAGGATGAGGAAGGCAGATTGCCGCATGGAATGGAGGCAGGGTCTAGATGACCCTCAGGGGCTCTGACAATCACTCCTAAGGGTCTACGATTCTGCTACCTTTGAGACTAGCAACCTTGGGGGCGGCCACATTGCCTGACTTCCAGACATCGGTTTGATATCACCGTGGAAGTGTCCAACTTTTCTCCTCCAGCTCCGTGTGCAGGGGCAAGCTCTTGTCACATCTAAGACTTAAAGAGACTCAGGTTGGAGTGGACTTTCAATTTGTTTCTGGACAGTTGCACACCTGAGAACACAACACAAAAGGGAACGTATTCTCAGCTTTGCTAACAAACCAGATCCGGCTCATTACAAACCCTCTAGCCAGAAGATACTTCATTCCCAAAACAGGAGTAGAAATCTTTAGGGGGCGTGGGGTGGAGTGAACTACATTGGTCGACATTGTTTCCTCTCGCTCTCCCAAATCCAGGTTAACAACGAAAGGCCACGATCCCAGGAGCTTCATTCGCTCTGCAAGGTCTGGCGGCCCAGCGCGAAGTGCCCCCCCCCCAGCCAGGGACCGCTGCTCGCCGCTCTGCGGGGTACTTCCTAGGGCCTTTGATCTTTCCCTAGGAACTGGCGTGGGCTGCATTTCCCTCTAGGTTTATTCCCTCTTGGTTTATTTATTGTGTCTGCTTTCTCTCCTCGCTGGCTTGAAGATCAGCACGGCCGTGTGCAACGGGACTTGAGTCCCCGGGTCTCCCCTCTCGCAGCGACAACTGGAAACCTGGCAACAGGAGCATTTTACTGAACCCTCGGGCAGCAAATCCGGAGGAGAAGGGGTCTTTTCCCGGCCACGGAGCCAATCTAGGAACCCTGGTCCCGGGATCAAGGGTTCAGGAACCCCGTCGGCCTCCAGACCCAGCTCGGCCGGCGCGCCCCGCCTCAGCCGGATCTTCCCAGTCCGCTAGCCCGCTAGCGCGCCTATCCTTCCCCCGACGCCAGGTTTAACCTGGAGCTTCATCTCCTCCCCTGGAGGGTCTCAAGTTGCCTTCCTCTGCCGGCAGGGCACCTAGCTCCCCGTGCCGGGCTCTAATCTCCACCCGGCGTTTCCAACAGAGTGGCCGGCTTCAGCTCTCCATCTGCGCGCCTTAAATCCCATTTATCTTCTTAGCGCCTTGGTCCCGGCTGGCCCCGCCCCCTCTTCTTCCTTACTTCCCCCACTTGCAAATCGCAGACCCTCCTTCCTCCCCCTATTACCCGCCTTCTCCCAAGTGTGGTGGACTTCTGGAGGTGTTGGGGAAAGTCCCCAAGCAGGGTGGAAGCGACCTAGAGGGGCGCGGCCGGAGGAGAGTATAGCCAGGGGAGGGGGAGGCGCCGCAAGATTTCAGGATTAGGACCAAGGCAGAGGGTCCTGCCCTGCACCCCTAGTGGTTGAAGTCGGCCCCTCCTAGCGCCCTGATCTAGGTCACCAGTCAGGAAGGGCTGCGCTGGGGGTCGCTATCGGGGTGATGGGCTGGCTGTCCCCAGAGGTGAGCGAAGAGTAAATTGTCTCAGGGCCTCCCGTCTCACTTGCACTCGATTGTAATTCCATCCCCGGGCCGGTCGAGCCTCCCTCCCTTGCGTGGCCAGCCGGTCCCTCCCCGTCGGCTTCCTTCGCCGCCCCCGCCCCCCCGCCCGAAAAGCCCTGCAGCTCGCAGCCGGCTTCACTCCCGCACGCCGACCTCCTGGCTGCTGTCCTGCCTCCTTGGACTCCTCCGTCGTTCTCGGGCCAGCTCCCTCAGCCTTTCGCCTCCTCACCCTGGTCAGGGGATCCGCGGGGGCTGCGTCCCCCAACGCCCCCCAGGAGACGCCCTTTCCCTGTGCTCCCAGGACTTCGTGAAACTTTGGAGGCGCCCGCGGTGAAATGGATTTAATCCGAGGCGTCTTGCTCCGGCTCTTGCTCCTAGCTTCCAGCCTTGGACCTGGAGTTGTGCCGCTCAGAGCAGCTCTCAGAAAACCAGGTAATGCGCTCAGTGCTCCCGGGGGCACCACGCCCGGAGCGCCCAGGTCCCAGTCCCAAGCGAGGACGCAAAGCGGGCAACGCACTGCCTCTCTCACCCCAGTTAAGCAGCACTTAACTGGATTCGTCTCTGCCCAGAGCTGAGAAAAGACGCGAACCTCGCCCTCCCCCTACCCGCCTCCCCAGCCCCAGCCGTTCCAGGGATACTTGTTTGTTAAACGGGTGATCTATTTACCAGACACAGTAGAGGTGGAGGGCTCTGTGTTTAACCACGGAGAGCTGAGATTGGGGGCAGCGATCATGCTGTCTCAATTACAGAGGATTGCAACTGTGCAAGAGAAGTCAAGCAGCTCCTCCTGTGTCTCTAAACATCTTACTGAATTCATATTGTCCAGAGCTCAGCCATTTCCTGTTATGTGTCTGAAGATTTGCCTGGTGTACCCTATGCCCGTCTCCAGTCCTTCCCACGCACTAGGTAGGGATGTGGCCTCTTCTGCTGGATCCCCTTCCACTCTGGGGCCGTTTTCTCAGAAAAGAGCGCCCAACGAGTCAATTCTTTACCATGTTTTAGAGCTGCAGTCTTTGCTCTGAGATTTAAACAAAGATGTATGGCATTGCAGGCTATTGCAATGAACTGCAAAGAACTTGAAACACAGTTACTTGCATTTCCTTTAGTTGTACAGGTAGAAAGTCTTCGTGTGTTTTCTTCTACTTGGCGGTTTGACCTGTGCTGTGAGATTATTCAAAGTAGACCTTCCTAAGCAAGAAAGTTCTAAACATTGTCTCTCGAATAATGATTTTTATTCTTCTTTGGGGAGACTATATTTAGAATTCTGAAAAATCTGTTTTTTCTTAGTTTACTTTGTAAGCGAGGTTGTCTTATGGGATTAATTATATTTTATGAACAATGGAAAACAATATAACTTTATTTGAATGCAGACTGCAAAACTTTGCAGAAAGCGCAGTTTGTCTTCACAAATGTTTCTATACGAAAGAGACAAACCGGGGAAAATATATCAGAGGGCAAAGAAAATAATCTTGGCAGGTTCCCATATGGCTGCTTAAATATTTTCGCTGTTCAAGGATCTCTCCATTTGGAAATATGACTTGTTGCCTCTCAGCTCTGGCAGAGCCTTCACCCTTCAAGCTGTATCTGTTACACCTGTGCCTTGCTACCTGCCTTGAAATTTATGGTCATTATTATAATCTGAGTCACGCTTAAATTATGAGCTGTCCTGTTCCCACTGATAATTCATTTTGGGGAAAATAGCAGCAGTTCAAGATGATATTATATAAAGTTGTTTCTTTTCCTACGTGTACACAAACACTCATCTTCCAGGATTTCAATGAAGGGCTTCTAAGATAGCTACATCACATTGCATTCTGTGGGTTTATGCACATAGAACCATCTAGTCATAATTTTGAACAATGAATAGGTACCTCTGTAGTTCTTAAGTGTGAGCAGTGTATGTCATGTTCTTTTAAGGATAGATTTCAATTCATTTAAGCAGAATTTTTTAATAAGTATTTCACAAAAGCCTGCTGTGTAAAACTGCTCATATGGTTTACCATATTTCCTTTCTTATTTTTCATAGTTCCTCTCCTAAAAATATTTCCTACCTGGTTCATCCAGGGTCTGAGTCTGTTATTTATGCCATGAATATGCCATGTTGGTCTCTTTGGTTTTATTTGAAGTATAGATAGCGTTTTGATAGTGGGAGCTCTACATTTAAAGTATTTTGGCACATTAAATATATCAAATTTGAGGTGGAAGGAGTGTTTGGACTAGGTTCAGCCTAGAAGAGTTTTTCATTACTTTATAATTTTATCCAGACACTGGCTTTCAGGTTGGAAAGCTGCTCAGATTAAAATGACAGCTACTTCATAAACTTCGGGGGAAAATTTCCTCCTGGGCTCATTTACATCCCTTGGAAAGACTAGTTTTTGATCCGGAAAATTGGTCCAGATTAAAAACTGAATGTGCTTCACTTGGCTCAGATGTGAACAGCAACCAGCTAATTTATAATCTTCCCCAGACACCAGCAAATCCTGCTAGTATCCATGTGGGAGTTTCTCTGTACCTTGTTTCCTCAATTGAAATCAGTGTGTGTGCAGTACTTTGAAGGTAGCATGACTACCAGCTAAGCTGTCCTGGAACAGTCCTGTTTTATTTGGTCGACCCTGTCTTTCTCCTCACACTCCTAAATCTACTTTTGACCAGTACAGCCTTGCTGGCAAAGACTTGGATTCAAAATCTACCTGAAAATTGCCCATCCCCACTGCCTCTGGTGAGAAAAAATCAAGTAGCTGCTTCAATTATGAGTCTCATTTGGATCCGACATAGGCAACTTTCCCTCCACCCCAGGTTGCTATTCTTCTGTCACTGAGCATTAATAAAGAAACCTCTGCATTTGCTGAGACTCACAAGAAAATGACAGTTTTCAAATTAAGTCAAATTAAATAATAGCCATTTAAATGAACTTATTTACAAAACAGAAATAGACTTACAGACATAAAAACCTAACTTATGGTTACCAAAGGGGAAAGGAAGCAGGGAGGGATAAATTAGGAGTTTAAGATTAACAGATATACACTATTATATATAAAATAGATAAACAATAAGGACCTATTGTATAGCACAGGGAACTATATTCAATATCTTATAATAACCAATAATGGAAAAGAATCTGAAAAAGAATATATATATATAATATGTATATATATTCATATATATATCTGAATCACTTAGCTGTACATCTGAAACTAACAACATTGTAAGTCAACTATACTTCAATAAAAAATAATAAAATAATAATAATAAACACTAATTAAGTGCATACTAAACTGTTCTAAGTACTGGACACATACTGATTTATTTAATCAACCCAACAGTTCTGTGAGATGAGTACCGTTATTACTCCTGTTTAACTGAAGAGGAAATTGCAGCTTAGAGAGATAAAATATCTCACCCAGGGCCACACAATAACAAGTGGGGGAATGGGCATTCGGGCTCTGATATTCAAGACCGAAAAGGAGTCCTTAGCAGCCTGATAGCCAAACTGCAGCCTGTCAGTGGGTGCATCTTCCTCCTGGATGAACGGGGTGGGGGGGGTGGGGGGGTGGTTCCATGGGGCACCCGAATTCACATCATAGACCTGGGAGGAAGTGGAAGCCCTTGTTTTACAGCTGTGCTGAGTGTGGTGAAGGGACCTGCCTGAGTTAACATCGGAAGCTGAGCTGGGACTAGTACCCAGACGGTCTTGAGTGGTTTCTGGCACTTCCCTTACCCAGAGTCTCACCAGGAAGTGCAGGGAGGATGGTGGTGCCACTTATGTGGAGCCAGAGGAAGGGAAAAGGGAATCCAGACACATCTGCCTGAACCAGCATGCAACAAGCCACACACGGTCCCCGAGGCAGATTGGTAGCTCATGGAGTTAGCTTAACTCTTCTGCTCCAGGAGGGGCTGGAGGGCTGCATGTGGGCCCAGTCTTTCCTCTGCCTGCCAGCTGCCTTCCCCAGGGTCAGTGGGACAAGGTCAGGTCAAGATTCAGAAGTCAAGGTTTTCCTTGGGGACTGGAGGTCCACAGTTATTTTGGGGGGAAATACAGGTTGCTAGTCTTTTTTCCTTTCCACTTTTCCCTCAGCATTTCTCTACCTGAAAAAGTGGACTAAACCGAAGGTCCAGGGAAAGGCGGAAAGAAAAATCAAACGCCTGGAGGAGCAGAGCAGAGTTAGCTCAGGGGCAGTGTGCCTCACTGGTTGATGGTGGGGAATACATACACCTCTAGGCGGTTTCTTCTGCTACTAGTGTGAAGCTGGATGGTTGAAGGGTCATCCTGTTCTACCTCTGCCACCCACCTGGAAGTTGTCTTGCTTTCCAGGGAAAACTGGGGCTCACCAAGGCCACCAGGGAGATGCATATATCTCCCCACCACATAGCCAGGGGTGTGCCCGCAGCCCAGGCACTGTAGCAGAAATTCTTCCCTCTGATCCTTCCTTCCGTCCGCCCTCTCACCCTCCTGTTTGTTTCCAAATCATACCAAATCCTTATAAAGAAGCCCCTTTCTTTCTCTGTCTCTTTCCTTTGATTCTCTATGAGATTAAGGGACAGAGAGGTCAAGGTCAGGAGTAACTGTGTGTAACATGAAGCACTACTTTTTCTCTCAGAATGCTTTCTCATGGAAGAGTGACTTGGTCAGAAGGAACTGAATGGTGTTTTTTTTGGAGTTGTTGTTGTTTTTGCTTTTTGTTTCTTACCCTGAGCCCAGGGCTTTAGTAATCTTAGAATTCTTTTGGGAGTAGTTGTCCCTCTGTTCATAGCTCAAAAGTGGTCCAGTGACCCAGAGCTAAATTTCTGGAAAACTGGGACTCAGGTGTCTGAGGCAGAGGTGGGACCTCAGCTCCTGCAGGGTTATCCTGGGGAAATTCTGCCTTCTCCTGCCTCACCCACTCTGCAAGTGAGACTGTGATTTCTCTCAACGGACTAAATGTGTGATGTGATGTCTTAATTGCAACAGAGAATCTTTTGGGCTGGTCAAGACCCCTGCCACTTGTTTTGGTCACAGCATGTCAAGCTGCAGGTATTGGAAGTGCACCTGCTGTTTCAGGGGAAGAAAAAGGGGAAAGGTGAGGAGATACTGCAGAGTCTAAATGGCAGTTTGTAGGCGAAATCCCCCAAATCCATCTTGGATTCCATCGGTTGTGAAGCTCCATTTTGAAGGACCCCAAAGTGTGGCTTCAGCCTCCTGAAGTGAGCTGGAAAGCATTTGCCTCCTTGAAGAACCCCTGATCTCTTGGGATGGGGGACGGGGCCTGGAGGCAGGGAGAGACTCAGGTGGAAGTCAAATCAAATTGCTACCAGCAGAGGGCGCACTTTCCAGAGCTGGCTCAGAGCCCATCTCAGACCTCTGACCCAGGCAAGTCATTCCTGAACTTCTGTGAGGATAAGAATTCTTGGAGAGCATCCCAGACATCTGCTTTTTAAATAAGAACCTCGGGTCACTTGGTGCATGTGGTTCACAGGCCACACTTAGAGACATGAGCGAGGAGAAGTTGGGCTCCTCCCACTGCCTCTCGTCCCTCGGTACCCCCACTCCAGGTACTCTCTAGTGCCACTCGACAATCTCCACTTCCACATCATGCATCTGTATTTTAACCACAACAACCCGGGTGTTTAGACTCTTTGCAGGGTTTCCGAAGTTTGGCTTTGGGACTTGAGGTCTTCTGAAGGTCCCTGAAGGACGTCTTTTCTGAGGAAGTCCTCCTGCTCCTCACCCTCTTCCCCTAACCCTGTCATTGAGACATGGCTGCACACAGGAGGGACCCTGCATTAATAAGAAGCCGTTCTGAGCTGTGTACAACCAGCCCCTCCGCCCGCAATTCCCCCATACCCACTGCACCCCTACCTCCACGCAGCTCCTTTTCAGGCTGGTTTCTCCCGGCTGAGCAGGAGAGCTTGGGTGAAAGCACAGGCTTTGCTATCTGACAAATTTGGGTTCAAGTTCTGACACCTATTTTTTTATTAGTTACTTGGTGACACAGGGCAAGTTATATTAGCTCTGTAACCCTGGGTTTCCTTGTCTGAAAAATAGGGTAAGGAGGGGACCTGCCATTTAAGGATTAAATGAGGTAAAATAAAGGATGTACCAAGGCATTGAAAAGGGTTAGAAGCCTGAAGCTTGGAGGCAGTGTGTGTGAAATTGGGACTGTTTGATCTGGATGGGGTTAGGGAGGGTGGGGAGAGGAAAGAAAATGTGTATTTCCAGGCATCAGAATAATTAACACAGACACTTATGATTTCATGTACTTGTATCCTTTCTCATACATGTTAATGTATGATTGATAACATGATTTAATTTGTACTGAGTTGTGCAATTTTTGTTTTGGATAAATTGACAAGTCAGAAAGACTCTTTGGCCAACCACATGCCTTGATTTGGGGTTTGGAAATATGGCTTCCACTTTTGTGGTCTTGCTTGAGTGGATTCTTTTGAGTAAGAGTAACCTCAAGGGTGATGGATGATTTTTGCCTGGTAATTGTCATGTGGAGGTTTTACAGGGTTATGGGGTGGGGGGAGCCGCTGCCCCTGATAGAAAATTGCCCAGACTGACATGTGACTGGGAGTCTGGGACAATCCCCGTGAAGCTGGAGAGCTAAGAAATGGCTGGGGTTTGCTCATTGATCAGTAGATTGGAGTAATTAATGAGCCACTACCCGTGACATAGAAAGACAGAGAAGAGACCACCAGACTTCCTTGCCTCTTCTTTTTCCTATTTAATGATTCTTGCATTTCCACAGCTGTTAAAAAAAAAAAAGGTACCCCAGGTAACCCAGCCAGCTTATTTTAAGAATCAAAGGAAATAAAGCAGACTAGTGCTTTGAAAGAACTGAAGTGCTGCACAAAGACAGGATATTATTATCTGACAATGCTCACAGTAATTATTATTACCTTAACCAACCCAACCAACCAAGGGTACATGTGCTGAAGCCTTGATCTCTTTTCCAGTCTCTTCCTCCCCACTCCCCTAAAGACACTTGAAGATTCTTTCTTTGTCTGACTTTGCAAATCCTGAGCAATTTAAATCTTAACACTTGTGTTTGCTGACAGGGCACCCAAAATCCCAAATCAGATTTAAAGCAATGTTAATGCTATTTATTTTTCTTGGTGCAACAAGTTTATATTAGCCAGTCAATGGTTTATACTGTGCAAAAAGAGTTGTATCAGCAGGCACTTTTCTGTAACATCTGGGCAGTTGGAAACATAATACTTAAAAACAACCTGAGTTTAAAGCCTTCCTTGGGCAGATGGCTAATTTTATTGATCTAATCTTACACTTAGGAACAGGTCCCATGATCCTTTGCTGGTAATTCTTAGAGTGAGTAGAGACATAAATAAACCAGATGATGGCTGTGAATTAGATGCCTGTTTGTGTGTAATTTATTTTTTTAAATACTTCAGTATAAACAGTCATGGTGTGAATTAATTTAATCTCTACCCTAAAGGTGCTTAATTAACATTTTAAGTAATCCAGGATATTAGGCACCGCTCCAGCATGAGAGTTTACATCTATTTTAATCTCTTGGTGACTGTGTACTAGGGAAGAACAAATCTGACTCCATATTAGATCTGCTCTTTTAGCGCTAACCCTGTGCTCTGTTTCCTAGGCTTAGTCTTACTGGTTCTGTGCCTTTTGTTAAAGATTGTTGCCTGTAGCCTGAAATATAAGGATATCCCACTCTCAAGGCTCTGACTTGTAAGGATATAACACTTTTCCATTTATATAGAGATAAAAAGTTGCAGAACAGAGAATAACATTTGTCTTGTTGGAGGTTTATGAGAACATCACGACCTGACCTACATGGACAGCTGCAGGAACAAAGATTCTGACACCAAGAAGTTTGCAGCAACCAACCACTCCCCCTCCCCTTTTTAGTATGAAAGGAGCCTGAATTCTGACTTGGGTAAGATGATTCTGTAGGACATTGGTCCCCCATCTTCTCAGTCTGCTGGCTTTCTGAAAAAAGTTGTTATTCCTTGCCCCAGCACATCAGCTCCCGATTTATTGGCCTGTTGTAAGGCTAGCAAAACGAGTTTGGACCTGGTACCAGTTGTGCCATACCAGTGGTTAAAAATTTTGAACTTCACCTCTTTGCCGGCTGGTTAATTACCACTTGAAGAACTTTACTATGAAGTCCACTCTCAAAGGTCACTGGGAAAATACGTCAAGTGATGTTATCAAAAATCCAAGCTAGGGGATTTGTTAATAAGCATAAACTATGTTAGAGATAATGTTTTCCTTGCTGAAATATGTGATTGGCTAAAAAGATTGTACATGTCCCTCTATTTTTGCATGGACAAAGAGTAACAATCCAGCAAGCCCAACAGTCAGGCTGTTCTGGCGTTGGGCCAGAGCTCCATTCAATCTTGTATCTTCCTCACTTCACAGTAGACTCATTTGCCTGGTCCCCCTAGATGATTTGCTGATCCTGCCATTAGAATACTGATGTATCTGCCTCAGCAAGGTGCTTGCTGCATAACAAACAACTCCAAATCTCCGTGGCTTGACATAAAATTTATTTTCCACTTACTCCAAGTCCAAAGGGAATGTTCCTTGTTGGGTGGCTCTCTTGGGCTGCCCTCCTCCATACCGCGACCTGAATACCTGAGTCATGTATCTTTAATACCTCCATCTTGTAATGTCACCATCTTTAAAAGAGGCCTCCCAGGTGTCATGGAAGGTAAAGGGAAAGAAGGCTTGTGTGAGAGACGTGTATGTGCCAGGCCAGAACACCATCACAGGCCCCCAACCCAACTGTAAGGAGACCGGGAAATGTAGTTCAGATGTGGTGGACTGGCGCTGACATAGTCCTTTGGCATTCCTAAAAGGACAATCAGGGATGTAAGAAGAGTAAGTTATTTGAGAATTTTTGTGACTTCTTGGCCATGAGTATGTGTATATGGGGCAGAATTTGGCCTGGAATTTGCTTTCATTGTCATGTCCAACCTGGTAGAAGAGCAGAGAGTATCTTTACTTGTTATACAGGCTACCATGATTTAATAAAAGATCCTAAAAGCAAAGTAGTCAAATTGACTTAGATCAGTTTGCAGTAGCATCCAAAAACAGGTTTATGTGACTATATGCTATTTGTTGCTATGTATTTCCTACGTTTTACAAAAAGTAAAATTAATCCCTTTTAGAAAGTAAAATCACTACCCAGTGTGTTAAATCGAGTGAGTTTTTAAGGCACATCAACTAGAACTCCAGTTTTTTTTTTTTTTTGCCACAGTTTTCTAGAGGCTCCTTCTATTTGTGTCCCATAACAAAAAGGACTATTCATGGTAGAATAATTTATTCAGTGAGAGTTGCATCTTAAAATATAAAAATCATTTTTTAGACACCACAGCCTGCTTTGATGGGGATGGAGATGGTGTGGACTGACTCCCAACAAAAATCAGTCGATACATTTTGTTGAACCACTGCACTTTTTCAGGCACCTGATCTCATTAGATCTTGAAACCATTGCTGCACTGGGAAGTCAAGAGTGGATGACTTAGCAAAGAGGAAACAGGCACAGCCAGGGCATGAACCCAGGTGGACAACCCCTAGCCCTTGATGCTTCCCATGAACCAGAGGTGTTCATGCAGCTCATGGACACCAACATGATCACTGTGATGTGCCTGAGTGCAGCTCTGCAGCCAGGAGGGACCTTGCCAACAAAGCTCTCCACCCTTTACCTGCAGAGGCTCCATGCATGTCATGGGACACTCTGTACAATGAACTGGTACTGCTTTCAGTCATATTCCTAACTGGTTGGTGTGTATTTTGCAAAACATGTGATGACTGAGGGGCTGTCTGTAAATGAGAAGTAGCTGTAGTGGCTGGAGGATAGCTCCAGAATCCTCCCAGTGTCTCCCACAGAGGATCTTTTTGGTATTTCAGGGATGCCCAGGAGGCTCAGCCTGGCTTTCTTCCACATTCCTCCAAGTTTTCCATTCCTCTACTATTTAGCCATCTTCTTTACTGGCAAATGGTATTTGCTAGACCTTCAGTGTGGTGTACTTCAAGGTTTAGCATTCAAGGCTTTCTGTGAGTTTCTTATGCATCTCTTTGATGTTCTAGGAGCGCTTAATGGGTGTAGTTAAACAAGTAAAAAACAAGTAAACTGTTAGGTCAGAAAAAGAAGCCTTCCTTTGATAGATGTTTTGCAGTAATTGATGGGCTTTGGCCACAACCTACACACATAACACACATCCCTTCAGCTTGGAGGAATTGTAACAAGAATCCAATCAAACAGACCTGGGTTCGAATCCTAGCTTTGAAATTGATGGCTGTCTGATCCCAGACAGAGTCCTTAATCTCTTTAAGCCTTAGATTTCCGCTTGAAATTTAAGGCTCATACTGCCTACCACCAGGGTTTTATCTGATAAATCAATGAGATAATATGATGACTGGAAATGTACCTAGGAGGGTACTTAAATATTTGGTACATAACGGGCACTTCAAAGTTAGCAATATTAATTAAGTTCATTGTGCTTTATAGAGTTTATATAGTGGTAGAGACGGTACTTTTTCCATATTTGATATAACCCCAAATATTGACAACATTGACACAAATGTATAATTGAGCTTAGGCTCCTAGGAAAAATGGAATTGAAAGGAATTTCATATTCTAGATTTTTGGTGTTTATGTCATCAAATCATGACTTTTGGTGTCTAGATCAGTCATAAAGTTTATGTTATTGATGAAAGATCTAGAATCAGCTTAGAGTTTAATAAAAATAGCTAACATTCATTTTGGATTCTGTATAAAACCAAGAAGAAGGAATCAAGATCATGAATCAAGATTATATACAGCTACTGCAGTAGCGTTAGATTTCACATAGTGGCTGTCTGGTTCCTTACCCCCAAAAGAGGTTATTTGCAGTTAGAATATAAAAAAAAGTTTCCTTAGCTACCTTCTTCACTGAGGTATTAAGAGAATAAATATAAAAGTTGCTATTTCTATGGTGTCTCCTCTCTCCCCATTTGAGTCAGCCATACTCTTTGCCAGAATAATCTTTCTAAAATACAGTTCTAATCCTGTCACTCTTGTATTTAATATTTTTTTCTGGCTCCCTGCTGCCTTCCAAACTCTAAATCTGAGCATCCAAGGTCTATCACAGGATAGCCCCCACTTACTTTTCCTGTCTTCTCACTGAATACACAATCTGTATTCCAACCAAGCTCGGTTATTTGCTATTCGGTAGACCTCCTCATTGCTTCCTAGGGCTGAACCTGTCCACATGTTGATCTGCCCCCATGGAATGTCCTTCCCTCATCTCTGCCCAAGGGAATGCAGTGACATTTCCAAGCACATTGTCCCTGTTCTCTGTGGTCTTCATGGACCCTTCTAGCCAGAAGTCCTCTCTCCTTTCTCCCATTCTTCCTTGTATTATGTTTTTGGAATACCTGACACATGCCTTCTATTAGATCTGTAATTTTGTCAAAGAAGCACTGTTGTCCCCACTTCTGTGTCCCCTCCATCGCCTGGTGGAGCGTCTTGCATGCGGGTGGCCTTTCCCAGATAGCTGTGCAGTGGAAAACGATGGCCTCATTTTGGGCAAATACATTTTAACGTTGCATGATTAATTTGATTATGTTCCCAGCTCCCGAATTCATTTCCTTTCTCCATCACAATGCAGAAAGGTGTCACTTCTATGTGCCAACATTTTTCCTCAACCTGAGTCGATATTTGAAAACCCACACTGCAGTATGATTTAGAGAAGGAAATGGCCCAGGAGTCAGTCTGCAGCAGTATGTAATTTAAATCCCATCTCTGTGCTGCCAGAAGCTATCCGAATTGTGGGTTTTTAAGGAGGGTCTGATTGAGTCCATACAATGAAATATGTCATTTTTGATACCCAGAGAAGAGATGGAGTTTGAAGTAACATGTGGGGCTGTCTCAGACCTGCTTTTTATCATGTTTTGGGAGGTTAGGAAGCAAAGGCAATAATACTGTTTACTCATACATCAAAAGATAGTGGGGGAGGAGGAGTTAAAACAGTCCAGTGTTCAGTTCCCCTCCACCCTCCATCTGTCTTTGAAACCAAAGGAAAATGAGACTTGTGTGGGAATGGCATTGGCGGTGTGATTGAAAAGGTCAGGTTGCAGAAGGGATAAAGCCTGTCCGTCTCTCGTAAGGAGATCTGTCTGTGAGGTCAGGAGGAAAACCGTACTCAAGTTCTTCAACAGTCTTCTTCAGTTTTATTGTGCTGACCCTGGCTTGCTTGAGAAGATCAATTCTGTAATCCCTGGAAAGTAAAGCAGCCAAAAGTAGAGTGTTTACACAGGTTTTTCTAGTCTTTGTTTTGTAAGGACTATCATGCCTGATAAAATGCATGCCCCTGGGTGGCCCAATTGAAAGCAGCCGATTGACTGACCCATTTCATCAACTGGTTTCTTGATATATACATATATACATAAATACTATATATATAAAGTAGAACTGGAAAATATGCAGTGTTGTAGTAGCAATTAAAAATGAACAAAGTCAATGACATGATGCTGAAATATTTAAGGAGAAGTGTACTGATGTCTGAAATTTACTTTGAGATACATCAAAAATCAGCTTCATTGATGGAGACAGGGAAAGATTGTTGACACATGTGTGATAAAGCAAGTACAGTGTAATGTTTATGGCAGAAAGCATGGGGTGATTATCCACGTGTTCACTCTAAAACTCACTTTTCTGTAATGGGTAATTATTTTCAAAGCAAAGTGAGAGTAGAGATGAACCTGAGTATCAAGGAAACAAATGAAATGACCACAAAGTTTTTACCATAAAGAGTGAGGTTCCAACATATTCTGCTCTGTGCCTAAATAATGGCTGCAAGTTTTCTACTTTTGTGCTCCTCCTCCACTCCTCACTCTGCTCTGCTCTGCCCTGCTCCTTGCTACCTGGGGCTGGCCTTACTGCATCACCCAGACTGCTTTGCCCTTTGGCTTTTTTGGGGTCCAGCTCATGGGAGGCATCAGAAGGAGATCAGAAAAGGGCAGGGGAGACTCTGGTGTGCTTCTCCCCCGATTCCTTCCTGCTTTGGTGCCGCTTTGCTGGCAGCAGCTGCATTTCCCGAAAACCACATCTCCTGGCCCTCCGACGCTTCCGTCTCTGGCTGGCTTGCTCTGGGAGCAGCATTGTTTCCATTTATGCTTTCTGACTTGGGGGTACCGGCAGCATCTCCTGGCTGCTGGCCTCTGGGTGCATCAGTACCCCTAGCTGTTCCTCAGAGCTGCTCACACCTCTGTAAGTAGTCTTCTATTGAAATCTTTTTAAATTAAGTAAATTCTTCTTCCTGCTGGGATCCTGACTGATACTTTTGGTACCACTGCTTTGTGCTATGTGCCCTATTTCTACTGTTTTCCTCCTTAGATGTAACCATAAGGTTTTGATTTGTGTTTAGCTTGTATTCAGAACTCTCTGAGGATCAGGTCTGAGTTAGCTTAAGGATGCCTGCTGTAAATTCATGGAGTAACTCCAAGAGCAATAGAAACCTTGATCTTTTGAGAATGAGCTTGTCCTCTGGGCCCAAATCTGCTGGTTGCTTGGATAAGAGCACATTGAGACTGACCTATCCATTTCTGTGTGGTGTTGAGAAACGATCGCAGTGATGTCCAGGGCTCTCAGTAGAAATTCTAGGAACTCAGAGGTTTCTGGAACACATATGAAATAATTCTCCATCTCTTGAGAACGTCACCATGAACCCAGACTAACCTCTTATAACTCTAAGTGAATTTGACCTAAAGGGAACGACCACAGAAACGTGGGCTTTCCTTCTATGTCTCTTAGGTTTGTTGCTGATTTTTATGCTCATGTTTTTTCAATTCTGTTCTGACTTCTTGGCTATAAATCTCTTGTACCTGATATTCCACTGATTAGTAGAGTTGAAAATGCTCATTATTCAAACTTTAGAGAATTAATTATGTTACACCCTTTGTCTTCGTTTGGATTCCCCAGCAACAGACCATAGAATAAAGACTTGAATCAAAATAGTTTATTTGAATGTAAAACAAAACAAAACAAAACAGAACAACAACAACAACAACAACAACATCAACAACAACAACAAAAACAGGAGAGTGGGGAAGTGAGATAAGGAGAAGGCAGTCAGTGAAGGATTCCTCATCAGGCGAATTACACTGTGGGCGAGGTCAGCTTAGACTCATGGGAAAATGGTATAGACCATGTGGCTCAGTTATCCTGCCTGAAGTTGAGAGAGCCAGGGTATTCACATCAATTCCATCCATCCCTGGGGAAGGTTCTGCTGAAGGGTGAATGTTAATTCTCCAACACTTATGCCTGCCAGACTTATGGACAGAGCAGTTTTCTGTGTCTTCTGAGAAAACTCTCAGGTGAAATTTACCAAGATAGGTAACTCACGTTGGTCAGCTCTGAAGTGGCAAGGCTTGAGGGTTTTCAGTTCTTTTACACCCGTAATCGACTAATCTTATTTGGAAACTCAAGACTGAATGTCATTTGCCGTTTTGTTGGACAACTCCACTCCACTCTCCAAGGGGGTTGTATGTTATGAAAAGAAGGCAAAAGATGTTTGGATGCTCCGAAGCTGAATCCTAGTTTTGAATCCCAACCCACGTCAAGATTTTCAGAGGGGAAAGATTTATATTACAGTATAAAATAAAGACTTAATTGCACCAGATCTCCAGTTGGAAATATTCAGGAAGGATGACCACTTGGATTTTAGATCCAAGAACTACCACCACCATCCCCTTGCCTACATAAAAAGCTTTATTCATTTGTGCTAATGGAAAAGGCCAGTAGAAATTCGAGTCTTCATCGCGTATGGTTATGCTGTAGTTTAGAACTTGAGTTTAGGTTGTTGATTGTTACAATAGGAAAGTACCCATGTTTACATTTAAAGGCATGCATTGTGCCTTCACAAAGCAATAATGATGGCTGACATTTATATAGTGCTTGCTATATGTGAGGCATACAGAGTAGCAGCACAGCCTCCTAAGGCATTATGGAATCCTAGAACTTTAGCACTAGAAGGGACCTTGGGTAACTGTCTAAACCTGTGTGGTCCAGTGAAGATAAGTCACATGCCTAAGGTCATGCATTTAGTTAGCAGCAGAATCAGCACTAGGACCCACGTCTTCTGATTCCTGACCTAGAGCTGTGTCTGCCAGACCCACCACCTCTGTGAGCATTCTGTTTTCATTGACTTGTCTTTTTCCTTTTGAATTTGGTCTTTCTTGTATGCTTAGAGGTAATGAACCCTCTGCCCAGGCTCCTAGGACAGTACCATGCTTGGAGAAACAATCTGTGAAAAGGTAACCCAGGCAAACTTGTCAGATCCTCGTGGTTTGCTCCAAAATACAAAGTCTGTGAGAAGCATCACCTTCTAAACCACAGAGACTTGCAGGTAGACAGGGGTATCAGGAGAAAGAAAACAGTACATTTGTACAGAATGAAAATTCCCATCTGAAATGATCTCCACAGCATGCTTTTAAGTGAATCCTTCAAGGGGAAATTGAGGGGAAATTTGTGTCATAAGACAGAGGCAGTGGCTTAGTTAATCACTTGGCTTGCTTCTCCTTGTTGGGGATAACCTTGAAGACTTAATCCACTATGGCAAAATTCCAAAATATTTTTAAAAAACACAATTACAGTCATACCTTGGAGAGTACCGCCTTATATGGAATTGATCCATTAGAGCCAAGGTTAATAATTTTTTTCTGTAAAGGGCCAGATAGTAAATATTTTATTTATTGGGTTTGCATTGCAACTACTCAGGTCTGCCACTGTAAAGCAAAAATAGCCATAGACAATATGTAAAGAAATTTACATGTATTTCAGTAAGACTGTTTCAATAAAACTTTATTTACAAAACAGGCTGAGGGCCACATTTTGCTGGAACCCTAGTCGGACTAAGCCTTCAGATAATACACATCCTCAGGTCTGCTACTTTCTTTTGTTTGCTCCCTCTGTGGTGACTGTATTCATTATTACCATCCTTGATGTCCTCTTTTCCTGCTGAACGTTTCTCCTTTCCTGGCAGATAGCTTGATTCAATTCTTGAACGCCAACAAAGATGGGGATATTAGAGCAAGTCCAAGGGAGTTAGCCTTAGATAGATGTGAGGGTCTTGCTCTATTGTAAATAACCCTGAGATAATCAAGTTATCACTCAATAAGCTCTCCATTTGATGTAGATAATGGACCATATATGACTATGTCCAAAATACACACACATAGAAAGCATTAGGGGCCCGACCCATATCCTAGAACCTCCATTCTGCTCATATTTCAAAATAATGACAATAGCTCTGTTTTAAAGGAAAAATAAGACTCAGTTGTTATCAAGAGTAACTATTCTTACATTATTAAAGTAGAAACTCTCCTATCCACTCCAATTCGGATTGGTCAGTTGACGGAAAGAGTCGGTTAAGGGGACAATTTAAATATAGATACAATTTATTTTCAGTTGAGAGAGAGCAATGGGTGATTTATTTGACAACATTTGGACATAGGGATAATGCTGCTGCTGCTTCTTCTCTTTTTTATTTTTTAACACGGACCCACTGATTGGAGCTCTTGGTCATTCTTCAAGCACGAATTGCAACAGTAGGGCATTATCTGGGTGCAGAAAATGCCCGGAATTTTCAGTCTTTTAGAGTTGCTGCAATTGTTGCTTAGAAAACACCTTTATTGTGTTATCCCAAAGCAGTCAACCTCATTTTTATAGAAACAGCTTTTTCTTATTGTATTTGTATTTCATCCATTTGCAGAGTGAAAGGTCATGTAATTAAAGTAACAACTGGGAACAATGCAAGTGACTCTCGGTAAGCACACCGCTCAGCGGTGGGGGAAGTGGATGCCCGAGGACCCTACAGAGAGTGGAGCCTTCCCAGCCCGAGCCTTCCAGGGGCGTTGGCTGCCGTCAGCATCAGTGCACTTTACAGACAGAATGGAGGCTGTTGGTTAATACAGGAAGTAACTTCGGTAGACTTTCTTTTGCTCACAGTGCTTTAAAAAGTTTTTTCCTTTTTTTTGGTCAAAACAGATTTCCTGCCCTCTTGTTCAAACTCATATTTTGCACAGGTAATTTCTTCACAGTAGGCTGTACACAAGCTTCTGCTAAACCCTGATGAAACTGCCAACTAACTTTGCCTTGATGGAGTTCAAATCAGTGAAATTCTTTTCAGTGAGTTGAATACCCTCTCAGTTGTCCATGAACCTGTGTCTTCTGTAATGACACATGTATGTAAAAAATACAATGATTAGTAAGCTATTTCAGAATTTAAAAAAATTTTTGAACATTCATATAGCTTTACTGCATGCCAAGTATTATTTCAGGTACTTAGAAATTATGTACTTTTATTCCTTTTAACATCCCTTTGATGCAAGTCTTATCCCATGATCATTTTTCAGATGAAAAGACTGAGGCAGAAAGAAGTTGAAGGGCACAGCTGGGCTTTGAGCAAGGCAATCTGAGCTTTCTTCTTAGCCATTTTTTCCTTGCCTCTCCAGGGCTGAAGTTGTCCTGCAGATGATGGGTTGGAAACTTGACCCAAAAGAGTACTCTGACACTCAAATCTTTTACATCTTACAGTTCACTCCAGTAAGCACAAATGATGGGTTCTCAGCAAAGTGTATTATGAAGTGTCAGCCTGGGATGTGTAGGGCAAGGACAGCTTCCCAAATCTCTAGTTCTTTAAGGAAGACACACTTGATGGCCATGGTAGACTTCCAGTCCAGAGGACGTCCTGCCAGGGTGTGAGAAGCCCAAAGTAGAAGTTTACCAAGCCTCTTTAATTCTCAGCCATGGACCCTGAAACTCCAGCATACTTAGATTTTTATGGATATAAAATTGCCATTAGAAAGCCGTATGGCTGGACTGAATATCCGAGCGCAGGGCGCTATGCCACCAGCGTCAACATGCTACACTTTATACAAATTGTAAAATTGTGGGAGATGTAACTCCAGAATAGTGACTTGGCACCTATGAAACATGACAAGTGTATGAACATGCTCAGTCAGTCATGTCTGATCTAAACAGACCGAGAAAGGGTTAAACACAGGAGGTCTGGCTAGAGCCAAACTCAGAGATCTGGCAAAGTGAGGACTCCACCAATGTATTAATTAAGTGGTTTTTGTTGCCTTCAGACAAGAAGTATCTATGAAGGCAAAGACAGAAATATGGGAGACTGACATTATGACGGTGGTAGTACATACGTATATGGGGCTTCAGAGTTGGCAAATTTGTCTCTATCACTAGTATTGCTCCTGGTGATAGATTTTGGAGTCAGAGCTGTTTTACAGTGCTGCCTCTTAGATTTGTGACTTTGTTCAAGTTCCTTAATTTTTCTGAACCTTGGGGTTTTTTTTTAACATGTAAAATAGGGATAAATCTTTTACCATTTGGAGTTCCATGAGTTAAATCTTATAATGTCTATGATGTGCCAAGCACAGGTCTAGTTTATAGTAGGTTCAATGACGAACACATCTCTTGACACAGAAAGAATCACAGCAGTGGCAGAACCTGACCCTACATCTTTTGACTCTTAGATCAGTCGTCTTTGCATTTTATCACACATTCTCTGGAGGCTGGCACATTTCTATTTCATAAACTATAAGACAAAGGAACCGTCCAGTCAGAATGGACACCCAACCGATCAGAAAAAAATGGGGTCAGTGCTCTGAGCTGAGATGCAGAGGTGAGTATCGCAGGGGAGTAGGGAGCAGTGACGAATGAACGTGCTTTTGCTAGTCATTTATTTATGATTATATATTCATTCATTTATTCAGCAGTTGTTTCTTTAGCAAGGACCATATGCCAGGTAGTGCTAACTGCTGGGAATAAAGTGAAGAAGAAATATAATCATTTCTCTAAAACTCATTAGCGCTTTGCAAAATTCCAGAGATATAATGATTCCGGTTGGAAATAGAAATTACTTAGCTTGTAATTTAACTATATTAGACTTAAATCATCTGATTACAGATTACAGAACTAATTATAAAGCTGAAAGGTACATAATGAACTGCTCTTCCAGTATAATTTCTTAATATAGACCTTTATTAATGTATTTTTATATAAATGGAAATTCAGTGCACAGGTTAGATGGTCTGAAGATTTAAAAAGAAACTGTTAAAGGTAAAACAGCTTAAATAAATGGTAGGGCTGTTTTATTATATTACTCAATTTTCTTGACATCTTCAAGCACTTTTAATATAATTAGTAAAATAGCTAAAACTTCTGGGGTTTTGAAAGGAAGATGGTCATTCTGAAAACTGGAAAATGAAAAAAACATGTGGCCAGGAAAGAAAAGACCTCCACTTTAATATGATTTATTATGCAAATTATTTTCATCTTCTGGTCAAATAGAAAGCCCTCATTTCACAATTGTACGTTAACTAGAAAAACTAAGTAATTCTGTAAAATGTTATAATAACAAAGAGTCTGATTAAGCAGTCCACATTGAAGTTTGCAAGTGGAATTTTGAGTTCCTGAGACTTTCGTCCACAAGCTGAGAAAATATAGGGCTTTTATCAATTCTTAGAGAAAAGTGGTGTTTTTTGGTTGCATAAGCTTAGGACAACCTAAATGCTATATTTTCTTGTGGTAAAACATTCTTAGACTATAAGAAGGAAAAAGATGACAAGTTTTTGCTTTATGTTCCTTACAAGTTACATAACTCTATTGTCTAGACAATAGCAAATTAACCACATTGTTGAGCAACCCCTCCTTTGGTTGTGTAGACCAGATGTGTTATTTCTTCAATAGTGGGGCAGTTCTGAGTCATAGGAAGAGCACTGAGTTATAAGGCAAGAACCCTGAATACAAGCCATCCCATCATCATGTCCTATATTTGGGTCCATGCAGGAAATACTAGGGAACCCCTTTATGGCTTATCCCACTATTAACTCTGGTTCCTGCTCTCTGTGGGGATGGGACAGAGGAAGGATTCTTTTGATGGTGTGAAGTAGAACCCCTTTAAGCTCATGTCTCATACAAACCAGCCTCTCCAAGATCCACTCTTCCTTAGACTTGTTTTTTTCTTTTATGATACAATCTTCCTTCCAGCTTCCTAAGCTTGAATCCCTGGAGTCATCTTCAAGTCCTTTTCTCTTCTCTCTTCCTTGCTGATTCTTCTTCCGTGGAAATTATTCTTTTATTTCTCTCCCCCTACACTCCAGTTTCTAGGCCTTATTTCAAACTGTTTTTACTCAAGGCTTGCAGTAGACTCGTAACTAACCTGCCTTCAGTCTTTGTGCCTCTTTCCCAACTGCATTAGTCAGGGTGAGCTAGGTTATGCTACAGTAACAAACAATCAGAAAATCTCAGTGGCTTAAAATAAGATTTACCTGTGATTTATGTTACATGGTCATCATAGATTCTAGGGGTTGATTCCCATAGCACTTCCCCTCAGTGATCCAAGCTCCACTTTTTAGAATTTCATCAGTTTTCCAAGGAGAAGGGGGAGCTGGATGACCTCACTGAAAATTAAATATTCTGTCCCAGCAATGACACACTAACTTCTGCTCACAGTCACTGGCCAGAACTAGTCACGTGGCAGAAATGTGGGGTCCTCTCATGTGCTTGCAACAAGTGGAGAAATGGTTATTGGGGAGCACTAGGGTGTGCACTGTTCCATCCTACAATGAAGTCCAGAATCTTCCACTGAAGACCAGGTCCTCCAGTGAAGGCCATTGGAGTCTCCTCAAAGCATTCCTTTACTTAAAACCTTTCAGCAATTCCTACTCTTTATCAGACAGCCAAGAATTCATGGATCGCTAACGTGTATTGAATAACCAGTATTTCTCAAGCACTTACTGTGTCAGGTACCCTGCTCCAGTCTTTAATCCATTATCTTACCTATTTTTTACAACAATTATTCAAGGAAGGCATTATTATCTCCATATGACAGATGAAGAAACTGAGCATTAAAGAATGTCCTAGTTTGGGTTTCTCCAAAATCAGACCACATGGCAAGGACTTGGTTACCAGGAAGCCCAGTGAGGGTGTGGGGTTGTGATAACAGCAAGAGAGGAATGTCAGTAATGGTGTAATGAGTGGGTTTGTCTCTAAGAGACTGCAGAACAGAGCGCTACACTGCGGGCCAAGGAACTGGGCTAGTTTTCCACCAACTCCTATAGGTCATTGCTTGAGCATTGCTCTTGAGATAAGTCCCCAGCCCCCTCGCCCTGCCCTGCCCACAAGCCAAGCCCATTCTGCCAGCCACAGTGTACCCTTCTGCAGAGGCAAGCAGGCTGTCAGTGTTCTGGAACAGTGTTGATTACCAAGGGGATATAGGCATTGGCAGCTCCTGCTACAGAGAGGTGGAGTTACTTGCCCAAGGAACACAGTGAATAAGATTTAAACTCAAATACTCTTGTTTGCGAACCCATTGTACACACTGACCTCTCACTACACGACTGACCCTGCAGGTAGATCCGGGCTCCAGTCAAAGCGGATCACTGACTGCTCTCCAGACCATCTTGTCCTCTTCTTTCTATCTCTTTGTTCTTACCATTTCTTCCACTGGGAGTTCCCTTTTTTCATGCCTCCTACTTAAATTCTATCCATGTGCTCTGCTCAGCTCAGACATCGCCTTCTCATGAAGTCGTATTTGATTCTCCCAAACACCGCCTCTCCCCTGTAAACCCTGTGGTAGTCAGCGGTGCTCTTCAGCATGTCCCCTGTCCTGTCTTGCATGGCAGGGAGGCACTTACAGGTCCTTCTCCGGATTCGACGCTGGGCTCCTTGAGGGCATGAGCCATATTTCATTCAGCTGCTTTGAATGCTCGGTGAATAAGGCAGGTAAATAGGACTGTACGTGTGTGCACGCATGTCCATTTGCACTTTTATGTCACGGTCAGTCTATGTGGACTGACATCTCCAAAGCTCACACGGGTCTGGATTTCGGGAGGAGGGGGTTTTCTGCTTAACGTGCCCATCAGCTTCTCTACTCACCTGGCTTCTGGTATCTGTGCGGCCCCCGGCTGTTTCCAGTCCTGAGAGGGACAGGTGAAGGAGCTGACTGATGGGGGCGGGGGAGTCCTCAGCAGTGTGTGGCAGATTCCCCTGAGGTGTCATGTCTGGGAGATGCGTTCTTGTCATTTCTCGCATTTGAAATGGCAGCAGAATGAAGACGGTTTTCCTAGTTCAGGCGACATGACCAGGAGGATGCAATGAGCCTTCAGGTGACACATCCTCTCACCCCAAACCATATGCCAAGGATTTCTAGTGCTTAGGAGGCAACACAAACCTTCAGCTCTGGGTGGCTCAGAACTGGGAAAGGAAGTAACTCTAAGTACTTTTACCTGCGCTCTTAGGGGTGCGGACTCAAAAAGAAGATTCCTCCTGGCTCTCCCTCGCTTCCAAAGAGACACTCTCAGCCTTCAGAAGATCAGCCTTCAGATTCGTACACCGGAGCGCACGACAAGAAATAACAGCAGAGTAGATGGCCCTGGGCTCATCCACAGGGCAGCTGTTCTTAGTTGTACACCGGGAGGCTTTCTCACAGGGTAGCCCCAACCCTCCTTGTGCATATTGCCATGTAGTTTTGAAATGCAGCGCCCAAGGAGGAACTTTGGCCACAAGTAGTAATTCATTCTGAACAAAGATAGGTGACCTTTCTCATCTTTCCCCCCGCCCCATCAAGTGTAGAAACAGATTATATTCTCAGTCAAATCTTTTTTGAAAAAAAAAAAACAAAACAAACTATATCTAATACCTTGCCTTAATAATTTCCTGCGCGGCAAATTTTTAAGTTAATGATGTTGTGGACCAAAAAAAAAATAATAATAAAATAAAAAGCATTTTCTTTTATCTGTTTTAAATGAGTTGCCTTTCGATTTCATTGAGTGCTCTTTTGTTCTTCTATGGCTGAGAGTTTGTTTGAAGAATGGCTTTGTCATGTTTCATGTGGCCTAAATCGAAAGTCTACAAGAAAAATGTTGAAAAAATCAGCTTCTCAGTTCTGAGTCTCTTGCAAGAGCAGGCACCCTAAAGGTTTGCTTTTATCTTTCAGATTCTGAAGCCCATCCCATTTATAAATCACTCATGTTCCCCTCATTTACTGTTCTACACTAACCAAGTACCCATAGTTGACAAGTTAATAATTATTCCTGTATCAAAATCACATAGAAATTCTAGTTACATAGTGCTCACATGTACATGTGTAGGCAACTTAAGTTCACTTTGCAAAAGTACATGTTGATATTAGGAGAATTTTGTATATACATTTATAAGCAGGTTGGCCAGGACTGGGATAGCAGGCAGTGATAAAACAAAAAGAACTTGCTGAAAAAGAAAAAAGAACTTTCTGGAAGAGACAAATTCTGTGCCAGTGTTAGGGAAGGACATAATTCTATAGCGAGTCAGATGAACATTTACTATTATTATACTTAGTGAGATCGTTGGTATTTCTGCAGAGAACCATTAACAATCGTTAAAAATAAATCAATTCCTGCTCTCCATCTCTTCCTCTCTCTATGGGACACACAACAGAGATTTGTCCTTGTGAGAAACCGCTCTGTTGGAAAGCTCCTTTCCTGTGTTTTGTTTATTTTTAGGTTGCAGCTTTTATATTTGCCTTGAAGCCTCTGACTCCACGTGTTTTTCATTTCCACTCAGAGGGATTTGAACTGCTGTTGACTGTGAACTTCCAGTCTAATAATAAGGCTTTTGATTTTTGACCTTTTAATTTGTCTAGTGTTTCAAACTATGAAGACCCTTTGCTTTTGAATCCAGGCTGTGTGGCAGTTGTCCTCATATGTGGTGTGGTGGGAAGAACGTGGGATGGGAAAGCAAACCTGGGTCTGAGCCCCAGTCTTAGCTGTGTGACTTCAGACAAAGCCTTCAACTTCTCTGAACTTCTGTTTCCGTGTTTGCAAAATAACTTAAATAGGGAGATCAATACTTATTGCCTGCAGAATGGTAGTAAGGATTACATTTAGTCATGTGCATTATATAAATTTTAAATGTGTTACTTGAAATGGTCAGTGCTATCATTGTACAGGCACTGACCGGAGACTTGGCTGCCAAGAATTTCCCTTTTAAGGTCTTCTTCCATTCCTGAAATACTTTCATTGTAAACAGTTAACCACACAGAAAGCATATTTTCCCTTAGCCGTTGCCCTTCACTGGTCCCCAAAAGTGTCTTCATACGTGGGGCCTCAAGATAGAAAAGGTGGAGTTACAGGTTTTGTGGGGTTATTTCCTAATGGTAGTGTATTATATCAAAATGGCCCAAGAAGTCAACATTATTCTTGAAAGCCTTTATTATTATTATTGTTTATAAAGTATAGGGTGTATGCTTTGATGTCTACACATGTGACTCTCACTTAGAGGGTCATGTGCAGGAAAAGGATTTCTCTTTAAACAATCTGTGGGGCGGATACTCACACTGGGAGATGCGTGTGGGAGTGGATACCTATGGAGGAAAAGTAGATTCACGGCTCCCATCTCACACTCACTCATTAAGCACCCTTTATATTGATGTTTCTTTCTTTTCTTTTTTCTTTATGACTCAGTCTGTCAGCTATTACTGGCTAGCAAACCACTTCCAGACTCAGTGGCTTATTTGCGCTATCATTTATTCTCACTCATGTATCTGCAGGTTGGCTGGGGTCAGACTGGACCCTGCTGAGCAGTGCTGTTTTAAGGTCTGGGTTCTTCTGGGCTTGACTCCTTGTGGCAGGTTAGGCTCAGGTCTGCCCCACACATGTCTTATGTCTATGCTGGGACCCAGGCTGAAGGGGCTGTCAAGGCAATGGCAGAGGCCAGAGCAAGTCCAAGTGCACATGGACAGATCAAACCTCTTACGGCATTATGTCTGCTAACATCTCTTTGGTCAAAGTAAGTAATATTGCTGAGTTTAAAGACAAAGAGTGGGGAAATATAAAAACCCTGCTTACCATGAAGCCAAAGCAAAACATGGCCACGCCCAGTGTCAAAAGGGTAGGCGAACTATACCCTTTATATGTTAGGGCATAGGGAGATTAAATATTTTTGGTCAATAATCTAACCCATTCCTATTGCCAAGTGCATAAGATGAATTCCTACAAATAAAATATTTATGTATGGTGCAATTCTGTAGTATAAACATGGAAAGTCCAATGCCCCTCTACAGTGGCCATCCTGAAATGACACAGAGAGGATGTGTCATACAGAACCATTTCCAGTGCTAAAAAAAGATACAGAAAGCTATAGGTTTTACGAGTTTGTCTTGGATCTAGCTGTAATTCTACCATTCCATTCCCTTTCAAGAAAGTATATCTACCTTGACTTCTTTTGAAAAAGCAAATCACTCTTAATCTTTGGCACTTTAGGTATGGTTAGTAATTAAGTGCTTGCAGTAGAGCTCACACTGATGGTAGCATGCCATGACTAAGAACCACAGGTAAATTCCACCAACCACTAACCAGAGTGCCTGGATAGTTGATTACAAAATGAAGTCCATGGACCATTGTAGTGATCTGGGCTTTTTTGATGAACTGTTCATCAGTTTTGATTTGAAAAGGAAAGCATGCTTGTGGTAGCAATCAAGACAGAGAGAGGACCATATCTGATCATTGAATGAGTAGGTGTTTTAATTAAATATCTGAAAACTTAAAATATATATTGCTGATGAATAAGGTATAGATGGACAAACTGCTTAATGGGGATGAGCAAATAGGACATCCCTTCTCTTCTTCCAGGTGTGTGTCAGAAGAGTTCCAATATTTCACCACATGGAAAAGGTTAGAAAATAATCAATTACAAATAGGAATTTGATTGTTTTTTTTTTTTTTAAATTTAGGCTGGAACCGAGAGGGAGATCCTGATTTGAACTTTATAACTGATGTAACTGTACAGTTTTTCACATACCCAAAATGCACCCAAACAATAAGTAAGATTATGATGAAGGTTATTAGACAACTAGTAAAAGCTTCTTCTTGTAGAAAAAAATGCCTATGTCAAGCAGAATGTATTCCACTGGTAAGCAAATCTCATTTTTCAATTGATAGTGAGTTGAGATACCATAGTTTGATACTACCTACATTGCGAAGGCAAGTATCGCAGTATAGGCAATACCAGTGGCAATTCTGAACTGCAGAGGAATACCTGTTATATATTTAGGGTTATTGCTATTTAAACTACAAAATACAGCCAGAAGAAAACTCAAGAATAATTGTTAAGACATTTTGGGGAGTTTAACACATCTACTTCTGGTTACATCCAACACTCCTAGACATGCAGTTCTTTAAAAATGATATATGGGCAAGAAGGTAGTGTCTATGGAGTATTGAATGGATCAAGTTAGAAAGAAGGGTAGTCTCCATCCAGTTTCTTTATAGGAGAAACCCAGGCAGAAAGATAGAAAGAAAATCTCTTGACACTTATTGCTTTAACTATTCTAAGCCAAGTTAAGAATTGTTCTACAGAAGGCAAGTATTATTTTTGATGATGATGGTGGTCATAGAATCAACTTACTGACTAGGTACCCTTGAACACAAAGGGTAAATTGAATAGTTTCAGTTCCAATAGAGGTCAGTTTAACTCTGAAGTTCATTTCATCTAGATTCAGTGGCCTCGCAGTGTACTTGTCTGCCTCTTACTTAAAAAGAGTGGTATCTTCTTTACAGAAGAATTCTAATTAATAAATTTCAAAGGAGTGAGGGAAGTAGAAAATCACCGTTAGTCAAATGCTGCAGTAATAATGAATACAGGCAGGCTGCATGCGTGGATGCTTCAAAAGTTTGAAGAGAAGCAGGATAACCCCTAACAACAAAGCATCTCCCCACTCAAAGATATTTATCAATTGCAAAGGGAAACACAGTAACTTTGCAGTGGAAAAAGTTGGCAGACACCACTGTATCCAAACGACCAAGGTTAACATCACCAGTAATAAGACATATTGACATTGAGTATGTCTGATATGATGTGTTAAGAAGGGCATCACTTCTGTGCTATTCTTGCCCAAAATGTATAACCTCAATCTAATTATGAAAAAAGCATCACAAAGCCAGACTGAGGAATGTTCTACAAAATAACTGACCAGTATTCTTCAAATGGGTCAAAGTCATTAAAGACAAGGAAAGATTTAAGAATTGTTGCAGATTGGAGGAGATTAAGGAGACATGACAGTTTAATGCAATATAGGATCCTGGATTGGATCCTAAAACAGAGAAAAGACATTAGTGGAAAAATGGACATTTGAGTAAGGACCATAGTTTGGTTACTAGTATTGAACCAACATTAATTTCCTGGGTTTTATCCTTGTGCTAAGGTTATGTAAAGTGTTGACATTAGGGGAAGCTTGCCAAAGGGTATGCAAGACTCTCTCTACTCTTTTTACAAATTTTCTGTAAGTCTGAAATTAAATAAATAAACACAAAGTTTAGAAAACTAAAGATAATGTTATAAGTAACATTAATAGAGTCCAGGGATCTTATTGCATTATTGAAGAATCATCCTTTTACCAAATAAAGACCTTTATCATCTATTATTTACTTATTCAGAAACAGAAATTCCAAGGATTTCTAAATTATCTAATCTCTCAGCAGTGAACTTCAAATTACACAACTTTGTTTTAGCATTAAACTGCCAGTTGGATATTTTATTCCTTTTGATTTTGCCCTTTGGATTTTGGACTCCTCAAGACGAGACTGTATGAGCAATAAATCACATCAGAAATGGAAGGAAACCTTTTAGAAAACACCCGCATTTGCTGGACTCTCTGAGCCTGTCCCAACTCTGTAGTAATTACCTGTTGTTTAAAGTCACACTTCTCAGTCAAAAAAAGCTGGCAAGAGCCATTCATTAAGAAGTGTGATTAATATCAAAGGACTATGCTTACTGTTCCTCGGCTCACTATCCAAATAACAGCACCAGGAATTGTTCCAATAACTTCTGTGCTCTGAAAACCCCCCACTAAAGACTCAGAGCGATTTCTGGGTGCCCCCGGTCCCTGGGTGTCTGGCAGAGCAAGGAGGAGACAGCCTGAAGCTGGGATCTGCTCTCCAACAGCATCCAAAGACAATGTTTTTTGTCCAGTGCATTTCAGTCAGGCAGTGCCATTCAGCCCAAAGCCACACTGCAGGTTGACACCACCACTGCAAGAATGACTTCTGGAAAACTGAAGTCTTCCAGGACTTACCAAGACTTGCACGGAAAACATCTTGAGAAGCCAGGTTAATAGAGGAGGCCTTGTTGCTGAGAGAAGGAGGCGGATGATTTTCCTACTTGCTCTCCTTAAGAACCTTTACTGGTGGTGTGTCTCTGATGTTTTCTTCTTTTTCTTCTGTACAGCACTCAGCATTGTTCAAAGGTTTCATTTTTAATTGACTGTGGCTCCTGCTGTATCTGAGCAATGTCTGAGTTATCTTTGGAGATAATTTCCCAACTACCCTCTCGTGGGGCTCTCTAATTAGGAGAAATGTCAGACATCCTCTGTTTTACACCTCTGTTGCACCTTCTCTGTTGCTCCCCTGTGACATGGCACCCTGCAGATGGCTCACTTGCTCAGTCCTGATGAGCCCACACCTTCACAAGCCCCTGTCTTTGAACCATCTCTGGGGCTATAAAACTTCTAGAAGCTCATGTGTTGGGATTTTATGTACTTTAAGGCATCAAGTATTTTTTATATAACTATTTGATTGCCTATGAATATGAAAGATAAGACTTCCATGAAATGATGCAAATAAATATAAATTAAAATATCTAAATATATTCTACAAAATAATAGCCAAAAGTATTGTATATTTTTATTATATGTTAATAAACTATTAATGTTGATTATATACTATGTTTATTATATTTTGTTTATTATATATTAAGCATTGTTTTAAGTATTTTGCACTAGCTAATTTATCCTTATATGAGACTGGATATTGGTACAACTATTATCCTCATTTGATGGTTGAGAAAACTGAGGCACAGAAAGGTTAAGGAAATTCCCCTTAGTAGATACAGCTTGTGAGTGTTGGAGGCAGGTCATGAACCCAGGCGATATGGTCCAACGATTGTGCTCTGGGTCCTACCGTGTGCCACTCCTGGGCTCTGGCTTGTACTTTGCAACACAGAAGATGGGTGTGGTCCAGACTATGCTTCCTCAGGTGCTCATCACTGTGAAAAAGAAAATTATTTTTTCATAGCATTCCCTTGTCCACTTGTTATTCTTTACTTATAAAGCAACCAAGCAACCATGTAGCATACCTCAGGAAGCTTACCTAAACTCCAGTGAGATGGAATGGAAGTCAGGACACTATGGCAAGACATTTAAGGCACATAAGGCTTGGCTCTGGCCAGTCTCCTAGCCAGGTGTTGGACAGGAGTCACTTGACATGTATTTATTGAGTATTTGTTATGTTCTAGACACTGATTAAGGTGCAGGAGATGCGTTAATGAACGACGACAGACACAGATCTCTGCTGTCATAGAGCTTCTATTCTAGAGGGAAGAGAGAGAGGCAACAAACAATAACCTGAAAATGACTACGTAAATGGATATTAGTTATGCCATAGAAAAGCTAGAAACACTGCAGAGTCAGGAGGATAAGAGATGCTGGCAGGGACAGTTGTGGGCTGCGATTTTAAATAAGAGTGATCAGGTCAGTCTCACTGAGAAGACCAGAAGAATCCAAGGAGGCGAGGGAGTTAGCAATACAAAGAACAGTCAGTAAAAGTGTCCTAAGGTGGGAGTGTGCCCGACAGGTTCCCGGAGCATCAGAGAGGCCAGGGTGTCTGGAGCTGAGTGGTGGGAAGTGAGAGAGCCGAGCTGTAATCAGGGGTCGGAGCCGGCAGGATCTCCAAGGTCAGATTTATGCTGAGTAAGTCAGGAACACTGCAGGGTTTTGAGCAGAGGAATAACCTGGTTGGATTCTCTTTTTAAAGTAACACTCTGGTTGCTGTGTGGCGGCTAGATGTGTAGGAGATGAAACATAGAAGCTGGGAAACCTGTTAGGAGGTCATTGCAGTAATCCAGGAGGGAGATTCTGGTGGTGACTCAGCCCAGGGTGTAGCAGTGGAGGTGGTGAGAAGTGCTTGAGTTGAGGCTTTATTTTGAAGATAAAGCCAACGGGATTTTCTGCTGCATTGTAAGTGGGAGTGAGTAAAAGAGAGGAGGCAAGAATGATGCCAAGATTTTTGGCCTGAGCAACTAGAAGGAAGAACTTTCTGTCAATTTGGATGAAGGAGATGATGGGTGAAGCCGGGTTTGATGAGTTCTATTTTGGGTGTGTTACATTTGAGATGCTTGCGAGACAACCACATGTATGTGAGTCAGGAGTTTAGAAGAGAGGTTGAGGGTGAAACAATGATATCTAAAGAATTGGCCATTGGACTTGGCAGAGGGAGAGGACATTGGTGACTTTGAAGAGAGGCATTTCAGTGACATGGTGAGGGTAAATCCTGACTGAGGTGGGTTTTAGGGAAAATGAGATGAGAGGAGACAGCTCTTTGGGGGAAGTATCGCTACCAAGGGGAGGGAAAAATGGGCAGTGGTTACTAGAAAAAGTAGTGTCAGGAGGATTTTTTCTAAGATGGGGGAAATAATGGTAGGTTTAATTGACTTTTAGTTCAAGTTCTTTAAATAACATTATGACATCTTTCTGTGCTAGAGTTCACACTAGAAAACCTGATAAAATATTACTGCTGGTGTCATTTGGGGATTGGAAGTGGAGGAAGGTGGAACAAGATAAAAATGATATGGGAAGGAAGAGAGAGAGAAATCTGAGGACTGACATTTGTTAAATTCTGTGAGTTTGGGTTATCAGCCAGATCAACCCAGCATCTTGTGCCAGGCAAGTTGTCCAGTGCCTGGTATGCAGTTGGCATCAATCTCCCCCCCACCCCGCAACAGTCCCAAAGGTCCAGCACAATCCTGTGATAGAAAGAGATCAGTCTTAAGTAGACGTGTAGACCTCATAATATGGGCGGGAGATCCAAAGCCAGGATTCCTCTGAGATAATAGTGATTGACCTGGCATGGACTTGGGAGTCCAGCAAGTTGACATTCTGGTCTTAGCTTAGCCCCTCTCCTGCTGTGTGAATTTGGGCATATCTCTGACACTTCATTTTCTTATCTGCATTATGGGAAGAATAATAATGACTACCTAATAAGGTTGTTATAAAAATTCAGTGAAAGAATAAATAATAACCATAAATGTTGGCACACAAAAAAAGAGCCAATAAATTAATTTTCCACTGCCTTCTAAAACAGAAAATAGTTGTATTCCCTTTCTTTAGGTTCATTTTCTTCCAGCAGTTTAGAGGCACTTCTCCATTCAGACTCTTGAGATCTCAGACTCTGTTTCTTTAAGAGATTTGTTTTTGAATTGTCTGAGAATCAAAAAGGAGCACCTGTAAAAAAAAAAAGTATGTATATTTTCTTTGTATGTTCAAATAACTAAAATGGACTGCATAGATTTTTCTAAAGCTTCCCTCACACCTGGTCAGAGACAAAGCCTTAGTTATTTCAGCTCCAGGGTAATCTTCTGAACAGGCTGGGAATGACTAGAGTGAGGATTTCATGAGTTACCTCTACTCTTGCTACTCACTAGCCGTCCTCATGCCCTAATAGCCCAGATTCAACAATGAGCTCATTCTGGGCTCTTAGAATCCCAGGACTTAGCAGGTGTCCTCTAACTCAGAATGCACAGCTGCTCTGAGGAAAGATCAGGGGAGGGTCTTCATTCCCGTTTCCCAGGGGAAGTAAGAAAAGCACTAGCAAGCTGTGGAATTGCAGAAAATACACCCATTGTCCATGAGATTTACCCAGAACACTTCTGGGATAACTTTAAAGAACTTCTTAAAGAGAAAAACGTTTCACAAATCTAACTGCTCTTCTCAATCTACTGTAGTATTTTCATTAATCCTCAATCAATGAGGAATTAAAATATCGTAAGGAAGCTAAAATATCGTAAGGAAGTAAAAATTTCTCTGGAAATATAAGATGAAGACAATTGTAGCTACCAGAACACCTCTCATAGAGAGTACCAAACCCTCAAGGGGAATTCTTGCTAACAAAGGAATTCCTGAAATGCCCTGTAAGGATATGAGTCCAGTTATCCACAGGGCTTCTAAGTCTTGCTGGGCAAACTATGCAAGTTTGGGGTGAGAGCTGAGTTGCTGGGCACTTACCCTTCTTCATTGTCCCCCAGGCAGTGAGCAACCGGTTCTTAAATAAGTATTGGTCATATATGTAAAGAATGTTGAGTTTCTGCTTAGGTGTTGGGGGCAGTGGGTGGAGGTTAAGCACACGTGGCTACTTTTTCTCCTACTCAAAGCTCCACTAAAATGATTGCAAAGGTTTTTTTTTTTTTTTTTTAACCAAAGGATCAACAGAATTGGAATAAGGACATCTATAAAATTCTTGAAACTAAAAAGTATATGGAAAAGTAATAAATGACTCAATAGACTTAAGAAACTAGAATCCTAAGCTGGCAGTAAGGACAGCTGAGAGTCTAGCAGATTTACACCTTGAAATCTCCAAAATTCCCAGAGATTGGTAGCACCAGATGCTTCTGGAAGCAGGAGGTAAAGGAGAAGCTAAGATAAAGAAAACTGGTTGAAAGTATGATTAAGAAGTGGTCATAGTCCAAGATCTCCTTAACATCTGCATAGCTGGGCAATTCCTCCCCTCTCCCTTCCCAAAAGTCTGGTAAAACAAAAGTCCTGTGAACTGGGGGTGCTCATCACAGTTGAGGAAATGGGTACCATACTGAAAAGTCTATGTACACAGGATACCGAGACCTCAATGTCTTCTTCCTTACTCAGCTCCAATATTTTTGGCAGACAGACTTTCCCCTTTTGGTAGGATATTGGAAGATCCTTCTTTGGGATTTGTCTTGCCTGTGAGGAGAGACTTAATGATACTGATATTGAAAACTCATGAAGAAGTTACAGTAAAGTTCATAGTTGGCAATGAGCTTTTAACTCCTGAACATTTAAATATGAGCATGTAATCAAGGCATATCAGGCATCTAAAGAATGCCTCTGACATGAAAGGTAGAAACCAAAATTATAAAAATGAAATAAGCAATTTGGAAGAAATAGAGACTATGAGAAGAAAAGAAAATGTAAAAAAAAAAAAAAAACTCACAAAAAATTATGAACTCAGATCCCTAGTGAGATGAGATGTTGCAACCATGAAACATGTGCCTGCTAGTGTATAAAAGAAAATAACAAGAGGGCAAAAAGAGCTCTTGGATTTTAATAATATGTTATCAGAAATCAAAAACTCACTATAAGGATTAAAAAGAGAACTCTTTTGGAAAATAGCAGATGACAAAAAAGAAAGAAAAGATAAGAAAATTAGTGCCCTGTGCAGGACATCGAATGTATAAATAATGGCCATTCGACAAAGAAAAAACAGGAAAAAAAAACAGAGGAGATGTCACCAATGAAATAATTCAGAGATATTTCCCAGAACTGAGGGACATGAATGTATAGATCAAAAAGGCCCATACACAATGGGTGAAAACAGACCCAAACTAGGAGATGAAGAGAAAATGCTATCAAAAAATTCCAGACTGTAAACACAAAAGCATAGAAAAAGTCAAGAATAAAAATGGATTTGGACTTCCACAATACTGACAGCTAGAAGACTGTGGGGCAATTACTTCAAATTCTGAAGGAAAATGATTTCTAATTCAGAATTCCATACCCAGCAGAACTGTCAGTCAAGGGTGAGGATATAAAATAAAGCTCTTGATGCATTTACCTCTCTTGTGCCTTTTCTCAAGAAGCTGCTGGAAAATGACACCACCAGAACAAGGAGGGTAAATTAGAAAGGACACAAGATGCAGGAAAAAGGAGATTCAACCCAGGATGATAATTATTTAGTAAATGAAGAAGGCAACCTATCCAGACTGGAACAGGTCAGGAGGCTCTGAATGACAGTTCTTCAGCAAAATAAAACTGGTAAAATATCTGACATGTCTTAAATGTCTTGAGAGGAAATTTGAAAGACTGGCAAGTTATGAAAGTACACACACACACACACTACTAACAGTAAACATTGTGTATTACTCCAGGGAATGCAGATTAGGGATACAGGAACACCGGGATGGATTTATTATGGAAGACCTGCACACTGCGACCCCAGAAAGGCTCTGAGGACACTTCCTTCACCAAGGCAGTGAGGAAAACGTCTGTTAGGTGAGCCCTGTCATCACTGACGAGCGCATCTGTGTAGGTCAGAAAATGACAGTGGGAACTGTTGTCACCAAGCTGAGCTCCCTGAATTCAGCGGGGATGATAGGATTTCAGGGTTACAGGGGCCAAGAAGCAGCACTTAATCACCAGAGACTTGGTGGGCATGGTTATCACACCTGGCAGCAGGCGGAGCAGTAAGCCCTCTACTTCTGACGTGCAGAGACTTTTGGTGTCAGCTGGTGCATCGCTGGTGCATCGCGCTGATAGGTGAGAGCTTACTAAATGATTACTTGGTTTGTAAAGTCTGGGCCTAGTGAGCAGAAATCTTATTTGAATCACCACAGCTTTCTCTCTTTCTTTTTAAGGCAGTATTGCTTTGAAGGGGCACCACATCATTAGTCAACCCCCAAACCTAAGTTCCACGTTTAGTCACTTGGTAATAGCTGTTCTGAGACAAAGGGACCCAGCAGAGCGTACATTTTGGGTCCAGTGGCTCCTTGGCTCAGGCTGAAGTCTGGCCTGTTTGTGGCTTAGCCTCCAGGCTCACAGGGAAGCTGCAACCCCACCCCAGCGTCAGCTGTTGAAGTTCAGCATCTAATGTTCTGCACTGAACTGCAGTTGCTACTGCTGGTGCTACTCTATAACTTATATTCTTTTTGCTTTCATGTAACTCTCGTTTTATTTACTCTGTTTATATATATACACTGATGTGATGCTGCTGAGTATACGCTGCTTCTCAGACTAGTGAGAACAATCTGTCGCAGCGGCGATCCCCAGGGAAACACGCCTCCCTGTGGGTATTCATGCACTTCCACAGCCCTCTCCTGGAATCTGGGCTGGTCCTGTGATTTGCTTTAACCAACAGAATGCAGAAAATGTGACGCTGTGCCAGTTTTGAGTCTTGGCCTTAAGGAGTCTTGAAGCTCCCAGTTTTTTGCACTTTGGGGAAAGCCGGCTGCCCACAGGAAGTCTAGCTGCCCTAGGTGCACCATGTCGTGGGGAAGCCCAGTGTAAGTGCCACATAAGAGGCCACAAGTAGGAGAATCAATAAGCCCAGCTGACAGCAAGAACCAAGAACCGAGACCCTTGGAAACCAACCCCAGCTGAGTTCCCAGCCAATGGCCAGACCCATGAGCTGCCATGTGAGTGAGTCGTCTTGGAAGCGGATCCTCCAGCCTCCAGCTGGGAGGCCAAGCCACTTGCCCCTGTGGAACAGAGACAAGCTGTTTTCACCAAGCCCGTCCAGGCTGAAGGATCGTGAACAAATAACTAATAAGAAAGATTATTTTAAGCCGTTAAGTTGTTATTCAGTACTAGATAGTCATATTACTATTTTTGTTTGGCACCTGGTGTAGCCCGCAGATCTGTGTTGGGCTCCATTTTCTGAGGCAGCTATGAAAAAATTGCTGATTATAGTTCTTTTTGTTGCTGTTTGCATATAATTCTCTTGGCAAAGGTATCTTTCTTTGGGTAGTTATCCACCTAAGGAAATATTTCAGGCTGCTTAGACATTCAAGGGACCATATGCCTAAGAGTCTATGAGTTTACTAGTCAGAATTTTCTAGTATTTTTGACCAGAGTTACGCTGAGATCCAGCCTTGCAACCCAGTCTGGACTGAGGGCTGGACATGGCCTCCCCTGACATTGACTGCTCTCTTGACATTTCTCTGATCTGCTTATACCCTTGGTCTCAGTTTGTTCTCTCCTTCTAGGGAAGGCCTGCTTATTCCATCTCGGTAGTTTCGTGTGGGAAAGAGTAGTTTCCCAGAAAAAAAAAGTTAGAAAGATGACCCCTTAGGAATAAACAGACTTCTTCCTCTACGTTCTTTTCAAGTAGTCCTTTTTTAAAAAAAAAAAAACTGAAGTATAGTTGATTTACAGTGTTGTGTTAGTTTCTGGTGTACAGCATAGTGATTCAGATATATATATATATTCATTTTTAGATTCCTTTTCTTTATAGGTTACTACAAGATATTGAATATAGTTTCATGTGCTATACAGTAGGACCTTGTTGTTTATCTATTTTGTATATAGTAGTTTGTATCTGCTAATCCCAGACTCCTAATTTATTCTTCCCCTCCTTACCCTTTTGTAATTGTAAGTTTGTTTTCTATGTCTGTGAATCTGTTTCTGCTTTATAAATAAGTTTGTTATTGTCTTTTTTTAGATTCTACATGTAGGTGATACCATATGATGTTTGTCTTTGTCTGACTTATTTCACTTAGTATGATGATCTCTAGGTCCATTCATGTTGCTGCAAATGGCATTATTTCCTTATTTTTTATGGCTGAGTAGTAGTCCATTGTATATATGTACCAGCTCTTCTTCATCCAGTCATCTGTTGATGGACATTTAAGTTGTTTCCATGTCTTGGCTATTGTAAATAGTGCTGCTATGAACATTGGGGTGCATGTATCTTTTCAAATTAGTTTTCTCCAGATGTCTACCCAGGAATGGTATTGCTTGATCATGTGGTAATTCTTATTTTTAGTTTTTTAAGGAATCTCCATACTGTTTTCCATAGTGGCTGTACCAAATTATATTCCCACCAACAGTGTAGGTGGGTTCCCTTTTCTCCACACCCTCTTTAGCATTTATCGTTTGTGGACTTTTTAACGATGGCCATTCTGACCAGTGTGAGGTGATACCTCATTGGAGCTCACAGTGTGGTAGTTATACTTACACAGATAATCACTAACACTAGTAAAAAAGAAGAAGAAAGAAGGAAGAAGGAGCAGGAGAAGAAGGAGAAGATGAAGAAGAGAAACTAAGGAGAGAAAGGCAAGGAGATTTTGCCCCATTCCAGCATCTTGAGGTGTAGACTGCTCTGCCCTCTCGTTACTTCTGTGTTTATTTGAGCCCAGTGTACCCCGACACTGACAAGCCCATATGTGTGTGTTCAGCAGCAGCGGAGGAACCTCTTGGGAAATGTCACTAGAGCCTTGAGTCAAGCACACTGTATTTGTACCATAAAGCGCAGGTGAAGGTTGCCACTGAGCTTGCCTGGCTGGTGGTCTGGGAATATCTCTCTGTCTTGCTCCATGGTGGTGGCCCTTCCTTCATCCCTCTCACTGCTCTGATACAACATGGAAAGGGAACAGACAGTCCACTTCAGGACAGTAACTTTGATTCTTTGGAGCAGGTAAAGTCCCACTTGCCTATCACCTTAATGAATGATGATAACCCAGCACTACACAATGACACAAAACGCCACCACCGTAACACCAGGGGCAGTGACAGAAACAACTTAAATAAGCCATGATGGGGAATCCCAAGTCGCTAATGTGGTTCTGAGCCCCTGGGGGTGCTGATTGCTTAAGGAACACACAAAGCATGGGCACTAGATGGCATTTTATCCCTAGGACAAAAGTTGATTCTTACCTTTTAAAGCACTTAAACAGATTTGGATGAACCATTCACCTCTGCTTTTCCAGCTCTTATTTCTCCAGATCCCCAAACAGTCTAATTGTTCCTTCTCTCCATTTATTTAAGTCACTGGTTTGCTCTGAGGTTGCTTCCTTTAGATTAGCAGAGTGGTTAACAGCTCTGGGCTCTGGGATCGGACAGTGGAGTTCAAATCCTGTTCTCACTCATTAGCTGTACAACGTTGTACCACAGTTTCCTCATCTGTGAAATGGGGATGATAATAATACTGTGCCTGCTTCTGCCTTGATTTTGTAAAGTACCCCGCCTGGCACCTGACACAGTCAACACTCGGTTATTATCAATTCGTTATTAAGATGCTTATTTTTCTCTCATGAAAGGAATATATGCTCTTTAGAGGAAATTTAAACAGATGGGAAAGTAGAAAGAAAAATTAATCACTTTGGGTCAATTACAGTGAACTTTTGATGTTTTTTAAATCAGGATTTTGCTCTGCATAATTTTGTATGTGCATTTACTTCCTGGACTGCCTTGTTTACATGACATTGTAACAGAAGCATTTCCTCATGTTCCTATAAACGTTATTTTTATGATAGGCCATCAGGTACATACCTGTTACTATAATTCACTTTGACATCCTTGCCTGAATTCATGTTGTTTAAGCTTTTTCAACATTATAAATACATTGAGATGAACACGCTTGTGCCTAAAACATTTATTTCCCATATCTGAGATTTATTTCTTTAGGATAGATTATGAGAAGTATGAATACAAGGTTACATTTATGTATATTTAAGAGTCCTCAGACATTGCCTAATTACTTAAGATAAGAGTTATACCAAGTAAAACTACAGTGAAAATGTACAAAAACATGTTTTTGTAGAACTAGGTTTTATCGTTGAAAAAAACGTGTTTCGGTGTATAAGCTGTGGCTCTCGATGCTGCGATAAGTTTTACTTCTTTAATTATTCATGTGTTTTGAATATTTTTCTGTATGTGTGTTTTTAAACATTGTCTGTTTTTAGTAACTTGCCTTTTCATACTGTTTGCGTATTTTTCTCTATGAACCATAAAACGTGACTGTTACATTTTATGTATTAAATAATCTTTTTTCTGTCTGTGAATATTTTCCCTAGGCTGTATTTAACCTTGATTCTTGCTTTGACAGGAAGAAATGTTTAAAAAAGTTTGTTGCATAATCTGTTTATTTTGTGTATGATTTCTTCTAGGAACAAAAACTTTAAAGTAAATATGCTGGGGATAAATGGGGGTGAATGGGAATAATCTTGTTTTAGGGCTTTGCAAATGTAAATTTCTCTTAATTCTTTAATCCATCCGGAGTTAAAGTTATGCTTGTGTGTAGCATGAGTTAAGGCTAGAAATTGATTTTCTCTTCTCATTTGCTAACCAACTGTCCTAGTGTCATCTGCTGAATAATTCTTCCATTCCCCATTGATCCGAGATGCCTTTCTTATCATAAATTAAGTTTCTATACATTCTAGGGATATCTGTTCTGTTCTATTGATCTGCCTGTCCATTTCTATGCCAACACCATGGTGTTTTAATTATAGCTGAAGGGTATTTTAAGTCCACTACTTTAAGAGAGAGAGGCCAGAACAATTATGTGACTGTGAGGATATGGGCAGTAGATACTTATAAATGCCTAACAGTTTTGTTCTTCTTGCTGTCTTGGGGTTTGAACAGGTCGCAGAGGGATTGGCTGTTTGTTGAAAGGAGATACTCAGGGATGTAGACATGTCATTAGAAAGCCTTCCAGGCATTCACCCCCCCCCCCACCCCGGACAGGGCCTAGGCAGGTAGCACTGTCATTTGCCTTTCTGACTCTGGTTCCATATGAACCCCTACCCCCCCACTAAGAGTTAGCATCTTTCTCCACATCTTGGTAGAAAGCTACTGTTCACCTGTGACCTGTTGGACTTAGGTGGGGCCATGTGATTGGCTGTGGTCAATGAAGGTGAGTGGTAGTGACGTGTATCACTACTAGGAAGAAGCTTACGAGTCAGCACATGGTTCACCAGCTCCAGATAGAAGCTACTCCTTTAGCCTGGTCTGCACAGTGGGGACAGCATGGAGGAGAGCTACAGCCAACCCATGGTGATTTTGCAGAATGAATGATAAATAAATCCTTCTTGTAAACCACTGTGTTTTGGGGGTCATTTATTACAGCAGCATGACCTAGCCTATCCTGACTGATTGCAGGAGACAAAATAATTAACAAACGGTATGACAGGAGCCTTGACTAATCAAAACAGATACCAGCCAGGGCACCATGGAGGTGCACACAGCATGATCATTAGTTAGCCTTGTATTTTATTCAAGTCTTATCGGCTCATCTCTTTAAGGTGACTTTGCATATCTCAAATCTCATTTACTGGGTATTGATTTTCTAACTTAGGTTTTATTGTCCTTAGTGATTCCAGCCCCTCTTCTCTGTTACCTATGACATGATTTGCTGTGCTGGACAGTAGACTGTTCTTCATATTTTATTGCTTCAGTTATGTTTGTCTTCTCTTCTCATTCAGATCATAAGTCCTGATAGGCATGATCAATGTTTAGGCAACTTCTGTCCCTTCACAGGTTATAGGGCCATCCTGGACCTCCCTTCATTCATTTCACAAATATGTATTCTGTGTATTTGTGTTTCCAAAGTCTATGTGTGAGATGCTCCCTGTTACACCTTTTAAACTAATCATAAGACCTTATTGCCCCTAACCAAACAGACCTGCAAAGATGGTCCGGAACTGGAAGCCTTAGATGGGGAGAAGGACATGGACATCGTCTCCAACAAGAGGGATTACTGTAAAGCCTAGTGATTGAAAGGTTTCTGGAGTCCAGCTGACTTGGATTCCTAGCTGCCACTTATGAGGTGTGTGATTGGGGCAAGTTATTTTATCTCTCTCAGCCTCAGTTTCCTCATCTGTAAAAGGGGGTTCTATGTGAAGATTAGACGGGAAAAATATGTGTAAGGTGCTTAAGCACAGAACCTGGCCCTTAAAGCAGTTATTTTTATTTTTATTGGTTTTTATTACTAGCATAGCCCAGATGTCTTTGCCCACCCCCACCCCCGTTCCTTCGTTGGTCGGTTAAATTTGGCACCAAGCTCCATGTGTTGCTCCCCAAGGCTCTGGAGTTGTCCTCGGCTCCTGGTCTATCTCCATCACTTTGGAATAGCTACTTAACCTCGCACTTCCTCAATTTCCTCACCCCTAAAACAGGACGGTACTAGTGCCTACCTCACAGAGTTGCTATGAGGACTCATGAATTAATACATCCAAAGCCTCTAAAACTGTACCTGACGTGTAATAAGTGGTCATCACAGTTCTGCTGTTGTTATTCTCCTCTTCCACATTTGTGTAAGTCTGGCAATGTTTATTGACGATTCCACATCCCCTCCATCTTGCAGGCTCAGTTCTTTACATCCCACAGCCTGCCAAAGCCTGTGTTCCTGCACGACCCTCCTTTCCCTGTGAATCTCCCTGAGGCATGAGGTCCAATTCTGCTGCTCCCATTATTTCTCTTTTGGGGAGTAACCTTGCCAGATCAGTTTGCCCCCTAACCCCAAATCTGGGGAAATAAAATGTCCCTATGTTCTTATGTTACCTTTTAAGATGCTACTAAGAAAGAGTGGAGGGCAAGGGAAGACGCTGCTTTGGTCCAAAGGCAAAGTAAGCAGGATATGATTTTTGCCAGCAATTACTGCCCATGTAGTTAGTAAATCTCACTTCATTCCCATCAACATTCCAGTGGTTCTTCCATCACAGGATCCTGGAAGTAACTGAAAACATCCACTTTGGAATCAGAAAGGCCTGAGGTCAAATCCTGGTGACTTCACTTTCTATGATCTTGAACATGTCAATTAACAGTCCTCAGTGTCCTCATTTGAAAAATGGGTGTAATGACCTTTATCTTGCAGAGCTGTTGAAAGAATTCAAAAGAGTAACTTACATAATGTTGGGCCAATTCTTTGTAGCCAAGAGTAGCAGAGATCTGGAATCCAGTTTGGGATTACCTAGTTAATCCATCAGTGGCTGAGGATGGAACTGCCTTGGGATGGAAATGCCATCCCCTCTCCAGACCTTGTGCCTGGCCTGGGGGTCTGTCTGCTCAGAGGGGGAATCTTTATCCTCGTAGTTTAAACGCATCCTGTGGGCTTGGGGTGGTGGAAGGGACTCTGTAAAATGCTGAGGAGTTCAGGCTTAGAGATGGTGGTCAGTAAATAAAGCCATTATCATCCTTAGCAAATTCATATGCCCAAGCTATGAACCTGCTGTCTTTACATTTTCCATCATTTTGGGGAAAGGGAGGTGGTTGGTTTCATCTCCATTTGTCAACTGAAAAAAAAGCATAACCTAAAAATTGAGAATTCTGTTTTATTCAGTGAACATTTCTGAGGACTTAACTCTGGGATGCAGCCTTTAGGATAGCTCTAAGAGACTGCTCTGAAGAGGTAAAGGAGGAACCAGGATATATATGAGTTTTTGAGAGAGAAAAAAAAAAAGGCCAGGTAGTCAGAACATTAAAAGATTACTGTTAATTAACGAAAGCCAGATAGCTCAAGTTAGGGAATTTATGTATGGGTATGTGCAAAGTCTGGGCTCATTGAAATCATTCCTTTAATATGCATCTAGCTATCTAGGGCCAATATCCTGTTCTTTTTCTATTAGGAGTTGCCTCAGGCTCATCATCCCGGGCCAGGGGTAGGGGTGAGGGTGGAAGGCAGGGTGGGGGAGGGGCAGTAGTGGTTGATGACTCCATGGCCTTAGCATCCTTTGTTTACTGATATGGCAGGCAATATTTTTCATAACACATTTTAAAATGACTATTAATCTCTGTTTCCTGAAGGACAAGAAATTTTAAACCTCTTGTGATCACCTACAAGCTAATGCAGTGTATTGATCATTAAGCTTCATTTCTGCTATCCCAGAGGCTTTACCAGGAAGAAGGCTCCAGTGAAGTTTTGGCAAAATGCTTCTTGCCACCACCCTGAACATTGCAGAAGCCAGGTTCTGGCCCAGCACGAGGGAAAGGGGAAGCAGCTTCCTCAGGCAGGTGCAGCCTGGACATCCCTGGCAGATGAGACAGCCTTGCCTGGGAAGGGGCCCCTGCCAGAGAAAATAAGGTTCTCCTTTCTGGTATTATAGTGAAAAAGGAAGGATCCACATTCTTTCTTCAGTAGTCTTTTTGGGGATTAAGTTTAGATTTACAGAAGAGTTGTGGCGATAGTGTAGAGTTTCCGTATGTCTTTCACGCAGCTGCCCCTGGTGTGAACATCTTACCTGGCCGTGGCAGCAAAGCCGAGATATTGACGCTGGTACAGTGCTATTAGCTAACGTGCAACCCTTACTCAAATTTTATCAGTTTTCCACTAATGTCGTTTTCTCTGTTCCAGGAACTCATCTGGGGTACCACATTGCATTTTGTTATCATGTCTCCTTAGTTTCATTCATTCGGTGGCCGATTCTCAGTCTTTCCTTGTCTTCCATGACCTTGACGCTTTTGAAGAGCACTGATTAATTATTTTGCAGTGTGTCATTCGATTTGGGTTTGTCTAATGTTTTCTAATGATTAGACCGGGGCTGTGCACCTTCGTCAGGGATATCAGAGAAGTGAATTGTCCTCTATATCTCATCAAATCGAGGCTCAGAGGATGTCAGGATGGTTGCTCACTGGTGATGTTAACCTCGATCACTTGGTTAAAATGGTGTCTGCCAGGTTTCTCCACCGTAAAGCAAATTTGTGGACACACATTAAAACCACCGTGGCAATTGGTAGATACTTTTGATGGGATACTTTGAGACTATGTGTTCTCTTTATCCAAGCTTCTGCCACTAAAGTTTGCATTTTGCCTGCAGCAATGCTCACTGTGGTGTTCTAATGGTGATTCTTTCTTTTCTCACAAGGTCCTTTATTGTAGTCACAGCAACCCAGAAATCCCGTTCATCTAGCAGTGAAGCAGAGGAGTTACAGGGAGGGCTCCCTTCTGTGAGCACCGGTCGCTTTCTCTGAGGTCATCCAAGAGAACTTTGTAAGAGGCTGATTGTAGACATCATTGTCCCTAGCCTTTACAAGGACCCCCTACAGGGCTGTGGCTTCAGGCCTCTGGGGCAAATTAATAATAAAAACAAATACCACCTCAGCCCTCCCCCAGTGTCCCTTCCATGCCCTTTTTGAAAAGGTGACCCTGTTTCCTGCAGCAGACCCTTGCTGCTTAGGGGTCTCTGGAATGAGGCGTTCTCTCTGGACCTCAGACTGAGCATGACATGCAGGTCTCAGCTGTTCTCAAACCTGGAGCAAATGGCCTCTGGTCTCAACCAAGACAGGGTTCTAGTGCTGGGAAGAAGTGACCCACTCTTGCCCTGCATGACTTCTTTTTTCTAGTGATCCTTGTGGTACCCTGGGTACCCGGGAGCGCAAATTCAGGTCTATGGCTAATTTGGGGATATTGGCACAGTTTGCTGGGAGGCTGAACTAAGGTCTTGGCAGTAGCGCTAGAAGGAGGATGCGGACTTACCCAGTCAGTCGTTTAGTCAGTCAGACAGCAAATATTTATGGAATGCTTGTTGCATTCTAGAAACTGTTTTAGGTGCCAAGGATAAAGGGTGACCACAGAACGCCTGGCCCTCATGGAGGCCATTACATTCTAGGGGCCATTGGGGGCAGCATGGGGGGATGCAATTGGAACATGAGAGAGAGGGAAGAGTTAAGGATGCTCCCAGACTTTTGGAGGATGGGGAACATGGGACAGGAGATTTGAAGACTGAAGATAGTTTCAATCAAGAACATTTGGAGTTTGGGAAATTTGTGAGCAATCAAGGCTGAGATGCCCAGTTAGATATGCAGGGCTTACTTGAAAAGATACATTGGGTAGGTGCTTGGGGACACTATGGAAATGCGTGAGACCACCTGGAAGAACGCAGCTCACAGTGGGGCTCAGCTAGAGGCAGGTGTGCATTAGGACCACTTGGGGGCTTCTTCAGACTCCATGCAACAGTATCCTTGACCCAAACATTTAGAGATTTTGAAATACCCTTAGGGGCATCCTCCCTAAGCTAACGCCATTGAGATGTCCTTTAGGGGGAATGTGATTGTGCTGCCGCAACAAAAAGGGCTGAGGGTGACTGGTCTAACCCGAGAGGAGGCCGGCGTCAAACTGAAAGCCACTAGAGCTTTGAGAAATTTGGAGGTGCAAGGTCTTCATGTGAGTTCTTCGCTAGCTGTTGAGATCTCACATGACACTTAGCCTTTCTGAGTTTTAGTTTCCCCATCATTAAAATCAGAGGTTAGCACAAACCAGTGGTTCTCACACTGTGGAACCAGCAGTATCAGCACCTCCTGAGAGCATGTTAGAAATGCAGGTTCTTGGGCCCCATCCCTCACTGACTGAATCAGAAACTCCAGGTGAGGCCAGCAATCTGTTATTCCAGCCTGTCAGGTGATTTCAATGCTGCTGAACATTTGAGAATGGCTGGATTTGATGAATTTGGAGCTCCCTTCTAGCTTAAAGCTTCTTTTCTATATTCTGGTCCAGATGCCTTTGTCAAGTTTCTTTGTCTTCCCTGGGTTAAATGATCTGAGCATTTAATCATTGTTAATAATGAATCATTGTTAAGTGGCTTCTGCTTGGGGTAGGGACGCTGTGCATGTGTGTGTGGCAACAGGAGGTTGGAGTGGAGACTCAGAGCATTCCTCTTGCTTTCTTGGATGACGTGGTCAGAAATGAGCTTCTGCCAATGAAAGCAAAAGGTCACAAGTGTGACCGCAAACAGCAGGCACGCAAAAGCTGCCTTGTGCCTTAGCTTTCTCTAACACAACTGGAGTTAGGGTAGAGCTGGGCCCAGAAGTCTGTCATCTAACTATTACTCTAGTAGGTCACCAACTCTGTGGTGCTGTCTCCAGGCATCTCTCGTCATTTCTGGCACCTGTGGTCCATTCGACTTACTGACTGATTCTTAACAGGAACTGTTCTTAGAGGCTCTCAGCCGAGATTTCCCTCTGCCGAAGTCACCAGCTGGGCCTCCTCCCACCCCAGCTGAGCCCAGTTTATGAAACAGCGTGATGCTGGGAGGCGAGCCTGCCACTCAAGCTAGTGCATCAGGTAAAAGAGTTCAAATGGACACCTATATACCATCTGCAAAAACTCACAATTCATTCCCCAAACAATTAGATACATTATTTTCTCTCCTTCTGCCCTGACAAATATACTTTCATAATGACCTGGAAGACCAGGTTCAAATTTAGATTTCTCTGACTCCTTGAATTTGCACTTTGAAAAAGACAGTGTGGACAGAACTGGCCCCTGAGCGCTGGTCTGCTGCTCCTCGTGCTTTGTCCCTCCCTGAAGGGCGCTCCTGTGCATACATGTGGAGAGTTCAACCAACAGCTCAATTCTGTCCACCGCCCATCCTGGCAAACAGCGCCCCATGGGCCACTATCTCACTGATGGTGCACACACCAGCAGCACGGGCCACTCTCAGAAGGACAGACCCAGGGAAGGGGCCACTGAGGACCTGGAAACAGGCCCAGGACTACCTAGATAGGGAATCCAGGGTCTTATGTGCTCAGGGAGTGGTCCATGAGTAGAGAGGCCTCAGTCTCTTATAGGCATGTCCTCTTGGCCTGGGACACCACAGTCCAGCCATGGGGCATGGTGTGGCCAAAGGAGGATCTAAACTGGTCCTTCTAAAACACAGCCCACCTTTGTCTGGGTCTAATCGTGCTGGGGATCTCTGAGTGATTCTCTTCCCTCTCACCCAGAATGTTCTGTGGATGCTCCCCCATGTAGTATTTAGGAGAGTAGGAGGGACGTTAGAAATCATCTCATCCAGCCTATTGGTTAGCAGATGAGTAAACCGAGGCCTTCTGCAATGGTGGATTACATTCTGGAATGACACGCTGGAATGGTGGAGTTCAGAGAGAAGCATGATTGTGATGTGGACTGTAAGCCCCCCAACAAAGAGAAGCCAAAGGGCTCTAGAAAACACTTCATGCTGCTCCAAAATGCCGAATCCCCAGGTAACTAGAACAAAGATCACCCTGCGTCTTAAACCCACATTTTTACCGCTGCCTTGAAGGCATCACCTTGAAAGTGGCTCTAGTGGCAGATTTTGGTTACATATTCATAGCACTGCTTTAGTAATAATTGTTGGAGCAAGTTCAAAAAGATGGAAATAAGGTTTTTTTCTTATTCAGAATTTCCTGATTATTTTTGGTTGGTCTGGGCACTTTCCATTGCATCAGTGAATATAACTTGGCTCCTTCCGTGAAAATCAAATAACTAAAAAGCTAGCAATGTATTTCTGTCACAGATGATATTTTTGTTTGTGTTTTGGAGTGTTTTCATGAATTGGATTAGAAAACTAATTGAATCAGAGATGAATTTTACTCAGGAAGTTGAAGTAGTTTATGAAATAAAATTACCATAAGAAATGGACCTGATCATTCAGAAGTTTCCAAGGCAAAAAAATCTAACACGGTTTTGAAAGCCTCCAAAAAGGAAAGCCCAAAAAATACAGCTCCCTCTTGGCAAAGAAACACACTTTTTGTTTATTTATCTCTTAAGAAGTATAGTTTTTAGCTTACAAGAACACAGCTTCAGGGTATAGTGTAGGAATGCATTATACAAGTTTTAAAGGCTACAGTTTTCCAAAACAGTTTTCTGTTGAGTGATATATAATCCAATATGTTAACCATTGTTGGTTAAATATGAGTGTTATTTTTGTATTTAACTGCTTAAATATTGTGTAGTCCACATATAAGTGACCTACCACTTTGATTTTTTTTTTTAATATTGAGGAAGCACTAGTACGTTTTTATATCGTTATAGATAAAATCCCAGGAGATCTCAGTGTTATAATCATTATCAAACCTTTTTTGCTTCATTAAGAGTTTTTGGAGAGAGTAGCTGGGGCTGGACCTGCCCCATCCGAAGACTGTACTTTCTCCTGATGCCTCAGAGATTGTAGAGACGGAAGGAAAGTCTCTCTGGTTTCACTCCCAGTCCTTCACTCCCCTAGCTGGAAGAGATTTAGAGAAATATTTTGATTGGCTCATTCCAGTTTGGACCACACTCCAACCTCTCCTTATCTCCACAGCTGACACCCAGGCCAGGCCTCAAGACTTGCCTGCTGGCTGGTTTCTCTGGCCTTCCCATGTCTGCCACCACCCACCTGGAGCCTGTCTCCAGCCCAGAGGTGGCGGTACTGGGTGGCTCACTCCTGCCTTCAGCCTGGCCCCTCCATGGATACTCCGATAATGGTACAGTCTCTGTATGAATAATGTGCTTACTCTGCAAATACAGCTTCAGACGGCCCCCAGCTGGAGACCTGCCCTTGCTTCAAGGACGCCTCATACAAACACACAGAGAGAAAAATACTGTGCTCGCCATGCTAATGGGCCTTAAGACAAGGCCTCTGATGCTTCCTTCCAACCAGATGGCCCTTCATACCCACCTCCTACTCATAAGTTTTAGAGTCAGGAATCCTATGGCCTTCAACTGCTTTGCAGAAAAAAGCAAAACAAACAAACAAAAAGCGTTTAGTTGACCAACATGCATTCTTTGGAGGAGGGTGCAGGCTATGGGAGCTGTGGGAGGGAAACTATATCCCTCAGGATCCGGAAAGTGCAGAGAAACTTTGGGGGGAGTCTTGACAAATGGCAAGTAATTTCTGTTGCAGGCACAGCTCTGCACAGCTGGTAGTGCTGCTCCAGGCACTGGTTAAGGAGGATTCTGAGGCCTCCATGAATAGAAGAGAATGGACATTGTGTGATCAATTTGATGCCAAGAGTGACTTCCAGGTTTCTGGATGTTACGGTGAATGGTGATACCATTTCCCAGAACAAGGATTACTGGAGGGGCTCAGGTTAAAGAGAAAGATGACGAGTTCAGTTTTAACCTGTTGAATTTGAAAGGCCCGCATGACATCTGGGTCCACTTGGCAGTTGGGCTTGTAGACCTGCCCTCTGGGAGAGAAGATTGGGCTGGGGGAATGGATTGGGAGCCATCAGCATATATGTGATAATGTCTGGCAGGGGTGAAAGCACCCAGGAAGAGAGTGTAGTTAGGCTGAGAAGAGGAGGTTGGGCAGAATCACTGAGAACACAAACTTTAAGGGGGGGAGATCATCTCTTCTTTGTTACTCATGGTCTCTGTCTCCTGCCCCACTGATAAGATCTTACATCAACAGACTCTAGACCTCAGTTTCTTCATCTGGAAAGTGGGAATAATGTCTTCTTCTTCTATTCTGTGCTATTATGAGGATCAATTGATTTCTGGTGAAATGTGATGGTTGAACAAATGTATTTACTACTGGCCCTTCCCAAATCCCACCAAAATGCCTATAAACTGGGGCAAAGAGCATTAACCGGCAGGACAAAAGGAAACAGACAGAAGACTGAAATGCACTTGGACAAGTGGCAATGGATTTAGAAACCAAAACACAGTTGCTAGGTCAGCAGTGAGGAGACTGGAAGCTGGCTAATATTTGAGTCGTGTTTTAATATAAACAGAGTTTTCTTATGCATCCCTCTCTCTCTACTCAGATAGATCTCTCTTTTTAATTTTCTTCTTCTTCTTCTTTTTTTAGTGGAGGTCCTGGGTTCCCCAGGACCTTGTGCATGTGAGGCACACACTCTACCACTGAGCTATACCCACCCCCCACTGATCTCTTTTTAAAAAAATAGATGTTCAAGTGGGACAGATACTGGTATGTTGTATGAATAACCCAGTTTACCCATTCTTTTATAAGTGGACAGTTAGGTTGTTTCCAGTAAAAATAAATTAAAGAAATGTGCAGATAAGATTGAAGTACACAAACTCACAAGGGGATAAGATATGTAACACCAAATGGTTGTTACCTCTGGAAGAGAGAACTGAAGAATGGAGTTTTAGCTGTATTTTATTCTCTATGCACCAACATACATCCATTTATTCATTTATTTCCAGCTTTACTGGGGTACAATTGATGCATGACATTGTATACATTTAAGATGTAAAATGTGAGGATTTGATATATGCATTTGATATTTACATTGAGGAATGATTACTACAATAAGATTCATTGACATCCATCATTCACAGTTAACACTTTTGTGTGTCTGTGGTGAGAACTTTTAAGATACACTCTTAGCAACTTTCAAGTACTGTCAACTAGTCATCATGCTGTACATTATGTCTCCAGAGCTTAGTCATTTGTCTTATAATTGGAACTTTGACTAATATGCTTTGACTACCATCACTCACTCTCCCCCTCCCCCCACCCCATCTTCCCCAACCCCTAACAACCACCAGTCTACTCTGTTTCTGTTATGAGTTTGGTTTTTTTTTTTATATTTCACATATAAATGAGATAACATGGTATTTGTTTCTCTCTGTCTGAGTTATTTCACTTAGTATAATGCCCTTAAGTCTCATCCATGTTGTCGCAAATGGCAGGATTTCCATCCTTCTTTATGGTTGAATAGTATATTCCCTTGTGGTATGGATATATGGTACACCATATATTCTTATTCATCCATCAATAAACACTAGTTGTTCCCATGTCTTGGCTATTGTAAATAACGCTGCAGTGAATGTTGAGGGGGTTGATATATCTTTGAGATCCTGTTTTCATTTCCTTCAGATAACTGCCCAGAAGTGGGATTCCTGGATCATATAGTGGTTATATTTTTAATTATTTGAGTAATTTCCATATTGTTTTCCACAGTGGCTGCACCAATATACATTCCCATCAACAGTGCACAGGGGTTCCCTTTTCCTCCACATCCTTGCCAATCCTTGTTATTTCTTGTCTTTTTGGTAATAGCCATTCTAGCACGTGTGAGGTGGTATCTCATTGTGGTTTTGATTTGCATTTCCCTGATGATCAGTGATGTTGAGCACCTTTTCGTGTGCCTGTTGGCTATTTATTGGTACATCTTCTTTGGGATAAATGTCTATTCATGTTCTTTGCCCCTTTTTTATTCATATTATTGTTTTTTTGCTATTGAGTTGTGTGAGTTTCTTATTTATTTTGGATATTAACCTCTTATCAAATATATGGTTTGCAAATATTTTGTCTCATTTTATTTCTTTTTTAAAAAGATTTGAAAATTAAAATAATAATAATAATTGTAGCATTATATGTTAGTTACTTTGAGAGAGAAAACAAATCTTCTTCTTTGTTCTGGGAAATGGTATCACATACACTGAGTGAGTGTATGTGAAGGCAGTGTACTCGGGGCACTGGGCTGCCCCACTCGCTCTAGTTTAGAATGTTCAGGAAGATGTGAGACCAGGGCCACGGCCCATCTCTCCTCCCCTGCACATTGTGAGATCTGGCTGGGCCATCCTGTAGGCCTTCATATCCTGTGATGCCCTGTGTTGATGCCCCCTTGGACACAATTGTGAGACATAACTTAGAATATTAATAACATATTAACATATTCATAATCGTGAGACATCATTATAAGACATAATTTGGAATCAGAATTACCCTAGAGAATCCAGGGTATAGACAGCAAAAAATTGGGGGAAATCTTGTTCTAGATTCCGGCCAGCCACCAAAGAAGGGTGGAGGAAGAGAGTGCCTGTTCTGTGTCCTTTACAAGATCAGGTCACCCCATTGGTGCTTCAGTCACTGCTGAGTGACGATTCTGTGCAGCATTGTTTACAGCAGCAATAGCCTCTCTGGACACCTTCGTTTCAGTGTGATAGTTGACTTGTGATACGGCAGGTACATTACCTTTGGTTAAGAGCTAGTAAACCTGCTTCATTAACTGCAAACTACTTTTAGCCTTACCATTAAACCGAGAGGCAGACAGCAAACCTGAGACAACACAGCCTGCCCTAATGAAGCGTTTGTTAGTTTGTGGATTTCCTTTAGTTACAAGGGAGCCTGGTCACATCCACACCCATGCCACATTTGGTCTTTGAATATAAAGAAACTTTTCAAAGTAATTATTTCAAATTATGAAAAACAATAATGTCCTGTAAATACCAAATAGAAGAAAACAGGGGGAAAAGTCATCCTTAATCTCAGCAACCCTAATATAACAATTAGCCTTTTCCTCTTGCCTTCCAGTTATTTTACAAATGAGCATTTCACATGACTAATAATTGTATCCACGGCCCCTAGGTATACTTTGTATTTAACACTCCATCTTAATTGTTGCCGTAGAGTGAGTCAAACCTCGGTTTAAAAGTAAGCTTAATTTTGAAATTAATTTAGATTTATAGAGGGTTGTGAATTCTGTCTATCTTTCACCCAGTTTCTCCTACTGTTAACATCTTATATAACCATGGTGCATTTGTCAACTCTAAAAAACTAACTAGTGTTAGTACTAACTACTAGTAGTCCAATAGTATCAACTAAACTACAGACTATTTGGATTTCAATGGTTTTCCCATTAATCTCCTGTTCCTGTTCCAGATCCAATCCTAGATACCACAGTGTGTTTACTCAAATCTCATTTTTAATGTTTGTATGACAGCCCATCCAGGGAACGCACCATGACTGACCTGCCCATTGCCCTGTTCTTAAGTATTGAGAATGTTTATGGTTTTCCTGTATCACAAGTGATCCCCTGAAGAACATCTTCATATGAGCAGACTTCTCTTCTTTTAAGACAGACCGTAATCCCACTTCTGAGTCTCCGGGGAAAGGAACGCACTGGCGGCTCTGGATAATACTGCACTTTGCCAGATTGTCTTTCCAAATTCCCGTGCTCATTTACTCTGCCATAAGTAATTTTTGGAGAGTAGCATATTCGTGTACCCTTGTCAGCATTAGTTACTATCACTTAAGCATTTTGGCTAACTTAATGGGTAAAAATGACACCTCAATTCTTAAAAGTTGTATTTATTTGGTAACTAGCAAATTTGAATAGTTTGCCATGTGTGTTTACCAGCTGTACGTCCTCTTTTATGAGTTGTCTCTTCATATTTTATTTATTTGGGTCTGAATATGTTTTTTCTCAATAGGTAGGAGTTTTATAATAAAGATATCCCTTGGCCTGTCATTTTGCTGTGATTATATACCCTTTTGATCTGTTGTTTTGATTTTTTTCTTTTGTAATTTTTGAAGAGCATAATGAAGGTTTTATGATGTGGAATCCATCACTTTTCTTTTGATTTATTTTCTTTACCTCTTTTGAGCTTAGAAAGGTTTATCTTAAAAAAGATCTGATTTTAAACTTCAATTCTCTTCCATCTTTTGATTTCCTATCTTTAATCATTTGATTCATCTTGGATAGTTTTGGTATTTGGCCCAAATATCTCACCTGGCCACCTCTCACTCACCGGCTGTAGAGGACCACACGTCAGTTCCTAAATGAATGGGTGGCATCTACCACCTCCCCTGTGTTGCCCAAGACTGTATCCTTGGAACTCTCCTTCCTCTCGTTCACCACCCACTTCCACTCAACCGTGGTGCCCTACTGGTTCTATTGTGTGACTCTTCTCCTGACTCTTTGAGGAAGAGTATTTGCTGCACCTTCTGCTTGGGTCATTTTTCCACCCCTGCTTTACCTCATTCCTACCAGTCTGTCAGGTGGAGTCAGGTGTGTCCTTGCTACGTGACACCAAAGAGCCCCAGGCTTCCTTTAGGCACCTCACAGCCAATTATAATGTCCTGCTAACCTGTTTGTGGTGCCCTGTTTCTCTTCATCATTAATGTAGCCTCCCTGACTAAGCCAGTGCCTGATACATATAGGGGATCAATAAATATTTGTTAGGTGTGTGAAAGATTGAATAAATGAATGAATAAAATACCAATAAAAGAGAAGTCATATGTAGCTGTGTCCCAACAGGGCTTGGTTTGAATACTTTCCTAGAAAATATGAAAGTAAATGGGACAGTATACTGGAATTCATGATTTTTATGGTACCAGGATGTCACGGCTACTGTGAATTGGCTTGTTCAACAGCATCCATTTTACCCTCCTTCTAAGTGCCATTACTGTAATGCTAAGGCCGGAGAAATAAAAACTACATTTCCCAGACTGCCCTGCAGCCAGGATTCTGGATATAAATCAGGACCCACCAATTTTCTGTTTTCTGTACTGAACCATTGCTTACTGATTGTTCTATGGTTTTGTGAGGGTTTGGTAAATAATTTCCATTATCCTTCCCCCTATTCCCAGCTTCTTTTGAGGTTCTGTTAGCATAAACCCCAACTTGGCAATAAAGCTAGCCAGTAATAGATAATTATGCAGCTGGACCCAGGTAAAAAACAACACAAGAAAAAATAATAGATAAATGATTCAGATCTTTAACACATTAAGAGCTCTTTTAAATCAGTAAGAAAAAAATTAACCCAATTGAAAAATGTACAAAACACATGAATGGAAGAAGAAAACTAGCCAAAGAAGATATTAAAATACTCATCTTTTTTTCTTATCAAATTAGCAAAGATTTTAAAGTAATACTCAGATCTGGTGAAGATGTGTTACCAATACTGGGCATTCACCTCCAAAAAGTCTAAATTTCTAGATACAAGTTTGGTTACACTTTTAAAAGTCTTTAAAATATTCATTCTCTTCGCTCAACAGTTTTCAGCTGGAGTCAGTTTTGTCCCCCCAGGGGACACTTGGCAATGTCTGGAGATGTTTTTTTGTTTTCATAACTATGGTTGGGGGGCGCTGCTGGCATCTGATGGGTAGAGACCGGAGATGCTTCTCAAGACCCCACAATACACAGGATGGCCTGCATGAAGAGCTGTCCAGCCAAAACATCAACAGAGTGAAGGCTGATAAATTCTGTCTTAGACACAGGAATTCCACTTTAAGGATTTACCCAAATGAAAAAATTGAATGTACTTCAAGATTCATTTATTTAATCCTTTTTGGAGAGCAATAGATTGGTAGCTATTAAAAATTAAAATGCATATCCTCAAAATTTTCATAATTTTTAATAGGTATCCATCCTACAAATGCTTGGACATGTGCACAAAAAGGTACACACATAGATGTTCTTCTCAGCACTATTTTTAACAGTGAAGTGTTGGAAACCACCTAAATGTCAATCACTGGAGTCATAATTAAGGTACACACACGCACCCTGTATAGCAGAGTTTTCGGCCATCCTATCTCCCTCTACTCTCTTCCTGTGATCCTATCCTCCTTTAGGGAGACTCCTGTACAGTGGGTCAGGCTTAGTGGAAGAACTATTAACAGGACTCTGTTCATCCTGTCAGTTCCCAGTTTGGAAACCATAAAAAACTGATCTTTCCTCGCTGATACCTTGGTCACATGACTTGAGTTTGTCACATGATATAAGTTTGGCCAATCAGATGGGACTTTAAATCTTGACCCAAGGCGGAGCCCGAGGACTGTTGAAGGCCAAATCGCTCAGTGGCTGCAGTGGTCGCAGTGGAGAGTCTATGGCAGTTCTTGCCGGTGACAGCACTGAGCCTCCTTTACTTGGCCCACCAGAAAGGCCTTGGGCTCTGTTACTGAAAATATTGGTGGAAGCCCTCAGTGGTAGTTCAAGAAATTGACACATTAGATTTCTGTGAATTGCAAGCAAAGTATCCCAGGTGATATGCTGGAGAGTTACATGCAGTCCTTAAGAAGAAATCATCAGGACATGTTAGGAGGTGGAAAATCAAACTGAAGGACATTCATTCTCTCGAGGAAGGTTTATTGAGCTCTTCCGTCTGTTAATCTCTGTGCTCTGAACAGGACACCTAGTTCCTGCCCTCATGGAGTACTACTTAAAATAGCAAAATGTCAGAAATTAATTGTGTCTAACAATACTGGAATAAGACAGACTATAAATTATGACACATGCATTATATGGAAAAACTAACAGCCATTAACAATTAAAATAATTACTTTTATTAATAAATGCAGATGATCAGTTAATATATATATTTATATATATATACTAAGTCAAATAAAAATATATATGAATCTATGTTGAATATATATAATGTGGATATATGTGAATATTATGTATAATAAACAAAACAATAAAGAAAAATTAAAATTATATATATATTATACAGATAAAATATATACATATATGAGTGCATATATATATATTATATATGTGTGTGTGTGTGTGTATATATATATATATATATATATATATCTTTAAGAAAATTACATGTAACCAAGAAGAGGTATGCTATATTAAAATGTTGGCAGGACTCATTTCTGAATGGTGTAATTTTTTGTGTGTGTTTTCTAAAATTTGAAATCTGCGTGTGTTGTTTTTATAAACATAAAATGTATTATTATTTTAAGGATTTTTTTTTAAATGGAGGTACTGGGGTTAGAACCCAGGACCTCGTGCATGCTAAGCATGCTCTCTACCACTGAGCTATTACCCTCCCCTAAGGATACAGTAAAACATTTGAAAATTCCTAATCCCATTTTACACTAAACCATATTTTTGAAATGTTCAGCAATAAGAATATATGAGCTCTATAAACAGATGTATCTATATATCATGTCTATAAAATGTTGCTGAGTTAAAAAAAAATCACAATCTTGCTTTATTTCAAGCTCCTAGAGTCAAGCCAGAGTGTTTGGTCTATGGTACCCCAAATTTCCCTTCACTTGTACTTGAGGTATTATAAGCTACAGAAGGGACTGTGGGCAGTAGCTGGGCTGATTTCCTTCCGATTGTGAGGCGGGGAGGAGCTAGCAGAGTGCTGGGGAACTCAGCCGACACAGGTGTGGTGTACTGGAGAGGCGCCTGCAGAATCATCTCTAAGTATGCTCTCCATCTGTAAGCACACTCTCTTACATCCTGTGTAAGTGTACTCAAGGCAGCATGCACAGAGCTTCTAACACAATCTCTTTTACTTTGGGACAGGCAAGGTGGGGCCGCCTCTCGACATCATGCTGGATGCATTGAACTGTACAGCTTTCAGCATCCAGTGGAAAATGCCAAGGCATCCTGGGAGCCCCATCATTGGGTATACTGTGAGTACCCGGGCACGGGGATTTCTGTAGTGGGTGTGTTGAGGTACCTGGACCTCCTTCCCATCCTTGTTCCCCCTGTATACGGCTTCCTGGTAGCAGCCCTCCCGTGTTGGGCCTCATTCTTCCTCCAGGAAACCAGAGGAGCTGTTCCTGTTTTAAGGACATTTGTAAGTGCCCTGAAAGTCAGTTGGGTCTACTGAGTCCTTACTCTGTTCAGGCGTGAAAAAATACAAACTCAGTAGAAGACGTGGTTCCTGCTCTCTAATTTCCTGCAGTCAAATTTGAAGACAAAAGCAGAAACACGGGAAATAATAGGGAGTCACTGAGGAAGGTTGTCAATAAGCACAAAATCAGGTGACCTTTGAATCCAAGTGAAGGGGCGCGCAGGCAAAGTGGGGGAGGGAACGCAGGGCGCATCCACACCCCTCAGAGGTTGCAAACTGGCTTGACTTCAGTTCACCAAAATGTTTTCCTTGCATAGTGGTTTTTAAAATGAGTCAACTTTTAGAAATTAGAAGATTTCAGATAAAGTTGGAGTCTTGAAATATCTAGGAATATTCAGAGACCTGGCCAGCCCGGGCCCACCCTCCTATGAGGGGGCGCCAGGCCCACTGGCGCTGAGCTGTCCCCTGGGATGTAAACCCCCCCATAGCACCCAGAGCCACCACGCCCTCCTGTCCCCCCTTCACCCAGGGAGAGTAGCCATCTGTCATGGCCCTTGTCCTGTGTCATCTTAAAGTAGAGAGATGTATTTCTGGACTCAAGTTCTATCAAAAGTGGGAAAATAAAAGATTACCTGAAAGAGTCGTGGTTTAGGGGAAAAGTAACGGGAGTTGGGCTCAGCCCTTACCATCCCACTCTGCTGTATGTCCTCCTCCTGGCCTCTGCAGACATAGATTTGCGACTCCGGCTGGGTATGTCTGATGTTTGCGGACAAGGAGCTAGGGTGCAGGAGGTACGGCAGCTCCCCTCAGGACCCACTGCGATCGTCAATGAAGTTCAAACCCGGTCCTCAGTCAGGTGGAGAAATGTTGGCCCCTCTCTCACCCTGGATGCCTGCATCTCTTCCAGGTCTTTTACTCTGAGGTCGGTGTAGATAAATCCCTGCAGGAGCGGTCCCACCACGTGCCGCTCAGCCCGGATACCCCGACCACTGTGAGTATCTCCAACCTGGCGATCCCTCCCAAAAGCACACCCCTGATTGGCATTTCATGGATATTCAGAAGGATTTCTAACCTGGTGTGTATGTATGCTACTGTATATAATAATAATAACTAATGTCAGTATAGTCCTTGAGGACTGAGAATGTCTTTCGCGGAGGCCGGAACCTCACCACGCGCTCATCTGTGTCTTCAGGAAGGCAGCCCTGTGGAGGGTTCTGGCATAAGCACTTCCCTCCTGAACTCAGCCCACCCCGTTTATCCTGGGAGAAAACAACCACCTTACAGCTGTTTTTTCCCCTTCTTTTCTCCATAAAATTCAAATCTGATTTTTTTTGAAATCCCAATAAAGCTTTATAAATAAATATGACACATTTGTATCTTCTCAACTGCCTGGAGACACAATGTAGAAGCAAATGATGTAATTGGAAATGTATATTCAGGCGATGCCAGTTGTTTATTTTTCTTCTCCAGCCGGCGTCCTGTCCTTCCACTAACCCATTGTTGGCTCTTCATCTATTTCTTTTCTGTTTCCTGTCAAGGTCTCTCGGGGTGAATTTTTCTGCCTTAGAAACATTCTGTTTTTTTTTTTTTTTCTTTCACTGTCCTCTTCCTTCCCCGCTCTACTGTGGTTATTCCGTAGGCTCGAGCCCTTTTACTTGCTCTCAGGGAGTTAGCACCAGTGCCCAGAACACTGCAGCTGTAACGGTGGTGGAGGTGGCGGTGGTGGTGATGTCTGTAACTCCGACTTAGTAAGTGCCTGCAAGGCACGGTATACAGGGTCCTAGTTGCCATCATGACAAGTAGCTATCACTTATTGAGAGTCTGTTACCTGCCAGGCACTCGACTTCATGCTTTACATTTGTTTTTCCATTTAATCTTCACAACTATCCTATGACCTCATTTTACTGACAAAGATGCTGATACTCAGAGAGGTGAAGGGACGTTCTTCAAATTGTACATTAGCAAGTAACAAATTCGATGGTAGACCCGGGGCGGACTGAATTCTGAGCCCTGCTCTGGCTATTTTTACCAAAGCCCTCATGACTCAAAAGGAAGAGATGCACATCTTCAGCTGGCTTGTGTTTTGCATGCTCTGCTTTTATTCTCAGACGCTCCCATAAGCACCCCTCCGTGACCTCAGGACCCCTCAGCCCCAGCCTCTGCGGTTTACCCTATCCTAAGAGGGGGAGACTGGGTTGGCCCCACCTAAGCTACCATTGGCTGAGGTTCCATCTCCCCTTGACAGCACTGAAACTTTCACCCTGGACCCCACCAAGGGGTTGGCATCATCCCTAGCAGTGTCCCCAGCCACCCAGTCTCCTGCCCTGCAGTGAGTGTGGATCTCTACTCAGACTAGAGCATAATCTGGGTAGAGAGGACATAGTGCTGGTGACGGGTATCTTGGAGTCTACTTGGTGCCTCTGAAATCCAGATCCTGCCCCATCACATGAACCCAAGCCCAGCACGCTGGCATCTCTGGGAAAATCACTGCTGGGCTAACAAAGCAGAGGCCCAGGAAGGAGACAGGTACCCTGGGCTTCCAACCCCCTTCCTGCATGTTACAGGTTGGATAACTTTGGCCAAAGCTACTTTAACTGTCTAAGCCTTAACTTTCTCTCATGAAAGGGGTATAGTAATTACACTTGAGTGAGTATCAAATAAAATTGTGCATGTAAAAGCCTTTGGTAAAATGTAAAGGGACCATATAGAGGTTAGCTGTTATTCCTGGTGACCACTGCCTGCCTTTATGCTAAATATATCCTCTCCTTTAATCACACCTGGGTATTAGAATATGCTATCAAATTATAGCATGTAATTACCTGGCTGATTTCATCAAACTTTCATAATTGCTACTGTTTGCCCAGCACCAAAAAACACACAGGCGCTGTTCTTGGGCAGCTTTTGGTCTTATTGGGAAAACCACATTCACACTGATAAAGCAATTAGAGAGCAACCTGAGACCAGATGTCACTTACATGCCACTTAATAGGCAGACTGAGGTTTTGAAGAGGGAGAGATTAGCATAGGGATAAGTGGTCAAGAGGTAAAATTTGGAGCTGAGAACTGAAACGGGCAGTTTCTGGAAAGACAGAGGAGAGGGAGGGGTGCTCAAATAATTTGAACTAAGGGAATGAACACACATGTACACGTGCTTGTGTGTTTGGGAGAGGGGACGGGGGAGGTGCAGAATACACAGAATGGAGCGAGGAAATGATGACTGGACATGAGGCAGTGAGTCAGGAAGAGGGGAGGGGGGCGGTCTAGTCTAGTGGAGTGGGCTCTGGCTTCAGATGACTTGCATTCAGATTCCTGTATCTGGGTCTTAGTATTCTCATCGACAAAACAGGGATTGGAATAGGATCTGTATCAGGGGTATATCTGTGCTTCCCAGTCTGTGTGCTATGGTGCCCCAGGGCTTTGCAGCAAACCCACAGGGGCCTCGTGCAATATTGAACTTTTCACCGGAAACAGCAACATCTGTGTAATCTGCTACTACCAAGTTATTTGGGGATAACTCTTGAATAAATGGAGCTGTGTGTGAGGTGAGGGAGTTAGAGGTGCTATAAAAAGACTGAGATACTAATGGAGCCACGATCAGAGAAAGTCTGGGAACCTCTGTGTTCTATCGCATCATCCTACAGCATAAGGATGTTGTGGGCATTAAATGAGGTCGTGGTCCTACAGTCCTCAGACAACAAGTTTCTACCATATAGCACAGGGAACTATATTCAATATTTTGTAATAACCTATAGTAAAAAAGAATATGATAAGGAATACATGTATGTGCATGTAAGACTGAAACATTATGCTGTATATCAGAAATTGACACAATATTGTAAACTGAGTATACTTCAATTAAAAAGAAAAACCAAGCCTGGCACAGAGTAAGAACTGAGTGAGCGGTCAGGAGAATTCCCGTCGTCAAGATGCGCGTTTGCTGCCCTTGGCTGTACGTAGCGGGAGGGTAGCTATTCTACAGGTTCATTTTCGTCCTGCAAGTTTTTCTTTCCTTTCCTTTTCACATTGTTTTGTTTTTTTTCTCCTCTCCAGGAACGAGTGGATCATCAGATGGTTTTTGTAAGTATGCTTTAGAAAAGTTCAACCCTTGCCCCAAACCAGGATTCAGAGGGTCTCTTTTCACCAAAATGTTGCTTTTTGCTGTATCTCCCTCATGCTGATTAAGGCCCGCAGGGAATGCTTGGTTTTTGTTGTGAGCAGGATGGCAGTGCATACCAGGTGAATTGTTAATCATTTAGAAAGATGCTGCATTTATCTCACATGGCAGAGTAAGGTTAAAAGCGACATTTTAAAAAGTTGGAGCAATTTAAGCTCTGTTCCAAGACCAAGTGAAAAAGACTGGAAAGGAGAGAAAATATGTAAACTAGTGGGCATCACTGTGGGGAGCTCCCCCACCCCCTTCACCCTCTTCCCTCATTTCCTCTGACAATTCCAGGCCTTCTCAGTGAGACAGGACCGGCTACCTAAAACTGACTGACTTTCTGGACTGAATACCAAACAGAAGATTGGGTTGACAATTGGTTAGTCTGATTCAAACGAAGAAATGACCAGAATAACCTGGTGGATTATGTGGAATTCTGACGCATTCTTTGATAATCTGCCTGTATAAGGGCTTCTGATTTGGTTAACATTTGACTCTTACCCTTTTCTTAGAAGAACAACCTGCAGGTTTCATCCTGGAAAAATAAATAGTAAAACAAATCAGGACAACTTGGTCACTTTTTTAGAGTTAGAGATAGAAATGGATGTTTAAATTGGTGGTCTCCACACTTTTTGGTCATTCATGCCATCAGTTAAAAAATATTTGAACATGTAGCAATATATGCATATTTATGTATTTGTACATATGCCACTCTACCAATATATTATGTACATTATGAAATCCCACAGAGTTTTTGAAGGAGGATATAAAATAGAAATGAAAAGATCTTATGTTTTCTTCTGACATTTAGTAGATTATCTTGCTCACCCAGGAGAATATTCCACCACCCTATTTTGGAGTCCACTGTCCTGGCTGACCCAGAATAGTGATTCTGTTTGGATCTTATCCAAGGTTAGGGAGAGAAACAGCCAGGGATTACAAAACTTGCATCGAGCCCCAGCTCTGTCACTAGAGCAAGGATAACCATGGGCAAGGTCACTGAACCCCTGTGAACCTCTCTTTGACTATTTGAAGGGGCTGATTCATCATGATTCCCAAATGGGGCTTTCTTTGTTCCCTCTGGGCCTATGGAAATATGTGTGGGCATTTTGGTGAACAAGCTTCAGGGATACGGACTCTTCTGTAATACCCAGGGTAGATTTGTACGAGGAAGACTTTTGTCCAGGCCCAAAGCCAATGCTGCCTCTCCTATAAAACCCTGGAAAATACTCTCTAACTTTCTGTGACCTCTCAGGGAGTGGAAATCCCTCCAACTCCTCCCTCCACTCCTCCTAACTTCTTCTGGGGCAACCGCGGCCCAGCCTTGACTGGAAGAGCCAACTGTGAAGCTGAACTTAAGGTGACCAGCTACCAGTGATGGTTGTTTTAGAAGAATTGTAGAATTTCCCTGTTGAAAGTTTGGCTCAGAGAAGTTAAGTGCCCCCCTCTCAAACCGCACAGCTCTTTGGCCCCAGAACCTGGGTCTCCTGGCTTCTTGTCCAGTGCTCTCCCGCTTCGTGCCTCCTTTCAGCTGAGCACCCTGGATGCCCTCCCAGCCTAGGGGCTACATGTCAGGACTGGTGAACCAGATAATATCCAGCTTTACTCTTGGAAACAAAGGGGCTGGGTTTCCAGCAGCAGGAGAGAAGTGTAGCATGGAAGGGGGTAAAGGTGAGGTCTGATTCAGGGTCAGAGATTTAAGTTCAGAACCATTCAACACAGTTTCATCATTGCAAAGTGAACAGATGTTTAGTTAGGAATATCCCCGTCTTTCCAGAGGCTCCTCTTATATGCTATCCAGGTTGTTTCTGTGCGTTGGATCAGGTATTATTTAAGATGAAAGACTAGCAGTCCCCAAACCCAAAATAACAGTGATCCTAACAGTTCACGTTTCCCTCGTGTAACCGCCTGGATATAACCAGTTGAGGGCTCTTCTGGTGGCTTCCCTGTGCCAGGATTCTTCCATCTCATTGCTTTGCCAATCCTCCTGGCCTGCCTCCTCATGGTCCAGAATATCTTACTGCCACATCCACATTCTAGCCAATAGATGAGGAAAAGAAGAAAGGGAACACATCCCTTACTATTAAAGGATAATTCAGAAATTGCCCTCTGCATTTTTGCTCACATCCTATTGGACATAATTTAGTCACATGGCCACACCCAGCTGCAAGGGAAGGCTGGGAAATGTAGTCTTTGAGTGGCCATGGTCCAACTGAAATATACAGGAGATCTATTGCAAGAAAGGAGAGAATGGATACTAGGGGATGACGAGTCATTACTATTACCAACGGTGAGTTGGAGGAGTGGGTCTGGCACAGTAGAAGTGGACATCTGAAAAACAAAATGCTAGCCGGAGAACTGGTTCTGCTGTCCGGGAATCAGGTGACTGGAAGCATGTTAAGTGGTGCATTTTATAAGGGAAACCAGACCAGCTTTCTTCTTGATATCACTGAACTGACTAACTAGCCTTGCTTTTCTCTTCTGTAGATATAAATTCTCTGATCACATGACAGCCACTGGAGGTGTTAAAAGATGAGGCAACTTTTGGAAGGGACTTCGTATTTTGGAAAGGGCTTGACAAACACAAAGCAGGGTTATTTTGCTGCAATGCACCCAACTTTGCTCCCCTGACCAAAAAAAGAAAGTATGGGAGGGGCCAGAGGAGACTGTTGAGTTCACTCTGGCCTCTTCATCAAGAAAGCAATTTCTCTCACTTTGTTTCTCACCATCTTTGTGCAGAAAGAGGTCTGAGAGAGATAAGTATTTTGACTTGTTTTTAAACCTCCACAAGGCAACAAAACACTGTTTTTCTACACTGAAAAGGGGATAGTTAGCATCTTATCTAGTTTGATGCAAGGCTAAACCAGGGACCATAGAACTTTTAAGGACAGAAATAGAAAGATTTATAGAATTTTGCAGCATTTTACTAAAGAATTCAAGGGTTATCATGAGTCACACTATTCTGAGGGATTCCGTTTGGGAGGAGTGATGACAGAGGAAGAAGTGACAGTTAAATCATTGAATCCACCCCCCTTTTTTTTATGACTCTGGTCACTCAGTGGCCTTGACACTCACTCCCTTATGCTAACCTACCAGCCTATCAGCTCAGGAAAAGACACCAGGAAAGACTGGAAATAGTTAGCTTCTGGGAAGGTGAAGCTCCCCCTCTCAAAATATACTTGGGTTAAAGGTAGCACCAATCTTCCATATTTACCAAAAAGTTTAGGTGTTTTTTTAACCCACATTAAGAACTTCTACAGGGAGGTGGATATAGCTCAGTGGTAGAGCACATGCTTAGCATGTACGAGGTCCTGTGTTCAATCCCCAAAGCCTCCATCGAGGGGGAAAAAAGGAAACCTTTTACAAGGGAAATTTCCCTTGTTTTTCACAGATCCCTTTCTAAATTTCTGATACATAGACTTCCAGGTTTATAGATAAAATACCAATCTAGTCTTCAGTGTTTAAAAGTATTTTTTTTTGTTGATTTAAATATTATTTCACATTTTCCTTATGTGTCTTGGTCTCTAGAATCAAACAAAGCAAGATTCAGATCCCCACTTTGCCACTTAATAAATATACAGCTTTGAGCAAATCATTCACTTTTCAGAGATTCCGTTTTTTGCTCTGTAAATGAAAACAAGAGTGATACCTACCTCATCAGGCTGAAGGAAGAATTGAACCAGGCTGTATGTGTTCCTGGAACAGAGAAAACACTCAATAAATGGTTACTAATGGTAGCTGTATATGGTATCAGCTCATAGCTAATATCTACAATAAGCTATGAAACCATGTCCGCACCCCTGTGCTTCATACAGCATGATGATTTCACAGGAGAAAGGATCCTACAGCAAAAGCCTGCAAGAGCATTGGGTAGGTTTGAAAGCATATCTCTGCTTCTAGGGGAAAAGCCTGGAAGTGGCAGCTGGGAGAGGAGTGAGACCAGGAGGCTTGTATACAACAGCTACCTCCAGCCTCTTAACCACCAACTTGACATGAAACAAGGGGACAGATGGTGGAATTAGGATGCACAGATGCAGAGAATTAGAGCAGGGGTTGGCCAGGGTCGGAGTTGGGGGAGGACAGGGTGCTGTGAAAGCAGGTCCTTATGTTCAGCAAAGACCCATAATGCAGTTACACGTAGGATAGAGTTGGGGGAGGGAGAAGGAAGGGAAGACTGGAGACAGACCCCCTCTTGGAGGCTGTAGAAATGGCCCAGGTAAGGATTCAAGGGAAGTGGAAGAAGGGAACAGGTCTGAAAGGCAGGTGGAGGTGCCTCGGGGGAGTGAGCAAGAGGAAGTCAGCCTTGTCTCTGGGATGACTAACTCTGGTGTCTGGGCAGAGATACAGATGCTGTTAATCATGTTGGAGGGGTCAGTCAGAGAATCTAGTTCTTGATGAGGTGATCTATTTATATCGGGCATCTTGGTTTGATTTCTTTCTTTCATTTACTCACTAGTTCATTTATTCATTCATCAAAAAGCATTGCTTGAGCATTTGCTACATGTCTGATCATGCTGCGCTAAACTTTGGGATGCCAGAGGAATGAGAACTTGCTTCCTGCCCTCAAGTGGGTGGGGAGAAGGTGATCAATAAACAGACAGTTACAATATAAGGTGAGTGTTGCGTCGATTGAGGTATGCCAAGGACACCAGGGAAGCACAGAGGAGGGACGCCTAACCAGACTGGAGGCTGGGGGTCAGAGAAATGAGGTAATGTCTCTGCGGAACTGAGTCATGAAGGATGAGCAGGGTGAGCCAGGCAAGAGTGGGGAGAAGGGCGTTTCATGTAGAGAGAGCAGCAGGTTCAAAGGCCCAGAGGCAAGGGACTGAATGGCATAAATTTGAGCCCTGCCAAGTTCTTAAGTATGACCAGAATGTAGAATATCAGGAAGGGAGGTGGTACAAGATGATGCTGGTAAGATAAACAGAGGGACGGAAAGATGCTAAGGACCCTGCTATATATGGGAAGCGACACAATCAGATTTGGAGTTTGGGAAGATCACTCTAGCAGTGTAGAGTCCAAATTGGATGTGTAGGAAGCTTTGATGGCAGGGAGAGCCAGAGACATTGTCATCATTACAAGGACTTGGACTTAAATAGCTGTGAGGGAAAAATGCCATCAACAGAGTCAAGTGATATGGAAGAGTATTGGTAATTGATTGAGTGGTGGTTAGGGAGGAGGGGTGAACAGAGAGGCAAGTGTTGAGAATTTCTGGTCTGGGTAATGAGAGAGAACACAAAAGGTGAGATATTTTTTGGGTTTGTTTTTGGTAGTCGGAGGAGGAATGATTAGTTGTGCTTGGGTTATGCAGAACTTGAGTTGCAGTGTAGTTGTTGAGTAGAGAAGTTCAAGAAGCAGTCACAACTGCACGTCTGGGGCTGCAGAGGCAGGCTACAGCTGGAGACAGTGGGAGGTGTCATACTAAGGTGCCCGAAGCCAAGGATTGGTAGAGGAGCTGACTTAAGCGTGGCTACAGAGTGAGAGGAGAAGGTGGTGAGGGGGTGCTTCTGGGAGGGACCACACCTCAGGGGCCAGCAGGGAACGGGGAGTGAGTGGTGGATATTGTGAAGGAGCAACAAGAGAAGTAGCAGAAGACCAAGGGGGGGCAGTCATGGTGTCCAAGGGAATCAAGACGTTTAAGGAGCAAGGGTGGCAACAGTGTTGAAAGCTGCAAAAAGTCAAGTAAACACAGAGACATTGCCATCGAGTTGAGAGCAGAGTTGTGGTGGTGACTTTGTTAAGAACATCTCAATTGTTTGTGGTGAGGAGAGGCCAGATGGGAGCAAGCTGAAGAGTGAATAGAGGTGAGGAAGTGGAGACAACTTCAAGAAGGTTGCTTCTGTGGAGAGGAGGGAGGGGCGCAAGTGTGGTGGTGGTGGTGGGGGGGTAATTAATTGTTTTTAGGATGAGAGTGACTTGAGTACAGGAAGTAGATACAGAAGGATCAGGTGGATAGGGGAGAGGTGGGAGATACAGGAGAAAGAGAGGAGGGGGCACAGATGGAATTCAGAGGCCAGGAGGTGAGCCAAGCCCTAGACCAGTGGTTCACAAACCTGGCTGCCCATGTTAGAATCTCCTGGAGAGCTTTAAACAAACTGGCACCTAGGCCCTGCCCACCAGAGATTCTGATATAAGTGGTCTGGAGTGGAGTCTAAGCATTGGTATCTTTTAGCTCTTCCAGTGGTTCTAATGTGCTTTTGGGGTTAAGAACTACTGCGGTTAAGTATTCGATAATTATTTGCTGAATCCTTTAAAAAAGTTTTGTTGATCAGTTGATTAGTTTTCCTTAGCAGCAATGAATGTTTAATCATGTTGCGAAGAAATACAGGACAGGATCCCTGCTCTCCAGTGGTTTGCAGTCCTATAGGAGAAAGAGTAATAATTTGTGACACATGTAAGTGCTCATTAAATGGCACAGCACCTGGTAGGGTGATAGCAAGTCTGTGTGGTCAGGTGTCGAGGGGAAGATTCAGGCCTCAAAGCAGTGGTGGAACCTAGGTGAGCAGAGAAGAGGAGGGTTTTCAAGTACCCAAGGCAATAATCATTACAACTCTGTTTCTTGAGGACATCCCTGGTACCAGCTACTTTCCATACACTATCCCAAATATTGTAACTGGGCGAGATAGTTATATATCATCCCTATTTTACAGAGGAAGAAACTGAGCCTCAGGGAATTTATTATCAAGGCCATAGCTAGCAATAAGTGGCAGAGTCAAGATTCACGCCCAGGACTGATTGATTCCAAAGCCAGTGTTCTTTCCACTATGAAGTGCTGAGATCAGTGGGACCAAGGCTGCCACTTACTATTTATCACTGTAGCCTGAAATACATGTCACTTTTGTCAAAAACCAAGGAGGAACAAGTCCTCTTCAGCTGGGGCTTTTTGGCTGTGGCCATTTGTGCTAAGTTCACAGGGTGAAGTTCACAGACACATCCATCATCAGTCCTAGTGGTTCTCAGTGTGGGGTCCATGGACCACCAGCAGCATCACTTGGGAACTTTTTAGGAATGCAAGTTCTTAGGCCCCTTCTCAGATTTACTGAATCAGAAACGTTGGGTGCCAGGCTCAGCAGTTTGTTTTAAGAAGCCTTCCTGTTGATTTGATGCAGTTTAAAATTTGGGAACCAAAGTTTGAGTCCCTGCTTTACGGGTACACATCAAGACCTCAGTTTTCTGTTGTGGCTAGTCCCTCAGCATCTGTGATGTGCAAATGGGAAGAAAGAACTGTGGGATTTCAACCCTGGAAAAGATTGTTACCTGAATTCCAGCAGCCTAGTACTCTTGAGCGAAGAACTCAAATGTTAAAAGCAACATCTGACAGGGTGAATGAGTTCCACTTCTAGGACAGTGTATAGATTTCAATAAAGGGTAGTTCTCTGGTCTTGGTGAAATATGTCATGGTGTTTTCCTCTGCAAATTAAAAATCTTGGCCAGTCCCAGAGAAAGCAAAACAGCCTCTCTCCCAAGCAATTTCACAGGGGCCTCGAGATGCAGCCCTCATGGAAATTGTCTAGTTTTCCTCAAAAGAGCTTCTGATCATTGACACATTTCCTGTTTGGTCATCGGCAGGAGGAAGTGGTCGGAGATTTGAAACCAGCCACTGAGTACCGAGTGAGCGTAGCAGCTTACAGCCAGACTGGCAAAGGGCGGCTTAGCTCCCCTCGGCATGTTACCACTTTACCCCAAGGTAAAACTGGTTGGATTCATTAATAATAGTAAAGTGATGGGTGCTGTTCATTCATTCCGTCATTCAGTGTATATCAGTGGGGACCTACTCCGTGCCAGGTTTTGGGAATTCAGAGGTAAACAAAAACAGGTGAACAAAAAACCCTAGCCCTCTTAGAACTTAGTGGGGTGGGTCAAGGCATTATCTAATCAATGTGTAGCCACAGATAGGGATAGTGCTTTCAGAGCGCTGTAAGAACGTGCAAAGGAGAATCAACGTAGGCGTGCGGTAAGGATTCCCTGAGGTGAGGACGAGTGGAGATCTGATTAAGTAAGTGGGAACTAAGAGGAAGGGGAATGGGAGAAAAGATCTCACAGGCCAAGGGAATCCAGCAAAGGCTCACTGAGGTGGTACCGTGCCGGGCACTGGGGGACTTGAAAACATCATTGCTCACCGGAGCTCACTGAGGAGGGAGAAGCAAATGGTAAGCAGGTAGTTCCAAGGTCTGCCCAGCTGGCTCTGGACACTTAACGGGAGCACTTCCTCCACCCCGAGGCTCGGTGGGTGGGGGTGAGGGGAGTTCAGAAAGAACCATGTCTTTGGCTCAGACTTTGGAACCTGCATAGGATTTTTGCTAGGAAGCAAAAACAGGAAAAATGTTTCTGGTCGAAGTAACAGTGTAAAGAAAGGCTGGGAGATGTGAGTAAGTCTGGATAAGAAAACAGTAAGAGCGGTTACCTCGGGTGGTAGGATCATCCTGCATCTTCACACAGGAGGGCAGCTCCCAAATGTCCTACCACTGGTCTGTATTCTCATGATCTGGGGGAAAAGACACACAAACACAAGAATTCAAAGGAGGTGGCAGTAACACTAAGCATTTAATTTCCTTGTTGGTCCATACCAATTTCAACACGCAGACAGAGATGACAGGTTATTAGGAGGCGTGATGGAAGGTTTTAAAGGGTACACAGCACTGTGTGTCCCAGGGTCAACAGTCTGGACATAATTTAGTAGGATTTCCATCCCAGAGTCCTGGGGAAGGGAAGACCAGCTCTTACGGACTCAAATCTTACATGAATCCAGTTGCGATGATTTTTGTGTTCACTTGGTTGGGATTTTGAGGCTGTTTATTTTATGTATGTGTGTGTATATATATGTGTGTGTGTGTGTGTGTGTGTGTGTGTGTGTGTGTGTGTGTGTATTATATAAGCTCTCCAATAGCAAAGACTACAGCCAACTCTATTTGTTTGCTGTCTGTCCTGCCTAGATTCCTGCCTGCCTCCAGCTGCACCCCAGCAGCCGCACGTCACTGTGGTTTCTGATTCGGAAGTGGCCCTATCTTGGAAGCCTGGGGAGGGTGACGGAAGCTCCCCTATTCAGTTCTATTCTGTGGAATTCATCAGGTGAGTTTGTGTGTCACATTCAGAAGCCAAATGCATTGACGGCAGGTATTATGAGCGTGATGGGAGACTCCACTGCATTTGTATTCAAGAGGTGCCAAGGCTTGGGGCCTAGATTTACACTCCAACCCTGAGCCAGCTCCTGTCCCCTCTTCGGTGGTGGGGCATCTGGTAGACCCGTCTGTACTCACCTTTTCTCCATCTCCACATCAGATTGTCCTTGGCTCTGGAAACTCCTGAAGTATCACTGCTGACAAGCCTGCCTGCATTTCAGTCTTGAAACTTGCCTCCGTGGCTTTGAAACATTATATTTGAAGTGTATATTTGATGGTGACTTTTCTCGAGGGGAGGGGGGTGGCTTACAACAACAAGTACAATTCATTGTTTCCTTTGCATCTGTATTGCCGTGGGGCAGGTTTCCTGGTTTCGTTTTTTCAACTCTTTTCTCTGCCTCTCCAGTTCTCCTATTCAGATTATCAGAGGGTAGAAGAGTGATTAGAAGTTCTTCTAAGAACTGATAGATGTAAAAACACGGATTCTCAAAGCTGCGATCTAAATTTAAGCGAAAACGACAACAACAACAAAAAAACCCCAACCAACCAAACAACGAGCAAAAGTGATTCCCAATCTAAGGCCCTTCCTCTGAACTCTAGTTAGAGCTGAATTTGAATTGAAGCACCGAGCCGATGAACAGTGTTCTCTGCATTAAAGGTGATGGGTCTGTCTGAGGCCAGCTGCTTCATGGATTCATAAAGAGAATAGCTCAGCACCTCATTCCTGAGGCTCTCTGAAGCTGGGATGAAGGGTTCTGCCAAGATCTGATTAGCTCTGCTTGTTTCTTGACTTCCTAGCCTATTCTCTGGTAGTAGGAAACGGGTATTTGTTTCTTCAGAGAAGTACTGCACCGAGTCTCTTTTACCGCTTGAGCACGGAGCTTGTTTCGGGCAGGACTTACTGAGTTGCAGGTGGCAGAGGCTTGAAAGAAGATGAGGCAGTAATATCGGCCCCTGTGACTGTCAAGTCTGGTGGCAAATCTAAACTCGAGGAGGACCATCTGTGTGTCACATCAGCAGTCTGTCTCCATTCATCTCTGTCCTATGTGTCCCCCTCCATTGGCTTCATTTTCAAGCCATTTTCAAGGCTCTTATATGGTGGCAAGGTGGCCACCAGGCATGGCAGGCTTGCTGTCTGCTAGCTTAGCTCCCCCTGGAAAAGAGTGGCTCTATCTCAGTGGACTTAAGAGTCTCAATATTCATTCTAATTGGCCAGGCTTAAGTTCCTCTTCATTCTCTGAGCCAATCTCTGGCCAAGGAGAAGAGGACACTAATTGGCCAGGCACTTGTCATATTCTGAGCTCTAGAACTAAGGACTGGTGGGTCATTCAGACCTGAAGTACATGAATTGAGCATTCAGGAGGGTTTGGCTTCTTAAAGGAAGGTTGTGGTGCGATTAATTGGAAAAAGGAGGAACAGATGCTGGGAAATTTTTAAAAATTAATAAATAAAAGCTGCCCACTGCAAAGCTCCAGACCAGTGCCCTTCACTGAGGTTAATCTACAGTCCTGCCGTTGAACAAGATTTGGTGGCAAAGCCCAGAATGTGCTAGAGTAGGAAAGATTCAAAGCCCAGTTCCAAAAGTAGTTAAATGTGAAACAATGGAAAGTCCTAAAACCTCAGCTTTCTCATCTGTAAAACTTGGAGTGAAACTTAACATTTTTAATTCACTTGTGTAACACCAGCAAAGCAAAATGTAATACTTTAAAATTTTGAAAAATGCAACGTTTTTTATAGTAGCCTAGCAGATCATCCGTATAACCCCCAGCAAAGATGATGGTTATCATTTACTATTAATTCTGTGCCAAAATATGTATTTTTCCAACTTAAGTCTGGTGTATTGGTAAAAGGTAGAAATTGCAGTTTCTTAACCTGCCTGCATAACTGAAAGAGAAGATGAAAGAGATTCATTGGACTTAGAACCAGAACTGGAAGAGTGCTGCCTTTTCTACTGCCAGCAGGGGGCACAGTGCAAATCACTTCCCCTCCTGAAGACACAGGATCTCTCATAGTTTGGGATCCCCAAAAAGAAAGCGTTTTACAAGGACGTGGGTGCAAGTAGCTTATTTTATTTGGAGGCAGGAATGAGAAAGTTGGGAGGGGGATGGAGGACATGTGACTGTGTGTTACTGAAGTCACTTCTGCAGGCCGTGAGGCTCCACTCACGGCTGGATTCCCCTGAGATCTCTCTGGGGCATACAGAATTCCTCTTGAGACTGTGCAGCACAGGGAGCTATATTCAGTATCTTGCAATAAACCTATAATGAAAAGGAATATATATATGTATAACTGAAACATTATGCTGTACACCTGAAATTAATGCAATAGTGTAAACCGACTATACTTAAATTAAAATTTTTTAAAAAAAAATCATGTTACACATTAAGAAAAACAAAGACAAGAGCCATTTACTCACTGGCTTCTGTCCTCTTTTTATTGACTGAAGATTTCCCCTTGGGGTATAACTTCCCAGCCATCTAGGCTCTGCTGGCCTGTGGATTAAGGTAGCAGGTCTAGGGATAAAAGGAGTGATATGAGCACAGCATGTGCTTGAGATTTGATGCTGACCTTGCGAGGCAAGTTGGCCTCACATGAAACTCTCCACATCCGCATGGCTGCTGAAATCAGAAGTAGGACAAGGGGAGGTGGGTGACCCACGCCCCAAAAACATTGACTACAAGATCCTTATCTGAAAATTATGAGTGATAACTTCTTCTTTTTAAATTTTTAGTTTCCTATTTTCCCATTACTTTTATTTGGGGTGGGGGGTAGGTAATCTGGTTTATTTATTTATTTATTCTTAGTGGAGGGGATTGAACCCAGGACCTCATGCATGCTTAGCTCTACCACTTGAGCTATTACCATCCCCAAAATATGAGTGATAACTTCTTCTAGCATTGTAGTACGTCAGTATGAGGATCAAGTGAAATCACATATGAGAAAGAGCTTTGTGGACATCAAAAACCTGTACTAATGTAAGGTATATGTGGGTGTTATGTACCTGTGTTTAATAATTATAATTCTTTTCCATCAAAAATGCATCTTAAGATTCAGAACTGTCTCTTAACATTTGAGGAGCTCTGGCCCCAAATTCCTATGTATAAATATTTTAAAAGTATATACTATTCTAACAAACTGCTAAATATTTTAGAAATCTCTTTATCTTAATAAATATACCTTTACAATGTCCTGGTAAGCTAGCTTCAAATTTAGAACTCTTGGATATCTCGGTGTTCCAAATGGAATATGGTAGAATAGGGAAAACCAGCTCCTGGTTCCAGCACCTATGCTAGGAATTCTGCTTCTATTATCTCTTCCAGAATATGTAAACTTGGGCAAGTTATTTTATCTCAGGACCTCCATTACCTTGTCTATAATATCAAGCTAAAGTGACCCTCATTGCAGAGTTGTTGTTTACAGTCTTCATAGAGTGTTTGTACATAGTAGACATTTAATTGTTTCCTTCCCCCTCAACCCTGTACCATTATTTCCCTTTTACAAAGAAAGAAACTAGGGCTCCATCGCTGAAGTTGCTTTGTCAAGGTAAAATGACTCGTTAGGGACAATTAAAATTAGAACCAAAGTCTCCTGACTTCCAGTCCAAGGCTCTTCCTACAAAACTCTATGTCTCTGTCATGTCTGTGATCCACCTTCAGAGATGGAAGTCGAGACTCAGCCCGCCCAGAGCCCTGCTGCCTGAGGAAATGGGCAGCCTTATCTTCGGCTGCTGTTTGCTGTTATTCCTGAGAGGAAGCTTTCAAGGCTTATTGTGGCATTTAATGTTTGGCTGCAAAATAAATCCCCACATTCATTTGTATGTATTTCAGAGTCTATCCCATTTCAGTTGAGAGTCTGAGGATAAGTGGTTAGAAAGAGCTTTCCTGGGCTCTGAATCAGAAAATGAAGTTAATGTGAAAGGTTTTGAGGGTCTTCAGTCACCTGTCTTTCCCAGAGAGTTCTGTTTAATGTTTAATGTTGAATTCCTTTTGCCCAGATACCTCTTGTGTACAGAAACACCTGTGACAGGTCTCTGTGTGAGCCAAAAGTTTCTTTTTATATCCAAGAAGCAGGCCTTTGACAGGCCGAGGCTAGGAAATTGTAGAAATGCATGTATTGCCAGTACTTATCCTCAGATTTCACTCATCTTGATGTGAAGTTCTTGTCTGAGTCCCATCACTGGGAGATTGGGCTCCAGCTCTCTCTCTGTCTTGGTAGGTGCTTATACATCAGTTCTTCTTCTTCTTTTTTTTTTTCAGTTGTTCTTCTTACTCAGTGATGATAATGATGTCAAAGGCATTGCTTGGAAATAGTCTTAAAAAACTATTAAAGAAATATTTAACTGTCTAATAAGAGATTAACCTAAGAAGTGACACTAGATCAGGGTATGGGGCACTGACTGCTTATTTGCTACTTTTGGTCATATTTCAGGCGGACATTCAGTGTATTTGTTGTGCTCTCTTGGGTCATGGGTTTAGAACCAAGCAAATTTTTGTTCCTCCTCCAGCTTCTACCTCCCATAAAATAGAGGGCCCCCCAAGGTGAGCACCTCGAAGGCATGCTCTCCGTGGCTGTATCAGAGAGGAGGCTTGGTCTCTGGCTCAGGCAGGAGGAGGTTTTAGATGAGAGTGATCTTCATAATCTTTCCCATAGTTGGCCTGCGGGCTATTCATCAACTTCCTTATTTACAGTAGATTTTAAATTTTTAATCAATGTAGAAAGATTTGAAGAGGCAAATTCTAAGTAAGCCTGCAGGCTATAACATATTTTGCAATGTTTTTAAAACTTTTTCCTCCTGCTTTTTTTTTTTTTTAAACAGAAAAACCATGCATTTGAAGTGAAGAAAAATATTTTATTTCTAAAGTGATACTGAAAATTTCTTTGTGGGCAGCAGTCTTAGTGTTCATTAAAATAAGAACCAAGCATAAATATAGCTACCTATGTTTTGAAATATTTTGGCTAAAAATATCTGAGAAACTTTTCTCTTTCTGCCTATGAATTTCCCCAGGGTAAATCCTTTTCTCATAAGTAAAAAATATATACTATAGTGGCAATGAAAACCAAAGGCCTGAAAAAATATTCCTTACCTCTGATGGTCCAGTTGGAGTGCCATATTCCGCATATGCTGCCTGTTAGATTGTTTAAAAGTGAAAAATAGTTTTCATTTAATGCATCTATAGTTCTCCTGCAGGTGTGACCTGATTAGTTAAAATTGCTTCAGAACTTTGCATTGTCGGTTTTTGGAAAGGGTAGATGAAAGCTTTCAGTGGCTCTTTTCAATAAAATGTCCACCACTGGCTAATTTTGGGTGCATAGAAAGCTCAAAATATTTTTGTATATATTTTAGGGACACAAGTCAAGAAAAGTTGATCTCTAAATCTCAGCCCAAGACAGACTAATAAATGAAAATGAGTAATGCTTCCTCTCTTTTCTCGTTCACACGTTTCTGCCTACATAATTCCCTGGTCCCTTGCAGAATCCTTCCATTAGAAGACTCGCAAAATTCATCTTCAGGCGGGGCTGCTTTTAAGCTGATTTGCAGTGTCTATGTTTTGGTTTGACTTGAGAATCTCAAGGTCATGCACACCTGGGTGGGGTTTTTAAAATTATTTTACAAACGGATATTTTTGTTAAAAGTCATGTCTTTCCATCCCATCATAAACTTCCTCCATCTACAAATAACAAATGAATTTAATGAGTTTCCTCCTAGGAAATGACCCTACAAAGGCTGTTACTGAAATGAAGATCAAGTCTGGGATTCAAAGTGCAAGCCAAATGGATTATGGATTTTCCTTGGAGAGTTTTAAAGGATGACGTGACTTGACTCATGGTCAAGGTCACAGGCTATGAAGGTTAAAGACGTTTTTTTCATTCAGACTTGAGATGTACAGTCCAATTCTTGGTATCATCTCTCAGGGTTAAGTTTTTCCAAATGTGGAGTCTGAAGACGCAGCTCTGAGCTGGCCTCTAATCCTGGGAACAAGTGGCTTGATTCCATTTCTAAGCTTCCCTACATAGGAAATAAGGCTGGGCTGTTTGACCTCTATAATCTGGTCACTCCGACAAAGGTGAGGCAGCTGGTTACTGCACAGCCTCTGGACCTAGCTCCCTGGTCCAACCCTCATCTCCACCACTTTTAAACCATAGTTGAATTATTTCACTTCTCTGTGCCTCAGACAGAAGAATGGGGTAACAGTTTACTTACCTCATAGGATTGTTGTGAGATTAAATGAGCTGATGCACACAAAATGTACCAAAAAACTCCTGGCATGTAGTCCGTGCTCAACTGATGCGAAATACTCCTAGTAAGGCTTTTGTGATAGGTCTTTCCTGCTTTCCTTTATAGCCATGCTCCTCCTTGGCTAGAGGTCTTTATGCTTGTGATTCTCTGCCAGGATAGTTCTGCTTCTTTACCTAGTGTCTACTGAAGTAAATGCACAACCTAGAAGTTGAGAGTTATGTTTAATTCAGCAGACATTTCTGAGGGCTTGAACCCCTTCAAGCCCGGGGTAACAGCCTCTCAGGTTACTCTGACGGACTGCTCCGAAAAGGTAGGGGAGGAGCCAGGATGTATAGGAGTTTTACAACAAAGACCAGGTAGTCAGAACATTCAAAGATTATTGTTAACTAAAGAAAACCAGACATCTCAAGTTAAAGAACTTAGTCCTTTTCTGTGTATGGGAGGGAGCAAATGTCTGGGTTCATAGAAATCATTCCTTTGACAAGCACCTAGCTATCTAGGGCCAGTGTCTTGTCCTATCACATTCTGAGTCCTCTCAGTTGGGGGTGCTGCAGAGGTTAGGCTGCCTGCTTGTCTGCATCCTGAGTTGGCAGTAGCAGCTGGTGACTTAAGTACCACTTCCTCCAGGAAGCCTTCCATGAACCCCTGCCCCCTCCTCAGACTAGGTTAGGTATACCTGAAACATTAACTTGCAATACTCAGCACCCTTGTAGTTAATTACTTGTTCAAGGTCTGTCTTCCTTGCCTGGACATGAGGGTAGTGTCTTGACTTCCTCCCCCCTGTAGAATATGGCACCTAGCATGGAGTAACATACCACCTGTCAGATAGGAGCTGGTGAACATTTGGACACAGGCAGTCATGGGATTGAATCTAGAGAATGATCCACAATTAGCTGCAACCTTGCACAAGATCCTTCATCTCTCTGAGCCTTACTTCCCTTGGCTGTAAAGTAGGGATGCTAATAGTGGCTACCTCAGAAGAATTATGAAGATGAAAAGATGTCTGTTCAGTTCTTAGAAGAGTAGCTTATGGAAGACTCTTTTTTTTTTTTTTTTAATGTTGGTCCTTTTCCTTACCCTGAGCCACATGGAAATGGAAATGTATTACCATACTAGCCACAGGAGATTCAGTGAATCTTTTACCACTAATCTCTGAGGCCACAACAGTAACCAACATCCTTCCTTACCAACTGCAGAAATAAAAGCCAGACAAAACCCAACATGGATCTGCACACATGTTTCCTTGCCCTCCCCTGGACCCAAAGTTATTTATTGCTTTTGTTTTCTCATCATAAAAGGGATCTTGGTATGCAGTAAAGCTTCAAGTAATGCCTAATGTATAAGACTAACTTGAAAGTTCCTGTTGTGATTTTATTTCATATTGAATGATAACGTGTGTTTCGGAGCTCTTCATCACACGCAAGTGAACTGCCAACTTTTTTCGTAGGGTTTTACTAGAATTTATAGCAATAACTGGGCAAATGGCTGCACTATTTAACAGTAATGGAGCCCTGTGTTGGTTTTCTTGCCCCCGAAAGTATAAAACTTGATATATTTAAAGAATTGTTACACAGTTAATTAATTGGGGGAATAATGGGAAAAAACAAACAAAAAATTTCCCTTTCTTTTCAAGAAAGTGTTTAGGAAGTTGTGCCATTTAAGAATGAAAAATTCCTTCTTCTTATCTTTGGTTTCCAAATTGAAAATCTCAGAACCACCTTCCAGACAGGTGCCTAGTCCCAGAAATTCTGGTAGCCATCCAGTTCCTCCACTGAGGCTCACACAGAAGGGTGATTCTGAATGTTTTTGCAGAAGTTTGATCTACAGTTCTACAAATTGATCCCTTAAAACTTCATTCCCTCTCACTGAGCTTTCCTGATATAATCCCTGGTCAGATTGATGGGAGTTGACATAAATTGAATTCTTGTGTACCAGCGTTGGGAGCCATTTGTAAACTACAAATGAAAGTGTTCTCTCCAGTTGCCCTGCCAGGAACAAATTGCCAGCTGAGTTTATCATTACCCCATTCTAGCCATCTGTTTGTCATTTGGTTGGGTTGAACCAATTCATAAAGAAAGAAAGAAGGCTGAAAGCTGAAGGTCAAATAATATATCATTTTTTTTTTAAACTGTGACTACTTAGTGGTTTTGGACTTTCCTCTGCAATTCATTTTAGTGTAGAGCAAGCCCTGCATACGAGCACGTCTGTAAAACTGAGAGAGCTGGAGGCTCCTCCTCACACGAGGTTTTCTTTCACTCCTGTCGTGTTCACCCCGGATAATCTGTGGGGCCCTGTCTCTTCTCTTAGAGCGAGGTGCTTCAAGGGCAGTCTGCAGATCTCCAAGGGGTTCATGGATAAAAGTCAAAGGGTCCCTGAACTTTGGTTGGACAAAAAAGGACATTCTTAGTTTTACCAACTGAAATTTAATGTTTTCTTCAAATGTGAATGTAATCGACAGCCCACAGTGGTATTAGCAATTCCTGTGACCTTGTCACCACTAGCATCACAGGTATGTTCTTATTCCATTACAGTTGTTGCACGTGTCCCAAAATACTGTTAATGCTTATTACTACTATGAAATTATTGTAGTTATTAAATCCGTTGCTAGGTATTATTGTTTAATGTGTTCATGAAGAAGTGTATCAATTAATATATCGTAATTTTTTATTGCCTTGGTAGTTGTTTTCAATAGAACTGGTTTCCTTTGTGATCCTATGCATTTTATTTTGTGCGTTTAAAAATATTATTCTGAGAAGGGATTCACAGGTTCCATCAGACTGTCAAAGTGGCACGAACAACATTAAAGATTTTTGTCTTAGACCAGAGACTGGCAAACTTTTTCTACAGGGTCAGGTAATAAATAGTTTGTGCTTTGCCAGCTATGTAGTCTCCCATTTTGTAGCAGGAAAGCAACCACAGACAATACCTAAACAAACGGGTGTGGTTGTTTTCCAATAAAACTTTATTTACAAAAACTGGCAGCCAGCTGAAGTTTGCCGTCCCTTGGTTTAGGGCATCGTGTTATTCCTAACGTCAAATTCTGAAGCTATTTCAATTCAGTTTAGTTCACCCTTTATTGGATGCTTATTTTGTGCGTATGCGCATCCAAACATGTACATATGGAGTGTCTTCTATAGACAAAGCATGTACAAGGGATTTAGGAGGGGAATCAGCTATTGTCTCTGCTTGGACAGCCCAGTGGGGAAGGTGGACGAGCAGAGTCCAGAGTGTTGAGTGTTGCAGGCAGGGGAGGGGACCAGGGGCCTAGAAGAACCTTGGCATCTGACCCAGTTTTAAAGGAATCTGGAAAGGCCTCCTACAAGAGCTAAGGAGGACACACCGGCGATAACCAGGCACGGGGAAGAGAGGAAGCAACATGAAAAGGCTCAGGCCAGAAGAAGCAGTGACTTGGAGACAAAAAGAAAATGTTCTCAGAATTGCTTAGAAGCCCCAAGCTGAGTGTGATGAGAGATAAGACTGGGTAGATAAGCAAGAGTTGGAGCAGGAAAGGCATTAGAAAAGAGCTCATGTTTGTCCTGAAGGGAATAGGGAGCTATGGGAGTGTCAAGCAGGAGAGGGACTGATGGAATTTGCTTTCTGAAAGATCACACAGATATTCCAAGGGGCACAGAGATGATTAAGACAATCAGCATGTTAATGAGCTAGTAGGGAAGATAAATATAAAATTACATTAGAAGGTGTTATATTTAGTGTAACCGAGTCAGATTTCAGGGATGGGAAGGTCCAGAGAAGATTCTTACCAATTTTGTTTCTGAAAGGATGCTTACAAGAAATAACATAAAGGAAGATATTGAAGGAAGAAATCTCCAAATAATCGAAGGGCCTCCAGAAAACATTAAACCACGGAATGCTAGGTCTGTTATCGAGGGAAGGAGGCCACGTATATCTCTGGTTGCACTGTAATTAGGCTTGCCGTCTCTTGCCCCTAGAGTGGCCTCCACTGTCAGGGCCATTCTGGATGTTCTGCTGGATCCCCTAGAGGACTGTTTTCTGCTCCAAGAAATTCCACTCTCAAAACTATTCTCCCAGCAGGATTTAACCATTGCTAGGCGAGTTTCCTAGTTAATGCCTGCAACATGCTTGAACTGCAATCCCCACTTCAGCTCAAACTTTCTAGAGAAGGAGTTCTCAACCCATGGGTGGTGGTTCATTAGGAGGTAGTGAAATCCAGCCGAGGGGGTCCTGATCAACGTTTTTCAGAAGCAAAATGAAAAAGAAAGGAAAAATATCAGAGGATATCACACATAATGGAAATAAGAATTATTTTGTGAAACTTGTGTTTCCATTGTGTGTGTGTGCATGTGTGTAAGTCTGTCTCGTGTGTACTGGGTCACAGTGTTTGATGTATGTCTTGTGGATCATTGAAAAAGGTTGAAAACTGTGCTGTAGAGACTGACGTATCAGAGCACCCTTGGAGTTTAACAGGGTTCATTGCCACTTTCTGAACATTTAACTGTAAGTCATAGATTCCTCTCCATGGCTGAAAAAAAAAAGTTTTCTTTATTCTTGGAGTTTTAGAGTTGAAAGTGCCATCTAAGGTATTTTAGAAGAAAAACTTCTAGTCCAGTGTTTTTCAAATTATGGGTCACAACACTTCAACCAGTGATGAAATCAATTTAGTGGGTTCTTATCAGCATTTGTTAAAAAAGAAGGAAAAAAAAGAGAAAGAAGAGAAAATAGAAAAGTGAACAATTTAGTAAAGATAAATATTTTTTCCCGAAACTTTTATTTTGTGTTTGTACTCACATATATGAATAGGCATATTGGGTTGTTATGCAAAAACATATTTCTTACTGTGCATTGTGGTCAGAGACACTGAATGAAATTCAGCCTCCTACCGGTAACCTAGCTGGTTACATTTCTGATGGATGGCCACCCAGCCTCTGCTTCAGCACAGCCTCTGATGCAGAGCTCAGCCCTTTCGAGTAGTTGGCTTCATTGTTGACCATTCCTTACTGCCATCAAAGGGTTTTCCTTTAATGTGCTGCATTTGGCTTCCCTGTAAGGAACCACTGGGCCTCCTAGTCTGATACTGAAAACCCAGAAGTCGTCTTCACCATCTTTATTTAACACCGACTATCACTTATCTAAAGACACTAGCCTAGGCTTATTATGTCCTCTCCATCCCAAGCCAATCAGTACCAGTCCTTGGAACTCTGCCTCAAGAGGAGATGGGTCCTGTATGTCTTCTTTGGAAACATGTCTATTCAAGTTCTTGGCTCATTTTTTAATGGGACTGTTTGTTTGTTTTTGCTATTGAATTGTGAGCATAGAATATCTTTCCATTTATTTATATATTCTTCAGTTTCTTTCATCAGTGTCTTATATTTTTTGGTGTACAGAACATTCACTTGGTTAAATTAATTCCTGAATATTTTGTTTTTGATATTATTGTAAATGGGATTATTTCCTTAATTTCTTTTTCAGATAGTTTATTAGTGTATAGAAACAGAACTGATTTGGTTTTGTTCGTTGTTTGTTTGTTTTTGTATCTTGGAACTTTGCTGAATTTGTTCATTAGTTCCAACAGTTTTGAGTGGAGTATTTAAGGTTTCCTATATATGATACCATGTCATCTGCAAACAGAGACAATTTAACTTCTTCCTTTCCAATTTAGATGGCTTTTATTTCTTTCTCTTGCTCAACTGCCCTGGTTTGGACTTCCAGTACCAGGTTTCATAGAAATGGTGAGAGTGGGTGCCTTTGAGCGCCCTTGTTCTTGGTCTTAGAAGAAAAATGTTCAGCTTTGCACTTTGAGTAAGTTGTTAGCTGTGGGCTTGTCATATATGGCCTTTATTATGTTGAGGTAAATTCCTTCTACGCCTGATTTGTTGAGAGTTTTTTTCATGAAGGTATGCAGAATTTTATCAAATGCTTTTTTCTGCATTTATTGAGATGGTCATCTGTCTTTCATCCCTCATTCTGCTAATGTGATGGATCAGATTTATTGATTTGCATATGTTGAATCATTCTTTCATCCCAGGGATAAATTCCACTTGATCATGTAAGATCATTTTAAAGTGCTGTCAAATTCGGTTTGCTAGTATTTCTTTTATTTCTGTGAAAAATGCTGTTGGAATTTTGATAGGGATTGCATTGAATATGTAGATTGCTTTGGGTAGTGGGGGCATTTTAACCACACCTGTAAGGTATCACTTACAATTTCTGCTTACAATTTTTTTCTTATTTTAAAAATGTGAAGTCACCTGCAAAGTTTTCAGGCTGCAACATCCCTCTAGAATTGTATCCTCTCCTTCTCACTCCTTTACAGTTGTCTTGCTTTCATTTAGTTCAGAGGCAATTAAGTTTTAGTGGTTCAGCTTTAACAAGTCATTCAAAACCATTCAACATAGCTATCACTTTTAGTTTTTACTCGTATTCACTGTTTACATAATATTGCATTAAATAACATAATTACAATAGCAAACACAAAAGTCATAAAGAAATTTGGGAATAAACACAGCTAACTTTGATAAGTCAACAGCTGAATTAGTGGGGACAAAGAAAGACCACTGGTTAACTGACAAATTGGTGAAGTAGAGGTTGGTAAGGAAAGCTTTGAGTATGTGTGATATGCGGAGAGGTGCTGGGTATTCATTTACCTCCTTACGGCTAATGTTTTTATATGTGATACTCATCTTTTATGTAGATTAATTGATCATCCATATTAGGGACCCATATTATTTACTCTCTTCGGATATCCCACACTGTATTTTGCATGCAGTGGAGCTTAATTTATTCCCATGATATATAGAGCTAACACTGTACTCATCTCTTCTCCACCCAAAGATGCTCTATTCCTTTTCAGTTATCAAAATCCAAATATATTTGAAATCTAACTTAAGTTCTTTCCCTAGAATTCCAGTTCACATTGACCCATTCAAATATAGCCCTTGAAATGTGCTACTTTGCACTGTCTTCCTACGGATCCTTAGATGTATTATCTGCCAATTAAATTACAAACTCCCTGAGAATGAAACTGTGCTTATAGTTCCTTGGGGCCTCCCAGAATATAGCTTCTGTGATGGATGCATGGTTGATAATCATTAATCACTTGCCAGTTGAGTGGCCCAAGGCAGCCACCTACTGGGTTTGATGTTACCAAGAAAAATGACTGTCCACTGAGGTTGAAGTTGGCAATAGGCAAGGTGGTCAAAATGCCACAAGAAAAGGAATAAAATAGAAAAATATACCACCCAGTGGTTTTATGACTTTGGATAAATTATTTTCCTTCAGTGTCCACATGGGTAAAATGCGAGGCTGGCCTAGACAGTGACTCTAAAAGTTTTGGGATCATGATTATCTTTGAGAATCTGATAAGAAGTGAAGGACACTTTACTTAGGAAAATGAAATGATGTTCACATATAAAATCTGGCGTGTAATCTCTAAGAGCCCTTAGATACTTGGACTAAATGATTTCTAAGGTTCCTGATAACCAGGCTGGATGTTAACATTGCCAATGGTAGTAATGCTTCTTCCCACCAAAATGAACCAATGGGCGAGTCTTGCTTACTTGAATCAGCTATTTGGGTTTTGAATGGCCACTGCTGGCCGAATTGCATCTGCTCCGCTTGAACTCCCCTGCCCAACCTCCTTCCAGAGGTGTCCTCCTGATCTCCTGAAATACAGGATGTCCAGCCCAAGTCTATCCCACATTTTGGAAAAGTGCTAAAGTACCCGCCCTGCTAGTAAGCTGTCCATCCTTACCTAGACAACAGCGTTTTTGTAGTCACTTCCTCCCCTCTAGCCTTTTCCTTGTTAGGGAAATTGGCAGGCTAGTGTTGCTATGGTGATTTGACTGGCAACTTTGTAGTTAGGATAAAATGATTTCCTTTAGTGGAAAAAGATAAAGCTATTGTTTGAGGTTGATCCAAAAGAGTGCTTTTGCCTGATTATCGTTCTCTCAACTTCACCTTTGCACTTTTGTACCTCAAGAGACTCTAAAAATTTAAATGCATTTAAATGCAAAAGCCCTGACAAAATCAGAGGCAAAATGTTAGAGGTTTTGAACTGGCAATCTACATAAGCTTTCCTCTCTCATTCTATAGAATGGAATTAAATGTTCATGATGTCAATCTCTTATTTACTGAAAATATAGCTTGCTTTCTTGCATGAAATGAATGAATACAAATAATTTCTTTTGTGTGTGTGTGTGTGTGTGTGTGTGTGTGTGGAAGTGGGTGGGGAGCTGTAATTTTTGCATGAAGATTGTTGCAGATATTTGCAGGTAGCCCTGGGTAGACAATGGCACATTCTGAGAGCAGCTACCAGTCCTTTCCTCTATAAATGCCACAGGGGAAGCTTAGCAAAGGATAACTGGATACCTTTATCTAAAGATCACATCTTTTCTGACTTTACTGTTAGGTATCCCCTGTGGCTTTCCTCTGTGAAGTTATTTTGTTCTAATTTGAGTTTATAAATGTGTTTCCTTCCACTCACTGCGGTTTTCTCTTTGATGACGAAGTTAGTTTACATGGAGAAGTCCATCTTTAGGGAAAGGATACCAAGAGAGAGAAATGAGCCTTGCTTCCTCCAGTGGACTTGCCCTGTGACCTCTGCTTCTCCAAACATGTGAATTCTCATGAGATACGGGCCCCATAAACTCCTTGGCACCATGGTGAGCCCATGGAAGCATCTTTTACTGGGCTTTAATTAAGGATTCCGTCTGGTTTTCAACAATTCTTGTTAATGAAAAACTAGGCAAGAACATATTAGAGGTATCTGTGTACTGTCCAGGCATCTCCTTTTGGCAAAATTAATCTCATTTCCTTGCTTAGTAAGTTGTTCATAAAGGCCAAACATCAGTCTTTTTTTTTGCTTCCTGCCTTCCTCTAAATATCTGCGAGCATATTTAAGAATAAAGGAACTGAGAAGTGGTTGGGGAGCAAACTAAGGGATGGAATCTAGAACCCCAACCACTATCAGCCGAGTTTTTTATTCAGCATCAAGGATCTTCTTAATCTATCCTTTCTTCATCAAACCAAGTTGGCCTCACCATTTATCAGCTGTGTGATCTCAGGCAAGTTACTTACCCAATCTGTGCCTTAGTTCCCTCTTTAAAGGAGGGGGAGATATTTAATATTAGTATCTACTACATTGGGTAATTGTGAGAAGTAAATGAGTTGAAGTACTACAACAGTGCTCAATACTTCACATGAACTTGATGAATAATGGCTACTACTAGCTATTAACACAAAATCTCTACTCCAGGTAGGCCATTTACCCTGTCCCCTAGCCATGCACAAACATTCCCAAATTTCATCTTGCATTCTTGTTACCCAGGAAGCTCTCTGTTCACCCTCCAATCAGGAAGTCTGTATAGAGCAACACTGTCCAATGGAAAATGTAAGCCTATATGAGATTTTAAGTTTTTTTAACAGGGGCCTTTAAAAGGTGATAAGAAACAAGTAAAATTAATTTTAATAATCAGTATATTTAATCCACTGAATCCAAAATATTATCATTTCAACATGTAATCAATATAAATATTCCTGAGATAGTTTAAGCTCTAAAAAGAATCCACTGTACATTGTACACTTACAGCACATCCCAGTTCAGACGAGCCACGTTTCAAGCACTGAGTAGCTCCACTGCATTGAACACACAGGTGTCGAGTAAGCAGGTGGCCAAGGGTTGCCACCAGCCCTGTGGGAAGGGAAGCCACACTGAGTGTTTACAGTGTGATGCCAGGCACGGTGCTGGGGATACAGCGCTCATTTCTCCTCTAGGACAGCCCTCTTAGGTAGGTACTTTTATCACCCCCATTTTACAGATGAGAAACTAGAGACCTAAAGAATTGAAAGAGCAGCTAGTAAGGAGTAGAGGCGGAATTTGGACAGCTCAGTCCAGCTCCAGCATTCATTCTCTTACCCTAGGAATGTTGCCTCTCCCCACCCCAGAAGGAGGCTCTAAGTGAAGGTCTGGAGTCTCCATAGAGTTCTCGGGAAAACGTGCGAACATTTGGCAAGTCGGCACAGTTGCACAATTTTGTTGAGTGAGAACGGCCACGAACAGAATCTTCCTGGGTTTTCCCATGGCAGTTCATGCAATTAGCCACCCTATAAAATTTATATTTGTTTGTTTTGTGAACAGATTGTGACTAGATGGAATCTGTGCTCTCCTGACCTGTGGGAATGGGGACTGTCAGGGGAAGGCGTGTTTACGAAACATCTGGAAGACAGAGTCCTTGCAAATAAACTCCTATTTGGGGATCTTTTCACCATGAAAGTGGGTGATCTTGAAGCCATGGCCCTAAAAATGATCTGCTTGTTTTTATTAGCAAGGACTTAAAAATGATGACCTATGATTTAAAATCAGAGTGACTTTTAGATAGGAAATGTTCACTCATTTTTCTAAGTATTGCTCCCAGATTTCAAACGCTGTTACTTTACACAGCCCGCAAGCTTTCCTTTGCTCTGCTGTTCCTGAACTACTGCTTCTTGTTCTGTTTTTGTTTTTAATCAATAAAGGCCAGATTTCGACAAGAGTTGGACCTTAATCCAAGAGCAGATCCAGATGGACTCCATGGTTATCAAGGGCCTTGATCCGGATACCAACTACCAGTTTGCCGTGAGGGCCATGAACCCCCACGGCCCCAGCCCCCGCAGCCAGCCCAGCAACACCATCCGAACAGCCCGTGAGTACCACGGCCCTTCTGAAGGACAGACGTAGCGGCAATGCTGGGGTTGTGTCCTGAGGACCCACTTGACCGAGGTTTCTTAGCGCCCCGCAGAAGGGCAGCCTGGGATGGGGCTGTTCTCAGCCTTTCCTGCTGTGGTTTTCCCAGCCCTTTGGAAGTTAGAGGCGCTCAACAGGGCCAGGCTGTTTCTGTGTACAGGAGGTCAGCAGAAGATTTATTTTTGCATTATCCTGAGGGAGTTTGAGGTCAGTTTTCTTTCATGGGTGCAAAATAGACCACATAAAGAGATGGTGTGCCTTCCCCCCACCCTCTTTTCATTTAATGGAAAAAAAAAGGATTCATCTCAGAATCATAGAAGAAAAAAAAACTCTTCGGAGTCAGTCTTCACCGACAAATCAAGGATGCTCAAGTAAAATCAGCCTTTCTGAAGGATGGTCAGGGAGAATCCAAGCTGCTAGCGTGCTGATATATAGCTGGGGGTCTGGCGGATGGCTTAGGTTCCCGTCGGTCACAGCGCCCTCTCTGGGGGTGGGCAGAAACTTGGACCAGTTCATCAGATCACCTGGGGATTCTGTGAAGAGTCGGATTCTGATGATGGTCTCGGGTTTCAGAAGCTCCCACATGATTCAAGAACCACATTTAGATTTCTTAGACCACCTTGCCAATCTGCCTTAGAAATCTTTGTCTTATGGAAGTAGGGAGTACATTTACATAAACCCAGGACCCTCTGTAGTGCGGAGATCTCAGAACATTTTTTGTTTGAAGACTGTAATCTTTTCAATTTTACCGATAAATTCCGCCAGGTTCTTGTGTCTGAAGAGCCCTCCTGCCGTCCCTGGGTCCCCTTTGCCTGGGAAAGGAGCTCAGAAAAGAAGCCTGCTTAGCACTGTCAAAGGCCTTCCCTTGGCCAGCACAGAGCCCTGTTTTTATTGGTTAGGTGATCTGAGTAAACTCCTCCCCTCTCCTCGCACAACACCTGCAGCTGACTTCCGTGCCTACCTTCTGTTCCAGGGGTATAGATTCAAGTTCCAAGTCCTAGGAATTTTGGCTCTTCTGAAAACAGCTCTTACCCTGACCTTGAACGGTAGGCCTCCGTCCCTCAGATGGAATTGTTGGGAGATACGGGGATACGGCATGGTCACACCACACACACACACACACCCGTACATACACAGTGACAATGGTCCCTCGGCAATTGTTTCACTGCTTTTGTTTAGAATTTAGGAACTAAAACTCCCCAGTTACATGGCAAAGGATGGAGCTCCTCCTTTCTAGAAAAAATGGTAACAATTTTGTTTCAGATTGAAAGAGGGCCTCCTTCTCCTCTGGCTGGATGAGATCCATACGGTATTCTTCGGCTAAACTTTGTGTTGTGTGGTCAGAAATCAGGGCAGCAGTAGTGGAGGCAGTCCTCAGGTTCTGACTGTTTTTGGAAACATGTACTTTGTCCTTTTGCTTTATAAACTCTGCAGGCAGAGTTGTGTTCCCACCCACCCTTCCCCAGCATCGAACTCCTCTGCCCCCATCCTGTGAGCTGGCCCGCGCTCACTTACCTCATATCCTTTAGGGTCTCCTCCACAGAGGCAAGAAAGCCGGAGGAGGAGCTATCACTACTCAGCTGGCCCTGGATGTGGGTGTGGAGACTGGAGTCAGGGGAGAGGGCCTCGGGAGAAGCATCTCTTGAACTTTTTCTTTTTAAAGTGAAACACTACTCTGGTCTTGGAGTTTCTGATAATTATTTCCCCATTGGTGGATGCCAGCTTTGTGAATTAAGTGGAATAAGGTATGTGAAAATTCTTTACAGATACAGAACATTTCATTGCAACAGGTCTCTTATGTGAAGTAAAATTTTACCATTTTGAAGTAATTGTGTGCAGGGGATGTGGCCAATTCAGTGAGAACTCTCAATTATGAAATGTTCTGAAATAAATACAATTCAACTGTTTTACATCCATATGGTTACTCAAATCAGGATAACAGAAACCAAGTTTATTAGATGGCTGGTTTCTTAAATATATACACATGTGCTGTCATTGGTACTTCAATTGTAATTTTTTTGTCATGATCGTTTCTAATGTTTTAGAAAACCCTGTATTCTGGCACATTTCACACTTCTTATTCTGCTGTTTGTCTAGATGATTATTTTACCTCCCAAACCTGCTTTTCAATATGTAAAAATTCCTACTTATCAAATAGCCCTTATCAGAATTATAGTAAATTCTAAATATCAGAGCTACCATTGGGAAAACCTCCCATGAGTGGGCACTGCCCTGAGCGCTTACCTGGAAACCCCCATTATTAATCCTGGCAAAAACCCTGGGCTGAAGGAATAGTCTCCCACTTTATTGATTTTAAAAATTGAGTCTTTGAAAGGTTACATATTTTGCCAGGAATAATAGTTGTAAAGGCAGGATTTGAACTCAGGTTTGGCTGACCACTAAACCACTTCTCTGAGTGGGATTCAAATTAAAGAAGGTTCTTATTCTTCTATTGTGAAGTAGCATGTGAAAGGTAAGGTCAGCAGTTAAACTACAGGGGGCCGTCCTTGGAGAATCCATGGGCTCAGGAAGTTCTGACAGCACAGGACAAACCTCTAATAATTTTTTTCTTTTCAAACCTGTGAGGTTGTATTGTACATGGAAAAAGGCAAATAAAACATACACGTAGGCACTAAATTCTACCGGTAAGCATCGGTACAGCCCTGGGAGTTTACAGCCAGCAGCCCTTGTGCTGGGTTAGACCCAAGCCACGCCAGTTGTTAAATATTTTGAACGCTGCCCTGAAGGTATTTGTGAGACTAGTGTTTCCGCATGTTGGGTATCCCCTCTCTCGTTGCTCCCACTCCTCCCCGCTTCCAGGTCCTTCCTACGTGGATGTTTCCTTGGTTCATGCCCACTTTGCTTCCTGAACAGCGAACCTCAGAATAGACATTCATGTTGACCACCCATGTGCAGAGGGCCCAGTGGGAACCCTTAGAGCCCACCCTGGACACCACCAGTCACTGGGCTCCTCTGTTGCCTGTTTCAGGCCTGTATCTACCTCCTTTCATTAAAAAAAAAAAATAACCCATCACAAAGCACTGATTTTTGCCCAGACCCATCAATACCAGACTCTGTTAGCAGCTTAGTTGCTCAGTTGGGGCAACTGGTTGACCTCAGGTGCTCTTGTGAGGTAGTTACTGAAAGCCAGGGCCCAGGGACCTTAACTGCTGCTCAGCCTGTGTGAGGAGCGGTGAGGGCTCAATGTCCACATCTGACCTCAGTTCCACAACATTACAACTAGAACGGGAAGGGAAAATTAAGATGTTTCAGTGTCCACGTTCCCTAATGAGAAACAGGTCATTTCAGACCTTAAATAATAAAGACATTACCAGGTATTTACTTCCATTTTCTCAGCAGGGACTTTCCATAAATATTAATGCCTGTTCTGTTCTCATGACTCCTCCCTCTTTATCCTGTCCTACTGTACTTCTTTCCTTAAGAAAGAAATACCAAAAACATTATAATTTGCCTATTATTCTATGGCATGCTTTTCCTCCTGTGATTGATCTTATAAATTAGCCAATCAGAGCAGGGGGCTCTGTGGAGCCTCATGGACACAGGTACACATGTGGCTTTGTAATAAGATGTGTATTTGCCCCGTCTGGTGGTCACTTCTCTGGGACCCAAGCTTAGTTTGAAGAAAGATGGAACAAGTAATAAAGGACATGAACTATAAGTAATAGAAGTGGCCGAAGTCAGAAAGTCATGTGTTTTCTTTTCTCCCCCCAAAGACAAATGAAATGAAATGAAAAATCACTCATATGTGTGACCAACTCTAGGCTTACATAACCTTCCCTGGGAACCGAGCTTGGTCCTACCACCCAAAACCATTTAATTTCTCATGTTCTGTTCTCCTGATATAGGCAGAGAAAGAACCAATAAGTTTTTCACTGCAGTGAAATTGGTATCCTCAGGGCGGTCCCCAGTAGAAGGTGTTCTTTTGTTTCCAGCAAAAGTCATTTTGCTCCTTTCTGCCCTGGGGGCTTTTGCACCTTCTGTTTCCTCTGCTTAGAACTCTCTTTCTCACCAGATCTTTTCATGACCCCTTGATCATCTCCCCACTTCTTCTTTTAGACCATAGCTCAGATGTCAGTCCCCCAGACAGGCTCCCCTAAACTCCACACACTGTTTCCTTGGCCCCATTCCCTGCTTCTCTAGAGCCCTTTTACTGCTTGAAGCTGTTAGTTATCTATCTCCCCCTCCAGGATAAGCTCCATAGTGGAGTCGAAATGATTCATTCAGGGCTGCGTTCCCAACACCCTGCACAAAGCAGGCTCTCAATAAGTACTGATCGAGTGACTGAATGTGACTTCACAAGCTAAGGGCCCGTGATGACTATGGAGCCTGGATAGCTCGCTGCTTCCACTGTCTGGGAAATTCAAAGAGAAGATGCAGTGAGAAAGCTAGTCTGGAAACCCACCAGGCAGAGAGTGGGTTTTCTACGGGCAAGATTCATAGGCAGAGTTGAACTCCCAGAATTGCAATGAGACACAAATAAGAAAAAATGTAGAGCTTCAAGGGAGGAAGGAAGGAAGGAAGGAAGGGAAGGAGGGAGAAAGCAAACCCAGAGAGTTTAAGTTCAAGGCAATAAGGATGGAAAGGAGGCCTTTGAGAGAGATTTCAGTGATCAGAAGAATACCATTTGCGGATAAAGGAGGTGAGGAAGTGAGAGACATTTCCCATCTCTTTCAAATCAAACCCTCATTTTACTCCTGTGTTCTTTCTTGATCATTAGAATAAGCTTTAACATTTCTATGCTAAATTAGAGTACATTTTCTCCCTGGTCCTCGTAAGTCTGCTTCTGGTCTCGGGTCCTCAGAGATCAGGTATGGAGGAGTGAGAGGTGCTTCGTTTGGGTTTGGTGTTCGTCTTGCCCTTCTCCCCACAATCCATTTTCTTCAACGTTTCAGAAACTTCCTCTGAGCTGAGACAACCCACTCTAGTCCCAATCAATCAAATTTCTTCAGCAAACCTGATTCCATACGTTCCTCGCCTCCCCTGCCACCCCATCTCACTTTTCTTGTCTCTACCGTCCTGCTTACTCAGACGTTGCTTTGTTCAGCTGTTGCTGGGTGTGTGTCTGTTTATGCCCTTGGTCACACTAGTGTCTATTTGTGAATCTGGCTTTTGCCCAGTTTTGCTTTGAGATTTGGGCCTTTGTTTTTAATTGCCTGACTGTCTCCCCAGGGACCAGCTCAGCATGCTAGGCCTCCTAGGTACATGTTCTCATATATGTAGTCGCAAAATAGATTTCCTTTACCCCCAGTCACTAACAAAGTCTCCTATTTGGCAGCAGTGCCCTGAATTGGCTACAGCAGTGAGCAGAGGGGAAGCAGGTGGGAGCCGGAGGCAGTGGCATCCCTGGGGGAAGGGGCAGAAGCATTCAGGAAGGAACTGGAAGTAGCTTCTTCCAAAATCCTTCTAGCAACTCCCATACAACCTTCTGCCTCTTTTGGCAAATGCCTGTAAATATAAAGTCCTCACAACCTTTGAAAGCTCCTCACTGCTCCCCAACACTGTACCTTTGGCCAGAGCAAATCTGGCAGCCATATCTGGGTCCAAGGGCCAGGAGAACTGTCCTCTTATTACATTGCTGTGAGGCCTTCTTGAGAAAGTCACAATCTCTCTGGGCCTCAGTGTCCTCATCTCTAAAATGGGTACAATAATGTCTGAGACAGGTAGTATTTTCTACTTTTCAAGATTATTTTGAGGAAATCCCTGTGAAACAGATTATGACATCTGCCCACTTTTCAAGATGAAGGAGTTTTTAAAAAAATTTTGTTGTTGTTTGTTTTGGGGGGTAATTAAGTTTATTTACCTTTCTAATGGAGGTACTGGGGATTGAACCTAGGACCTCATGCATGCTGAGCACACACTCTACCACTGAGCTATACCCTCCCCGCTGAAAGAGATGTCTACACCAGTTTCCTCCACGCATAAATCCCGAAGGATGGTGTAACTGACCTGGGTGACCACCAGCCGCTCAGTCGCTTTTTCTTTATGACTCAGTGTCCTGAGCTGTGCTCTTGGGCCTCAAAGGCATTAGAATGTCAGATTTCAGAAACCAAGGGTCAGGGGCAAAAAGTTTCCAGACAGAAATGGAAGATCAGAAGTGACCAGGGTTACTGTTTGATTAGGTTAAGTAGAATCATTAGAATGGGTTTTGGTTGGTTGGTTAGTCTTAAAAGACTGCAGACTTAGAAGACATCAGAGAATTAAAACTGCAAGCCACAATGAACTATGCTAACAGCATAATTTCATCTCTCATCACTCAAGCATATTCTGAACTCAGGCAAAGAGGGAAAAAAGCAAAAAAATTCCACAAAGTTATAGAACTATATCTCTAGTTTTTATTTGTTTGATTTTAACTTTCTAAATGTTAAAAATTTATTTAGACAGGGTCAGCAAAATTTTCTGGAGAGGGCAAGGTAGTAAATATTTTGCGACTTTTGGGTCACCTTTGCTGTTGTAGCCTGAAAGCAGCCGTCGACAATAACTAATGTGTGCAACTGTGTTCCAATAATCCATGGACGCAGAAATTTGAATTTCATATTGTTTCTATGTATCACAAGGAATTATTCCTTTTTAAACATTTTTATCAGCCATTTAAGAATGTAAAAACCCTTTGTAACTTATGTACTGTTAAAAATGATTAAATATGACAGTTTAGGTGATAACAAACTTTAACATTTCATGATGTAAGCAGTCTCCATTCTCAAAGGTCTAGAGGACTGCCCAATGGGGCGGGAGGTGGGAAGCTTTTATAGGGTAAATCATGAAGAACAAAGAAGAGGAAAGTGAAAAATGAACAGGGGGGAAGGAAATAAGTACAGAGTTCAGGGTTGGCTTGGCGTTTGGGGATTGGCTGACTGGGATACAGAAAGACCGCGAAGATGTTGCTGGCTCAGTTCCAGAGCACCACAATAAAGCGAGTATCACAATAAAGCGAGTCACAAGAGCTTTTTGCTTTCCCAGTGCATATAAAAGTTTTGTCTGCGCTATACTGTAGCCTATTAAGTATGCAAGGGCATTATCTCCTAAAAACCAATTTACTTACCTTAATTTAAAAATTTCTCATTGCTACAAACTCCTAACCATTATCCAAGCCTTCAGTGAGCCGTAATCTTTTTGCTGGTGAAGGGTCTTTCCTCAGTGTTGGTGGCTGCTGACTGATCGGGGTGGTGGTTGCTGAAGGCTGGAATGGCTGTGTCAGTTTCTTTAAGACAGCAATGAAGTTTGCCACTTCAATTGAGGTTTCCTTTCACAAATGATTTCTCTGCAGCATGCGATGCTGTTTGATGGCATTTTACCCACAGCAGAACTTCTTTCAAAACTGGAGCCAATCCTGTCAAGTCCTGCTCTACTATACTGGCTAAGTTTATGTAATATTTTAAACTCTTTGTTGTCATTCCAACAATTTTTACAGCGTCTTCACCAGGAGCAGATTCCATCTCAAGAAACCGCTTTCTTTGTTCATCTATAAGAAGCAACTCCTCACCTGTTCAAGTTTCATTATGAGGTTGTGGCAATTCAGCCACATCTTCAGGCTCCGCTTCTAACTCTAGCTTCTTGCTATTTCCACCGCATCTGCAGTGATTCCTTTCACTGAAGTCTTGAACCCCTGAAAGTCATCCATAAGGATTGAAATCAGCTTCTTTCTAACTCCTGTGAATGTTGATATTTTTACCTTGTCCCATGAATTATGAATGGCATCTCAATTGGAGAATTCTTTCCAGAAGGTTTTCAATTGACCTTGCTCAGATCCATCAGAGGAATCACGATAGATGGCAGCTATAGCCTTACGATATGTGTTTCTTAAATAGTAAGCTGTGAAAGTCAAAATTACTCCTTTATCCATGGACTACAGATGGCTGTTATGTTAGCAGCATGAAAACAACATGAATCTCATTGTCCATCTCCATCAGAGCTCTTGGGTGAGCAGGTGCATTGTCAATGAGCAGTAATATTTTGAAAGGAGTCTTTTTCTGAGCAGTAGGTCTCAACAGTGGGCTTAAAATATTCAGTAAATCATGTTGTCAACAGATGTGCTGTCATCCAAGCTTTGTTGTTCCATTTCTAGAGCACAGGCAGAGTAGCTTTACCATAATTCTTAAAGGCCCTAGGATTTCTGGAATGGTTAATGAACATTGGCCTCAACTTCAAGTCACCAGCTGCATTACCCACAAGGGAGTCAGCCTGTCCTGTGAAGCTTTGAGGCCAGGCATTGACTTCTCCTCTCTAGCTATGAAATTCCTAGAGGACATCTTCTTCCAATAGAAGGCTGTTTCATCTACATTGGAAATCTGTTGTGTAGCGTAGTCACCTTCAATAATGAGCTCAGCTAGATCTTCTGGAAACCTCGCTGCAGCGTGTACATCGCACTTGCTGCTTCCCCTCGCACCTTGTGGAGAAAGCTTCTTTTTCCTTAAACCTCATGAACCAGACTCTGCTGGCTCCAAAGTTTTCTTCTGCAGCTTCCTCACTTTCTGTCTTGTCCTGGATTAGGTGTTGGTTTAAGGGAAAGTTACGGCCAGTTTGATCTTCTCTCCAGACCACTAAAACTTTCTCCATATCAGTAATAAGGCTGTTTTGCTTAATCATTCATGTGTTCATGGGAGCAGCATTTTTAGTTTCCATCCTTTCCTCTGATTCACAACTTGGTTAACTGTTTGGTGCAAGAGGCCTAATTTTTGGCCTCTCTCGGCTTTCACCATGTCTTCTTCACTAAACTTAATCATTTCTAGCTTTTGACTTAAAGGGAAAGACCTGTGACTTTTCTTTCACTTGAACACTTAGAGGCCATTGTTAAATTATTAATTGTCCTACTTTCAATACTGTTGTGTCCTAGTGAATAGGGAGGACCCAGGAGAGGGGAGAGAGATGGGGAAACAGCTGGTCAGTGGAGCAGTCAGAAGACGGACAAAATTTATCAGTTCAGTTCGCTGTCTTACATGGGCGCAGTTCAAGGCGCCCCCAAACGATTAACAGTAGTAACATCAGAGATCACTGATCACCATAACAAGTATAATAATAGTGAAAAGAGCTTGAAATATTGCAAGATTTACCAAAATGTGACACAGTGATTTGAAGTGGGCAAAGTGGTGTCAATAGACTTGCTTGATGCAGTTTCCACAGACCTTCACTTTGTGAAAAACAATGCAGTGTCTGAGCAGGGCAGAAAAGTGAAGCCCAGGAAAACCAGGTGTGCCTGGAGATTGTATTTTTGGTCAAGCAGCACATTTTGGGGAGCATGAAAGTCATCTGAGCTTTGGTTTGCTGATGTGGTCCCCTGGCAGAAGTGGCTTCATTTGGGGCCTCGAAATTTATTTCCATGGTACAAAAACAGGTGGGTCCAGGTTTGGCCCATGGGACACATGGGACATAGTTTGCTGACCTCTGCAGTCTGTTGCTGGGGTTTTCTCCCCACATTTTAGGAGATTCTCCAGGAAGTTTGGGGACTCCTCTCTTTGATAGCAATTTGGTCCAAATTGGCAGGAATCAATTCATTGTGCAGCCTGAGGAAATTGTCCCCTTGATAGAAATCCTTGCAGTTTAAATGCTCACATGAATGTTCTGAAGTAAATAAGAGACCTGGAGAGCCTGTGACTTAACTATATTCAGACAGGTCTGTGCTGAGAGAGAGACAGACAGACAGACAGAAGCACTGAGAAACAGGCTTTGCTTGGCATTTGCTTCAGGAGCTTAGGATGGGGCTATAAATTGGTGAGTTTTGTGGATTTGTAAATCTTTTGAATGTAAGACAAAACAGCGAGCAGGAGGAAGAAGAAAGCATCTGTTTCACTCCCGGCTTAGACAAATTCTGCATTTTAAATGCGCAGCTTGTGCATAAAGATAACTTCAAGTATGATTGTACTTCCAGGTGCCCTCCCCGGTAATCACTCTATTGATCTGCTAATGCCGCGATGCGTGCGTAAATCCGAGTAACACTCATTTGTGCAACTTTATTGGTTCTAAAGGGAATGGTTCACTTTGCTGTTTAAATACCTGCTGCCTATTAATTGCTCTTCTGAGGCCTCTGTACATCTTACATCACCATACATTTCCTTATAATGTGTGCACCGATGTTTTACCCCCTCTGGGTAGATAGGGAAAAAAGACTAAAACAAATGATAAGAAAATGTAATTTCCAAAATAAAAGGTACTCGGGGTGCTCTAGTGTCAACTGTAGCATCTCTTCAGTCAGTCCGCTGGAGTCTCGTGGCCCCGGTGGTGAACGACCAAATACTATTCATTCTGCAACGTCTCAGTGGAGTTTTAAACTTGAATATGTTGAAATGAGTAATACCCCAATGTTCTTAACTGTCTTTCCTTTTGTTTCCTTCTATCTCCCTATCACTCGCTTTGTTCTCTTTCCTTTATATGCATCACTTCACAGTTAATCTTTTCTGTTCTTTCCTTTGGAGCACTTCTTGCTTTTACATAATTTTCCATTGGGATCTTAGCATCTAAATCCCTGAATCACTTAGGTGCTCTGGTGAGAGACCAGGGCCCCAGTCGTGGTTTGGCACAGAGAAGGCTGTATATGAAATCAGCTTGACCCAGTGACAGGCCTATGAGGGGACGCAGCACATACTGGCTGAGCCTGATGCGTCTTGTCTGATTACACAACCAAATATGAAACAAATGCGTGCAAATGAGAAGCAACCAAGGGAGAAAAGATGACTTTCTAATGATCTCAAGTGTCACCAGGCTCCCAGCAGGAAACAGAAGCACATGCAATTAGGTAGATAAAGTGAGTTTAGAGAAGAGACTGTTTGCAAATTTGGGTGGTTGCAAGGAAACCAAGAGGAGGCAATTACCAGCTTCTGGAGACAGACAGGGAGGGCCATCCGGCAAGGGCTGTGTCCCATGACAACCTCCCAGGGTGGAAGTTGGAGAACAAATACTCTGACTCCTTCCTCCCACCTTCACTCCCCTGCAGGTGCCTCCAATGGGCAGGACACAGCGGGAAGCCAGGCAGGTGGGCTGCCCTGGGCCCCAGGCAGAGGTAGATCAGAAGGAGGAATCTATCGTGAGCAGCCATAGTATCATCTCAGATAGTAAGAGGATGGTGACTTTTAAATGGGTTGCAAAAATGTGGATTGTTTTTTGGTCTTTTGCTCGTAGAGAGCACAGCCTTATCTCTTCCATCTTTGCCTATTTAGATTATTTTCTTGAACATAAGAGATCATCAGGTCTCATGGCCCAGATTTGTTTACTGAGAGTTTGTAAACTAGTGGAGCTGGAAATTCAGCACATGAGGAAACTGAGGCCCAGAAGGTCTCAGAAACTTTTCCCAAGTCACCTGGTGGCAGAACCTGGGCAAGAGCCCAGTTTGGTGATTACCTTGTTTCAACTTAATACCTAACGTTAGCAGGATTCCTGTTCTCTAAGAATCAATGTCCCGAATTATTTTAAGACAGATCCACTTACTCTTTCAAACAAATATTTAATGCCTGCTCTGTTCCAAGCACTGTTTCAGATGCTGGAGATTCAGCAGTCAACAAACTAGGCCAAAGGAACCCCTTGCCTCACAGACCTTACATTCTGGTCAGGGCAGAAGTGAACAGGAAGAAGTATGGAGAAAAACGAAACAGGGATGGGGATGGGCAGTCAGAGAAAGCCTCCTGAGAAGGTGACGTTTCAGTAAGAAAGACAGAGTGAACTCTCTGGATATATATACCTGGATCGATTGATTTATCTATTAACGTATCTATCATCTAGCCATCTACCTGGGGGAGAGTGCCCTAGGTGAGTACTGAGGCCCCGATGCAGGAGCATCCTGGGGTGTTCATGGAAGAACAGGGGGTGCCTGTGTGGCCAGGTGATGGGGATGTGAGGGCGAAGAGGAGAAGGACATGAGGTCAGAGAGAGAAGGAGCTCATAGCTGGTGGAGGCTGATCAAGACCTGAGAGGTCATTGGAGGTCATTGGATTTTGCTTTTTCTCAGAAAGACACGGGAAGACTAGGGAAGTTGGGGGGCGGGGTGGGCTTGACTAGAGGGGCAACAAGAATTTACTTAGTTTTCAACAAAACCACTCTCACTGGCGTGTGAAAGAAGGGTTGTAGACGGCCAAGGGCAAGAGCAGCAAGCCCAATGAAGGAAACCATTGCCATAATCCCAGAGCAGAAGTAGGTTTTTTTTTGCTGTTGTCTCTAAATAGTAAAAGTAATCCATAATTGTTACGAGGAAAAAAATGAACAACATAAAAAATGTAAAAAATCAAGACGAAAATGATCTCTAATCTCAGCACCCAGAGACAGAACCACTGTTAACATTCTGGTTTATCATCATCCATCATCATTTGGTTTAACAGAATTTCAAAAAATCCAATATGAAATCATAGTACATATACTTTTCCTATGTGACAAAACACTGAACACAGCTTTAAATATAAATAAATACAGAGCCACGTCATTAATTTTAATGACCACAGTGTATTTCATTGTGAAGCTCTACCCTATTTATTTAACCAATTCTTTGTTGATGGACATTTAGATTGTTTCAATATTGTGTGCAGAGCTGGGCCACGTGACACTCCCCTGACTCACCTTTTGGCTTGTCCAGGAGATAGCCTTTCGCTGTCTCTGTGAAGGAGGGGCGGGTCAGGACTGTTAGTTATCTCTCTGCTGTGTTTATCGATGGATAAACTAACGTGTACAGCCCATTCATGATGTGGATGACGTCTGAAGCCCAACTGTCTTCCTGCCATTTCAACCATTAGTGAATGTTTGATGGATACTACCCATACTGAAGCACGGTGTTCATACACGCTTTTGAGCCAAAAATCTTAAAACGAAACAAAACAAAAAGCCTCATCAGCTGTAAGGATGAAACTATCCGTTTTTGAAGCTCAGGTCTCAGTGGAAGTTTGGGTGGTTCTGGCTTCTCATTCCCACTTGCATGGTGAGCCAAGAGTGTTGCCATCTAACCTCAACCATAGCATCTGCCATATTTAAAAATGTGTGTGTCCATTATGGCCCAGTGAAATGTTTCTGCCATCAGTAGTCTTGATCACGTGGTCATGGAGGGCTTCCAGAGACCAACAGATTCTGAAGATCACAAAAATATGGGAATAACCAACAACTGCTCCTTGGGAGGAAGGACAAAGACTGAGCCCCAGATGGCAGTAGTTCACAAGTCACCCAGCAGATGGCGATAGTTCACAGACTTTTAGAGCCCAAAGAGCCCTTTAAAGTCAGTTTGGAGTTCCTTGCCGTGGTAGAAATGAGGACAAAACCGAGAAGTTCCATTACGTTGCCTCAGATGACTGAGTTCTCCCATGATTAACTAGCCCCACCAAAATGAGAGAGGGCAACTAATTTTAGATTTTAATTTTTGCAATCAGAAAAAAGTTCACAAGCAGAAATTGAAATCTTCAGTGATTTGAGATCTTAATAATATGTGACTTATAATCAATGCTGAACCCTAATGGTAGAAAGAACTGAAGACAATAAATTTCTAAGATAAAATGAAATAAAGGGCTGTCAAATTCAGAAAGAACTGGAACAATGGAAAATAGAAGAATGAGATCAGAAAAGCTACCAACAACTTAAAGTTAAGTCAGACCTTTTTTGATTGTTTGTTTGGTTTTGCTTCATACATCACCACTGGCAATTATTTACATTAATCTGCAAAATGTCTTGATGATGCTCAGGAAAGGAAAGAATTTATTTTCTGAGTTGAGAGTGATTATTTCACTTGTTTAAACATTCATTTACCAATTCACTTTTTAAAATGTGTATTTAATGCCTGTAATATGCCAGGCAGTTTCTGGGTGCTGGGGTCTTAGCAGTAAGTAAGACAGACAATTTCTGCCCTTGTGGAGTATATATGTGGGAGAATCAGTCTCAGGTAGATAATAAAATGAGTGTTTATTATGTTATTATACATAAGTAATGTGTCTTTAATGATAAGTGCTAAGAGGAAGAGAAGGGGTGAGAGGGTATAGAGGATGTGGGAGCTGCTGTTTGGGATAGGCTACCAAGGAAGCCTTCCCTTCAACAGAGATTTGAGCAGAGTCCCTCCTTAGGATGGGAGCAGCAAGTACAAAGGTCCTGGGGTGAGAGCAGGATTGGGATATCCTAGGAACAGTAAGGAACACGGTAAGTGAGATGAATGATGGGAAATGAGGTCAGAAAGGTATCCCGAGGACAGGGGTTAGATCGCATCCAATCTTGTAGATTCTGGTGAGGCCTTTAGGTTTTATTCTAAGTTAGACGCAAAGATCTTAATGTGTTTTGAGCAGCAGAATGATCTGATCTGATCCACATTTTAAGCAGGCTTGCTATAGCTACGATGTGGAAATCAGCAGAGAGGAAGGAAGACCAATAGAGAGGCAATTTTATATTGTTCAAAGCCAACCAAAATCATGGGATTTGAAACCAGCAGGTGGTTTAAGGACCTAGCCAAATTTCCACAATTTTCTGATAAGGAACTGAAATATCACCAGATCATGTGACTAGTTCTAGGTCACAGTTAGTCACCATAGTGTTGCTAGATTCACGGGATTCTCTGTCCAGTGCTCCTGGCATTCCCTACCCACCTCTCTGAGCAGAGACTCCACTTGCATGTGTGGTTGGACCCTTCCAGGTAAGAGCAGTCTCACTTCTTGCCACCTGACACCGTTTCTCACCCATCTCCTGGATGCTTGTAGCTCCTTTTTCGAGCAGGGGGATTGTTGCTCCATGATCCCAAGTGGGAACCTTCCCCACGAGCTTCCTGAGATGCTTCTTCTGCTGTAAGGCTCTATGTCTTTCAGCCAGAAGTGCTGGGATTCCTTCTCCTCTCTCGGTGCCTCCAAGAACACCTTCTGACCCTGAACACGTGCTGGATCCTTCTGGACTCAGCCCTCGTGGAAATCCTTTGGTTAGACTGATGGCATTCTGTGAAGTCAGATAGCGGTCCGTAGGGACCTGGTTGTAAACCTGATGGAAATTAAGAAACTTTGAGGATCAGGCTTCTCAGATCTTCTGTTAAAATAGGCAACAGGATCTTTGTTTCAGACCTATTTTATGCATGTCTTAAAATCTGCCTGAATGCTCAGCATTATTTTGGGTACCACAGTGTATAGCTCTCAACTGAAGGTGACTTTTGCCCCCTATTGGAACACTTGGCAATTTCTGGAGACATTTATTGGCTGTCACAGCCGCGGGGGTGGGGGGGAGTGCTACTGGTGGAGAGAGGCCAGGGATGCAGCTAAACATCCTACAATGTGCAGAAGAACCACCTGACCCGCCCCCCGCCCCCCGCAACACACACACAACACACACAACAAAAAGTGATCCAGCCCAAATGTCAGTAGTGCCGAGGCTGAGACACTTGCACTATAGGACAAAAGTAAAATTAGAAAATCCAATCCTTGCTTAAAATAAAATGGCAATCAGGCTGGAAAATTCACTGGCATTCAAAAAATTAACTAAAGTGAAGAATTTTTATCAAACGTTTTTGGAATGCAGCCCACAGTAAGAGTCTACCATTTGCACAGCAGCCCAGCGCACACACACGTCTAGAAATACATGTGTGAATGTACAAATGCCTCACAAAGCAGTAGTCAGCCGTGCTAAATGCAGAGCTTTGTATTTTTTACATCATTTGGTTCCATTTTTTAAAAAGGTAGTCAGGCCCTAGTGAGTTGTTTTTAGTCTCTGCTAATGGGTTTGAAAGATGTGGCTTGAATAATACTGAATCAAATATATAAGGAAATTGAATACAGTTTCATATAGACTACATGTGAGCACTGAAAGGCATAGCGTGAGGGAGTATTCTGGAGAGAAGTCACCAAAAGGATCAGTCCTTAGTTTCACAAATAGTTCTTCTGGCCACAGCCTTCTTGAAGAGAATTGAGCCAGTCTTTGCCTTCCGGGGTCCAGGATCCAGTCCAGTGAACAGGTGCAGGTGCCCTGCAGCATGGAGAAGGGGAAGGGTTGATTTTGTGGATCAGGGAGCTGGGAGCTGGATTGGCAGAGGTTCCATAATGAGGTGATGTTGGGTATGGCTGGTAAGAATTAAATGGGGAGTTCTCCAAAGGAACAGAGGGTGAGGAACAAGATACTCCAGGCAGAAAGTTTTCTGGGTTGAGTGTTGAGAGAGCTCTTTGAGGGTGTACAGGAGGCCAAAAGATACAGGGCTGCAGAGGCAGAAAGTAGAGCCCCCTGCACCCCCTGCTGGGCTAACGTAAAACCACCTTACTCTCCTGGTAAAGAGAAAGGCCACTCTCCTTATCCCAACATCTTCCACAGCCCAGCTCCAGCCAGCCTCTCTGCCTATGGCTCTTGGCTTCAGGGTGTGAGGCCTCCACCCCAGTAGATGGATCCCAGCCCTACCCACTGTCTCCAGGAGTCCGTCCCGCACTGCCCCAACCTCCCCTTCCCTTGCTCGGCAAATTTCAGCCAAGTGGTTTTTTCTCAAGGTGCTGGTTTCCAACCACTGCAGAAATTCTTCCCTCAGAGAGCAACCCTTGGCAAATCCACTGGATAATTCCATTCAGACAGTGAAGTCTCAGCGTTGGCGCTGCATGATTTTCTCTGTGATGGAGAAAGCTTTGTGATGCTTCAACGTTTAGAAACCCTCAGTGGCACCTCTGGTTCCTCTCTCTGTGTCTTGCTTTAATCCATATGCCACAGTATCTGTTTGAAAATGAGAATGGATTACTCTTGTTTTCATTTATTTTGAAAAGTTTTGTTGGGCACAATTAATCTTATGATCCAGAGAGAGGCTGGCTTGCTCTGTGACAGACGCTCTGTGGAGTTTTCAATTGATTGTTGGGTAGGATTCAGGGTCAGAGTGAGGACCAAAGCCAGGCTCCTTTCCCCAATTTCAGATTGGCTTGACTCTCCTGACAATATTCACAAAGTTGGGGATGTTTTCATTGTGACGGGATGAGAATGGGACCCGCTCTAGATCAATTATTCACCAATGGTCTCTTCTACAGTGTGGCTTCTTCTAAAGCCCTGCAGGCTTTTGAAATGCGAATCCATTTGGGATGTTTGAATTTTTTTTTAATTTTTTCTTCCAGTTTTATTGAGATCTAGGTGACATACAGCCCTGTATACGTTTAAAGCATATAATGATTTGGCTTTTACATGTCATGAAAAGAGCATCACAATATGTGTAGTGAACACCCATCATCTCATATAGATACAAAACACAAAATTTTTAAAAATGGAAAAAAAAGTTTTTCCTTGTGATTGAAACTCTTAAGATTTACTCTTTCAACAACTTTCATATATAAGACATTATAAACTTTCATATAAAATAACAGCATGTTAATTTCATATATAATTAACATAGCATGTTGTTAATTTTATTTATCATGTTGTCCACCACAACCTTAGTACATAATTACCTTATAACTGGAAATTTGTCCCTTTTTACTACCTTCATCCAGTTCCCTCTCCTCTCACGCCCCACCTCTGGTAACCACAAATCTGATGGCTTTTTCTATGTTTGTTTTTGAAGCATAATTGACCTCTAATACTGTTAGTTCCTGTTACACAAGATAGTGACTTGATATTTCTGTACATTTCAGAGTGATCACCATGCTAAGTCAAGTTATGTATGTCCCCATACAAAGATACTACGTGACCTACAGGGTACTATGCTAAGTGAAATATGTCAGAGAAAGATAAGTACTGTATAATTTCATGTATATGTGGAATCTAAAAAACAAAACAAGTGAACAAACATAACACAACAGAAACAGCATGATAGATACAGATTAGACACTTAGAGCATTGCCATTGACCAGATTAAAGCCGAGGATTTTCAACAAACATTTATTTTGCATTGACCGTGTGCAAAGCATCCTGTAAGAAGATTTGGTTCTTATAGAAAACATTCATTCACTCACTGTCTTATCTAAGAAATATGTATTGAGTACCTGCTGTATACATAACACTGCTGGCCACTGTTTCAGCTGTTTAGAAATGTTTTACTTGCCTATCTAAATTTTACACCACCCACTCCACCTCCAGTCCTGAGCAACTGCCACAGAACAAGCCTGAAATTTTCAGCCGACCATGATGAAAACATGGCCTTGGGTGGTCCTGCTGTGTTCACAGCCGCCTCTCGTGTTATACTTTGCCTGTGTATCTCCTCCATCAGCAGGTAGTAGAGAAGCAGGTGCCTGACACCTTGGTTTATGGCCATCTGCTTTACTCTCCACAGCCCCATTATCTTTAGAAAGGGAGGCTCCAAGGGAGGAAGACAGAGTGGGTTGTGCTTGGTTGACTGGTTTATGTTCTTCAAAAGACAGTACTCTGCAGGGGTGATGCACAGTTGGCGCTTCCTCTGCATGTGCAGACATAAAGATGCAGGAGTCAGAGAAGCTTTGAGATGAGTCACATGGTGCCTGGGGTGCCATCCTTCTGCTATGGTCAGATAAGAGTTTCACGAAACGTGATGAGCATAAAAGAGCAACCGTATATCTACCTGTAACTGTTCCTGTAGAGCTGTGCTCTCCCAACAGTCCCACCCCTTCCACCACAGAGATGTACCCCGGGATTAGTTAGCTTCATTCAGGTTGGAGGAAGAGAATCAGGTGGACTATTTGTGGGAAAGAGAGGAGCAAAGGACCCCATTCGGCATCCTTGCAGACCCTCTGCAGCCCTCTGTTGCCAAGGCTGATGTTGGGGTTTTGAGGATGCCCAATTCATTATACCTTCTTTCTTTCTCCATTTTCTGAACCAGTTGGGAAATAAGACAACACGTTTAAAAGATAAAGAATCAAATGCCATTCTTATTTCTGATAGAGACTGGGTCAGAGAACATGGCTTACCCTAAGTTACAGGCTCACTTTTGCCCAATCCAGACTGTGGAACCCACTTGAAGGAAAGTTTGGGTTTGCAGAGAAATCGCACCTGCTAGGTTGCAGCTTACCACTCGTCCAGGTGGAGCGGGAAGGTGGGAGGGACCAGATTTGCTCCAAATCCCTCCTCCCTCCTCCAGGTCCTTTGAGTGATTAGCTTCACTCAGTTCAGAAATATGAACCAAATGCTTCTACTCAGCACGTAATTTTCTGTCTCTACCTCTGTAGGGAGGAGAAAAGGTTGGACAAGGATGCGGCAGTATTTTGGGAAACTATTCTTTGCTGAAGCTGATTGCAGCTTCAGGAGTGGAGGATAAGTGTTCCTCTCTCATCATTGCTAAGAGCTGTTAAAAGAAGTGACCTGATTCAACCTGGTCCTTATGAATTAAGATGAATTCTAATAAATGATAGGTCACATCTTCCAGGAGGCTTATAATATTGAACACAAAGCTACAATCCCCATGCTGAATGAACTCCTTTTTTCTTTTGCATCCATGTAAGTAAAATACCTGAGTTATTTCTTTTTCAAACCTTGCTTGAAGTGACAGATGCCTGCAACATGTCTAAACCAAAAGTGTAAACTTTAAGGTCACAGAATGTTAGTGCCCTCAGGTCATCAAATCCAATCCCATTCCTTATTGGATTAGAAAACCCGAGACCTGGAGAGATTAAGTGGCTTGTTCAAGGTCACACAGTCATTTGTGTCCGTCCATCTTTCAAGTTTTGGATTCCGTGACCAGTGGTATTTCCAACTATACCATATTGATATATCAGAGAAACTCTCTATTTATGGGAAACCAGTGATGCCTTTATAAAAATAAGCATACACTTTTTTGTAAAATAAAAGTCATCCCTTAATTTATTAATAGAAATATGTATTTTGTGTATTTGTTTTTGTCATAGTGAAATAACCCTTGAACTTGTTTTGCAGTCAGTCAGTGGCTTGACTATTCTGGTTTTAAATAAATGACTCCTTTTTAATGTTCTCTTTCCCTAATTAACAAAGTGCCAAGCAGTGCGAGATAAGTTATGGACTTCAATTACAGTAACCCCAGGGTACTGGGAGAATCCTTAGCACTGGCTTGGACTATACATCCTGTGCTCACTTAGAAACAACATTGGTTAACTAATTCAGGTCAGCCATGGATCTGAGACCTGAAGTGGTGGAGCCAACAGGAAACAAGAGCAGTGAGCTTCATTCCAGATGTGTTCAAGTCGTACTATGTCTGGTACTCTCTCTGCTCATTTCCTTCCTACTTAAAATGGGAAATGACGATTAGCCTGGATGATTATGAGAGACAAGGAGAGATGCTGCAGAGAGTATTGGCATGCGGCATCAGGAGTTCAGAATTCTAGATCAGCTCTACCACAAATGAGCTGTCTCTCTAGGCAAGTCACAGGGACTCTCCAAGCCTCAGTTTTCTCCTCTGTAAAATGGACTTGTGCTAGCTGATCTCCAAGGTCTTTCTACAAAAGTCAGACTATCTTTGGCTCTAAGCCCTTGTGATTCTGTATTCTCTTCCCACCCTAATCTCACACTCTTCGCTTCCCCAAACTGAAAAGTAACCTCTGGCTTTAAGGAGATGTTATATAGTGTCAAACAAAAGCAATGAGTATAAAGACCAAAGAGCTTTATCCGTTGAACAATATATGCCTTATTTCCCCTGTCAAAATCAGAAGAGAATCTGAAATCATTTCCATTCTCGTCATGGTACTATTTCATAGCTGTAGCAAGGAATCTGTGACCCTTTCCTTTAAGAGTTTCCTTCAAGGTAGGCTTCGGGGTGGGTTAAGTGGGGTCTTGCCTTTTGTGTTAGTTAAATGGAGGGTGGAGAGGGACATTAAGAAGTCTAAAATTTGGTTTCTGCCCTCAAGGGGTTCACAGTTGAGTTGGGAAATACCAGGGCAACATTCCCAGGCCAGGAGTCCAGAAGGGGTAAATAACATGTTAAATATCCACTGACTCGATCAAACGTGGGAGATTATTCTGAGTCCATGGTAAGTGGCACCTGTTTGTGGGTAGATAGCTCCATCCACGAGGAGATGAAGGAATGTCCTAAGGGTCTTGGCCACTCTATCTTTTCTGAAGTCACCATTTTTTTTCCAGAAAAGGCTGCTATTCACTTTTTAAAATATCACTTGATTTTGGTATTTTGATGATACATATTCGGCTCTGTCTCCAAAGAATCGTGCAACTGGAAGGCTAGGTAGACAATGTATAAATATACGGGAGAGGGAAAAGGAAGGCAATGTGGAGAAGAGCATTGCCCCAAGTGTTGGGGTAAGAAAACACAAGATGTGTTCATTAGACAACTGGTAGACGAGGTTGGCCGTTAAGACTTTGGAACAGGGGAAAAAAGCCAAAACACAATTTGGAGTAAGACTATAAATGGCATGATGTAATCAAGAGAGAGACCAAGGATAAATCTAGCTCTGCTGTTTCCTGTCTGCATGCCTTTGAGGGAGTTATTTAATCTGTCTCGGTGTGTATCTCCATGTGGTAAAATGGGAGTAGTGATCTCAATTTCACGGGATTTTGTGAGGATTAATAGAAACAATCGATGAAGAGCTCCAGGCACAGTAAAAATGATCAATAAATATTCATTTTTATAAATCTCAGGCTCTTCTTGCCTCCATAGTGGCTTCTTCTCTTACAGGCACTGAAAGAGTGGCAACCAGATAAACGTGGCTTTAAGTTAGGCTCTGCCCACCACAAAGTCTTTGATCTTGGCCAAACCGCTTAACCTCCTTGACTTCAATTGACTCATCTACAAAATGAAATTCACCATGTTTCCCTTACAGAATGATTGTAAAGTTTAGAAATGGATTATGTGAAGCACACAGCAGTACCTGTCAGTAAGGCAGAAGTAGTAGATTTCAATTTAAAAAAAATTGATGGAAGAAGGGAAGAAAAAGAGTTGTGATCATTGGGGTTCTTGAATTCTCCACCAAGGAGCCCAGACATCTATTTTGTAGGCAGTGGAGGGTCTTTGAAGATTTTTTTTCAGATAGGGTATTATAAGATGAAATGCAGAGAAACTTGACTTTGATGAGACTAGTACAAGACTGGCTAGAATGTGCAGAGGGCAAGGGAGAACACCCTAGAGGTACAGAGACCAACCTCCTGAAGCTAAAACTCAGCTCTCTTTATGCATGTGGTCCATAGTTCTTTCATTACCAGAATGAATTCTTTCTCCTGAAATTCAATAATTCTGAAAATATGGGAGAGCCAGAGACAGAAATGGAAAGCGAGAAAGGGAGGGAAGAAGGAGACCCACAGGAAGAGAGGGAGAGAGGCAGGGAGAGAGGTAGAATGATAGAAAGATACAGAGAGACCAGAGGGGGAAGCTGTCTCCAGGGGCTCCTGGCTTTTTGTGTGAAGACACCTGGCTCACAGCTGTGCTCCCTGGATGCAGGTGGCTTAAGAGAATTTGCATTTAGGTTTAAATCCGGCATCAACAGGCTTGAATTTTCAGCTGATGTGTGGGCTGTTATGAATAAAACTGGGGAACTGGTGGGTGAGTTATCCCAGCTCCACCAGAGATGTGCCTGGTGCCTGAGACCAGCTCCTTCCCGCCTGCCTGCAGGTCACCTGCCAACCATGTTTCCATTTCCCTCTTCCTGGTGGTGCTGGAGGAGAGGTCTGGTCAGCAGCACACCCACTAAGCAGGCTTCCCACACTCCCTTTCTGTCATTTCCTTCAGTTTCATGTTTAATCTGCATGCTGTTTTGCTTAGAGGAGGGAGCGTTTGCTCTTGTGGGAAAGATGTTTGTCTTACCTTATTCTGAAAGCAGGATTGTCTTTAAGTTCGATTTATGTTTTTAATATCATTTTTCTTTGTTTTTTTTAAACAAGTCATCCCATAACTAATAGGCATCAACAATCTACAATAGTCAGTTTCTGTTGCCAAAATTGTTACAGCCATAAAGCCTGGTGCCTGGTGTGCCTGGAGTGGAGAAGGCAGCTGGGACCTGTGCTTACTCAAACCCGCCAGGAGGAAATGGGGGCGCTATGGAGCAGCACTTTGAAAAACTCATATCCTGAGGGTAGGGCTTCCTATTCCAGCCTAAGGGAGGAGGGCTGAATAAAAATGTTAACTGACCATCTCTCAAAGAACAATACCCTGTATTGTCTGTCCCCTAGACTCTTTTCTCAGCCCTACCTTCCAGTTCTGAAAGATCATGTTGTCCAGCTAAGATCAATGGAAATGGTTGACGCCCAAGATGGCACACGGGACCCCTTTTCTTTCTGGGTATGGGAGTGTTCGCTCTAGTGTAATGTATCTTTCTCATTTTAAAGAACTTTTAAAAATAAAGTATTTCATACATCAAAAGGATATATATACTTTTATGTATATTGTTTTTATGTTACATAAAAACATAAAAATAATATAAACACTTACATGTAAGCACCTATATTAAGAAATAGAACATGATAGAGTACTTTCCGAGGTCCCCATGTGTCACACCTCATTCACAACCCTCTTCTAGCTTTTCCCAATTTTTTTTTGTCATTGTCCGACTTTTCGTAAGAGCTTAAGCTATGCATACAGTCCGTCCTCCATATCCAGCTGTGGTTAGTTGAATTTGTGAATATAGAACCCGCAGATACCAATGGCTGATTGTACTACACCATTTTATATAAGGAACTTGAGCATCCACAGATTTTGATATCCACAGGGGTCCTGTAACCAAAACCATCCCTCGGATACCAAGGGAAGAGTGACAACTGCATATGTATCCCTAAATAATTTATAGTTTCTCTTGCTGTTGACTTCTATATAAATGCTATCAAACTGAATATGTTCCTTTGCAACTTGCATTTCTTGCATGAAATCATATGAGACTAAGCCATGTTGATGCATTAAATGCCCATTTATTCATTTCCCCTGTTATATAGTATTCTATTATCCATTCTCTGTTGACAGATCCTTGGGGTGTTACTGCTATTACAAATAGCAAGTTTGGTGGGGATTTTTTTGTACAGAATTACAAATTCTGATGCCACAAGTGTGTTATGCACGTGTCTTCCGGTACACATGCGGAAGAGTTTCTCCAGATTTTGTAAGTTGGGGTGAGACTGCTGAATCAAAAAGTATGAATGGTTTCTACTTCATTAAATATTTCCAATTGTTTTGCAAAGTGAACGTACCAGTTTACACACCTAACATCAGTGTTTTGAGTCTCCATTGACCCCATCCTTGGTTATATTTTTTATTTCCTGACTTTTATATTTGCCAGTCTTGTCAGTATAAAATGATAGCTGTTTCTTTTATGAAATTACTTATGAAATGAAATGTTTTTCATAATTTTTCTCATTAATGCTTCCTCTTCTGCGTTGAATTCCTTGTGTGTTTCGGATACATCTCCATCCACTCAGTACAGCTCAGTGTATGATTGAACTGGGATAGGAAAGGGAGCGAAGGCATGTGCTGACTGCCGTGTGCTGCTTTTCTCTGAAGGACCTGAGGAATCAGGAAGTGGACACTATGGACCCCATTACATAACCGACACTGAAGTCAGTGAGGATGATGATGGATTCGAAGATGACTTAGATTTGGATATTTCCTTTGAGGAGGTAACAAAAAGTACTGCTTTTATAATCTGGGTGGTTTTGTTTTCTTGCTGAACAAGGCAATTTAATCAATAGACCATGAACATTTTACTTAAAACTTACTTACATTGGCCCATTTACTTTTAACACTTATTTATTTCCTCTGACTTTTAGGCTCCAGGTGATCATAAATTAACGGTGACTAAGTACCTACCATGCTGTTCTGTAGTCAGCCCTTGCCTGCTGTCTTCACAGCTGGCTAAAACAAATTTAGATTTCCCACCAAGGGCAGCTTTATAAAGTCGGGTATTATAAGGAAATGAACAATTCCTTGACAAAGCAATGCATCTTTGTGATAGTGAAATAATAATAAATTATATGATATCAGCTTTACCACTGACCTTTCTGTGTAATACAGAAGAAGATAATTAAAATCCTTGAGGCTCAAGTTCTTTATCTGTAAACTGGGGGTCAATACTATTTGCCCCATCTACATCCCAGGTTTTTGAGAAATATCAAAAGTGACCATGTTTCCATAATCAACCATAATAAAAGTAGTCTAATTACTGTGCTCTGTGTTAATCCTGAACTTCTTTTTCTTGTCTGTCTTTAGGTTAAACCACTTCCTGCTATCAAAGAAGGGAATAAGAAATTCTTGGTGGAATCCAAGATGGCGCCTAGGTCAAACCCAATGACCATTTCTAGGCTCGTCCCCCTCACCCCACCATCTCTCCCTATGACTACTGTGGCTCCCCAGCCCACTCCAGTAGAGAGGAAAAGGAAGAACAGTGTGGCTCTGATGCCCAGGCTCTTTGACATGTCTTGTGATGAAACCCTCTGCTCTGCTGACAGCTTTTGTGTTAATGACTACACCTGGGGGGGCTCTCGATGCCACTGCAACCTGGGCAAAGGTGGTGAGAGCTGCTCAGAAGGTAAGCCCTTGGTGGGGATAAGAATATGGTGGTAGGTTGGCCCCTATTGGGAGCCAGAGGGCAGCTCTGCAGTCCACAGATGGTGCCTTCAAGCCCTTTTTCTAAGATAAGCCACTTCTTCCAATTTTTAGTCATTAAATTTGCTAGTTAGCTATACAGGGCAAAAGTGGGGCAACTTCCATTGCTTCTAGTTAGATAGCAGCCCTATTTCTATGTGCCAAACATGTAGTCCTCTAGGGGCAATTACTAATCATCCTGATGGCACCTTGGGGGTGGGCTTTATTTTGATCACACCTCTACTGAACAAATGCAGCAGAACATGTGCATGAAGGTTAAGAAAGATAATAATTGAGCCAACTTACATTACACAGACGTACAGCTGGCAGTCAGGGGTCCGTGGCCTTAAAGCCATTGATTTTTTTTAGGGTGGCATGTAACCATCTCCAAAGGTCCGTTCCTCCCTAAGAATTTCAGAAGCTCAGAGTCCCTAGGAGTGAGAATCCTAGGGGTAAAGAGTGGTGAAAAGAAGATATTAAGCTAGGTTTAACAGACTCTCAGGGGTTTTCACTTAGTGACATTCAGGCAACGGTGTGTATTGATCTTTGCATTTGAAGAAGAGAGGAAACAGCATTCTTTTATTGTCTTTCTCTCTTTCAGATATTGTTATACAGTATCCTCAGTTCTTTGGTCATTCCTATGTAACCTTTGAACCTCTGAAGAACTCTTATCAGGCATTTCAAATTACTCTTGAATTTAGGGTAAGACGGATTAATCGTTCAATGAGTGCTAATTGGACACCTTCACACAGCAGTGTACTCCGTCCAGTGGAGGAGGAGAGGGCGAGGGGAAGCAGGGAGGTGAACCTGTTCACAGGGTCTCGAGAATGATGGGCACATTTGCACACTCAAGGGCGACAGCAAGGGGAGGGTGAGTTCCGTATGTTACTGAACTCTGGCAGAATGTGTGGGTCCCAGCCATGTTGTTCATGTCAACTGAAAAATAAAAATGCACGACCTACAAGTTGAGAATTATGTTTTATTCGGTGGACTTGCTGAGGACTTAAGCCCAATAGCTCTGAGGGACTGTTCCCTAGGCTTAAGTCCTCAGCCAGTCTACCAAATAAAACATAATTCTCAGCTCTTAGGTTGTACGTCTTTTATTCCAAAGGACACTCATAATAGTGATGCTTTCCAGGTGAGGATTTCAGATGGCATAAATCCATTCTTTTTCCCATCATCCCATTTAAAGGGAGCCCAGACAAGCTTCATTATCACAACTGCACCTGGACAAATAGAAAAACTGCTATATCCAACCCTGGCATGCAGTGAGGACCTAGTAAATGCTCTCTGATCTGAATCAGATGCAGGTCTGAATTGAGTGCCTTCAGCTTAAAGTGATTCTTTTGGGTATCTCAGATGATGTGAGAAGGTTTGGAGATATAGAAACAAATTTCCTTTGAGGTCATGGTCAAAGTATTGAGGATCCCTTGATCTGTCCCAGTCTAGGACAGCCAATGTGGGTGAAAAACCAAACTAGTCTATAAGTTGGGTTTTTATTGTCAGGTTCTCCTAATGGAAGGAAAGAAGCAAATTTGCGTGGGAAGTAAACAAAATAAAGCAAAAAAAATAGGATTCTCTTTGGTGAGACTAGAATTTGAGGAGCATGAGGACAGCGTCTGTGTGACCGTGGTCTTTGTGCACATGGTTTCCCTGAGGCTCTGCTAGTGGAGCCACAGAGCCAAGTAAATAAAGAGTGGGGAAGATATGGGGCCGCCTTCCTCTCGCCTCACTGCTATTCCTCACACTCTGTTTATAGCGCTGCCATTTGTTTATTGAAGATGAACTGGGACTAGGTACCTTGGAATTAATTGGAGTCCACATGCTTGTAAATAGGACTTCCATGGAGATGCTCAAGTTTCACATTCATAAGTATTTCCCGGTGGCGCTTCATGAAAGAGGAGATGGTCATTGTGCGTGTGGCTTTTGTTTGTCTACTGACAGGCAGAGGCGGAGGATGGCTTACTGCTCTACTGCGGGGAGAGTGAGCACGGGAGGGGCGACTTCATGTCCCTGGCGATCATCCGGCGCTCGCTCCAGTTCAGGTAGTTCCTGCCAAAAACCCCTTGGATTTTTAATACTACCCTACATTATGTTTCCCTTTTTATAGTGTGAATAAAATCTCTACAGGATGGATGCCTATAAACAAAGGAACAGTGTGTTTAAGATGAGCCTGGACCAGTTTACTGAACACTGGGGTATCAGGATTGCAGGGTCACTTCTGAAACTTGAGTTTTGGAACCTTGTAACCATTGGTTCATCCAAAAGCAAATGTTTCCTGAGTCCCCACAGTGTACTTGGCACCACTGTAGAGCCTAGGAATTTGGTAGTGAGCCAAAGCAATTAAGTCCTTTCTGTCCTGGAGCTCTGGTGGATGTGATGGAAGGAAGGCTGGGATCTCCTCCTTGTCCCCGTGGTAGACATGGCTGAGAGCCACGGAGAGCAGAGAGGCACCTACAGCCTCCCAAGAGTTCCCAGAAGCTCAAACCCCATCCCTGTCTTCTCTCAGGGCTGTGGTGGGCTGTTTGGCTTACCTTCTCTGCCCTGATCCCAACACACCTTGGAAGCCACCTTTGGTTTATGTGTGGTTTCCCAGAGGTAGAGTTTTGTGGAGGTATGAGTGCTTTAAGCACCCGCATGGAGGTGTCCACAGCACCGGTTTGAGAACGACCAGTGGGGATCAGCCTTATGCTTCTGCGTGGTGCACTGGTTAAGGTTCTGCTGGTGCCATGCTCCTGCTGCCTGACCTTCAGTGAATGAATTAACCTATCCAAGTCTGTGTTCCTCCCAGGGTTATTGTGAGGATGAAATGTATAACACATAAAAAGTGCTTAGAGCGGTTCCTGACCCCTAGCAAGCAGTCAGTAAGTGTCAATCATTAGTGACTTTTGATTATTTCAACACATGAATTATTTGGGGTTAAGTTGGCAAAAACTGTCGAGCATCCCACGTGGGGTAGAAAATGGTCTGACTGACGGGAGGTTGAGGTCAGCCAGCAGGATCTGGGGCAGGGGCTCTAACCTTGTGGGGTCTACACTTGGAGGATCTGACAGACCCTCAGTAGCCCTGGTGGTTATTCGCTGGCAGCAGCTGTCCAACTCTGCAGTCCTGCTGTGTGATTCTGACATCCCCTTCTAGGTGAGCCTGGTCTGCAGTGGGATCCTCTCAACCCCATTCTACTCCACTGAGGATCAGGAGATAACAGGAGGCCATGAGAAGCGGGCTGCCATTAGTGCAAGTCCTGATAAGGACCTCACCACCGGCAATCTCAGGACCGGTGAGGAGGTGGCACGGTGGCTGCTTGGAAGTTGGCCGGAAAGGGTCAGAATTCTAGATGTCAGGCATAGTGACCAGTGGGCACCCCAGGCCATACAGGAAGTTGGGGGAAAAACAAAAATAATGCAACTGTCTGAGAATGTTCCTCTTCCACCCACACCCCACTCTAAGCCGGAGCCTCCTTGGAAACCACACCTGCACTGGGACCCAGCTGAACACAGATGGCGGTGCTGGCCAGCTTGCCAAAAGGAGAAGACTCTCTCTCTCTCTCTCTTTTTTTTTTTTTAATTAATATCGCTGAGCCTGTCATTTGGGATTTGTGGGAAGTCCCCAGAGAAATCCCTGGAAACATAATGACTCAAACTCTAATTCTCTGCACCTTGAATTAGATTCAAACGTCTGGTAATCTCTGAGAAGGAGAGGGAGGACCCCAGTTGCCCACGAGTTTCTAAACTGCAGAGAAAATCAGGTTAAAGGAGGCCTTTATTCGTAAAGCTAACTGAACAGACTGGCTCTCAAAGAAGCCATTACCCTGGAAGTGATGTCCATGGGGTCTGAAAACATAGTGAACTGGTTGATCTAAGAGTCTTCCTTTCCTTTTCTTCCCCCACAGATTTAACTGTGGAACTGGGGTTGCCATTATCATAAGTGAAACCAAAATCAAACTCGGGGGCTGGCACACGGTTACGCTCTACAGAGATGGGCTGAATGGACTGCTGCAGCTGAACAATGGTACCCCGGTGACAGGCCAATCCCAGGTGAGTGCGACCTTACTCCCTGCCCATCCACCCGGCACCTGCCGTAAGCACCTTGGGAGGGTCCCACAACAAGAGAGCTGGCAGACGTGGCAGAAGGGCTGTTTTTCATGGTGTACCCGTGTGCCCCTACTGGTCTTTCCACTCTAGGTGGGCTTTCCCGGCACACATCCATCCCACATCTACCAATGCGGAAGACTGAATTTGCTAGCATCGTGGCCGTGGGTACACAAGGACATGCAGCAGGCCTTGTGCCAGGGATATGTTCTCTTTCTACAAGGACATCAAAGCCAGGGGTGGAGGAAAGCCCACATTGGAAGAATAGAAGCCATTATTAGTGCCAAACACAAAGCTTGCTTTTAAGGCAGGGGTGTTGCAATCCTGTGGCTTTAGAAAATCATCCCGAAAGGTTCACTTGGTTCAATATGCAGGAATTATCCATTCATCCACCTTTTTTGGGGGCCATGATTATAGGAAGTGGTAAAACAATTTAACTGGTGGGCTACTCAGCAAATCACCTAGGTATTCACATATTTGTCATGTTCTGAGCAATTTTAGGACTGTATTTAGAATAAAGAGTTTGGATTAGCAACCTGCCAAGGAACCCAGCCTGTAATTATAATCAGGCAGGTGTCTGTATTCTCTGAGGAAAAATGTAGCAAGAAAGCCTTTGTGTATATGGATATAAGTTCTCCTTCGCTTGGGCTCTTCACTGTTCTTTGCTGACAAGACATGTTATGTAAAGGGTTATGACTTGCTGATTAAAAGAAAAGAATAGGAAAAAAAAATCTCATTCATTTGGATCCCACTGGTTTTGAAGGAATCCAAATAGAGTGAATGTAAATCCAAGAAGATCACTTATGCATATATGCATATATTCCTAAGGAAGGAAAAGACCAGAAAAGTGAACTGCAGAGTCACAGAAATGCCAGAACAATAGGCCTAATGTGATTAAAATTAAATTTGATAGAAATAAAGAAGCTTTGAATTTGGGTCCAAAATACTAACATGAATACAGGATGGAGAAGCTGTAACAGAAGCAACACATTTGAAAGTGTCTTATGGTTTAAAACAAGGAAATTCAATAAAGGCTAATAAATAGGGCCATGTGGTAACAACAAGCTAAAGAAATTATGGGTCACATTAATAGAGGTATAGCATCTAGAAAAAGGGAGGCAATAATCCTGTTCTATTCTAGTGTTATAATTTGCAGTGCTCTAATTGTGATGGTGACTCTAATCCTCAGAGAGGATTGCATTTGGAGTCAATGATTTTAATGAATACAAGAATTAATTGTAAGCATTTAATTTTATGGATACTCAGGGCAACATCTACCTCTCTACTACTAGGACTTGCTAAGCAAGTTGTATAAGCAGGACTGCCAATGTGGAATGTTTAATAAACTCTCTTGGGAGATACTCTGTTTTAAGTCAGGGTTTCCCCAAAACAGACCTGGGATAAGGAGTACTGTGCAAATGATGCATTAAGAAAATTCTCCCACAGGAAACTTGTAAGGGAGGGGATTAAGATGGAAAGGGACAGGGTGGAAGTCAGCAAGAGTAAGATCTCAGGCAAAGTTCATAGGTCTGGCTTCAGCCTGATCCCACAGGGGAGCTCTGGAATGTTAATAGTACCTCAGAGTGATCCCAACCCAAAGTAAGGGAATTGGACTTTCACACTTAAGCACCCAATTACAAACTGTTAAGGGCTGTGCTGGGGGAATGCAAACTCCAGGGCACCACCAGCTGTTTGCATAGGCAGGCAAAGCAGGTTCCAGGGGCCCAAAGACAACCCCCTCTTTGGAGGAAGGTAAAGGCCAGACTCGAAGACTACTGATGAGGTGTTGTGAAAGGAGCCTCAGAGGAAGCACCCACCCCAACAATGCACTTGACACTTCAGAAAAGGAGGAAGGGATTGAGCTGTCAGGCTCCTGCTGTGGTCCTGGATCAGGGAACAGGGCCAGGGGGTGAATATGGGATCCAGAAGGAGTAAATCCTGAGGATCTTGATGAAATAAGCCAACAGGGGACTCAATTCATCTAACAAAAGCTCTATGCTGGTGGCTGGCAAATAATTAATCCTGGAAATCCATGGTAAGTGTTTTAAAGCTGCCTAGCTCATATTTAATATACTGTTTATAAAGATTCTTATCTATTCATTAGAAAAGATAAAGCAATGGTTAGATGTTTTACTTGTTGATAACAAAAGTATAAAGGGTAAAGATTACATTTCAGTGGTTTACATTCTGAAAGTTTTCTAACTTCCGGCAGCAAACCTTTTCCCAACCTCCTTCTATACCCTTTAATCCAAACAAATGAGACATTTCTGTGACACAAAAACAAATAACAAAGGGCACCTTAATTTTGTCCCACCTAATGTTCAGCTCTGTATTTTGGAACCTCAAAATATACAATCCAGATTGTGGTTTGGTCTAAGATTGGAAATGACCCTATGTAGCTATGATAACACTTAAAAAAAAAAAACTGTATCCATGAGCAAATTTGAAAATATTTTGCAACCTCAGTCTTGGCAATTTTCCTCTCCCTCCCAAATGCCTTTTGCGGGATATAGTATAAAGGTGACTAGGATGGTAAAAAAGGGTAAGTGTTAGCCCATGTACACACAAAATTAGTATTATTATTATTCTTTTGAGACACAGAATAGCCCTATGACCCATCCAAGATACACGGTAAATTGGTGTCAGGACTGGAAAGAGAACGTTGTTTTTTTTTTGGATGCCCAGCATAATACACTGCCTGTTGGGTTGCTCTTGGCTCTGACCTACCTTCCCTTCCCTTCTAAGCATTCCAAAATCATCCTTTCTCGTAACACCAACCCCCTGAGAAGCACTCTGAGTTTCCTATAGTTAACTGTGGGTTTAATTTTCCAGTAGGGTAATGACTTAAAGATAAATATGGATGGAAGAAAACACTGGGGCTACAAACTGCATCTTAACCATGTCCCTCATGAAAATCTGTTATGTTTTAGCTTTTGACTTGGCTTAGTGAGTTGTGGTTTCCATCTTTCTTAAAGGGCCAGTACAGTAAAATTACCTTCCGGACACCTCTCTATGTCGGTGGGGCTCCCAGTGCTTACTGGTTGGTGAGAGCAACCGGGACAAATCGAGGCTTTCAAGGCTGTGTGCAGTCACTCACTGTTAACGGGAAGAGAATGGACTTGAGGCCCTGGCCACTGGGGAAAGCACTCAGCGGGGCCGATGTAGGTAAGGGGTTGCCCAGTGGGCGGGGTACTCTTGTGGGATTGCCTTTCTGGTTTGGGCCGGGGAGGGGAGCAGCTTCATGGGCTGCAACCCTAGGTGGATGGTTAATGCAGAGCTTCAGGAGGGAGGTGGACTTACAGGGTGAGCTTGGTGCCCTGCAGAATGATGACCTTGAATATGAACATCAAGACATGCAAATCATACCAGCTGTGCATCAGACCCTCGGTGGTGTCCTGCTGCCATCGTTGCCCCCTTTGTGGAACGTGGAGTGGTCTCATCTTCCAAGGCAACAGCAGTTCAGTCCTTTCACCCTGCCTCGCCCAGTCCAGTGGAGGAGCCAACACAATAATGTAAAAACATCTTTCGTACACTCTCTGCTTCTAAAAGAAATGGGCACATTCTAATCTGTGACCACTGTGCCAAACACGTCTTAAATGCCTTCTCGTTTACTCCTGACACTAACTCCAGGAGACAGAAACTATTATATTTATTTTATGCATGAAGGCACTGGGGTTTGTAAAATTAAAGAACTTATCCAAAATAGGGCAGAACTAGGATTTTTTCCTATTTTCCTTTTTTTAAATTAAGACTTTAATAAGACTTTATTTTTTTGAGTAGTTTAAGGTTCACAGCAAAATTGAGGGGAAGGTACAGAGATTTCCCATATGCCCTTGGCCTCCACACCTGAAGAGGACCCCCCTCCCCCTATCAGCACCCCCCACCAGAGGGATTTGTTACACATTTGTTACAATTGATGAACCCATTGACACATCATCATCATCACTCAAAATCCAGAGTTTACATTATGGTTCATTTATAATGTTTTTTATTCTATGGGCTTGGACAAGTGTTTAATAGCATATATCCATATTATGGTATTATACAGAATACTTTCACTGCCCTAAGAATCCTCTCTGTCCTGCCTGTTCATCTCTCTTTTCACCCCATCCCAAACCCCTGGCAACCACTGATCTTTTTATGTTCTTTATAGTTTTTGCCTTTTCCAGAATGTCATATAGTTAGAATCATACATTACAGAGCCTTCAAAGATTGGCTTCCTTCAGTTAGTAATATGCATCTAAGTTTCCTCCATGCCTTTTCATGCCTTGATAGCTCATTTCTTTTTAGCACTGAATAATATTTCATTACCTGGATCTACCACAGTTCATCTGTTCACCTGCTGAAAGACATCTTGGTTGCTTCCAAGTCAATTATGAATAAAGCTGCTATAAACATCCATGTTCAGATTTTTGTGTGGACATAAATTTTCACCTCTTTGGGGTATATACCAGGGAGCATGATCGCTGGATCATACAGTAAGAGTATGTTTAGTTCTGTAAGAAACCCCCAAACTGTGCTCTAGAGTGACTGCTCCATTTTGCATTCCCACCATGAACGAATGAGAGTTCCTATTGCTCCACATCCTTGTTAGCATTGGATGTTGTCAGTGTCCCATATTTCGGCCATTCTAAAAGGTGTGTAGTGAAATCTTGCTGTAATTTGCATTTCCCTGGTGAGTAAATAATGTGAGCATCTTTTCGCATGCTTGTTTGCCTTCTGTATGTCTTCTTTGGTGAGGTGTCTGTTAAGGTCTTTGGCCCATTTTTAAATCAGGTTGTTTGTTTTCTTATTGTTGAGTTTTAAGAGTTCTTTACACATTTTGGGAAACAGTCCTTTATCAGATGTGTCTTTTGAAAATATCTTCTCCCAGTCTATGGCTTGTCTTCTCATCCTTTTGACATTGTCTCTTACAGAGTAGAGGTTTTTCATTTTAATGAAGTCCAGCTTATCAATTATTCCCTCAAGGGTCATGCTTTTGGTGTTGTATCTAAAAAATCATCGCTTTATTCAAGGTCATCTAAGTTTTCACCCATGCCATCTTCTAGGAATTTTGTAGTTTTATGTTTACATTTAAGTCTGTGATCCACGTTGAGTTAATTTTTGTGAAGGGTGATTCACTTTTTTTTGGTAGGATGTCCAGTTCTAGTACCATTTGTTGAAAAGACTAGGATTGTTTTTGAAGCAATAAGGACATTTATTCCATCACAGAAGGCAGCAGATAGATAATTCTAAGGTTGGTTAATGCAGTGTCTGTTTTAGTCAGCGAGGGCTGTCATAACAAAATACCACAGGCTGGGTGTTTTAAACAACAGGAACTTATTTCCTCACAGTTTCAGAGGCTAGAAGTCCAAGATCAAGGTGTTGGCAGATTTGGTTTCTCCTGAGGCCTCTCTCCTTGGCTTGCAGATGGCCGGCCACCTTCTCACTGTGTCCTCACGCAACCTTTTATCTGTGCTTGAATCCCTGCTGTCTCTCCCTGTTCTTAGAAGGACACCAGTCAGATTAGATTAGGGCCCACTCCCATGACCTCATTTAACCTTAATTACCTCCTCAAAGGCCCTGTCTCCAATTATAGTCACGTCGGGAGTAAGAGCTTCAACCTACGCATTTTGGGAGGACACAGTTCAGCCCCTAACAGTGACGCAATGATATCAGAACCCCGGTTCGTGTCTCTTTGGTTCTCCTGCTTTTCACATGTAATTCCAAGATGGTGCCACAATTCTGAACATCACATCCTCATATGACATTGTTTGGGCAATAAATAGCAGGTCCTTTCCTTGGGTCACTTTTTTCACCATCTTCAAGGTGTTATTTTGAAAGAACACTTGGTGAACACCATGTACCCACTGCCTAGATTCTACCACTAACATTTTGCCACATTTGCTTTGCCATATATGAACCTATCCCTCCCTCTCTCCATTCCTGGATCAGAGCTAGGATTCAATACTCAAACTCCAGGTTTGTTTTATTTATTTGTTTGTTTTATACCTAATGTTAGTTGAGCACCTACTACAGTTAGCCACCATTTTAAACTGCTTTAATCTTCTCAGTATTCCTATAGAGTAGGTGCTAAGATTAGCCTTAGTGTTTGCAGATGAGAGCTGGTGATACAGAACAGTTAAGTAATTTGCCCAAGGTCACACAGCTAGTAAGTGGCCGAGCTGGTAAGTGGTGACCTCAGCCGTCTGGCTCCAGCACCTGCCCTTTTACCCACATCTACCACATCAAAGGCTCCCAAACTGCCTTTGAATTGCTTCCTTCTACCCTTCTAACTCCAAAAGGTGATACCATTGTTAGAATGACAAAAGAGAGAGTTTGCTTAAAAGAAAATGATTACTAGCCACATGTTATTCCCTACGTGACTTTTTTCCTCAGTTGATCATTTAGTCAAAGCAAACAAACAACCGTAATGACTAAAACTATTAGAAAGGCACCCAGTGTGGTAGGATAATGTCTCCAAAATTCCTCTTCTGGGAAATCAGAACGTTAAGAGCCACTGGTTCCAATAGCCATCTCTTGTGGTATTGAAGAGCCAGCACTCTGAAGGCAGATTGCCTGGATTTGGTAAATCACTTAACCTTTTAGGGACTTGGGTTCCCCATCTATATATAGTATGCCTCATATAAGATGATTTGTCTAGATGCACTGTGGTGCATGTAAAGAACTTAGAATAAAGCCTTGCAAATAGCAAACGTGTTGTGAATATTTCCTATTGTTAATGTCATTAATATTGACTCCACCCATCCACAGGGGAAAAGTTGCTTCTTCTCTCTTCTTTGAACTGACAGGGAAACAGCCCTGCAGGACAGATTTGGCAGTCTTGAGGCTGCAGTAACCTCTCACAGGTAGTTAAGAAGTTACAAAGTTGAGCAAAGGCTGATTTCTTGACAGCATTTTAAATTCTCCTTCGGTGCAATACCAACCTCTCCATTGAGCAGATGGATAAGGAGGGCCACCTTGCTGGCTCTGGGCTCCCTGGGGGCAGCAACTGGATTATTCAATTTCTATGAAACTTAATGGCAGGCCTTGGTCACATGGCCTTTCTTTTATTTTTCCCTATTTCTCCACCCCCCGAGGTACAAGAACGGGGCTGGCTGTCCTTCCTCACCCTTCATCCTTGCTTTCCTTTCTGTGAGTCTTCCTGAAATGATTCGAGTTCTTATAAGTTAAATGCAGTCTCACCCCGGGGGAGACTGAACTCTTGCAAACAGCGGTGCATTTTTGGTGGAGATACAGGCTTCTGGAAGAGGGTGACCACAGTGGCACGTCACGACTCCTAGGTCTGATCTTGAACTTGGTATTGCGATCTTCAACTACAATTTTTTCTCTGTCCCACCTCCCCACTCTTACTAAACCTGTTTCCAAGGGGCCTTTCATTACTCATCCCCTCCCACTTCATCTCCTTCACTGGACTATTTCCATCTATTGGACTCTCTCTGAACTCACATTCTAGAATAGTCAGCAATCTCAGTGAAATTTTGCATTCTCTGGCCCAGCCTTTTCTTTTATTATTTCCACCCAAATTCTCAGACCTAAACCACCACCATTCATTTTTTCCAATCCTGCCTTGGTTCTCCACTCCCTGCTGGAGCAAGGTCACAGAGTCAGCTTCCCAAGTTCTTTGAGACTCAAGAAGTCTGCAGTGGCCATGGGTCTCAGTATGCCTTGTCACTCTCTTACTCATCTTTCTGCAGGAAATACTTATTTAAGATCCTGTGTAGTGCTGGTCACAGTGCTGAGTGCTGGGGAGAAAGGAATGAACAAGGTAAACAGGATCCCAGCACATTCCTCATGTACCTGCCACGAGGAGAGAGCAAATTAGTCAAATAATCATCACACAAATAAATGTAAAATTACAATTCAGAGTAAGTGTTACAGCGGGGAAGTGATGGTGCAGTACTAGTGTATGATGGGGGGATTTATAGGCTGGGGGTCAGGAAAAGCATTTCTGAGGATGCGCTGTGAGGTTGATATCTGAAGCAAGAGCAGGAGTTAAATAGCAGAGCAGAAATGGAAGTGCCTTCCAGGCAGAGGAAATGAGAGTATGAGGGGGAGGTGGGTCTCACGATCTAGTTGGTGTTTTGAAAAGATCCCTTTGATCATAGGCAGCTTATTGGAAGGGATCTTCATGGTGTGCACGTGGACCAGCTGGGAGGCTGTGCAGTAGTCGTGATCAGAGATAATGGTGGTTTGATCCAGGGTGGTAGTGGTGGCAGATCTGACAGATGTTTAGGAGGGGAAATAGATAAGCCTCGTTATTGGGCTGGATTGGGGGAGGAGGGGCAGGGAGGCTGCTCACTGTCAACGGTCTCCTTAGTGTATCCTGCCCCACCATGTTCCACCTTCTCTTCCCTCCTCGGGAGCCTGATGTCTCTTCTTCCCCTTACTTCATTATCTTGCATAAACCTACACGACAAATGGTATATAGTGGGTGTGAGTGTCAATAAAAGTTATCTTCTATATTTATGATGCGGTCCTGCCAGACCCTTATACACATGATCTTGCGCCCCCTTCCTCCTCCTCTCAGAGATGAAGGGTTTCCTCCTCCCTGGAACTACCCTGTTCATCTCCGTTTGGCACCCATCCTTCCCTGTGTCCCTGGGACCTTGCTGTCGGGACTGTCTCTTCTCAGTAACTCAAGGATTCTTAACCTTTTGTGAGCCATGGACCCCTTTAGCAACTTGGTGAAGCCTACAGACCTCTTCACAGGAGGCAGGTAATAATGTACATGGTAGGAAACAATTATATTGAAACAAAGCAGTACAATGAAGTTTTGTTATCATAGTAACATATGTGCTTTCTCATAAAGCGTTAAAGAACAGGATTCTTTAATGGTGGGAGCAGTAACTACCATGCTTCCAAAGTAGCAATGAGCATAAATGATATTTTCACGATAAGTGATAGATATCTCTGTCTGCAGCAAATGGAAAGTGATTCACACCATTCTCAGGTCTGTTGGTCACAGTTCACAAGAATTGCTAATATTGGAGGTTTGTTGTTTCCATTCATAATTGATGAAACTACTCATGTCCACTCAGAAATCATGGAAAATAAAGATGAATATTTTTCCCATCAAAATTCATGAATCCCCTGCTCTAGCGTATTCACGCCCACTCAGGTCCTCTCCAGCTCAAACCAGTGCCAGGTTTGTGTGACCCTGGACCCTTCTGATTCAGGAACCCTGAGGACCTCCCTCCTCTCTTTCAAGCCCTGACTCTGGCTGGCACCCTTCCAGGCCCCCTGTCTGGACCTCCTATGATGGGTTCAGCCTTCTACCGCACTTCGAAACTGCTCTCCTGTATTTCTGAGCAGTTCACTCTTTGCAAACTCCTCCTGGACCTCTTGGTGGTATCAACTTGACTTCTCTCTTTGCTCCTGGTCCTCCCTGAGCCTCCAGGAACCCGCCCTGTCTGGGTCCTCTGGGCCCTCAGTCTGTTCTCCTTTTGTCTTCTCTGCTGCCTCCTCAACCTTCTTTGGTTCCCCAGGAGTTCCAGGGGGCCCCTCCACCTTGTCTTCTCTCAAGGAGCCCACCTGTTCTTTGGGTCAGCATCACCCCCACGTTGCCGCTGCCCCTCCAGCCCTCACCTGTGGGCAGGGTCCTTTCCTGCCCTGGGGCTCAGTTTCCCCCATCACCTGTTGCGCAAATCGAATGAACACCAACTCCTCCTCTGTTCCTCAGACACCAGTTCCTGTTCACAGCCTCCCTCATGTCTTTACTCCTGCCGCTCTCCTTGCGGTCTTCCAAGCTAGAAACCTGGAGGTTAGGCTGGAGTTTTCCTCAACTTCAAACTCTAGGATGAACTGGCTGTTCCTTCTTGTCCTGTGTCTCTTTGATTCTTTCTCTCCATCTCCTCTGCCCTCACCGTATCTAGCCCCGTCCCCAAAGGATTTCTCTCCTCCTTCCCACCCCCACCACTCACAGTCTATCTTGCATACCATCGCCCACTGAATCTTGCCGCTGAGACACTGCCTTCATCAGCTAAACAACGCTGGCTTACTTCCAGCCCTGCCCCTCCACCCAACTCCCACCTATAAAAAATAGTTATAAAGCAAATCTGCAAAATAATTTTAACATGTGTGTCTAAAATAACCCAAGAACCCCACTTCTTCCTGTGGGAGCAGTCCTTCTCTGAGAAAGACCCTCAGCCCACAGAAATTGGGGGAGTCTAGGGACCTGTGAGAGCTTGGCTCTCCAAATTAAAATCAGCTTTTCTATAGAGGCTGTGAATGCTGGCAGTGTTCTCAGGGCTGAGGGGGAAAAAAAAAAGACCACCTTAGGTCACTTCTGCCTAAAATTGCAGTGGCCCCCAGTGGGAATTCACAGAGGCCAGTGCACCCGGCCAGAGTGGCAAGCCACCTGGGAAGGCTTTAAATTCTGATGTCAGTTCCTGAGGTCAGTCTCCTCTCTTGGGTACACAGTGTGCCGAGCCCTCCCCCTCCTCCCAAGCAGGCTTTAGAAAAAGAAAAGCCTGGCTCAGTTCAAAAAAAGCCTGGCTCAGATGACTGTGTCATCTCACAGATGACCGGTGAGATGACACAGTCGGGCCACAAGGGGTCCACATCTCACAGCAGGGCGGCTGCTGGCTCCTGCGGGCGTCTCAGTGGAGACTTCGGGGTGCAGAGCTGGACCCCTCACGGCTCAATCAGAGATGCCTTCCCTTTGCTCAGTCCCGAGAACAGGTGCTTTGTACTCACCTACGTAGTTCCGGGCCGGGTTGCGGCCCAGCAGTCTAGTTTGTTTCTTGTACACGAGGAGAGAAGGAAGGGCGGAGAAGGAGAAGGAAAGCAGCCCCGCTCAGGTCCATTTGTTTTCATTCATTGGGTGATCTCCACTTCAAAATGACCGTGTATAGCCTTTACGGGTCTCTCTAATACCTGTTTGGTCAAGAGAACTGACCCATCTGATACTGAACCTTTCAGCACCTTTTACTTCTGGTCGCTGCCCTGCCCCTCATAAGGCTGTAATGTTGAGCTTAGACATGGGGATTCTGGAGCCCCCGCTAAGGTACAATGGAGCCCTCCCTCCCCGCTGCCTGCTCGAGACAGAGGAGTCACAACCCAAGCCTGTTAATAAGCTCAGACAAGGCTCCTAACTCCTTCTGGGCTGATCTGGCTTGCCTCAACTTTCACCCAACAAGGCGGCAGCACTTAAGGTAATTGAGGCCACACAAACGATAACACTTTTAACATAAACACTGCTGACATTGGAGGGGTTGAAACACACTCTTGTGGGAATGACAGCAAGATGAATTACAGCAGAAATAACTCAGTCCTCCCTGTCAAGGGTCATCACATTGCCCAGTAATTTATTATTGGATTTACCATGTCCACCATGTTTTAACAAGTCTCTGTGGCTCCTCCTCAGAGGAATCAAATTAAATCAAATTAAAATGAAGGGAAGGTTCCACTCCTCCTGAAAGCTGGTTTGCAGTTGTGCAGAGGCGCCAATCAACAGGAGTGGGGAGGGAACTGTATGTATTCAGGACCGTGAGCTGTTGGCGCGGTCAGCTCCGTAGCCTTGGACAGGCTCCCGCGATGAATCGGCTTTGTAATTCCCGCTCTGTGTCTAGGGGAATGCAGCAGCGGGATCTGTGATGAAGCCTCGTGCATCAACGGTGGCACCTGCACAGCAAGCAAAGCCGACTCCTACATTTGCCTGTGTCCCCTGGGATTTAGAGGTCGCCACTGTGAAGATGGTGAGAAAGAAGCAAATGATGGCAATTTCTGTCTGCATTGTTAATTCACGTCGGCGTAATTTCTCATCAATGCTTTTAGCAGAGCCTCATACATTTCTATGGGATTGGTCTTCACTCTCTCTTTTTTTTTTCTTTCTTTTTTTAAAACCACGTTGGAGTGTTTTTAAGTGTCAGAGTGTCGAACAAGCCAAAGACAAGTTCATTTGAAGATGTTCCTGGTCCATGCTTAGGTGGGCTCTTCTTGGCCCTCAGATAACTTTGAAAAGCCTCCATTTGTGTGGTTTGTATCGGACTTTGAAGCATTCACAGCTCACGCGCCTTAGAATATCTGATAGTTTCAGAGAAAATGCTGGGAAGGGATACACAGAAACCTTAACAGTGATCATGCTGTTGCTTCTGTTTTTCTTGTACTGTGCTGAAGTATCCCACCTCTCAATGCTATATATATTGATTATATTAAAATACATATATATACACGTATATGTATACATATACATGTAAACACACATGCACACACAAATACACACATATAATAGTGGAAGATGTTAAATATTTAAAAGATTTTGGAAAAACCCAGCAGAGTGGAACATGTTTTAACTTTTGTACCAGCAATTCAGAGTTAGACCTAAGACACCACTCTGGGGAAAAGATTTTTAACACTGTGTAATCTCAAATCTCTTGTCATCTAGAAAAAGGTGTTGTGAGTCAGAGTCAGCCAAAGCTATTACACACCATCTTCATATTTCCGCAGCCTAACATAATAAAGTTGATCCTTGCTCACATCACTGCAGGGCAGAGGTGGGAGGGGGTGGCTCTGCTCCATAGTGACACAGGGGCCTGCCTTCCAGTGGCTCTGCTGGGGCCTTTGAATCCTCCATCGAGTCCTGCATCCAGCCAGCTGGTGAGGGGAGAGAGATGGGGGGTGGAGGGAAGCTGTAGGGGCCAGACCTGGAGCTCTGTGTAACATACCCACACACCTTCCATCGGCCAGAACTCAGTTATACCAGCCACTCCCTCCAGAGCAGCCGAGAAGTATAGCTCAGCTCTATACCCAGGAGGAAAAGAACACAGCTAGCTCTGGCGCGGAGGGATTTCTAACCCCATGCTTGTTTCTGCAGCTTTCACCTTGACCATACCTCAGTTCAGAGAGTCTCTGAGGTCCTACGCCACCACACCCTGGCCACTGGAGCCCCGGCATTACCTTTCCTTCATGGAGTTTGAGATTACATTTCGGCCAGACTCGGGTGATGGCGTCCTCCTGTACAGCTATGACACGGGCAGCAAAGACTTCCTGTCCATCAACATGGCAGGGGGCCACGTGGAGTTCCGCTTTGACTGTGGCTCTGGGACTGGTGTTCTCAGGTAAGGGCTAAGACCTTCAGGGGCTGCTTCCTCCCAAAAGCCAAACAACAGCTGCTTTGGAAAAAGACAAATTTATCGTCTCCTATCTTGCACTCTTCCCGTCTTCCCTGCACAGTCCTGATGCATACAGATGGCATGCTCTCCTGCTGGCAAGGATTCCTTTCCTCAAATAACTAGCCAGCAGGTAGCGAATCTCTGCTTTGAACTCTGGAAAATGGGCTGGCTTCGGACAGGGGTAAACCATCTTCCTTTTCACCTGAGATCACGTGATGCAATCATCAAAAACTTGGTAAACTGTCACTAATCAGCCCCTTGCCCCGAGTGTCAAATACATGACAACTAGTGAAAAAGTGCTAATAGAAACTGAACGCACAGAAACGTCCTTGGTGACCTCCCTTTACATTTTGACTTTCCTTTTGCACTATTTCTTTCATGGTAACTGGTTACTTAGCATGGCTCTTAGTGTTCTCCATAGGGGAAAACTGACAGTGAATTAGCAGCAATCGCAAAGACCCGGCCCTGACCAATGTGCCCAAGAAGCCTGTGAAATGAGTGGTTTCTACAGCATGGCAGTAACGAGGCATTTCCAAAGTACTTACTGGTGTCTGCAGACCTGGTTCTGAGTTGTTAAACTTTCCTCCTGTTATCCAGTTTGCACTATTCACTTATTTAGCAGATCGATCGTTCCCGTACCGTGTGGCAGTATCTTTGTGAACCCCTCAGAGCCTGCAGGTGGGAGGTGCAGGCGTTTTTCTTATTTGTTTATGTCTCCTGTGTGCCTCCCATGGGAGCTTTTACCTTCAAGCCAGCCGCCTGCTAATCCAAGCAGACATGATTCCTGTTCCTACATTTGTGATTTCTTCTCTTTTGAAACTCACTACGATGTTGTGTTCAGTGGTGCCCTGCAGCAGGAAATCAGTCTTTGTCACTGTTATTTTAAAGGAAATTGTGGGATGTATTCGGTCACAACTCATATTGCTAGACTGTCATTTCTAGAAAGTTTGTCAGTGAGATGTCACAATCATACGTTGCCCTTAATTGCTGACTATTTTTCATGGCTGATGGGAAATGCTGCGTTGGGTTTCAACAGCTCTTAAAAAGGACAGTTCATTTTTGTTCTTAAGGCTGAATTCCTACACATCAGTGACACCTCCCACCTTGGGGAATGGACAAACACTTTTGTACTTCTGGTTATGCAAAAACATCCTATGTCTCAAGACAACTTTGGTAGGTACTTAATTGATTCAATTTACATATGATTATGCAACACAATCTAAGCAATTTGCTTAGAACTATTTGTCAAGTTGAGAAAGGAAGACACCTTGAATATCACCTTGTACTTTCAAATGGCTTCTTCCTGGATAAGGAACGACCAGAAAGAGCTGGGGAGGGTCGGGGCTCCTCAGCCCTCCTCCTGCACAGTTGCCCCCTGCTCCCTGCACCTCTGTGGAGGCAGCTCCAGCTGTGGGGTCCCAGACATCTGGAACCTTAGACATCCAGCATTTTTCTCTTTTATAATTCTGTGTCTATTTTCGAGAAGAGGTGTTTTCAATTTTTTTTAAACATAAGTTATTGCTTCCCTGCCAGTCAGGAAAGGTACCTGGAAAAAGAATTCTTGAATATCAGGTTTGATGAAAAGGAGAACAGAGCTGAATTTCCAGGGAGCAGACTGTCATCTGCTCCCTCGTGCCATCCCCTCTCCAGTGTAACCAACAACACTGTTCACGGTTAGTGTAACTGACAGCCCTGATCATGGTTAGTCTTCCAGGCGACCCTGTGGAGGATGAGTATTTTGAAAACCATTTCAAAGACTTCCTGCTTCATGAAGACAATTCAGTGAAAGCCTGAACTCCAGGAAGCTGTGGGTTGGCCAAAGCATTTTAACTTTAGGAAAAGGATAAGGTGGTCTAATTTATTATGAACTTGATTCAGAAATCGAGACAACTGAAATGAGCTCATGATGGCCTTGATCAATATCACCGTGCTGAGGGAGGCAGTGCATTGACAGGGAGTGACCTCTTCAGGATGAGAACGGGCGCGGGCGCCATTAGTTATTACGGAGACGGGCTGCTGCCAGAGGGCCGCTGGTTTCTTTATTGCCTATTGATTGAGCCAAGGTGATTAAATTCTAATTGCTAAGGACAAATCACAAAAGCATTTGCCAGAGCAAAAAATCAAGTGAGGAGGTGGAGACCTTTCAATAATTGTGCCCATTGGTATTCCTGACAGGTTTCTAAAGATGATCCAGGACCAAAAAATAAATCGGGAGGTTCAGTGAAGGCCAGGAACTGTACATATATCATCAGAAATACAAATGCAATAATTACCCTCTCTGCACATTTCATTGTAAAACGTACCATGTTAAACTCCTATTGATACCATTTAAACTTCAAGTGTTTCCATTTTGAATTAATAATTGAATTTTTAAAGTACTTTTCATCCTTTTCACAATATCAGACAACAGGGACTCTGTCCCCCTGCAACATTTCATTATGAAAAAAATTTTAAATACAGAAAAGTTGAAAGAATTGTATGGTGTACATCCTTATACCCACCACCTGTAGTCGATAATTAACATTTTGCTGTATTTGCCTTATCTGTTCACCCTTATACTCCCCTGTCCATCCATCCATCTTATTTTTTATACATTTCAAAGGATGCTGCAGACATCAGTACATCCAGCAATCTGTTTCCCACCATAGCTCATATAATTTTCTCTTCTTCAAAGATTGTGTGCAGCTCTGATCACATTTTACCCTCATGTCACCCCTGATCTTGAAAACCAGGCTAATCCTACCCACATTTCAGGCTTGTTGTAAGGACTAAGTAAAATAATAAATGCATTCCTCCTACCATGAAGGAGTCCAATAAATGGAGACAGCACTGCTGCGTTTCCCAAGGAGGAACGACGGTTTTCTCTGCTGAGCAGAGTGAGGTGCACAAGGTTGGCATATTTCATCAGAACGAGGCTGATGGACATTATCCATAACGCCAGTGATGCTAACCCATGCTCAGTTTCCTTTCTTCCGCAGGAGTGAAGAGCCCCTCACCCTGGGCCACTGGCATGAGCTGCACGTGTCTCGCACAGCGAAGAACGGCATCTTACAGGTGGATAAGCAGAAGGTGGTAGAGGGAATGGCAGAGGTAAGGAGGACATCACCTCCCGATGGGATGGCTCGTGTGAGCAGGGTAACTGTTTTCTTCCTGTCTTGGAGACAAAAGCAGCAGCATAATAGTTAAACACGTGGGCTCCGGCACCAGTCTGCCTGGCTAAACCCCGAGCTCCCCACTGGGCCAGTTGCTTTGCCATTCATCACCTGTGGTTAGGGAGGCTACTAGTAGAGGCCCCACATGGTGGTTGTCACGATTAAGTGAGCCAACACAAGTGTAGCACTTGGAAAACTGCCTGCCACCCCCACGCCTCCCCGCCAACCCCCTGCCTTTGTCCACGTCGGTGTGTAATGTGGTGCTCAGCACACAGGCTCCTAGGCGGGGCCAGCGATGTGGCGGTCACACGTCTGACTAGAACACAGACTCTGAAACCAGACTCCTGGTTTCCCAGGGTTCAAAATCCAGCTCCATTATCTACCAGCAGTGTGAACTCAGACCAGTCACCTGACCTCCCAGGCTCATGATAATGACAGTGTTGCTTCCTAGAGCTGTGAGAATTACAATAGCTGTACTTATAAAACACAGCAGAGCCTGGCGCATGGGTGGCGCTCTGTGGCCTTACTTATTATGATTGCTAATAGTGTACTGTTGTGACCTCAAGAGCTCAGAATTTCTACTCAAGTCTATAACTTTCATCCATGATTTTATTTCCAAGGTCATGTCCAAAGGAAAATGACATTTTTAAAGAGAGATAAGATTTGCTTTAAACTATAACCTACTAGGATTCTGCACACACACACAATTTACAGACCCTTAAAAACAAAAGGGGCTTTAGATTTGCCAGTATTTTAACTCTCCGCAGTCTTCATTATGTGCATCACAAGATTGAAGGAGGGTGTGATTGAAGGAGGGCGTGGATGAATGCGGGGGTTCTGATAAGAAAATGAATTGGTAGAAGAAAAGGAAGGAAAGGGGACTTTTGATGGGGAAAGAGGTATTTGGTTGAGGAAGGTAGAAGAAAGAGGGACACACAGGTTGGGAAGCCAGGTTCAGGGCCAGCAGCGGTGAGAGGTCCTGTCAGAACCAGACCTCCTAGGGAGTTAGAAGAATCCCAAACTGAGTTCTGCTTCAGGAGGGGAGCGCCCTTAGAAAATGCCCCATGTGTATTTGTGGAAGAAAGGAAGGAAGGAAAATGGATAAAGGAAAATAGATTTTAAAGGGAGAATGGGTGTCACTTCTGGTACAGTCCAGAAATGGTGTCACTTCCGATACAACAGCTGACTTTAGTCCAAGACAGGATTAGAGGCTCACAAGAGTAGATCTGCCTGTGTGTTGACTTAAATTCAAAAAAGCATCGTATCTCTCTAGGCCTTAGCTACAAACATCTGTAAAACAGTAACAAACACTAAGGATGGGGGTGTCTGTCAATAGCAGGGGAAAGGCCTTTGATAATAAGTAAGGAACTCCTCAGGACGCAGCAGGTGCCACTGGGAACCTACAGTGACGCGGTAGCACTAAGGCGAAAGGCACACCTCGGGTTCTGTTAACTACCTCTCCAGTGAGTGAGAATTAGCCAGTATAGTAGAACCAGTGTCCCGTCTCTTTATTGGCCTTTTGAACAGATGGAGCTGAGTGGAGGGCTGCCCGCTGGAAAGCAGGGTAAACAGGTGGAGGGAAGGCGGGGCTATTCTGTGGGCGTTTGAGGGCTGGTTCCCATGAGGCCGCCCTAATTTAGACACGAGTGGGAAGGCCCCCAGCCTGATCTCGGTGAGTTGAGCCTCCATCAGATCTCCCGCCAGGGGGTTCTTCTCCCCAGCTGTCCACGCCATGTTCAAAGGCGAGGCTGACCGGGGCCGTGGTCTTGGAGTTTAGAGACCGTGGGGGCAGGGATTAGAGGGTCCCACTGGGGTTTTCTCTTACCCAGCCCCTAAGCGTCCCGACCACACAGACGTGGGACTGCTCTGCTGGCTACATGGAGAAATACCAACAGCCCAAGTTGAGCTGAGCTCTCTCTGCGGGACTCAGAGGAGAGGCGGTGCTTCCCAGAGCCTCAGGAAACCCCAAGCTGGGGCTTTACTCAGGTTTTCCAACCACTTCCAGCCGAACGGAGGTGGCAGATCTGGTCACGTAGCCTGAGTCCAGAGCAGCCCATGTTGGTGGGGTCTGTTGGCTTCTCTCCTGCAGCCCCGCGTGGGTGAGGCAGCTGCAGCCCTGCCTCTGGGCCACAGGAAGGTGGCGGGGGAGGATTCTGATGAGCTGCCAAAAGGGCTCTCACCCCACAAGACCCCGCCCCCTTCACTGGATGCCACCAAGCAACTCCAGGTTTTTTCAAAACAGCCTGCTTCTCTGAAATCTCTTTGACCCTGCAATCTTCCTCCTTTCCTCATAGTATTTTAGTTTCAGGACAGGATTGAGATGGTGCCTGTGGGTGTGTGCTGACAGCTCCTGCCTGGTTCCATATTCCCTCTGGCCGCAAGAATTGCTGAAAGCTCTTATTTGATGACCTCCTCACTTCCCCTACTAGTTAAGTAAGAAGCCTCAAGGCTGCCCAAAGGCCATTGATGAAAGGCAATTTGGTCTGCCTAATCCCAAACCTCTCTGCTGCTACCTGGCTGGACCGGGCCACCGTGAGCTCCCCTAGATGGGGCATCCTCCTCTCTGCTCTGCCTGTCTCCCCTTCTCCATCTCCACTGGACCCCAGATCCATTCTCCTCCTTCTGGCCAGTGATATTAAAACACAGATCTGACTATTCTCTCTCCTGCTAAAAACGCATTGCTTTTGGGGTGAATTGCAAATTTCTATCCATGTGTGACCTGGTCCCTCCTTACCTCTGCCCTGTGCCTACATTCCTTCCAAGCCCTGGCTTCATCCAGTTTCGATACTTCTAACTCTTCCTCATCTACCTCCCTGCTCCCTGTGTCTAGGGTCGAGTGTAGGACACCTCCTCTCTGCCAGATGTACCCATGGTCACCTGGCGGTCCTCACAGGGCTGATCCCACCTGCTCATTTACTTGCCTGTACTCCCCTCAGTGTAAGCCTCTGGAGGGCAGGGACCTGGTCTTCATTATTAACTGTGGTTTGTGCAGCACGTAGTACCTGGGAGACGGTAGGTACCCAATAACATTTGGGTTAATTAATAAATAGTTAAATGCTGCTACTATTTGTATTTCTGTTGACCATAAATCAAAAGGAGACAATAACTTACATTACCCAAAGCATGTACGTCCCAGAGATCTCAAATTTTAATTTATTTCTGTATGTTATCTTAGAATATTTTAACATTTTGCTTAGGACTCATGTTGAAGGAGGTTAGATACTAAATATCACACACGGCATGTTATCTGGCCCAGCCACTGGAGTTTAGGCTGGTGAAACGACCGGAAGCAAGGGAAGTCCTTGGGGATTGACAATTGGGGAATTCTCTGAGAATCTGAAAAAAGCTTCTCTGCCCCTTGTATTTGATAACAAGGAATGCCTGCCCCCACCCCCATGCTTGCCCTTCCTCTTGGCCTAAAGAGGTTCTATCTTTACCCTTAGTGATTGCAGTAACAGCTGCTACGCTGGAATGCTGATTTTGCATCCACCTCTGGGCAGGGTTAAATCAGTGGGATCTCAGCTGCCAGGACAGGCTGGACTGTGCTCTAGTTGGGCACACACAAGCCCAAAGTATCAGCAGCTTATAATAAGAGCTTATGTCTTACTCGTGTTACATGTCCATCAATGGTCAGCTGCAGCTTTAATCTGAGACCCAGGCTGAAGAAACAGGGGGCGGGGGAAGAGGGCATGGTGAACCACTCCTGGCTCTGACAGCCTCTGCCCAGAAGCGATTGATTGCTCTTCTTCTCATGTTTTATTGACCAAAGCAAGTTACATGGCCCCACCTGAGATGGACAGGTTGGAGGCAGTCTTCCTGCAGGGAGGGGTCCTGCTGATGGAGCAGTCTACTGCATTCGTCACCACACATCTGTGAGGTGTGACGTGATGACTCCCATTTCCTAGCTGATGAAACTGAGTCTCAGAAATGTCCATTAATTTACACACATTCAAACAGGTGGTAAGTAGCAATGCAAAACAACGCAAAGATCAAACCAGACTGTCATGATGGGTCTTGAGACTGTCTTTACCGTGAGTTCCCTAACAGGGAACCAAAAGCACATTTGGTAATCTTAACCATCTTTTCTGAAGTTATACCGTGTTTTGTTCTGACTCTGTTGGCAGGGAGGCTTCACCCAGATTAAGTGCAACTCAGATATTTTCATTGGTGGGGTCCCCAATTACGATGACGTGAAGAAAAACTCGGGCATCCTCAGGCCATTCAGTGGGAGCATCCAGAAGGTACCGGTTTCCCTTCCTCATTGTATTGTGTGACCTTGACTGCAGGCAGTGGAATTGAGAACTGTGATCAGTGCACCCAAAAAGGAAGCTTGGAGAAAGTTTTAACATTTTTAAGATTATGTTTTTTAATGCTCAGAGCATAGCTTTCCAACCCTGCTTTCTTATAGCATCTGCTCCTGGGTCTGTGCCCAGCAGGCATTCTGCGAACTCAGTGAAGATGAATTTTTACAATGAATCCACTAAAATATCCCCGGAGTACTGAGGAGGCACCCAGCATCAGATCGCTGCAGACATTTCTACGAAAGGGAAGGAAGCAAATGGAGTCTCATGGCGACCATTGCTTCACATGAGAAACTCTTTAAAGTTACTGATGACTGGACTCCACCCACAGAGATTGTGATTCAGTTGATCTGGGTGGGGCTTGGGCATTACTACATTTCTTAACCCGTCCCCCTCCCATGATTCTAATATGCAGAATTAGAACCTGAATTTTGTGGTGACTGGGACTTCTCTGAGACCTCCCTGAGTGGCCAGGTCTTCCCCAAGCAGAGGAAGGTGCTTGTACAGTCTTGTAAATGATGCAGATTCTCTCAAGTGCCAGATGTAACCACTTCGGTTCCTGTATCATTTACAAGACTATGAAAGCAGCTACTGGACTTGCTCTCTCTTTTTCAAAGCTCCTTCACTAGGCATAGTTCAGCTGGTACTTGGAGGGAAATTGGAGAAGATTGCAAGGATGTTTTCTGAATTCCTGAATTTCTTTACATTTTCTCTCCTAAGATCATCCTAAATGACCGGACCATCCACGTGAAGCATGACTTCACTTGGGGCGTGAATGTGGAGAATGCAGCCCACCCCTGCGTGGGGGCCCCCTGCGCCCATGGGGGCAGCTGCCGGCCCAGGAAGGAGGGCTATGAGTGTGACTGCCCCTTGGGCTTCGAGGGGCTGCACTGCCAGAAAGGTACATGGGGGTCTCAGGCACTGCTTCTGGGAGCAGAGGGAACGGACAGACCATTTGGGGGATTGCCACTCTTAAAGGATGAGTTGATAACCTCAAGACATCCATACTGGTTATTTTGTCAATGATATCAGTAACATATTAGATAATTAATTACATGTAGATAACAGTAATTATTTAATAACAATTAAAATGCAGAAACATTTCTGTAAACAGTAATTAAGACCCCTACTCCCTGGCTCCTTCTCTGAGAATCGCCTCATGATTGAACAACCAAAAGGTTAACTCATAAATGTGGGGGTTTCCAGGACCCTTGCTTCTCAGCTACTCCCAGAACCTGTCCTGAAAGGTAGATGCCTGGGTGTTATAGGCTGATCAATATTTTGACTAAATATTTTTGACTCCTACCTGTGAATGCTATAAAAGAGAAATCGCCAAATTTGGAAAAGTATAAATTGTATATTAATTGATTCCAAACTTAAAGTATGAATAACCTTCTGTAGACTGCTGTTTTCCAGGCTATATAAGTCGTGCCTCAGTTTTCTCATCTGTAGAATGGGAATGGTGGTAGCAGTATTACCTAACACAGAGAATGGTAGTGTAGATTAAATGAGGCAATGTGTAGTCCTTAGAAGAGGAACGCGGCAGTCCATATTCCTCAGAAGAGGGCCTGGTAAGTACTCCACCAATACTGATCATTATTATTCTTGGTGAGAAAAATAAAACCCATCAGCAGGTGCTGTGAGCTACTCAGCTTCCAACTTGCCTTTGTCTGAAAGCAGAGCAGGTCCCAGTCCACGGGCCCTGCTGGACTGAGCTGTCCACACCTGCTCACAGGAGAGAGAGGCCGCCGCGGGGTGAAGAGGCCTGCATCACATAGCGGCAGCACGTGGGGCCATACGGACCTTCTTGTTAGACTGTCAGGATGGCCTCAGCTGTCCTTTAAAAAAAAAAAAAGGTAGACAGGCCTGAAGGAAATAAGGCAGCGATCCTAAGTGAAGGCATGTGGTCTCTCTCTTTCCTGTTTGTTTCAAGTTCCTGATTTTTATCAAAAGTAGGGCTTAGAGGAAAACTGTAAACTACAGGTAGATATTTTGGTACGTGGAATGATAGAAGTCTTGGAAAATAAGAAAGATGCCAATTTGCCAGTTGGAAGACTAAGCAGCATTTTATTGACATGAGTTTTGAAACCTTCACGGCAAGTCATATGAAATATGTTTATTAACATCACTCACCCTAGTGATGAACCCTCAGACCAGAGGAACTGATCCATCTGTGAATGCTCCTGATTATAATTCGAATGAGCAAATCACAGGTTAACTAGTAGCATGTACTTGGAGAGATTCAGTTCAGGTGTGGCCCAGCCATTCAGAAAATTGCCTCTAGATTTCACATATCAGTGTTTGAATCTCCTAGGTCTCCAGTTTTGCTGCAAGCAATTAAGCTCACTCCTGCCTTACACGCTAACACCAATGGTCAAGATAGAAAATCCAGGCTTAAATGAACATTTAGCTTTGGAATTAAAGGAGGAAGGAAAGGATAATTTGTGATCTTGTTAACCCTCATTTCCTGTTACAGAACGTTAGCCAGATGGATGTTAAGTGCTCACATGTATAGCTTCGTAATGACAGGTTCAGGTTCAGTGAGAAATCTTACCAGAATGAAGAGTCAGATTGCTGGGGAGGACCTGGGCTTCCTGGCAAGAAGATCCAAGGGAGCGGACAGTGGCAGGGGGCATCTAAGGGGCATTTAGGCCTCTTTTTCTGCAACATCCTAGGCTAGAGTCAAGCTTAAAAGCCAGGCAGAACATGAGCTGCCCTAGTGTTGTATCAGTATTGCCTTGTGCTTGGAAACAGAGTGCTTCTGGCGTAACAGCAGCTGATGCCAATCCCAGGAAGATTCATAGACAGGAGGCATGGCCTGTATCACATAATTTCCTCTCCTGTGACATGGCTTGAGAAGATTAATGGGACTCCGGGTGCAGGTTTGGGCTGTTAAGCACAGGTTTTCCAGGCCCCAGCAGGTACTCAGTGGTGCACAGTCACCATCCAGATGGCTGTGATTTTGCAATGAGCTTCTAGTCCTGGCTAAGGACTGAAAAGAAAGGAAAGAGGGATGGCTAAGCACACCATTCTGTCGAGATGCACGAGCACAGTCTAAACGTTTGGGTTGATTCTTAGTGGGAAAGACCGAGAGTGGGTAGAAGCCATCTTTGGTTGTCAGAGAGCATCCTGTCTAATCCAGCAAGGTGATTCCTAGCCTCATATATTTAAAGATTTGTTTTTCTCACTCCCTGATTAACATACCATACTTCAAAAGCAAGTACCTGTCCCTAGTATCCCGTGCAGAAGTTAAAGCAGTCCTTGTACTTTGAGCAGCGTGCTTTAGAAACCCTCAGCACCAGGCCCCACTCAGTCCCTCCCAACGGGCACCTCCCCAACAGGAAATGAGTTTGGAGGATCCTCAGTGAGTCTGGTTCTCTCTAACCTTGTCAGAGAGAGTTTGTAACAGGCAGGCAGATCCCACTGGGGCCCGAGTCAGGAGATTGGATGCTTGTCCTGACCTCTTGGGCCACAGGAGGGCTGAGGCCAGAAACTGAGACAAATCCTGGAGGGCTTCCAGGCACCCAGACCATCAGACCATCGTGGTGGTTTCTGGACCCTCACCCTGCCCTTGATCTCTGTGAAATGAGAGGCAGGAGCAGAGCCTGAGCCCAGACCAGGCACGGGGCTCCCCCTGAGCTGTAGAAAAGGGAGCCTCTTTTCCCAACTTGGGGTAGGAAAAGCCAGAGGTTCTTCTAACTCCCAGCCACAGCTTCAGGCACCAACAAAAACCACAAGGCTTGGTGGTCTTGTCACCTTCTGTTTGGGGGCTCTCACTCTTAGGTGCCTCCTTCCACCTCAAACCTCAACACCCTGTGCCACAACCCAGTACCGAGGCCCCTTTCTCATCTCACCAGAGGGATGTCAAAAGGCCTCCCTCTTCAAAAAGATATTCCCCAACCTTAGAAATTTCTTTCCTTTTCCTCTCTACTCTCGTCCAAATTTACCCACCTCATGACCCAGTCCCTCAGAGCTCTTGTATCGAAGTAACTTACTAACAAGCTAAAGCAGAGTATCTCGAAGCCATGGGAAAAAATGAAGTTCAAAGAAATATCAACAGCTGTTTTGCACACACACACAGAGACAGACAATATACATTATACACAATATACACGAAATATGAGGGGTGTCCTGGGGTCAAATCAACAGGGTAATCCTGCGTAAAGACAGTTAAATGCTCTCTCTTCTGCCGTCCTTCTCAGAGCTTTTGCTATGCTCTGAGTGTCTAAGACCAGGGTACAGGATGCAGCTGTTTCCTTCTGGGGTTCCCCCAGCCAACAGCAACCTGGCCACTTGGGAAAGAACTCTGAGCCCCCGTCCTTTCTTCCCTTCCCTGCAATTCTGCAAAGTCCAGCAGGACCCTGCAGGCCACTAGATGGGGGTGTTTCTCTGCAGCAGGTGAGCCGCTCCACATTCACTCCTGACACCAAAAGCTACCAGGCTTAAAGGGTCACACGTTTGTAGGGGATGCACAGTCCTCAAAGATCGGAACCTGCCTGATCTCTCCTGATCTACCAGATGCACAGTATTCTGGACATTTTACATTGCATTTAGTACATTCCCATCGTATTGCTGGGTCTGATTTGGGTGATTTTTTTTCAGGGGTGGGGCATCCCAGTGCATAAAAAGAATAGCTTCAGTAAATATGGGCTGGGATTTAAGCAAACTCAGTATGAAAAAACATAAGTTGTGCAGACTACAGGGAATTTCTTTTCTTGGGATAGGGTATCATTAAACAATGAAAAATTGGGGGATGTTCAGCCGAGATGTTGATCTTTAGAGAGTTGAAGGCTGGTGATGTAGAAAGAGATTTTTTTTTTTTTGCTGTTGTTTACTTTGTGGCTGCAGAGTCAGCTGCCTGGAACCAAGACTTCTGTACCAAGCAGAGCTGTCCAGCACGGGAGGGTGCTGCCCTGTGTGCGAGTGGCTGCCCATCATGGAAAGTGTTCCCTGGGGCTGGATGGCCATCCCTCAGGATGTTGTTGGGAGGAGTCCTGGTTGCTGGGAAAGCTAGATTACAACACCCCGGGTCCTTCCTTCACTGGTCCTGGGACTGTATGAAAGAGCCAGCAGTCCCTTCTACTCTTTATAGTCCGCTGGGAATTTCAGGTCCCTCCAGTGGAAAATTCGCTTTGCCTGGCTTGTGCGCTGCTGTTCATCAGGGTATTTTTGTGTCACCAGATGGCCCAAGCTTTTAGGTCTAAATGTGAAGAAGCACCAAAACCACTTTCAACTAGTGCTTTTGCATCAGAAAAAGAGGCGATATAGAAAAAATCAGATACAAAGTGTTCGGATACAATATAATCGGGTTTACAGTATTTAAACAAATCACAAAGGGCCAGAAAGGGCTAGATGGTCACTTCTAGCTGTAAAGGTTTAGGGCAGAATTAATATTTATCCACATATACTGACGATACTGAGTATATTCTCACCATTTTTGTGTTCAGTGGTGTCATTTCTGGAGCCCCTGTTCTTTGTTAATCACAGAATAACCAGGGCTCTGGAATCTTGCAGAGAGGGGTGGGGTGGGAATGAGGGTGAGATTTTTCCACTCCAGAGAAAAAAGAGGCAGCTGGCTGGCTTATCATTCCTGTTTCACATGCAGCCTAGAGCTGTGAAAAGTAATGGTTATTGGCAAGGTAAGTAAGATTCAGTGGGGATTGTCTGTTCAAGGTCAGGGAGCCTCAGAGGTGTCAGACACATGATACACAGGGCCACCGCCACCCACACCCCCACTGTGAGGCCAGGACTGGGGAGGTGTGTTGGGTGACTTGGTGCTCAGCATGCTGAGAAAAGATTTCCAGTGGTTCCTGTTGGGAATCAGGGTCATGTTCCCCAAGAGGCATGTGAATTCCTGCAGGGCACCGTGAGGGCCATAAGGCTGGTTTCCAGGGATCTATAAACCAAAGTAATTGGGATTTTACAGTGACTGAAATTCTGACTTTCCCTGTTGTGTTTCATGCTGGCACCTGGCAGAGTGTGGGAACCACTGCCTCAATAGTAAGTATCGTGAGCTCTTTGGGAACCCACAGTGGTGCTCGGAGCTCATGCCAGGGCAGGCTCTGGCCAGGCTGCGGGCACCAGGCAGGCCAGCCACCTGCAGAAGGGGACCTGGGTAAGTGGTGTGGTACTCAGACACCCTGGCCAGGCTGGTGGGCATCCTCCCTCCAAAACAGCGACCCTGGGAACACACTTGTCCCCCAGCTGGACCTCAGGAAGCGCCTGACCTCCTGAGCTGGGGGGCTTACCAGACAGCTGGACAGGATGCCCACAGGCCCTTTGAGGCTCTGTGTGCAGAGCACATCCTGACCATTTCCAGGAGTCCAGGGGAACCATGACTGTTGGCCACAGGCCTATATCCATGGGTCCATGGCCAATAAGAGCGGGTACAGGCCCTGCCTGGGGCTGAGGCAAACCCAGTGAGGGTGCCGGGGTGGCACTCAGCTCTGGGAAGGGTAGTCTCAGCGCTGGCAGCCTGCAGCTGGGGGCCTGCCCGCCCAGCCAGCTCCCTGGCCTGCCTGGGCTTTTGCCCTCTTACTTCTCACCCTCCCTTCTTGCCCTCCCATTTCTGTTTCTGTTCCTCCGGGTCCTCTCCCCTAGCCTCACCTTCATCAACCCCCTCTCCTTCCTCCACCCCGGGGATGCCATCCACCTGGCTCTTCCTTCTTGTCTCGTCTTCTCCTCTTTGGCTTCCATAGCCTTTTCTCCCCTCCTCTCCTTTCCTCCTCTCCTTTCCTCCTCTCCCCACCATCTTTCTACTCACTCCTGCCATCTTGCGTCTTTTTTTCTTCTCTCCTCCTTTTCTTCCTTCTTCTACTCGCTTGAACCAGAGGGAGCTGGGCCGGTGGCCTGGGCCAGAATTTAAGAGACAAGGCCTGTCATTTCCGTCTCTAATAGGCCCTGCGGGTGGGTCCGCAAGCCCTCGTCCTGGGCTGGGCTGCCTCAGAGGACAATGAAGCAATTTCTTGGATAGTTACCTCGGAAATTATCTTTTAAATTTTTATATCTCTTCCTCTGCTTTTCTTTTTTTTTCTTCTTTTTTCCCTTTTGTTTTCTATGAAGAATTTGGGAGCATGCTGTGGGTGACCTGCCAATACAGGAACTTATATTTGGGGGCCCAAAGTCATTGGGTTTGTGGTTGGCTGTATCTCTGTTCTTTTCTGCTTGCTTCTTCTTAGAAGTTCAGTTGAAACTCTCCTATCACCCATAGTGTCAGTAATAACACGTTTTCTCTCCTGGGTGTGGAGTCTTTGGTTCAGTGTCTTCTTTGCCCCAGCCGCATATTTTTGTGAAACTATAATTCGTTTTATCAGCTGGTTTATTCTCTCATTTTGCACATTTCTTTGAACATGAGATTCAGTCTACCTTAATTTCTTTAAACCACCATTTCTGGGTTTTTCTAAAGAGGAAAGAGATAATGTTATTATCTCTTTGGAAGAAATCCCCTAAATTATCCCTAATTCAAGTCACCAAACATGACTACTTAATCTATTTTTTTTTTTTTTTTTTTTTTTTACTGTGTGGAAGAGGGCGATTGCTCAAGAAAACAAAGTGATGAGATGTTGGGAGGAAGGAAATATGCTTCTAAAATATTAGAAAATAAAAAGAAGTGGGCTGAGGGCCAGAATTGAGGAGAGAGACTCTGGTCCGTGGTCTGTTGCTCTCTCAGCTGCATGATCTTGGGCAAAACCTAGATGACTTTGTGCCTCATTTTTCCTCGTCTATTAAATGGGAATAACCAACCCTCCCCTCCCCCCTTACTCCCTGCTACCTCATGTGATTGTGGTGAAAATCTTGGGAAATGCAGCACTGGAAGGTGATCAGCAGCAAACAGTCAGAGCCTCCTGTCTTCTCCTTCACCAGTATCTGAGGTCATGGCTGGAGGGGTTCTCGGCCAGACTGGCTTCAAATAAAGAAATCCTGGTGGGTTTTGTTGGGGGACTGTTCCCTCTGCCTCCCTTGGAGAACATCTCTGGTCACCCCCAGCTGCTCCCCACATGGCCCAAGACCCGCTCTCTGACTTCCAAGAATAACTGGGCACGTTCATAGTGCAAAGGCTTCTTGGTAGTGCTGAGGCTGATAATGGTGACAGCTGGCCCCGGGGAGGGGAGACAGGGAGGCGCCAACTCCAGGCCATCAGGCCGGGCAGCCTCAAACCTGGCCAAGTGCATGTGCAGCCAAGAGGAAGAGGCTGACTAGTTGATAAATGTCCTATTTCCAGGAGCTGGCTCTTTTTGTATCTTCCTGCCACATGGTTGAGTGCAGGGGTCAAGAGAGCCACATCCCACGTAACCTCCATTTTCTGTTCTGTCTCAGCCATCACAGAAGCCATTGAGATCCCGCAATTTATCGGCCGCAGTTACCTGACGTATGACCATCCGGATATCCTCAAGAGGTAATAAGCTTCCTCAGGAACCTTCCTTATATCTTTTAGGGATCATTTCTCAATATCTTTCCCCAGAGATTTTCCTTATCTTGCATGCCAAGAGATAATTCTCAAAGAAGACATGCGAAGTTAGCCACAGCCCCAAGGGGAGAAAACATACCAAATAAACATAGAAACTAGAACAAAACAAAACAAAAAAACAAACTAAAAAATGCAGGCTTTCAAACAACCCCATTACAGACAACCCAGACCCTTTCTGGTCAAAGGGCCTGGAGAGAGGGACACACCCAGCCCCTGAATCTCTAATATTCAAGCTTGGACAGCAGTGAGAACTTGGTGCTCCCAAAGGCAGGGTTACACGCGTGTGACTCCCCAGCACGGCAGTCAGCTTCCTGCTGCTCTGTGGCCAAGGTCTGCCTGGAGCCAGCAGTGTAAGGGTTCTGGTGCACCCTCAACCAGACAAACAGCTCCAAGTCCTTGTCCTACTTTGCGTCTTTATCAAGGAGGTCCGCTGTCCTCTTCAGGCTATTTCCAATTCAGTGAGAGGCTCCTCAACTCTCTTCATGTGGATACAAGAGTGTGGCCCAAGGAGATGCCCAAGTCACAGCTGTGGCTTTTAATCACAGATGGCAGAAGCCCCAGCCCTGCTCAGGAGTCCAAGCTCCAAGTCTGGAATAGCCTCCTTACACAACAAGGGGAAAATTGGCTCCAGGCAGAGCCTTCAATCGAATGAAGCTCATCTTTGACACCTTCAGTTGGTCCTCTTCTCTTTCTTTTCCTTCCCTAGCTCTCTGTAGTTTCTGGTGTGACACCCCCACCCCATCCCCAGCACAGTCATTCTAGATTCTGTCTGTTCTCTTCAGGTTGATCGCATCTTCACAGATTCAGACAAAGCTTTAAGCCAAAGGTATCCAGTTCTTGGGGTGGAATTGGGTGGCTTTTCAAGGAACAAAAGTGGTTGAGAGACCTTTTCCTGGGGCACTGAGTATCCCTAGTGACTCTGAACACACACCCGACAGACAGGGCTTTGTTTTCTCTAATACTGTGTTGTATTTATCAAGGTTGTCTTGCATGGGCCTTAGGGAAAGTGGATTCCCAGCCAAGAAATCCTCTTCCTTCTTCAGCTGTTTCTCTCCAGAGATGGCATTCAGTCCCCAGAAAGTGGGAGCGTGTGAAAAGGGCCCAAGTCTCCAGCCCGCTGGTACTTAGTGAGAGGCACTGGATGGTTTAGGAGAGCAGAAGGCTTTGGTGAAAAAGTAGGAGGTGCAGGGCCCCAAAGCAGAGCAGTTCAGTGGCACTTGTGTGCATATATGTAGGTGCGTGTGCATGTGTGTGAAGCTGTACGTAAAAGTCAAGTTCAGGGTCTGTTTCAGTTAGATGGCTTTGGGTATAAGTAACAGAAAACTCAGCTCAAAATGTCTTAAGCATGAAGAGTATTTATTATTTCATATAACAAGCTGTCCAGATTTAGACTGGATCCTGGATTGATTAATTCAGAGAATCAATTGCATCATCAAAGACCCATCTTTCTGCTTCAGTATATTTTCCAGAGGCCATACCTTTTGTGGTTACAAGACAGCTGTTTATAAGATGCTCATTAAATGGCTATAAATCATGGCAATATCCAGTTTTAAAAAATATGACTTTTTTTTAAAAGGAAAGGAATCTTTCCTAGAATCCTCCTGATAAATTTCCTCTAGCTCATTGGACCATAGTGGGTCACATGCCCACCCCTAAACCAATCACTGCAAGATAAATGGAACCATTGTGATTGGCTAGTACAAATCAGTGTATGCAAGGCAAATGAGGGACGGAAGGAACCTGGAAGGAAAGACTGGGAAAAACAGATCTCTACGGAATGGCCCAGGACAGAACTGCTCTGCACCTGGCCTGGCGGAGAAGTCAGCATTATGGACCCAGCTCCTTGCTCACCATTCTGAGACCCTCCATGCGGAGGGCAAACTTGAACTCTTCCTGTTGAGATCAGGATCTGTGAAGTCTTAGACAAAAGTCCCCTCCACTGTTCACTACTGAATGCACTCTACGGCTCCAGGCCAGGTTCGTGAGACAGATAGGGGGGTGGTACACATGACAGGAAAATGGAGAAAGGGACTTTTCCAGAAGTGCCATCTTGGTAGCAATATTAAATTATGTTTCCTCTTATCTCACCTTCTATTTAAAGACTTCATGGTTGCTTTTCTGCCTACATCAGATGAAATACTGGTCACTCTAGTGAGACTGGATCTCTGAACTGGTCTGTTCCCAAGAATTGACAAGAACACCCCTAGAACTGAGAGACACACAAGCACGTGACCCTGCTCCCAGCCAGGACCTGACCTGCCTCAGCTCCCCTCCCTTCCTCTCGGCTTCCTGTTCCTCTCCACCCGGCCTCTGTTCCAACGCCTCTTGAGGCCATTACCCCATCAAGGCGCCTTCCTTGTTTGACACTCTGTCCCCTCTCAGTCACTCCTCCTCTGTCCTCAAGGACAGTCACCTCCAGAGATGGCCATCCACAGCCATGATCATAGCCCAGAGCAGCTGCCAACTTGAATTACTCTTGGTAATTAAGGAAACCACTTCCTTTTGGGGAATAAGGAACACTTTCTCTTGGACCCTTGAGTGGGAGGACAGGAAAGAGGGAAGAGGGAAGACTGAGGTGTGTATTGGGAGTGCAGGCTGTGTCTGTGGCACTGGCCAGAGTCTGGCTAATCTGTGACTCATCAGATGCTCTCCTGTGGGGTTTCACCACACCTGGGGAGGGATACACTCCTGCAGAGTGAGTAGCTCACTTTCAGGCCCGTGGCATGACTCGTGGTGGTGACGCCTTTTCTAATCTCTAGGTAGTAAGTGTCAGAAAAGTCTGATTTTCCTTATAACTAGCTTCTCGGGGCCGGCAGGCAGAACTGGGATTACTTAGAAGTGGATGTTGGTGGAGACTGGTTGTTTAGGTGCAATTATTTGTGTATTCCTTCTAGAGTGTCAGGATCACGATCAAATGCATTCATGAGGTTTAAGACAACTGCCAAAGACGGCCTGCTGATGTGGAGGGGAGACAGCCCCATGAGACCCAACAGTGACTTCATTTCCTTGGGCCTTCGGGATGGAGCCCTGGTGTTCAGGTAACCCCTTCACCAGCTGCCTTCAGCATCACCTTGCAGTTTTTTTCAGACAGTGCAGATCATGTCAAACAGAGGGCTGCAGAGGGAGCCAGAACCCAGTCTGCTAGAATGAACTGTTGCCTGAAGCTCTGGGTTTATATGAGGCTCCTGGTCTTTCCAGGATCCATCTCTAGAGCAGCAATTGGCCAACTACAGCCTGGCGGCCTCATCTGGCCCACCACGCATTTTTGTAAACGAAGTTTTATTGGAATACTGCCTTCCTCATTCATTTATATATTGTCTACGACTGCTTTCATGCTACAGTGGTACACTTGAGTAGTTTCAATAGGGAATGTATGGCAAAGCCTAAGACATTTATTATCAGGGCCATTTAGAGAACAATTTTGTGACCCCTGTTCTAGTATGTTACTGTCATATACTCCCCACTTACAAATTAGGAAGGAGAAGAAAGAGGACTTTGATACAGCTGAGCATGGACAGGAGTCTTCGGCCCAGTGCTCACCAGCTCAGGCAGATCTGAGGATCTAAAGTCAGGAGACCTGGCTTTATACTCTGGCTCTGCTCCCCGTTTGCTGTGGAGCCTTAGGAAGGAGAATGCCCGCTTTCCTGTCTCCCACTGCGAAGCACAGAGTCATATCTCAATAGAGCAGCCCAACATTTGGATTTTTGTAAATGTCTCTGGGATGATAACTGATAAGACAGTTTCAAAAGTTCTAACATCTTTTAAGTGAATTTAGACTGTTCTCATATTTGTCAAATGGGTAGCTATGAAGCAGTTAAAGGATTACCTGGACTTTTCCTCCCTACCAGAAGCTGGATGGGAGATGGGTGGCAGCTGGATTCCCAAGGGGCAGGGACCAGCTATTTAACATGAAAAAGCTCCTCTAGAGATTGTGATGACACAGCTTCACCTGAGGTTAGAAATAACTTACCTAGACCAGTGGTTCTTGGAGTGTGGTCCCTGGACCAGGAGCACCAGCATCACCTGGGAACTTAAAAGCACAGACTTTCAGGCCACACCTCTGACTTACTGAACCAAAAAAAATATATATATACATCTCTAGGGGTGGGACCCAGCAATCTGCTGTTTCTCCAGGTGATTCTGATGCCTGCTGAGGTTTGAAAATCCTTCTCACTTTCTAGACCATTTGCTCTATGGGGGCAGGAAATTCTCTAGCTTTTCCTTCTTAAATCCCCATCCCTGCCAGCACAAGAGTTCACTCAATGATAAGGAATTAACTGGAACTGAAGTAGACAAAGGCAGGTAACAACTACAGAGAAGATGACTTAATTCTGGAGCTTGGGGGTGGGGTGGGGTCATGCACTGGGATTGCTGACAGCCAGGATTGTATAATGTACGTCTTTTCAATTTGAATAAAAGGCATTTTGAGAGGAAATGTCACTCATCCAGCATCGCGCTTGCTGCACAGAGCACTGGGTGCTCGTGACGCGATCCTATGGTGGTTGGGGACTTCGGAGAGCCGCGTGTGGTTGAAAGCTAGAGGCTGCCGGGGAGAGAGCAGCCCTCAGCATCTCCACCCCTTTCCCCCTGGCCCCGAGGTCAGATGCTAAGCTCTTCACACCCCAGTTTCAGGCTGGCTGCCGCAAAGCCATTTTCTTGTGGTTTTCCTGTGGTTAACCTCGCCAAGGCCTCAAGTACTTGATTGTGCCCAGAAAAGGGAACTGAAACAGTAGCTCAGCCGTGGGTGGGAGGCCCAACTTCCCCCCTAAACCGCCCATGAAAACCTATTCACCAGCCACCCCAGCCGGACAGGGAAACTAGAGCTGCGCTGGGCGGCCCCGCAGCTCCCACCGGCTCTTACTCCCGGCCCTGGCCAGACCTCACGCCCCCTGGGCATCCTTCTTAAAACTTCCCTCCATCCTGACCTGTTTCTTTTGTTACCGTTTTGTTCTCAAATTTCTGAAAATTGGCCCCGGGTTTTTCTCCTCAGCCTGGCGTTCTGGCTGTGTTCTGTGTCAAGGGCGCACGGCTTAGCCCGGCGGAGGCAGACCTCTGCGCTCATTCCTGGGCTGGGAGCCCGGCATCGCTGCTTTGCTGAGTTTCTTTCCTCTGGGCGCTTATTCCCACACATCATTCCCCAACACAGAAGTACAGAGGCGCTGCGGGAGGCTGGGCACCGAGAGGAATTCGAGTGTGGCCAGTGGTTTGAATTTGGCAGCGCAGAGAGAGTCATCACTGGGGCTTGTATCGGAGGTCGGTTCCTGGCCCACTCACCCCCGAGATTCCGGTGGCGTTGGTCCCAGTGGGCGCCAGAATCTGATTGGAAGCGATCAGGAACCACGCCCTGAGAAACAGGGTCTGAAGTGATCAGAAGCCTGTGGGCTGGACAGTCAGACATGCTTGGTTCCCACGACCCTGGGATCCCCTGCAAGTTACCCGAGCTGGTAAAAGTAAAGTGTGAGTTGTGAGGCCTCAAAGAGTTCATTCACGTAAAGGGCTCCGAGCAGGGCCTGGCGTATCTAGTTAATAGTGATAATGATTATCAAAATTACTATCCTTGATCAAGTGTGTTCTGTGTTCTGAAAACTCAGATGCTAACATATGTAAGGGAGTTGGCACAATGTACAGACTATATAAAATGTAGCTATTGTTATTGTAATTGTCAAGAGTTATTTTAAATAAGGCCCTGCTCTTAAGCCACTGACATCAGTGGAACGTAGAGAGTGAACTGGTCTACTGGGTGGACAAACCATTTTGGAGGTTTTGGTGTTTGATTTAGGTCCAAAGCAAGCAATAGGAAAACTAAGATGAAACAATGTAGTCTCAACTTTCTTGGCTTTCTTACTGCTCAAAGCACTTCTGCCAGAGCATAAGGAAGGGCAATGGAATTCTTAAAAACAAAAAACCTGATTTGGGTACAAGATGAAATAAGAGAAAGGGAATCAAAACACTCAGCTGAGAGTGTGGTTTTTTGTTGTTTGCTTTGTTTCATTTTGTTTCATGATTAAATATGGGTCATAAAACCAGGTGTGTAGAAATTCTCCTGGAGATCTTTCCCACTAATGTTCCATGTGATCTTGGTGACATTTTCATGCCACAGAGAAAGGGACACAATCTGACATTAGCAAATGTCAGGCTTTACAGGAGGCACGACAAAGTGTAAGTGAGGATAAGTGCCACCACCTGGAGGCAGGCAAGTGGCTTCCAAAAGCCTCGCCTGATGACATTTCCTGGTGGCCCAGCCTGGTGCTCAGCCTCCTTCCTGGTTCTTCGTACTCACTGAGTTGAGTAGGTAAATGCGGACCAGGATAGCCAGATTCATAGGACATTGACAGAGAAATCAGACATGCATTTATTTGTTCATTTATTCATGCATTCATGTATCTTTTTTTTAAAAAATTGAAGCATAACTAAGTGAAGTAAATCAGAGAAAGACAAATATTATATCATACCATTTATATGTGGAATCTTAAAAAATGGTACAAATGAACTTATTTACAAAACAGAAATAGACTCACAGACATAGATATCAAACTTATGTTTACCAAAGAGAAAAAGTGGGGCAGAAGAATAAATTAGGAGTTTGGGATTAACAGATACACCTTCTATATATAAATAAATAAACAACAAAGTCCTACTGTATAGCACAGGGAACTGTATTCGATATCTTGTAATAATCTATAAAGGAAACGAATCTGAAAAAGAATATATATATCTAACTGAATATTTATATATATTTGCTGTACACCTGAAACTAACAGAACATTGTAAATCAGTATGCTTCAATTAAAAAAAAAAAACCTGAGGTGTAATTTACATAAAGTACACACAGATTAGGTACACAACTCAATACATTTTTAAACATGCCCTCTCCCAATGAAGGCAATGGTTGCCTTCTTGGTTACTTATTATTATTTAGAAGAAAGAAATTCCAGGGTGAAGTATCAGGTGTCTGGGGAGGGAGGGTGGGTGTTATCTGGAAGGTCTGAAATCAGAGATGGGGGATTGGAGCATCGGGCCATAGACATGCCACCTGGGCCACACCCACACCTGCAGTGATGGCTGGACTCCTGTCTGCTGGATTCAGTGTTGCTCCCTTGTGTACAGTCTGACTCTCTGCATGGAGAGTGTGTTGTCAGGCGGGAGAACAGGAGAAGAAAGCCCATCCTGTATCTAAACACAACTGAAAGTTTCCCATTCACTGGATTACAATCACAGTCCAGTCTAGCCTCGCTGTAGCTCGGCCCAAGTCACTCTGATTCTGAGACCTGGGTGTTCCTGAACTTTTTGGTTACGTATTTACAGCCTGTGGTTCACTCTCACACTTGACTACTCTTCCAGCAAAGGCTGACCCCTTTAACTCCTGGTGGCGACTTTCTCCTGTTGCTCGTTCCTCCGGATGTGTTGTCACTGCTGACTGTGAGCGGCCTGCAGTAGTGCATATACTTGGGGTGGTGGGATCATTTGTTTGGCTCCTACTTACCATGTGGCGTGCTCTTTACATATGTTATCTTATCAAGTCTTCCCTACGATCCTTCAGGGATCTTATTACTCCCATTTAACAGGTGAGAAAATTTAGGCTCAGAGAAATGAAAGCAGATTGCCCAAGGTCACAGAGCTAGTAATTAGCAAGTCTAGAAATCGGGGCAGGTTAGTCTGATCTAAGTGCCCAGGCTTGTTCTGTCATCCCGCGCTGCCTCTCATAAAAGCCACACATAGTAATTCAGCTAAGTGTCTGCCAACCAGCTCTCAGCTCTGTTTTATCTTCATTCATTTCTTCCACAAGCATTTGGCTACTGAATAATGAAATCTGAAAATTCCACCTCCAGGCTGCTTTATACAAGGAGACACTTGATGTGGGAAAATTCATTAGAAACAGTGAGTTTTTCTGAGTCAGAGTGACAGCTTTGTCTCCTAGTTTGTCAAGTCACTCGAGTTCTATTCTTGGTTCAGTGTCTAAGGGCTGGGTGACTTCTCTGAGCCCCCGTTGTTAAAGAAAGGACCCACAGTGCTTTCCCTGGGGAGAGCCAGAGCTTTCTCTGCTTGCACTTTTCTCAGACTGAGTGCATGCAAGAGGTCAGTGATTAATCTGGGTTTCCTCTCCATGTGCCTATTTCTTGGCCAGTGAGCTAAAGGAGAGACATGTCCTCTTGCAAGATGAGGAGAGAGTTGTCCGGGGGAAACACATTTGCCTTCAAAAGCATGATTACATAGGCTTTATTGTATTATCAAGGGGAGATCTAGGCAGTTGGCCCAGTGCCCAGCCTAGAACTCACTAAATATTTGTTGTACTGAATTAAGTTAGAATAATTGAATGAACACTGGACTAGGAGGGATATTTCTCTCTGGTAAACAACATATCCATGTCTTCTGATACCCTTAGGATATCAGGGTATCTGGAAACTGAAATAGAAAACAGAAAACTGCTGAGTGGATCTGCTATCTGAGTAAACTGTGGTGGGGTGGTGGGGGTGGGGCAGGTAGGACACCAAGTCCTATACATTAGCTTTGGGATTTTAGGCAAATTCCCTTCATCTCTTTGGGGCTCAGCCGTCTCTGCAGTGTTTTGTCCTGTTTTGTTTTTTTGAAAAGTGAAAACACATATATTAGTTTCAGAGGGCTGCCATAACAAATCATGGCAAACTGGAGAGTTTAAAATGATAGAAATTAATTTTCTCCCAGTTCTGGAGACTAGAAGTCCAACCTGGAGGTGTTGGCAGGGTGGGTCCCTTCTGGCGTCTTTGGAGGAGAATCTGTTCTGTGGCCTCTCCTAGGTGCCAGTGGCAGCTGGCGAGCCTTGGTGCGCCTTGGCTTATAGATGTGCCATTCCAGTCCCTGCCCCTGTCTTCACAGGGTGTTCTGCTCTGCACCTCTCTGTCTCTGTGTCCAAAAATTCCTTTTTATAAGGACACCAGTCATATTGGATTTAAGACCTCCTTAACCCCGTATGACTTCATCTTAACTAATGACGTATACAAAGACCCAGTTTCCAAATCAGGCCACATTTTGAGGTTGTGGGTGAACATTAATTCTGGTGGGACACTATTCAACCCAGTAAAACACATTACAAACGATAAAGCCCATCTCGTTCTTTACACTATAATACTGTGCGTGGGGCCCGAAATAAATCAACCCTGAGGACATTATGCTAAGTGAAAAACACCAATCACAAAGAGACAGACACCATATGACCCTACTTATACGAGGTACCTAGGGTGGTCAAATTCATAGAAACAGAAAGGAGAGCGGCGGTTGCCAAGGGCTGAGGGAAGGGGGAATAGAGAGTTGTTATTTAAGGGGTACAGAGTTTTGGCTTTGCAAGGTGAAGAGTTCTGGAGATTGTTTGCACAACAGTATGAAAGTACTTAATACTACTGAACTGTACAGTTAAAAATGGTTAAGACTATAAATTTTACCACAATCAAAAATAAAATCCAGATTTGGGGAGTAGGATATAGCTCAGTGGTAGAGTGCATGCTTAGCATGCATGATGTCCTGGGTTCAATCCCCAGTACCTCCATTAAAATTTTTTTTAATTAAAAAATTAAAAACCAGTTTTGATCATTCATGGCCTAATCTGGGAACCCAGTGTCTTTATAACATTGATTTGTGTTGTGTGAAGAAAGCTAGATTCTGAGTACCAAAGAACTTTCACCCTGAGAATCATTTGTGAGTGAGCGTCTACCTGTGCCTCAGTGCCTCACTCTGTTCTCTGTCTTGTTCTCCTCCGACGCCTTTAGCTACAACCTGGGCAGTGGTGTGGCATCCATCATGGTGAACGGCTCCTTCCACGATGGTCGGTGGCACCGAGTCAAGGCTGTGAGGTGAGTCTCTGCCATAGGCGAGACAGTTAACCTTGGCCCCATGTCCTGTTCTCCACCCGTGCCTAGCATCCCCGCCTGACCCAGGCCATTCAGGCATCTTGCTACCAACTCCCCCACTGTGCCCTTCACTGACGACAGGCCAGAGAGGCTAAGCTCCCAGCTTGTCACTCAACAGAGAGCTCCTGGAGAAAGCGCTTTTTGATGGCTAAACTGGACAGGGACTTCGCCTTCTAGTGAGACCTAGATTACCTCTCACAAGATAAGATTCCATGGCAGGTGACTTTGAGGGACGCTTCAAACCCCATTATGTGGACAACTGCCCCGCTCCTTGTTTTTGGACCTTACATTACCTGAACCTTAGAAGCTGTGTGTACCTGGCCCCAGTTACATGCCTGCCCCCTGCCGGAGCTCACTCCCCCGACTTCTGATTAGTGTAGGGTGGAGCATTCCCTTCCAACTAGTTTTACTATCTATGTTCATAGCCCTAACCATATATTTTAAGAAACCAACTATCAGGCCCAAATTGAACTATATTAAAAAAAAAAAGTCAATCCTGCCACGTTTGGTGAAGGTTCCAGGAGATGAGGTGAACAGTCTTTGGCTTGGATTCCTTGAGAATTTATCATAGCACTTTCTGAGGGGCGGTCAGTTGTTGAGGCTGTGAACAAGACTTGGGAAACATAGAGCTACCATGGTCAGTTTCCTCAGCTTACGTATAGGCTGTGGTGGGAGTCTTGCTAGACCCCATTCTCTTGTCCACTCTGCCTCCTTTGGTACCCAGGATACAGGAGTCAGGATACCGAGGCAGCTCTGTGCCCATCATCTGCCCAGGTGGCCTTGAAAGCCCTTGAGAAACAATGATTTTGGTGAAGCCCCAGCTCTGACTTGCTAAAAAATGTCTTCCCATGGTGGATATTTACAGGCATGGTCTCAAATATATTCTAGAATATAAGTTAAAATGCTCATAATCCAATTCAATTCCAGGATTCTTCATACTATGTGGTTCTAAGTTCTTCATTTCTGTCTTACTCATCTATGAAAGGGCTCACACAGAAACATCCAAAGGAGTAGGAAATGTTTGACCACACCTGATTCTTATAACTCTCTTCCTGGGAACATCAGGGAATACCTGCTCTCAATTTCCTTGAATAGAAAAGGTCTATAGAACACGCGGACATTGTGGAAAGATTTTTAAACCCCCCAAATTGCTGCAGTTTGATTTATATGCATCAAGATCCACCCTGATGGGGATTCCAGGCACTTCCGAGACATCTAAGGAAACAGATGTTAAGTGACTTTCCCAAGACTGTACAACTGTTTGTGGGCAGAGCCAAGATTAGAATCCTAGATCACCCCAGCTGGGATTTCCAATGTTCTATTTTATTTTTTTTAATTTATTTTTTTTAGAAGCTACTTTATTCCCATCACATATGTATTATTTACATTCCAGTCTTTTTTTTTTTTAAGTTTTAAAACATTTGTAGAGTGTAGTTAGGTTTATTTATTTATTTTTCAATGGAGGTACTGGGGATTGAACTCAGGACCTCATGTATGCTAAACATGTGCTCTACCACTGAGCTACACCCTCCCCTCAGATGTCTTAAACGGATAAGGCAGGGGATGTTCCACCAGAAGAACTTCAGATGTCAGAGCATCAAGCTTGGCACCGTGAAGATGGTTTCGTAGACTTGGCTCTTACCATTGTTGTCATTAATATCTCTCCTAGTGGGTCTTTTGGTTGCAGTAAGGGCTGAACAGAAGGAACTGAGACCAGGAGCTGGATAGATAGGAGGATCCCAGCAGATACTGCAAATTGTGTTCCAGAGGAGCAGACGACCTGGAAGGGATGGTACAACCCATCTAAGCAGGAACTGGCTCAAAGCCCTGGACATAACTATGGCCAGAAGCTTTGGATGGATCCCTTAGTTCTCTGCAGCAGGCTCCAGGGTCTGAGACAGAGAAACTGATGAAGAGGAAACCTCCATGGGGAGCCTTGCTTTGTACATTGCCTTGCTCTGAGTAATCCCAGTCTTGCAGGCACCAATCCTAGCAGAAAGGAGAAAGAAATCCTCATTTATTAAGCATCTTCAGGTTGCTGGGTATCTTACATACTTTATCTCAGTAAATATTCACAGGAACCTGGGTTTTATAATCTTTATTTTATGGATGAGAATGGTGATGACACTGATAACAGTAACAATGCACTCTTCTACCACTCTGTGTGGAGCAGGTGTGTGTGTCAGACTGCATGCTCTGTGTTCTGCACGCATAGTCTCTGATCTCCATAACAGCCTTGGAAGATGGGCATAGTTATTTCCATTTCAGGTGAGGATGCTGAAGTTCCACAGATTCACGTGTTTATACTATGAGCCATATACTATTCCAGGCACATGAGCTACACCCCTATTGAGTAATACCAGAATCCTTGCCTTGATGGTCTTGGATTCTAGTGAGAGACCACAGACAAGAAATAATGAACGTGATGAAGAAGTACGTTACTTATTATGTTAGAAGGTTATACCATGTTTTTTCCAACTCTGAGATGCCATGATTGTAAGACGTAGCCTCATTTAAGAAATAAAAAAAAAAATTTTGAGAATTGATGAAATAAAGTGGGAAGAAATGGAATTTTTTAGGGTAATGGGGGAAAAAGTCAGAGCAGACAAGGCATTGCCCATCACAGCCTTTAGGTATGAGATTCTGAAAAAGCATATCCGAAATGGGGAGGCAGTGCGGTCTCAAGGGTGACAACAGAGCAGGAGAGATACCTCTAAAACCCATTGCGAGAAGACTTACTATCATCAAGAAGTGAGGTTTGAGCAACAAAATTTATATCATCACCCTTCTCCCCCCAGAAAAGGGGTAGAGCCAAAAACCTCTGGAATGTGAATGAGGGGCTAAAAGCAGAACGATTGGCTTAAAATTTTACTTAAGTTTACTTGAGGAGTCAGACCCCAAGCCCCTTTTCTACTTCATGTAGCTGCCACACTGCCCTTTCCCTACCCATGGGAAAGTAGCGAAAGTCAATTCTCTGGAGAAAGTGAAGTAAGTGTCTCGGGAACAGGTGGCACTGGGTATAACTAAACACTGGACGACGCTGTCTACACTATCTCAGTTGATCCTGGGAACTATGGGAAAGGTCCTGTGTTGAATATTAAGAACCCCATAATTCTTCCCCCATGGAGATTCCAGAGTGCAGGAAGCCAGGTCTATACCCCACAGTAAGAAGAGGAGACACTCTGGGTATCCCCCAAGGACGGGATTGAGCGAATCCCAGCACAGACCACAAAAGCCACCCTGCACACAGAGCTTCCAGACTGCTGCTTCTGCTCAACCCTTAGCCATGAAGTGGCAGCCAGGGATCACTAGGCGCTTGAAAAAGTCTTCAGTATAATAGATGGATATTGGGACAATAGATGAAACAAAGCATCTTGGAGGAAACAGAATCTATGAGTGAAAAAAAGGATTAAGACTATTCATATCATTGGAGAGGTCACAGAGGCTATTAACCCAAGAAACAAGAACTGTTTGCTATTTAAAAGAAAAAAAGGAACATTAAGTAACCAGTAAAGAACTCATTAAAAAAAAAAAAAAAAGAAGAAGAAGAAGCCTGTCTGGTTTTTGGAAACCATCTTTAAAAACGGCAAAGTCCCTGCCACAGATAAGCACCTCCACCCTGCTGTCCTCAGAGTCACTTTGGGTGATTCTGTGGGTCCTTTAGAAACTTCTAAGTCATTCCTTGACCTCCCCTAGAGTAACCGTCTGCCTGCAAAGACTGCTGCATTGGCTTCCCATTGTGCTTAGAATGACATCCAAACTCCCCAGGTGTCACCAGGTCACCACCACTCCTCCCCTTAAGTTCTTTCCTGGTTCCCTCTCACCTTCAAGACAAATTCTAATTAAACTCTTTCTGCTCTTCACCAGCAGCTTCCAGCTTCCTCTTTTACTCTGTTTCCACCTCCAGAACTCTCTCTGCTCAGTCTGTACCAAGCCCCTTGTGTCTTCTCTCTTTGTCGTTGCCACTTCTTGTTTGCATTAGCCTCCTCCTCACCTGACTTACCTACCCAGCCTTCAAAACACATCTCAGACGGTCTTTTTTTCAAAGCTTTCCCTGGGCGTCTCTCTCCAATGTAATTCCTCTGCCCCCCGGGCATTCTGCTGCCAGAAAGTGGTGACAACTGTTGTCATTTACAGTTTGATTTTTTGGTTTGCCTCAGGAATTCGGGTGAGGTTTTTGTTTTGTTTTGTTTTGTTTTTTTAGTTTGTTCCATTTTTGCAGCTCTATCTTTTAGTATAGTGCCTGGTGCTTAGTGAGGACTTGAATACATTTTAATTGAAATGAGTGATTGATTGAATGACGCTCCAAAAATGGTGGTTTTTACAGGGATGGCCAATCAGGAAAGATAACCGTGGATGACTACGGGGCCAGAACAGGCAAGTCACCTGGCATGATGAGGCAGCTCAACATCAACGGGGCTCTGTATGTGGGTAAGTGACCTTGACCTTGGAGCAAACCGAAATTATGCCAAGGCTTTTTCTTGTTGGTCCTCCCTTTGTCATGCTGGGGCTTCCCAAAGCTCTGCACCTCACTGGATCAGGCAGATACTTGGAAATCAGGAAGCTCTCCACATACTCTGTTCTTCCATTTGCTGAACTTCTGACTCATGGCTGAGGGGTCAGGAAGCACTTAGATGCTTTTGTGCTGTGGACTGATCCACCAGGAAAACCCCGCTTTCCTTGTTTATAGAACAGGAGCCTGCTAAATATAGCTTCTCAAATTCTCCCTGAGGAAGGAGCATCTGTCTCTCCAACCCCTGTCGGAATTCGAATAAGTGGTACTTTTGTAAATAGCTTAGAACCCACTTGTGTAGACATGTAAACATGAAAAGATACCTCTCTCCATATGCTACTTCCTAAAAGTGAACTTCATAGAAAGCGTTCAACAGCATCACTGTATTTTCTTTTGGTTTAAGATGACCCTACCTTTAACTACATACTACATTTTGTTGACCTTACACAACATTTCAGAATTTACCAGGTACTATTTGGTTTGAAGTAGTCAAAGAGGTCAGAAATCACATAGGAGGCAAATATTTATAGGCTCTGGTTATGTATCAAATTGCTCCAAATCAACATTTTCCTTCAAGAATAATTATAGATCAGATGTGATGTACTGAGTTCTGTGTACCACAGCCTTATTTATCCTGTCAGCCAAGGAATGCCTTGGTCAGTAGACATTTTAGTGTCCTAGAGAGACATCCTCCCCTCTGGCTCACCCCAACTCCCTCTTGCTTCCTGGCAGGTGGGATGAAGGAAATTGCTCTGCACACTAACAGGCAGTACATGCGAGGCCTCGTGGGCTGCATCTCTCATTTCACCCTGTCCACCGATTACCACATTTCCCTCGTGGAAGACGCCGTGGATGGGAAAAACATCAACACTTGTGGAGCCAAGTAACACCAGCTGGCCTTGCCCGAGGGACAGAGCCTTCTATCCTGAGCATCCCGGGGGCCCCAGGACCCTGCCTGATGCCACACACAGAGGCTCGGGGACCAGGTGTGCTTCCTCTCATCCAGGAGCAAGTACACCCTGATGCGAAACTAGGACCAAGACAGGAGTCCCTGTGTGGCCTTTCCTGCTGATACTCCACGGGCCAAACCCAACGGAATACTCTGTAGGCAGCATCGGATTTTGTCCATTGAATACATAGTGGCTGCCAGAGATCACTCATTGAGGCGAGTTTCCGAGCTTGTCTGCTGTAGCTCAGTGACTGTGTTGTGATTCATAGTTCGGAAAAAAAAAAAAAAAAAAAAAAAGAGAGAGAGACCCAAATGGCAGTATTAAAGACCTTCTCTTCTCTCCTGACTCATGACACTCTTCCTGCCAGCAGAATGACTGTAAGACCTTGAACCTCGAATTTCTCACCTTGGCCCATGAATTATTAGGATTAACCCCTTCCCCTCCTCACTGGCTGATTCAATGTGCTCTGACTATTCCGTGAAAAGAAGGATGAAGGGAGACTAGAGATAGAATCACAATTATCAACCTGCCCCCTAAAGCTGACCTTTAATGAGAAATCCCTACTTTTTATAATGTACGTCTAACAAAGTGGGCACCGTGATTTTCTAGCTGTCCTTTTGTATGTGTATATTTTTATAGCCACAGATTGTCCACACGGTATACTTTTTGCAAGTTTGGGTGGATGACCCTGAATTCTTTGCACACTTCCTAGGAATTTTCTCCCAAAGGAGACTGGTTTGGGGCCCTTTGGGGTGTCAGTGGAGCTGAGGAGGTAACTTGGGGTGGGCACCTTGGGGAGCTGACCATTCTCCCTTGGTTGTTGATGGCTCAGGGAGGTGAATATAAAGCTTCCAAAATAAGCCAATGAAGAGGCACATGTGTTACCAAAGTGGGTTTTAAGAGAGGGGGGATGTCTGTAGTAAACTTGAATAAAGGAGTTGAAGAAGGCTACAGCGCGCTCAGGAAGTCATTCGCCACGTCCAGAAATGGACCGAATACAGTCCGTGTTTTTCAGGCTGTGCTGGGGGTGCCCTCAGCCTGGATTGAGCATCTGGGCAAGAACTAGAGAAACGGGGCTGCTTGCTTCTGAGCCATCGGCTGTGCCCCTTTGCCAGTCATGCACATGAACCTAGGGACAGCTGGCCTGTTGGCAGATCCCCACGACAGGACTTGGAAAGGGAAGGGTGAGATGAACGCGGCCACCAAAGAGGAGGGAAACGGGATCCAGCTCACACAAGAGCCTATAATTAGTCCCGTCCTGACTCTCTTCTTGTGTGTGCAGCAGGTGTTCAGAGAAGACTTGGAGCTCTGTGCCAAGCACCTCTAGGCACATTAAGAGTTCTAGAAAATGAGTAAATAAATTAGAGATGGTCACCTTGGGCTTCAGCTTTCTGCCTCCTGTCTTTGGGACCCTTTGACAACCAGGATCCTTCCTCCCAGAACACTAACAGTAACAACAACAACAATAACAGTAATAATTCATCCTGTCCTACACAGGCCCCCTCGCGAGTGCAATGTACAGAAAGCTACGTGGTTGAAAGTGGATTTTACCACCTGCCCACCACCCTCACCTCCACATCAGTTCCTAGGGGACACCTCCGGCCAGGGCTTCCTGAGATCTAATGCAGGTGCTTTCACAACTCCAATTGATTCACATTTTGAATCAGTTACCTCCAGCCAAAAAAAGTCATTGTGATTTTAGCAAAATATCCCACTGAGCTGAAGCCAGAAGAGTTGTGTTGTGGATACAATGTCTTTCCCACATATGTTATCCAGAGAAAAACACAATCACCATGGGAGGTGGTGAGGGGGTGCCAGGAGGGTGTACTGGGATGGATGAGGGTGCTGACCCATTTTCCCCTTGTTGGGTTGCAGAAGGGGCTGGAAGGGGAGGGGTGACGCATGATAAAGTCAAGGTAGTAGAGATCCTGCCGGTGACAGGGCAGCACAGTAGGGGACCCAAGAGGAGCTGATCACATGGGAGGCTCAGTGTGGGAGAACAGGGTGAGGGACAGTATATCCCCAAGCTCTTTCCCCTTCTCAGTGGCCAAAAATCAGGAGACGTGGGATGAGTCTATAGCAGAGCTGGCTGTGAGGGTATAAACTTGTCCTGAAGCTGAGGGATGAGACGTGGGTTCAGATGGGCAGGCGGGCTGAGAACTCAGCCTGGTTTTGTGGGTCCCCCAGTTTCCTCTCCAAGTGTATCTGCTATCTATTGCTGCAGCAAAGCTGCATGACAAACAACCACAAAACCTCAGTTGCATACCACAAGAACGGTTCATTGCTTACATGCCTGGAGTGGGCACTCTGCTGATCCAGGCTGGGCTTGGTGGTTCTTCTGGTCTCGGTGGGACTCGTTCCCATGGGCTCCCATAGCATGGCCTCGGCTGGGTTGGTGAGGTAACTTGTGTCTGCTCCAGCCTCCTCCTGGAACCAGTGAGCTAGCCTGACATGCCCTTCACGCGACCACGGAGGAGGGTCAGGGCGCTGGAATCGCAGTAAAGGCCTTTTACAGCCTAGGTTTGGAACTGCCTCGTGTCACTGTTAGTCAAAGTCCACACATTCAAGAGATGAAGAAACAGACTGTACCTCCATCATGGGAGGAACTGCAGAGTCTCCTGGCACTGGGCATGGACACAGGGAGGGGGAAGCCAGCCCTGTGGGTGCCATCAATCCATCACAGCAGGTCCCGCGCTGTTGAGGGAAGTGGGGCAGCAGGACGAGGCGGCCCTGAGGTGGGTTGTCGACAGGACCCTGGGGGTGGGACGAGGCCTGTGAGGTTGCGGTGACAGGGACGGACCTCCAGGGGGGCAGCCTCCGCCTCCTCCAGCCCTGCCTGCTGTGCCCATTGTCCCCCAGCTTCCATCTGTTGGCTGACACCTGGCAGCCATGTTGTCACTCTGAGGAGGGCCTGGCGGGGCAGGGGCTGTGCCATGGTCTGGGGGCAGCGGCTCTGCGGAGAGGCCTGTCAGAGAAGGCGGGCTGGGCTCTTGGCCAGAGGGAGAGTTTTGCAGAATAGCCAGTCCTGCAAAGTCGGAGCTCAATGCCACCCCTGTCCTGCCCAGGAAGGAAGTCATGAGGCATGGGTTCCTGAAAAGCTTTTATCCCACAGTCGGAATCTGAGAAAATTCCCCAGAACTTCCCACATGTTCTAAGCAAGGACGCTGGGCTGGGGTCACGGAGGGGGATGTTCTTGCTTTTCCTACCAAGACTGACTTTCACCACCTCCTCCATGTGTTTCCTCTAAGCCTGACAGCAGGATCCCCCAGGGGGTCTGTGGGATCTTCTTTGTCCCCACCCTGCTCCGGAGGCAGCCTGGTGACCTTCCACTCAGGCCCCACTCTGAACGGCTGCCCTGCTCTCCCGCCCTGCTCTCTGCCTTCCATTTCCGGCCCAGTCCTGTCTCCTGGCTCCTCTGACACAAACAGGCTCTCTGCTTTCCCCACACGAACGGCCCTGGTTCCAGAGTCACAGGGGCTTCCCTTCCGGCCGTCTCTCCACTCCTTCCCTCCACCGCCCACCTCTCCTCCTCCCCCTGTGCAAGGAGCTGCCTCCTCCCTGAGTGGGAGGAAGCTCTCGGAAATGTGCCCGGAGCTGGCAGCCCCAGTGCTTTCCACTTGGAGGAAATGCTGCATTTTTCACCTTTAACCCAGAAAAATATAGTTCTCAGAAAGCTTGTTTTGAGCACTGAGAGTTCCCAAAGGAAGCAGAAGAGGGAGGAGGAGGGGCTCCCAGCCCCCCTCGGAGCTCTGACAGCCAGCCCCCTGCCCCCCAAGGCTGCTCGTCCCTGGGAGGGAGGCACCAAGGGGCGGCCTGCAGAGGCCACTGCCAGGGAGAGACAGGCAGGGAATTCCAGCTCCATGTGGGAAGACGAGTCACGCTTCAGGAGAGGGGCTGGAACCAAGCATCACTGCTTCCCACTCCCTTCCTGGCCTCTTCCAGTTCCAGCCCAGTCCAGGAACACAGTGTCCCTGCCCTTGAAGGTGGAGGTGCGGGGGGGAGATGTGTGCCCGGTGACACACAGCCCAGTCCCTTAGCGGACAAGGGTGTGTGCTTAGCTTGTCAAAGGCAGGAAAGAAAGGCTCCAAGACTACCATCCAGAGGGAGCCCAGGGGGCAGAGGGCTGCCAGCACAGAGAATCAGCATCCAAAATAAAGGTTTCTGCTGCTGTAACCCACTCCCAGGTAGTCACTTCCCAGGATGGAGAAGGGGGTCGTTCAGCTGCATCATAACTGGGTACTCCTACAGCACACACTAAAACCACCAGGGAAATAGAGGCGGTCCTGCCTTAGCCCTGCTGTGGCCGCAGAGTGTGAGGTCTGCAGGCATGTAAGCTGCTGGGTCCCGGTGGAAGTGACAGGCTGTCATTAGGAAGTTCCAGCTTATAGGTGGCTATATTCAGGCGGCAGAATGACTAACCCAGTTCAGCAGCATGGTCTGGCTGCTGAGAGAGGCCCTGTGAGTAACTGTGCTTCAACCTCACGTTCAAAGAATGTTCACATATTTGATCTCAACAACAGTTCCTCTTTGATGATGGCCAGAGCCGATGGGCAAGGCCAGTTTGACTCGGGGAGACAGAAGCTGGCCAGGAAGACCAAGTGACTTGCTTGTGGTCCTACCACAAGGACGCAACCACGGAGCTTCACTGGGGATCACATCTACCCCTTACCCGACCTCCGGGCAGATGCCCCGGGCCCTGGAGCCCAGGATTGCTCAGTGGCATTCTGGGGCTCCCTTGGGTTAGCTGTCAGTGGTAGGACAGTCTTGTGGGTGGGGAGGATTTGGGCAGAGGCCAGGTTCTCACAACAGCTCCAAGTCTGCCTGCTTCCAAAGCGCCCCTATCAGGAGGACTCTGGGCTGAACAAGCAGAGGCCAGAGCCACTCCATCCGAGTGGGATTCAGGGCCCCCAGCAGGCTGTGAGGTCGGGGCTTGAAGTCTTTTCTTCTCTCCAGCACTCCTGGGAGTTGCTGCAAGCTACTTCCAAGCAGCAGTGTGCTCGCCTGGACCCCTGCCCAGCCCTGGCCAAGCCAACGACTGCAAGAGACAGGCATGCAGCAGACAGAACTCCGTCTCCCCTCCTCTCCTGCCTGCCTTTGCTGAGACAGCTTTGTCCTAGAAAGCGCAGGGCTCCCAGGAGCACGCACTTTTTCCTGGAAAGGTGCACGAGGAGCTCTGTCTCTCAGCCTCTGGGATGAGCTTGCTGCCTTTCTCTGTTTTCCAAAGGCACAGAGATCTTCAAACATGTGGTATGGCCTCCCCCTGTGTCCCAGTGGCCCACCTCCAAGCAAGGGCCCAGCCTGGGGCTATGGCCTCCTTGGATTGCCAGGTGCTAAGGGGCTGCACCTCTGACTTGGCCAAAAGAGGACCTGGATGGGAGTGTCTGTGAGAAGGAAGGCCAGGGCAGTGCCAGGAGTTTGCTCATCTGCATTTATTTAGAAACAAGTGACAGGGGCCAGGCTGGGAACGGGCAGTGGGAGGCCCTGGCAGGAAGTTGACTGAAGGTGAGCAGAGACAGAGTGAAGGGACCAGCTTCCCAGAGGGCAGTGGGGGTGGGGGTGGGGCTACAGGCCTGCGGCCTGGTGACCTCCCCACCCCGGTGGCAGGCATCCTGTGTTCTCACTGAACTTAGGGCTCAAAGGGCAACTGTGGGGAGGGTGGACATGACATGGGGGTCCCTGTCCAATAGAGCAGAAAATGCACCCACTGCTTGTTCAGGACACATTGTCAGAACCTCAGAAATAAAATAAAGCTGCTTGGTCTCCTGGTCCAGCCCCTCAGACAGGGCTGGGGAGGTAGAGTGACTTGCCCAGGGTTGGGGCCTTGGTCACTGTCACCGGATTGCCTCTGGCTGGGAAGACTGAAGCCCTCAGACTTTGTCTGGAGGCTTTAGGGGTGTTAGGATGGAGGGCGGGGATGCAGAATGACTTTCTGGGTCCTCCTCACAGGCACTGCCCTCCCCCTGCCCCGCCACAGGCTCTCACTATGTGCGGAACCACCCAGATAAGATGCAGGTGAGACTTTAAAAGGAGAGAGAAGCCTGTTCCTCCAACCGGTGTCAGCCAGGGCTGTGAGGTCACTGGAGGCTTGGGCCCTCTTAAACCCACTGGGCACCTGCTTCTTCAAAGCCAGCAGGAGACTGTCTTTCCAAAGGGCCCTGCTGCTCTTGTAAGAGCTCTCCTGATTAGGTGAGGCCCACCCTGGATAGCCTCCCTTTCTACTAACACGAAGAGAGTTGACGAGAAACCTAATCGTGGGAGTGACTTCCTGTCATAAGCACAGGTCGGGCCGCACTCCAGGGGATGGGATTGTACCAGGTGTGTGTACCCAGGTCTCAGGGCCATCTGAAACCCTGCCTGTCCCAACCCTCACCTACTCCGACTCCCAGTCACTCCCTACTCCAGATGAGAGATTTCACCAGAGACCAGCTTTGTTTTCTTAAAGTGCACTTTGTGTCACATGCTGTCCCATCTAAAGAATGCATCACAGTTCACTACTTCCCCAATGAGTCAAATCAAGACTCCTAGGATAAGAGAATTTCTGTTCCCAGAGAACTTAAAAATCTTTCTAAATCCCTACTTACATACTTCAATCTTGTTTCCCCTGGGTCCTGGGACCCTTCACCAATGACTAGGGACCCAGCACAGAGTTCAGTGGATGCTGTGGGTACCCTAGGACTGAGGAAGTTGAGCCGGGCAGCTGCTGTGTCCAGTGACCACTCAGCCAGAGCCCTGAGCAGTCCCCACCCCGAGCTCCTGCCGGCCACCCCATTGTCTTAGGGGAAACGGCATGTGAGCAGGAGAACTCTGCATTAGGTCAATATGTTCACTAGTCTGTTGGCGGTGAAGACGGCACTTTACCACCTAGGAAAGGTGGTGTGGGAGTCCTCCAATGGCACCTAGTGTGAATTCAAGTGTCGCTCCTTAGTCCCAAACAAATCAGGGCCAAACATCTTCGCCTGCCTTTCAATGTTATCCATTATTTGATGGAAAGTGAACTGTACAAATGTCCAGAATGCTGAATTAAAGAATTCATCCATATGATAGAATTTTCTATATCCATGGAAGAATAATGTCATATAAATATTCTATTGACAGGCAAACATTTTCAAAATATGTTAAATTTTGAAATCAAGTTTCAAACTAGAATACTTAATATAATCCTTTTTATATATGCATACATATACATGTATATATACATATGAAATATATGTAAATGTAATTACATACATATTTGCATAGGAAAAATGTCTGAGAGGACAAAAAGTAAAATGCTAAAAATAGCTAATGGTGCATAAAAAGAGTGTATGAATTTTTCTCTTTTTCCTTATATTTTCCAGTTTTTGATCAGTGAGCTGTAGTATTTTACTGTTTTGTCCACCCAGAATATCACCTTCTTCTCTTTTCCTCCTCCTCCAATAGCTACGTAATATTTATGAAAGTAACTTTGAACAGAACCTCTGGACCAGTGATGAACATGTGACACAGGCCAGGCCAGAGTTCTCTCTGGGAGGAGGGACCCCTTCTCCTCTCTGTGCATAAGGCTGTTAACTTGGAGGATCATGGAACCAGGAGCCCAGCTCTCTGGCCCAGAGAAGAAAGTTTTGGCTACAGAGAACAGATATGTGTCAGTTCTGGGTGAAGGAGGAGACTAAAGCCCAGTGTCACCTGCAGCAAGTTCCAGGGCTTACCTACCCACAAAGTAAATGCCTAGCAGATCGGGAGATGGGATACGGACTGTCTCCTGGAGAAGCAGATATGTGACTGGGGGAAGAGAGGTAGGAATACGAGCAAATCCCTTGGTCATGCCCCTTGCCATTTGGAAGGATATAGAGAACTTGACCTAGAGAAAGAGATATATTTCAAAGCAGGAAGAGGTGGGGAGTGGGGAGTGGGTGGGAGAAGAGCTCTAAGCTGTTGTCACTTCAGCTAATGCCCATTTATCTCCTACATGCTTTTGACAAAGAGATAAGAGGATGAAGGCACATTTCCTTTGAGGGAGAACAAAGGGTAACGCATTCAGCAACAAGAGCATCTACCACGAACAGCATCTTCCCCAGGCGGACCTGGAAAGCCTCCTTCCTCTTCCGAGGCATTCACATTCCACGAGGTCTGCTCTGTCTTTCCATCCTTGGAGACCATGTCACAGGCTGGCCACCTCTCTGTAAGACAACATATTTCTAATATCCAGAGACACACATTCAACCACTTTTTTATTTTTTCAAGGCACAATTATTTGAAGAACATTTATTGAGCACTAGTGACGTGGCAGATACATCGCTAAGCTCTGTAGGTGCAGCGGTGACTAAGACGTGCTTCAATTCCTACTATCAGATGAAGCCTTAGGATTGTGCTCAGACCACAGAGGGGTTGCTGCTGGACAGGCAGACAGCAGGTTTCCTGGGATGCTGGAAAAGACCTCTGCGAGCAGCATCTTCTCAACTGAGACCCAAGGCTGGAAGACATTACCCACGTGAAGAAAGGTGAGGACCGCAGCACTGGGCCACATGGGCAGAGACCCCGTGCTTTACCTGCAGACCTTCTGCTGGGTAACTCCCCTCTGGGTACCTGAGAGATGTCACCTCTGGGGCATCTAAACCAGTTTTAAGGCATTTACACCTTTCAGGCACTGGTCAGAAAGTCTAAGGTTTTCCCGAGGTTTCTCAAGGGTTAGAGACACGTGTAATCATCTGACCTCTATTCTGTTGGGAACGTTATGTACACTCTTTGGAATCCCCACAGTTATGTAAAGGCAGGTTATCAAGACCCACAGTTTAGAGCTGAGGAGAATGAGAATGCGGTTAAGTCAGTTCTCCAGGGTGGCCCAGGTAGTCAGTGCTGAAACTGGATAAAATTATCTCGAGTTTAATCCCAAATCAGTGTAAGACATCTCGTTACTTCAGCCTCGCTGGTTCTCGCAGACTGAATAAGCACTTTTAATTCAATTCTACTATTAGTCACTCTAGGGGAAGGGTAATGGGTCAAATTTATAGGCCATTCAAAACTAATTCCTACATAGGCCTTTTGTAATGAACTTGAGTTTGTAAGCTAACAGTTTAGTTTAAGGTTAAATATGATACATTAAAAAAAAAGATGATTCATTCAAACATCTCTATTTCTCTTTCCCCTAATAATTACATCATTCCTCTTTTTGACCCTTTCAAAGTTCCTGGGGTTGATGGCGCTATACATTTTGGCTCAAGAACTTACCATCTGGGAAACTAGTTATGCACTGAGATCTCCCTGAAGGACAGACCACATGTATGAGCTCTTTCAGTACTTAAATACTAACACGTGTTTAACAATTAATTTAAGATTGGTCTACAGTTTCTTCAGGTTAAATATAGGCCCATTCATAACATAACAGTTGTTACTCTGGATAAGTGTAGGCTACATAAGACTAAAGACTTAATTTCTCCCCTTATGAAATTCTATTTAAGATCACTTCATACTTCAAAATTACTGAGGTTTTTCTTAGACTCACAGACACAGAATACAAACTTGTGGTTGCCAAAGGGGCAGGGGGTGGGAAAAGATAGACTGGGATTTCAAAATTGTAGAATAGATAAACAAGATTATACTGTATAGCACAGGGAAATATATACAAGATCTTATGGTAGCTCACAGAGAAAAAAATGTGACAATGAATATATACATGTTCATATATAACTGAAAAATTGTGCTCTACACTGGAATTTGACACAACATTGTAAAATGATTATAAATCAATAAAAAATGTTAAAATCAATAATAACTTAAAAAATCACTGAGGTTTTTCTGAATCAATGACCCATATTTCCAAATTGAGTAACTTGATGATAGAATTTGGATATATTTCTAGAGTCTTCAGAAATGTTTACCTTCAGAGGAAATAAATTAAAAAAACATACTCTAGGGACCAGTATTTATTTAGTATTTGTTTTATAATGTTGGGTTCCCACTAGTTGGTATTTTTATGGTAACTTTGCTGGTAATGGAAGTTAATGGCACATATGGAAGGTTATATCAATGGCATAGTAATGTATAAAAATTCAGTCACAGCCCTTATGTGGCTGTTTCATAATCACTGTAATTCTTATGAGATAGAATCAAATTATTAACAACCAAGCAGAAGCCACTTTTCCTAAGTGCTTAAAGCAGGAGCTAAAAAAAAAAAAAAAAAAAGAGTAATGCCCAAATCTGTCAGTATTAAGTTGTAAGAAAATATATTTATTTTTTTCCATGACAATACTATGATAAAATTGTTAAATACATGCATGTTTTAAAAACAAACATAAGTAACATCTTCAGAGTTAACAGCCAAGCATACTAGTTTTACATTTAAGGTGTCTTAGTAATAGGTTACTTATAGTCTATGTTCTTGCTATAACCATGTTTCCCAAAAGATATGGAAACTAAATTCTGAAATTATACAATGATATAAAATGTCCAAATTTTCCCTTCTAACAGCAACATAATCTCCAAATTTTCACAAGGCAGAAAATACTTCAGCTGTCATCTCTGTAAATGGAGTTGTTTTATTCCACATTAAACTCAGAATTCTGTGAATCAGACTGAATCAGACAAATATACTGCAATCTATAATTTACTTCCTGTATGTGTATATTTAAATGTTTCCTGATATGATTAAGCATGATTTTAGGTATAGAACATCACAGCTGATCATTCAGGTTTTTTGGGTTTTTTTAAGTCTGTAGTGGTAACATTTCAAGAAATGAAAAAGGAAACAGTTTTGGATCTGCAGTTTCTCCCTATCTTTCAGCGACATCTGCACACACCTGACCAAACGAAAATTAGTAAACAGTTACTAGTATTTATAAAAAACTGTAAATATTGAACATATAACATCCCTTTAAAAAAACACTCATTCTACAAACAACCTTATAAAAGACAAAAACTTATATCTGTTCACAGTATGTGTGTTTTGTAAACAGTAATTCACTATAATGCAATTTGAAAGTAAAAAATAATTTCCTAGCATTATAAGGACTTCTGACTGGTGGCCAGCTGATGAAAGAGAAGAAAAGATAATACATTCCTACTAGGAAAGAAAGTTGAGGGTTTTAAAATGACTTTACCTTTGAACATACATTGAAGGTGGCACCATCTCAAATTTAGGATGTCTTTCTATCCAGGCCAATCTTTTTCAAACAATTCTGAATTGAAATGTATTTAAGAAAAAGCCTTGCTCCTTTTGGACAAAATAATCGGATAAAACAAGTCCCAGGGTGTCATATAATACCTACACTTTCACAACAGTGAACGGAATAGGGTTTCTTTTTGTGATGTAGTCATAACGTAGTCACATTTTCCCAAACATTATGTTGGAAGGAAAAAATTAAACAGAAAGATATATCATAAATAATGGAGAAAAGTATTGGAAATCAAACTGGAAACAGAGTATTTAAAAAAAATTTTTTTATGAAAATCATTATTCAGTATTGTTTCCTATGATCAACTACAAAAATACTGATCCTAAGGTTAAACCTAACAGTTAACTTGTCCATATTTTAATGAAAACTGTATTACCACCTAGAAATCTTTTTATCTTTTATAATATACCACTGGAACGCTTAGGAAAAAAAGTAAGTTCAGAAACCGAAAGTCACCTATTTAAAATGAGTATTTCTAAAGGAAAGTACATTTTAAATGTGTAAAGAAATTCAGCACATTTCAGTGAGCCATTCAATTAGGTATACAAAGTATTTTTGGCTTCAGTGCAGCATAAGGCCTATGTTGTTAGTTTTGTTTATTTGCTTTAAAGTTCTCATTGGCTACCGCAAAGGCTATCTTAGAAGATAAATGAAAATGTAATAAAAATCAGTTTCCTTGTCAATTAAACATCTCCCCCTCATTCACATCTCTAGGTTTTCAGGGTATTCAGTTATAGCAACCAAAAAGGAATATAAGTTACTACTGTTTTGTATTTGGTTAATGTTCAATCAGTTACAGTTTACTTATTTAAGAGCTTTTGAATTTATTGTTTCTATGGTTCTTCAGCTAGGCAGCTGCACATAAAAATATTCAGAGGGTTTCCCTCTTAAAAGACTATTTTCAATTTTCATAAAAATGTTGCACAGTTAGAATTTGTCTTGCACAGGCAAATTCTCTCTGTAACATGGACACTTATAATCCAAAATATTAACATTCTTAATATGGGGAGAAAACAAGTACCACTCATGGTTAAAAATAACAGAATCCTGTCATAACTCAAGATCATAATTGTAAGGGTTTGGATATATTCAAATCACATTCCCTGAAATTTTACCATACACAATAAGGCTGGATATATCAATTAGCTGATTGTTGTCCTTAATCCCCCATTAACAACATTAAAAATAGTTCACCTGTATTATAATTAGCATGAATATCATCATGTAATAGTTAAGACAAAAGTACTAATTGAAAAGGAATAAAAAATCTTACCACCCTATCGAAACAAGAAGTTTAAATATTAACAGCCCTGGTACACAATCTATGAAGGTATAAATAGATCAAATTCAAAACAAGTCATTCCCAATGCTACCCGAAGGTCATGTCTATAAGATGCATTTCCAGGAAGTTTAGCCACAAATCATTTTCTTCTGTGAAAGATTTTCTTCTGGGTATGAAAAATAAGATGGGCAGGGTACCAAGAAACTTTGTTTCAGCAGGAAATGCCAGTTTGAAATAAATAGTTTATCAAGAACAGGACTGTCTGTACTAGTCCATTAAGCTCACACATCAATGTGTTGTTGGTCTGCTAGAACACATACGGGTTGGTACAAATATGTCCCAAGTTGTGTACCCATCAAATAAAAAGATACTGTGAACACTTAAAATTAGGTTGGAGTAAGATACCCAGTGGTACTTTCGCATGAGTCTTTTCCAAGTTTTCACTCACACTGTGGAGTCGCTTCTACAGTAGAGTTGAACCTTCCAGCCAACAGTCTCAGATCTACACAAGCTAGATGTAAATGTGTACCACCCTTCAGGAAAACTCTGCCACTAAAACACTGACTGACCGTCCACAATGTGCCTAGTCTTTGTAATTAGCTAATGATCCCACATTTGACTTTTGAGATGCCCAATTTTATACTTTCAAAAGAAGAAAACAAGGCATTTTATAAAAGATACGCACATTTCAACATGGTTCAAAACAGAAAACAGCAAAAATTACTTCAGAGTAAATAGAAAAAAAAGTTTTATCAGATTATGTGCCTGAACAGTAGAAAAATGTGAGATAACATTTTCTGCATATTGACATGTTAGGGAGTACTTTAATTTCTAAATACCATAAAACCAACTCCAAATTCCTTTTGGAAGAAAATGTTCCCTAGTATCCTTCACTAAACTACATGTAATTATTCAAACATAGAAAGGACTGTCATGTTCTTTAAATATGGACGGCATAAAGGCAATTAAGAATTCACAGGATTAATTTCCAACAAGAATACAAGTTGCATGGAGTTTTAAGAATGTGACTTTTACCACAGTTTCCGAAAGTGCAACAGGACGAGATGTTCTAAGTGCAATCCTTCAGATCCATGAGCCGTGAAAGCAATGCTGGTATGGAAAATGAGGTTGATACTTCTGCCCTTAAACTTTTCCATGAATGGCTGCCTCTGTGTCTAAGCTGCGGGAACAAAGCACCTCTACCATCTAAGCACGTAAACACACGACTCAACTATCCTGATACGGGGGCCCAGGCTTCTACAGGGTCAGCACACTGAAGACTTCCATCGCATATGGGTGCCAATCCATGCAATACATAATCTACAAGGTCTATCTAATGTCAAAAGCCTAGCTAAGTCTTCCAAGAATATTGTCATATTAAATATTGTTTACTTAAGATGGACACTCACAAGAGAAACGCAGTCACAATGACCACCAGAATCCCCGTTCCTCAGAAGGGAAGATTGATTTGAAATGGCTGATGAGTGAACTGGCTTTAAGAGATGTGAAAACATGTCCTTTACACAGTACCATTCAACAGACATAATGGGATATGATGCTAGTTCAGACATTAAGAATTTTCTAACCAATGATTGGGTTTTAGCAGAAAAAGAGGGGTTTCCCAATTATTTTCCCAGTTAGGAAGGGCTGGAGGAAACACTTAAAGCCCCCTCCACCCCCAACTCTTCTAAGCAGTTTAGTTAGCCCTCCCCTGGGAAGAAATGCTAATCCGACTGGACAGAGCAAGCCTTCTTTTCACAGGTGCACATGGTCCCACTACTGACAAACAGTGCACATTTATCAGGGTCTCCAGGGCCACAATATGGACCGGATATGGGACAGAGGGTGTTTTCTCTCTCCCCTGCCCCCTCCTCTCTCTCTGTCCCCCTGTGCTCAGGTGGAGTGGGGGCTGGGGAGGTAATAATTTCCCATCTACACAGTAGGTCTGGCTGTCTTCAATTTAATGGGAAAACACAAGGAAATCTGTTCTGACCTCAGACTTAAACCACATTTTTCAAATATGCTACAAGTTATAAGGAGCCTGCCCAGACTGATAGAGCAGTTCTGTTTCTCATTAACCTACTGATCCCTGTGGACCGATCTCCAGAGGCAAGGGACAGGGGAGCTGCACTCTGAATCTTTTTCATAAAGAAAGAGTGGTGAAGTCTTGGATGGAGTGAAAGGACCCAAGAGCCCCAGTGATATTCAACATTAGCCAAACAAATGAGTCGTACAGGTTAGACAGGGCACTGGATCTAGATGGTCACAGCTGAAATGCACATGCATTCATAACAGAGATCAAACAATCTCTTCTGGCCTTATTATCTCAAGGTGGTGGAGTTTAGATCAATAAACGCTACCTTAGCCAACACTTATCCTAAAGAGATGAAGTACAGGACCAGTGAGTTTTGATGGGGAGAAAGGCACAAGTTGGGGTGAGAGGGGTGTGGTCATGACAAACTTCGGCAGGGAGAGAAGGCAGCCCCAGGTCTCGGTGTCTGGGAACTGTCTAGAGGTGGCTCTGGTTTGATACAGTTTTCACTGCTGAAGATTTCTATGAGCTATGATGTAGTTCTACTACACTGTGTGTATACATAATTGATTGTATTTCACTCTACATGTCCATATACCAGGAAGCTCAGGAATTTAGCTGAAACCTAGCAATTAAAAATCAGGATTCACTGAGAGAGTACCTAAATAGATTTTTGTCCTTTTTCATCCTTGTTGTGGCTTTTTTCCACAACATGGTTTTTATAATGATACATTATGAACTAGGAAAAAAAAACCGATCCATTATGTGCAAACACATTACAGAAATTCAGACAATTGAGAAAGGCATAGCTTGACTTATTCAGATCTTTCAAATTTTCACGTTACTTTTGCCTTACCTCTTAAAGGACGAAATACATAGACAACCCGAGGGCAGGGAAAATGTAAGATACACTTTAGAGTTTTTCATTCTGCTTTTCCAAGAACCACATTCATTCTAGACATCGCTTATGAAAACCAGGGGTAGCAGAGGATGCTGTGAAGACACAACTCTGGACAGCTCCCAAAGCAACTGCTGCACCTTGAATACAGGTATGCCCATCGCCTCAAATCAGTTTCATGACACTTCATATAAAATAGCCCTTGAGTATCTGTCCCTGTAAGAAGCATTATCTTTTCAGTTTTATATTTAAAAATGTGAGGACTGAATCAAATAGTCTGGACGGATGATCATTTAAGAGGGAGGAACTGCTAAGACGCACAGGAACACCTGCTATGAGGTGTCAAAGATCGTCACTGCCTGGGCAGCCGGGGCTCAGAGTGCGGTCTTCTCAGGAGGAACTGAAGCCAATCAGAACTACAGAGACAGCTAATGCTGCCAGATATTGCTTAGTAGTTGTCTCAAATAGTAAGTCACTGGGATTATATATGTTTATGAATAATACTTAGTTTCTTCATATATTTATTAAACTGACACTGTGTCACTGAAAAAATTTCTTAAAAACTTAAGATCGATAGTCTTAGAAGTTTAAGTTTTAAATATTAGGGCAACCTAATTAGGGAAGCTAGCATAAAAGCTAAAAAGTAATGAAACGGTTTGAAAAAGCTACCAAAGCAAGAAAGCATGATTCTGATTTGGGCTGGTCAGTGTCACACTCGTTTTCCAAGTTTGTACCCCTGAGAAAACTGTTTGCTAACCATTATACAGTAGGCACAGAAATCAGTATACTTTATCAAACAAAACAGTAAATAGCTGTTACTACATTAAAAATTATACCAACTTTCTTAAATGTTGCAGGGACAGAGAATAATGTCAAAGCTTTGAAATTTGTGTTTGGTTTTCATCTAGAATGGAGCAAATGCCAAATAAACATCATTGTTTCTCTGATATTTTTCGCCCTTGCCTGCAAATCTGCTTGCAATTCCATAAAGTATATGCATGAGAAAACCTGACGGTGGACAACAGAATACAGTTACTGCAGGATTTGTTTCGCAGGTATGGACTGGGCAGTATTCATTACTGAATGCTTCTTGAAGGTAGATCGACGGGAGAATTTTTTGCCTTGAATCAAAAATAAGCTCCAAATCATGAGATGTGTGGACTGAATTTCTGAGTTACTGTACTTTGGCTTTTAGACTAAAGCATTAAAAGCACATTAACACTTGCAGTGTAACTTGCGCGAGTGAAGTCCACCTCAATACTTCACAGGATCCCTCCCAGACACCCAGTGCTGACAAGAGCTTAATGAGATGGCAGACTGAAGTGATGGGTGGGGGAGGCGGAAACAGGACACTGTTAATCGTTTGGTTTGTTCTGAAAAAAGTTTGTGAAGGACCACCCTCCTCCACTGGACTTAGGGGACTCTTCATCTTTAGGAGGAATCAGAAATTGTCGGGAGTTAATGGAGCATGGACTTCCAAAAGAGACAATCTCACTGCTACTGTCTGTGGACCTAGGTGAGTCTGGAGATACTAAGTTCCAAGTATTTACATTCGCCTGAGGTCGGTAACCTGCAGTTTTATCTAAGTCGTCCTCTGCAGCTAGATCTTCCACAGTGGAAGTAACGGGGAGGTGCATCTGTGGCTTATAGCCTGCCCCTCCAACAGGGTCATTTTCTGGTTCTTCCTCTGGCTTTGCCTGAGGCTGATACATGGACTGGATGTCAATGTAAATGACTTGTGAGGCCCCTCCAGCTTCATCAGCTCCAGGGTTGGCTATCTCTTCCTCAATGACTGGTGGACAATAGGATACAACCACATGGTTTTCGGGTTCCACATCAGAGCTATCTTCTGGACGCTCAGCTACTGCAGAAATTATTTCTGTATCTTCTGTTTTAGGAACCATGGATCGCGTTTCCAGAACCTCGACATTATTTGGGGTACAACGATTCATTTCCAATGTTTTAAGAGCACTGCTTCCCTAGGAATAAATTTAAAACAGGGATTAGGGATGGCACGAAAAGCTGCTGCAGCGCCCTTCCTACGAAAAGCAGCATTATCTTTAATTTTTTTTCACAGCTCTACTATTCTGTAGTGCATACTAGAGCAAAGTTACTTTGTTCTTTCTACATATCAACATTTTCCTTGCTCTTAATAGTAGTGGGAAAAAAGCCATGTGCAAACAATTTAAAATGAATAATTTCAGGCGTTCAGCAGATGTTAAAGCATTGCTATTTTCTCAACACATTTTACTTTCGATGACATCTACCTATTAAAAACTTTTCACAAAAGGCTAACAAAAGGAAGTCAGTACTTCAAAGAGAAATGTAAGAAAATAAAGGATTACCTCACAGACACTCTTTTGAAACTGTAAAGCTTTACAATTTTCTGGATTTGGAATATCAGGGTAGAAGGTTTCTTTAATCCTTTAAATAAAGATGATTAAGTACATTTAATAGTGATAAGATTATCAATTAGACAACAAATAAGTTAGTAAGTTATCAGGCTTATTTGGATGTTTCATATGAATACTCTAATTTGAACATCTGAGATAAAACGATGATCATTTTCGGTGTGATCACTTGCAAGAGCTTTTGACACGAGACACTGAGAGTTCCTATCTGAAAACTAGAAATAGTACTTCTAATTCTAGAACTGCAGTATCTTATGTATCTTATGGAACTGGAAAGCAAAGAATTAACATGGTGATTGTGTTACCAAGTCAAAAGTATAATACGGGCATTACTCATCAAACCAAAATGTTCACACTGCAAACTGGATTAAGCACGGTCGACTGCTCAGGGAACACATCTGCATTATGCAGTTCTCCCCTGTTCTTAACAGGCTTTAGATGATCAGGAAAATGAAGGCTATTCATCTTGAGCAAAAACTGAACACAAACAAAAAGGAAATCTGCTCAGTGTCCTATCCTATTTACAGCTGTTAAAAAGAACATTATTTGAAATTCATGCAGGAAAAAACCAAAACCAAAAAACAACTTAGCTTATTAATTTAAGTCTGAAATGCTCTAACTTCCAAACTATCTCTTTATTTTATCTCTTTTTCGTATTGAAATAATTTTTAAAATGCGATTTTTGGTAATGAGAATTTGGTTACCAAAACAGGGCAGTCAGTCTACAGTTCTAAACTATTACTGTTTTGATTCAGAAGCCAGGGTTGTTAGAATATGTTCTCTTCTTCATCACAAATGGTGCGTAGTTAAGGCCAGAGAGGACCACATACACATGAGCTCAGCCTTCGGCCCCGAGCCCAGCCCAGGACAGCTCCTGCCAGCTGATTCCGCGGCACCCTCTCCTGAACCCCTGCTGACCTCACCTCGGCTGGCCCACTCACTCTCTCACTGCACCCAGACACACAGTTCCTCTCATTTCTCCAGAAGATCAAGTTCTCACCAACTTCGGGGCCCTCACAGAAGCTACTCTCTCTGCCTGGCACATTCTTCCCCCGCTCCCTCCTCTCTGGGACTCTGCTCCAGTGGAACTTCCACAGGAAGCCCTGGCTGAGCGCCTCCAGCACCCTTCCGAGCACCCACTCACACTCTGTACACCTGTATTTACCGAATGAGTATGAGTTTAATGTTCATCCTCCCCACTATCCTCTAAGTCCAATGACCATGCTCATTAGTTCACTATGATATCCTAAATGAATAAAAATGAACACACTTTCTAAATAGGTCACCAGGACAAATGAGATCTTAATCATTACATTATATTTAATCTTGCATATTAGCTATTGCCATATTTATGACTGTAAAAAAAATTTCTAAGTGTAACTGTTATTACTTTAATTAGTAAATACAGTAGGGAAAAACTGACTTTTACTCTATTAATTTTAAAAGCTTTAAATAATATGCCATATTCTTGCATAATATTAACTCCAACACATTAATCCTAACACAGATATTTTTTAATACTTAGCTTCCATCAAAAAGATGTACTTGTTTGTTAATACATTAATGAAATATTCACGCCCTTAAGAACAAAACAGCAAGAGTAAATGATTACCATTCTCGTTTCCGATAGCAAAGGATACTCGTTACCACTCCAACAATGACAGCCACCGCCACTGGGATGAGAATGGCGATAATTAATCCCACAGCTGAAAAGAGAATATTGCAAATATTAAAGTCAGCATTTTTTGTATAATCTATAGAATAAACTTTTATTATAAGATATTTAAGTTGGTAGATGTTTTGAAGAAAAAATAATCCTAACTTCTTGAGAGACACTGGAAGACTATTAAAATATAATCTTAAAAAGTGTAATTTTATACTAATACTTAAATAATTTTTATACTGATACTTAGTATATACTAAATATACTTAATTTTTATACTAATACTTAAATTCTTCAGAGCAGGGTTTCTTCATCTTGGCACTAGTAACATTTTGGGGCAGGTATTTCTTTGTTGTGTATTTTTTGAGGAAGAGGCTGTCATGCACTGCAGGAAATTTAACAGCATCCTTGGGGCTCTAACCACCAAATACCAGTAGCACCAACCAAAAACGTCACCAGACACCGCCAAGTGTTCCCTAGGAGGCAAAACCACCCCCAGACAAGAACCAAATCTACACAGCCCTTTATTTAAGGGCATGTATGAACTCCAACCCCGGGCTGGACAATAAGCCTGTGCTCAAATGAAAGTTCTTCGCTGTTGACAAATAGTCAAGTCCGTCACTCTTCTCTATTTTCATCTCAGATTTATGAGTGTTGTTCCTTACACTTTTTTTTTTTAAGGATACTTCTTACACTCTTCCCTTGATATGTTAAAAATCACAGAATATTTCTGACAAGAAATTTAAAACTAGTTGACCAGCATAAAAATTCAACATGAATTTAGAACTCTAGACTTAAGATGCATCCTTAATTCATTAATTCTTTGAGTACTCACTAGGGAATTGCTTCAGATAATTAGTAAGAACAAATATGAAGTCATCCCATGGCCTTTTTAACAATGTCCTCTACCCACTATAAAAGGGCAACAAAATGTGAAAAGTAAAAAATCACTAGAAACAATGCATTTAAGTCTGAAAAGTATCTTGGTGGCAACATTTAACTCACAATTTTCCTTTGTCACCACAAACATGCTCTTCTCTGGGCCCATTCCTCCATCTGTATAGGCTCGCAAGACCAAGTGGTAACTGGTTTTACCTTGCAGATCAACAATTCTCAGTGTCTTCTGGGATATGTCAGTAATATTCTTAACCTTTATGTCAGAACGACCTATATTTAAAGAGAAGATTATCACTGATTTCTATACCAATTCAAACACATGGTTATTCACAGCTGTCCTTCCCACGTTCCTTGTAAGTGATTCTGAATGCTGGCCGCCTGCAGGGCCAAGGCCCATGGAGCCAGCCAGAGCCACGTTCAAGTTCTACCCCTGCCAGTTAGTGGATATGTTATCTGGACACATGATTTAAACCACTGTGAACCTGAGTTTCTCTAACTATGAAGCAGAGTATCACGACTTACCTCATTGGGCTGTGGGAAGTTTTTGTACACATATTCTATAGAATAACGCCTGGCATACAGCAAACAATCAGTAAGTCTTCTCTTTCTGTTACCAACAGCACTGAAACCCACCACAACCCAAACCCACTGGGGCTGATCATGCCTGTGAATCGAGAGAGAAACTCCAGGGAATAAGAGAACAAATCAGCAGGGACCGCTTCAAGTCACTCAGGAAATGAGGCAATGCATGCAGGTTCTCAAGCGAAGACACCAGTGAGGAAGCCCTTGCATCATTTCAAGAGGAAGTCTGAAGAACTGTTCAAATGATTATTTTTAAAATTTGAACCAAAATAATGCAAGACAATAGTTTAAAAATTAAATCACACTGAATGACTAACAAAATAGTAGCATTCCCTGCCAGCACCTTCCCCTGCCACCTGCATCACTTTAAAATCATGTTATCAGTTGCTCTGGGTATTTACTTTCACATTTTGTAATAAACTTAGATTGGCAGTGCTGATTTTGAAATTTTAGACATTGTCTACTCACGTCCTACCAGGCAGATGGAGATTCAGCTCTCACACAACATATCCTTTCTCCCCTCAGCCGACATAATTCACACAGAAACATCAGAACACTTGGTAAACTCAGTATTTACATGACTGAGATCATACAAATATGGATTAATGCCAAGACAAATTGCCCAGTACGATCATGTTTCCTTTCTTTCTTTCTGTTGTTACAACTGCTTTTCCCCCTTATTTGCTTGATGTACCAATTCCTAATTCTTCCCACATCCTCCAATACGATGTTCCATGTGGTCCAACACAACAAAATCCCAGTGCCACTGCCTCCCCCAGCCCCTGCCCACGTCCCTCCCAGGCTGCTTCCTGGGGCATCTGCTCTGGACTGGAAACCTTGTCCTGGAATTCCCTGCCCCACTTATTTCCTCATGTTGGATGCATGACTTCTAGTAGCTTCTGGTGAAGGGATATAGGGGGGAAGTAAATATATGTAGCCTTACATGTCTAAGAATGTCTTCATTCTACTCTCATATTAGTCGACAAATTAGCTGAGTACAGAATTTTAGGCTGAAAATAATTTTTACACAGTATTTTGAAGACATAGCTGTGATAGCTTCTCGTATCTGGTATGTTGTTGAGAAGTCTGCAGCCATTCTTACCCCTGATCCCCTGCACAAGAGCTGCTTTTGTCTGATTGTTTCTGGGACTTTTTCTTTATATATTAGGTGCTCTGAAAATTCATGGTGACATACTTGGGCACAGATCTTTCTATTTATTTTATTTTGTACTTGATGGGACCTTTTACTATCTTTCAGTTTGGGGAAATTTTCTCCTACTATTTTTTTTGATAATTTTCTTCTCTCCTTTTCACTCTTCTCTTGAACAGAACTCCTGTAAAGGAGGACACTTCAGGTCTTTGACTCAAGCCCCAACTTTCTCATCTTTTACCTAGTTTTCTTTTTACAAGTTTTCTCCTTTGTCTTTGTCTGATTTTGAGAAGAATTATTCTATTTTTCCATTTAATTTCTCTACTTCTATTTAATTCCTTAAAAATTCATTTGATCATATTTTTAATTTTGAGGAGTTCTTTAACTGTCTTCTGATTGTCCCTTTTTATAGCATCATGTCTTTTCAATAAATACTGGCTATCTCAACTATCCAAGGATAGTTTTGTTTTGTTTTAAATTTTTTTGTTTTCCCACAGTGCTCTAATTTCTCCTGGCTTCTGTCTTTCACGTTAGAAGCCTCTCCAGCACCTGGTTATCCCTGGCTGCTAGTTATGTTCAAGAGTGAGCCTCTAAAAGGCTCATTGGAAGCTCGGGGTACATAGTTGGGGTTTATTGGCTGGTGGGCTTCACTTATCACTGATGGGGAATGACCGTGGGGCTCCTGGCTCTTCACTGGGAACATCCCCCAAATATTAGCATCTTCTATGTCTTTCCTCAGGAGCCATTTACTTTAGTTCTCTCACCTCTTACCTGGGAAATAGGCCCAGCTGAAGATGTCCTATTAGATGGGTGGGAGGAGGAAGAGGGGAGGTCACACTGTTGACTAAGGCTCCCTGTCCTGAGGCTCTCTGGTTCAGAATAAACCTCCTGTCCTCAGGCAGGGGAGAGGGCACTCACATTAGCTGCATGAAGCTGATATAGGACTTGGGAGTTCTAACTGCTCCTTACTGACTTTCAATCAACTCCCACTGTTCAGCCCTGATGCATCCTAACCATTGGCCCTCACTCCTGGCCCTGCAGGATGAACCAAATGACTTCTTACTGAAGCCCAACCGTCCACGTAGACTTCCCTACTTTCCACTCCTCCAACTCACTTGCCCCACTTCTTCCCACTCCGTTTCCAAATTCTCTTTTCTGGCCCCTCCAGTTCTCTGTGTCTTTATGTGTTGTTATTTTTTTTTCTCTCTTTTATTCTACTTTTAATGACCAATTCAGCCTAACCAGAAGTCTACATGCTAGAATTTTAACTGGTTCAAGTGTAAAATTTCTGAGCATCTGAGGGAAATAACACTAGACTCTGGATGTTTGCATAATCTGATTATTTAGGGCTTCCCTCAGCTTTGATGGCTCAGGAAATGCAGAACGTAGAGATCTGGGGCAGGTGCTCGTTTACACAGCTGCTCTTGGGAGGTGAATAAACTGATGCCCAGTTCGTCAGCATCTCCGTGTAGCATTGCTGTTCTCTACTTGTCAGACAGGCACCAAACAATTTAAGTGGTTTCTTTCCAAAGAGAGGTCATTAAGGAAAATGAAAGCTCCCAAACTGAATAGATGATATGCTTGTGTTGCCCAGCCATGAATAAGGAACATCGGACTCCCAACAGAAATATATGACTTAGGGTTTAAAAGCCAAAGGTCTGCATAAACATTTCTGCATTTGTAACTCTGGGGACTCTCAAAGGTCTCTGGACAATTGTCAATGGCTGACTATGCTTTTTAAGACCTAATGGATACACACATCCCCAGTCAACTTAATTGGGTCTCCCAGTTCACTAAGGCCGTGGCTAACTGGGTGGATGGCTCTCTGTCAGCCTCGGAGGCTCCGAGGCCAATCTTTAGGTTCCTGAGTTTTCTCCTCCATTATTGTAAGTACAGGAAGTTTTTTTTTTTTTCAAGTAAGCTTCATAAGGTGCTATGTTATGGATCATGCAAGACCAGTAAGAGATGGTCTCTGTCCCGTGGGGCACAAAATCAAAGGCTTCAGAATAAATGGTTTCTGAAAGACTACATGCCATTTGTCACATACTAAAATTTTAAAATTTTCATATTCATCAAATGACTGCATTTTCACTTCCCTATTTTTCAGACAGTTTTGGAAACCAGTCTAAACTACTCAGCAGCATCTTCCTTCATGTTTTCTTTCCTCTTCTTTTTTTTTTGGAGTTAATGAAGAACTTCTAAGACACAGTGTACTTACTCTAGTATTTACTCACCTGATTCCAAACCCCTCATCTTAGATGTGTCTCTTTCTCCTTTTTCAAAGTAAAATAAATATCCTCTTAAAAAGCCTCTAAGCTCTTCCACAGGAATATCTTCCCATCTCACTAATATCGAATCTGCAGATGTATCCTCAACAGTAAAATTTGGTGCAACAGTTGGAGCTATGAAAGGAGAAAGGTCAGTATTTAAAGGAGGGATTACTAATACAGAGTAAGGCATTGAGGTTTAGTGAGATTTCTAGCTTCAAAAATAGTTAAACTTGGAATTAGAACTTTATTCTCTATTTAATCATAAACTTTCACAGATATTATCACAAATGCCTTTGCTGTGAAGCTTATATAGTAGTAACCAGAGACACAAAGGTAGAACTTACATATTTTAGATATAATACCTATCTGGGGAGGTAACCTATGCAAAATCTTTAAATTTTTCTATAGAGGTGGCCACTTAAATAGACTTTTACTTGTATTTCCCCTCTTTACTGATAGTCTTCAATAAGTTACTATTTTTAAAAATTTGTATAAGTGCAAATTAGGTTATTTCTGAAATCCAAATTAAGATTTAATTTTCTCAATGACAATAGTAAAATTGTGAAATATAAATATTTAAAAAATGAAGAATAAGTAATTACAAACAATTTTATAGTTATCAAATTATTTTTCTTCCTTGAACAAATAAATAGCTCAAATCAACCTATTTTTAGAATTCAATCTTACAACTGTTATCCATTTATAACTTGTATTATCTTGAACTCTAAGAAAACTAACCCATTTAACTTACCCAATTCTTCTACATATCCAATTATAGAACGTAATAATTGATATCCTTGATTTCTGCATCCATACAGGAAAAAATTGTATCTTACGCCTGGTCGAAACTGATCTATAGGATGAACACAATCAATAAACTTTCCTAAGTAAATATTACTGTAAATATCTATTTTAGAAATATCAAACTTATAACTTACTCTGAAATTTCCAATGCTAATTTTAAAAAGATTATAGAAAATACATCTGCATTTTCAAAATTGGTAAATATTCAGAGTGAAAAATTAACTCAGCAAAAATCAAACAAACAAATTCATTTCTGCTGTAAAGTTTAGTATTATAACATGACATCACCTTGAAAAGGAAAAAATGGTAATCAAGACCTTCATTTTGTTCCTTCAAATCAGGCAATGATGACTTCTCCCCAGATTTGATCCAGGGACAGTTTTCTAACCCATCCCAGGTCCAGATCACGCATATTATGCCTCTGAAAAGCCCTTCACTCAACAGGGTTATTTCTGGGTTGGAAAGAACCCATTGTTCTTTCCTTGTTCCAACAATCAGATACTAAAATTTCCACTCTACTGTGACACTTCAGTGTCAAAGGAAATGGGCCTTAGTCTATCCTCTCTACAGCATTGCCACGGAGTGCCCCTGAGTTAACTCCACAAGACATACAAGAGAAGCACCTTTAACTTCAATCCAAGGTAATCACTTTTAAATGCCGACTCAGTACAAGGTAGTGGGTGAAGTGTTGGGACCACAGCAGTGGACTGTTACCAAGGCCCCTGGCCTGGGGCAGTTGGCAGAGAGTTGGGGAGACACATGAGAAGGGGTCCCCACAAGACTGTGTTTTGACTAGGGGGACCTTTCATAGTCTGTGGCCCCTTCAATGAGGGACCAAATGAGGCTAAGAAGGTCAGAAAAAGCCACCAAGAAGTGACATTTGAAAAGAGCCTTGAAGGGTGCTTTGTAGCTCACCAGCAGTGATCTGGGAAGAAGAGACTGTTTGGGGGGAAATGGCAGTATCCGGGACTGCACTTAATCTGTGGAATACAGTCATTCTTGTGCGGCGAAAGCATTCGCTCTCCGGCTCAGAACACCAGTGCTCTACAGGCTGGAAAGTGAGATGGTCAACCTCTAAAATCACTTTGCGACTTTTTTCTTTGGGGACAAGTATGCTTCAGGTTCTGATTCTATACCGCACGTATATTAGGAAATCTGTGCCTACTTTTATGTTATAATTACGCATATCAATATTCTCCAGGGTTTTGCTGCCTTAAAAAGAAAAAGAGCCCATGTGTTTCGAGCATTAGAAACGTGTTTTGCGGTCATAAAAGAGAGTGGAAAGTTGAAAGAGTGGATGCCTGGGTGAGAAAGGAATAGGAAATGTGCCCACTGTGGCCATACTCTGTCCCAGCAGCAGTAAATAAAAGACAAAACCCCCAGCCTCTTAAAGCTCTGAATAGCTCTGAGTTGCTTTAAAGTTAAACCCTGGTGTGATCAGATACTAGCTTTGCGACCTTGGGCAAGTTACTGAGCTTCTCGGAGCCTCTGGTTTCTCAGCTACTGTAGGTAGGGCCTTTGCTCACATGCCTCAGCGTGGAAAGTTCTCCATCTCACCCAACAAGTCTCAGCTTAAAGTTACATCCCAGGTATCCTATCTAAAGCAATGCTGGTCCACATCACTCTACCCTGCCCCAGTCCATTCTGATTATTCTCCAAGCCCAGGTAAGAAAGGATGGAAGTGGGGTTAGAATTTATGGAGTCACTAGTACTGGGTCAGACTCGGGCAGCTACACACAGGGGAGACGCACAGGGAGGTGTAGGAAAGAGGAGGGCGAGGCGCGGCTGGGCACGCTGCTAAGTGACATGTGCAGTGAGAAAGGACGAGGGCAACCCTCAAGGCCTTGGCCAACTGCGCATGTGAAGGAGTCTGGCTACATTCCAAGTAGAACCGGAAAATAATCTGAAGCCACATGTAGGAACCCAATGAATGGGGCTCATCCTCACCATCTGACAGTGAACAAAGTAAATGAGTAGAATGCATTCCCGGGGAGAGAGAATCAGCAGCTGCTTGCTCCCCTGAACATCACTAACGCGGGAGGGAGAACCGTAAGAGGGGAATGACGCCGAGAAGCATCACTGCGACACGTTCCAGAATTCCCACAGGTAGAGGCACAGTCCACGCTCGTCAGCTGCTCAGAAGGGGCAGTGATCATGACAGGAGGCTGTAATTCCAAAGGACAAGGCTGCTTCAGCCTGTAGGCTACCACCACCCTCCTGGCTGAACCTCAGGCTGCATCGTATCAAGGGCAGCTCACGGCCTGGGGCAGCCGGGCACGGGGGGGCTGCCCTTGGCCCCCTGACCTACACCAGGGAAAGTGGTGATGGGAGCACATCCTTCCTGCTCAGCAACCTGGGCCCTGGGTGAAGGAGGGCAAAAGGATGACGGGTGAGATCACACTGCCGAGAGCTTGTAGTCTTCTTTTCTCGTGAGCACTTCCCTCTGTTGTTCCATCTTTAGTGCTACTTACCTTTCCATTTTATAATTGTGCTATAAATCACTTTCTCCTATTTGTTATTTGGGATGTTTTCAATTTTTACAACTATAAATAATGTTATGGTGAATGTTCTTAGTTGTAAATCCGTGCTACTCTCTGATTACTTCTCAGGATAAATTCCTAGGCAAGTAATGACTGGATCCAAGGCTATGAATCGTCTCACACACATAGTGCCACAAACTGCCTTCCAGAAAAGTCAGACCAACCCACACCCTGCCCAGTGGTAAGGGAGAACAGTCACTGCACTGCAACCAGTCACTCCATGTGTTGCTCTTTTTTAAAAAAATACATATATATTTTCGATGGTGAGCACGCTGCAGTGTACACAGGGGAGAAATATAATGTTGTACACATGAAACATACAATGTTATAAACCAAGGTTTTCCCATTAAAAAGTAAATTCAAAAAATATTTTTAAAGCACTTTAACTGAGGGACACTTACCAGATTCTATTACAGTTTCAGTGCTATTTGAAGGCACTTTTTTCCAGTCCATGAGGCAGGGTTCAGACCGAGATGAGTTACACCATTTAATTACATAGTCGCAAGTCATGTTGGGGTCGTAATTCCAAGTGAGGAGAATCCCATTTCCCATTCCAACAGCCTGCTCTATTTTGAGATCATCTTCAAGAAAGAAGGATATTTTACTAGTGTTAAAAATAATATTTTAAGGTAAATCTCAGAAAAATGGGCAAGAACTACAAAAATTACTTCGCTGTACAGACATTTCAAAACAGTGCTAAACTAGATAAACCTTTAGCAAAGTTTAGAAGTTGTTGTTCTGTCGCTTTTGTTTTAACAGTAGCAACTGCCTGTATGTAAAGATTAACTCAGCAGCTGAAAAAAGAAAGCAAACAATAAGAAAGCACCTAGGATCAGGTAGTGATGTAGCGGGGCAGGGACCCGAGGACCAACAGCCGTGAGGGATGGGGCAGAGGGACGTCGGGTACTAGAGGGGATGCGGCATGGCGGCAGGGGCGGGAGGAGGGCAGGCAGGAGGCCGGTGAAGAGCACGGGGCGGACAGTCAGAATCCCTCCTCCCTTGAGAGCAGACGGGGGCCCTGTGCCTGCAGCTCCAGCCCTGGGCACAGACCGCACGCGCAGAACAGGAGCACAACGCCACGCAGTGAGTGGGTGGGTGAGCCAGCCCCTCTCTGCCTCTCAAGGAAGACTGCTACCCCGGAGGTGGGCTGATGGGATTCTGGAGACAGGGCAGGGAGAGGAGGGATCCGCTGAAATGCGGCGGGATGACACGCTGCGGGATGGGATGGATGGATGGCAGGTATGGGCAGGGAGGGAGGAGTGCCCTGGGGTCCAGGAGGGATGAGGCACAGGGGCTGGCAGGAGGGGGCCAGGGTGAGGTTTGGTCTTCCCATCCTGCCAGAACTCAGCCGAGGTGATAAGGAAGGCCCAAGGCTGGGGTTGAGGAATTGGTGGGCGTTAGGACAGCGTGGCCAAAGGGCTGGGGGAAAGTTCCCACAGTAACAGCAGGAAGGAGTAACTTCTATAACTGAAGCCTATTTAAGGGTTCAGTACAAAGCCATGGAAAGGCTTACTGAACAAAATTTGCATTCATAAGCAACTACTACTGGACACAAGACAACAATTTGGCTTAGAATACAGAAGACTTTGGGTGTGACAGCTTCTTGGCTCAATGTGACTAAAAAACCACAATGGAAACCTGGGCTGAGGCTGCAAGGCCTCCAACTTGGGAAATCCTCAAGAAACAATGGTTTGTTCTGGTCTCAGCAACTGTCTGGAAGCTGATGACCAGACTACTGTTAGTTCTATAAATTACTGCCTCTTGAAGGACACATGGAAAAGGCAGGAATATAGTTCTTGAATTAAAAGGTAACATGGCTACTACCTGTCGCTGTAAGAGCCATGAAATACCTAACCTAAGTCAGCAGGTTATTCTGCTAACGGTGTTCACACCTCTCTTTTTTTTTTTTTTTGCCTCCAGACCACCGCCTACAGGCCTCTCCTCTCCGGTGTGCACTGCCACCTGGGCTCTGGCCTGTGTTGTGTGTCTCTGAAATATACTTGTGCGTCCCAGTCCTTCCTTCTAACGTGCCAATGACCGACTGAGACAGAACCAACTACAGAACACGGTGTGAGACACTGCCTCATGCAAGAGCTGAAAAGATACTTATGACCCAAACTGGACCAATTTTTTCCTCTAGGAGTGGGTGGTCATAGAAAGGTGTCCCCATATTGGGGCAGGACAGCAGGGTGGAGCAGGGAATAACTCAGGAGAGGAGTTAACTGGGAGAAGAGGTGGGAGTGGCCACTAAAACCTCGGGTCTCACAAAGCTGTCAGTGCAGCTAAGGAGGAATGGACTAATCACTGGTAATTCATAAAACGTAAAAGGGGGCACTAAGGAATTTCAAAATTACATCACAATTTTTTTTTAAAGCTTACATTGAAGATCTAATTTAGACTTTAAAAGAATTTCTTACCGATAAAGGATTCCTATTGATAAAGAATGTCTCATCAACAAAGCTGCCACTTAAAATGGGTATCTTTCCTTGCCTGACAGTTTGAAAATAGCCTGGCTGACGTAAGCACCAACCCTCATGGTCCTGGGGAGATATATGAACATGGTATCTGAATAACCTGCTAGAATATTTCTTCCTGAGGGTAATATCCACCACCACGACTCTACGATGTTAGGTGTTCAAGTAACTGGGTTTAGTCATTGTTTTATCCATCAGTGTAGATGCTTCAAGTCGGTACTAATGACGGCGGCCCCTCCATGAATCCTGGACATGAATGAATCGGCCCGTCCCTCCTTATCCATCAGCAGTGGCAGGGGACACGAGAAGAAAGCTGACAGACGCGAGGGCAAGCAACCCCTTCAAAGTGTTTCATACACTACTTTTACCTTCAGTACTCACCGTTCGGAATTTCCATACTAGCTATTTTAGAAGGTGGCGATGAGCCAACAGAATTTTTTGCCACCACACTGATGATGTAGTCATTTTTGTCAAGCTGTATTTCTGCCTTGTGTTGAGGATCAAGAATCTCAGAAAGGGACTGTGTTTCCTCATCTGATGAACATGATACATTATAAGAAAGGATTTTTCCATTAGCTTCATTAATGGATAAAGGCTATGAAGAACAGAAAAATAAATTCTGTTAAAAAATACCTGCAAAAAGTGACATTGTGATGAGGAAAGGCCATTGAGTGTAAATAAACTGGACACTCTACTAGTCGTAACAAGGCATCCTAACAAGAAAAAATGAAGTTGTCGACAGTGCAAAATACAGATGTGAAACCCACTGAGACCTGGATAGATCAGGAAAGTGATGCTGAAGAAAAACTACACTTGTTGTAAGCAGTAAGAGCACACGGAAATATAAAAATTCAGTAACGAAACAATACGGAAACACATTTTTCAGAAGCAAACCAAAAGAAATTGATGAGAAGCACTGCTCTACTTAAAAATAAAATATTAAAAAGTATGACATCATGTTTTTTAAACAGTTGCTGTTTTCTCATTTTAAAGTGGTATCTGCCCATCACAGAACATTTAGGAAAAATTCAAAAGTTGGAAAAAAACAAGAAATATCTCCTCTATTTCCATCTCTTAAATATTCTTATATATTGATATTTCCTTCAAGTTGTTTTTCCAGATGGAGATTTTTTATTAAAATTGTTTTAATTGTACTATACAATTTTATATCTTTTTTCACTTTTCTATAATGTACACTCATCCATGATAATATAGTCATATACACTTTAATGGCTTTATATTTCACGTAGCGTTTTTACCAGTTTACTTGAATATTCCTTAAATAAATGAAATTTAAGTTTTTCCTGATTTTTCATAATACTAAAATAAACCTTTTGGTGCCATATTTTTTTTCATGACAAGGATTAATTCTTTAGTATGGGTTCCCAAAAGTAGACTTACTGGAAAGGAAATAAACATTTAAACGTCTTTATTTATATAGCTAAACTGCTTTACAAAACAACTGCTCCAAGTTGTACAGCAATGTATGGAACCCTCTGATCTAGGCTGACACTGACATTAACATTCTGCTGAAAACACTGCTCCAACAGAGGTCACCAATGGCCTTCTGATGCCTGGTCCAGTGGACACATTACCATCCAAAGACCTGTGGGCTTCATTTGATACTGTTCACTCCTTCACATATCCCCCTCTTCCTTAGCTTCTGCAATACTACTTTCTTCTGGTCTTTCTGACCCTCTGACCTACCCAATCTCCTCTGCTGGATCCTCCTCTTTCCCTGGTCCTTTATATGCTGCCATCACCTAGGGTTCCACCTTGGCCTAGTTCTACCCTGCGTGCTCCCCACAAGTGATCCCATTTACATGCTACTCAAAGCTATGCCTTTAGCTCTGACCTCTCCCAAGCTCCAGAGCCTTACATTAAACCACCACCTACTGGACTGTACTTGGATATCCCAGGGGCACATGTTTAAAAAACTCAGCATGTCCAAAACAACTTAATTTTCCACCCAAATATGGCAGAACAATCAACTAGCCACTGAAATTAGAATCCAAATCGCTTCAATATTTTTAATCCTTGCTTAAACATTCATCTAGTTTGAACATTTAAAATTTTCTCTACACTGAAGTAACTTGTATAATCACTACTATATTATTGTGAAATCTGAGAGACAACTGAGAGTAGCCAGGGGATTTCCTAATCAAGAGGCAGAGGGGATGCACAGTCATATACAGACAAGTTCAAAGCAACGAACGCGTAAAGAACTTGCTCAGACTTCACTTTACTCCAAGATATGCTGGCTAAATTTTTGAAAAAATAACAGTTTTATTTTCAATAACAAAATTCACTATTTAAAAGAATCCAACTATAACTGCTCCTATGAAATCCAATGCAGAAAACAACTGTGTTTTTGATGTTCATAAATCAGATAAAAGTTACAGTGACAAAAATGTTTGCTCTTGTAAGAAAAAAAAACTAGTAAAACAATGCAATTCATATTTTATCTAAAATTTTACAGAACTATACAAAACTTTATAATTGTCATAATGCAATTTATTTAAGGGAAAAAATTACACATGAATAAAAAGTTGGTTTCCTATTCACTGGATGAAAAAATGCAACATGAACATTTGGGATTCTAACTTGTAGTTTCTGGCTGCATTTCTGACTAAAGGGAGAGAGATGGAATTCACGAACTCCTCAGTCCTTTATAGGCCTTGTAAAATCAACTAAAGAATGCTCAGATCTGAGACAGAAGACCCCCACTACAATGACTGTGGTGCATCTGCAGTGATGAGGAATCTGGGGGTTTCAGAAGCCGGGTTACATTCTCAGCAATACTGCAAACTTAGCCAGTCTGGGAAATCCTGGCTCCCTGGTAACCCAAGTACCATATGTGAGTTACTTAACTATTGAAGGAAAAATTAGATATTTACCTTCCAATATATTATTAAATTCTTTCCATCAGAACTCCACTCTCTCCAAGTATCTGGTCCCTTTGAAGGAACTAAGAAACAGATTTAAAAGTCAGTATTTGAAGATACATACTTTGTCAGGTGATAACATCAATCATTGGGATGGTAGTATCTGAAATTTTTGTCTAGGTTTTTGGAATTCTCAATAAAAATGTGAAGTAGTCAAGTGGCTTCCACTTAGAAAATGAAGCAATGGAAAAGCTGAGCTCTGAACGGCTGCAAAACACAAAGCCCCTGACAGTGGGTTAAAATCACCCTCAAGGCCCTCCGAGATGTGTCAGTGCCTCTCAGTCTCATAACCTCCCACCTCCCTTTACTCAGGTCAGCTCTGGCCACACACTGGCTTCCTGGCTGTTCCTCAAATATGCCAAGGTCACCCGCCCAGGCTTTCTGCACTTTATGTGCCCTCTCTTCCTCTGCCTAGAACTCTCCTCCTCCTCTGAATTAATCATGTAGCTGCCTCCCCACCCCTGTATACTTCAGATCAAGTGCTATCTACCTTATTAGTGAGGTCTTTTCCAGATACCCTGTTTAAAACTGCAATCCCCCTCCCCAACTACCTGGCCTTCATTCCCCAGTCCTCTCTCTGGGTCTTTTTTTCTTTTTTTTTTTCTGTGGTACTCACTGCCACCCAATAGACTATTATATATATATTTTAAAAAACTCATTTCTAATCCTCTAGCCTATAAACTCCATGGGCAGAGACTGCTGTTTTATTCATTGCCATATCCCTGGTAACTGGAACAATCCCTGACACATGGTAGATTCTCAGTAAGTGTTAAGTGAATTAATGCGTTCATCTCAATGAGGTGAAATAAAATGTTTCCTCTTGGCAACAACAGCTTATCAACTGAAGGCAAAAGCTGCTCTGGCAGCCAGTCTCCAAAATGACCAAGATACTGGCCACACCTCCTGATGTTCCTGCCCTTGTGCGGTCCCTTCCACACTGTATCAGGGTTGGCCTGTGTGACCAGCAGCATATGGCGGCTATGATGTATGTTCCTTCTGAGGCTAGGCTATAAAAGACACTGTGGAGATTGGATCACTAAGCCTTGGAGTTGCTGGCTGTTCTGTTGAGGACACTCCAGCTGCCCAGTGGGGAAGCCCACATGGTGAAGCACTGAGGCTTCCTGCCAACAGCCACATGAGTGAACCATCTTGAAAGCCAATCCCCAATCCTCGTCAAGTCTGTAGCCCCCACCCACATCCTGATTATAGCCTCATAAGAGACTCTAAGCCAGAGCCACTCAGCTAAGCTGCTCCTGAATTTCTGACCAATAGACACTGTGAGATAATAAATGTTTGCTGTTTTAAGCCTCTGACTTTTGGGGTAATTTGTCATAGCAACAGATAACTAATGCTCTTTCTTCCCTGGACTCAAGCATGGTCCAAACAATTCTTACAGGTGTTGTAAAGCTCCTCTCATCTCTCTAGTCTTCATGTGGAGAGAAAATCTGGTAACATCTGTCATTTTTTTGTCCTACTGCTGTTAAATTTTTTGGAAGAAGTTGTATATTCCCTATATTATATAATATAAATAATGCTTTTGCAATCTTTTGTTGAATGCTTCCTGAAAAATTACACCTATTTCTAAATTTTTTGATGTTTGTTTTAAAGCTGACATCTGTTTAATCAAGAATAGATCTCATTCTGTCTTTGGAAATTACCATACTCAGAAAACCCGTTATCTGATTTTATAAATAGTGTGACCTGGGTGTACCACAGAAACTGAAGTTTAAGACCTTGTAGTCCCAACCATTTCTCAGGCCTAGTTTGCAAATAAAATTCCATCAAATTAACCTTATTATTGTTTCCAATAAAGAGGTATTCTAAATATATTATTAAAATTCCAAGAAGAGGAGGAAAGAGTGAGAAAAAATCACCCCATAATCTTTCAAGTTTGGTTTTGTATGTATCCTCTTAATATGGATGCAATCACACTGTGAATAGAGTAGCCTAGTCTTTTCATGTAACACATGCCAAGCATTTTCCCATATTATCACAAAAAGTTAAAAACCATCATTTAAAATGTCTGTGTATTTTACCAGAAGGTATTACACAATTATACAATTTATCTAAACATTCTCCTACTTTTAGTCACTTTGGCGACATTTTCTTAGAAAAAAAAAGTCATAAAGTTCAGGATCCATAGTAATAATTAAGCCACAAATCATTTAGTCAACTTACTGGCTTCTGTGGTTAAATATTGTTTTTCATTGCTCCATTTGCTCCATTTCCAGAAAGGTTTAGTAGAACAACGAATCCGAAAAGTATATATTGTATATGGATTTAACTTGTCCACAGCAATGAGATAACTTGAATTTTCTACCCCTTTCATTGTGATATTCCTCTATGAGAAAACAAACAAAAATTTAAAACATACTACATACATAATGTATATATGTAATATGTAATATATATTATATAATGTATAGGATATATATGAATACATACACATATACTTTTTTTAATAAGAAAGTCTCCCAAATTTGTAACAAATTAACTGAATGTCATGAGCATTTACCTCTGTAAGACTAAAGACAGTTTATCCACTATATTTTAATTCTTATATAAATGTCAAACCAGTGAAATTGCATTCTGCAATAGCAATAAATAAAAGTAAGGTATCTTTTTAATTCAAATGTTGGATCTAAATAATAATGGTCAATTAAATTATGCAGAAAGGATAACTGTGACAACCAGCCAGTGGCCAGTGGTGATGCAATAAGCTTGGTGTTTGGTACTCTAAGACAACCGTGAGGATTGACCGTATTATTCAGATGACACTTGAAAGCTTACTGGAGGCAGGCATCATCTTCTGCATCTTTTTTTATATGGCACTTAGAAGCTCTAGTGTGGTGCTAAACATGTAGAATATTTAACAAATACTTAAACTAAATAAAATCAAGATGGAGTATTTCTAAACAAATTTGACGATCTGCATGCCTCAAGAAAGTCTCTGAGTTCCCAATTACTTATAACTAGGAGCTTTGTACATTTTGCAGTCTGACTGATTTTCTAGAAATCATCAGTAAGTTTCTGAAAGGCTATTTAAGCACAACATCATCTATTTTGGACTTACCACAAGTTACGAGACGGTACAGTATAAAAGTCAGCCTAAGTACTTAAAATGTATTAAAAAGTCATGTTTTGACTTATAATGACCAATTATAACTTGCTCCTATTGCTGCACTTAACAGTTTTAAAAAAATCACTTTTTCTCTCTGGTGCCGATTAGTCCATTAACTAACGCCAAAGGTTACAGCAAAAACTACTCATTCATTCACAAATTTATTGAGCAACAGTTACATGCCAGGTACTATACTAGACTTGAAAACATTCTGAGTAGTAAAAGTCAAACTTATGTTCCGTAATATATAACATTATAATTGTTTTTAAGTGCTAAATATAATGCTATTATGACATTGCTACATAATGTCTTGGCTCTTAGTAAATCTCTATAATAAATAACCTGAGAGCTTATGTGTGACAATTTACTTAATTCTTCTTAAAAACTAAGTATTTTATCCAAAGTAACCTCAAAGGAAGTTTATAGAAGAATCTTACTCACCAATTCATGTACTGAGTTAGTTTTATTAATTTCAATTTGACATAACAGCTTAATCTTTGCAAAGTTGCCTGGTAAATGCCAGGAAAGTGTAACAGCTGTTGAATTAATATCCTTCACTTTGACTGAAGTAGGAGTATGGGGATGAACTGTAAATACAATTTTCAAAGATTACTTTGAAAGCTGTTTTCTAATATGACAAGTGAGAATCATAGAAAACAAAAAACAGAAGTGTCATTAGTACTGATCAACAATATTCTACCCAGTATTTGTGGAATACACAAAACTCACTGTCACTGCTAACATCATGCCAACTTTTTTTCAGGACCAACCACACTTGAAGTTCCTGAGCTGGCATCATAAATACTAAAACGTAGTCATATCATAGTCTCTACCATTCAGGAATCCATAATTTACTTGGAAGAATGACCAACAAAAATAAAGAAAATCAACTACAGTGTATACATTAGTTCCTAAATGTGTAGTATAGATACTAGCTGCTACAGGAATTTAGATGTAAGTGTGGCAGGGAAAGTCTTACAGCAAAGATGGGAATGAAGATGAGGTTTGAAGGCTAGAATTAGACTGAAATTGGCAAAATGATGCAGAAGAGCATTTCAGGTTGGGGTCTTGGCAAAAGCACAGTGAAAGCAAACTGCACATTACACTGGTGATGGTGCACATAGCAATGCAAGTGATGGGAAAGAATCATGTGGAAGGTAAGGGTGAAATGGCAGAGGGCAGACAAATACATGCAAACACTGCCACTCAAGTATAAAATGCAGCTGTTATAGGAAAAATTAAGAAACAAGAGATGATGGGATGGAATAATTGATGAAAGTGACCCACGTGTACAAAACAAAAAGGCAACAGGAGCATCTACCAGTCACGTGCCAGGCTGTGCTATAATGCATCCAGTTTAAGCCCTTTCTCCCCGACTGCGAGTCTCTAGGATAAGGCCTCTACTCCACTGCTGTGCATGTTGCAGAGCCTGGCAAGGAGTTGATACCCATGCAATGACCATGGGAATGAATGCCAAAAAGATGGGCCATATTTTATTTCTATTTTGAGCTATATATTAATAGGGTTGGTAAAAATTCAGAAATGAGCAGCAGCAAAAAGGAACAAACTATTTATTGATACATACAACAGCTTGGATGGATCTCAAGGACACCATGCTTAGTAAAAATGCCAACCTCCAGAGGTTATACAGTGTATGACTCCATTCATACAACATTCTCAAAATGACAAAATAACAGAGACAAAGAACAGATTAGCTGTCGTCCAGGGACAGGGATTTGAGTGCCTGGGGGAGGGGGAGAGGGGTGTGCTTTGCTGAAGTGAAAGCAGGAGGCGGTTCCTTTAGGGCAACAGAACAGTTTTGGATCTTGATTGTACTGGTGGTTTCATGAATCTATACATGGATCCAACTGCACAGAACTACACACACACAGTTAAATGCATGTAAAAACTGGTGAAAACTGAGCAAGGTTAGTGGTCTCGTTCAGTAGCCTGGTTCACAGTGTTGTACCAGTCAACTGCTTAGTCTGGATGTTGTACTACAGTTACATAAGATGTTACTATTGGGAAAGTCGGGTAAAGGGGTCACAGGGCTCTAATTTATTATTTTTTCAACTACTTGTGAGTCTAAATTATTTCAAAATAAAAAAGTTTTTAAAAATTGGGCAAAAAATATTGTGAGAAATCAAAAACTATTAGATAAAGCCACTTACAGTTTCTGTGGAAACAATTCAAATTTTTATTTCTTCAATAAAACAGTGACTTGAAATTACAAATTTTAAATATTTTTCAGTAAAATTTACAAAATTAATATTAAGTAATTATAAAGAAAATAATCAGCAAAAAGTAATCCCTAGAGGCACTTTTCATTAATCTCAAGACATTTTACCACCTCTAAAGTTATTTTTAAGACATTGGTTTATGCAGTAGCTTACCTTTTTCAGTTACATTAACTAAAAGTGTTGATTCTGATTGACCCAAGGGATTACGAGCATTCAGTGTAAAATTGTATATTTCTTGATTTGAAAGCATTTGAAAGAATAACTGATAGCTTTCATTTGTGGGCACTTCAGCTCTTTTATATCTAACACATTTTCCTGAAAAACTGTGAATTAAGAGAGCATTAAGGAATGTTAAAATAATTTCAAAATGGCAAGAGATATATTGCAGGAAAAAATGAATTGGTAAATTTCTAATAATTACTCTTTAAAAAAGTTTCCATTTCTAATTATAGATATATCACATACTCAGGGAAGAAAATATAAACAATACAGAAAATAGAAGAAAATAATCAGACATAAACCCATGACCCAGAAATAGTCTCTGTTCATATTTGAGGTCTTTTCCTTCTAGATTTTTTCAAAAACAAGGTATCAAGTCTATATGCTTTTAAATTGCAGCATTTATAGCATATCCAATTCTATACAGCACATTTTGTTTTATATCTTGCTCATAATACAAATGAAACAGACCATCTCCCCATGTCATATAACATCTTTCCAATGCACTCCTCACTGTCTGACAACCTTTGCCAGAGACCTTTACCTTTCAAATAAAGTGTAACTTGTATTGCGTGGGCCCACCAGGGATGTCGGTCTTCCTGGATTCCAAGCGCATACTATCTCTTTTAAATCATATGTCTCACAGTTCAATTTTTGAGGAATATCAGGTGGATCTAATTAAAAAAAAGAAAAAAATTCAGTTACTTATGATTACATATATTTTCCCTGAAAATGTTGTATTTCATAAATGTCAATCACGTTTTAGACAATTTCCTTAAAAAACAAAATGTTTTCATTTTGAACAATGCAGGAATTATCATTCTTTATATAGCATGTTATAGTAGAGTTCATGTTACATTAGAAATGACAGTTTAAAATATACTGAAGAGTGACTAATAGCTCATCTGGAAACTCCCCAATAGCAACCTGAAGAGATGACCTTTCGTTTTCTTCCCCCTTAAGTCGTATTTCAGAGTTCATCAAATATCTCGAAGGAACCTATGTCCAACTAGTTCAATCAGAAAAATCTACAGGTTATAAGTACTATTACCTATCATCCTTAGATTGTGATTTGAAAAGAAGTACCAAATCATATTGCAAGTCATGTTACAAGTTTCAGAGTTCTTAAATAAGTTATAAGGACTATTATTTACAAAGTACCTATTGGTAAAATTGTGCATCTCCCTATATTCAAAGTGACTACTGCTCTTTTGTTCTTATTCTTTATTGAAACTGTTCTGTTTTTGTAGGAGCAAGACTAGAAAAAGAAAAAAGTTGTTTTTGTTTTGTGAGGCCTTAAAGTGATAAATGAAAATTCTACAGTCTGATTATAGAAAGTGGTACTTCTGTAATCTTGTTTAACAACCAATATAAGAAATGATGTTTCCTACTGTCATATTTGTCCAAGCTATCTTTCACTGAAGGTAAATCTTTGTTAAATAATTATCAACTCATTGAAAAAGTCTGTAAGATAATTTTATTTTTAAAAACCTATATTTTTAAAATAGTCCTGAGTTCATCAAACAAGACTTAGAAAATTTCACATACTTTTCCCAGAGATAATCATTATAACCTTCCAGGTAACTTAGGAAACATTAAGTGAAGTAATGAGCATTTATATGAAAGTTTAACAATTGGATAATAAAAACAACATTGACATTTATTTTGAAAAGTATTTTAAACTTAAGGCCAAACTTTTAGTCATTTTATTAAAATCAAATACCTAAAATTTTGAGGATTTTTTAAAATGCTGATTATTTTAGGATTTGGCAGATAAGCTGAAAAACTTAAAATCCAAATAACAGGAGCAAATTAGAAAGAAGTGGAAGGAAAAACTGAAGAAGAAAAAATATGAGAGGGCAATATTTAAAATGTAATGTACTGCTTTTCTTTTCAAAGAAATTAAGTTACAAAAGAGTTAACTGAAGCTAGGTAAAAGCTTGGTATAAATCAATTATATTTCTGCTACAGCAGCAAATAGACAGTACAACTTAAAAACATCTATTTTTAATAGCACCAGAAAACACCAAATACCTAGGGAAAAATATACCAAAAGATAAATAAGACCTCATATCACTCAAGTAAACCAAAGATAATCTAAATAAATGGAAGGACATACCATGTTCATGGTTTAAAAGACTCAATATTGTGAGAATAAAAATTCTCCTAAATTGATAGATTTAATGTAATACCAATCAAAGACCTGGCAGGTTTGAATGTGCATGTGTGTGTGTAGGAAAAACCTGAAGCTGGTTCCAAAACTCTTTTCAGTCTTTTCAGTAAATGGTGGGTTAACAGGATACCCATATGGGAAAGAAAAATGAATCTTGATCCCTAACTCACACTACAGCCTGCCGCTTCTGTAAGTTTCTGAAGCGCTCCCTCTGAAGTGAAATGTTACCACTGAGCTTCTGAACTGACAGGTATTAATCAGTATTTCAACCTCCAAATGTTATAAATGAAAGCTAAATTATGAATTAAATAGCTTTGCTCTAGCACTATGATAAAAGATTAGAACATTGATAGAAATAATAAAAAGAATCAATATTCTCATCTTCTAAGTTTAAATTTTTCATTTCATTCTTTTAAGTGAATGTCTCCCTTTTTGGCATCATTTATCAAGAATCTTCACTACACTGATTCTCAATTTAGACTCCAAGATCATTTGTGAGGAATGTTGCAAGTCAACTCCTCAAATTCCATTTAGGGAAGAAAACATAATTTTTTTAATTTCTAAAGTTTAAATTTGAATATATCCTCACTCTCACTCGAATTCCAAAACGCCTTACTGGGAAGACAAAAAGAGAGTAAGGATACAGCCAGCAAGCTAAGTGCAACTCATCCTGGTTACTCCCTTGGGAATCTACCAGCAGCTGAATGTCATTCATAAGTTCTGTGAAAGTAAAAGAGGGACTGAGAGCTGCAGATCTAGAACACAGCTGAGAAGCATAAAAAAAAGCATAAGAAAAATCACTTAGCAATCAAAAGAAAGTTACAAAAGCCACTTACATTTCATACATTTCATTCAAGAGACTCTTGGACCAAACTCAGAAGCTTTAAAATCAGAATGTATGGAGGAGGGGAAGCACTGCAGGAAGTAAAGCCACCAGTGCACAGTAACATTATAGTGACCACAGGAAGGAGACAGAAAAACTCCAAATACAAAATTATCTGTGGATGCTCAATACAAGCTATATAGGTAGGGCAGTCCACCAACCATAGCAACTTTTGGAAATGTCATGGAATGTTAGAACTGTAGGAGTGGCCGTGTTACTAAAGATGCCCTGCATTACATAGCACACAGCATACACGGACCACAGTGAGAAAGGGGTTCTTCCTTCTACCCATGTCCTCCAGCTACCCTCTTCTCATCAGAGAAGCATATATATGCTATTGAGAGATTTTTGTCCGGGGGAGGGGTATAGTCAGTGGTAGAGTGTATGCTTAGTAAGCACAAGGTCCTGGGTTTTGCCAACTAAAAATTGGCACTTGCCACCTGCCTCTACAAGGATTGAATCATGCTGGCACTTGCCATCTACCTCTGCTAGGACTGAATCACGAGCTGCTGCAGCCACTGACCTCCAAGACTCTCTGAAACAAGTTCAGGGTGGAGATCAGGAATGAGGCACTCTGTGCTCTGGGAAAACTGGCAGAACAGGCCTTCATATAGTTAGCTATTTTCAGGAAAAGATTTTATGAGCCCAATTCTTGAGTCTCCTTCTATCTAGAAAAGCACTAAAGTTATTAACAGTGACATCTGCTCTTTGTGACTAGCAGCAGCCTCTGCCTAAATGTGTGCTTGACTGCATGTGCCCCCCTTCACTGAACTCATATATGATTCTGAGTTTTCCCCACAGCTCTTCAGAACAGTTCCTCAGAGCTATCTGAGATGCTGTCTCCCAGGCTATAGTCCTCAGTTTGCTCCAAATGAAACTTAACCCACAACTCTCACATTGTGTGATTTTATTTCAGTTGACAGTTTAATCCTCAGTACCTCCACTAAAAAAAAGAACAGAGAGAGAGGAGGGTAAAGCTCACTGGTAGAGTGCATGCCTAGCATGCACAAGGTCCCAGGTTCAATTTTAAACCTTTGTTTAAAAAAATTAACAAACCTAAAATTACCTCCCCCCCATTTAAAAAAATTCCCTTTTTAAGAAAAATATTTTGAAAGGAAACAAAAAAAGAAAAAAATTTTAAAAAGAAAGATTTTGTGTAAAATCATTATAATTTCTTTAATGCAGGTACTGGAAAAAAGGTATACTTTAATTAGGTGGGAAATTAATTTACATGAAAAAATTCCTAAACAATATAGGATTAAGAAGTCTTATATATACTAACTTGCCCTTGACTCAACAAAGCTGTTAACTAAGAACTTATGTAAAAAATTAGCAGTTGAATGTTTCAAATATTATAAAATCTACAAATTATATAGATACAGGTATGTAGAAAACAAGCTTAGAACTCATCTTAAAATAAACAAAACTTCTGGTGCCTTCATATATCATTTATATTAGAATAAAAAAAATAGAACCAATTCATACCCCAGAAAAAGCACTAAGGCTTTTAAGGAGGATCAAAACAGATTAACAGGAACTTTTTAAAAAAACATTATATACTTACATCCTGCAAAAATAACCGTTCCAAACATGTTATCTTCTACTGAGAAAACCACATTTGTTCCACTACTTTCAGAAGCAGAAATATTATGGATCTTGATTGCAACATTTTCCCCATCAAGATGAATAAGGGGACAATTTGTACTCCCGATCAGTGCTAACACCACTTTTTCTTGAGTCACACAACAAACTGTTATATCCGAGCCTACAAGTATCACTTTGTCTTGAGGAAAAACCTTAGTTTGAGAATCAGAAGACCCTGGAAAGAGCAAAAGGAATTTTAAATACTTTAGAAGTCTTTTACATAAATTAGCCCAGTGCACATAAAGCATACTGTTACATACTTTATAACATTGGTGGCCCAAAGATAAGGTTATGTCCCTCAGGTTTCAAAGGAGCAAGACATGTATGAGAAATAAAAGTGTGTGGTTTTATTTACTTACGATGGGGTGATGGGAGGTGAGTGGAGGGGGCTGTAAATCAATGTTCAGGGTCCCAGTTAATATCTAAGAAGTCTAAAGTTTCAAATTAAGTGGGTTTATGTCCACATGTGAAAAACCCATGTCAAGAAAAAGTTGCTCATTAAATAATTCCATTCCTTTGAAATTATTCTATGTATTTAGAGCAGACTTCTTCCCATCTGCCTAAATATATAGTTAAGTACTCCAATTCCTAAAAAGCACTTTTTCTTTAATCCCAACTCACTGCAGGTTAAAGCCACATCTTTGTTTTTATCTTCCTAAATAGCCAATTAAAAAAATTATCTCCTATCTCCTTTCTATCTACTTACTCTTTAATCTGCTTCTACCCACACCCGTTCTACTAAAATGGCTCACTGGCATAACTGTTCAATCCAATGGCCACTTCTCAGCAATCTTTCCTTCGACTTCCCCAGCATCCGGTAATGTTGCCTAAAGTCTGCCTTCTCAAAATTCCCTTTTCTCTTGGCTTGCAGACCACTATACTCTGCTTAATCCTCTGGCTGCTGCTTGCTTTGCTGGCTTCTTTTTCTCCCATCCTTCCCTCGGACATACAAACTTCTAATGGATGTGTCCTCGGTCTCCATGCCCCTTTTCCTGAGTTATGTTAACCTCCAAGATTTAAAAAATTTCCCATCACATATTTTAACGATTCTCAAATACATAGTTGACCCTTGGACAACACACGTTTGAACTGCATGGGTTCACTTACACGTGGATTTTTTTTCAATAGTAAATACTACAGTACTACACGATCTGTGGTTGGTTGAATCTCTGGATGTGGAACCACAGATATGGAGGATTCATGGGTTCGGGGGGCTGACTATAAATCATATGTGGATTTTCCACTATGCAGAGAATCTGCACCCCTAACCTCCGGTTGTTCAAGGGTCAACTGTTTATCTCCTGCTCCAGCTAACTACCTGGATGCCAGACTTGTATTCCCAACTGACAAAGAGACACTGCTTCCCAGACACTTCATAGCTACCTCAAGCTCAACACATTAAAAACGAAATTTATCTGTCCCACCTAGTTTGATCATATAGTTTGTATCTCATTGGACAACAATCACCAGCTACTCAGCTGTCCAAACTAACAGCCGTGTTCGGCTCCATTTCTCCCCTACTAAATGCACTGTCACTAATTCTAACTCTGTCTCTTCAGTGTTTTCATATCTATTCTCCCTTTTCATTTCTATACCCAAGCGTCCTAGTCTAGTTTACACACTGAACTACAACAAGATTCTCCTTATTAATCTGCCTCTTTCCATTCTTTTCTCCCTCTGATCCACTTCCCTGTACTGTCACTAGAGTAAATAACCTACAATGAGTAGCAGCCTTTTTAAGGACTTCATTTTACTGTCAACAATTTTCCAGGCCCTCTCTCACTCTGCTGACATTGTTTCTGCATGTGAGTTTTATTCAACGTACAGATGTTTTGGTACACGTGCAGATTCCCATGCTCTCTGCAATAGCTCTGCAGCTTGTAGGGATCTGCTCTGTGAAGAAACTGAGAGCCATTTTTTCTTTAATATGGACTTGATCTCATTACCATATAATTTTTTAATGTTCTTCAATGACTACCACAGTGATTTTCAAACCTTGGTGTTTATCCAATCACTCAGGAAGTTCTTTAAACATACGGACTCCTGAAGCCTATCTCAGAGTTTCTGAATCAAACTGTTCTGGGATGGAGACTTGGAAGATCCCCAGGTGACCCCCATGCAGCCAAATGGGGCTCAGAGAACTGAAAGCATCAACTAACCCTACACTTAAGCAAGACTAATCTAATTCATCTGAAACAAAAACTCTTTAAATATGAGCTTACAAGAAATGTTCTTCAGTAGGCTCCAGTTACTCCACTCTTTGTGACCAGAGAACTTAGGGTCATCGATGTGGCACCTAATTCCCACATAGTGAGTGGCACACTCCAAGGGCATGTCTGACGTCCAGCTCCAGTGATGAACTGTGTCTTTGCCATTCAGAGTTGTGTTGTGGGTCATCTACAAAATGAACACAAACACAAAATTCTATTCCCAAGTAGTGATATGGTCTGCCTTTTTTTTAGGGTTAAAAAATACAACAGACTGTGTATCACCAGCTAAGGAAGGTAAAGGTTTGTTCTTTTGCAAAACTATCTCCGTTACGGACTTATAAAACTATAACACAAACAACAAATACTTGTCTACCAAAAACTGCAACAGAATGATACTGGAAAAAATAGTAAGTGAAGAGAGAGAGATCGAGACAGAGAGGGAGGGCACACACAAGTGCACAAGCATGTGAGTGGGTGTGCCTGGGCTGGGAGGTTCGACGGGACTAAATCCTCATCTTCTGTTGTGGGAGGTTAACAAAACACTGATCAAAACTAAAAGAGAAAATTAAGGAAGAGCAACATAAACATTGCTATCTGGAAAAATGGAGACAAATAATAAAAGAATTAGCTAAAATAACTGAAATTTGTTGTTTACAGGAGAGAAAAACGCGAGGAGAGAAGGGTTGCTGCCTAACTCCCAAGGGTCGTTCACATCCTGGTCTGTGCAGTGCACAGCTCCCACAGCTGGATGCGAGGCTGCAGGCAGAGACTGTCAAGTTATAAATGAAACATTCATCCAGTGTTTCACAATCTTTAAACTATTACAAAATAATAGCATTATAAGCTGTCATAAAATGATTATATGCAATTCTACCTTAAAAAACTAATACTATAGCTATAACAAAGCTATAATAAAAATGGTACGTTTTACTATGGACAGGAATAACTTTTTTAAGATCAAATTGTTCTATCTCTATTTTTCTTACCCCTTATTATTTTTCCCTATACAAAGAATTTTCTTCAAAGATCATGTTCCCAAAAGTAGGGAATTACTACTTTGCCATTGCTGTCTTCTTATGCATCTTGTGGCAATGACTTACACAACCTTAGAATACTTTGATTTCACTTATACTTCAAGGAGTATCCCTTTTATTCTAGCATCCATACGTTAGTTTTAAAAAAAAAAAAGCCCATCTAGCCCCCAAAGGAAGTAATGACAACTAACAGCTGTTTAGTAGCTTTATAAGTATCGTATCGTGTATTACAGCAAATACTAGCACTACTTTACAAATAAGTAAAAGAAAATTTGGGGAAGTCATCCTAAGCCAGTGAGCAGTAATCCATAATATAAAATATCAGGACATAATAAAAAGCTACACAATACAATTTTAAATAAATAATAGTTTTTAAGACAACAATGATAGAGCTGTAGCAAAGCTAACTGTGAATCAGATTGACACACAGAATTACCATTAAAATTCAAGAAAAAGGAGAGCATTTCAGACTGAGGTAACTGGAATGAGCTTTAAAATAAGGGGCAGGATTACACCTGGGGCTGGAGATGTGTATTCAGTTTGGATAGGTGAAAAGGAAAAGGAGGGCGTCTTGGATGAAAATAAGTGCACTGATGATGTAATACAAATCGCAGTGGTTAAGAAAGCACAGACTCTGGAATCAACTGCCTGGGTTTGAGTCCTGGTTCCACCACTTACTGTCTTCCTATGACTCTGTATCTTCATCTGTAAAACGGGGATGATGTTAATAGTGCCTCCTTCGTGGGCTAGTTGTGAAGGTGCACACTATTAACACATAAAGAGTTTTTACAACAGTGCCAGGAACGCCGGGAGCATCAGACACATGATTTATGGCTATTGTTATTTTAGGACAACAAGGAAAAATAAGGCAGTAACAATGAAATACAGAATAATCCTTTTTATCATCTTTAATATCTTACCTATGTGCTTAGGCAAGTAAACTGTAAAATCATGAGCTGGCTGTCTAATTCTTAAGGCTCTCACTAGGCATATGTCAAGTTCACTAAGGAAGAAAAGAGTAAAAGGACAGAAAGGAGGACTCCCAGTACTAGCTGTCAACACCTCTCACCACAATCTCTCACTATTCCTTACATTAAGAACAAAATAAAGACAGATCATGAGGAAAGCACTCATAAACATGATTTTAAAAAGCAGAGGGGAAAAGGCATGTACTACTAAATACAAGAGCATTATTTCAGATTCAGATAAATTCAAACTTACAGAGTTACACAAAATTTCTCAACAATCACTATGGCTAAATATGTTAAAACATTCATTTTTATGTTTATAATGAAAGAAAAAGATAACAATAACAGACTAAATTATATTTTATTTCACTTATGTAAAAACATGTGTATAAAAAGGCTAGACGGAACACACAAAGATAATGTTTACTATGTCCATGTGGTAGAATCATGGATTATTATGGATTATTCCTATCATGGATTATTTCTCCCTTAATTTCCTAAACTTCTCATAATAGTTTCATGTTATTTCAATGACTAAGTGATGGTTTTAGTCAGAGCATATAGTTTCTAAAGAATCTTGTAAGGAATGTGATCTACTTCCTTAATAACCTAAAGGTTCACTCACGCCACTTTAAAATCTTTAAAAATTATTGTATCTGTAATGTCACAGGAAAAAAAATCGATTGTTATTCAAACTTACTATTTTTACAATTTCCATATTCTTTTTACGTAGAATTTTAATTTCCCAGATGACATTTGAGTGACGTGGAAAAACAGAACCCTTGTCATTCCACTTGAGGTGTAATGTAGACGTTGAGAAATCAGCAGACAAATTCAAGATCTCTGGAGTATCTGGAATGAAGGCTTAAAAAAAGGAAACAGAAGACAAAACTTAGTAAAGTAAGGAATGATTCTTTATATTGTAATTCCATTAATCAACTAATTTTAAGGTCTGTTCCTTCTTGATCAAAAAAAAATTAAGAATTAAAGGAAACCTTCGCACTTATTACTGAAAAAAGAGAGTAAATAATATGTATTTATTTGTATAAGCAGCTCCCAGTAATTCATCAGCCACATCTGAGAAAACTATTTATCAGCCAGTTGTTTCAAATCCATAATTTGTCTTCTGATACAAACAGCAACTGGGTTCCCACAATGCTCGAGTGTCACTGGGTCTGAAGCTCCAAGTAGACAATGTGGGAGAGAAGGGAAAGGGTTTCTTTTGCATGAACTATGGAAAGCTTTCCTTGGTAAAGCTTTCCATCTGTGTTCTCTGCACTCTTTCCACTCATCTCCAAGTGTTAGAGCTCCCCATGCTGGGGGAAGTCACCGACTGGAGGATGCAATGAGCTATTACTGGTACAAGAACTCATAAATAGTAGCAAGATGGGGTAATGACTGAAGCACGGACTTGAGGAAGCCGAGGTACCCAAAAGGGCACCATGTAGATGAAAGTAGTACTTAGCAGGATCTAGGGGGTCCTTCAGAAAGCCTAGTCTGCAGTGGTGGGCAACAGGCCTGCAGGGGATTGAGAAAGACAAACGGTGACCCAGCAGGAGACAGCTGGAGAAAGCCGGGTGAGAGTAATGAGGATGTGGATCACGATGTCCCACGTGGAGAAAAAAGGACAAAATCAAAGAAATGACTGGATCAAAGAGATGATGGGTGAGTACAACAATAAATGAAAACATCTAAGATTTCCTCAAGTTTCTAGCCCAGAGAGTAGGAAGAAAGGCAAAAGGAATCAGGGACCATTGTGAAAAGATATGGGAAACTGGCCATGGACGACCATGTTTCAGGGGAAGAAGAGCTGCCCAGTGTGGGGTCGGGGGGTGGGGTGGGGCACAGACAGTGAGTGAGAACGGGGATCAGTCAGAGCCCGGACACCACCTCAAGAGGAACTCGCTGAGCGCAGCTCAAGAAATGAGCATAAGCCACAGACAGAACAGACGAAGCTTGTTTGAGAGCTACTGACACAGTCACACCTCCTAGGAACCAGAGAAAACCCAGGATTCCTGGGATCAAAAGAAACGGGGCGTCGTGCAGGCCAAAGAAAACAGCGCTCAGAGAGGAAGGCTGAGAGAGGACCCCGGGCAGGGGTGAGGGCACCATCAACACCTGAGAAAGGGCTGGCCGGGCAGCCGGCTCAGAAGCCGTGTGACAAAAGGAAAAGTGGGAAACCCTGCTCAGGGACACGGCCTCTCACAGGGACAAACTGGTCAACAAACAAACAAACAAAAGTAGCATAAAGAACAAGGGAGTCTTCAAAATCTTTCAGTCTCCCTACCTATAAAGGATGGGTAAATTATTGCAAAATGTGGGGTTCAGTGGAAAACACACAAGGCATGAGCCCGTTCTGTTCTGTGAAACTCAGGCTTTCTAGTGTGAAGGGCTCTTTCTTGCCTGTTCTCTCCTCAAATGACAGTAAAGTGCAGGTAAGTGAAAAGAAATTCAGAGACACAGGCTCTCAGGCCCCACATCTACCCCAGTGTTTCCCCAGGAAGCTCAAGGACCTCTAGGTAAAGTCACGGCCAGCACAACTGCGCGAGCTGACCGAGGTAGGGGCCGAATGCGCTAGGTAACAAAAGTGGTGGAGCAGGCCAATATAAACTAGTCTTGGAACTTTCAGCTATGTAAGTTTAAAAACCTAAAGCTCTAATCTGTTCTTAGAAACAATGATCAGTACTTACATGTAAACTGAAAAAAAAAAATGTGCAGTATATTGTGTATATGTATTTACATGCAATAGAATGTATATGTGCAGTCAAACTGTAATAATTCTACCTACTAAAACTGAAAAAGGAAAAAAAGAGAAGAAAAAATATCAATCAACCAATCAATCAGTCAGTCAGTCAGTCGATCTTGGAACTTAAAAAATTAGTACTTAGTAAACTTAACTAAAATTTGCCGACCACAGTGCTCTACACTGGATTTATGTAAAACATTCAGGGCTGCACAGGAAATGGAACATGTGGATTTAAAGCCTAAACTAAGCAGCAAGGTCAACAGATACACAGCTAAATAAGGACAGTGGAGGATGCTTTATGGGAGAAGTTTTAAGTGGGAAGCTGCTTTCAAAAAAGGAGAAGCAAACGAAGAACAACGAGCTGATTCAGTGCCAGGAGGGGCAAGTTCAAGGTGGCAGGGCAACCACACAGAGCCGAGGCTGCCAAGAACACAGTTCCTTCAAATGTTTCAAGATGTCACAATGTAGTAACTTAAAATTATGAAACATGAGAGTATTTTGCTAAGGAAACACTCACCTATTAAACTGCTTCCCTCCCGGAAAAGGACATACCATTTACATTTTATCTAAATAGCAGTGGGCTACTTCTCAAAGCCCAAGTCATAGCCAATATTTCAAGCTAAAGTCAGTAACAACCACAATCACAAATGAAAAGGTGAAACGCAAACACACTTTCTTCATGGTACACTTCTTCGTCGTATACCTGGGAAGTTCCCCTAAGCTCCCACTGTTATGTGCATTTCTCTCCAGCTAAAAGACACTTGAGGACAATGTTAACTTGCTTTCTAGAAACTTTTCAGCTAGAAAAAAAATTTCATCAGTCTTATTTATCTTTTAAAGCTGCTACGTCTTTACCCACAACCTCCGTGCCCTTCGTGCCTTACATCAGGAGACAGGTGCTTTCCCAGCTCTTTTATAGGATCCATGTTATTTATTCTGTCTCAGACAAATCCAAAATTTTAGGTTGTTTTAAGAAACTCAGAGATTAAAAATCTTACAAAGACTGATTTTTGTGCTTGCCCTTGTCAATTAGAAGCTTATTAAATGACGTGTGTTAAATATCTTGTTTGCTTTATATGTATACTTTTTAAAGCATCTTAAGATCTGGAGAAAACTTAATTTCTCACACTTTCATTTAGCAGAAAGTCGCAAAAGAGCCCAAATCTTTTCATGCATAGCTCCACTGTCATTTCACAGCCTCTCTTGCACATGGTAGGTGCTCAAAGGCTTTCCGATGCATCTACCTCCCTCTCTTCTATTCATCTAATTTGCTTTTCAATTTTCTTTTTTTTTCTCTGTGGGTAGATAAGCTTTATTGTTTTTATAATTAAGGACAAACAATGATAATAATTACAGTAATGATAGATAACAACAATAATGGTCATTTTTATTAAGACAAATCTCAGGATTTCTCATTTTGCTAAAGTCAACCTTGTGAATCTCAATTACAGTTCACAATGCTTTTCAATTTTCTTATCAGTATTATCTTATTAGAGAAGCAGCAGAAATAACTTAGCATTGAGATACTGTTAATCTAATATTCTAATCACAATCAGGCCCATTATTATCAAAAATGCTGTCAACAACTTGTATGATATGCAAAAACAATGATCTATTAATCAAGTAAGTCACCTAGAGTCTGTCTGGCTTTGCCTTTCTAATTCTAAAACTGTCATTCCAAGTAGCTTCCCAGACAGAACCTTCTCAATCCCTACTGAAAAAGCAGACAACACAAACTGGCTCTCCGACAGAGTCCTGGAGAATTCTGTAAAAATCTGGAATAAAACTAAGTTAGATTCTTCAAACCTTACTATAAAGTAATTCCAGATGGATGAAAGATTTAAATCAAGCATGATAATAAAACCAAAAACTCATAAAGAAAAATAGCAAAAGTTTCCATTATATAAAAATAAAAACCTGAGGTGTGAAAAACAGCACAAAGCTAAAATTTTAAACTTGGCAAAATATTTGTAGCAAATATGACAGAATGAATAGTCGTACTATATACAGGGATCTCTTACAAACTGATGAGGAAAAAGATAAATTTCAACACAAGAGAAAATCTACAAAGGATACAAACAGTTCAGAAAAGAACGAAAATGACTGGTAAGTTTTTAAAAAGTAATCACAAAAATATAAAAACAATAGTGGCATAATTTGGAGGCCATCAGATTGAAATGGCAAAATTAAGAGAGATGAACAAACCCAGTCCTGGCAAGGATGTGGACAGGCATGCACACTCTAAGATGGTGTTTGTGGGAATGCAGAGAAATTCAGAATTTTTGGATAACAATTCGCAATGAAAATATCAAGAGTCATAAAAAGGGGATGTCCTGCATGCAGCATTACCAATTCTAGAAATTTAGCCTAAGGAAGTCATCACAAATTCAGAAACACATACATGCAAATATGTTCATTAAGGCATTGGTTATAATATTGAAACACTAGAAATTAAAACCTCATTATTAATAATCAATGACTTAATCATGGTACCTCCATTCAATGGAACACCATGCAGTCTGTAAAAATAATACAGATTTATTTACATAACAACTTGAAAATTTACATCTTCTGTGAAGTCTATCATAAAGTAATGTGAACTTTACTATTTATATGTACAGACACAGAACATACATGTAAGTATTAACAGAATTTCTCCGTGAGTACTGGGATCATGGCTCATCTGCACAAAACAATCTCACATGGAAGAAACAGGAAGAAAATAACAAACATGGCTCTTCTCTCTCTAGCCTGAAAACAGCCCTAAGTAGCACTCTCCTCAGACAATACCTCAGCCAGAAAATGAGACAGGTTCTAAGTTCCTGGACAGCATGCTTTGTTATTATCCTTTCAAAATCTGTGCTATCTTAGACACACACCACTCCAAACACGCACTCTGTCTGTAAAACTGGACAGATCACAAAGTTATTTATATTTTCTTTCCTTTGCGTCAAAGTCAGTCATCCTTGTAAGACTCACTGTAATATCATTATGAAGCCATCTCATAATAGTTGTCAGAAGGCAACCAACCTGCTTATTCCACCATTAACAGAGTCAAAACCACTGAGGTTTTTAAGGTCCCACTGTGCAGCAAAATTTCCATCTCCGTCAGCCTGGGTTTATTTTGTGCCTCCACCCAGCCTGTAGCATATGTCCTAGGCAATCGGTCAACATGTAAGGCACTGGGCTAGACACTAGGTGGAGAAGACAACGTCTCTGTCCTCAGGGAACCCATTTGCTTGTGGGGGAAACATACAGGAAGCACTTAATTACATAATAAATTATTTATGCAATTGTAAGAAATGCCACAAAAAAGAAATAACACAGCCTACAGCAATGTTAAGAAAAGAATGGGGTCCCCCTGGGGGGAGATGGTCAAAGACTATTTCTTAGGGACGCCTGAGGAATTCCGAAAGGCGTGCAGGAATCAACAAAGTAGAAGGGTAGGATGAAAGTATCCAACTGTGGGAAGGACCGTCACCTCTGTGACATCTACTTGATTGACCAGAGAGAGAGCCTGCTTCCATCTTGATCCTGGCTACACTCCACCGTCTGAAGCATGGTTGCTGGATAAATGAGAGCCATTAGTGCAAGAGCAGATGCAAAAAAGATGGTGCATTTCTGTCAATTATAAAGCACCACAGTACTAACAAAGGCACGGTTCTGAGTTATTTTCAGATCAATTTTTTTTCAAATACTTACAAACATCTTTTTCATTTAGTGTGAATTTACTTATTGAACTTCCAAAATTTATTGTTACTTCATGATCACCAGGTGAAAGAGCTGGGATTTTAGTATTTTTCTCCAATCGATAACAAGAATGCGACCTGCAATATAAGAAATCAAATTTTAATTAGCAGATAAAATTGAGTGCAATTTTCATAAAAACTTGATTAACACAAAATACACTGGAAAATACGCTCTTTTGTATACAGAAACATAACAGGTTATACTGCATTTTAAGACTGAAAAAAAGAGAGGCTGGCGGTAAGTCCATCAACGTGGTGGTAGGAAAAATAACCAGACTGTACCAGGACGTCAAGTGAGTAAGCAGAGATGGTTCTCTCAAGAAACAGGATTTCAGCCTGCCCTTCAAACTCCCACCCAACCTTTCCTCTGCAGCCTCGCCTCTCACCTTACATACCCTGCACTTCTGGACCAGACCATCACAAGGTCTCTCACCCTGAGACGGTGCTCACAGAGTCTGATGGTAGAAAGGAACCCGGCCACTCATCGTCCTCAGACACGCCCTCAGCTTGGCTGCTCCTCTGTCCTGGTTCACGGTTCACTCGTACAAAACACTCATCAGCTCTGCTTTCAAAATGCTTCTAGTTCCCACCTACTGCCTCTCAGACAAAAGCGATTCTTTCCTCTGTGGTGCCATGGCCCTTGGCATCTTTACAGGGCACGTTTACATGTGCTTTCCTGTTGTTCAGGTGCATTTCTAGCTTCCCACCTGCCCTGCCCCAGTCCTGCACAGGCCTCTCCATGGTGCTCACTCAGGACTGAGGACCTGGAAGGGTCAGCTTGCTTCCTTTCAACCTCACCTGTGAGGCTTCTTTACCTGCCAGCAACACAAAACCACCTGAATTCTCTAAATCATGCTCTTTTATACATCTGTGCCATTGTCCCAGTATTCTTTCAGGCTGGAATGGTTTTCTGTTCCTTTTCTGCTGAGAAAACTGGGTGTTCCTTTTCCAAAACCACAGCTCTGACAGCCCCTCTAGTCCCCACACTCCTCAATCAACGCTCCCTTAGACCATCACAGACAACTCCTACAGTATTGCTAGGCTCTGCGACGTCCTGGAGCTGGGATGACGTCCTCCCTGTGTGGCTGTTTACCAGATTCTGCAGGTCCTCCCCTTCTGGATTCACAGGAGGATCGCACTTCTCTGCTCCTCCGAAGCCATGCACAGCCACGTGACGTTATGTGTAGAGAAACTAAGTGACAGTCACATCTATCATGTTAGGAAGGAAGCTCTAAAAGCCTGGCAGGCAGGCTGTGCTCCCCTCTGGTCCCTGTCCTGGTGCACTGGAAGATGAGGGCCTCTGGCCTGGGTCCCTGAGGGAGGGGCCAGGGGCAGAGATGCCAGCTGATCTCAAGACAGACACGGAACACAAGCAGAAGGTAATCCTTTATGTTCACTGCAGAAAATAAGGAAGATTCAAAGGTTGTTTCTGCAACAAAACCAAGCTCATCCTGGCTGATAAATTACCACAACACTTAGCGTAATGCTCAACAGAAGTACACTGACTGGGAAAAAATCTGAGTGTATTTAAATCCACATTTGTATCAGTTTACTCTAGGAACCACTCATCAGCAAACTGGGACTCGGAGCTGCTGTGCTGGAACTTCTCTGGTGTTGTTAAAAGCTCAGAGCCCTGCTGGGATTAGGGAGAAGCAAGAAGAATGTTCTGGCTTGCAGACAGCCCAAGGGCTTCCACTCCAGGCTCTGGCACTTGTAGCTGCCTCCAAGATGACCTGAGACGGTAAGGTGGTGTGACAGGACCTACTGAGTGTCTCATAATGTCCATGCCCCCCCTCTCCTTGGGAACACTAGCCCAAGGTTTACCCAGACACACTGCCATCAGCTATGAGAACCCATCGCCCAGCCTCTTAGGCAAACAGGTTTAGCCATCTGACTAAGTTCTGCCAGTGAGATGTATAAGCAGAGGTGTTGCATGGGACTTCCTGGAAGTCTCCTTAAAGAAGATCACCCTTCTTTTCCTTCCTGCTTTCTGGAATGCAGACATTACAGCAGCTCCTGAAGCGTCATCTGGAACCACGAGATCACACAGTGAGGACAGCCGAGCAGCACAATAAAGAGGAGCCTGGGCCTTTCACTGCCATGTGCAGCCACGTCTGCCTTGAACTGCCTACTCCGGACCTTTAATGTGACAGTGTATGTCTGTCTGTTAAGCCACTATTACTGACATTTTCTGTTAGGCAGAGTCAAAACTTAAACTTTATTGATGTAGACAAACACTGGCTCAGGACAGACCAGTAATACTCCCCCCAGAGGATCAGAATCCACAGCCCCTGTGTTCCATACTCAATATTCACATAGTAAGAGAATCAAAGTTGTAGGCAGGAGAAGGGTTTGTTTCCATCCTGGTTGATGTAAGATTCAGATTTTTAGGAAATTAGAGAACTAAGATTTAAAATTTCTTTTAAAAATTTCCAGAATAAAATCTTTATATCCTAAAATCAAAGGACAAAGAACTTCAGGTTCTAACTATGAATTAATCAGAGTTTTTCCATTACCCGTTTTCAATGCAAACTTCATAAGCAGCACCACGGCCTGCTCCAGAGGGGGCTCTCCAAGAACAGTCCCACACTTGTAAATTGTTAGTAACACACTTCAAATCATGAGGAGTCCCTAGAGAAGGAGAAACAGAACACACAAACACACACACACACACACAATACGCTTATTAATTTAACTCCACTGTAAAAGTCAACAAGTCAGACCGTCCTCAGCCTTAAGCGTAAGTCTCTGAGGGCCTGTGCTCGTTATGCGGAGCTGAACCTGCAGTCACAGGAGGTGGCTGGTTTTATGTTTCTTTTTGTAGCTTTGGTTTTAAAAAAGCTAATGAGTAAACTGATGAAAGTGGGCCAAGCGCTAGACCACGTAGGGGGGAGGCCTTTCTCAAAAGTTCCACCTCCAGGCAACTAGGATAAATACAGGGAGTGGCTGTACAGAGTCAGTGAAGGGACCAGGAGGGGGCCTGGGAGAACTTTAATCGCCAATGGTCCCATTTGGTGGGGGAGAAAAAACAGAACTCTAAGATTCTTAGGAACTCTGTGTCTCTGTGTCTCCCAAGCCACAAACACAGCTTCTGGGCACTCCCAGCCACAACTTCATGGCTTGTTACCAGGCTGCCACCTGTACAGAAATCCCAGAGCCAATCCTTAGATTCTTATGAAGTATATCACATAAACAGTAATAAACTCACACGAGTATCTGAAAAATATACATATTGTGTGTAGGCTTAAACAATAGGAAAGTAATGAATAATTCATAAGGTTACAATCCTAACAGCTCTTTCTCACATCTATAAAATAGTATTAGATCATGGAACACATAAGCACTATACAGTGAAAAAATGTCATTCTAAAAGGACAACAGAGAGAAAGAAAAGAGAGCATGAGAGGGAGGGAGGGACGACAAAAGGAAAAAAGGAAGGACGGAAGGAGGGAGGGAGGGGAAAAAAGCAATTATAATGTGAAAAGGCTATTGTAGCTCAGATTCTCTACATACATGTTTATAAAAAAGGAATTTTTCTTCAATTTTTACATATGGTTGGTATGATATTCACTACAGCAATAAATTATAAAGGTACTTATATAAGACAGAAAACAAAAACATTAGGAACACATCAGAAATCATCAGTAATCACAGTAAAGTTATTTAATAGTGATTCTGGGAGAAAAGAGAAGACCTGTTTAATTATGGAAATTATATAAAAACTAAACTCAGGGGCAGTAAGCTAGGTAACATCTACACAAACATCCTTAATGTATTTCAATAAAATGAAGAGAAATCACATGTTATCTTAAAAAGGTATTTAGATTTCATTTATGTGACATTCTCAAAGGCAAAACTATAGACAGAAAGTAGATCAGTGTTGGCTGGAGGTGGTAGTGGGAGGGGCTGACGACAGAGGAGCACAGGGAATTTTCTGGAATGATGAAACTGTTCTGTGTCTTTTTTTTGAGATTTTTTTAAACATTTTTTATTGATTTATATTATAATCATTTTACAATGTTGTGTCAAATTCCAGTGTAAAGCAAAATTTTCCAGTTATACATGGACATATTGGAACTGTTCTGTGTCTTGATTGTGCTGGTGGTTACATGACTATATGCATTTGTCAAAACTCACAGATCTTTACCTTAAAAGGGTGAATTTTATTGTATGTAAGTTGTACCTTAATTTTTTAATGGGGAAAGAACATTTAGATCTATCTTCACGGAGCTTTTTAAAAGAAACCAGAAGTACATTTTAAAAATGACAAAGAAATGGACTTTAACCACAAATAACCTGAAGGGTTCGATAAAAACAAAAGATTGCTTCTTAATCAAAACAGTAATGACATTGCAATAGGTTCATTTTCTCTGACTCTGATGCACTTACTTTTTTTCTGGCTGCTTACTTGATTCATTAAATATAGAAGAAGAAATGTTAACAAGATCCACTGGAAATTTGAAGTCATCCTCATTCTTTTACTGTCCACCATCCGGGATGGTTGTTTCAAACATAAAAAAATGTCCATCATCCGTGCAATGCAGTCAGTCCTGGATGAGGAGAAGAATTTCAAATGGTGCTCAAACTGGTCCACAGACATACCTTACCCTGTGCACATCAACACTGAAAATGGATACTGACAAATACTGAAACACACTGCACATTAAAACCATGGAGACACTAGACTCAGCTGCTCTGGCTTTAGGAGACGTGACAGTCAAACACAGTTCTTGCTCTGGGCGCTATCAGAGGGTCAGTTTTCAAATGATGGGCTTCAGGTTCAAGATTATAACCGAGTACATACTTATCAACACTCCAGTACTGCCAGAGTATAGAAAAGCAGTGCATAAAACCAAGGTTCTGACAATTTTAAGTGATACATGAAATGAAGTTTTTAATTTTAATTGGTACATATTAACTTTTATAGTTATTTATTTATGACAAGAAATGTTGGTTTTCTTTTTCATGTACACTGTGATATAAAGTTTCTACTTCACTTATATTTTAAAAGGTTAAAGAAAAAAATCAGGGTAATTAATAACATATGGGGGACTGCAGACGTGACAAAAGTATTGACAATGACACACAAATGTCTAAAGCGTAATAAACACTGCAACAACTACAGTGGGAAGGGATCACTGACAGACTAGAGATTTCAACACATTGCTATGGAAAACAGAAAGCATACAGACGAGCAGGGACTGGCTCTGGTGGGCAGTAGGGAGGGGAAGCAATGGAGGGATGTGGTGTTCAGCCCAAGAGCTCCGCAAGATCCCCGTCAGCAAATGCTGAGAGACAGCCGACCAAGTGCCAGGCCCTCCTCCAGGCACCAGAGGTGCAAAACTGAATTAGACAAAGTCCCTGCCCTCCAGGTGCTTAGGTTCGAGTTTGGAGAGAAACATACATAAACAAGTAATAAATTTAAGATCCTGGCATGCACTTTAAAAACCAGAGTCAGTACATGTGTGAGAGTGTGTGAGTGAAGTTCTGTTATTCGAGCTGGGATCTGACTGATGAGAAGACTGCCATGACAGTACCAGGGGAGAGAGCAGCAAGAACAGACACACAGACCTGAAGGTAAGGATGGGCCTCCCAGGTTCAAAGGTCAAGAAGAGAGGCTGAGAGGCGGTGGGATGGTCAGGGCACAGAGGGCCTTATGGCCATCAAAAGGATACAGAGTTTAATGGGGTAGAGACGAGAAGCCACTGGAGCATTTTAATCAGGGGAGATCCATGATCCAATCTGCACTTTGGAAGGATTTCTCTAGCTGCTACGTGGAGAAGTCTGCCAGCCAACAAGGCCTCCAAAGGTACTGAAAACTCCTTGTCAGACTTAATAGTGCCTCATTTGTATATTGGAATGGACAACAAAGGATCATAAAACATGCAAGCAAAGCCTAAATCATTAAAGATAAATTCAGGATAAACAAGGTTGCCAAAAGGAAAGAAAAATTAATCCCAGAGGAAATAGGAATAATGTGAGAAAGAGGAAAATCAAACAAATAAACAAACAAACAAACAAACAGAAAACCACCTCTAAACAGTATTCTCCAAGCAGACATGGCACAGCCATAAAAACAAGGGGATGCAATAAAAAATGAATAACCAGAAATAAAGATAGCTCTTACATGATAAATACATTGGTGGATATTAAAATATTTTAGATGACAGATAAAACATTGAGCCATCTTTCAGGATAACCAAAAGACAAAAACGTAAAATGTGAGAAGAGATATGAGAAACAGGGACTTGACGGAGGAAAGGTGATCCAACATCTAAATAACTGGAGGCTAATAAGAGAACTCAAGAAACATTCTTCTGCGACAGCAAGTGGCAAGGATGGCTACTTGGCTACTGTTCAGTACTTTCAAAAACTCAGGAAATGAATCCCAAATGGTGTAAATAATTCTAACCAAAACATACACGAGGCACAAGTACACATTTCAAAAGTGGTCAAGTATTTTGTGGATGAATAACTTCCTGGTCAAACACAGTGTCGCCAAGCTTACTTATTAAAATGAAAATGTATTCATGGAATGTCTAATCGCTAAAGTTACAGAATTACATGGCATGTACAGGAATAACTGAATAAAGGAGACCAAACTTGACCAACCCATGACTAAATCATCACAAACCATATTCACTGACTGGCTAAACATTATCTTGAAATGAGACAGTCCCTCACTCCAAGTGTACAGTTCTTCTAGAAAAGAGGGGTGTGTCCCACCAAGTGGCAGGTGGGGGATGGAGGCGGCCAAGGACGAGCTCTGCACCGGGTTCTGTGGACTTAAGACTCTCATCCTGGCTCCATTACTAATTAGCAGCATGACTGAGCGCAAATCACTTAACTCCTCCGGGCTTCAGCCTCAACCACGGCAGGGCGGAGGCAAGCCCTTCTCAGGGTCCACAGGAGAGCCATCCCCAGGTTACGCTGTAATATTCCATTCCTGTTGGCAGGCACAAGCCAGCAGTCGGCAGCTCACTGGCACAAGGTCAGCAGTGCCATTAACAGCCACCAATCAGGGACACCACCGGGAAGGTCTGTGAGGGTCAGGGTGGAGGTGCCCGGGAACAGAAGAATCAACAGCACTGTCACCGCTGCCAGCTTAGCTGAAAATAGGCAGGGTGATAAAGAGGACTTTCTTGTTATAACATTTACGTACGAAATTTTGAGCAAGCCATTTAGACCATATAATATTATGCTTGTAATAGACCTGGCTTCTCTACCAAGCAAAACTTTCAAATGGACTTATTTAAGGCCAGAATAATACATGAACAGAGCCTTGCAGTGTACTTCAGGAAAACAAGGACATATGAAACTTGTCTCTGCTCCCTTCTGATAGAAACGTTGTCAGAACTTACTTTTTTTTCCCACCAATTCCTTATTCCTTAGAGGAAAGCATATTTTTTATAGAATTTCAGGAGCTAATTTTCAAAATTACAATAGCTGTCCCTAGACACACAGAAGAATGCAAATGTAAATGCCTAGAAGGGCAAAACAGGTAAGAAACGACACAGGCAGGTGCTAACCGGAGCTGTGTCCATGGCAGGGAGAGCCACTTGCTCTGAGGGCAGCCAGCAATGGGCTTGTTTTGCCAGATTTTCTGCTTTTTCAAGACAAGGTAGCAATCTGGGATTTTACATGAAATACTCAAATTTGTAAACATACGCAACTGATTCATATTTTTCCAACATTCTAAAGGCCAAGCAAAACACGCCTTCTGACTGCATTCTGCACAAGGACTACCAGTTTGTATCCTGTGCAATGTAATTGAAGGATTCAAAAATGTCAATGAGCCCTTCTGTTTAGGAAAATCAATCGTGCGGAATCAATTTACAAAATTGCTGAATAGGAAAAAAAAAATCTGTTTTTTGTTTGGTTGTCTGTGTTTCTCTGCAGGTATCCTGACCTCTGTCTCAGGCAGGCAGCCGAGCAGCCTGAGCTGGGCCCATGTGCAGAGCTCCGCCCCAAACCGCAGAGCGCTGGCCCCTCCTGTGACAGCAGGGCATCCACACGGGCACCAGCACCGTCTGCCTTCCCCTGGGCTCTGAGAGTTCTGGCTCCAGTCTCTGAGAGTTTTGGACCTTTCTGCTGAGGACAATTAGAAAAAAGAGGGGAGAAAAGTAAAGCTAAAGGCAGAGAGGCACCAGAAACTGTATTCCTGACATATCTTGTTTAGGGTGTTGTATTCATTTTTTCCCTTTGCGGTGTGGGTAGGGAGGCAGGTGGGCACAGAGGGAACAGGGAACGTGACAGAGAGCATTCTGCCGGCAGGAATCCACCCCAGCCTGGGACGGAGCTGCGGAAACACCTGCTCAGTCAGGAGATGGTGAGTGAAAAAGAGGACCCAAAGCCTCTTTATCTCGAGCCTCTATCTTTGTCACCACAGTGAGATAACTCCCTTGTCATTAACTCACAAAGGAATGAAACACTGGAGGGAGAAAAGCTGCTTAACTACATACAAGACAGCAAAATAAATGCAGAAGCAGGTCGCAGAGTCTACAGGACATGCCAGGATGGCGCCTGAGCCAGGGAGACCGAATGGAAAGCAGCGTCTGTACTGCCGATTCCTGCTCTTCTTAGTCTCCTTTTCTTCACTGCTTTCTGTCAGGGAACATAACAAATCACCTGAAAACCGTGAGCAGCAACCACTTTCCTAATTCTACTCCCCCCCCCCAACCCCCTCCAAGGTCCTAACTTCCTGCAGCACTGCCTCTGCAGGGGGCCTCTCGTACCGGAATCCTGGCGGCTGGGTAGACTCTGTGGTACCAGCAAAGCGCAGTGCGGGGATGTAAGGACAGGAGAGCACCAGTGAAAACCCCAGCCTGGCTGGATGGGGAAGCTCGGTGTGGGAAGGCAGACTGAGACGAGGCTGTGCGGGGAGATGGAAAGGCTTTAAGGGAGCGGGAGCTTGAAGGAAGTGGTGTTTTAAGGAGCTTAATTAAGAGACACTTGCAATAACAGAAAGACATACACAAAATCCACTTTCAACTATAAAAATCTAGTCCTCAAAGAGCTCCCCAAGTAGCCAGCATGAGGAATTTAAAAAGACTTCTTCCACAGAGGAGCACTGAGAACAGAAGATGAGGAGAAACACTTCCAGGGAGCAGGGGTCCACACGGCGCTCAGGAAGGAGAGCAGTGTGGGAACAGCTCCCTGAGCCCAGCAGCCATCCGGCGTCACCCGGGGAAGGTGACAGGGCCATCGCCGGTGGCCGTGGGTGCACATGCAGGAGACACTGGGTGTGCGATCAGTGAACATTCTGGGGGTCCTGGGGCAGGCTGGGGAGGCTGGGCCAGGGGAGAAGGGGATGCAGACTTCTTAGCACTAACAGCTAAAGAGAGCATCTTTCAAAAGCTGAGTGAGAATTATTTTCACACTGGAATTCTATACTCAAACTACTGATTGAGAGAATGACATACATTATATACAGAAACACCAGCTCTCAAAAGATATTCCTTCCTGGCTGCCGTTCTCTGAAGGTTACTAGAAGATAGGATTCAGGGAAAAAGAAGAGGTAGAAAACCAAAAATGACCCATGAAACTGAAGTTTTAACTCAGGAGAGCAGCTCTGTGCCTCCCCCCTGGTCTCACTCACAATCACACTAAGATCTATAGGATTCCCCCAGCAACCGGACCCTGTCAGGACTCTGCACCCAGCACCCCTCCCGCCTGGCTCCCTCCTTCCTGCCAGCCTCTCCTCAGCTCACCTGGGAGGTTTGGGTAGGAGGCAGGACTCCCCGAAGGTGTGCGGCTCCTTCTGCTTGCACGACACCTTCTATCACAGGGGTTGCACAAACCCTGACCTGAGGGCCAGACTGGACCCACCACTGCTTTTGTAAATAAAGTTTCACTTGCACACAACCACGCCCACTTGTTTACACACTGCCCAGGGCTGCCGTCACATTATGGTGTTAGCACTGAACGATTTCCACAGAGACTGCATGCCTGCAGCACCTAAAATACTGGACGACCTGGCCCCTTACACAAAGTCTGCTGACCCTTCTCCCAGCCTGTAATTCCTCCAGCAGACTACAAGCTCCCTGAGAGGAAATGCTGTCTCTCCGTTCACTGTAAGACCCCCAGTGTCCAAGCACAGAACCTGCACTGAGCACACACAAAACTTGAAGCTGGCTGATGGGTGGGTGAGAACCAGCACCTAAGTGAGTACGTGCATGTCTGCGCACTATGCTTTGACTGCCAGGCTTCACACTAGCCCGAGGATGGCCAACACGGGGAACCAGAGCTGTGGTTCCCAAACCCTGTGCCGGCACGCCCCAAGGCACAGAAGCAAACGAACTAGGGTACCACAGTGAACTTTAAATGTTCAGAGGAAACAAACTGACATCTTTGTCACAACCTTTATCTCAAGGCAGTTCGGTTTCAACAGTAGGTCATGTTGCGTTCTTCTCAAGGACGTCATATCTTCGTGAAGTGGGAGGGAAGGGTTGTTAGATGCTGTGATAAAACACAGGTACCACCCAAATCACTGTAGAAATGGAAATGGGGTGGCAGTGCCCAATCTGCTTCCAAGGTCTAAGAAGCTATGCAGCACGCAGTAGGTTCATGTGTGTGGCTTTTAAAGAATAAAATTTTAAACATTATTTCCTTTCAGTTGATATGCATTATTTTCTCAAACTGCTACTAAATTGTCAGGTGATAAATATTTATTGAATTGTTTGGACCTAACTTCTGCATAAAAAGAATTGTTAGGTATTTCCTAAGACCTGGGAGCACTGTTAAAACAATAAAACACTAAGGACAGTTTAAATCAGAAAGTCTGAGAATTAAATTAGAGGTCAGCTCAGCTGCTTGGGGATTCCACAGTCACACTTTAGTCTGCATTCTGCATGCAGGAGAATGATACTGAAATTTAACTTTTGCTGTAAGAAACTAGCTTTTATTTTTCTGCATTTCCTAGGAATTTTTTATACACTTTCATCTAGATTTTTCTCAGGATCCTTACATTCCTCACAGTTGGTTTTGGTCATCTTCATTCCAGTATCTCCCTGTTAATTCGAGAGCCTGTTTGCACCTCAGCACGTCCAAAAGAGTACATTTGAGTACATCACTCTGGTGCTTAAAATCTCTCAAAAGCTCCTGCTGCTCTGACATCGAGTCACTATTCAGCCTGGTACACTGAGCCCCTCCAGTCCGCCTCCACCCCACCCCACAGCGGAGCTAGACCCCTGCAGCTCCCCATCCTCCGCACTCCTGGGGGCCTCGGGCTGCCCCTCAAACTGTCGCTCTGTGGAATAGCCCTTGTGATGTTCTCCACACTCTAACTCTTCCCATCCCTCAGGAGCCCCTGGAGGCTCCACCACAAAGAGGGACACCTGTCCACTCATCTCTCATCTCGGCTGGGCAGAGGGGTGACTGCAGCAGCCTTCAATAAATGGTAATGAATGTCCATTAGACAAATGAACCTGTTTTTTCCTTCTATCACAAAGGTGAGACACTCAACTACTGTAGTAAACAAACAACATGAAGAACATTCCTTCTTCTACAAAACCATGCCAAGAGATCCTTAACATGCAAGAAAGCATGATAAAAACTCACCTTCAAAAAGAACCAGAACACCTCCATCCTCCAGGCCACGCTTCCCCACACTCACTACCATCAAGGCTTACCTTTTCTTCTTTTTTAAATTTTAATCTCTTCCAGTTGTTAGTCATAAATCTCATTTCCATGCTCATGTAATCAAAATAACATTTCATATGTTTATTGGTAGCTTTATTTATAAACTGCTTATTCTATCTTTTGCCTGGTTTTCTAATTAGGCATTAATCTGCTCCTTACCACTCAATTAGAAAGAAATATAGTATGCCAATTAACTCTGTTACATACATTGCAAATATATTCCCCAGTTTGCTTTCTGACCTTCCATTGAGGTTTTTGTTTGACTTCTATTAAGTTGGATGTCTCAATTTTGTCCTTTATAGTTTTTGACTGTAAACTTCTTTCTCATGCCAAGATTATAAAACTGTCATGTATATTGTTTTCAAGGACAGTTAAGGCTTTTAACATTTTAAGCTTTAATCCATATGAAGTTAATTTTGGTGAACAGTATGAGTCAGGGACCCAGCTTTCCCCTTCCCCAACCAAAGGTTACCACTCGTCCAAATCCTGTTAATTAAATAATCCATTCCTTCCTCCACTGACTTGAGATACCTCGGGATCTCATTCCTTCTCAACCTCCTTGGTGGACCTCCTCCAATCCACTGCTCCTTCACCCCACACTCCCTCCCTGAACAGCATCATCTATTCTTGTGGCTTTAACCATCACTCAAAACTAATGCCTTCCTAATCTGTACATCCAGAACTGGCCTCTTCCCAGCCACAGACTAACCATCTCCTGAGCAATTTCTCGCTTATCTGCACAGTTCCACTCAAATGAGTTCCTTCAGGAATGACAAAATATTTTGATGCTACATATCCCACTTAGATATTCCACAGATCCCTCAAAAACTCCACATGTGCAAAATTAAACTCCCTTTCCCTTCCAATCCTGTGCCTTGGGCCCCAGTCCCCACTCCTGGCACCAGTCTCTCCTGGGTCACACGGAACTCCTGTCTTTCTGCCCCCTTCCACCTACTCATCAGTTCTACCTCCAAAACATACCTTGACTCTTCCCCTAGCATCGACCCCACTTCCATTCCCACTGCTCTGGAAGGCCCACCAGCATCTCTGGCATAGGTCACTTAAATCACTCATTCATCCCACAGCCTCCAGCAGGGACTCCTACAATCCATCTTCCACGATGACTTGTTTGGCTCTGAACATCATCTCCATCTGATTCTTATCATTCATTCAAACTCTGGGCCAAACATCTGGAGGCTGTCACACCAACTGCTCAGACTATAGGTCCAAACTCAAATTCAAACTCGATTCTACAATCTGCCTCTCCTCTCTGCCTACTCCTGTGCTGGGGCATCTCTGCCTCTTGGCTCTCTCGCAGCCCATCACATTCAGATACTGGCGTTCTCTTAATGTTCCCTCTGCACTGTGTTGAGGTCCCACTTTGGGCATTTATATCACACCAAGTATTATGAAGACTATCCCTTCCCTTCCTCCCACTCTCTTTTCCCATTAATTAGAAGCTCCCTAAAAGCAGAAATTTGTCTTTACAACACTCTTGCATCTAAGAGGGCTTTATATGCACTGCATGTTCAAGATCTATTTTTAGTGACTTGAACAAACCCACCCAAAAGGGCATCTTTGGTAAGGACTTAAAATAGTTTGGTGACACCCAATTATTTATTTTATATTCTGAAGAGAAAGTTGAATGGTATGCTTTTGAATGCACCTCTTCACTATTGGAAAACTTATGAATAAAAAGACAATATTGGTTCAAATCCTGGAAGCTTTTATTTTTAATACATGGAGTAAAACTATCCTTAAAGCCCTTTCTAAATTTAAGAGGGAAAAAAGAATAATAATGTAACAATTTTGAGTAGTTGAAATGCTGGTTTTAGCTAAGCCTCCCATAACACAGAATTCATAAATATTACTTTTCAGATATCATGCATTATTTACGCATTGTTTACTACAGGCAAGGCATCGTTTTCCGTTCTTTAAATGCAATATTGGATTTAATCGGATTGGATTTAATCCCCATAACAACCCTATGAAGTCAACCCTATCATTATTCTCCCCCTTTTTATAACAAGGAAAATGTGGCACTGAGAAGTTTTTGACACTTGCTTAAGGTTACACAGCTAGTCAGGGTCAGAACTTGGATTTAAATACAGATCTGACTACAAATCTCATCTCGAGACCCTTACACTAAACTGAAAAATGTGCAGTGAAAACTCATGGAACTGGAGTCAGGAGTGGGGGACTCCAGTCCCCACTGCACCACTGACTAGGTGGCAGGGGTGTGACCTCGGACAAATCCCCTAACCTCTCTAAAATCACACAGGTTCGACCCAGGGCTTACTTTCCCCACTTTAAATGTCATAAGTTGTTTTCTTCTTAGGACACTTAACTGGCCACCTCCGTGAAGCAGGGGGCCTAGAATGTGCACAGGAACGCTGCTCTCCCCGGCCAGCCCAGTGGAGCGCCGTTCCTGGAGGAAATACCGCCCGCCCTGCCAAGCTCTTCCAAGCGTCACATCAGACAAAGGCCAGGCAGTCTGCGTCAGGGAGCAAGACAGCAAACTGCTACCGCCTTACAGTCCTCCCAACTCTACGCACACTTTCAATTGGTTAGCTCTTTTTAAAAAAAAAAAAAATTGGGGTGGGGTAATTAGGTTCACTTATTTATTTATCTACTTACTTATTTATTTTCAAGTGGAAGTTCTGGGGATTGAACCCAGGACCTCGTGCATGGGAAGCGCGTGCTCTACCACTGAGCTATACCCTCCCCCACCACTGGTTAGCTCTTGACTCGGCAGATGCAAGCTCAGACACACTGAGGGCCAGGCAGAGGAAGTGAGTGATGCTGGCCCCAGGAAACGCAGTAAGGAGGGGAGGACCCCGGGGGGCAGCCCCAGCTAGCTCCTTACCTCTTTACCTCCATGCAGGTAACGTACATGCGTCCTGTGTAGTCACAGACCTTCAAGGTTTTCAAAAGGCCAGAAGTGCAGGGCCTTTTTTTTCTTTAATGTGAAATCTCCTTATTTTTAAATGCTAGCAACTAATTCCCATCTTTTAAAAAACACTTTGTAGGCCAAACAAAATACATTTTCAAGCCAAATACAGTTCTTAGGGCGCCAGTTAACAACCTGTTTCAAAATGTATCAGAATGAAAAAATTCTTGCCTTGTTTTTGAAATAATCTTAAAATATAAACCGTTTGAGGACTTATATTTCAGGGCACAGATATTGACCAAAATGTGCCTGAATATTTTCTTAACATTCTTTGGGGTTGAACTCTGAAAGCTCTCCTCTCCGAAAGAATTCAGATGGTTTTCTTTTTTCTTTATCATATTATTTAATCCTAGATCTCAAAATCCCGAGCATTATTTTAGAATACAAATGCTTCTCAAAAAGACAAACAAAAGAACTGAAATAAAATCTCTAGCTTCTGACCAGGGTTACAACTTCCAAGTATGTGGAAGCACAGCATTTACCTAACGTGTACTTGAGTCTTCTACATAAGGTGGAAAAGAGAATGAGAAATACCTCAGAATATGAAATAATTGGCATTTGTCAAAACTATCTCGGAAAGGGGCATTCTATCAAGACAGCAAGTTCTACAGACCAGAGACATGTGAGCTTGACATTGATCCTGGACAAGACTACAGAATGCATCAGAAAAGGGGCCCTAATCCGATGTATCACAGCCCCACCTCACCTCTTGCTTGACGAGGTCACTGAACTGGGAAAGCCAGGGGCAGAAACAGACAGGAAGTGTCTGGATTTGAACAAGACCTTTCCTAACACCTCAAAGATGTTCATGAGTTGTGTGAAAAAGGGTGAAGGGGGCTCTTTCGCCACGTGGTCAACCCTACTCAGAGGGTGCCAACTAACGGATGACATCAACCTGGATGAAGATTATGGACAGATGTGACAGAGTTCTGTTTTTCTAAACATTTTCATTAATGAACTGGAGGAAGAAGCAGGAATCACATTCGTCAGATTTATGGATCCTCCTCCAAAAAAAAATTAGGCAAAAATAGTAAATATATTGGATGCATAATGAGGATTCTGATAAATTAGTCTAATAAACTAATCCAATAAGATAAATTTAGCATTGATAATTTCTGGGTCCCAAATAAAACGGTGATGGTGATGACAATAATGCACAGAAAATGAACAAATACAGTTTGGGGGAGACACAGTTTAACAGCAACATGTGGGCAAAGCACAAAAAACTGGTTAGTGAAATGTACCAATAATGGAACATAACTGCCAAAATAATACGAAGGGGGACAATGCTTCTGTCTCCTCATTTTATCACAACGTCTAAAATCCCGTTCTCCCATAGTGTTAAAATTGAGGGATTCATTTCTTGTCTAAAAAATTAATAAGTAGATAATCCAACATTAAGGTATTATTAATATGAAACATAAAGCTATTATTGTCCAAATTATTGTAAATTCTTGCTTCAATATCAATCTTACTCTAAGTATTCTTATCCCTTCTCTTCATAGGTGCAACCTACTCCCTATTTCTTCCCAGCTTTTCAGAGGTATAACTGACAAATAAAATTGTATATATTTGAAGTACACAACATGATCATTTGCTATAGGCATAGGTGCATCGTGGGATGATCGCCACAATCAAGTTAATAGCATGTCCATCACCTCACAGGTGTCTTCTTTTTCGTGTGTGGTAAAAATGCTTAAGATCCACACTCACAGCAAATCTCCAGTCTATAATGCAGTGTCATTAACTACAGATCCCAGAACTTACAGTTGAAAGCCTGCGCCCTCTGACCAACATCTTCAGCTCAAGCGGCCGCTCTGTCACTGCCACTTCACCTGCTTCCTGGTTTATGACACCGCCCACACTCAGGGACCCCTCAAACTTTTAGCAACTAAAGGGTAAGGCACCAACAGATCTGTGTTTGAGAGCTTTAAACATCCTGAACACTTTCTCATCACTTCAGTTTAATCAGAAGCTTTAGGAAAAGGGCAGGACGGACTGAGCATGAGAAGCAGTCACTACTTCTGCACGTGTCACTGCCTCAACATTACCAGGAAAAGCAGGACTGGGCCTGGCTGGGGCCTGGCTGGGGCTTCGTCCCTCGGCTGCACTACTGCCAGGTTGCTCACTGGTCTCTGGATCCCAAGCCTCCATGACACAACCTGGAGCCACTCTTCTGAAACGTCCGTTTCACATGCCTGGAATTCTCCGTGGCTCTCTCTGGCCTACCGGAAAAGGGGACAGCTTCTAGTGCGGTGTGAGGCTCTCCACGGTCTCATGCCACCCAACTGCAGTTCCGCCTGCCTTCACCCTCTGCCCCACACCAGCCCGGCGCTCGAGTCCCAACAAACATGCCAGGCTCAGCTGTCCTCTGTGTCCCTGCATACACTGTACCCTCTACCCAGAATGTCCCCCCAACTCCACTCCTCCTTGTCCATTTGTCAAACACAAGCTCAGTTCACACTGCTCCAGATCCAACCTTCCTCAGTGTCTTTCCTTAGTGGTGCCCAAACTTGAGACAAATTCCAGTTGCCATGCATCTAGATGATCACTGCCTTGTAGAAGAATTAAGAAGAAAGTAAAATATTTCTTATTGTTTCTATCAAATATAAAAGACAAAAGGCAGATCAGATCCACTCTGCAATGGACATGACCTCCACTGCCCCTGTAAGCATTTGAGTGTTGGATCCCAGCAATGTAGCTCATGGAATGCATGAGTACAGCAAACACAATTCTGACTATTTGTAAGTGAGTGAAAAGTTCCAAAACAGAATCATCTGTCATTTATTGAAGCTGTCATCTGAGAAAGAGTAAGTTGGCTAAGCGCTACGTGCAGCCAATAGCCTAATGTCTGCAGAGCAACATGAGCTTGGTGGCTCTCTCTGTATACACTCAGTACATCTCAGGAGAGAGAGAGTATTTCTTCATGAAAAGTGGTTCTTCCCTCTCCTCCACACCCCAGCTCAAAAAACAAAGGTAACTGCTAGTTTCAGTGGAGGCCCAAGTGGGCCATGGAAAGCAATGGTGTAGACAGAAAAAATGTAAGAGAAAGAAAGGATAAAATGTTGGCTTTGCTAGTGGCTCCAACCTGTAACATGACCTCTACATGCATTCTACACAGGAACAAGAAAAAATGATTTATAAAACCAGCTTTTTTTATTAGGCTGTCTAAGGGAAATAAAATGCAAGATTAGTGTTTGTCATGAAGGTTCCAAGACATCTTTCATGACTACTGAGGGCCTATTTTATATCAAAATATTTACAGCTCTTGCCAGCTTTAAAAAGAAAAAAAGCTGTCCCTATAAAAGGAACAAATTACAAAATAAATGCATTTTTATATACCATCAAATGGAATCATTATTTTAAACCTCATGCTTTATCACCCTCATCCTCAGTGAGACCATGTGCTGGAATTTCTCACATGGGCTATCCATGAATTCCACCCATCATAAATTTATTAGCAGAAATCCATCTCAATAATTTTATACAAGATAGTCTCAAAAAGGCATGTCCTTCACAGAAGATGTATAGTGCAATTTTAAGACTATTAGCCTAGGACACTCTCACACGTGTATAACACAAGTCATCACTAAATCATCAGTGGATGTCAAGGTGAAATGACCTCACTTGCTCTTCACGGACTTGATAGAAAAGACAGGAGGCAATGCTTGTGTTCGCTGAAAAGACACGTCACAATACAGTTTCTTTTAAAATTGCAGGAGAAAAAATTAAAAAATAAAATTGCAGGAGAGGATTGTTGATTTGACTGTCAACTGTGGTAACATGTTTATTGAGTGTGTGTGCCTCCTGGCCCTGAGCTGTTCTGGTCACTTCCCCTGCCATTCAAGTGGTTGGGGATGTGTCTGTCCCAGGCACTGCTATACATCTGACTCCTACCCACTGCCTGGAAAAAAAAGAGAGGCCCTTAAGAGTTGCTGAATAATGACTCACAATTCACTTTAACAACTTCATAAAAGGAAAGAAGATCAGACCCTGATCTTCAAGAACTTCTCATACAGGACGATTGAAGATGACAACAGAAGGGAAAAAAAAAAATGCCTTTAATTCAAAACCAAGTCTCTTGGCAATGGAAAGCATTTTAATTTTAAAGTAAATAAAAAATCAACAAAATGTTTCCCAGTGACCAGAAGCATTGAAATATTTTGTCAAAATGTCCTAAATCCTTTTCACAACAGTTTGATACAAGCTACTATGCTTCGAAATTCTGTATTAATAGGAATATTGGCCTTACTCATAACAGAATAGTGAGGGCAAGGTAACATTTATCTACCACTTACTCACAACCTGCGGACACAGTGACCTGGGTATTACCATTCCCACTCTACGGATGAGAAATCAGACACAGAACTTTCCCAAGGGGATCTGCTCTCATGCCCTCTACTGCACAACATGCTTTAGATGTTGGAAATCCAGGAAAATAAAAATAGTAGTCACCTGTGCTTTGAACACACAGAGATAATCTCACCTAATATTTGGTCTACAGTCTTCCTGGCATTTTCCTACATCCTAGGTAGAAAATTGCTAACTCGCTCTTTCCCTCTCTCTCTCTCTCTCTCCAAAAACAAACAAAAAAACCTTAGATCAACTTACACATACTGTTCTGCAAACTGCTTTTTCAATTTGCTGTTTACAAATGTTGAGTATTTTTCCACATCAATCAATACCGTCAATGAAGAAAGAAAGGGTTTTCCATTACATGTATACACCACAATTTATGTAATCAATCTCCCTATTACTAAGCATTTAAGTTGTTTCTAGTTTATAACTATCATAAACAAAGCTACAAAAATCACTTTGGCAAATTAGAGGTTGGGTTTTTTGGTGTACTTTCTGTGGAGGTCACCAGAATCTGGAGATGAATTTTTTCCAAACTTCGGAGAGCACCCCCGCCAGATTTTGAGACACCCCACCAAGCAGACTTCCCACCAGGTTAAGAATCAGTGTGCGGGGAGAAAGCTTCTGACAGGAACACGGTGCCCACATGCATTGTGTAGGCGAGAACCACTGCTATAGGTCCATCTCTGTACACATGCTTTATTTTTTTCCCCTTAGTTTAAATTCCTAGTGGTGGAAATGCCTGACTAAGGGACATGGCACATTTTTGAGGCTTTCGATGAGTAATACAAAATTGCCCTCCTGGAAAGTTGTAACAATTGAAACACCCACCAGCAGCATTTGAAAGTGACAATTCCCCAAACCTAATAGCTAGATTGTTTTTAAACAATCAAATCCCTATATGGCCCTAAGTTTTAAAAACAGTGAAACTATTGATAAAAATACATCTAGGAAAATAGCAAACAATTCAGACAACAAATACTAGATTTTAAAGTAGGCATGTTTTCAAATGCAAAATATAAAACTTGAATGACATCAGATCCCAGCAGGCCGAACAGAATGATTTATTAGAAAATCCAGTGAAACCGGGCTCTGAAAGGTGTCAAGCCAGTAAGTAAAACTCCACATCTTCACTTGCCCATCTGGCTAATATCAGACTAACAGTCTGGGCTTTAACAGCAATATGCTCTGTTGTTTAACAGGAAACTCATGAAATTGGACATTCTTTCAAATTTTATTATTACCATCTAATAGCTAATGTGGCAATCAAATTCTCAAAAATTGTCTTATGGATTCATTTATTTAACAAATATCAGTCGACTGTGGGCTGGGCACTGTTCTATGCTGGAGACACAGCAGTGAATCCCACATATTTCCTGCTGTTCCAGAGGGGAGCTCAGAACCCTGTAGTTAGGAATCAGCAAATCATGGTTACAATACACCAGTCTGGAACTACTGGATTCTTGGGCACATTAGAACACTTCTGGGGTTTGGTTTCTTTACCAGTAAACTTAAAAAGTTGACCAGATGACTTGAGGTCCCTTCTGGCTCTCAACTTCTGTATCTTCTTTGGTTTTGCTTGAATGCTAAAGCTCCCTTACTTCTAAGTGCTTTGCATTTTAGTTCTATATAGTTCTTTCATGAAATCAGAACCAGCCTCTCCCTCAAAAAACTCAATTTTATTTCTCCAGTAAACCTTTGGTGATCCAGGTAACTGCAAGGAATAACAGAGGATAAGGTGCCAGTTCGATGAAGACTGATACTCCCAACTTCAACTGTTTCTTTGAAGAGGATCCTAAAATGTTGCCTCGTTCACTTTTGTACTACAGTATAAATACTAGGGCATAAACCGTGAAACAGCACGTCACTGGTATGGTGGCAGGTCTCCAAGCCTGTGGCTGGGAATGGCTGGCACCCAGCTTTAAGGTGGTGCACTGGTGCCCTCAGGGGCTGCAGCACTGAAGTTGCAGTGGGGGAGTCTCACCTCTCTCCAGCTTACCCTCACCCCCAATTCAAGAGGCACATCCTGTCTATAGACAGTCCACAACTCACTGCTCCATTAGCACTTCTAATATTAGTCATGGGAAGCATTATTTCTGCCACCACTTGTTACTTTCCACCACATGTTCCTGCCACCACCATTTCAGCTGTCCTCTATTCCAGGGTCTCCTTGAAGAAGCAGCTAGAGGAAGGCAAGGGGTCTCAGTATCCCAAGTCACCCTCTAGGGAAGAGCCACACACTTTCTGGAAGTAACAGCACCTTCTTGTGGTCTTCTAGGACACTGCCACATAATAACAGATACATAGTCTCAACTATGGGCACATACAATGATTCCAAGCTTGTATCTGCCCCACAAACCAAAAGAATGGGTAAGAGCCAAGATTTTCTCACCTCTCTGCAAAAGCACAAGAAAAATTCACCTACCAGAAGTTTTTCCACAACTTTCAATATAAAAGCATAAAATGATACTCAATAAAACACAACCTTTGCTCACACGAGCAGCAGCACCAGCAGCCAGGACTGGTAAGAATGTATGTGCTGTAAATTGTAGACAATGGAAGACAAATGAGGAACTCCTGAATTTCTACAGTTCACACAGGAAATGTAAAGGCAGCAGTAAAAGTGCTTTAACAAGCACCTAAGCCTCTAAATGTATCACTGGCATATAAAATAGATGTTTACGCACTTTTGCAATTTGTCTGAAGAGCTTTCACTGCAAGGACAGTGGCAAAAGACGTAAGGCAATGACCTGACTTAAGATTTAGGACTGACAGAATCCATCCTTTACACAGTGTGTGCACAGTGCTTATGAGAGAATGTTGGAAGATAAAATTACCTTTTGTGGGAACAACTTATTGGGTTCAGGTATTGACCAATTAGAACAGGAAATTAAAAAATCAAAAACTCTCATTCTGCAAGGTCACAAAACTCCTGATGTTGAACAGGGGCTCAAAAGGCACAGCTAAGAAAAAAAGACAACCGATTCAAATTAAGCATCTATAACAAGTGCTGGGCACAAAACGCATTTCCCAAGCTTTCAATTAATATAAAGGAACATATATTTAGAATGACCAACAGATTAGAAGCTGGGGAGAGGAAATACCACATTTCCTGATATTCCCTAAAATAGATCAGGCACACATTCCTCCTGTGAGAATAAAAGTACCTGCACAAAGCCCGTATCTTTTATGTCTTGCCATCTGCCCCCTCCCCTGCAAATTTAAACATTCACTGTACAAAAGAAGGCACCTCTAAAACTTTTACACTTAAGCAAGTGGCTAATTCACTGAAATCAAGATGAAACTTCTGACTAAATTACTCAGACGTCACTATGATGTTCTGTAGAATTAGGCATGTTTTTAAGGCTTAGTACTTTAATTTCAGGGAATGAAAATCAAGTGCAACTGATTTAGAGCAATAAATTTGAGAGGATCTGTTAATAGTAGAACAGATTTGGTAACATCAGGGCCAGAGCCAAGAGGAACACTCAAATAAAAGGCTCCCGAATCTAGGTATTTTGACCAAAATCAGGCAAGATTATTTCTGAAACTCTCTAATTATTCACTAATGCAATAAAATATTCACAGCGCATTCTGACCAAGACTGTTCCTGGAGCTGGGGGAGCAATCTTCATTGACAAGCAGATTGGAGCCTGCCCTCCTGGAGCTTCCAGCAGGTGGAACTCCACTATCCAGAGTCTCTTTTTCACTTCTGGAAAGACTCCTGGATGTATACAAATACCCAGGGCACCAATCCCAGCACCTGCTCTCTCCTGCCAGCCACTTTTTCCATTTCCCCATCATCATGAACTCCAACCACACAGGCAAGCCCTCTGTTCCTCTGAACGTGTAAGACTCAGTCTCACCGCAGGGCCTTTGCACTTGCTGCCCCTGTTGCCTGAGCCACCATTCCTCTAGCTCTCCAAAAACACACTCAACTCAAATCTCTCCACCTCAAAGAGGCTGCTAGGGCCAGTCTAAAACAGCAGCCCCAACCCTGCCCCTCTTTACCAGAGCAACCCTATTTTATTATTCCCCCAGCACCTATCACTCTCTGACAGTATCTCCTCTCCTGTCTCTCTGCTTTTGTCCACCTCCCTCACTAAGATGTGGACTCATTAAAGCTGAGGCTGTCTGTTTGGTGTACTGCTATATTCTCAGTCCACAGAAAGTTGCCTGGAATGTAACAGATGATCAGTAAGTATTTATTTACGAAAAGCAAATATAGGCAATATTAGCAGTATTATACCACAATGACAAGTACTCAATAATGAAGGAAAAAGAAAAGACCTTGAATGCTAAAAGGTTTGACTGGTCAGTTTAAAAAAGAAAAGATCATTATAGCTTCTTAAACTAGTCTTAAAAACACTCTCAAAAATAAGCATAATGGAAATATAAAGCTCAACACTGGCTAATTCTCAAGTTTTATAATGCATTTCCCTCAATTGCTAGCTAGCATTAGTCTTACTTCTATAATTTACTCTGTTTTAAAAGAACTCTACGAGACCTCAATTTTTAATTTAAAAAAAGGGCCAAGTATTTTCTAAAACCATATTCCCCTTAAGAGTAATAACCTTCTCATAAACTATACAATTTACAACTATATTACAGCAACATTAAAATATGAGACACCAGTGATGAGCTACAGAAGGCAGGGATATCAGTGCCTAATGGCAAATAAGTTTTTATGAAACACTAACTGCCTTTATCTTCAACTTAATCAAAGGTACAAGATGTTTCTCACATACAGAATATTTAAACTCTTAATTTTTCTTATAGATTATTCTTAAAATTTTTTATCTGTTCTTTTACTTTTTTGTTGAAACAAAGAACTAATTTGTGAATCAAGGACTATGACCTTAGTAACTGGCCTTGAGGTCTCATGCTTCACCACGAAGACACCAAAGATCCTTATGGACTGCTTTGAAATTATACAAAGGAAATGGTGTATGTTGGTGAGAAGGGGCACTTATTTCCTGGAACATAAAGCAAAGAAGTAAGTTACTACTGCCTTTGGACCTTTGGGAATAATTGAAATCTACTTAGAAACCTCAAAAACGAATGTTTTATAGCAAAATATTAGAAAGAACCTACACATGCCTCAACAAAGGAGAAGTTAAATAAATTATGGTTCGTCCTTAATGGAGTTCTCAGCAGCCGTTAGAGAATGAGACAGCTTTTAGGTACTGATACAGAGACTGCCAAGATTTAGGACTCTGCGGGGAGGGGGGGGGAGGGCGGGGAGCTAGTGCAGAACAGAGTATACAATGTGTCCTCGTTTGTGGAAAGACAAATAAAAAGAACACATACAAAATGTTTATCCTAGCATAGGCTTTATCAGGAAAGATAGACATAAGGAGCTAGTAACCCTGGGTCCTGGGAGAACAGGGTGCTGTGAGGCACTGGGGGGGGGGGGGGCGCAAGAACGAGCAGGGAGAGGTATGCTTCCAGTCTACAGTTTTTTTTATATCTACTGAATCTTCTATAGTGTGCACAGTATGCACTGCCTGTCCCACAAATTAACATGATAAAATTTAACATTAGAACTTATACTATTGTCAACATTCAAGGATGTTTATTTATTCAAGGATGACCATCAAGAAGCAAAAGCTTTCAAAAGTCACAAAAGTTCATCCCCTTCGACAGCAACAGGGCAGTTCCAGATCCTTATTTCCCACAAAAGAATCCAAGTCTCCACTCATTAGAGAGGCGCGCTTGTGATCTTACCTATTACAAAGCAAGTAAGTCCTAATTCAATACTTGGAAGGGAAATTCAAATCGAGCTTGTAACTAACTAATGAAGCCTCCAAATCAACACAGTCTCCCCTTGGCTATGAAACAGAAAGTCAAGGTAAGAAACAAGCAAGAGGACAGTGCTTTTAAAAACACATGCTATACCTAGGTTTCCTTTCCTCTGCCAAGGCTAAGACAAGGAACCCTCTGATATTAGTGAAATGTGATTTCAGGTCTGTGACAAAGTCATCATTTAAGGGAAGGGGCAAGCATCTTTTGCACTAAACAAACGCTCTGAGTTTTCTTTTTGAGAGGAGGGGAATGCTTTAAATTGAATTTAGGAATCATTTTTGGATCCCTGACTAAATGATTCTACTAAGTCACATTAATTTTACTCCAAGCAAAAAAAAACTTTTAAATTAAAGACAAATCCGAAACTGAAAACGAACAAATCAGAAAGCAAACTTTAAACTGAAACCTTTCTGTTGAAAACTACATCTTAAAAGAACGTATTACAAAGGGCAAAAAAAATCATTTCCATACAAATGCCATTCAATAATAGTTCATACGTTATATCAATATTTGACTGCATTAAACACACCCATACAAAAAGGAACACAGAGAAATCCAACTGCAAATAAAACACCTCATAAATTTTTGGTAGCCGAAGGTGGAGACCAGAATCACATTATTCAAGCTCAGACATAAATTCACAACATCTGAAGCGCAGTTTTCTGTCGGTCAGAACTCAGGATTCCAGCTTTGTCCTTTTAAACAACACATTAAAAGTGGCATCTTTTATCAAGCCTAACTTTGATCGCCAAGTCTTTTAACTCTAGATTTAAAATCAGTATAGCACCTTGACATACAAGCACATAGAAAGACAGGTAAATCAAATACACCATGAATACAGAAGGGCCAGAGAACTAGTTTAAAGAAGAGTTGAGGCACGGGGTCACGAAATCACTCGGTTGATTACACCTCGTAATGAAAATAAAAATTAAAGCTCCTTCTTATCTCCCAGGTAGACTGGCCTGAGAACTTACTGCCCGACGTGGGGCAGAAGTTCGCGGCCGTGGAATCTGCGCCCTCCGGGAGCTGAAGGCGGCCCGAGGGGGCACCGACAGCGGCACGACCTGGCGCGCCCCACCCCCCGCCCCCCGTCCTTCCTCTGGGGCGCTCCCCGACCCCGGGACCCGAGCCGGCCGGAGCGCTGCCCCCCGCCCCTCGCCGGCTGCCGGGCGCTCGCGGCGACGCGCCCACGGGACCGGGCTCCAGGCTCCGCAGCGCCCACTGCCCGCGCCGCGCCCACCCGCCCCCGCCACTCACGGGCCGCTCCCGCGCCGCTATGTGGCCATCCCCGGCCGTCAGCTCGGCCGCCTCGGCCGCCGCCCGGGGGCTGCCCGGAGTCCGCAGTCGCCCGGGCGCTGGAGGCGCGGACGAGGGGGGCCGGGCACAACCCGCCGCCTCCGCCGCCGCCGTCTCCCCTCCTCGGTCCCAGCGCTGGGCTGCTCCAGGCGACCACGGGCGAAGGGCGGCCCGCTGCCCTCCGCGAGCCTCGGGAGCCGCCGCCGCCAGAGCCGCGCGGAGGCAACAGTAACAGCCACGGCCACTGGCGAGACGCTCCAGCCGGGACTGCGGCGCGCGGGGGCGGTGCCTGCACGCCGCTCGGCGGGGGGCGCTGCGATCCCGGCCCCGCCCCCGGCCCCGCCCCGCCGCCCGCGCCCCGCGCGCCCCCGCCGGAAGCTGCCCGCGCGTCCCTGCGTTGCCCCCAAGCCCGGCCGCGCGCGTCCGGCGCTCGCCGCGGGGCCGCCCCGGGGAGTCGGAGAAGGGCGGGCGCGCGCAGGGCCCGAGCGCCGAGGGTGGTGCTTCTGCGGAGAGTCCTGTCGCCGGGCCAATCTCGGAAGGTCATGGAAGAGTCGGGGAGAGAAGCGGCCCAGCCGGTGCAAATACTCACGGAAGGCTGGCCTAGCGCGCGGCGGCCTTGCGCGACGGAGAGCGGCTCCTAAAACGCTTTCGATGCTCATTGCAAACACTGCATAGAGGAGAGGGCAACGTGGGGCCGTGTTTAAGCTTCCTCTGTAAATACAGAGGAAAACCAACCTTTGCGGTTGGATGGGGGATAAGGGGGGGGCGACTGCTTAGATTTTGAGTTACCTAAAATGCCCCCAGGGCTGAGGCGCTGCCACTCAGGCCTCCCTCCTGCCCTGTGCAGGGCTCCCTCAGCCCGAGAAGGCCCGAGGGGGCATTCTGAGAATATCCTGGAGCCATCTAATCTTGCCTTATTTGTACGGAGAAAAAACGGATCCCTTAATGGGGTGAGATTTTTCCTCCTAGCATTGTTCCCATTTCCGCAGTTTCACTTGGCCTCGATTTTATTCCAGAGTAATGCACCAAAAGAAATTAGCTGGAGAGCGTTTGATGGCGCAGAATCATGGTTTGAAGATGTTTACGCTCTATGCCGGACGCGTTTGATGATGTTCTCTTCGGCACAATTAATTTTGCAAAGTTCAGAAATGTGCCAGATGGAGCCCCTGGCACGCAGAGTCACAGAGCTCTGCAGACACACCTTCAATAGGAAGCCAGCTTGTTTGTTTCATTTGTGATTTATCTGATGCACCAGCACCAAGGCCAACGTGTTTTTTTAGAGACCTTTGGATGAAATTCCAAAGCAATTTCTAAACTGGCAAAACGAAGCTCATTTTCTGAAATAATACTTCCCTGCTGATAATGTAACTAAAATGGAGACAGAACACCAGCAAATGCATTGATTGAAAAGTAGGCTCCCTAGATGAATGCGTTTCACAGTAAGACAAGGTCCTCACTGGTGTTCTAATGGCCAATTTCATCCGTGTGCATCTCTTGAAAGTCAAGACTGAATCCTTCCTATTCCCTAAGACCACGTTTGCAAAACATGCTTCTATTGTGTGTACCAGAAGCTCTGTTTAGGATGTACAACATTGCTTTTTGTATTACCCCGGTTCTTGAGTCCTTGGTGGTTTGGGAAATTTATCATATTTTAAATGTTTTTAATGGAGGAGGGGGCTCAACAAAGGCAAGAGTGCCTAGGTTCCAAGACAATCATGATGCAACCCCTACCTTGGGTTGAAAAATTCCTTCCGTGGAAAAAAAAAAAACTGTAGTTTTAAGCACATTGTGTAGAATTCTAACTTCTGTGACTTTGTTTTATATTTAATTTAAATCTACACAACACACCTGTAAAATAGGTATTGATGACACCTAGGGGTTGATCCAGATTTTATGAGGCCTGAAATTAATGCAAGTTGGGTGGTCCTCCCAAAGAAAAAAGACAAACAAAACAATACAGCACACCCAAGCTGCTCCGGCACCACCCAACACGAGGGAAAGTAACAAAGGGAAAATCCAAGAGGAAAGAGACCTCAGTCTCAGCTGATTGTGTTTAAAATATCTTACTTTTGCCAATTGTGCAAAAACACGACCACGTGAATGTATTGCTAGGGTTCCTGCCAGGGCCTTGGATGGGGGTCTGGAAAGATGCCTTGAAGCTTATGCTTTAATTAGCTTCTCAGAAAACTTGCCTCCGCTGTATACCCCCATTTCAGAGGTTGGGAACCTTAGGAACTTGCCACAGCTTCTATGGAGCATCTCAGTGCCCGCACCATACCGAGGTCTGCTTTGAAGACTAGTGGTATAAGCACTTTTTATGAGAAATCATGGATTTTATATTTCTGTAACAAAGCAAGGGCTTTAAAACTACATTAGCAATATTCAGATTATGACCAGAAACTTGATTTGCAACCCTTGAGATGGTCCTGCTATCTGGGCTGACAGTGGTAAAATTTCCTTAACTAAAGTATGAAAGGTGAAATAACCACTGGATTCCTAAAGAAATTTCAACCCAATTTCAAGTGCCACAGATTGACACCATTTTTATTTCCCTTGTCATAGACTAGTTTATGTTGTAAATACTATGTTATATAATATTTACTTTTTTTTGCAAAAAACCCCACAGTGTTGCAAAATAAGTATCAGAACATGAATTTTTTTTTGTTTGATGTTTACCTTGTATAATATGAAGAGCCTGACACATAGCAGTTCTCATTCAATGTCAAATAAATAAAGAATGAAATGGAAGTGATTACATATTTAGAAGAAGGTAGGTTATATAATAAGCTAAAATTGAATGGGAATGAACCAGCAAAACCTTGAACTTAAACTACTTGCTGGATAAGTGGAATTGACTTCCTGGTTAATTATTTTATGCCCAAGATTTGTGCTCATCTTTCTGGCTTTTGGCTATTTTCCCTGCTATTCTGGTTTTTTCTTCCTTCCTTCCTTCCTTCCTTCCTTCCTTCCTTCCTTCCTTCCTTCCTTCCCTCCTTCCTTCCTTTCTTTCCTTTTCTTTTTCTTTATAAATAAGATTCATTTGACATGCTTAAATATTAAAAAAAAAATCTTCAAGTGAAACAAAAATCATAATCACACCTGTAATGGAAGTTTTGGAAATGAAAGGCTTTGGTCTTTGAAAAGATCAATCACTTACAAAAGCAGCAAATGTGAGATGACGGGGTTTTGTTATTAAATTAGTCACATCTTGGCCCTTAAGTAGACTTCCTGGGATGTGTGATTTAACATGTGTAGTGTTTATCAGTCAGTGGGACAAGATATGGCTTTGTTCCTGGAAGAAATTTTGGAACCAAATAAAAATCTACAAATTAATTGTATCCAGTGAATAGTTGAAGTGAGTGAAACTGTTCTTCACTTTAAGCCTGACTTACAAACGTGGATTTATATTGGTTTATTTTAGAGCAGTTTTGGACAAGATACAAAACTTTAATTAGATCTCTGTAACAAGAAGATATATGAGAGTAATCACTGAATTTTCTCTAGATGTTATGTTCTTTACCCAAAGTGGTTTGGAATGTTATCTGAGGGGCATGAAAACTGCAATAAACACCATGAAAGATATTATCTGCCCCGGGATTCTGTTTAAAATATTCTCTTAGTTAGATAGATTTCAAGAGTGTCATATAAACTATTTTGATAAACTATTGTATCCCCAGCATGGCCCCAACAGGATTGTATTTTGCTTGTCTTTTGCTTATTTATACTGTGCCTTCTTCCAAAGAGGCTTGAGGTGGTTTACAATGAAAGACAAATATTAAAAAAAAAAAAAAAAGTAAAACAAAACAAAACAAAACAAAACAAAAAACTTCTGGCTGAGACAAACAATACCATTCAAGCATAAAACTTAGTTCCAGGCTGCCTCATAGCCAAGTGAAATAGGGGAAATGAGGGTTTTTATGACTCTCATTGTCCAGTGAGTCAAGGAATCATAGCGTAGAGTTTATTTAGGAGAAAGTCTTTCCTGGCTCAAGCTTGGAGAGGAATTTGTCGTAAGGGTCCTTATATGACGGATATTCAAAAGTCTAAATAAGAAGTATACAATAGGCAGGGCTAATGTATTTTTTCTGGTGCATAGCTTTGAAATCACTATTGTTGAAAGTAAGTAGTAAGTGCCTATAGTTACTTTTTTAAAAAAATTTTTTTATGTGGGGAAGTAATTAGGTTTATTCACTTATTTATTTATTTAAATGGCAGTACTGGGGATCGAACCCAGGACCTCATGCATGCTAGACAAACACCTACCACTGAGCTATACCCTCCCCTCTCTAGTTACTATTTTTGAAGGCAAATCAAGGACGTAATATCAAATCTTGGTATTCTCAGCTTCTTTCTTTATAAAAAGGACTTATTCAAAGTGCCTAACAGAGGGTAGCAGGGAGGACAAATGAGTTAATTTCTATAAAACCTCTTTCTGCTCCAAGTGTTGAATGTGCTATAGTTTTCCCCAAAGTGTGTACATACAGTTTTTCCTCCCCTCCTATAATCTCTTTTATTGTAACCCCTCTCAAATCCCTTTTGGTGTATGTGCCTGACACAAAGTAAGCAATAAATATTAGCTATAAATATTATCATTATTACCATTTCTACTATCGCTTCTGTCAAAGCATGCAGATGAGCCCGTGTGGGGGCTACATGTGGTGGTGAGGTGGCTGTGAAATCTTGTTACCCTTAGTAGGTAAAGCTTAGAGGACGGTGAGGAGTAAATGAATATTCCTTTTGTTGTTTGCTTATCATCTCCTGTCCTACGTGACTTCATTCAATTGTCTGATTTGAGGAGCACTGGGTAAGGATCCCTTCCCACAACAGGCTAACATCTATTTAACTCCCTGTGTCCTAAGACCTGTTACCTCAAGAATCTTGTTAAATTTCTTATACTTCTGAGAGGCTCAATGGCTCAAGCTGTTGAGGCCAAATCCCAGAGGCAGAGCCTAGGGTTGGGGACAGGGAGGACCAAGACTGCTGAGAGAGCCACTGAAGACAGGAGAGGACACCACTAGCAAACCCTCTTTCTGGAATAAACTGCCTGCCCCCTCTGCTCTGCCTCCTTCTCCATCCCTCCCACTTGGTCCTTATGAACTGCTATCTGATTGAATCTTCATTTCAAATCTTTGTCTTCCTCTCACGCGGTCATCTTCTTGTTTCTCTTCCTGCCTCTCCCATCTTCTCTTTTCTGCATCTGCCTGCACTCAAACCTCACATCTTATCTCATGGTCCTCCATCTTTTCACATTTTATCTCTTCCTTTTGACTTACCAAGCCTGCTCCTCTGTCCCTGCTTTTCTCTTTCTTCTCCTGTATTCTTTGTCTGGTGTCTAGAGTCATTTAGGGGCAAAGCAAGACATTAAAATTGATGCTACGTTATTCCTTGTAGTCCATCAAAGACCCAGAATCCTGCGCTCATATTCTCAGTTGAGCTAATGGATCCCACAAAAGAGCAATTTACTCCATTCTCAGTGGTGATATTAAGCCCATTATTTAATTTGTTCCTACAGCTACTGCACTCTGTGTGTTGCCAGAGGCATCTTGTACAGATAGTGAAAGAAGCCAAAAGATTAAGGAATTGAGTTGAGGTCAAGCCAAGGTAGTGGAGTGGTTCGAAATCAAACCCAAATTCCTTAAATCCTCAAATATATTATTCTAACTAATGCACTTAATCCACAGACTTTCATGCTCTGTGTAAGACCAAAAAATCTAAAACCGAAAGAGAGTAAGTTTTTGTTTCCAGTCTCTCTGACTGTGGAGAATTTTCAGTGGTTACACATTTGCCAATAGAGTTAATTCAAGGTCTCTTAACACATCAGGTAGCTGAAAAATAACCAGTCAGTTAAATAATTAATTTTAATAACAGCAATGTCCCTGGGGTTTCCTTTGGGTACCTAATCTGGTACACCGTCTGGGTCTCATATCGGAAAACAAAAGTGGCCATCGCTATGGTAGCTGTGGTCGACAGGGACATTTCTTTTGATGCGGTCCCTGCTGGAACTTAAGGTAACTGAGGACACCACTCTCAAAGGAAAAGCCTGCAGCTCGGAGATTCATTTCTGTGACATGCCCAAGAAATCTGAAGTTTCTGGCCGTTTTGTTTAATCACAGAATCTTATGCTCAAAGAGCTGACAGAAACCTTGACACTACCTAAATTACCATCCAGTTCAAACTCGAGTACTCACAGAATCTCATTCTATCCACCTAAGCAGGCTGGACTACACCAATTCATCTAAGCTCGCTAGACTTTTTTTTTAACTCTGGGAAAGAGAAACAGGGGTACATGTGACCCTCAGGTTGGGAGATGACTATTAATTGGTTATTAACATGAGTTGTCTCAGTGCTGGGTACTTTCTTTATCTTATAGGTACTAGTCCCACTTAACAGATGGAAGAGACCAAAGCTCAAGGAAGTAAAACAATAAATATTTCAATATACCAGGTTAATTCCAAAGTCATTCTAATGATTTAGAAGACACTGACTAAAAGTAGGGTTCAGAACACTTACTTTCTAGTTACCAGCAATGAACATATTTTGAGCTCTAACAGCGTGCCAGGTACTGTGCACCAATCCCTCCATCCTCTCCGCAGCCCTGTGAGTTGCAGGGAAGGTAGTCATCCCCATTTATAAAGGAGGCCACATGGATATTGACAACAGTGTCATTCAAACCACTACAGTCAGGCTCCAACACCCACACTCCTAATTACTGGACTTCGCATTCCACTATCCGTGCCAGCGTGGTAGCTAACCATTTTGCCCTTTCAGTTTCAGGAGTTTCACTGAGATCTCGCCTACAATTCGTTGCTGCTGGAGATAAGGCTCTGACAAAGTTGGGTTTTGACCCAGTGCTATACAAAGCCCACCTCAATCCGGAGTCATGCTCTGAATGTTCTCCAAACTCTCCGTAGTCGAATTTGTCCATCTCTTCTGCCTCTGTTGGCATGAATCTAACTCTTTACCTCATACATCCCTGTTTCAGATGTTTTCACTCATTGAGATAAATGATGTGCTGTATCTTCTGGGTACTGAGTTCTGCCATATCGTACAGTACTGTGTCTCACAGGACCTGGCCCATCCCACTCTCCCTAGGCTTCCCCTGCTCTGCATTGAGATCTGGGATCAGATTTTCATATTATCATTTACCTCTGTGGGGTTACTGTTTCCTTGAAAGTGAGTGTCTTTGTATTCAAACCCCCAACATCCAAGAGCATCCCCAAATACTTCCAGTGGATTTAGAGAGGTTATTGTTTTGCTAATGCCTTACAACAATATCTTAATTTTACACACAGCAGTTTTGCTAGGAGTTTCTTTAAATTACACTAGAATTTTATTCAGTTATTGAAACTTGGATTTTCAAGACATTTGTCCATCTTTAGAAAAAAAAATTCAGTTAAAGAACAAAGAATGTCGATATTTCACAAATACAGTTTTCAGTATAATAGACATCAGTGAAGACTGATCAATGAGGATTCCTGTACATGGTAGAAATGCAACCATAAGTTTTCAATGCAGGGCAAAAAGGGAAGGGGGAGAGAGTATGAAAAAACATGAGAACTTTCAGATGGCTGTGGAGATTTGTGGTCAGAGCTGTGGAAGCAGGATCAATCCTAAATAAAGGGATGCGTGGTGGGCAGGTTTATGAGGAAGCATAAGATGGGAGAAAAACGTACATCTGCCATCATTTTTAGATGTTTTCATTTGATAGTCAACAAATGTTCATTGATCGTTTACTACATACAAATGCTAAGGACACAACAGTGAGGAAAACAAACGGAGCCCTTATTTTCATGAAGTTTGCATTCTAAGATGTTTCCAACACATAGTCAGAATGTACTTTATTAGCCTGACTTACCAAAAACAAAACAAAACAAAAACTGCTCTGAAATTAATTTCCTACTAGTTAACTATAGTTTCCCAATGCTTTCTGTTTTTCATTTTTCGTTCCTATCACATCACTAGATTAACTTTTATACCAAAATGCTTAAAACCTTAACATTTGATTTCTCAAAGGCCCAAGGTTAATTACTGCTCAGAAAAGTATTCAAAATTAACATATAATATCCAACCTAAAAGATATAGGTTGTTCCTGTGATTTTAAACCTTTTTTTAGTGGCTAAAAGTCAAAATCAAATATGCAAACATCTCAGTTGAATTAAAATCAACACTTTTTTCATTTTAGGTATTTTCTAGTTGCTATTTAAGAGAGAAAGAAACTTTAAAAACTAATTTTTTTCCCCAGCCACTAACACAGCAATAGATACGTATTAATATTATTGCTATTTTTAGTTCCCTTGTCTTGTATCTCTATATTCTGGTTCACTAGTTTCCAAAGACTTTAGGAAGTTAATCAGGGTTTTTTGAAAAAAAAAAAAGAGGCTCTCTAATCAAAGAAGTTTGGGTGACAATGGGTTAAATAGACCCAAACAACTTTTTAGATCGTAGGCCATGTAGAGCTGTTACGTTCATTGTGGATCTCCAATTATAATATGATGCGATGTAATAATATGATATAACATTATATACAGTATAGAAGAGAGTGCCCAATATTCATTCCTGACTTTCAGTAACAATATCTTCCTTTAGGGAGCCACCTCTCCTCCATTCTCAGTCCTTCGATTCTGGGGGGGTCCATCCCCCATTCCCTAGCTTTAGAAATGGCCATAAGACCAGTGATGTGCTGGCAGGTATTTAACAACTAATTCTTCAAAGAAAAATAGTCTCTATTTATAGTGTTTGCCAGTTTCTGAGGTGTAAATACTCCCACCATAGCCAATTTCAAGCTACTGAGGTGACATCCCTGCATGTGGAGTTGGAAAGAGACGCACACAGTGTAGGAGCCTCTAGCATCAAATCAGATACGTCCCAGACTGAGTGAATCAGACCACTTACCCTTACGGGTGCATGACTCAAGCCAGGCCAGCTCCTTAGGTCCAATTCCTTGAATTTTGGGGGATTTTTTGAATAGCTTTGAGATGTAGTTTACAAACCAATAAATATCCTTATTTAAAGTGTACAATTCAGTGGTCTGTAGTATATTCACAGCAATATGCATTTATCCTCACAAATAATTTTAGAACATTTTCATTATCCACACCTCCCCATCCGCCCCAAGAAAACTCTGTAACCCTTAGCAGTCACTCTATTTCCTCTCACATCCTTCACCCCAGCCCTTTGCAACCATGACTTTTTCTACAGGTTTGCCTATTCTGGAAATTTCATATAAATGGAATCGTACAATATATGATCTTCTGTGATTGGCTTCTTTAACTGAGCATAATTTTTTCATGGTTCTTCTATGTTGTAGGAGCATGTATCCATTATTTAAATGATGCTATTGGCATTTGTTCAGCTACTAAAATTATTTACAGTATTCCTTTAATTAATAAACTTTATTTTTTAAAGGCAGCTTTCGGCTCACAGCAAAAGTGAGCAGAAAGTAAAGAATTCACCACTGTTAGTAAAAAGGTTGCCTGTGGAAGAGGCACTGTCTTCAGCTGGGTTTGCTGTTAGAAGGAACTGGAAAGAATTCTGGTGACCTACTTGCCATGTGGTCCATTTCAAAGGAGGCTGGCTGAGCATGCAGTCACCTCAGAGAGAGAAGGACAGAGCTGAGCGACAAAGAGACACCAAGCTCTGGTGTCACTTTCTGAATCCCTGGATATGGACCTGCCTGAGTCTCTGGACTTCGCAGTTACATGAGCCAATAAATCCCCTTCCCCATCTTGTCTCTCTCTGTCTCTCTCTCTCTCGTCCTTTCTTTCTTAGCTTATTTATTTTTCTTTTATTACACCTGTTTGAATTAGGCTCTGTTCCATTGAAAGAATATGACCATGCTATTCTTTTTTTTTCTCAAAGAGTCTCTCATGAGACTCATATTCCCCAGAGCAACTTGGGAACTGCTGTTCTAGCTCATTCTCTGCCATACACTTTACAGGGCACTGGACCCGCTGAGGTGCATCTTCGTCTTCATCTTTACCTGGAAACCTGAATTGGTAACTGTCTTCTAAACTTCTGATGCGACTGTTCTGAGGACTGCTCACACCCAACATATTCAAAATGAAACTCATATTTTCTACCAAAAGTATGCTCCTCCCATGTCCCTAATTTCCGTTAACTTTTGCACCAATTATGTTTCTGACCAGGGAATATAACAGGGAAGAACACAAAATTCTTGTCCTCATGGAGCTCTCATGCTGGAGAAAAACACACCAACAAACAGGTAAATAATACAATGTAAATGTCAACGGGAAAGAAGTGCTCTGGAAAAAAATAAAGTGGGTTTGTTAAGGGATAGGAAATGACAGAGGGTGCTATTCTAAGTGGGGTAATTGGGGAGGCCTCCCTGAGAAGGAGTTTTTGAGCAAAGAGGTGTAAATGAAATGAGAGATGGAGCCTTGGGAATATGTGGGGGACCAGCAGGTGTGTGGCTGAATGTTCCAGAATTGCAAGGAGGCCAGGGTGGCTGGAACATGGGGAGCACGAAGAGGTTGGAGAGGTATCTGAGGGCCAGATTAGATGGAGCATTGTAGGTATGATAAAGACTTTTTATCTTCTGTACGCAATCCTTCTGGCTTATGTGTGAAGATCAGATTTTAGCGGTCAAGAAGAGAAACAGGGAGGTCATTGAGGGGCCTCTCACAGTCGTCCAGGGGGACACCTTGCTAGGTGGACCATCATCCTTCCAGCCACCTTGGCTGGGCATCTTCTTTGACTTGCCTTCTCTTTCACTCACGACATGCCTGCACAGATGCCCAACTGCGGGTTTTGTTTTACAAAGCACCAAACAGCCACTGGAAGCAGGTTGAGTTTCCCAGGATGCAGACTTGGAAGACAGAAATTAGCATGGAGGGGGTTTATTAGGGAGTGCTTTGGGGATAACAGCCTGTCAGAGAGAAAGGAAGGAGGAAAGACTGGGCAGAGAAGGAAGTTCAACTGCAATGCAAGGAGTCCTGAAGCTGGGATGACCCTTCAGAGCTGTCCCGAGCTACAGTGAGAATTAGAGGCCTTTATACCCCCACAATAATTAGTCACAGGATGCCAAACATCCCAGGAAGAGGGCATGACCTTGGGTAAAGGAGCTTAACAGCTGAGGGCTCTCTGCTGGCAGCCCTCCCAGTGACTTGGATAGTAAGACCTTTATTCCTGAAGGGGAGTCTGAGTACCATATCACACATCCATCCCACCATCCCTTTTTACATTTGTCACTGCAACTGATTTAATTTCTCATTCCACCATGCTATCTCCAGAACTGTACTCCAAGTAAAAGCCAAATTGCTCCGTATTGCCCACAGAATTACATGTAGTCTCCCTAGCACAGAGTTCAGTACCTTCTAAAAGCCGAACATCATCTCCTTACTGCATGCCTTACAGTCTGTGCAGACAAGCCTATTTGGGACACCCTAAAATCCAAGCTGTTGCTGGAACCAGAGATGCTCTGCTCTCACTTTATCTATCAAAACCCTACGCTTCAGGACTAGTTCAAATTCTACCTTCCTCCTTCCCCAGAACTTCTATTCTAAAACTCATTCCATTCTGCCTAGCATGAGTTGTTGATTTCTTAGCTGGGTAAGTGTAGCAATGAAGTCTTCATTATTTCACCACCACCTGCCTCAGGCCCCAGCAGCATTTAACATCGAGGGCTCCCCATAAATGTGGGGTGACTTGTGCATTGCAGGTTTCATCAATGGCTGGACAATATCCTGAGATGGCTGTAGAGCAGAGTGGTTAAGCAGGGCTTCTGGATCCCTACTCCTGGGTTCAAAATTTGGCTCATCACATCCTAGGTCCATAATCCTGGGAAAATTTAACCTTTTATGCCTCAGTTTACCCATCTGTAAAATCCTCATTTCCATAATCATAACATTGACTTCATGGGGTTGTTGGCAGGATTAAGTGAATTGGTAAAAACAAAGCATGTAGGACAATGGCTGCCACTTAATAAGCACGTGTAAGTGTTGGCTCATAGTAGTGCCTAGAGATCATTAGGGGACCAGCCCGTGTCTCCAGCCCCCTTGCTGACCCACGCTCACCCGTCCTCACCAAGACTGCCACAGAGGAGACCGCTGCCCTCTCTCGCCATCATATACTCAGTAAAGGGGCCGTCACACAGCACTTCTGCAGGGAAATCTGTTAACAGAGCTCTGGTTTTCCTCTCACGAACATTCCTTAAATGAGTGAAGATATTCTTGCAAAATGCTTTGGAATTCTGTGCTTTCCTGGGGCCCTTTCAATCTGGACTCAGACCTGGTTTTATAATGAAGATTATGCCCTTTTCCAATGTTGCAAGGAAAAAAAAAAAGCACAAAGTATCACATTTACAAGCGAATAGATTCACAGACACTTTTGAACTGAAAGGAACTTTAGAGATCACCTAGTGCAGGAGACAAGAAAACAAGGGGATTATGTGACTTTAATTCATTCAAACTTATCCAAGTTATTAAAGGACAAAGTTACTCAATAACATTATCCAGTTTTTGCCCAAAGATGCTGTTCTTTTCAGTATGTATAATTCAAACGAAAGTAGATCTAACTTGTTAAATCTCCATAGAGCAGACAAAGAAATCTTGTTTATTTCTCAGACTCATTGTTTTATTGAAAATTTTCTCCTTGATTTGGTACAATACCTAGTGGTTTTATAAATAGCTTTTCTTGTGAGAACAAACAGTGACCATTATTATCCCTTCAGCTATGTATTCATTCATTTACTCAAAAGATATTTGTGGAGTCTCTTTTATGTACCGAGCAGTGAACTGAAAATTGGAAACTTTAAAAATGAATAAGCCCTAGTGTTCTGTAACTGGCCCACATCTGTGGAATCTGTGTGTCTGCTGGGTCGTTGAAATTCAGGCAACTTCAGAACATGGGTTCAGGCTAGGAATTGATCTTCATCAGTCAACGATTAAATCTGAGTTACAAAGTCAGTGATCAGATTCAGAGCAAAGCTGCCCTATATACAACCAATTATCATTAAGTAGGAATGGTTCTCTAAAAACAAACTCTATATACAGTTCTCCCCCTCCTGTCTCTCTTTCACTGACTGAGCTCCACAGAAGCCAGGACCAAAAGAGATGGCCTTAGAAATTGTGTAGCACAGCATCATGTTGTTATAACACAATATCCATACAGATGCCATCATGTTTCTCTGAGATGTTAATAAGAGGTGAAAAAAAAAATTCCAAGGTCAAGCCAATTTGGAAAATTCTGGGTGCAACAACACTAAAGAGGTTTCCTGTAAGTGCACGTCCTCTGCTGAACCTCTAACATGCTGCTGTGCATCATGGATCTACGAGGGGGTTAAAGCATTTGACCCAAGTCAAACTAACTCGCCCGTGGAGCCCTTTGTCAGCAGTGCATTGTCCATGAATATTTCCAAGTCCAAGGTCAATTTAGTAAGTTTTAATAATCCACTATCCATTAGATATTGCTTTTTTCTAATTAAAAAAAATCCTTTTTATAGTTTAAGCCTATCTATCTTTTTATATCAGGTACTATTTCATATTATAGTTTAATACTATTTTTATACTGAGAAAAATGACTCAGAATCATCTATGTATGAATTTTGTCTGTACTTGAAAATCATTATTAAAGCACCCCTCAGCACGCGTGCTACCAGATGCTGATCCGGAACCCATGACACATCTCTCATCCATCCCAGAACGCCCTCCATGTGGGTCTGGAAGATGTTCGGAAATCTTTCTCAACGCCACGCTTCAGGCAGCAGTTTCCACTCCATGAAATCTGACCTGCTAGATTGAAGTGATCTTGTCTTCATTGTTAGCAATAGCCATGCTTACAATGTACCTACTACGTGCCAGGCATTTTGCAAGACCTTGTACTTAGACTCTCTCATTTTATCTCCATTTTAACTGCTGTCACACTTGCCAACATCTCTCACCCAGACTATTTCAATCACCTCCTAACCAATCATATTGCTTCCCTCTGCACTAAGAGGACAATCTGAAACATTTCCATGGTCTACAAGACCTATAGGATTTGGACCCTGCCTACCTCCCCAATTTCTACTTCTATCAGTCTCCATCCACAGCTGGATTGGCAGGCTTGGAAGCTCAGCTTTCTTAGTCTACTACCAGGGGATGAAGCCCTAGGGAATGGAGTCATGCTGATCAGCTCACAAGAGATGAATGCATGAAACACAGTGCTAATTTATTAACTTACAGTGAGAAGTGGAGCAATCAACCAACGAGATGTTTGTGTTGGCTTGTTTGCGACCTTTTTCTGGAGGCTATAAAGAACAGTCATTGAGAGCTTGTGGGCTGGAATCAGACTGCCTGAGTGTGAATCCTGACCCTATGCTTACCAATTGGCTGATCTCAGGCAAGTAGGTTAGCGTGCCTTTTGGTGTCTACTTGCCCATCAGAAAACAAGGACGATGATAAAACAAACCTCCCTGGGTTGTTGTGGTGAGGATTAAATGAGAAAATATATCTGTTACATACTGCTTAGAACAGAATTTGGTGCATAGTAACACAATGAATATTAGCTACTGTTCCTAGAGTAGAGATGTACTTAAACTAAATTAATATTAGAGCAAAAGGAATTAAATAGTATTAAATAGATTTTTTCCAAGTTGTGTTAACCTCATAAATTACTATTTATGTATTCATCCATTTAATAGTTATTGATAGCCAAATAATTTCCAACACTACCAGATTCACTTGTTAGCCCCACATGCTATAAACATAAATGAATTCATGAATAAATACTGAAATACAAATTCACAAATCAATCTTAAGTTTTTGTGCTTATCCGATTCTGTCACTTCTCCTACTCCATTCCCTGGCTGGCCCTCTCCTTATCTTCAGTTTAAAATCTTTAAAAATCAGTTGAGGTTACCAGGGGAAGAAGAGGGTGGGAAGGGATAAATTGGGAGTTCAAGATTTGCAGATACTAACTACTATATATAAAATAAATAAACAACAAGTTTATACTATATAGCACAGGGAACTATATTCAATATCTTGTAGTAACCTATAATGAAAGAGACTATAAAAAAGAATATATATGTGTGTGTAAATGAACCACTATGCTGTACACCAGAAACTGACACAACATTGTAAACTGAGTATACTTCAATTAAAACAAATTTTTTTAATCAATTGACATAAATTTCATCACTTAAAGGTCTTGCCTGCCCCTCCATCTCATCTCTCTGCCTCCTCCATGTGCCTTCTGTCTACACACTCTGTCTCTTTTCCTCAAGTGTCCCCTATAGAGTTCCCTTGAGTTGTTTCATGTGCTTGGAATTTCTCATTCCCAACTCTTGTCCTGGCTCGTATCTGCTTGGCCTCAGCAAAGCCTTCCTGACCCCCAGACTAAGTTAGATCTCTTCATTCTGCTTACCTTAATTTTAGTTAACTGACCAAAGTTCACTGCTTTCCTTTCCAGTAAAATCGTTGAGGACAAGGACCCTTCATTTTGGTCACTGCTGAATCCCCAGTACCCTGCACACAGGTAGGTATTCAATCAAAAGGTGTTGAATGAATGAATTTAATCTTCTCAACAACCTATATTTCCTGCAATGGAAAAGTCAAAGCTTCAAACTGCCAAGTGAAGCCCTCAAGTCACACAGTCATATTCGGTAGAGCAAGGTTCAAACTCTGGTCTCTCTGACTCCTACCCAAGCCCCTTCCTACCCTGCACAGCTGCCACTTGATTTCTGCAAGCTACATGCCTATCTACACACATTGTTCTCCGTAGCTTCAACAACACTACTTCGCATCCTCACTGTCGCAGTGAGCTCTGTGCTTTCTCTTTCATTCTTGAACCAATCCAAACCTTCCCTATCATATTTATATGACTTGTCTACTGCTCTCGCTATAATGTGCTAATTTCATCTTACTAATAAGATTTCTTTTCTCTCCTACTACCCTGCAATTCCACTTCACTCCACAACAGAAATGCATACATGTGCTCACCAAAAGGCATGCGCTGGGCTCTTCATAGCAGCACGACTTGTAATAACCCCAAACTGGAAACAATCCAAATGTCCATCCAAGTAGAATACACCAACTCTTTTATATTCCCACAATGGCAAATTATATAACAATGAGAATGAATGGTCTATGACTTTACATGACAATATGGATGAATCTCACAAACGTCATGTTTAGGGAAAGGAGTCCCGTGCACACTATGTGACTCTATTTATAAAAGGTTAAAAATTGGCAAACTAATTTATGGTATTAAAAGTCAGAATAGTGGCTACTTAAGGAAGAGTAGTGATTGGAGGAGATGGTGACGGTTTTCAGGGCACTGCTAATGTTCTGTTTCTTGGTATCTGGATGCTAGTTAGGTATCGGAGTTTTGCTGGTGAAAATATACCAATATGTGCATTGATGGCATGAACACTGTTTTTGATGTATATTATCCTTCAATAATAGATTTTATGAAACAACTTCATACTTGCTTGTTTCTGATTACTTCAATCCACGGAGACCAATTTGAAATCTAATGCTACAGTCTGGTGTGGGGCCACTATTGGCCCAGGTGGGCGCTTCCTATGCATAAAAAGCCCATTTTGCATTTGTTTAAAGTCTCAACTGGAACAAACAGCCCCCCAGTGGTGACAATCAAAAATGTCTCCATTTATTGGCAAATGTCAATTGATGTAAATTTCATCACTTAAAGGTCCTGCCTGCCCCTCCTTCTTGTCTCTCCCCCTCCTCCACGTGCCTTCTGTCTACACACTCACTGTCTCTTTTCCTCAAGTGCCCCCTGTAGAGTTCCCTCGGGCTGTTTCATATGCCTGGAATTGACCCCAATTGAAAATCACTGGCCTAAAAGGGCTTAGAGGACTTCACGCCTTCATCGCTTGTCTGCTTCTTCTCTCCTCTCTGATTCTGCCCCTCACTTGTGCAGATCCAGCCATCGAGCCTCCTTGCTGTTCTCTGAATACACCAGACACCCTCTCACCTTACTCGGCACCTATCATGTTCTTCCCCCAGGTATCTGCGTGGCCCACTCCCTCACTTCCTTCAAGGATCGTCCCAAAGGCCACCTTCTCAGTGAGGCTTTCCCTGACCTTCTTATTTAAAATTTGAATCCTCCATACTCCCTGTGTCTCTCCCTTTCTTTGTTTTTTCTCTCGAGTACTTATTACCCACCAATCTAGTTTAAAACAAGCTTATTTATTTGATATCTGTCTCCCTTATGAAGATATAAGCTTCAAAGGGGCAAGACTTTTTCTTTTTCCCTTTCCTGGAACAGTGCCTGGCACAGACTAGATGCTCAATTAAAACTTGAGGAATAAATGAATGAATAAAATCTATAGCCCAGTTCTGTGTCTGACATGCATATAGCATCCTAGTCACTGTGCTGCTTCTGTCTTCCCGTTCTTGTAACCTCCATCCCCTAAGATTATGGTCTGCCCCTCAACTCCAGAGGGCACCATGACTTTGGTTGACCAGCACTCTTGATCTGGACAGCCTCATTCCTTCCCACTATTTCTGGTTGTGCTTAGCCCACCTGCCCGGATGTCCACCTGCTCATTCTTTACCTCCACCTTCTTAGGATAGATTAATTGTCTGGATCGCCACCTTCCTGCCCCTAGATTCTCCGGATGCTGTGACCCCTGCTACCTTGCCTTCCCCGCACTGGGCCTGCACACCGTCCTCAACCTTCTTCTCCCACCAGCAATGCCCCCACCCACCACCTTCCCAGAAGTGGAGCTGGTCTGCTCTCCAGTTCTAACATGACCTTCTGACGTCTCCAACTCCACAACTTCCTTCTGTCCAAATCTTGGAAAAGTCAAGCGATTACATCTCCCTTTTCCCTGTTCATTTACCATGAAACCTGAAATTGTGGCAGGCCTATCTTTCCATGAAAGGCTTGCCTGAGTTTTCTTGCTTCCACTTGACTGTAACGTGAGCCAGCTCTTGGAGCCATAGAAACCCAACACCGTTCAACAAGCAAACAACTGTAAATGCCAAAAGTCAAGATGCCTCAAGTGAAGGAGAACTTGAAGTCAAGGTTGGTCCTCATTTCTGTTGCATTAACGTGACATTAAACAGTTTCTTTGGCAGACACCACCATAATGTTAGCAGGGACTTATCTGGATACAGTAGTTAGTTGCCTGTGATAAGAAAGAATCAAGTAACCAAATGCATAATATTTCTGCCTCAGGTTTGCTTGTTTGCCTGTAGAGGAGAGGCATTTGGGAGCAAAATCCATATACATCCAAATCACATACTTATTAGAACTGGCAAAGCAACACTCTTAAAACTTTTTAAACCTAGAAATAGATCTGTGGACACAAGCCCAAAGTGCTCACATAAACAAAACAATTGATTGAACCAGAATGCATTTGCCTGTGAGAAAACTGAAGGTCATTTATCAAACTATCCAAGGAATCCATGATTTGAGCTGACACTGATGACCTAATCAGATATTGGAGGTTATAAGCATTTCATGAATAGCTCAAGGACACTAGTTGAAAAGATGATTATGATTTGGTTTCTGGACATCTGGCCATGGTATCCAGCCAACCCACCCTCCTCCCTCCTCTCTCTTCCCATTCTGACTTCTAACAGTTTTCCTACAAGCTACCAAAGGAAGGAGCTGACAGAGATAAGCGCTCCATGCCCTTGAACTTTTCAATGCCTGACTGCTATGCGGGGGTGTGGCGGGGGTATTTATCATGCTCACAATGGCCGGTACACTGCAAGGGCAGGACAAGAATCTGGTTTCCTGGCTGGTTCTATGTTTTCTACAATGGTCAGAAAATGATAAATACACTTGTTACTGTATCAACTGTGCAGAGGAGGAAATGTGACTTGAGAAAGGGCAGAGACTGCTCAATCTGCACCATCACACAAGTTATATATGCATTATAGGCATTGGAGCTATTTCTCTGCAGTCAGACGTTGAAATCTTGAATGCCAAAGTTGCCAACATCTAGATAGAGTTTAATAGTCTTCCTAAATAAACCTTATTAACTGTGCTCCCTTTACGCCTTGAGCCTTAACAAATAAAAGTTGCTGTTCTGTTTTGATTTTAAAAAAGGAAGCCATATATATTTTTTAAAGTCTCATGTTTGGAATTTCCCAGGTCTCTGGTAAAATGCCCAAATAGCTCAGTCTTGGGAGACTTCCCAGTTGTCTCAGAAAGGACTCGACAGTGCTTCAATGAACGGTGGCATAATGCAAAACGTGCCGATCCTGTGTTGAGTCACTGATGAGTGACATTTATTGAACACTCCTTGTATACCAGGCATCATGCTAACACAGTATACAAACAAAAATACAAGAAGGGGAGCTTAATTATACCAGGGGGACAAGTAGAGGATGTTTTCTTTAGGTAAAAGGAATAGGGTAACGAGAAACAACAAACAACTTTACTTATAAGCTTCCTTACTTTAGCACTGTCCCAGGATAGTAAATAAGTGAAAATACAAGCTATACATAGAAAGATACAGCAAAATCCAAAACCTGCTTTTGTCAAGAGACTTGACGTGGAGCATCTTGGTTGAAACTCACAAGTGAGTCAGTGAAAGTCATAGTAAAGACTGAACTGCTTTTCTCTGTGATATTTTGAGAACTCTGCAGCAAATGGCTCTGATTTCAGTCTTTAGTAACAGACTTAAAAGGACAAGAGGTTGCCAGCATTTTTCTCCATACACTTTATGCATCTATAGGAAATCTGGCTTCCATGCAAACTAAACAATTGTGAATTTAAAGCAAGATTCATAGGTTCAACATATCTAGTGGAAAAATATTATTAACAGGCAACCTTGAGGTAGAAAACACAGGTTCCTAGGATGGCAATTAGACCTAACTGCAGCCTGTAACACTGGGTTCCTCTTTGGTATTTTCCCAAGAAGGAATAGGCACGGTTTGCTTAATTCAAACACTTTGGAATAAAATTGCTTGCTTTTTTTCATCTTAGAAAAAAATCCCCTTTGGGAGAAAGGAAAGTCCAGTTCCTTTCCCCATCAGATTACTGACCCAGATTAGAAGTGTCATTGGATCTACAGGAGACAGATTGAATTTCCCTGCCCGGTCCTCACTGCCCTCTTCCTGCTGGGAATAGCGGGAACCTTTTCCCTTTTGGAGAACCTTTGTGATTCAGTAGCTGTAACTCATTCTTGTCTCCAGAGATGAGCACATGGCCCAGTGCTGGCCAAATAAGGTATCTCTGGCCACAATGATTGGGTCAAAGATTGGCCTTGACCAAGCCAGACCAATGAGACCCAGTTTGCGGCTACTAAATTGGTGGCCACCATCTTGCTTCTAATGAGAGAGCCTGCCTGAGAGGGAAGCTATCGTGGAAGAAAGAAGAGCAGAGAGATGGAAAAAAAACAGATACATGAAGTCATCTTTTTAGCCTCCAAGTGAAGCCCTGATTCCAGACGACTAACATTCTTTACTCTGTCTGCCTCCTTATTCCTTACCTCTGGTCATTCCCTGCCCAGCTTCCAGGACTTCCTCCTGATCACACCTCACAAAACTTCTCCGGTGCAAATCACCTGTCTAGACCTCCGCTTCACCTGTCTCTAGACTCTCCAGGTAGCCTCTTGCTCGTGGGCCTTCCTCCCATGAGAACCTGCACACCACCCTCATCTGCAACATTCCCCACTTGCAGCATCTTCCCAAAGGCAGATCTGGTCTTTAGCTCTAACATGTCCAATCTGCTCAAACTTCATTCTTTCAAAATCATGGACATTTTAGTTTTGTAACTAATAAATTTGTTTTGCTTAAGGTGGTTTGAATTAAGCTTCTGTCACTTGCAACTGAAAGCCTTTGATTTTCATAGATAACAGAACTTAATTTTTTTAGAGCAGATTGATTTTTTTGGAAGAGACAAGGGTCATCTAGAGGCAGGCTTTTTGAATATTACATATTCAAACATTTTTTGAACATTCAAACATAGCTACCATTTTGTGCATAAAATATTTTGCAGTAAAATACAATGAACTATAATAAATATAAGCTAAAATGTGATGAAACTAATTATACAAGCATCTAGTAATTTAGAAGAGGAGTCTCCATGGTGCCTCTTTGAATTGAAATGGCATTTATTTATCATATAATTGGTAATTAAATGGGTGGCTTTAGAGCAACACACTCAAGGGTGGTGGACAGACCACCCGCACTGGTAATATCTTGGAGGGTTGGTTTAAAATTCAGATTCCTTGCACCCATTCTAGGCCCACTGAATCAGAATCTCTGGGGACTGGGTCTGACAGTGTTCATTTCGGATAGAATTCCAGGTAATTTTCTAGGCATACAAGAGTTTGAGCATCATTTAAGTCCTGTTTCATATACATACTTTTAGTAAACCTTCAAGTGTTACTGTCTGAACCTAAAGAATAATTCTAAGAAGATCTCATCATTTGTAAGATTGAATGAGCACACCTGTAAAAGGAGTAAGGCTCAGGTAGTTTATAAATGCTTAGAGGTAGGATGTAGTCAGCTCAGGGTAAGTTAGCTGTAGTAACAAATGACCTGAAATATTAATGGCTTAAAACTTCGAAGGTTTATTCCTTATGCATTTACATATCCATCACAGGACATGCCAGAACTCAGGGCTACTGGAACAATCTTTCTCTGGGACATAACTGGTCTGGTAGCAAAAGGTGAAAAGAATAGGAGGACTGCAGGCTGGTCTCAAAGTGTCCACTCAGAAGTGACCCATGTTATTTGCAACCATATTAAACTAACCAAAGCAGGTCACATAACCACTCCTGTGTTCAGTGGAGTGGGGAAGGATAATCCTAGAGAAAAAGGATACTAAAGGGAGGAGAAGCAAACATTTTGAACAGAAATATAACCTACCACATAAAACAACTGATAAAGTAGATCATGTGTTCTCGAAAAAAAAAAAGAGGGAATCTTTGGTCAGATCAGTTTGCGGACTGCTGCATCCTCTAGCAACCTCGGGAGCTACACAATGTAAACCAGAGTATTAAAAGCCTCAGAAGTCCTGCAATGGGAAAAAATTAAGATGATTTACCCCATGTCTCCATGCTTTGCTTCCATGGAACCCTTTTCAAACACCATCTCATCACACCTCAGCAATGTGAGGAGGGTTGGACAAAGATGTCATTTGTGTTGTAGACAGAGTAACATTTTCTCCTTTCTCTACTATGAAGCAAGCATGTGGGATATTCCTGGCAGAATATTGCACAATAAATTTTGTGTAGCTTAGAGCTATTCATGTTTTAAAAAAATTCTGGTATTCTACTAAGTCATCAGAAAAAAACCTGGGGAATTCTATACAAATATCGTTCATGTTATTCTAAGGAGTTTTAGGCTGTTGAAATTTAATACTGTTACTGGAGAGCACTTAAGAAGTGAATCTAATAAGCTGGTTCTTCCAGGTATGAGGGTGTTCCAGAAAAGATTTTCCTTTGTCAGTAAAATCATCTTGATGAACCATCAATTAGTCACACCTTTGGTAGCCTTCTGGGAAGATACTAAATCAAATCGCTGAGGTATTCAGTTTTACCTCGTCAGTATTGCAAATTCATCCCCTGTCGTCTCCTCCAGCACTTAGTTCAGGATCTCATCACTCCTTACCTGTGCTCTTACTTGTTTCCCTCTGCCCAGAATGCCCTCCTCCAATCAAGAATGTCTTGACTGATGAAAAGTGCCTTTTCATCAGGCATCACCTTCCTCTGAACTCTTTCCAATGTCCTCTCTTCACCATCCTCCAACTGGGATCAATCCTTTCCCTGTCTATCTTTTTATCATCATGTTTTATCACATTGCATTGTAATTATTTATGTGTCTGTTTCCTCTTAATGGAATAAGAGTCTTTTGACAACAGGTATTGTACTGTCTGATTCTTCTCTTACTCAGAGCAGAGTGCATAATAAGGTGCTCAGTTAATGTTTGTTTTGTGAAGCTGCTGTTGAACTGAAGGCAAAAATTATGACAACACAAATTGTGTCAAGTGATACAGTACAGTTGAAAACATTTTCTCAATCAGGTGTTTTAATGTATGATAATATTTTCATAATTCATGAAGAATGTAGTGTTTTATGTTTTGAGTTAATATGTTTTGAGTTAATTAGTGTGATTTTTAATTTTTATATATAAGCTTTATGCAAAACTTTTCAAAAATGAACCAATTCTCATGAGCATTTATTAGCATACTAAGAAAAAAAGTCTTTAAACATATTCTTCCTAGGCTATCGTATGGCTAAAGAAAATTTAGAAGATGCATGTCTCTTTATTATCCTAGCCACCGAAAACAAAAATGAATTTTTTACTGAGACGTAAAAACTAGGGAAAGAGAATTTAAGTGATATGTGCCTTAGAAAAACAGTACAACATGCACGTTGGACCAGATTTTCTAAAAGAAAAGAAGCCAAGTCCAAATTATATTCATCTAATTAGTTCAAGAATAAAATTTTCAGTTTTGGTAACTCTAACACATGTTATGTAAGAGATCAAGAGTATAAGAGGGAGAGAAAGAGGGCGAAGGAGGTTGTAATTAAAGTAAATCTTCCCAGAACCTTGGATTGCACCAGGAACGTGGCCAGAATAAGCAAGGCTACTGACTTTTGCCAGGGTCATGTTTAGAGGTTACTTTATCATAGCTCTTGCTTGAAAAACATAATTTGAGCAAAGAAGGGATCCCAATGTTCAGTGACCTCCATGTGCTTCTCATTAGGGTCGGAAGAAGAAATGCTGTGGTGTCTTCTGCAAATGGAATGGAATGGGAATTTCAGATTGCTTTCTGCTTGGCAAGAGATGCCAGCCTGGACATCAGGAAGGCTCAGCTATTTCTAGAGAACAGGGACACAGAGTCATACACACTCAGCCAGGAACCACTGTGAATGCTTACTTAGTGGCTTGTCTTCTCGGTAGGAAAGCACCTAGCTCAGTTCAGAATGGCTATCTACCTTAATCTAAATGACATCATGATTTTCAAAGTGAAAATTAAGAGCAAAATATTATTAGTGAGCTCCCTTGCTGGCTGAGCTCAGATTTGGAAGTCCCCTGAAATGGCCTGTCATATTTTCACTTCTTCACTACTGCCTACCAAGAGAGCATGACTAAACACATAGGTCATTCAACCCCCTTCCCCACCTCCCATCAGCAACTAGGAGCAATGATGAAGACCAAGCCAAATGTAGCATCACTGTTAGTTGCTTATCCAATACCCACTTCCCTCTTTGTCCTCACTAAACACTTGTCCAGCTAAATATTCTCTTTCCCAGCCAATTAAACACAAGTAGAAATTTGCCTGGGAATTCTGAGAAAGCCTTTGATTTCCTGTTAAAAGGAAACAGAGGTAACACTCTTTTCCTGCTTTCAAGGCACATGTGATGTTTGAACTACAGCAAACATCTTGGAACACCTTGGAACATGAGGCTTTAAGGAGGCAGAGCAGAAAGATAGAATAACCTGGGTCCATCATGGCATCATGAGCTACAAACAATGCCAGTAATCACCTAACTCTGGATTTCTGTAACATGTGAAAAAGAGTCCCCTATTTGTTGACGCTAGTATTGTTTTGGTTTTCTGTTACTTGCAGCCAAACACATTCCTAACTGACATATCAAGTCTATTAACAGAAGCTCCACTAGGGATGCTCAGAGAAAAGCCAGTCTCAGCAGGCTACCAGTAGTGAAGGGATAATAGTTTAGGAGAGGTAGAAGCTAGTCAGATGTTTCTTCCCCTTTCCAAATGTCCCTTCATTTCCCCCCTCACCTTCCCATAAAATTTTAGACCAATCACAGAAGATGAAATTAAAGTTCCCATTTTAAAGCATCAGTCTTGATACATGACATGTCAACATTATCACTTCCTTTCTTTGACTCATGAAGTTTCTTTCAATACTAAGATTTATTAGTGTCTATCCTGCGCATGTTGGATTTCAGCAAAGTCTGTAACTTAAGAGTCCTGGTCAGTTGAAAATAAAAGAAGTCTCACACTTGTTTATATTTCTTAATAAAAGAAGATTCAGCTTTATCATATCAAATTTTATATAATCTGGCCTCCATTATGAAAATCCTATCTTTAAATTCCAGCTGGAGGTACAGTATTCACCCTTTATTACTCAAGTATAAGACCCAGGTATAAGACTTCCAAGTGGATTTCATAATTACCTTTTGCAAATTGTGTTTTTATGTGATACTCACTGCAGTCACTTTCCAAGTGCTAACATGTAGGTTTCTATAGGCATAGGTCATATTTCTGTTTTAAAAAAAACTCTCCAAACTGGTAACATCTGGTTGATGGACTGGGTTATGGATGTTTGCACTTGGAGCATAGCCAGACCCAAGGCCCATGCAAACATACAATTACACCATATCCATCACATCAAAGACATTTTCTGTCCTGGCTCCAATTTTGGTTTGGCACATTGTTTCATCTCGTTCTGCTCTAAAACTCTCCAACAGAAGAATGGGTACCAAAGGGCAGCTTGCTTATCTTCCTTTAACTTTCCCATTTGGAGAAGTGCCCACCAAAGTATTTAGAAATGAAGCAAATCCATCACTTAAACATTTCTATTAATGCTAATAGCCACCATTGGCTGGGATATTTACCAGGTGCCGAGAGTTGTGCGAAACCCTATACATACATCTTCTCCTTCAGCCCTCACATGTCTGTGAGGAGATCTCTGTCTCTTGATACTAAGTCCTTCACGCATCCAGTGTATGTCCTGAGCAGACACTGGGCTGGTCACCAGGACTGCAGAGTCTCTCCACACATGCAGGTGTCTCATGGAGTCTGCTGGGAGGAAGAGATGTCATAGTGCAGTGAGAGTAAAGAAAGAGGAAAACTAAGAAGCATATAACAGGAGCTCTAACCTAGAGGGGGTCGGAATGTAAAATCTCACTGGGAAAATGATGTTTAAGCCCAGACACCAGGGTTATTCAGTTAATGGGGGAGGGGGTACTCGTGCTGGGGGTGAAAATCATCCCAGGTAGATGAGACAAGATGTTTTCAGATAGCACAGGGGCAAGAAAGTGCCAGCTAGCACTTCTGAGGGACTAAAAAAAGGGCACTATTGCTGGAGCTAAGAGAATCGGGGATAGAAGGGTGAGGGGGACCACAGCTTGTGTGCCATGCTTGGGACTTTATCTTAAAGACAAGGTGAAGCCATGCGGAGGAGCCATTCAGAGTGGTAACTGCAGTTGTTACTGTTTTGTGTGTGTGTTTGGGGTGGGGAGGCAGGGGTGTGACAGGGAGAAGAATGATCAGGTTTGAATGCAGATTCAGAGCAATTAGCACCTTTGCCCAAAGTCACTCCAAAGCTGGAATCTGAACCCAGCATGCTTGATCTCCATCCTTTGCTCTTAACCAGTCATTCTCTGCCATCTTCTTGCTTAACCAGCTTCATTCCAGTCAGGGCACCGGATCTCTATCACATCGGCCAAAAGACCGTTCAAAAATACGTGTCTAGTGCTTACTATGTACACAAGGTGTAGGGATTCAAAGGCCCTGCCTTCATTCCTTCTCCGTGGTGATGTGGTTTTTGGCATCTGTATTCTGACCCCATCTATTTATTTATGTTCCAAAGCCCACTTTGTTTTAGACCAATAGCAACATCCTGTCTAAGGGAAAGTTAACTGCAACTGGGGGCGGTGAAGGAAACCATTCTCCTGCAAGCAAAATCCCCACCATCCGATTTAATTCTGACAACAGCCTTGGGCAGTGGTGCACAGCTGCAGATGAGTAGACTGGGGTTCGGAAGGTTAAGCCATTGGCCCAAGGTCATACAGGTAGAAAGTTCCAGAACTGGGAGACCAACGTCTGCCCTCTGGGAACCAAATTCTCAGGGCTACTCAGCCAAGCAGTTTCCCTCTGATCAGGAGGTTGCTCCAGGCAAGAGGGAAAGGGAGACAGAGGGAAGAGGAAGAGTTTGAGAGACATGATTTTAACACAAAGAATGTTGTATACTGCATGATTCAGGGCTGTCCAATCATTTCTCATGGCTTTAGATATTTTTAACCAAACTTATTGTTATAAATCCACACAAAACTCATTACTAGATAGAAAGGAAAAGAATTTTCAATTCCAACTAAATCCCAAAACCCATTTTTTCTTTCCAATTTTTTTTTCTTTAGGTTAAAAGTTGTATCTAGTTAGGGTTGTTAGGAGGACATATGATTTTGCTCAAAGAAGTAAGGAATAAAATATTTACAAAATCCAGAGGCAATATTTGCTGAGGTCTTTGAGTGCCTTTTAAAAAAGGCTTTAGATCCCTGTGGATTAATTAAGCACCTCCCAGATCTTGTCCTTTCAATGCTCAGAAAAAGAATGGCTCCTAATAGGATAAAAGGTGTATTAAGACCTAAACGTGAGAGTTTGCCTGAACATTTTTCTTCAGAACTAGGTTTGTTCTAGCAAGGTTTACCATGAGCTCTGAGCCTTTCACTTCATTTTCCAGATAATCTACCCAGCCATCTATCTAAACTATTTATCTGTAGGTTAGCAATGTTTTTATATATTCTGCCCATCAGAATTAAATGGATGAGATTATGCATATATTTCATAGTATTTATTGTATATTTACATCGAGGAGATGTGTGATACTGTTCTCGTTTCCCACAATTATGTTCTTTGGGATCCTGCCTTCTTTAGGTGTCATGCTGACCCCTCCCTGCTTTTCTTTTTCATACGTTAACTATTGATCTTGCTAGATCATGTTTAAACAAGAAATAGTAATGTGTGGTGTTACACTTCAAAGACCTGTGAATACTAACATGAATGCTCTTTAATTGCAAAAAAAAAAAAAAAAAAAAAGAAGAAGAAGAGTGGATCAAAGTGATTTTGCTCATTAAAAATAATTTGATTTTGCTCATTAAAAATAATTTGATTTTAACAACAGTCAGTTCTCAAATGAAATTAAATCCCAAATTATATGGGCAAAAACTTGTTCCTGAAATGTCATCAAATTCAAATCTAGTGTCATTAAATCCAGAAAACTAGGGGAGAGGGTAAGGATAAGATTTGATAACCTTATTCCATTAAAGAATACTATATAGAAAATACTAGAATGGAATTATAGCATTATTCAAATTTTATTTACAAATTAGAGGCCAGAAGGCAAAGAAGAAAAGAAAGTGTGTGTGTGTGTGTGTGCCCTTCCCCACCCCTCCTTTATCCTCAGATAGGAAATAGCCACACCATCTAAAAAGGGAGTCCCTAGGGAAAGGAAAAAGCCCTTAGCTAAATCTCCCAGCTCAGTTTGAAAACTCAGAATGACTAGAGTTGGAAGGGCAAGGGTGACAAGATTTGTTCTTTTCACAATTTAGAAACTCTCTTCTCCTAATTGGAACTAGGTCCTTTGCATATTTATCTCATTTAATTTTCATAAGCCTGAGAGGTAGATCTCATATTGATTATTCCCATCTAACTGATCTTATTCTGAGACACAATTAATCAAGTAACTTACCAGAAGTAAAGTCAGGATCTAGAATTAGCCTCAAGTCTTTTTCTTTTTTTTTTCTTATTTTCCCTTCCTGTCCTGAATATAGAAATATAGGCTTCTATCATTTACTTTCTGGCAATAGATTATTTCCACAAGAGAATACATTGCTGAAAAACATCCTTTAACTGTTATGGGTAGAGACAGATTTTATAGGGGAGATTCATTTGCAAGCTGGGGATTTTCTGGGACGAGTGGTCAAATAGAGACGAGAGGAGGGTACCGGGGGTGAGAGGGATGATGTAACACAGGGAGGTGGGAAAACGTTTTGTAACTTTTCCTTGAACCCTAAAGACCCATGTACAATTGTGAACATCATTTCGGTGTTTCCTTTGACATGCTGTCTCCACCCTGTCCCTGGCATAGCGTACAAAGGGAAAGTAGCTGTCCTGTTACAGCATATGGAACTGAGGACCTCCATATAACTGATACTTCAAAGGGCAAATCCTCTTTCAATGACAATAGTAAATTAGAAGAAGAAATGTCACTAATGAAGTGCCTATTACACACCCCCTATAATCATCATCATTAAAAATCAACATGTATTGAGGCCTCAAGTACCAGGCACTGTTCTAAGATCTTTGCATATCCTATCTCACTTAATTCTCACAATTATTCAATCAAGTAGTCACCATTCTTATCCTTTACAGAAGAGGAAATGGAGGCACAGGCAGAAAAGCTACTTGTCCAAGAATACAGGCTCTGAACCCAGGAATTTGACTCCAGTGATGCCAAATGATTTATATGTTTCATTCCAAAGATTTTTGTTGACTCTCTCATACATGCCAGGCTCTGAGCAAAAGCTGCCACCATCCTTGCCCCCTTGGCACTTACAGTCTAGATGAGAGAGACAGAAGGCCAGTGATGATATAAACAAATGTATAATTGCAATGGTGCCAAGGACTCTGAAGGAAGGCCTTACAGCGCTATGCCCCCGTTTCCTTTAGTCATCGCAACACTATCCTTACTCCTCACCACTGAAGCAAGGTTTAGAGGGGAAAGAAAAAATATTTAAGCACTTGGTTGAGGATAATCTACTCAGACCCTCCCAAGTTATGAATCAATTATTTCACTCTGGGGCATGTCTCGTTTTAGCTGCTATTAGCAAACCATCTAGCTTGGAAGCCTAAGTGGTAATTACGTGCACATTACGAGTTCCAGAACAGGACTCTGACTTTAGCACAACTCACCCCTCTTTTATATGCAGAGATTTCCTACTGCTTATGTAACCAGACCGGGCATTTACCTGATCACTGGCCTGGGCACTCAGGCAGGAGACACTCAGCCAAGGGAGCCCGGGCTATACTTGAACTTCTCATCTGTTTTGCGGAACGTAGAATTTGGAATTAAAGGCTGTGTTTATTTCTGTTCAAAGCCCTGCAAATAAAAGGTTTGTGCAGATGTTTTAAGGACACCATATAGACTATTCACAAACTTCTGTGGTCAGTTTAGCCACTATAGTCAGGACCGGTGACTCACTCGGAACTGGGTTTTGTTGGTTCTTCAAATATTGTTTCAGTCTTGTCCTCAGCAAAGTGAATGTGTTCATCACAAACATTGCCAGTTGAGGAAACGGGTGGTGGGGTGTGAGGCTGTGTGAAATATTCTGGGTGAACCAGTTTATTTAAAATTTCCTAGTCATTCCTGTGCTACTTTTGACCCAAGGAGCATTTTAATCTGGGAGACACCTTGAACTGGGGCCTCTGGTCAAAACCCTTCATTCTGTGAAGGAAAAAGCTGAGTGCCTGATATGACCAATGACGTGGGCCAGCTGGCGGCACGGATGTGCTTAGAAGTCCAGCCTCCTGGGAGCCACAACCCCTAGCTCCTTACTCATTCCATGCTGACTCCTGGCTCGAAACTCTTGATTTCCTTTGAGGTTATTGTTTCTTCTCTTTCCCCTCTTTCATACCTTAAACGTTGTGTCACGATCATCTAAAACACATGCATTAACCCACTCACAATGGCTTGTCGTTAACTGCCAACTTAAGCATTGGTTATGTAACGCTGCTCTGTTTTCTAGGAGTATAGTTTTGAACAGAAAACATTTAACAGAGGGAAACATAAAAACACACAGGCAAGGGACATGAAAGACCCTCATAAAATAAATAAATTTTATAAGACATCTTAACGTTCTGTGGAAAAAAGGAATATATTCGATGGTGATAAATGTGACAGATGTGGGAGCTGTGTATTTCAGCCATGGGATCAGGCAGAATTCAGTTTCTTTTCTAATTAGTTAGGGAAGATTCAAGGGGGAGGAGGTGGATTTCAAGTATGAAAGTAGGGGAAAGTTTATGAATGCTATGGGAGTGGGCGATCTGGCCCCCGTTTAAGGCAAAAACTTAAATCTGAGCTGTCCAATACAGTAGCTTTTGGCCACATGGGGCTATTTAAGATGAAATTATGAAAATTAAATGGGATTTTAAAATTCAGTTCCTCTATCTCACTAGCCACATTTCCAGTGCTCAGTAGCCACGTGAAAGTAGTGGCTGCTGTACTGGGTGGTGCAGATGTGGAACATTTTCATCATTGCAGAAAGGCCTCTTGGACAACACTGACATCGAAGATACAGCAGAGAAGGGAAGGGATGGACGAATGGAGAAAGGAAACCATAAAGTCGTGTTTACCAAGGAAAGGTTGTACTGGATGAGGAGAAATAAGGGGGATGGGGTACACTGGAGTGAATCAGAGAAAGGAACTAAATTAGTTTTGAATTACATTTCAACTTAGACTCAAGGCATTGGTTAAACGTAAGAAATGGTGCATCTCTGGGCAAAGCATCCCTGTAGTTTAAACTGGTGGATATTCCTTTATACAAAGAAAAGCATACCTTCCACAAAACTATGAAAGAGTAAAAAGATCAGTGGTTTCCAGGACCTGAGGAGGGCAAGCCAGGGAGGGCAGTGTAGAGGAGTGAAACACAGGGGGTTTTTACAGCAGTGAAACTTTTCTGATACAAAAATGGTGAATACATGCATTATATATTTGCCAAAACCTGTAGGACGTACAACACAGAGTGAACCCTTATGTAAACTAGGGGCTTTAGTTCCTAATAATGGATCAATATTGGTTCATCAGTTGTAACAAACGTACCACAACTAATGCAAGATGTTGGTAACAGAGGAAACTGGAGGTGGGGTGGGGTGGGAAGGAGTAGGTAGGGATATCTAGGAACTTTCTGTTCAGTTTTTCTGTAACCTTGGAACTGCTCTAAGAAATAAAATCTATGAATTAACAATTTCTCATAAAATATTTTCAAGCACTCTAAATGTCTTCATTTTCATGTAAACACTAAGATGACGATAAAACACAATCTAGTCTCAGCTGATAATCTAATTATGTAATTAATTATATTATATATATATATATATATATATATAAATAATGTAAAAAAAAAAAAACCAACAACAGTGTACCTTCCTCCAGGTGTCCACAGCACAGTGTCAGGCACTCATCTTGGTGAGGAGAGCACAAGCTGGATTTCAGTCCACACTTACCCTCTTCCTCAGGTGTTTTTGTGCAGTGCACACACTGAACAACTGGACACAGTGGCTCTAGGGTACCCCATCCATTGCTACTGTGGGGCTCCAAATAGTGACTGGGGGCAAAGGAGGACCCTCTCTGTAGGCTGCCAAAGACTAACTGGAGGAAGAGTCTGTTGAGAACACATCGCGGTAAACCACATGAGAAATACTGTCTTTCATTGGTGGAGTGCCAAGGACAGAGCCCTGAGTGACCCTCAGAACCAGCAGAAAAGTTGAGTGGTAAGAAGTCAAAGGGGACACAAGAAATAAAGCCAGGGAGGCAGGAGCCAAACCACAGCAATACTGTACCTAGAAGCCTAAATCTGAGACACAGCAGCTGCGGCTCCCTCTCTGGGCTGGAACTCGGAGCAGACAGAGATCTTGGTGAGCTCAGCTTTGCACGGTGAATGGCCGGGTATCTGGTGGGAGAGACAGCCCTGGAGAGAGGGTTAGGATTTGAGGGTGATCACCCCAGGAGGCTATATATGTGCCTACGGCATAGCTGAGGGCTGGAGGGAAAGAGGAGAAGAAAAATGCACCCCAACAACGACTGGAATGCATCTGCTGTGCAAAACAAAACTCCTGGGAAAACGAGGCTGTCTTGGATTGTGGTTCAAGGAACTAGTAACTAGTAATGGGATACAAAGTTTTCCCTTCTAGGCTAGTGGCGTGAGCCCAACCCAGGTTAGGAGTCAGCAAAGTGCTTCAGACATCAGCGTGAGAGGAACCGATGGGGCCCGTTGAACCTTCTAGTATGAGAGCAATCCTGAAAAGAGCCACCTGCCACCACAGGTAACCCTAGTAGCCAGCTTCATGGAATGACTGGGAAGGGAAGCTGAATTGTGATACCTGCTCATTTTCAGCCGCGAGCGGAGTCTCTTCAGAACAGGACTGGAGCTCTGTGGAAAATTTCTACTGTATACGTCAGGGCTTCTCTAAGCTTGGGCCTTGGACCCTGCATCCAAAACACCCTGGGATACTTATTAACAAGGCCGACTGCCCCGGGCCCACCCTGGACCAAGTGGATCTGTATCTTTAGGGACGGGGTCTGGGAATCTGCACTCTCATCAGCTCCCTACATGATTCCTAAGTCCACTGCAGTTTGAGGGTGACGGAGGTAGATGGGCGGTCCTCAAACACTAGCGTGCGTTGACATCACCTGAAGGGCATGTTGGCACACGGATGCTGGTCCCACCTCCAGAGCTGCCAATTCAGTATCTGGGGTGGAGCCAGAGAATCTACATTTCTAACAAGTTCTCAGGCGATCCTGCTGGATTTAGGGCCCACACTTTGAGAACCTCTGCAGCACACAGAACCTGTCTTCACCTGGCTAAGAACCTCTCTCCTCTTCCAAGCTAAGAAAGTGTAAAATCCCACTTACCATTCATCCACATAATTGAACTAGCTCCTACCACCCTGTTATTCAGATGACTAACACCCATGACCTCTTTCTCACCTTGTTAGATAACTTGGAGCTTTAAACTGACAACATGAAAAGGGATCTCACCTGGCCAGCACTAATCTTGTCTCTTGTCCTGGTTCCAAATGTTTATATGATGATTAGCCCTGTCCTCTTCTCCTGTTTGGCAGTGACCTGCAGGCAACCGTTCAGCTTTATGTTACCCTGGGCTTCAACAACTAAAATCAGCCCCTTTCTTTCCTTGCCATAAAGAGATACCTGGCCAAAAAAAAAAGTTACAAAAAAAAAAAAAAAGAAAAAAAGAGAAACCTGAAAATATTATTTTGGGGAGCCAGGATGTCCCCATCATCAGCTAGAGGAAGCCCAGTTTCTGATAAACACGATTTGGCCTTGCAGAGATCAAAGAGAGCTATTTATTGAAGGAAGGGATGGAAGTATTTGATGGGGTCCTTCTGCAGACTCCCCGTAAACAGGATAGGCCCTATCAATGAGAGCTTATACACAGCCAGGCCACAGTCCCCAGGAACAATGGAGCAGCGAGAACAGCTGGGGGCAAGGGAAGAGCCTCGGACCTGACAAGATTGTTCTGCCAAGAGAATGGCCGTAAACAGGATTAGTCTTAATGAGATTATCAACTCAAGACCTGGAGGTCTGAGCTGGAGAGTCCAGAGCTGCGTAAAGGAAAGACACAGAAGTAGCTTGTAGGGCAAGGAGATTACAGAGCAAGGGGCAAGGGCTTTCCCTTTCGGATTCTCTCTGGCCCAGGGATGCCGTCTCTCCTGGGCTGAAAAATTTCTCACTCTAATTGCAAATATTGCTTTGTAGGAGCTGAAGAACCAGCAGCAAAAGCACTAAATAAATAGTTCTCAATTAGGGGGCACTGCCAATGTCTGGAGATATTTTTGGTTGTCACAACCAGGGCTGGGGGCAGGGAGAGCTGCTGCTAGCATCTAAAGGCAGAGGCCAGGGAAAATGCTCAGTTATATAACGCACAGAACAGCCTCCTCCTTCCAAAAAAGCATTATCCGGCCCCAAATGCTCAGGCACCCCTGCACTGGAGGGAATCTAGATAGGATTCTGATAAATGACAACTGGATACTGAGCTTGGGAAGGTGGGGGAGGCAGGAGGGAGGGCAGAGGGAGGTGAGTTGGGGAGAATGGGCAAACATCTCTTGACCTGGAGTCTAGAGAGAGGTGATCACTTTCCAGGAGGTAAAAATTGGTTCTTGGGGAACAAAGACACATAATCATTTATGTATAAAGCACAGATAGGTCTACAGAATCTGAACAGATAAACAGCATTTTTGTGATATTAAAGTTTCATGGGAGGCAGAGTGATTAGGGAAAAAAGGTCTTAAAGGGCTCCTTAGGGAGATGATAATGAAAAACAGGTCGAGAGACACTGGTCTAGATTAGAATCTAGATTGACATGCTTTCTAGAGCTACGTCCAGGATTTACATGGTGGAATCTTTCAATGAGACAAATTGATGGCTGTGGCTCTGGGACTTCAGATTGGTTTCTTACTGCCTTCGGAATAAAATATAAATACCAGGTGGAAGGCACACTTTCAGCCCGGCTCCTACCACACCCCACTCATCACTCTTGGTCTCAGCCACAGTGAATCATTCATATGCTGCTCCCACCTCGCTGGACCCTTTCCTCTCCTTCCCCCAGCATCCATTGGGTGGCTAACTGTAGCTCCTCCATGAGGGACGAAGGACTGACAGCAGCTCTAACTCCCTCTACCCCGGGTTGCTTATCCCTTCTCTGTGCTCCCCTAGAGAACAGTCATTTACCCTGATTGCAGCATTGTGTCCACTTTACTGTAATAATTCACTGCATCTTATAGGCAGGCATCAACCCTCACCCAATACAATGCCTGGCTCATAGTGGACCCTCAGTACCTATTTGTTAAAACACGAGAGAATTTGCGTGCACTCTCTCAGTTCATCCTCTCAGTCCCTTTGAGATAGTTATAATCGTCCCCAGTCTACAGAGAGGAGCACGGATTTCCTGGATGAGAAATAGCTGTGCCCTTCTGTGTTCCTTTCTGGGTCCTAAACCTCACCCAGATTTTGGCCAAGAAATAGAGAGTTAACAGTCTTCCTGAAAAGCTAGGCTTCCAGAGAAACAGCATCACTTGGAAACCAGTCACAGGAAAAACAGGCAAGGGCAGAAAGTGAGTCAGGGATACAGGTTGTATAAACACAAGGCCTTTCCAGTCTCCTCTGTAGAGAATACACCAGGAGCCACGCTGAGGTCTCCACCTAGCACAGTTTGAAAATCATTGCCTTTAAGTCCTAGAGCTAAGATAAGCATTTTTGGTCAAGAGGCCCCCATATTTGCCTGTAAGTGTTCTGGCACTAGGACTGACAGGATCACCCGTCCAAGAACAGAACCCACGGGGCAGAGTAGTGACGGGGTAGATGGAAGACCTCGGTGGGCAGAGGTGCAGACCTGGAGATTGGAGAGCAGGTCTGGGGCTAAGGCCTGGTTCCGGTCGTCTTAGTACACAAAGAGGCTATGTCACAGGTGGTCCTTGAAGCTGTGGGAGCAAGTGCAAGCACGGGGGGGGGGGGGAACAAAGAGAGCAGAGAGAACAGGGCTGAGTGGGGAAGACGACAAACAGTTCCACCATGTCCTGTATTTTCAGTTAACTTTTTATGTGCAACTTACCTTCTCAATTAGATCACAGACTCCTTGTTGTTAGAAGAAGCTTTAGATGCTTAAAAAATGGGGGGAGGGGTCATCTTAGTGCCTTGGATAGAGTAGAGGCTTAAGAATTAAATGAATGGATGAATTAAACCTGTTTCCTCTATCATTAAACTTCTGGAAAGTGCTTGCTTTTTGCCTCCACTTCCTTTTCTTTCCACGATTTGGATTCTCCACTCTCTCATGATTGACGTGTCTCTTTAGCAAGCTGTCTGTGACTTCTGCATCACTAAATCCACCGGCTTCTCCTCGAGTCACCTTCTGCAAGCTGCAGCATCCAGCACCTTCATTTACCGTTGCCTCCCATGGTTTCCATACCACCTTTTCTCTTGGCTCTTTGTCAGTCTTCTTGAATATTACTTCATAGCGTCCGTTGCTGGCTTGGTTCCTCTCTCAGTCCCCTGAAAGCAGAGGCTTACTCAAATTTCTTTTTGTCCCTCTCCTCTCCTTTTTCAAACTCTCCCTTGACAATGGACATTCATGGTCTCAGTGATGGCTCCGATGAAGAGGACTTCCAAATCTAAGACTCAAGCCCTGTTGTCTTTCCAGATCACTTTGGACCTGGTCCTCTGGAACTGAGGGCAGGCTCCCTTTCACAAAGCAGGGAGCAGCCCTGGGTGGATGCTGAGAGCCAACATGCGGGTGGATGCTGAGAGCCAACATGCGTCTGGTGGAATAGACAAGGACAGAGGCAGAGTAGGGGACGCAGCAGGAAGGTTGACTTTAGAGGGGCCAGTCAATCAGGATGCAAACTTGAAGGACTGAAGTAAAGATGGGAAGAGAGAGAGATGCAAAGTACAGGCAGATTTGGTGTCAGTTCAAGATTTCTCTCACAGACCCTGAGTTCTGACCATGGCACAGCTCTTCCATGGGTTAGTGCACCCTTTAGAGGATCAGGAACAACACATAGGTACTGATTTCCAGACCAGGTTTCCAGGAGGCCTTGCCACATCGCTGAGCCGGGACCTCCTTCCTCCTTCAGGTTCACTTGGCATTTGTTCTCCAGGGTTCTGCACTTGGCTCTCCTCTTTTCATTTCCTATTTCGCTTTGCTGGGTGATCTCATCCACTCCCACAGCTTGGGATACTATTTTTAGGTTGATACCTCCCAAACACATATCTCCAGCCCAAAACTCCAGACTGGTAATTCTACCTATATCTGCCAAAAAACCCCTTAAAATCAGCATGTCCAAACAGAAGCCATTGTCATCTGCTCTCACTGACTGTTTCTCTGCCTGTGCCCTCTCTCCTGGTAATGATACAACCAGCCACCCAGTCATTCAAACCAGAAACTGTAGAGTCCTCTTCGACTCTTCTTCTTTCCTCTACCCCTAAGTCAACTCTGCCTCTTAATCATTTGTTCACTTTTCACACTTGTCCTTCTCCACCGCCGATTTCTTGGCTATCCCCCATCATCTCTAGCTGGCTATTCCAGCAGTCTCTTGACCAGTCACTTGTGTCTAGTTTTACAACCTCCCAGTCGCCACGCCACTTGGTACTTTTCAAAGCAGGAAGTTGATGATCTTACTCCACGGTCCAATGGCTCCTCACTGGTCGCCGCCAGATAAAATTTAAACACAAAGCCTGGCACACAGTCTCTTCCCTGATTTGCCCTCTTCCTTCTAGGTTTATTTACAGGCATTTTCCAAGTAGTACCTCATGCTTCATCTACATCTAGGGGCAATCTCCCAAATAGCCCTGCTGTCTCCAATGCCAGACCTCTGTGCGTGCATGTCTGCTGGCTGGCATGCCCTTTTCCTTCTGCGTGGTGAATGCCAACTCATCCTCGAACACTTGGTTCTTGTATCAGCTTCTCTTTAAAGCCTTCTCTGACCTTTCCTTGTTTCTCTAAACTCTTGTGCCACCACTTCCCTGTACACAACTGTAAACCAGCACTTAATGGACTGAATTGTAATTTCTTGTTGACGCTTTTAACTTTCCCACTAAAATCAGAGCTCCTGGGTCGGGGGGTACCCTGTCTCATAATTTCTTTCTTCTCTGAAGCTAGCCCAGGGCTTCTAAAGCTGTCTTCTTCAGAATTCTAGTCCCATGAGTTATTAAAAGGTATTCCTCACACAGGCATCTATGGTTAAATACGTTTGGGGAAAGCAGCATATTGACAATACACATGAGCTCAGGGAAGTCTCTCAGCAGAATCTGTTTGATCTGGTTTAACTCAGTCCCTCCAAACGCCAGGGCAGGGGAAGACCCTTAAGCAGATCCTTATAACATGTGTGCAAGGGATAAAGGTAAAGATGTGCCCTGGGTGACCTGGAGAACAGAGAAGGGGCCAGCCCAGGCTTGAGAGGCTCTGGAAGCACATCTGGAGGAAGCAACCTCCATCTCTCACAAAAGGATAGTCACCAATTTAACCCCTGAGAAGGAGATGCTGTGGTACCCTAATACTTCCAGAGACTGAGCCTCAGATTGGAGGTGACCATCAGAAGTGTCTTTTTCTTTTTTTAAAGTGGATGTGCAGTTTTATTCATTCATTTTTTATTGAAGCCTAGCCAGTTTATAATGCTGTGTCAGCATCTGGTGTACAGCATAATGTTTCAGTCATACATATACATACACATATTCATTATATTCTTTTTCATTACAGGTTACTACAAGATATTGAATACAGTTCCCAGTGCTATACAGTAGAAACTTGTTTATCTATTTTATATATAGTAGTTAGTATCTGCAAATCTGGAACTCCCAATTTATCCCTTCCCACCCGTCCCCCAACCCCCAGTAACCGTAAGTGTGAGTCTGTTTCTGTTTTGTAAATAAGTTCATTTGTGTCTTTTTTTTTTCAAAATGAGATCTTACCTCACACCAGTCAGAATGGCCATCATTAAAAAGTCCACATACAATAAATGTTGGAGACAGTGTGGAGAAAAGAGAACACTCCTACACTGTTGGTGGGAATTGGTGGTGGGGTTTGTTGTAGTCCTTATGGAAAACAGTATGGAGATTCCTCAAAAAACTAAAAATAGACTTACCATATGATCCAGCAATCCTGCTGCTGGGCATATATCTGGAGAAAATTATAATTTAAAAAGATACATGCAGGCCAATGTTCATGGAAGCACTATTTACAACAGCCAAGACATGGAAACAACCTAAATGTCCACTGACAGGTGACTGGATAAAGAAGTTGTGATATATTTATACAATGGAATACTATGCAGCCATAAAAAGAATAAAATAATGCCATTTGCCCCAACATGGATGGACCAGAGATTGTCATTGTAAGTGAAGTAAGCCAGAAAGAGAAAGAAAAATACCATGTGATATTACTTATATGTGGAATCTAAAAAAAAAAAAAGAAGAAGAAGAAGAAAAAGAAGTGTCTTATTATGCAAAGAAAAGCAAGTCTTCCAGGATGTCCTTCTCTCACGTCATCACTGTTGTCAGACTTAGCTTGGAAATGGCCTTCCCTGGGCTGAATCCCACCCCTAAACTCAACTCACTTCACACTTTTCAGCTGTTATCCTACTGCTGTTTTTATGTTCCTGTGTATGTCCTAGTGGTCTTTAATCACAATACTTCAGGCTTTCTGAGGGTAGGTGCTGGTCATTTACACAGTTCTCCCATAGACACTGGAAGTCCCAAACATACAGTGGGCTCCTGGTATGTGTTTACTGAATGCAGTAAACACGAGCATAATTTAATATCTGAGACGTAAAAGTTGCAAATGTGATGACACGGCACCTGAGCTTGGGAACTCGGAGACCTTGGGGGGCATTTTCAGCAACTGCTAAGGCCAGGGGAGTAGACCTTTTTATACTGTTTTGCCTAGAAGAAAATGAATTCACTAGTTCCTATTTAACTCCCAGGCCCATGCAGGGGAGGAGGGGCAGAATAGCATCTCTGACTTGGATATCCAGCACAGTCTCCCCAAAAGAACAAGCATTTTAAAAGACATGGGCTGTATTTCCAGCTTTGCACAGAGGCAGCACCACATAGGGGTTTAGGACCAGGGCTGTGGTCAGTGCATGGACTGCAGTCCTGGCTTCGCCACTTGCTGTTCTGTGACTGTGGGCAAATTACTTGACCTCTCTGGGTATTTTCTCATCTGTAAAATGTGGATGACACTCCTAGTACCTACCTTCTAGGATTTTTATGAGGACTGAATGAGTTACAATTTATGGTGAATTTAGAAGAGTGCCTAGCTTGTAGTAAATGCAATTTAAGTGTTTGTAAAATCAATCAATCAATATCCGTTTCCATGTTGAGGCAGATCCAGGGTGAGACAATGAAGTCTCATTTTGCCAGATAGTGCAAATTATCTGTACTTCCAGCAGCCACTGTTTTAAAATAGTAATAAAAACTAGTGCTTCTACTCTCTATTCTACAAACAACCTATGAAGTGGGTACTATTTTCATGTTTTAGAGAGAAAGCAGGCTCAGAGGGTACGGTGCTGAATGCTGTAATGCTGAATGTCCGTGTTAGGTGATGGAGCCAGGCTTCACACTCCTGTCTGTCCCACACCCAAGCTCAAACCTTTCTCATCAAGTGATAACTTTCTCTCATGGGGGATGTTTGGGTTAGAGGCAACCCATTACTTCCCATGACTTACTAGTCAGGAAGTAATTTAGAAACCTCTTTAATTACACAACACAGGTCATATCCCATCTGGATGTTTAGAACTAATTAGTAGTTTTATTAGAAAAGTTCAACTTGCACATGACACTTTTTTCCCCCACACACTACAATGCAAGGCAAGCTTCTTTCCTCCTTCACCCTCTCCATCCCCACCAGTTCCATTCTCCAAAGTCTTAAATATCACTTCAAAAAAAATTATTCATTTGTAAGCATCTTCTTTATAATATAAAGAAATGAGACCATACTTCATAGACAGATGTCTTCCTATTTGTAGACCCTTATTCTAGAGTGAGTGAAACAGAGGATCAGTGAGCTACAGTTGACTCATAACTCATCTTGATCATTGAATGTGAGAACAGGGGCCCCCGGAGAGGAACCTACCTATCCCTCTCCATTTGATAGACCAGGAAAGCAATGCCCAGAGAGGGTAAGGAACTTTCTGTAGATCCCACAGCAAGCCAGTGGCAGAATCAGGATTGTCGGAAGACAGGCAGAGTCAGGTGCATGGGGTTAGGGGCAGTAGTACAGATAACAAGTGTTGCCAACTTGAAACTGACTCGAAGGTGATCATGATGAAAGCAACAAAGTTTTTTAACCAGCCACTCAGGACATGGGATTGCACATCAGTTCTGCCTCTGTCTCTCAAGAGGATGCTGCTATCAGGAATAACCTATGCATGTATAAACATTTTTTAAAAATACACAGATGAGATCATACTTTCATGGTGATCCAGGCTTCATTGCTTACATCCCCAATGTACAGATGAGGAAAAGGAGGCACAGGGCATGACTCAGCAGCTTACCACAAGAATCTCCTGGACACCTGCCTGGGCTTCTGTCAGATGCACTTGGGTGAATTTCTATTCAGCATTCTTACTGAGGTCTTATTGTTAAGAACACGTTCTTTGGGTTTCCTGCTTATCTCTAAGCTGGAGAAAATGTGCATGTTCTTTTTTTCTGTTTGCTTTTTCAACCTTCAGCTTCCATGACGTTAAAAAAAAAAAAAAAAAAAAAAAAAGTAAGCTGAGCCAGTCTAGTCTAAAAGCAGCCTGTTTGCAATGTGATATGGGACCTGGACTGCAAACAGCTAAACCCCGGTGTAGGGTTCTCTAAACACATTTCAACAATTTTTCCAAGTGCCAATTGGTTTATTTCCACTGAAACACTTGAAGATGATAAAATAACAGTACATTTCCTACTCTACTGAATGAGTGATGGTAAAATGGTACTTACATATATCAGAAGGGAAAATAGAAAGCTAATGGAATTTTTTTTTTTTTACGTTGAAGCATAGGCATCCTTTAACATTCCTTGTATTTAGCCAAAGGCATTTTAAAGGTTAGAACTGGTTAAGGCAAAAGTCTTATAGTCCATAGTTTTTGTTAAGGTTGATATTTGGTAGACCAGATAACTTCTAACCCTGTAACATCACTTTCTGCTTTAAAATTTATGATTCTCTGTAAAAATAAAGTCATCTGCTCCCTAAACCTGAGTTGTTTTTTGTTTGTTTCAGAGTTTACTGTGTATACGCAAAAAAAATATATATATTGTATGATCCATTGTTTTGCCAAAAGCCATTAATTCCCTTTGTCAGTGTAGGCATAATGAGTGATCTTTCTATATGAGAATATCACAGAAAAGCACAGATAAAATGATGGTCTCTTCCAGCCTAAATGCTAGAATTATGTGATTTAAATTGTGGCATCAGGTCTAATCTCATCGGCTTTGGAAATTGCTCCCTCTCATCCTCTCTAACCTCCTTCTCCTCTTTCATCTGCGGAGGGAGAGTGAGGTAGGTAAATACGACTAATATTATGCGAGTGGAAGGAAATGCAGTATAACTTTTAAGGTCCTACTTTAATACCTATGACTAATGAAACATTAATTATAGTGCTACATAAATCTTGAGGAGATTTCAAAGCTAAGTCTGCTCTTCTTTTCATTCCATTGACTTATCATCCAGGAGTCCCACCCTATCCAGGATAGCTCCTTCTTATTGGCTATCCTCAACAGTCCAATCCAAATATAACTCTTTAGTCTTTCAAAAGTGGCATTCACGTCCCCTCCCAATCCTTCTCCATGCTCTCCATGTTTCATTCCATGAACCCCGAAGTTCAACCAACATCTTCCCTCTTCCTGAAGAATCTGCAACTTTTCCCACCTCCTGGTTGCCTAACGTCCATTGCTCCCTTAATCCAGGGCCTTAGTATGACCAGTTGAAATCTCTCCCACCACCCTCTTCTGGCCCACAGTCACACCAGTATGACCACCTTTAGGGTTCTTCTTGCTGCATTGACCAAAATCCCCATCTCCGTCAATGTCTTCACTAACACAGCCATACTTGCCTTCCTTTGCCAACACTTAATTACAAAAGTCATGCCCTCCCAGTCATCACCAAGTTCTTCACCAGAGCTTTCTGCTGTCTTATCTCTAAAATATGTCAACCAGGGGTGATTTTGCACCCCCTTACTTTAAAAATAAAGTCATTCCCTCCATAAACCCAGAAAAGCTGGTGAATATGTGAACCAACTTTGGGAAGTGTTTCTGAGTTGTTTTTTGTTTGTTTCAAAGAGTTTACTGTACATATACAAAAATATATATATTATATGATCCATCGTTTTGCCAAAGGCCATAATTCCCTTTGTCAGGTAAACATAATGAGTGATCTTTCTTTATGAGGATATCATAAAAAAGCACAGATAAAATGATGGTCTCTTCCCAAGACATTTGACAATGTGTGGAGCTATTTTTCTGGTTGTCACAACTTGGGGATGGGAGTGCTATTGGCACTTAGTGGGTAAAGGGATGCTTCTAAACATCCCACAATGCCCAGGACAGCCCCTCACAGCAAAGAAGTGTCTAGTCTCAGATGTCAATGAGCCGAGGTCAACAATCCCTGCTCTAAGAGACAGTGGACACCTTTATTCTCTTTTGGTGCCTTTGGCAAAAAACCAAAACAAAACAAAGTCTGTCCTCCAGGGACACACCCGGAGCTCGCTGTTCTCTTCCCCACTGCTCAGCTCAGGACTGGAGAGAACAAGTGGGACCTTGGAGAACTAGCCTCTCTGCTCCCCATGTGGCCTCTTCTCCCTCCTGAGCAGGGGCTGGGACAGAGGGACTCCGTCTGGGCAGAAGAACCCATTCACACCAACGGCTTTCAACCCAGGCTACATAGCACATGTGTGTCATTTCAAATATTTTACATATTTAGAATACGGATACTCAGAATTCAAACTGAATTGGTCTGGGATGGGGTCTGAGTGATATTTTTTAAAACCCCCCAGACAATACCAATGTGCAACCAGAGCCAATAACCCCCTGGGCTGGCAGCCTGGTCCTCGTGGGGAGAACAGACCTACCCAAAGAGCTGTGGGAAATTACTCTCCCCAGGTCCTTTAACACTATGGAACAACAGGAGGGAAGTCTTTCAGTTGTGTGGTCAGCCTTGGTCATCTAGGCAAATGTAGATTATCTGAGCGTCTTTGTTCAGAGTCTTTCTGTAACTCAAGCAGGGGCTTACTCTAATTTTTAACATTTATCAAAATCAGGAACAGAGGGTAAATCAAAGCTTAAAAGCTATCTTCATAATTAAGCACTATCTGCTAGCTATTTATTTGTCTTGGGGTAAAATATGCCTTTTTCCTCTTGCAGAAAAATAAAATAATCCTAAATTAAAGCTCTGAGATGGATTACAACTTGCGAAAAACAATGGGATAGTATCATAAATCACAAACATCGCCTCTATGAAATATGACCAGTCTCATTCTGTACATTTCCTCCCCGTTTCAAAACAATGGAGTCTTTACAAGGCAAATTAATCTAGCATTAACCTTGGGATCATTACTGTGCTCTCACTGATGAAATCGGTAACGTAAAAATACTTCTCAATGCTCAAGAATCTCATTAAATAATCTGTAACTTAAGTCAATCCTATCTAATTTCCGTTTCTTTCTTTTCTTATTCTTCTGTAGCCACACACTCAGCATCCTAGAGAAGAAGCAACATTGGACCCCAAGCTGAGAAGCCTGGAGTTCATGCTATGGTACCACTTCAGCAAGTCACTTTCTCTAGACTGTTCCCTCATCAGTAAAGTGATGGTGTCACCAGGTGATATGCCAATCCTTTCCAAGTTTAGGAATTAGGAGAAGGTACATGACTAGTTTGGCCAACTTTAAATAACCATGTGGTGCCTGGTTTTCTGCCTTGGCATATAGTGTGGGAATGTGTTATATATCAATCAGCAAGCATTTACTGAGCACACTCAATACAAAAAATACAGGGCATTGTTACGGAAAAATCAAAGAAATAGATATTATTATATCTCTAAGGTTTTAATATCAATAAGGTTATAATTTGGTTGGAGAGATACAGTGACATCAGATAAAAACATTTCAAAATGCCAATTGGTATTTCATTAAGTCAGTGATCGTTGATTGGAAACCGATTGCAGAGTTAGATCCTAACCTAATGAATATCACAGATAACAGAGCTGATACGTTTAGGGAAAGATGCAAACTTTTCTTCCTTTGTTATAAACTGCAGTAACGCACTGCATTAACACATCAGTTAGTGGCGTGGTGTTATCTTCGATCTCAAGTATCTTTCAAGTACCTAACTTACTACTGTGGAAATAACATCTGTTTCTCCTATTTCTGGGTAATTCTGAAAATTCTTTCCCTATCATCTGCTCCTACAGCTGAGATGATCACCTCTTCTGGGTTCCACTGAATGTTCCTAAGTTGAGAGCTGATGGTCATCAATAATTTGGTAGCTAATTTAATTAAATACGCAGTAACTGAGTACTTAGTAGGCTATGTGCTTCTCAAGCATTGTGTCAAATGCTGGCAATACAGAGAGAACCTATTATTTGTAACTTGCCTATGTAGTTCATAGTCAAGCAGGGAAAAGTATGTGGAATAATTAAATTGTGGTACACTGTGATAAATGTACAATAAGGTCTGTTCAGTGTTTGGAGGTAGCTTATTAATTCATTTATTTAACAAATATGTATTTAGTGTTTATTTCTTCTGGTCACTATCCAAGGCATGTAGCATACGTTGGGGAAAAAACAGACTCGGTCCCTAACCTTATGGAGCTTGAAGCTTAATGGAAGAATGGACAAGTAACAAGTGAATGAACAAAAAACAAAATCAGCATGTGATTTCCAAAAATGTTCATTTCTATAAAAGAAACAAAGAGAGCAGTGATAATGAAAGGGGTGAACCTATCCTCTTGAAGTGGTCCTTGAAATGTTTTCTCAGACATCTCAGCTGAGACCCAAAGAACAGAAGGGCCTTCATGCCGAGAGCAGAGGTGAGATCCCCTGGGGCCGGCAGGCACGGCATGGGCTAAGGCTCAGAGACAGAAATGCGAGTGGTGAGTCGGGGGACTAAGTCAGCCGTGTGGTTAAAGAGGAGGGTGATGAGGATGAGGCTGGAGGCAGACCACACAGGGCTTTATGGCCCACCATATAGAACCTCATGTAAAGCTCAACAAGAAGCCATTGATGGTGCGAATCCATTCAGGTTTTTGCAAATAACTCTGGATGCTGAATGGAGACTGGCCTGGAGAGGGACATTCGTGGGTCTGGGCAGACCACATAGGAAGTTGAGGTGACTGGGCTGGTGGCTGTGGGAATGCAAGAAAAGGAAAAGAAAAAAGAAGCCTGGATTTGAGGTTTCTTTTGGAGAAAGAAGCAATAGGACTGTGATGGATATGGAGAGAGCCAGGGGAAGAGAAAGCCCATGTGATGGTGTCAGAGAGGACACTTCACACACACGCCCGGAGCTTGGGAAAGGCTGGGGACTAAAGCCTCTGGGGATTGCATGGTGCCAAAGGATAGAACAGATTAAGTCAGTCAGAGAAGTAAACAGAGAAGGGGCCCTGTGCTGAGTAATTCCAACCGTCACAGGAGCAGAACAGTGTGCTTGACTCAAGGTCCCTGAATCAGTTTTACATCCCCAGAGTGGAGAAAGGAACATGGTGGGAATGCATCGGTCAGGGCATGGCACTGACCGTTTTCTGTTTCCAGAAGCAGAAGAATTAGAAAATAAAAAGCTCCTTGATACATAGGACAGGAAGTAGGGGAGAGTCCCTGAAAGTCATTAAGGAAGTACAAGCTTCTGCTCCCGCATGAGCACCCCTTACAAGCCCTGGATATAACTTTGTATTTGTAATTTCGTAGTTTTTTTTTCCTGATCGGGCCCCCAAAAAACATAAGCTCAAGCCTCACAAAATCTGCCCCTGGTGGGGACAATTAATGAACAGAACTTGAAATTAAAAACCCCAATGACTTGATAATTTGGTTCCTGATGGGGGCTTTTCTGTCGTTGTTGTTACTGAAGTATAGTTGGTTTAGAATGTTGTGTTAATTTCTGGTGTACAGCATAGTGATTCAGTTATACATATGTACACATATTCCGTTTCATATTCTTTTTCATTATAGACTATTACAAGATATTGAATATAGTTCCCTGTGCTATACAGTAGGACCTTGTTGTTTATCTATTTTATATATAGTAGTGTGTATCTGCAAACCCTGAACTCCTAATTTATCCCTCCACCCCCTCCCCTTTTGCCCCCGGGTAACCACAAGTTTGTTTTCTGTGTTTGTAAGTCTGTTTCTATTTTGTAAATAAGTTCATTTGTGTCATTTTTTAGATTCCGCATACAAGTGATAGCATACGGTATTTTTCTTTCTCTTTCTGGCTTACTTCACTTAGTATAGCAATCTCCAGGTCCATTTACATTGCTGCAAATGGCATTATTTTATTCTTTTTTATGGCTGAGTGGTATTCCAATGAGTGGTGTATATGTGTATATATATATATATATATATATATATTCCTAAGGAATCTGCCCACAACTTCTTTATCCAGTCATTTGTCAGTAGACATTTATGTCTTGGCTATTGTAAATAGTGCTGCTATGAACATTAGGGTGCAGGTATCTTTTCACATTAGTTTCCTCCAGGTATATGCCTAGAGTAGGATTGCTGGACCATATGATGTCTATTTTTAGATTTTTGAGGAATCTCCATACTGTTTTCCATAATAGCTTCACCAAACTACATTCTGATGGGGCCTTTTGATACTACTTCAGTGCTGAGTCAGCTAGAAGTTGTGGGCAGATTCCTTAGGAAAAGCTTTCTTGTTCAAAGCTACTCCCTGACCTGTTTGCATGTGCCTCAACCAGAATCATGGTGACAGTGCTGTGCAGGAGAAAGGTGAGGCCGAGGTCAAGGTTGGGAAAACAGATTTCAGCCATGGGCAGCACCGTGACTGCCAGAACACCTTGCGGGCAACTGACAAACATACCAACCCTGCCAACCAAGGGAACATCTGGTTCTGCAAACCCAACAAGTTTGAAAAAGAGGAGGAAGAACAAAAAGGACAGGCAGATTGGATACATAATCTGTAGAACCCAGTGCAAAATGGAAATGTGGGTGGGTTTCCTGTTCAAAAGGTATTAAGAATTTCAAATGAATGGCAGCAGAGCATAAAGCCAAGAGCAGGGGCTGTTCTAAGCAGGGGCCCTATTTGGCTCCAGAGTCGTGTGTCCATGAAGTCAGTCCTGAGAATGGGTGAAAACTTAGAGATTTGTACACATTTATGGGGCATGGACCGTATTCCAGACACAGGGCAGGACGTTCACAATTTGCATTATTTTTGTAACAATGCTGTGAGGGAAAGACCACCAACATTCCACAGATGAAAAAGAGTCTCCAAAAGGTTACGTTATTTGCACAACCACACACAGGTAGCCTGTTTGTGCGTGCTGAAGGGGAGGGAGTAAAAACACCAGAAGTCAATGCCCAAGTATTGGTCAGAACCAGGAACACATGGGCTTCTATTATTCCATTCACTTAACAAAGCCAAGATGTCAAAATGGCTTGATTACCATTCTTGTGAAGCACAACTGAGGCAGCGAACAGGGAATTGAAAACACAGTTGTCCTTTACCATTTCCTTGACCTATTTAGCTTTGTACCACTGCAGGGAGGCTGTCATTCCAACAAAAGCAGACACCTTTGGAAGCTTCTGGACTTTTGGTTTTTGTATTTAGCTATTCTGGTTAGCAGAGGGTTAAATGACTACTGCTTTATTTGCAAATTATTTATATTGAAAGTGAAATGTCAAGTTCACACAGGGTGAAATAAAGGACTCTTTATAAACATGCAAACAAACGCAAGTGTCCACTGCCAAAAATATCCAAACAAACCAAACCGGAGACAAGAAATAGCTCCTCAGCTCAAAGGGTACCGCCCTGCCACATGACCTCTTCAATAGACGAAAAGAAATCCTGAAATTCAAGACCAAACTCAATCAAATATTAATTTAACGTTGTCTCTTGGTAGACACCAAGTTAAAGGAGATTTGCTACTTGTCCAGCTAACAGGAGCACTGTGGACACCCGCATTACAAAATGAGGCAAAAACAATCCAGTGAGGAACTGGGATTTCTAACATTTTGCCAGCATCTTCGGTAGCTTGTACGCTCTCCTATCGTCACTCATGCTTGTCTATTTATGCACGCTTATAAAGCATCATTAAGATTCCTTTTATAGAAAAGAAAATTGTCTACTTGAGTGAAAACATACACTCACGTGGTTATACATGAACTTCAAACATAGGTGTTCTTAGCTTTTACAACATTTTAGCAAGGAGTAACTGTAAAACCTGTGTAGTCCTGAATCCCAGAGATGACACATGTGTGACTTGTAAAGTACATGTGGATCTGACATGACTATCACCAAGGAGACAGGGCCTCACACCAACACAAGGAGCTGGAGCCGAGCCTGGAATACGCCTGGGCCAACTCTGTGGCCCTTGAAACTGGTGAAACGGGTTTGGTATTTACTTTGATCTAAATTGTGAAACTCAGGGCTTCCACTGAGAGGAGAGTTTATAGGATCGCAGTTCTGGTACCTCTTCTGAGAAGAGAGGAAATGGACATTAGCATCTCCCTAAAAGAAAGTAACAGGGAAGCCTACAAATTTGATTGTTCTATGTAAGGAAACAGCCCCCGATCGGTAGATAAACAGCAGGCATAACATGTTTGGTGAACTCACAGGTCTGGTCTTAAACAAGGAATTTAGGTTATTCTTACAGCCTGGTCAGTAACTAAGATATGTTTTGGCCTGCTTTGTGAATAAGACACAACTGAAATCTTGTTCCTAATTCCAGAGGTAGGGGAAACCCTGCATTTCTTAAGCAAAAAGCACAACATGTGAACAAAGCCCAATACTTATTCCAGCAAATCTGGAATCAATTTAGTAGCATATTAGCATATATAGCACCTACCGGAAGGAAATCACTGGAAGAACAATATTTATTGATCTTGCAAAAAAGGAAGCTACAATATTATTCTCATATCTGTTTAGTGGCATGTCACTAATGTTATGCAGGGGCCCAGTGCTCAGAGCAGGTGGCTTCTGCTGTTGTGATAAAGTGCACAGAGGCCAGAGCCAGGCAGCTGGTTCAAATCTCATCTCCATTAGGCTCTGACTTTGCTAACCTCTCAGCATCAGTTTCCTCATCTGTAAAATGAGGATATTAATAGCATCCTCTGAAGGCGCTGCTATTTCCTACATAGTATTTTTACTCCCTTTCTTCCTTTTAACAGAACCATGATTCTGTTCAGTTTTGTGATATTTCCAGTTAGAACACTCATTTTCCAGACCTTGATAAAGTGGGGGTGGCTGTTCTGATACATGAATGCAGGCAGATGTCATCGGGTGGCGCTGCCCTGATGGAGACAGATTCAACCAGCGCAGGCTTTGGCTCTTCACATCCCCCTTCTTCCTGCCTGGAATGTGCACTGGTACCCAGAGATGGAGCCACCACTGAGAAGTGAAGTCACATCTGAAAGGTGAATGAACAAGTAGGATTAAGAAGCCTTGCTCCTTGACCAGCTGCACATATCCAGGATTGCCTGTCCCCGAGTTCCTTGTGACATGAGAAAAGAAGGAGAAGGTGGAGAAGGAGAAGAAGGGGGGAAGGAGGAGGAGGAGGAGGAAGAAGAAGAAGGAGGAGGAGGAGGGAGGAGGAGGAGGAGGAGGGAGGAGGAGGAGGAGGAGGAGGAGGGGAAGGAGGAGGGGAAGGAGGAGGGGAAGGAGGAGAAGGAGAAGAAGGGGAAGGAGGAGGGGAAGGAGGAGGGGAAGGAGGAGGGGAAGGAGGAGGGGAAGGAGGAGAAGGAGAAGAAGGGGAAGAGGAAGAAGAGGAAGAGGAAGAAGAGGAGGAGGAAAAAGAGGAGGAGGAGGGGGGAGGGGAGGTGGATGGGAGAGAAGGAAGCCATCGCCTGCTAAGTTAAGTCACATTTAGCCAAATGCAACCCTAACTGATATATTACCTAACAAGATTGGAGAAGAATTTTTAAGAGTGAAGTTCTCACCACGGAGCCAGGAACAAAGACTTTAGAATAGTGATGTACACTGAACTACCTATGGGAAGATACTATTAGCAGGGTAACACTGGGGCCATCCTCAGCTGTAGAGGAATAATTCCCTGCTAAGGTGGGTACCGTACTCCACCTGAATCAGGTGACTTGCCCTTTTGGCAGCATTATTCCTCCCGTGACCTCAGGGAAGCCTGTGGCATGCTGCTTCCTCAGCAGGTGCAGAGCTCCTGTCATTTATCCTGCCCTTTAACTGCCTCCAGGAGTGGCTGTACACTCAATGTCATTCCAAGACTGGTGGGCCCAGTATGATTTTGAATCTCATTAAAAACTCTTGTCTGTTTTCTTTTAATTGCACCTCATAGGGTATGCTAATTAAAACTCTTAGAAGAACCAGATGTGGTACCTGGCACAGGCTCATGGCCCAGGAATTGGTCTAAAAATCTAATTTAATGACTAATGTTTCCTCTCATAATTTCCACACCCAAAGAGTCAAGAAAGGCAGCTTCCTAGGAAAGGAGAGAGCCTTCTAGCACCAGCAGTACCCAAATTGTGATGGTAGCACCTCGAAGACCCCACAAATGTAACGTACGTAATGAACATGGGATGGCCTTGTCCTTCCTGGTCTCCCATCAGTTTCAAGGTGACAAAATAAGCATTTACAACTTGAATAAAATTCATTTTGTCATTTATACTAGTTTGGTTCACAGTGATTTTATCTCTTTCCAGATGAAAATCTATTTGTCCACATTTGAGTTTGATCTCCTTTTCTTTTATTAACTACCTCATGGAGGCATAATTTTATGAGGTATAAGCTTTACTAAGATGGCACACAGTAAAACTGCATGGGTTTCAGGTGTACAATTTTGATAAGTTATGACAAATGTAAACACCCATGAAACCATCACCAAAAATCAAGATAATGGACATATAAGCATCACACTCAGAAGTTTTCTTGTGCCCCTTCGCAACCCTCCCCTCTTGCTCCTTCTCATTGTCTCCTAACTCCCATCACAAGCACCTACTGACCTACTTCCTGTCACTGTCGATTAGTTTCCATTTTCTATGGTTTTAAATAAATGGAATCAAGTAGTATGTACTCATCGTTTGATCTGGGTTTCTGCACTCAGCAAAACTATTTAGAAATTCATTCATATTTTGCCTGTATAAACAATCCATTTCCTTTCATTGCTGAGGAGTATTCCAGTGTATGGATATACCACAGTATGTTCATCCGTTCAACTGCTGATGGGTATTTGAGTTGTTTCTGACTTTCGCCTACTACAGAAAAGCTGCTAGGAACATTGTGTACAAGTCTTTGTATGGACATAGGCTGTCACTTCTCTTGGATAAATACCTTCGGCATTGTTGGTAGGAATGTAAACTGGTCCAGCCACTATGGAAAACAGTATGGAAGTTCCTCAAAAAATTAAAAATAGAACTACCATATGATCCAGCAATTCTACTTTTGGGTATATATCCAAAACAAATGAAAGCAGGATCTCAAAGAGGTATCTGCACTCCCATGTTCCCTGCAGCACTAGTCACACCGGCCAAGATACGGAAACAACCTAAGTGTCCACTGATGGATGAATGGATAGAGAAGATAATACACATGCACACACACACACATACACATACACACAATGGAATTTATTCAAACATGAGAAAGAAGGAGGTCCCGTCATTTATGACAACATGGATGGACCTTGAAGGCAGTATGCTAAGTGAAATAAGTCAGACAGAGAAAGATAAACACTGTATGAGATCACTTACATGTGGAATCTGAAAAAGCCGAACTCATGGCTACAGAGAATAGGCTGGTGGTTACCAGGAGCTGAAAGGTAAGGAAAACAGGGAGATATTGGTCAAAGGTACAAACTTTCAGTTGTAAGATGAATAAGTTCTGGAAACTTAATGAATAACACAGTGATTATAGTTAACAATACTGTATTATATACTTGAAAAGTTGTGAAAAGAGTAAATCTTAAATGCTGTCACCACACACACACAAAAAAAGAATTAGTAATTATGTGTTCGCTAACGCTATGGTGATAAACATTTTGCAATGTACAAGTATATTAATCAACATGTTAAGTGTATCAAATCCACACCATAAACTTACACAATTATGTGTCCATTGTATCTCAATAAAGTGAAAAAGAATACAATTTTTAAAAATGGAAGAAGAAGAAACTGCCAGTCTGTTTTCCAAAGTGGTTGTACTACTTCGCATGCCCAGGAGCAATGTATGAGGGTTCCAGTTCCCTTTTTCCCTTTGTGCAGATTCATATTTTCACCTGGCATCCTTTTCCTTCTGCCTGAAGGACTTCTGTTAACACTTCTTGTGATGAAGCTCTGTCTGCTGGTGAAGTATTCTTTCACCTTTTTTATGTCTGAAAGTCTTTATTTCATCTTTGTTTTAGAAAGACAGTTTTGCTCTTGACAGCTTCAGGATTTTAAGGTATTGTTCCACTGACTTCTTGCTTACATTTTTTTCTAAAGAATTTGCTGCCATCCTTATGTTTGTTGGGGGTGTTTTTTGTTTTTGTTTTGTTTGTTTGTTTTTTTTACTGACTGCTTTTAAGATGTTCTCAGTGTCTCTGGTTTAGAGTAATTTGATTATGATGTGCCTTACTGTGATTTTCCTCATTATTTTTGTGCTGGGAGTTCACTGAGTTTACAAGTTTTCATTAAATCTGGGCATTTTTTGGCCATCATTTCTACAAATATTTTTTTCTGTATGAGTTATTCATTGCTGTGTAACAAATAACTCCAAAATTTTGCAGCTGAAAACAATACACACTTATTATCTACACTTTCCATGGGTCAGGACTCTAGGGATGGCTTAGTTGGGTGCCTCTAGCTGTGAAGCTCTCATGCAGTTGCAGTCAAGGGACTACCGGCAGATGTCAGAAGATCTGATTCCAGGTTCACTCATATGCTTGTTGGCAGTCTAAGCTCCCTGCCAGGCAGGCCTCTCTCCAAGGCTGCCTCATAATGTGGCATCTGGCTTCTCCAGAGAAAAGACATCTAAGAGAGTGAGAGAGAGAACTTCCAAGATAGAATCCAGAATCTTCTTGTAATCTAAGTTTGTAATTCATATCCCATCACTTCTGCCATATTTCCTTTATAAGAAGTGAGTCAATAAATTGACCCCACACTCAATAGGTCGGGATTAAAGAAGATCACGAATGTCAGGAGGCAAGGATCACTGGGGGCCATCCTAGAGGCTGCCTACTATTCCCACTTCTCCTTTGGGAATCACAATTACACATTTATTAGGCCACTTGAAGTTGTCACAGCTCAGTGATGCTCTGTTTTGTTTGTTTTTTAATTCACTTTTCTCTCTGTACTTCATTTTGGATCACTTCTCTTGCTCTGTCTTCATGTTTACAAATCTCTTCTTCTAAGATGTCCAATCAGCCATTAATGCAATCCAGTGCATTTTTCATCTTGGACATTGCACTTTTCATCTTTAAAGGTTCAATTTGGGTCTTTATTATATCTTCTATATCTCTACCTAACTTTTCAAACATAGAGAATAGAGTTCTGTTAACAGTTTTCATGTCCTTTGCTGCTAATTCTAACATCTGTGTCAATTCTGGGTCAGCTCTGATTGGCTGCTTTTTCTCCTCATGGTTTCCCGCTTCTTGGTACTTTTTTACTACGTACTACACATTGTGAATTTTACCTGGTTGGATCCTGGAATTTTTGTATTTCTATAAACATTTTTAGCTTGTTTGGTGACAGAGTTAAGCTACTCGAAAAGAGTTTGATCCTTTTGGATATGTTTTTAAGATTTGTTAGGTGGTAACGGAGCAGTGTTCAGTGTTCAATAATTAAGGCTAATTCCTCCCTAATACTGAGGCAAGACTCATCTGTGCATGTCACTCCGTTTCCCATAAATTGTGATGATGTTCAGTCTAAAATGTAAGAATAAGTGTTATTTCTGGCCTTATATGGGAGCTGAACATTGTCCCCTCTTACCTTCCCGGGTGGTTCTTCCTCTGGCCTCCAGTAGTTCCTCACATGCCTGAACTTACCAGCTGAACACTTACTCAAGGGAGCATCCTTGCTGGGGTTTTCTCTCTGTGGGTCTCTCCCTCCTCTCTAGTGTTCTGCTCTGAGAGCTGCAGCTGCCTTGGTCTCCTCCACGTCTCAGCTCTATCACCTCAATGCAGAGTGTTCTCTGGATTTCTCTTCCCTGCACCACGGCCTGTAAATTATCTCAAAGCAGTGAGCTGGAATGACTACAGGACTCAGTTTTTTATCCTGTCTCAGACAGATCACTATCCTTTGTTGTCTGATACCCAGTATCTTGAACACCAATGCTTCACATACTTTTTAGGGTTTTGGTTGTTTCAAGAGAGAGAGTCATTGTGGTCCCTGTTACTCCATCTTGGTGGAAGCAGAAGTCTGGTCTCCAGGCCAAACATGTCGAGTGGACATCAGCAACCTTGCTGAAGCAGCATGCCAATGTTTAGTCTCTCCTTTCTTCCTTTTTTCTTCCTTTCTTCCTTTCTTTCTGTCTTTCTTCCTTTCTTTCTTCTTCCCTCCCTCCCTTCCTTCCTTCTTTCCTTCCTCCCTTCCTTCCTTTCTTTAAAATATATTTTTATTGAAGTATAGTCAGTTTACAATGTTGTGTCAATCACTGGTGTACAGCACAATACTTCAGTCATATAGGAACATACATATATTTGTTTTCATATTCTTTTTCACCATAAGCTACTACAAGATATTGAATATAGTTCCCTGTGCTATACAGTATGAACTTGTTGTTTATCGGATTCTGTGAGAATCCTCCTGCATCTCCAAAATGAGAGACGCTCTGCCAGAGCCCAGCAGGAGCCCTGTGTGACCCAACGGGTCCATAGGTGCAACTCTTGGTGCACCTGTGGGAGAGACAGAGCCGTGGGTCTCTCCATTCCACCATCTTGGCCCAACCCCCTACCCTCTCCTTTATAGTGGATAGGGATCAAGGAGAAACCCTGGTGTGTATGGAGACAGGTCAGGGGAGAAGGAAAGGAAGGATTAATTTACTTCTTCTCCATGTTTAGAAGCTGCTTTTCACAACCCCATCCACATATTATTTCTCTAAAACTCATCTCATGCTGTCATGGGTTTTTGTCATAGGCTGTCCATCCACGGTTTTAAGGCCCGCAGATGTTCAGATCTTTTGCTTATAACCTGGCACCAAGTTAAGGCCAGTCTCCGGCTACAAGTATCTTAGAAGATAATCTTTCTGGGTTCGTGTCTGTGAGGTTAAATTAAGAAGCTGATTCATCTCTAGCAGTTAACACTGAACCATTTGGTGCTGCCCACCAATGGCCAATAATATGTCAGCAGCGCCTCCGTATAAATTCTGTCTGCTGCCTGTGAAAAGAATACTGATTAGCTTGACTGTACAAGAATCTAATTAGCATTCCCTCTTCTCATCTAATTTTTTAAATGTAATTTTGTTAATGTGAATTTTAATAGTGATTTATGGTAACAGCATCCCTTTACCTTCTCATGTAACGAAGTAACTTCTTTTTGAGGTCAAAGTCTCGCCAGAGCTGCCTTGCTCATAATTCTCATTCTTTTCCATTTCCTGTTACAATATTTTTGTAATATTTTTTAATCTTCCACTTTCAATCATACTTAACTGCACCCCATTCTCAGGCTGCTTAGTGCACTCAGTGTCAGACTTCAGAAAGCACATGTTTCCTGGAAAGGCTGTTCTTCATTAGCCAGGGAGAACAGGAAATGTTCATGTCAATGCTCTGAGAACCATTGTCTCCTATGGCCAGAGGAAGTGGGTTCACACCAAGTTATGTAACCCAGAGGGTTCAACGAATGCTTTAGTTAGGGCAGGGGGACAGTATCGGCCGAAAAGCAGCGTGGCCACTTCTGAAGGGGGGAAAAGAGCCTTGATAAGCACATCTGATTAAATATTTTTTCTGCTCTGGAATTTGTTATGAACCTGACATTTGTCTTAGTAATACACTGCTTTCCACAATCTGCATAGATAAGCACCAAATAATTACCAGAAAAATAATGCTGCAGTGTGGGAAGTGGCACCATCCCAATCCGAAGGAGCCAACATGCATTCCCAAGCCTTTACTGGAGAATTGCTACAGCAGGGAGGAGAAACAGATGTGACAGCCTTGAAGCGAGAGAAGCTTCTTGGAGCTCCAAGAATTTGAGGCAGTCAAGATTGTTGTGGTTAAGAGCACAAGTTCTAGGGCATGACTCTCTGGGTTTAAACCTCAATCCTGCTACTTCCTTGCTGTGTGAACCTGGGAAATTTACTTAACATCTCTGTGTCTCAATTTTGCCTTCTGTAAGATGGGGATATAATAGTATCTACCTCATAGAATTGCTGTCCTGTGACAACTCAATTAAAATAAGTTAATATATGGAAGCAGACCAGTGTCTGACATACACCAGTGTTAGCTGCTATTTTTCTTTTTCTTATTGAGATATATTTGACGTATCACATTGTGCAAATTTAAAGCAGACAATGTATTGACTTGATACATTCATATATTGTATAGGCATACCTCAGAGATAGTTTTGATTGGTTCCAGACCATGGCAATAAAGCAAATATCTCAATAAAGTGGGACACAAGAATTCTTTGGTTTCCCAGTGCATATAAAAGTTATGTCTATGAAGTATGCTATAGCATTATGTCTAAACACAATGTATACACCTTAATTTAAAAATACTTTGTTGCTAAAAATGCTAAAAAAAATCTGAGCCTTCAACAAGCTGTAATCATCTTGCTAGTCAAGGGTCTTGCCTTGATGTTGGTGGCTGACTGATTGGGGTGGCTGTTGCTAAAGTTTGTGGTGGCTGTGGCAACTTCTTAAAAGAAGACAACAATGAAGTTTGCCACATTGATTGACAAGTCCTTTCACAATTTCTCCGCAGCATGCCATGCTGTTTGACAGCATCTTACCACAGTAGAGCTTCTTTCAAAACTGGAGTCAATCTTCTCAAACCCCGCTGCTGCTTTACTAAGTTTGCATAATATTCTAAATCCTTTGTTGTCATTTCAACAACCTTCACAGCATCTTCACCAGGAGTGGATTCCATTTCAAGAAACCACCCTTCTTTGTTCATCCGTAAGAAGCAGCTCCTTATCCGTTGATATTTTATCATGAGGTTGCAGCAATTCAGTCACATCTTCAGGCTCCACTACTAATTCTAGTTTCTTGCTATTTCTACTGTATCTGCAGTGACTTCCTCCACTGAAGTCCTGAACCCCTCAAAGTCACCCATGAGGGTTGGAATCAACTTCTTCCAAACTCCTGTGAATGTTCATATTTTGTCTTCTTCCCATGAATCATGAGTGTCCTCAGTGGCATCTAGAATGGCGACTCCTTTGCAGAAGGTTTTCAGTTGATGTTGCCCAGATCCATCAGAGGAATCACAACCTGTGGCAGCTGTAGCCTTATGAATGGTATTTCTTAAATTAAACCCGGAAGTCTAAATTACTCCTTGGTCTGTGGGATGCAGAGTGGATGCTGTGTTAGCAGCATGAAAACAGCACAGATCTCGTTGTCCATCTCCACCAGAGCTCTCAGTGACCAGGTGCCCTGTCCATGAGCAGTAATATTTTGAGAGGAATCTTCTTCTCTGAGCAGTAAGTCTCAACAGTGGGCTTAAAATATTCAGTAAACCATGTTGTCAACAGATGTGCTGTCATTCAGGCTTCATTGTTCTATCTACAGACCACAGGCAGAACAGATTCAGCATAATTCTTAAGGGCCCTAGGATTTCTGGAATGGTAGGTAAATGAGCATTGGCTTCAATGTCAAGTCACCAGCTGCATTAGCCCCTAGCAAGGGGGTCAGCCTGTGCTTTGAAGTTTCAAAGCCAGGCATTGACTTCTCCTCTCTAGCTATGAAAGTCCTGGAGGACACCTTCTTCCAATAAAAGGCTGTTTTGTCTACATTGAAAATCTGTTGTGTAGCGTAGTCACCTTCAGTAACGAGCTCAGCTAGATCTTCTGGAAACCTCGCTGCAGCGTGTACATCAGCACTTGCTCCTTCCCCTCGCACTGTTATATTATGGAGATGGCTTTTTTCCTTCAGCTTCAAGAACCAATCTCTGCCAGCTTCAAGCTTTTCCTCTGCAGCTTCCTCACCTCCCTCAGCCTTCAAAGAATTGAAGAGAGTCAGGTTTAGGCTTTTGCTTAAGGGGATGTTGTGGCTGTTTGGTCTTCTATCCAGACCACTCAAACTTCCTCCACATCAGTAATAAGGCTATTTTGGTTTCTTATCATTCATGTATTCACTGGAGCAGCACATTTAATTTTCTTCAAGAACTTTTCCTTTGCATCCACAGCTTGGCCAGCTGTTTGGCACAAGAGGCCAAGCTTTCGGCTTATCTTGGCTTTTGACATGCCTTCCTCATTAAGCTTAATCATTTTTTCGCTTTTGATTTAATTCTTCCTTTCACTTGAACACTTGGAAGCCACTGTAGGGTTATTAATTGGCGTAATTTCAATACTGTTGTATCTCAGGGAGTAGGGAGGCCCGAGGAGAGTGAGAGAGATGGGGGAACGGCTGGTCGGGGGAGCAGTCGGAACACACACAACATTTATGGATTAAGTTTGCCGTCTCATATGGGCGCAGTTGTGGTGCCTACCAAGAATTGCAATAGTAACATCAAAGATCACTGATCACAGACCACCATAATTAATATAATAATAAAGAAAAAGTGTGAAATATTATGAGAATTACTGAAATGTGACATGAAGTAAGCCGGTGCTGTCTGGAGAATGGCGCTGATAGACTTGCTTGGTGCAGGGTTGCCACAAGCCTTCAATTTGAAAAAAAACAAAAAACAAAAAACAAAGCAAAAAACAAGTATATGTCGATGAATGACTGAAAAATTGTGCTGAACACTGGAATTTGACACAACATTGTAAAATGATTATAAATCAATAAAAAATGTTAAAAAAAACAAAAAACCAAGTATCTGTGTGCAATAAAATGAGCGGAATAAAATGAGCTATGCCTGTAACACAACTGCCACTGTAGCAGCTGTTAAGCACACTTATTGTGTGGCATTAATTATCCTTTCTTTTTTGTGGTGAGAATTGTCAAGATCTAGTCTGTTAGCAAGTTTTATGACTATTATGTGACACTATTGTCTATATTCACTATCCTTTGCATTGCATTAATCTCTAGGACTTATCTGTCTGCCAGTTGCAAGTTTATGCCCTTAAACATCTCTCCTATTTCCTCTTTCCTCACCCCCTAGCTCCTAGTAACCACTATTTTTCTCTGTCTTCACAAGTTTGACATTTTTAGATTTCACATGTAAGTGATCTACAGTATTTGCCTTTCTGTGTCTGACTTATCTCACTTAGCATAATGTCCTCAAGATCTTCTTGAGAAATTTAACCAGGGGTTAGCTCTGTGCTGTTCAATATGGTAGCCACTAGGCACACGTAACTATTAAGCACTTCACATGGGCCTAAAGGGACAGAATAATTGAATTTTAAATTTTGTTCATTTTTAATAAATTTTAATTTAAACTGATACTTGATTCAGTTATTAGAATAATTTTAAGTATGCTTGGAACAATTTGGTTATGTGAATTTACTTTTTAACATGTAAACGTTATGAACTCTAAATATAGATCAAGTATTTCTGATAAAAATTTGGTGGCCAGATTTTGAAGACAAAGTATAAGAAAAAAATATGGCAAAATATTGGTATTTTAAAAATACTGATTGAATGTTAAAATGATAATATTTTGGATATATTGGGTTAAATAAAATATACTAAGACTATTTTCCTCTGTTTCTTTTTACTTTTTAAATATGGCTACAAGGACATTTGAAATGATGTATGTAGCCCACATCAGACTGAACAGGGCTGGGCTGGATTATGAGGGAGGGTATTTGCTCTGCTAAAATGTTTGGGCTTTATCCTGAAGCAGTGGGAAGAAATAGGGTCAAATTGACATATTCCATATTTACCTATCAAAAAATGTATGCTGCCAGCTGTGTGGGAAGTGAATTTGATGGAAATAAAACCAGAGATCTGGGGATCAATCAGCTGCAGAAATGTCAGCAAGAGAAAACCATGGTGTGAATTGTAGATGGCAGTGTGGGTGGAGGATGTGCGTATATTAAACAGGTAGACGCCCTCAGTTAGACTGGGTGACGGGTGTCCAAGTTGCCTCTAGGGTATGTGGGCTGGGGAACCGGATAGATTCTCTGGGACAGAGCCTAAAGGATGAGGAATGGAACTTAATTTACATGTCAGACGAAATGCCTTTAACAAAACTACCCCTGAATCCATCAGCTCATTTAATCAGATGACACAGCCAAAATATTGCCTTTAGGAACTACTGGCTCTCCTTTTCTTTCCCAAACCTGCTCCTAAATGAAGAAGCACAAAAATAAGTCCTGTAACTCTCCCTCTCTCTCCCTCTCCTTTAAAAAACAACAACAACAAACAAACCAGATATATTTCAATATCACCCATTTGCTGAACATAGTTAACAGTCCTCACTTTGTACTCAAAAAGCTGCCAGAAAGCAAAGGAAATATTTTTAAAAAGAGGATGAAAGAGAAGGCCTTCCCCTAAGGGAAGCAGTGCAGTTCCAAGGAAAGAACAGAGGCTTGGGATCCAGATACACCTGCCCTCGGTCCTAGTTCTGCTCCTTGGTGGTTCTAAGTCCTGAAACACGAAAGACGCGCTATCAGTATCTGTTGAACAGATGAAGTCTACTTTACTCTTCCAAGCCTCAGTTTCCTGATCTGTATAAACGAGGCAATTGTTTTCACTGTGAAGAGCTGTTTTGCGGAGGAGATCACCTTGCACATAGAGGGTCTGGCAAATAATACTCATTAAATGACAGCACTTATGATTACATCTTAGAACAAAATTAAAACAGAGGGCACAACTATTTGCGGTACATTTCGGATGCTGCACACGGCCCAGTTTGCATTCAGACTACCATTCTGTGTATTTCCAGGGCAATGTGGATGTACATGGCTGGCATATACCTTCTAAATATTGGGGTGATCCAAAACCCCAAATTTTGTTGTGAGCATCACCTTTCAGCCTTCTCCCAGCAAGTCTCCAAGCAGAGCTGTGGGTCCACTAACATGGCTTTTGCTAACTGTCTTCATTTACTTGTTCTTCTTCCCTACCTGCATGACCCCTGGGGAAGAAATCTTAGAAACTCAAAATACTAAAAAGAGGCAGGAGAGATCTGAGCCAGAACAAAGGTGGTGGATTACCTATGCATTGATTAACTAAAGTTGGCTGTTCCTGAAACGGCACCTGATGCTACTGTGTATTAGCTGAAAAGATCTACATCCTCCTTTCCATGCTGAGTGTGTGGCAGCAGTCTCCAAGTTTTGCTTTTTATCACAGTTTAATGAATATTTATGTATAAAGCACAAAAAGCAGGCCCACTGATCTTCTCTGTTGTCCAAGAACAATACAACACTTCTCAAACATTTTGCAAGGAACTAACACATTCTTACCCGCTGGGCTGGAAATGGGACCCCTAAAAAGTATAAGGCAGGCTGCACGGCCAATGAAATGGGCAAGAAATGGAAAGCTTTTCCAGACATTGGCACAATAATACTCTTGGAGAAACAAAGTTCTGAACCTTTCATCGATCCAACCAGAGTTTGCAAAGTGACTTCACTGTATCCTCCTGTGTCTGATCCCACTGGAAGACATGATCCTGGTCCTTGAGAACTGTATCATTTATTAACACCAACAAAACATATACTTGAAAGAAACAGAAGTCAACTAAGCACTTAATGGGTGATACTGACTAATAAGTGTAAGAAGAGTTTCCAGAAAGGGGAATCAATGTGAGCTGCTTATGCCGAAAAGGTCTGCGTGAAGACAGAGGTTAAGCTAAGCTATGGAGGATGAGTAAAATTTCAGTAAAAGAAGGAATGGAGGAAGGATGTTGGAAAGTTCTGACAACATCCTTGTGTTTGTGGGGGAAGGTGGGATTTGGGAGGAAGATTCAAGCACAAGGAGGTGCCGATAAGTAAGGTACAGGCTACCCACTCAAAATCTCCACCGCCACACTCTATGTCACTCAGTCCTCTCCTCAATTTCCCTCCTCTCTCAAGTCATCCTTCACACTTTTCTTCTGTGGGTAACTTTAAATTCCTTCTATTCTCCACCACCCTTACTGGTAGACTTGAAATTATTTCTAAAGTTTTGCATATGGAAGTCTTTGCTTCCAAACAGAAGCAAAGACCTCTGTGAGTTCCCAGCACAAGGCAGAATGCATGCTCAGTGAATGCTACCCAGTGGCTGAAGTTGAATTTATTTCCCTCCACATTCAGCCCCTGAGAGGACCCAAGAGTTCCATGACTGCTGTCTTGGCATTTTGAAGAAAAGAGTTGGGGACCAAAGTGTTGCCCCCAAAACTGCAAAAGAGTCCTGGGGGGAGAAAAAAGCTCTGAAATTGTAGGTTCATTTGATTGCTAGCATTGAAAGTATTCATTTTGTCTGTCTCTCTCTGTTTCTCTTTCTTTCTTTCCTTCTCTTTATTTATTTTCTTTGATTTCTTTCAGAATTTCCCACAAATGGGTTCATTCACAAAGAGAAAGCCAAATTTTGGCCACACTTTCACAAAACGTAAGCCTTTGAAAACATTGGTCCAGTTCAAGACACAGTGTCCTCTCCCCCAACCCAGACCCTGTCCCTCAATTACTCCCTGTAATTTGTTCAGCCTGATGCTACCCTGCGTGTCCAGGCGGTTGGGACCCACAGCTGCCTTTGGGATGAGAAAGGAAGGCATCCTTCCTCTCCCCTCGTCTCAGAGGCTCTGAGGCTGCTGGCCTTCTGCCTGGCTATGCCAGAAAGTGGCATGACCACCAGGGAGACTGTGGTCAGCTCAGGAAGAAAATCTCGGGTATTCACAGCTAAACTATGGTTTGAGAAATGCTGGCGACAGAGGGCTGGCGGGGTAGAGGAGCGAGAATAGCAGCAGAAATGCACTCTTTGACTCTGCTTCTCCACACAACAGACTCTAAAAGAACCAGAGAAGGGATCCCAATGTTCATGGCAGGGCTTGGCACAGTGGCAGCCTTACTGTGAGCACCAGTGTCGGCCCAGCAAGGGTTTCCATTGGCGTCTTCTCGAGGGTAACACACGGGTTCTCAAGGCCCTTTCCATGACTTGGGAGCAGCATTCTTTGACCACAAGGGAGACCCCCTGGAGCCCAGGATTTTCCAGCCCAGTTCAAAAATCTCAGATGCCTCTTCCATTGGAGACACTGTCCATTATTTCTGAGCTCCAGTCACACCAGCCTGTCCTGGGAGATCTGCGTCACTGAGTTGAGTAAAGAATCTACCTGCGTTGGTTGGATTTCTTTCTTTTAATTGCTTCTTTCCCCAGCAGAACAGGATTAGGACATGCTTCGGTCCCGGTACATGTATCTGGCCTCTGCGTAACTAAACTTCTTTCATCCTAACCACTGCCTTACGCAGGACCCTGAGATCTCGGAAACAGATAGGAAATTCCCTGTCTGTTTCATCTTCTCTGTAAACCAGTAGGCCCGGACGTGCGCAAACATATCTGGAGTTGAAGCTTGCACACTGGAATAGGGTCGTGAGCTCCATGGCCCATAGTTATTTTTATTCACTTAAGAGAATCAGAAGAAGCACAGGAGGACCTCAGGACAGGCACATTAAATGTGGCAGCTGCAACAGGCATCTCTGGGAACAGCTCAAGGAGGCTGGCACCCACTAGGCAAAGCATTTAAAAGGTGTTGAGGCTGCTGTCACCAAACTGTGGAAGGGCAGTTTGAAGGAAGCAAGTCCTCTCTTCTCAGAACCAAGCTTTGCACACTGTCCTCCAGCTCAAGAGAATAGGAGGGCTCACTTATTCACAAGGCCTTCAATGTGGATGGCCGCTTTTTTTCTTCCATAAAGACTGATGTTTAAAGAAAATCCTTTGGCAGGCTGATTGCAATCTTGTTTGTACCAGAGCAATAGAACTCTTGGTTACAAATATGCAAAGCATAATGAAAAGATTATGGCTCGGTGGCTGGGGTGCAAATTGGTCTGGGTTGTTTACTGCCTGAGGAATGCTTTTCCTCCTCTCCCAGCGCTATCCCACACACAGAGGAGAATCCACAGAGACAAACACCTTTCCACGTCCCATTTCTCTGCTTCCCAAAGCTTGTTCCCCTGTGGACCTGGTCACAGGGAAGTGTGGATCCACACCTGGGCAGGAAGGGCAAGGTGGAAGGGAGGCAGTGAAGAAATGGGCTCCCTGATCCAGGACTGGAGGCCTCATCTGGTTCTGTAAAAGTTCTGGCTCAGCCAGAGAAGGCTGGTATTGGTCTAACCTTTGTTGTAACCGAGCAGGACCCTATGGGGCCTTCCTGGGACAGACCCCTCCCCCATACCCTCCGCTGTAGCTCCTCTCAGATAATACTATCTCTTGCATATTTCCTGAGTTCTTCAGATGCTAAAAACCACCATCAAATGGAAGAAATTAACTACTTGATGCTCATGAACACATAGCTCCCAGACCTTCTGGCACCTAAGGATTGATAACGTTAACCGCCCTATTACGTCAACATCAACCAATCAGAGAATTGTGCACGAGCTGATCACATGCCCGGGGATGCCTTTCCCTCACCTTGCCTTTAAAAATGCTTTGCTGAAACCCTTTGAAGAGTTTGGGGCTTTTCTGGGCATGAGTCACACATGTTCCTTGCTCAGCCCTACAAATGTTTTGGTTTGTTTGGCCTCACTGTGCATTGGGCATATGAACTGTAACACACTGAATTTGGGTCAGTTTCAGTGATCCCTGAGAGGTACAAGGAGGCACTGCTGAATCTTCCCAGTGTCCATGCTGGCCTGGAGGTCCATCCTCAGGTCCAGGCTAAATCTGTTTTGAAAAGGGGTAATTGAATGGGTGATTAAATCTAAGGCTTGGAATCCTACTTTGACATTTACAAGCCTTGCGTCTTTGTGCAAGTGACTTGGCCTCTATCTCCACACTGGCTTTCTCTGTCCCGCAAAGTCAAAATAAGCCAAGGAACACAAAGTACCATGCCTGGGGCATGGGAGGTGCTTAGCCAATGGTCACTGTCACTAGAGCATCAGACCCAGGGGTGACAGCAGATGGTAGGAATGGCCATTCACAGCACCGTCTGTCTGTCCGCAGCTTCCCAGGAGCCTGAGTTTACTTAAAATCTCCTTCCTGCCTTTGCTCTGCTGAAGCCTCTGGTTTCAGTCCCCCATCAGCCTGGGCCTGATACTACCTGCTGCCATTCTTTAGCCAAATCTTAGCATTCACTACCCTGTGTTCATGGGCAGCTTAGTATTTTTATCCTTCTCTTCTCCTGCCTTGTCGCTTTTGTGAATGAAAAATACTGCCTGCCATGTCAGTAAACAAAGGATGCTGAGGCCATCAAGTCATCAGCCGCTACCGCCACCCCCGATGATGGTGAGCGGAGGGAACTCAGGATGGAGATCCGCAGGCAGCCCGCCTCTGCAGCCACCCGGAATGGTGCCCCCTGAGGGAGCTCAGGGTGTGGAAGAACAGGACACTGGCTCTAGACAGCGACATGCACATCAAAGGAATGATTTCAAAAAGCCCAGACCTTTGCACCTTCCCATGCATAGAAAAGCACTAATTTCCTTAACTTGAGGTGTCTAGTTTTCTTTAATTAACAGTGATCTTTTGATATGCTGGCTACCTGGTCTTTGTTGCAAAAACTCCTGTATATACCGGCTCCTCCCTTGCCTCTTCAGAGCAGTTTCTTAAAGTGATCTGAGAGGCTGCGTCCCAGGCTCAAGTCTTCAGAAAGTCTGCTGAATAAAACATAACTCTGGACTTTTGGGTTGTGCCTTTTGTTTTTTTCTAGTTGACAGTTTCCTCAAGAAAACAACATCATGTACTAAAGCACTGAAAGGAGGTGGAAGAGCTTCCTCATTCAACTCAGAGATATGTTTTAAATCTTCGAACACCAGATCCCAGGGGTTTCCTTGTCTAGATCAATGAGGCAATTCGCCCACGGCTGCTTAGCTTGTTTCTGTAAAGGCCAGGTCTAGAATTTAGTCTCCTAACCACGAAAGACTTAGAGGGGAAATAATTCCATCCGGGCCCTGGCGGTAAGCAGTGGTGCACTCGAACTGGATGATAAGAGGGCTTGATGGAAAAGGACTATTGACAAAGATATGGGCAGGGTGTGGGGGAAACTTAAGGGCTAAGGCAGTACCCAGAGCAAGTAACAATGGGAATAGTTAGCATCCCTAAACCCAAAGGAACCAGGAGAAGGGATGTTACCAGAATACAGATTCACAGAGCTATGCAGAAGGGGCTGTTTGACAGGAGCCCTGCTCCTCAGCTGAGGGATGTATCCAGCCTCGGCAGCCTCACAAGAAGAGAGCAAGGGGAATATCGACCCCAGCCTCCCTCTGCTCCCTCCTCTGCATCCCCTGCCCACACAGAGCTCCCCACTGGCTGACTCCTCCCAGGAGCTGGGAGGAATAGAATGCATCAGGCAAACAGAAGACAAGAAGTTTGGAGGGGAGGGGAATCGGTACTATACAAAATAACTGCACTGATCACAGGGAGGGTGAACACTGGATGCCCTTGTCAGCGAGCCCTCACCCTCTGAACCTACAACCTACTAATTCCCACTAATTTCTCCCTCACTCTCTCTAGCAACAGGTCAAATTTCCATGGAACTATTCCTTCTTTTAAAGTGGTTGCAAGTTGTTTGGTAATATATTATGAAATTTACAAATAATAAATAGTTAAACTAGCGTAATCACAACAAGCGAAACACTGCATAGCAATAACATCAATAAAGCTTGCAGTAAGCCGAGAGCCTTACTAGAATGTTTTTCTATATCGTTCATCTTCCTTCAGAAAATTGAGGCATGTGAAGTAGACCTACCCCAACTACCTTATTCTTCTCAATGCCCATCCATGAAGGAATTAGGTGTGATGCTTCCAGCTCCTCAGTACTTACAGGACACAGTTAGCTTCTCTTTGTGGCCACTATCAAGTCCATCAGACTCACTGACACTGGCATTTTCCTCCTTGTCTCCATCAAAACATTTGTCCTGACCTGCACCCCAATGTTCATAGCAGCACTATTTACAACAGCCAAGACATGGAAGCAACCTAAATGTCCACTGATAGATGACTAGATAAAGAAGATGTGGTATATTTATACAAGGGAATACTATTCAGCCATAAAAACTGACAACATAATACCATTTGCAGCAACAGGGATGCTCCTGGAGAATGTCATTCTAAGTGAAGCAAGACAGAAAGAGAAAGACAAATACCATATGAGATATGAATATATGAGGAATCTAAATAAAAACTAAAACAAACAAACAAACAAAACATAAATACAAAACAGAAACAGATTCATAGACATAGAATACAAACTTGTGGTTGCCAAGGGGGTGGAGGGTGAGAAGGGATAGATGGGATTTCAAAATTGTAGAATAGATAAACAAGATTATACTGTATAGCACAGGGAAATATATACAAGATCTTATGGTAGCTCACAGAGAAAAAAATGTGACAACGAATATATATATGTTCATGTATAACTGAAAAATTGTGCTCTACGCTGGAATTTGACACAACATTGTAAAATTATTATAAATCAATAAAAAATGTTAAAAAAAAATTTGTCCTGAGTTCCATGCCTTAGGGACCATGTTCTTCAAGGAAACATGGTCTAAAACTTGTAAACAAGTTTTAGGCCCAATAGTGCTTTCTGTAATACCTTCTTTATTCAAACTTTTTTCCTATCTTCCTACCTCAGAGCTTGTAATTTTCAGTTTTCCCATCTATGGGGTTACCAATGAGGAGCAAGGACTTCTCACTGGCCTCAGTTTTTCACTGTGTTGACTGAAGATTAAAATCCTTATGTGGAAGCGTTCCTTAGGTTGGGTTCCTTGGAAACAGACTCTGAGACCGAGAGTTGCATGAAGAAACTTTACTTGGAAAGTGTCTTGGAAGACATACCTGTAAGGACCTGGGGAAGGCAGGACCGGGGCAAAGCAGAAGTTGAGCCACAAGGCAGCTGCAACAAAAGGCTCAGCTATTCCCTTGGAAGCTCTGGAGCTGGGACGGCCCTTCAGAGATGTCTTCATTGAGGTAAGTGTGACAACCTTTGCATCCTCACCTCAGCCAGTTGTTGGCCACTGGCTGTCCCTGGGAGAGAGGATGCCCTGAGGTGGAGCAGTTCTCTGTAGCCAAGGACAATTCCTAGTGAGCCACGCAGCTATGGCGTGTCAGCAGCTAACAGTCCTAACACCAGGGGCATGAGTACACTGTTCCTAAAGAGAGGACCTTGACAGAGTGCCGCAGCATCCACTCTAGGCTGCTCAGATCCACTCGCATCCAATAGTAATTTTGCCCCATCTGGAAATAGTGTCTCCAGGGTCTGGTTCTTGCTTCTTATGAAAACTGAGAAGCACTAATGGGATGAACAATAGCCCTACGGCTGCACTTGACCTTACATTCATAACTGATACTCATGGTCCTTCTCCTCTGGCACTCACCCTAGGTTCCTCCCACCCTCAGCCAGCACATCTGCTTGTCTAGGGAGATCACTTGATAGGGGTCCTAGACCCTCTTTGCTGAGTTACCAGGTCCTTCTCAGACTGTGTCTGTGCTTGTGCATAAACCACTAAATCCAGGCATGAGAGCACCCAAAGACATTCATTCAAGGCCCTGCAGGCAGGAAAGGCAAACTCATCCCAGGAATGTATGTCAGTCCTAGTCAAGATGAACTGCTTCTCCACTTAGAGCGGAAAAGATTAAAAAAACTGATTTGATAACAAACTGCTGCTTGGGCTACTGGAGTGAGGGTGCCATGCTGGAGACCCAGCATTGCTCTTTGTTACCAGCAGGTTGGATGGACATTCAACAGCATCATTAGCTAAACCAGCCTTATGAGCATGCCATTAGGCCCGTGCATAAGGCTTCACCTCTGCCACCATGGCAGCTCTATTCATAAATCCCCTGTACAAGCACTGGGACGCAGAGAACAGAGGCTGGCCAACATCTAACTACTAACTCAGTCACTTTGTTATTTAATGCAGTGTCTGCTACGTCATAGTGCCCACCACCACAGCCCCATCCAAGTGCCTTCTTCTCAGACATCTTTGTCCCCAGGCTTTCCATTGTTTTCTTACAAGGCCCTGGCACACTGACCAGGCCATCTGCCACATGCTCTGCTTCCAAGGACCATTCCAGATACCAACTGTTTCAGGTGGGGTGCCCTGGACACCAGACTCTGAGAACACAGAGGGTTTATTGTGGAGTGTGCTCGGGAGATACATCTTTCAGGAACCGGGCAAGCAGGACTGGGGAGAGGGGCAAATTGAAACAAGGGAGGCTGACCTTTTTAACCTCATATCGGTTAGTCATTGGCCACAGGCCGCCTTAGTCAGGGGGTCATAATCTTGGATGAGACATATCTTCAGCTGAGGGCAATTTCTAATGAGGGTTATGACTATGTGTTGTCAAGAGACAATATTTCCAGCAGCTGGGAGGTGGTTCTGTCAGTCTTTAAGAAGCTGTATAGGCAATGAATCATAGTTGCCATCACAGTGTTAGACTATCAGTTGGTTCTAATTCAGGTTCAAGTTTTATCTATTTCTGTGTAAGAAATTACCCAAAACTTAGTGGCTTAAAACAATTATAAACATTTATTATCTCACGGTTTCTGTGGACCAGGAATCTAGGAGCAGCTTAACGGTTTGGTCCTGGGTCAGGGTTTCTCACGAGGTTGTAGTGAAAGTGTTAGCTGAGCCTGTAGTCATTGGAAGGTGTGACTGAGGCTGGAGAATCCTCTTTCAAGACGGCTCACTAATATCACTAGCATGTTGGTGGTGGTTGCTGGCAAGAAGACTTAATCATTGGCCACATGAACCTTTCTATAAGGCTGCTATGGGAGTCCTCATAACAGAGCAGCTGACTGATCTCTGGGCAGGTGATCCAAGAGAGAGCAATGCAGAAGCTGCAATGTCTTTTATGACCCAATCTCAAAAGTTACACACTGTCATTTCTACAAATCCCTTTGGTAGTGCACATTGTCCCTGTTCATCATGTAAAGAGACTATACAAGGGCATGAATACCAAAAGGCAAAGACCATGGGGGTCATCTTGGAGACTAGCTACCACAGAGAGTTTTCACAAATCTGGAAGTCTTGAACCAAAGGACATTCTATCATATGCTCATGTCATTTTAATATTTAACTCAGTGTCTGAGGAGGGGTGGGACTAAGGGGCTATAAATACCCAGAGTTTGAAGGTGGCTGGAACCCTTCCTACTTGAGGACCATCACTTCCCTCTCTGCTACATTGTTTAATAAAGTACATGTAACTATGTTTCCAGAAAGCAATCCATCACTGCAATAATCTTCTACTGCTGCAGATTATGCCAAAATTTAAAATATATTATTTACTGCCCTAGAAATAGGTTGGAAAGTCATGTCATTGTGCTCAAAGAGCTTGTGCCAAAAACTGCATTCCTTCTGATTGGGGTCATCTCCTATTTTCCAGGATTCTGTAGAAAAGCTTATATATTATCATCTTGGAAAACTAAATACTAAACAGTGGTTTTATGATTATTTTACACTTTTATTTAAGATGCAGTATCTAAGTTTATGATTGGTAATTATACTTATAAACAATTATGAAGGCCTATTAGCCAGTGCTCTAAAGGTAAATGGCTAAACTTGACTTGAGGGACACAACAGAGAAGGAAAAATACCTGGTTTCTGCTGTTAAAGACATTGGTATCATGTGAAGGAAACAGTACAAACCCATGATGTGCTCATAAGAATTAACCAGATATAGTAACCAAACTGGAAGCTTCCATGGGAATAAAATCTTAGCAAAGTTCTCTCTGGTCTCCATCTATCAGCAAAGGCTTTTCTAACAAAAACCAAACCCAACCTGAAAAGAGAAGAGCGAATCCCTTCTGCTAGCCCATTATGTCAGGGATGAACTGGAGGAGAGGAGACGAGGGATCAGTCCTTACTACCCGTCACCTTCGTGGCCCAGAGGAGTCAACACCAGCTATAAATGGAATGTTGCCTCCAAGACGCCCTCTCTACCCACCAGATCACACCACATCCCCTTGACTGAGGGATGCCCTTTTGTCCAAGGCTGTAATTCATTTCCATGACTACCGGGAAGGCCAGAAAAACACATTTCTCCCAGCAGGAACTACATTTATTTTGTAGGTAGAAAAATCAATATCCTTTATTTTGTGTAGATGTGTACAACTGGTTCAGAAGCATTGTACTCAGGTCTGATAGGAAAAGTCTATGTGATCTGAACTTAGTTTATGTGCCGGGCTTGGAATCAAGTGGATTGAGATCTTTTATTTATTCATTCATTCAAAAAATGTATTGCTCATGCAGGTATTGTGTTAGGCAAGAAGAACACAGAGCTTAAAAGAATAAATAAATAAAAGAGTCCCTGTTTTAAGAGCCTCAAATACTGCAGGGAAAAATAGACAACTATGATATAAATTGATAAACCCTATGATAAGAAATGTGTACTGAGCTTTGGGAGAAAAATCTTAGAATTTGTTAGGTAAAGATAGGGAAGAAAGTGGGCTCTTAGCAAAGGAAACAGCATTTTCTAAAGGACGGAAATCAGAACATGATTTGTTCAGTTCATTGCTCACCACGGGCTGGAGTTTAGAGAATTCGCGGGGAACAGGTAATAGATGATCCTGGCATAAGCCTGATCAGGATAGATTTGGTGAGTCCTGTCTAGGAGATAGGGTTTATTCTGAAGGCAATTGAGAGCTTCTGAAGGACCTTAAGGGGAGCGAAGTGATTATAGTCACTTGAAAAAAATCACTCTGGGAAAAGCAAAGAAGGAGGATAAGAATGGCTCAGAATAGGTCCCCAGGGAACTCCCCACATTTACGAGGGAAACAGAGCCAAGAGGAAAACTGAAAAGGAGCAGCCAGAGAATTAAGAGGAAATCCAAGAGAGTGGTTCTGTGGACCAGAAGGAGAGTGATTCACGAAGTAGGGAGAGACAAAGGTATCCGATGCCTTAGAGAGGACAAGGAAGGCAAGGCCCGAAGCATGTTCACTAGATCAGAGAGCAGGAAGGCATTAGGGCCTTCAGTGACAGGAATTTCATGAAGTGGGGGAGGTGGACTGCAGGTAAGAAGGAGGAAGAAGGGGCCAGGAAGAAGAGATTGGGCAGGGGGTGCGCCATCTTTTAAACAATCCCGGCTCTGAAGGGAGGAAGGTCCCTCATTAGAGGAGACATGCAATTGAGGGGTGGTATTTTAACTTTAAAAAATTAAGGCGATTTGAGCACATTCCTATGTGAGTGAAAGATAGGAAAGAGTGGGAAGGAATGGGATCTAGAGCACAGTTGGGGGGTTTTGCCTGAGACTAAAGGAAAGACAACTCTACCCTGTCCAGTGAGAGCCGGGGCGGGGGTGGGGGTGGGTGGGGCTCAAGCAGAGGGGGTGCCCCTCTGACGCTGCTCTTGTTGTCTGTGAGCAGAGAGGGAAGTCTCCGTCGGGAGTGGAGGGAAGTGGTGGTGATGAGCTTAAAAGACTTGGAGACAGGCAGAAAAGTGGGACATCGGCACCGTGGAGAGTGAGAGAGGCTGTCCAGGTAAACTTGGAAGGATTCTTGTGTTAGCTGAGATCAGGCATGTCCAGGGTGGTATGGCCGTAGACAGGGATTCTTGTGTTAGGATAAGAGCTTCTCTCTTATGAGATGGGAGGAAAGAGAAAGTCAGATGCCGTGACATTCTGTGATGTCGGGCAATTCAGGTCACTTCCCTGGCTTCCTTCCTCCTTACATGAATTCTCTCTGAGGTTTCTGCCATTTTAGCTCTCAAGTCTGTTTCTTTTCTTACTCCTTAGAAAAAAAAAGAGTAACTATATATCCACTCACTGGCATTGTGTCATAACTGAGGGGAGATGGCACTTCCTACGTGCCTGAAAAAACAAAGTGAGTCAGCTTCTGGTGTATTAATTAGAGTCCAGTTTACTTCCATGAAAATAGAATCTATTGTACCATCTTTATATATTTAAACCTCTAGTGACAATAACTCCTGGAACATATCCAGAGTAAAGTCCTCAGTCTACTTGTTTTCTGAACACGTCAGACAGTTCCGTTCAATTCAGTTAAGCGTCTATGAAGCACTGTGTGCCTACAACTATCTCGTAAAGTCTAGATAAAACTCTCCTGTCTATGCAAATGCTGGAGAGGCTGTGGAGAAAAGGGAACCCTCCTTCACTGCTGGTGGGAATGCAGTTTGGTGCAGCCACTGTGGAAAACAGTATGGAGATTCCTCAAAAGACTAGGAATAGACTTACCATATGACCCAGGAATCCCGCTCCTGGGCATCTATCCAGAAGGACCCCTACTTCAAAATGACACCTGCACTCCAGTGTTCATAGCAGCACTATACAATAGCCAATACATGGAAACAGCCTAAATGTCCATCAACAGATGACTGGATAAAGAAGATGTGGTATATTTATATAATGGAATACTACTCAGCCATAAAAACCGACAACATAACGCCATTTGCAGCAACATGGATGCTCCTGGAGAATGTCATTCTAAGTGAAGTAAGCCAGAAAGAGAAAGAAAAATACCATATGAGATCGCTCATATGTGGAATCTAAAAACAAACAAACAAACAAAGCATAAATACAAAACAGAAATAGACTCACAGACATAGAATATAAACTTGTGGTTGCCAAGGGGGCAGGGGGTGAGAAGAGATAGACTGGGATTTCAAAATTGTAGAATAGATAAACAAGATTATACTGTATAGCACAGGGAAATATATACAAGATCTTATGGTAGCTCATAGCAAAAAAAAAATGTGACAATGAATATATATATGTTCATGTATAACTGAAAAATTGTGCTCTACACTGGAATTTGACACAACATTGTAAAGTGATTATAAACCAATAAAAAATGTTAAAAAAATTCTCCTGTCTGTGTCACTGTGTATCTTACTTCTGGAAAAACTTTACCACCACGGTAGTGATGTAACACTTATAGGTTGATTTTTGACCATTCTTCCTTCCAAAATTCTTCCATGATTTAAACACAAAATAAGAACATGCACACAAACAAAACCCAAGCCCCTCTCTAGCTAATTCCTGCTCACTCTGACACCCCAGAGACTGAAATAGGGGGGGAGAGGCTTGAAAATGATATCAGACAAGAATGGAGAAGAAAATAATAAACTCAAATTCCCCAACGAATTATTTCTCAGAAACAAAATTTGTGTCTTCTTGGCCTTGCTTTTATGTCTGGAAATGCAGAATCCCTGAGCAGGGAAGGCCTTTCCTCTGACCTGATGCTTGGGCCACCCTCACTGGGCACTCAAGGAACCACAGCCCCTGCCCCAACCCTCCAGCTATTACTCTTCAATTTGGAGAGCCTGACACCCCATCACGGTGGGGAGTTGTGACAATCACTTGGTCGGTGCAGCCAACACTCACTCATTTTAATTATATTAAGGGAAGAAGCACGCATCTTGCAGTCCAAGGGGCAGCCATGGTGCGGCCTTCAGTCCAGGGCAGGATTGGAGAATGAGCTCTTCTGTTTTCTTTCCCTGATGACCTGGGCTCTGTTGTTCAAAGCCCAACTTCTTTCAAAACATTTCACAGTAGCGGCCATACTACATATCATTTATCTATTCATTTGTTGAGTTTAGGGTCTGTCTTCCTATGAAACTGTACCCACCAAGATGGCATTAGGTCTCTTTTCTTCATGCCCATTTCCCCAGTACCTAGAACAGTGCCTGGCCCAAGGAGGTGCTCAATAAGTATTTGCTGAATTAACTAAGTGAGGATTAAACTTAGAGATCTCATGTTGCTTCTCCTTCCACAACCATGTATTCCCAGAAGGGAGAAAAAGATGGCAGTAGTAAGGTCTCTGATTCCTGAGAGTCGGTAAACTCTCAAGTTCCCAGATTAGATGCTGGAATAAAGGTTTCTTTCCCTTGAAACTCACGGCTAAAAGTATGATCTTTGTTACATCTCCTGTCTGTTCCAAATGAGGCTGGTTGTCTATGTCACCCTCATGGAATGGGTATTTTGGGTAATGCCAGCAGCATCAAAGAATCATACATTTTCAAAAATCATTTATCTAGACCAATTTTCCCAATAATAGAGTCTTTTGAGCTACTTTTTAAAAGAGTTCAGCCTGTGGAATCCATATATATTTCCAAAATCAAACTATGCTGGCTCTTACTGGGATAACCATGAACCTTATTTTTCAAATGGAATACTTAGAGATTGAAAGGGGAAACTATCAATAATTACACTGGACAAAAGGCATAAATTAGGGTTACCTTAGAAAACCAGGGTAAATATATGATTACTTAGTAAGTGGAACAGATTTACAGGATTTTTAAAACATGAGGTTCATGGAGAGAAAAATAAAATGGCGAGAAGAAGCCTTTAAGAAATCTTCCTTCTGCTGCTATCAGGCACAGTTTTTCATAAATTATTCCAAGTGGGAAAGGCCAGTCTTCCATCACTGCTGGGAACCTCTCCCATCTCAACAAGTTCCTTGATACTCATGCTTGCTTTCCACATAAGTCGTGCATGCTTGATGTGAAGACAGAAATGCCAGCTACAAGCAATTCAGAACAACCTTTTACCTCTCAAGCTAAATAATCCCAAGGCCTTTACATCAGCTTCGTTCTTATCTCATTTTTCAATCTCTTAAACAGATTCCCTGGGCTCCTCTGTGCCTTTTCCAAGGTTCTCCATGGGCCCCACTAACATGATACCCAGAATCGAGCCCAGTATTGCAGGATCTGGTTGACATCATTTCCAACTATACCATAGCTGGGAACACTATCTTGCAAGGAGAAGGCCGCCCTTGATCTCCACCTCTGTTACAGACCAAAGAACATTCCTATAAGAATGTAAAGCCCATCGGGGCTACTTGCTGGGCCTCTGCCACGCTGTAATCTTCCAGACAGCGATGGATGGTTCTGAAATCATGTTTTAGTAAAGACCTCCAGCTTATCTTGTCTAAACATTAGATATGAGCGATTTTGCTCATCTCATGATTGCAGAGTGCTCCTTCCACGGGTGTTTTGCCAAGAAGGAAGGAGTCCGCAGGCACTCAAATGCTGCAAACAATGTTGAAAATGTGGGAATTGCTTTGTGCGGCTGGGACGGTCAGTGCCCAGGAGGCACGCTCTGCAAGATGAATAGGCCGGTTGAATGCATGCATTGTGTTGCCCGTGCCCGTGATTCTCGCTTGGCCAACCGAGGCACACAGACTGTAAGACTGATAGGGCCTGAAGGGCCCCTCCAGGTGGACAAATGCAACCCCCTCACCTTATAGATGACAGAACCAGATGGCAGCTTCTTCCTGTCAAGACAGGTCTTGGAGACGATGGAACAATATGTCTCTAAACATCACTTGGGGTTTCAGTAATGTCTTTGCCTCTTTCATCTGATATGATTCCCTCCAAAAAGCAAGAACTTCCTATCTTTCAGATCTCTTTCAACACAGTCATTTTAATACGGGAACTAAAGAAAAATATGTCTAAGATCTCTTTAAACTGAAGTCTTCTATGAGGCAGATAAATCAAACACTTCACATTTTTACTCAAGCTTCAACAAGCAGCTAAGCATTGAGTCGTATCGCCACCTCCTTTTACAACATAGATGGGTTCCAGCAAAGTTTGAGGAGAGTTGAACTACCTTACAAGACCAAGGGGAGTTTGGGATTTAAACAACTGCTGCAGAAATCTTTTTGTAAGAGAAAGAATTCCTTATTCCATTCCCTTTTCTTTCTTTCTTTGATGTTTTGTAGATTATATTTTCAGACAACTGGGTTGTGCGAAGTGAAGACAATTTGTACTGTACCTCAGGCTGGAGTTTTTACTCAAAACTGGTCTTTGGTCAAAGGATACGGAGGCATTTCTTTCTTCTACACAGACTCTCCTTCTGAAGAGGTTTATCCTCTTCCCTGCCCGCTACCTGCTCCTACATTCGATTCAAATCCAAGACGGGCTTCCTCAAGTGGTGAGACGATTATCCCCGAATCAGTGCAGTCATGGCCCTTTTCACTGTGTCCCTTTCTCTCGTTCTGCGCTTCTGTGGGCCAATGTCTGAAAACCGGGCTTTGCTTGGTCCTTCACCCAAACTGAAAGGACATTTTAGTCCTGTCATGGGTGGATGGCTTATTCCCGACAGCAGGAATGCCCCAGATCTTGTCAGAAATAGAAACACAGAAATTGAAATCATGTGGCCTCCCTCTGAAGAGGTCTTAAATGGGGCCAACATGGAACGGGCTTCATACTTGAGGGCAGTGTCACCTCCAGGAACCCCATCTCTCCCCCTAAAATATCTGGTTTTCATCTCGCAACGAACGAGTCACTGCAAGTGAGTCCAGCGAATGACGACGGCTCTTCATTTCACGTTCTTCATACCACACTCTGACACACCGGGGCCAGGAGTCTCCCCAGCCCGAGTGAACCAGAGTCATGGGGGGTTTTGTGTTTGCCTATAAGCTGAAGTGCATTTCTCCCCTCCCTCCCTCTCTTCCTTCTCTCTCTTTCTATCTCCCCATCTCTCCTTTCCTTTTTCCTTCCTTTCCTTCTTCACACTTACTGTGGAAGAGAAAATGATGCTGCTGGACAGTGAATAGAAGGGAACTACAGCCCCTGGAAAACCTTGTTAGTGATGTGGTAGCGAGAGAACTTGCCAAATTCTATGGAGGCCAGTTAATGCCTAAGTTATGGATCGGTTCCTTTGATTTTCTCTAGAATAAAAATAAAAGAACCTAGAAGGCTGGGAACAGATCCCTTTTGTATGAGATATAATATTAGCAGGTTATGGGAGGTTGATAAACAAAGTCAGCTGAAGTTTTACAGCATTTGTTGGTAGCCTAAGCTCCCATCTACTAATTTGACCTTTGTTGACTGAAATAAAATCACACAATGTGAGAGTTGTGGGTTAAGTTTTATTTGGGGAAAAATGAGAACTATAGCCTGGGAGACAGCATCCCAGAAAGCTCTGAGAAACTGTTCCAAGAGGCAGGGGAAAACTCAGTGTTACATATGATTTCTGTGAAGTGGGTACATGCAGTCAGGCACACACTTAGGTGGAGGCTTGCTGCTACTCACGAGGAGCAGATGTCACCGTTAATGATTTTAGTGCTTTTCTAGATATGAGGAGACACAAGAATTGGGGTCATAGAATCTTCTCCTGAAAATATCTAACTATCTGAAGGCCTGTTCAGCCAGTTTTCCCAGAGCGCAGAGGGCCTCATCTCCATCCTGAACTTTCAGGGTGTGTTGGAGGTCAGCGGCTGCTGCAGCTTATGATTTAATCCAAGCAGAGTTAGATGGCAAGTGCCAACGTGATCCAATCCTTGTAGAGGCAGATGGCAAGTGCCAATTTTTAGTTCGCACCTTCCTAATTTCAGTTTGGGGATCCATATCATCCCAGGGAGGCTCGGCTAAGCTATCATGTGAATCCACCCTCCATTCTACAGGGATCACTGGGATGAACATGCAACGTAAGCTAGGCCAACAGATTCTTAAGACTTCTGTTGGGAATGCTGGGACAAAGATGCTCTTTTTCCTCCAGACATGAACAAGGATGCACATATTATCCCAGGAGCTGCTAGCAGCCATCCCGTGATGGAAAGGATCATAGAATAAAACCAATTTCATGGAAGGTAAAGCAGACAGAAAGAAATCAGGTCAATTTTGTCATCCTTGAGCCACTGGATTGAACCGTACTTGAAACCAGGCCCACAACTAGACTTTTTGGTTATGTTGAGCCAGTCAATTCCTTTTATTGTTTAAGCTGAGGTGAGTTGACATTTATTATATACACAACCCAAGTATTATTAATGCAGAAAATCCATGTCTTTGACTAAAGGAAGCAATGTGGGGCAAGGTGGGATACACACATGCGTGCACACACACACATACAGAGGACTGGTCTCTGCACAACACGTTATTATTCTTTGGAGGATACACAATATGTAAGACACACCCTCAACTTGGTGGTCTAATTGTAGAATAAAATCAATGAATACGTAAGTATCAGGAAACAATACGCAGACGGCATCCAGTGGTATAAAATGCAGTGCTGTCAGACAGGGGTCGAGACCGGCACTGAAAGAGGATGAGAGGCTTCACGGAGGAGGTGTGATTTTGGCAAGAACAGGTAGGAGGCAGTTGGATGAAAAAGAGATAAGTGAGGGAGAAACGTGAGCCAAGAGACCCTGGGCTCTAAGACATCTTTAAAGGATTGTGACCCTTAAAGCCACAACCTCCAACAGTTTGCTCTGTATAGTATTCAGCACGGTTTCTGGTGATGCAATAATAATAAGCTGCAACGGAGCCTTTACCAAGAAAACCAACATGAGCTCTCTCTGGGCGCTCCATCACTTTCCCATATGCAGAAGTCTAAGTGAAATTCAGCTGTCTAGTCTCTCTCCCCTTTCAGTTCCCTGCATAATTTCTGCCTCTGAGTTACAGGAAATTTCTTTCTGAAAAGCCATTTGCAGACAGATTGTAATATAATGCTCTTGCACATTCCACTCTAACAATCGATAAAGGCAGCACTCACTGCAGAAATAATCAAACACAGGATGGAGTCTAACAGGCACAGAGCTGATATTTTAACTAAACCCAAGAAACTCACCGATTCTTTGCTCAGAGCTGTGGCCTGGTTCCTTTTCCTGCCTTTGTCTTATATTTTTATATACTTCTAAGGTCAAGCTTTTTGAAGTAGCTTATAGTTATTTCATTCTATTTTAGCTCTTCAAGGCTGCACCCAAGGTCAAATCTACATAAAAATAAGCATGCTGGCAGCCAGCAGAGAGTCTGTTATTCTAGGAAGAAATAACAGGGCAATCATGACCCTGGGTCCCCCTGCTCGCCCTCCTCACACTCTCCTTTTGACTCTGTAAGGAAGAGGCTTGAATGCTCATGGCCAGTATGTGCCAAGCAAATCAGAACTGCTTTCTTGGAGAAGATAAGCTTTTCTAGTAAAGACACATCCTGTCCATAATGAAGCACCACGGGTGGGGGATGGGAGATCATCTGGGGACGTCATTTTCGTTCTATTAATTAGATTAGGAGCAGATGAAAAACAGTGTTTCTCGTTCTTCTCACCACAGTTTTGTTCACCTTTCCTTTTTGGAACTGTTCTCTGGGGATGTATCACATTGTCCTCAGATCAACATCCCGAGCTTGTGCTTAAAAATCCCCTTTGGAGGCTGCTTGACAGGCCTTAAATAATACTGAGTCATAAACAACAACAATATTCTCTGCGTGAGATTTAAAGAAAATCATTCTCACTACAATGATTATTTTTAATCTTCAGAAAATATGAAGGAATTTATTTTATAGCAGAAGAAATATATTTTATAGTAGAAGAAATACATTTTATAGTGAAGAAATAAGATCCTTCAGATATTCCACAGCTCAAGGCAGCATTCAGAGCTTTGATGAAGGGATTTTGGTGTTGCCTTTAAGTGAAAATTGGCGTCACTATGATTTATTAAATGGATGCTACTCTCTCTGCGATCCCACCTATGCCCACCCATGCTCCCCCCCCTACATATTCATATAATTATAGAATTACAAGAGGACAGTGACTTCAGATCCCTGTATGACTGAACTGGGGTCAGGGAGGTTCAAGAATGTAATTAATAGTGCAAGGATTTATTCCCTGGGGAGTAGGTATATTGAGAAACTTGCCCCAGGCCATTGAAATGCCAATATATCTTCAGAAGTACTAAAGACATTAAAGACTCAAGAGTGGTCCAGATAAAGGGACTCCCTCTAAATCCTTCCCACGGTTAATCAGGAATAGAATACCATGGATCACCACTCAGCAACAAAAAGGAATGAACCACTGATACTCAGTACAACACTGATGAATCTCAAAATAATTAATGCTCAGTGAAAGTAGCCAGATCCATGTATACAAATTTCCGGGAATTGTAAACTAATCTATAGTGACAGAAAGCAGATTACTGGTTGTCTGGTGGAGTGGAGGGCCGCAGGGAGGAAACGCAAGCGGGGTCGGAGGAGGAGAACTACCATGGGGCATGAGAAAGCTTTTCAAGTTGAATCACATAGTCATTATATTAATCATAGTGATGTTTTCACAGGTGTATTCATACCTCAAAATGCATCAAATTATGCACTTTAAATAAATGCACTTTATTGTTTGGAACCTCAATAAAGCTGTTTTTAAAACTCAGTGATAGAACAAATAGACAACAGTGGATGGGGGAATTGACAAGGAGAGGAAAAAAAGCCAGCCGGTGGGCTGTTTCACGCAGTGCAGCCCAGACACTTGTACTGCAGTGCACTTCCTTCCTGTTTCAACTGAGTGCCTCGAAAATGCATTCTTGCCCTGCTATTTCACTTTACATCTCTAGAAAAGAACTACGCCTAAACCACAGCAAAGGGATGACGAGATAACCCATCTTACTAACCCATTTCAACAGCGAAGGAAATTCTCTCTTACTTTTTGGATATAGCTCATCACCTACACATCATCTACACACTAATATCTTTCTTTTGGACACTTGATGCTTTTTTAAAAATTATTTTATTTTGTTTTTAGTGGAGGTACTGGGGATTGAACCCAGGACCTCCTGCATGCTAAGCACACACTCTACCACTGAGTTACACCCCTCCCCACCTTAATGCTCTTTATTGGTTGCCATAAGAATTTTGGTGGGAGAGGTTTCCCAACCCTCAGTCCTCAAATAATCTATGTAATTGTGGAGAAAACAGATGAGCATCTGGACAACTGACTTTGTTCCTCCAAAAAACTTGTGATGGGGAAGGTAAAAAAAAAAAGATAAATAAAAACTATTATATATAAGAAGGATAAACAAGGCCCTACTGTATAGCACTGGGAACAGGATATATTCAATATCTTGTAATAACCTATAACGAAAAAGAATATGAAAAATGATATATATATGTATAACTGAATCACTATGCTATACTCCAGAAACCAATACAACATTGTAAATCAACTATATTTCAATAAAAAACAAACAAACAAATGGAAGATATGTAACAAACAAATGCAATGAGAGGCCCTTGATAGGATCATTGTTCAATCAGTCCAATCGTAAACAGACTTCCTTGGGACAACTGGGAGTGTGTAAGTGCATGAAAGACGATATTAGGGAATTTCATGAGTGGGAAAATGGCATGGCTACACACAAAAATATCTACGATGTTTAGAGATTCGTATGGCGATATGAGAGGGAGATCTGACTGAGGACTGGGATTTGCTTTAAAAAACTTTAGAAGAGAAATGTGGCGAAGGAATGGGGCAACTGTGACAAAACTCTTAATAATTGTTGACTCTGGGTGATGGCACTGGAGGATTCAGTTAACTATTCTTTTTCCTTTTGTATATATTTGAATTTTTCAAAATTAAAAATGCTTAAAGACTTTGTTAAAGTACTTGTTACATTTGAGAAAGAGGAGCGGGGCATGAATCACAGTGATGACCAAAGAAGAAAAGGAACTGACCTGCAAACAAGCAGATGGGTTGAGGGGGAGGTGTGGAGGTGGGGCAGGGAGGTGGGTGGTGGGTTTGGAGCTGCCTCGGATCTATTTCTAGAATTGATCGAGCCTGACTGCTTGACCTGGGAGAACTCCCTCACTCAAGTGAAACTGGGAAGAGTGCTCTGCCTCCCAGATGAGCGTGAGGATTAATGGCCTTTGCTGCAGGGTGGGTAGAGCTATTCAAGGGCCTTGTGTTCTGCTAAGTGTCCTGATGAGCTCCGATGGCTCTACCTGCTCCACGCTGCTCCTAGATCAGAAGACAGGCGGCGGCCAGCCCCCATGTTCTGCTCCTGTCCCTAGTGAGGTTGACTTTCCAGGAGCCACTTCATCTCAGAAACACCGCTGTTTTCTCTGACGCGTTTGAACTTGAAAATCCATCTCTCTGTGTTGGGGCTCTTTAACCCTTGTGGTCCCCTCCCTAGGGTACCACAGACAAGAACCAGGCGACAAGAAAGCGAGATGACCCCAAACAAGCTCTCCCTCTACATTTACGGGGCCAACCATGACTTTTCTCAAGGCCCACAAATTATAGGGAGGGAAAGGGTGGAAAAATCCAGAAAGAAGAAAAAACACCCAATCATACCACCCATAAAAACATGCCAGATGGGAGGGGAAGATGCCTATAATTCTGCTGGTTTTCAAATGTATTTATTTAGTTCAGTCATTTATGAAACAAAACCCAGAAATTCCAGGCATCTCTCCTAAACAAAAGAACCACTAATGTTTGCTTCTGGTCAGCATGTAAAACTTGGTTAAAACTCAAATGTTAGACATAGGTTCCTAAGGAAGGTCCCTTACAGGCCAGCCCTCAGATATGAAGTGCCCGCCACGTACTTGCTTGTCTAGCTGTTAGAGTTCAACCCAGAGTTATCAACAACTGGAAAAATATCCATGAGATGCTCTTTCTCCCTTTGCCAAGCAGAAACTTCCTCCAAAACAGCCATCAAAAAAGAAATATAGGTGATTATTCAAACCACGGCACTGCTGAGCTCTTTTCTCACTGTCCCGAGCCCCTCAAAGAAATCTTGATTCGGACTATCTAGATTTTACAATGTTATCAGTCGTCAACAGATTTCAACCTTCCTTGAAAGTGCTTCCAATTGTTTCAGTGGCTTAAGCAACCTAAATCAACACTGGATATAGCAAAGAAAACAAACTACTTATAAACGTTCCCATACCTGCCAAAACTGGAAAGCTATAAATAGGGGCTAGCAAACACTGTTCAAAAATATTTCTCAGGGAGAAAACAGGCGGAAAAGAGTGAATAATTTTCAAAGGATTTTTTTTTTTTTAAAGTTAGTTCATTTTGCAACTTGGAATTTCTGTGGCCATAAGGAAGTGAGGAAAACATAACTCAGCCATGATAATATGTTTCCTACACTCAAAGGATGTTAAAATGCCTTCAGCTTGGTTGAAGCAATTACATTGTACACAATATTGATAAGTGTTTCATTCAGCTTGTCATTTCTCCTACTGCTTCTGAGAGAAAGTAGTCTTTTTTTCTGTATCATTAGCCCTTTTGTACTTTTAAGAAAAACAGGCTTTTTTTTTTCCTCCCCCAGAGAAAGCTTGGTTTGTCAAAGTCATTTAACTACTAAACTGGAACCAAGATTCAAATCTATAGTCACTTCTCTTACTGAATCGCCCAACTATCTCTTTAATCGTGCCATCTGTTACTTGTTTTTCTGGCACTTAAAAGTGCTCACTATTACTGTTCTAAGGGACAGAAATCTTTGGAGTTTAAGTTTTGAATTAGGATCTTGCTTCTGCCATTACTAGCTGTGTAACCCAGGGTCAGTTCTTTTTTATTTTATTTGTTTAAATTTTTTTTTAACTTCTTTTTTTAAACATTTTATTTTTTATATTTTATTTATTTATTATTGTATTATTTAATTATTTTGTTTTGGCAGTGGCGGGGGGAGAGGTAATTAGGTTATTTATTTTTAGAGGAGATACTGGGGATAGAACCTATGACCTCATGCATTCATGCATGCAAAGCACGCACTCTACCACTTGCGCTATACCCTTCCCACTAGGGTCAGTTCTTAAACTCTACCTGCCTTGGTTCTTCCAGAAGTGTCCCATGTGGTTTGCTTCTCAAAACTTCATGCTGAGTTGATCTGGCTCCTGATTCAATGACTGAAAATAAATCTCCTTAGGAAAAGAGCCTGAGGGGATAAGATTATGTCCTTAGTGTGCAGAATCGGGCCACATCACTAATTTTCTCTTCTGTAAGTTGAAAATTAAATGAAATAGTATATGTGAGGTGCTTAACCTAATGTGTGGCAATGCAAGTATTCAGTAAATGCTGCAGTTAGTTTTAATAATAAATGCTTTCTGATTAGAATTACAGATCAATCGTTTCCTTGATTAAAAGGACTTCATGTATATGCACATGCATGAATATAAAGTGACCGAAAAATGCCATACACATGTAAATGACAGTATTTTTCTAAGGGACAGTTTGATCCAAAAACATTGGTGAAGCCATGAACTTCACCCTCCTCTTCTACAGCACAGCCTTGCCAACCCCACTTCAAAACAGATGCTTTGTTCATTCTTTCACTAGTTTCCTCCCTTCTGTTTGGAATATGAAACATTCCTCTTTGGATTCTGACCCTACAAAGGGGAAGAGCCACAAGACCAAGAATATTCAGAGCCTGGGATTAAATGCCGAGGTGGTCCTGCCTTTATATGTGAAGCTTTAATCTTGCTGCAGACCCTGAAGGACTTGTCACTCTAGGAAATGTTTCTCGAAGCCAAGAAGAAATTCAGCAGGACTAAGACTGCCTAGGGACCCCAGCACATTGGGCTACTTCATTCCTCTTGAGGGGTGGTTTAATTTCTGTAAGAAATACACACCGTGTGTGGTTCCCCCATATGCATATATGGTATCCCCGTGTAGTTTTTCATGTTCTTTTTCATCCTTTCTTATCTCTCGGTGTACACAGCCTAGAAGAGCATGGTTGGAAGGCTTTGCTGTTACTGACTGCGCTGCTTTTCCAGAGGAGATGGGCAAAAAAGATGTGTTAGTCTGGGCCTCCAAGAAGCAGCTGCTGAGATGGGATTATACACGCAAGGATTTAACAGGGGAAATGCCTGTGACAGACCAGGTGTGGGCAGCTGGTGTGGCTGGGAGTGTCAATGTGGGACCTACCCCAAATAGAAAGAGGAATGAGGTTGGGTGGATGCATCTTAGGTGGCCCTGGCAGGCTACAGAGGAGTCCTTGAGTGAAAGTCAGCTGTCAGAGGAGTCCTGTGTCACCCAGGAACAGGCCTGCTACGGAATCCCTGCTGTGTACAGCCATGGGCTAGGACCGGCCTGAAGACAGTGTGACGTGTGACCCTAGTGCAAGCAGAGCTGGGACTCAGATGGCAGCAGCTGGGGTCGGCTTTGCTCCCTGTATTTGGAAGTCTTTGAGGTGCATTCTCACAGCTGTCCCAGGAGAAACGGTCACTATCTGCCGCAGGATCTCGTACAGAGACCTCAGGCGGCTGGAGAAGGGAGAGGCACCTATGGAAAATAGGGACTGACCCCTCCCCCGGTCACATATGCACGCGCACGCGCGCACGCGCACGCGCACACACACACACACGCTCGCACATTCACACTCAGACACACGCTATGAACACGATACACTACGGGAGACCTACATATTCCTAAGGGCACAAATACACAGCCCTCTGCCAAACAGTGTGTGTCAGAGGAAGTCCCCACAGTTCTGTGCGCTTGGCATGTGGGTATGGGGACCACTCTGTCAGGATGACCTGGTCCCTCACAGCCAGCAGCTCAGCAGAGGGCACACTTCAAATTTCCTCTGGACTGGAAAGATGTCTTAGCAGTGGTGCTGGCTGAAGAGTTAAGGAAGAGAAATGAGAGGAAGAAAAGGAGAGAAGGGCAGAGAGAAACAGAGAAAACCAAAAGTTTCCGATTCACATTCAGGCCTCCATTCTGTGCTCTGCCTGAGGCTGAGAAAGAGGCAGGAGAGGCCAGTTAACTCAGCCAAATTCCCCCGAAGGAAAGTGATGCTGACAGCTGGCTGGGGGCTGGGGGTTGGGGGTGGGGGCCGTGGGCAGGAAACCTCCTGAAGTAGTTAAGTCGATGAAATAGCTCTGGGGTGATCAGTGGGGTCTCAGTGGAACAGCTTCAGTGATTTTTTTTTCAGGCTTCCTTCATTTATTTGACTCAGTAGAGCAATTGATGTGTCTACGTTTGGGTGAACATGAGATCACACCTTTGTGTCAATGCATATATTTCACAGGGTGATACCATCATGTTCCCAGTCTCAGCATTTATAGTCTCTCTCTGTATACACTTTTCAGACACGGTATGAGCTGGAAATTTTCACTCAACCCTTTTCCGCATAGAATGTCTGAGTTTTTTCCTAATGGTTTTCTGTGACATACAATTAAAATAAAATTCACACTGAAGGCACAACCCCCTTCACAGTGTTCATAAGGTTTCTCTCCTGTGCAAATCCTCTGTTATCTCCTGCAGGTGCACATCCGGCCACAGGTTCAGCCATGGGTTCCTTAGCACTGGAACCCACCCTCCATGGGAGGCACGGACCTGAGTGGAGGACAGGCCTTGCACAGGGGCAGAAACTGGATAAACAGAGGAGCCAGGCCAAGTTGTGGGGGTGGCAGGGGGAGAGCCCAGAGCGGGAGCCACATTCCCCGGGCAGAGCCCTGCTCCAGTGGATGTTTGAGGAGAACCTTGTGATTCATTCAACAAACAGCGATGGACACCCTGCTAATCTTTATGCCTGGCACAGAGAATGCAATTCATTGTGACAGAAAACAGAGGTTGTCCTTGCCCACATGGGGCTACATTCTAGTTGGGGAGACAGTATTAACAAAACAACTGGCAAGTAAGTGTCAAATTGTGACAGTGGTAAGTGCTCTGAAGGGGCACATGCCTTGGTGCCATGAAAAGATAGAATGGGGAGATTTGGTTCATCCCAGAAAGTTGGAAAAGTGTCTGCTAGCTGAGATCTGAAGTGTCAGACAGCATGAAACTTGCACACAGGAGAGGGCAGAGTATGGCAGGCCGAGAGAGCACGGACGCATCGGCCCTTTGGTGGGAGGAGAAACAGTGCTCGGGGAGACTGGACTACAGACGGACGCTGAGGGGACCAAGGCCAGACAAGAGGCTGGAGATGCATCAAGGTAAGATTAAGCTCTCACGGGCCATTTGAGGGGCTTCATTTTTGTCCCAGAAGAGGAGGAGGCTATTGAAAGGTTTTCCAGTGGAAAAGGGACATGATGAGATTTGCATTCTAATAAAGAAAAAAAAAGTCACCCTAGCTGCAGTGTGGAGCTGAATTGGAGAAGGCGAGAGGGAGGGAATGCAGGCAGAATACTTAGTGCAAGAGACGCTGGTGGCCCTGACCTGGAGGGTAGTCAAGGGGAGTCAAGAGGTAATTAGGGGACAAGATCGAAATGAGTTGGCAATGACTTAGACACGGGCTGAGACAGCAGGAGTGATGCCTAGCTTTCTGGCTTGCACATCTAGCTGGGTGGGGACGCCTTCATGGAGGGGGGAGCCAAGCAGAAGAACCAGGCTTGGGAAGGAGGTGGGGGGTGTTTGCTGAGACATCCAGGCAGTGGCATCCCTGGCTCTAGTCTCTAACAGTCAGGGTGCGAAGCAGGCTTCTGTGGTTCGGTGGCACTGTCCTTAGGAGGGGTCGGGGGGGAGGGGCACTGAAGACAAGGGTCAGTGGGGCCTGGGCCTGCACGTGGGCACTTGTAGCTCCTCGTGCCTCTCCTCAGAGAAGCAGGAGCAGCGCCGCGTCCTGGGTACTTGAGTGAGGCTGCGCAAGAGTTTCTGACACTGAGTAAACAGGGCTCGAAAGAACCCAAAGGATCAGAGGAGACCTAGGAGGGGCTCTTGAGTCCTCAACAGAAGGAAGTCCTGGGGCCTCATCTTTGTCCTTCATACCCTGAATGTGAGCTACCCAGAGTCTAACAACACTGTTGACCTTCGCTGGGGTTTGGTTTCATGGGAACCTAGGAAAGCACAGCGTGTTCCTGCACGTGGACAGTGTTATCTTTGGCTTGGCCTCGGGCTGCCCCAGGCACAGAACATTCCAGATGGTGCTTCTGCCACCTGGAGGGCAGAAGCAGGGACGTAGCCTGGTCCTCCTGCTTCTCTCCCCCATAGTGTGGGGACACAGACGCTCCACAGGGGAAACCAGGAACCGGTTTCCCCAAGAAGTTGTACAAACAAGTATCAACAGGGCCAACAAGGTTCTGGGAAGTCGGGTATGGGTACCAGTGTGTTCCTTGAGAGCCTGAGGGCAGCTGGACACCCCCTTCTCTCATAGGACACTTCTGGGTGCTACTATCAGAAAGGGAATGATGGGTGGTTAATCCCTAGGCCTGTCTGATTGGTCTGTTTTTATGTTGCCTTAGATGTGGTTAGAACCCTTCCCACCAGGGAACGGGGACAGACTTAACCCCCCTTAACGGGGAACTTGGGAGGAGGAATTAAGGATGGTGACTCAGCTAGTACCTCTCCTGTTTTGAGGTCTCTCCATTTGCATGAAGCATATATGTTCATCAGCTCAAGAGTTTAGCAAGAATAGCAGTTGCCCTGCCTTACCTGATGGGGTGGGTAGGTTGTATCCTGCAGCACAGTCGTAAGAAATCCATTTAGCCTTCCTACTAAACTGCTTTCTAATATCAGCTTTATCAATACTAAAGGTGACTTTTCAAAAAATCTCCATCTGCCCACTTTTCATGTCTATGTTGAGCAAAAAACTGGAGTGTTGGGCCCCTTAGAACGCCAACATATACAGAATACTATTGAGACCATCAAACCCAGGGGATTTTTCTACAACTTAAAAGTGAAGCATCCTTCCAGTTGACAGAATTCAGCTCCTTGAGAGAACTGAGCTTAACCTTCCAACGATTATCTCTATATGATGTGGTACTAGTATATAATGGATACTTTCTTCCATCAATAAGTGTGAATTAGTCATATAGCTCTCACAATGCAGGGAAAACCGAAGAAAAGGTGTTTTTGTGCCTTTCCCAGCACTCACAGACTGGCCAGGCAGAGTTATTTTCCATTTGCTTCTCCAAATCCATTTCCACCCTTCCCCACTCCACCCTGCGTCCTAGGAGGCTGGCCCGTAAGGACTGCATCAGTGGCTCCTGTTGGGTTCAGTCAATGGGAGCCACTTGAAAGAGGTAAGAGGGTGACAGAGAGAGAGGTCAGGGCATTTTGACCTCAGTCTCTGCTGTTCTGGTCCTGCTCCTCTACTGATGGTCACACGATCAGATGGCTCCCCTCCCATATTACAGCTCTTACTAAATTCCAGTAATGCCACCTTCTCTTCTTGCCCCTTCCAGCCTTGTAGTAGTAACGGCCACTCACTGTCACTAGCCCCTTGGTATTTCACCATCCCTTCGGACATGTCTACAAATAGTCCCCTTTATAATACTCTTTGATTACTGCCTGGAATTCACTGTTTTCTGTTGAGACCTGAGCATGTTACCAGAGTAGATTAAAAAACATCTGAATCTCAGTCCAGATTCTTTGCCATGTTCACACATTCCCTGCCATATACAGCAACCAGCTACCTTCTAGAGAGATGCCTCTTTGGGATGCCCCACCCCTCGCACGCATACCTCCCTGTGCAGACACAGTCCCCAAGCTGTCTCCAGGCAACAGGCAGGGAGATCATTTCAGCACTGAGAATATCTGCATTAGAAACACCTCCAGCTCCATGTGACTTAGGACCTTTGCCATTCTAGAAAGTCTCAAACACCCCTCCCCCACGACATTCAGAGAAGAACAAAAGTTACTAATGTGATAATAAATTTCACAATGCCTTTATTTGATTAGAAATGCTTTTACCCTTTGCTGTGTCCAAAACTAAATAAATTGTTGGAATCAGATTTGATATTCATTAGCCTTAGTCTGTGGGACACCTGATTTGCTTTCATAGTATCTGGTGAGTATCCCAGAGTTAGGCAGGAGGGAGAACTTAAGGATGATTTTCTTTATTGGACATTTTCCCACTGGTCCCCAAAGTGGAGGAGTTTGGCTTTACGAATTCCAGATAATAGAGAATAATGCACTTAACTGACATTTATTGAGTATATATTATGAGGTAGACATGATCCTAGTCATTTTACACGTAAAACCTCCCAACATTCACAACAATGGTGCAAAAAGTTATCATCATTTCATTTTACAAAAGAGGAAATTGAAGCGCAGAGAGGTGAAATGATTTTCCTAAAGAGAAAGAGCTAGTGAGTATTGATCAGAATTTGGACCTGGGTTAAAAACTTCCAAAACACTTCTTCAGTCTGCCATTTTGGTCCCTTGTTTCTGGGCAAACATGTGGTTTGATCTTTGTCATTAACCAGCTATGCGATGTTGGACAATTCTCTTCCACCTCTCTGGGCTTCAGTTTCCCTATCTGTAAAATGAAGAGGCAGAGCTAAAAGAAATTGATGCTCCAAAATTATTTGATGTTAATGTTGATGTAAACACATTCTCCAATAATGGGTTGTATCAGTCAGGATATGGAAGTCACTCTAGTTATTTAAGCAGAAAGAAATTTAAAACAGAAATTTAGGTGCATACAAAGGTGACTGGCAGAGCTGGAGGAGAAGGTCTGGGATGGTTTGCCAGGAATGACCCCCAGAACAACCCTGCTGATTATCGGGCTGGGATGTGGCACCCCTAGACTAGAAGCAGGTGTTAAAGCAAAACAATTACGGGCTTGAAGTCAAACAGCCCCCAGTAACAACGCCAGCTTTCTCATCTATGAGGGAGGCAATGTATGCAGCCTTTTTGAGCCCTAATTTCTTCAATTATAAAATCAGATAAGCAATGTGAAAACACCTAGCATAGAGCAGGTAGTCGATTAAGTCGTGCCCTCTCACGTCCTCCAGAGGTAGAAATATGCTTATTTGGAAACAGAGTTAAAACACGCAAACTGGAACAATGGGAAATAATGATAAAGAGATAAGATGGGGACAGAGAATAAGCTTTCCTAAAAAACATGCAAACAAAAAAGTAGATAAACAAGCTTGAATTCTACAGGCAAAAGGGACTGATGGCAATTTTTAGACAGAATAATGATAATGAGAAATTTGGTGCTTTCGCAAGAGAAATATGACAGCTGTATTCAAGAAGTAAGTTATTCTCACAATGGTTAATAAGAGATGCATTCCTTTGTCAGTCTCTTTAAAAGAATGTTCCTTCCAATTTCATGGAAAATGCCCCTTGGGAAGACACAGTGTAGACTATAATCCTTATTTGGTAGGAAATATTTAATTGAAACAATGCCTCTCTTTGTTAAGCATAGAAGTAGACTGTATCCTCCCAATAGGTGTGGCACTGTGGGCCTGGGACATATGTCCCCTGAGTCCTAGGCAGAAGGGCTGAGAAACAGTGGTCATGGTAAGGTAAAGCAGCCCTAACTCCAGTAAGATCAGTGAGATGGTGTCTCCCAAAATGTACACATCTGCGAAACCACAGGACAAGAAGATACCTCAGCCAGGAAGGCTAAGGTACACCCCATGCCACAACTGTGTGGGAATTGCACAGGTGGAAAGACAGCAGAGATCCTCCAATCTGCCCAGGCATGAGTTTTCAACCTCTTAGGAAAATGGCATCTGTAAAATCACTGAGGCTCTCAAATAATTACAACTCAAGTGAACTTAGACATAGAAAAAAGTTTGTAACACCTACCAATGTCAGACAATTTTAGAACTAAAATCTACTTTGGAGTGTATCTAGCAGTTGCTTTAAGTAGATGCTTAATAAATTTTGAGTTAGATAAACAACAAGGTCCTACTGTATAGCAGTGGGAGCTTCATTCAATAGCTTGTAATAACCTATGATGAAAAAGAATATGAAAAAGAATATATATATATATATATGTACAACTGAATCACTATGCTGTACACTAGAAACTGGCACACATTGTAAATCAACTCTACTTCAATTCAAAAAGAAAAGTTTGAGAGAATTTTCACCTATCGTTAAATTTCTGGTGAAAAAAATTAAATAAAATACATTTTGAATGAACAAATCATCTACCAAAAAGCCCTCATGATTTTTTTTTCAGTTCTACTGAGATATAATTGACATATAACATTGTATTACTCCAAGGTGTACAACATAGTGATTTGATATATGAACATATTGCTAAATGATCACCGTAATAGTTAACATCAATCACCTCACATAGTTACATTTTTTTTCTTGTGATGAGAGCTTTAAAGATCTACTTTCTTAGCAACCTCCAAATATGCAGTACAGAATTGTTAACTATGGTCAACGTGCTCTATGTTACATCTCCAGAACTTATTTATCTTATAACAGGAAGTTTGTACCTTTTGATCACATTTACCCCATTCCTCACCTCTGGCAACCACGAATCTGTTCTGATTCTGTGAGTTTGTTTTTTTATAGATTTCACATGTAAATGAAGTAATACATTAGTCATTCTCTCTCTGAATTACTTCATTAGCATAATGCCCTCAAGGTCCATCCATGTTGTTGAAAATTGTCAGGAATTTCCTCCCTTTTTTATGACCGAATAATATATATACTATATTTTTAAATCTATTCATCCATCAATGGACACTTAGGTTGTTTCCATGTCTTGGCTACTATAAATTATGCTGCAACAAACAGCATGGGGATGCAGATATCTTTTCAAGACAGTGATTTCATTTCCTTGTGATATATACCCAGAAGTGGAATTGCTGGATTATATGGTAGTTTTATTTTTAGTATTTTGAGGAGCCTCCACTGTTTTCCACCGTGGCTGCACCAATTGACATTCAAACCAATAGTGCACAAGGGTTCCCTTTTCTCTACATCCTCACCAGCACTTGTTATCTCTTGGGTGAGGTGATATCTCTTTATGCTGATTTGCATTTTCCTGATGGTTCGTGATCTTAAGCACATTTTCATGTACCTGTTGGCCATTGGTATGTTTTCTTTGGGAAAATATTTAGCTCTTCTGTCCATTTTTAGTCACTTTGGCTTTTTGTTTGTTTGTTTGTTTGTTTTGCTATTGAGTTGTGTAAGTAGTTGATATATTTTGGATATTAACACTTTATCAGATATGTGATTTACAAAATTTTTCCCCATTTGGTAGGTTACCTTTTCATTTTGTTGTTTCTTTTGTTGTGCAGAGGCTCTTTAGTTTGATATAGCTCCACTTGTTTATTTTTAATTTTTTTAATTGAAGTATACTCAGTTTACAATGTTGAGTCAATTTCTGGTGTAAAGCATAAATATCTTGTAGTAACCTACATAGGCATGGGTTTATTTCTGGGCTCTCTATTCTGTTCCATTGATCTATGTGTCTGTTTTTTATGCCAATACTGTACTGTTTTACTTATGATAGCTTTGTAATATAGTTTAAAATTAGATAGTATGATGTCTTCAGCTTTGTTCCTCTTTCTTGGGATTGCTTTATCTGTTTGAGGTCTTTTGTGGTTTCTTACAAGTTTTAGAAATGTATGTTCTATTTCTGTGAAAAATACCATTTGAATTTTGATAGGGATTGCACTGAATCTGTAGATTGCTTTGGGGAATATACACATTTTATCAATATTGATTCTTTGAATCCAAGAGCTCGGAATATCTTTCTATTTATTTGTATCTTCTTCAATTTATTTCATTAATGTCTTGTTTTCAATATACAAATCTTTTACCTCCTTGGTTAAATTTATTTCCAGGCATTTTATTCTTTTTGATGCAACTGTAAATGCTGGTACCATATTATTTTGGTTACTACAGGTTTGTAATATAGTTTGAAATTAGGAGGCATGATGCCTCCAGCTTTGTTCTTGTTTCTCATGATTGCTTTGGCTATTCAGAATCTTTTTTTGGTTCCTTACAAGTATTAGAACTGTTTTTTGTTTTTTTTCTCTATTTCTGTGAAAAATGCCATTGAAATTTTTGATAGAGATTACATTGAATCTGTAGATTACTTTAGGTAGTAAGACAGTTTAACAATATCAATCCTTCCAGTCCATAAGCACAGAATACCTTTCTATTTATTTATGTCATCTTCACCAACTTGGTTAAATTTATTCCTAGGTATTTTATTCTTTTTGATGTAATTATAAATGGAATTGTTTTGAAATTTGTCTTTCTGATAGTTTGTATTAGTGCATAGAAATGCAAATGATTTCTGTGTGTTGATTTTGTATCCTGCAACTTTACTGAATTAGTTTTAACAGGGTTTTTTTTTTAGTAATTTTTAGGGTTTTCTATATACAATATCATGTAATCTACAAATAGAGACATTTTTACTTCTTTTTCAACTTAGTGCCTTTTATTTCTTTTTTCTTGCCTAATTCCTCTGGTTAGGACTTCCAGTACTAGCTGAATAAAAGTGGTGAGAGTAAGCATCTTTGTCTTGTTCCTGATCTCAAAGAGGAAACGCTCTCAACTTTTCACTATTGAGTATGATGTTAGCTGTGTGCTTGTCATATATAGCCTTTATAAAATGTTGAGGTATGTTCCTTCTGTACCCACTTTGTTGAGAATTTTTATCATGAAAGGACATTGAATTTTGTCAAATGCTCTATCTGCATCTATTGAGATGACAGTATGATTCTTATCCTTCATTTTGTTGATGTGGTGTATCACATTGATTTGCAGGTATGAATCATCCTTGCATTCCTGGAACAAGTCCCACTGGATCATGTATAATCTTCTGAATGTATTGTTGAATTCAGTTTTCTAACATTTTGTGGAAAATTCTGTGTATTGCATTCGTCCTAAATATGAAGGACTGTATTATGTTCATCACGGATATTAGATTTTAATTTTCTTTTCTTATAGTATCCCTGTCTGGTTTTGGTGTCACAGTAATGCTGGCCCTATAAAATGAGTTTGGAGGAATTCCCTCCTCTTCTGTTATTTGGATTAGTTTGAGAAGGATTGGTATTAATTCTTCTTTAAATGTTTGGTAGAACTCACTGAAGCCATTTGGTACTGGAATTTTGTTTATTGAGAGATTTTTGATTACTGCTTCATTCTCCTTGCTAGTAATTGGTCTGTTCAGATTTTCTATTTCTTCATGATTCAATGTTGGTAGGTTATATTTCTAGAAATTTATACTATGTTGTCCAATAGAAGAAGGAAGAGAACAAAAGAATTATAAAATAGACAGAAAATAATTAGTAAAATGGCAATAGTAAGCCTATACCTATTAATAATTACTTTAAATGTAAATGGACTATATTCTCCAATCCAAAGACATAGAGTGATCAAACGGATAAAAAAACAAGACCCAACTATATACTGTCTACAAGAGACTACTTCACTTGAAGGACACACAGACTGAAAGTAAAGGGATGGAAAAAAATATTTCATGCAAATGAAAACCAAAATAAAGCTAAGGTAGCTACACTTATATCAGATAAAATAGAATTTCAACAAAGATTGTAATAAGAGAGAAAGAAGGTCATTATATAATGATAAAGGGATCAATTCAACAAGAGGCTATAACATTTGTAAATATTTATGCATCTTGCATAGGAGCACTGAAATATATAAAGTAAATATTAGCACATCTGAAGGGGGAGATATACAGCAATATAACAATAGTAAGAGACGTTAATATCTCATTTTCAATAATGAGTAGATCATCTAGACAGAAAATTAATGACGAAACACTGGACTTAAGCTACATGTTAGACCAGATGGACTTAACAGACACTTACAGAACAGGCCATCTAAAAGCAACAGAATACACATTCTTCTCAAGCACACATGGAACATTCCCCAGGATAAATCATATGTACAGTCAAAACAGAAGTCTTTAACCTAACTTTACATTTCAAGGAACTAGAAAAAGAAGAACAAACTAAGCCCAAAGTTAGTGGAAAGAAGGAAATAACAAAGACTAGAGCAGAAATAAATAAAACAGACTAAAAAGACAATAGGAAAAAAAAATCAATGAAACTAAAAGCTGGGGTTTTTTTTTTTGAAAAGATAAACAAAATAGACAAGCCTTTAGCTAGACTCACCAAGATAAAAAGAGAGAAGACTCAAATGAATAAAATTAGAAATGGAAGAGGAGACTACAATTCGTACCACAGAAATACAAAGGACTGCAAGGGACTACCGTGACTAATTATACGCCAACAAAAGCCTTCATTTTTTAAATGAGGTAATTAAAGCCTGGAGTGTTAAGTAATTGGCCCAAGGTCACCAACTAAATAGTGGCAGAGCCAGGACTAAAACTCAAATCTCCTGACTTTCAATTGAAAGTGAGTTTTATATTTCACTCCATGTTGCCTTTGACTCTTGTGTCTGAGGGAACTGGGTGTATACACATCATGGTATTGCATATAAGAAATGTTTGGCCAATCTCTGTGTCTACCATCCAAAACAGATCATTACAGCCATCTTCCTGGGCCTCTGTGAGATTCTTGTGACTCAGAAGTCTCCATAGTGACATCCTGGAGGGGAAGCACCACCTCTACAATGGACTCAAGAGAGTCAAACCAAAAACATGGCTTGTAGAGCCAAGCCAAAGGACAGGTTATGGGGCAGGGGCTGGCTCAGTATGCACGGATTTCTTCTGAATCCTCAACTTTTACTGAAAGTATTAAACACTTCCTCTGGCTTCCTTTGGTGTCAAAATATGAACACCACAGAGGCAAAGTGGGGTCTTGAAATACTACTGATGAGTCTAACACATATAGAAGGTGCCAAGGAAGAAGGAAAAAAAGAGAGAAAAAGAGGAGAGAGAGAGAGAAAAAGAGAGAGGAAGAGAGAAAGGGGGAGAGCAAAGTAAGGACTAGAGGAGGAAGGCAGTAAAGAGATGCTTATGCCATGAAGCCATTTCTTCCTGGGCCACACCCTCTGTCAGAAATCTGAAAGCTGGGCTCTAATTCAGGATCTCTGAAGCTGTTTTGAATTTCTTTCCACAGTTTTCAGGAGACTGATTTTTTCCCAAGGATCCCTATGGGGAAACTGTTATTTTCTCAACTCAGTGAGGGCTATTGACAAACATCAATTCTCTCTATTCTTCCCTGGAGGTAAAAAGTGACTTATACGAGGCTAAGGGAGAAAGTCCAATATCTCCAAGAGTTAAGAACCCCCAGCCTAACCATCTGTCACAGCCGCCACTCCTGCCAGTGGGAGCATCTTACAAGTTGCTTCAGTGACAACAGATGCTTCACAGAGGGTGGTCTTGGCCATAGTATCAAGGAGCACTGACTTGGCTCACAAACAGCAGACGCTCCTCCAGTGAACCACGGACCCAGCTGTCAGCATTTACTCCTGTCCGTGCCATCCTTAGGTCTCAGGGTCTCTCAACTCTTCTAGTAGTTTCTTTGCTATTCAGCAGGAGGAAGATTGCATCAATACCATGAACTATTTTGAACACACGAGAAGAGCTACCAAGGCCATACAAAATCTGGGGGCCGAGCCAGGATTAGAACATCAGCTTCAGCCACAGTGTTAAATAGAGGGAGAGTTTATATGGGGGTCAGCATCAAAACAGGATGGTTTCCAAGAACCCAATGCTTGAAAGCCCAAAGACAGAATCTTGAGGATGCCCTGATATAAGTGGCATTAAATCGACCCCTCCCCTTCTTGCTTACTTTCCTCCTCCTCTCTTCCTCAGCTATTTTCTATTATTTTTTCACACACAAAAAGTGTAGAGCTTTTTAGTACTTGCTTAGTAATCCAGTGCAAACGTTCCTATCTCCGGGGGCAAACCCTTACACTGTATGTTGTTTTTCCCCGATGTACGCCAAAAGAAAACCAAACGTCTTCTGTTCACTGTCCGTTACACTGTCTTTCTATGGAATTTCTCCCTGTGAACTCTGACTTCTGCTGGTAACCTCTTTCCACCCTTTCAACAGAAATGAAAACTCAAAGAGGTGTTCAATCTAACAGAAGGCAAAATCACTAACTCTGAGAACACTCAAATGTCAATCAAGGTTTTCCCCAAAATCACTCCTTGGAAAAAGAGGAAATCATTTTATATTCAGAGTTTCTTACTATAGGGCGTTCTCATTATTGTTTTATTTCTAATAACACAGTTCTTTTCAGGGAAGACACATTATCCTGAAACAATTGTAATCAGTGCAAGATTCTGATGTTTATAGGTGGAATTGGTGAGCTTTAATGCATACTTAATGATTCTTTCACTTGGGTGAATGGCCTCACATTTGCAACAGTGGGTGTTGATGTGAACAAGCCTTTTAAATACCACTTTTTAAAATACTACAGTAAGTGGTTACCTAGTAGGTGTCGAAAATATGCAACTGCAGGATGAAAGAAAACAACTCTCATAGTGCTATGCTGTGGCTCAGAATAAAACTGAAACATGACAGTGGGAAAATATGACTAGTAATATTTCTTTTTTATGAAATATAAAATACATAAATGGTATAAGTGTATAAAATGATTTAAATAACACATTAATAAATTAAGTATTTATAAGTAGATAGGACATATTCAGAAAATGGAAGAGGGTCTCATATTTGGCATTGCCTTATACTAGAGCATATACGGTAGACACACAGACAATGGCTGAATCCTAACTGTGGTTCCTAGGGAAGAACCAGCAACACTTCACAGCAAGTTCTTTTCTTTCCTCGGGGTTATTGAGAAAGTATGTTTGCCTAACAGCTCTTATCTTGATTCCGGACCCTTAGGAAATGATGACCCTACACATGACCATGGCAGTTTGTGGAAAAAAAAAGCACTCTCCATCTTATACAAGGAAATGAGTGTTTGAAGTACTACTTCAAAAGTAGTCACTTTAAGAGACTCCATACATTTATTCAAAGAATGCCAATCACTGCCCAAAGCTGCTTGGGAAGCCCTTTGGAGGACGGCCTTTAAAGAGTCAGTTCACAGGCCAATGACATAGCCAGGCTTTGCACTTTATAGACAGCCTTTTTATTTTATTTTTTTAACCCCAAATGGTTATACTCAATGCCATTTACCAGATCGTCCTCTGGATGACTTTCAGCTCTTTCCAGAAATCATTAAATCCACTCCCTTCCACTGGCTCCCATCCCCCACCCCACCCCAAAGGATGAAGACTTGGCACAGAGCAGGATTCTCAGAAAAATGCTTTGCAGGCTCCGAAGACAATTCCACAAGAGGAGTTCCAAATGTTTAGAGGAAAAACAACACAATTAGAGTAAGTCTATGACCTCCCAATGAGAAGGAGCTGAAAAGAGGCAACATTCCTGAGTGCAGGGAGATTTGTTTTTAAAAATCATTTTATATTCCTACCTCATGTTTGAAATTTACAAGCCTTGCACTTCATACCAGGTAGCCAGGTTTAGCAAACAATTTTATCTGCTCACTGTTTAATCAAAATAGAAAGACTTAAGCTTTATTTTTTTTTTTGAGGGGGGTTGGGCAGAGGGGAGGAATTAAGCCTTTAAACAGAAGCACAATTTACAAATCTGCTATGCACCTTAGCAAGAATCAGAGGTAAAATGACTATTCAAACTTGGATTCTTTAGCAAAACAGTGAAATCATCATCACAAGTAACAATGCTAAACATAGAACTATAGGCAAGCCTGATGCAGTGTGCATGATGAGTCATTATCTTCAGTTACTCACTTACTGAGGGTCTGAGAGTTAAAGCTATATACAGCACTATTTACAATAGCCAAGACATGGAAACAACTTAAATATCCATCAACAAATGACTGGATAAAGAAGTTGTGATACATATATACAATAGAACACTACTCAGTCATAAAAAAAGAATAAAATAATGTCATTTGCTATAACATGAATGGAACTGGAAATCGTCATTCTAAGAGAAATAAGCCAGAAAGAGAAAGAAAAATACCATATGATATCACTTATATGTGGAATCTAAAAAAAGAGACACAAATGAATTTATCAACAAAACAGAAACAGGCTCACAGACATAGAAGGCAAACTTACGGTTTTGTGGGGGTGGTGGGAGGGATAAACAGGGAGTTCAAGATTTGCAGATACACACTACTATATACAAAACAGATAAATGACCACTTTCTACTGTATAGCACTGGGAACTATATTCTATATTTTGTAGTAACCTATTATGAAAATGAATATATGTATGTATATGTCTGACTGAAACATTATACTATATGCCACAAAGTGATGCAACATTGTAAACTGACTATACTTCAATAATTTTTAAAAAGGCTATATGGACTTGTCGCAGTTGCAGGCCTGTTTAATACACATCTTTCCTCCTACATTTTGGCTCCAGCATGTTACATTCTCTTCATATATCACATTCTGGTTTTATCTTTACTGGGCCGTGATTTTGTTATGAATTTGTTACCATTCATTTTTGACACAGTCTCTGAGCACAAAACCTATTCCCTGTTTGGAAGTTACACTGTTTTAGAAACTTATTTTTACTCTTTGAAGCCACTGGGGTATTTTTTAGTAAGGTCACTGAGGCAGTAATTTCCCAAGTAGGAATAGCTGACCCTTCAAATGTTGTCCAATAGCCAACTTGTGAGTTGATAGGAAGATCCACCAAGTGCAGACATAATGCAACCAAAACCAGTTAAGCAATATTACTTCGGGGATTTAAAAAGAGAAAACGTGTCCAGGGAAATTTGCTAATTCTTTTGGACAAAACTTTAAAATTAGGGAATGAAGCAAAACAAATTAGACTTTACATATTTTGATACCAGAAGAGCATTTGATTCAGAAAAGTAAGTTTACGATTAGATTAATTCAAGCTGGGTTGACTATTTGAAGACTAAGAGGCATAATTCTAATATGGTACTGGTTAGACTCATGTCTCATTACCGCTAGAGAGAGCTTAGTGCCAGATACAGACCATTAAGATAAGTCCTTTCACTGTGCAAAAGTTTTAGGAAACTTTTTCCAGGAACTTAACCCAGAGGAAAGCCCAACAGAAACAAAAACAATTTACATTTGTCCACACTACAGCATTTCTCTGGGTTCTGCCAGACATTTTTCAGATATTCTCAAATCAATTCCTCATTCATACCTCTGGCATCTCATGACAACAGTACCAGACATTGAGAGACATTATCAAATGCCTTCTTTGTACATGATGGGGTCAGATCCACACAAACATTTTGTGGGTTTAGATATGCTTCTCCACTTGAATGCAGAGGTAGAAATTTTGTCAGCCTGATCTACTGTTATAGCCTCAGAACTCAGAAAGGTGCCCGGTACATGGAAGCTATCAGCAACCGTTTGTTGACTTTTACTGGTGAGGAAACTCAGGGACCTCCAGAGGAGTAATAATGACACATTTATTAAGCTCCCTAAAGTCTTCAGACAGGTGTTCTATTTATTCATTTTTGCAGACTCCCATATTTTAGAAGGGCACTACTTTCCTTTTTCATCACTTTGACATAGTACACACACACACACACACACACACACGCTCACACATATATACCTGCTATTGCTTCTTGTTTTCCACTTGAGGCTCTTCCTGAGAAATTATATGTAAGAAATCATGAGTTTGGTGTGCCAGTTATGTAATAACTGTTTTCAAATAAATACTAAGCTTCAAATTTAAAAAGTAATAAAAACTGCCCATGTACCACCAGAAGTCATGACAAATTGGTATGTCTACTACATTGGGGGCAACACTGCTATACTGGATCCTTACAGTAACCCAGTGGGAGAGGCCCGTGAGCTAATCAGCAGGGTACGTACGCACTGTCAGTACCAGCAAATAAACTGCGGTGAATGGACACAGGGTCACACAGCTCATAAGTGGTAGCTTTAGGACTGCGACCACCCCAATTCTCCTCATTGACCCATAGCTTTAAAAGTGACTTGGAATGATCTTGTCTCTGAGTTCAATAAAGATGACAAGGAGAAGTGCAAAAATCTGCCCTCCCAGCTGTTCTTCAGCTGACCGATAGCTTCGTGGTCTGCACACAGCTCTCAGCTCTCCATGTAGTTAGCATCATATTCTGATAGACTGTATGTAGAAGTCAGAGAATAGATGGTCCAGGAAGCAAGAGACATATTTTTTCCTAATACATCCCCTGTCTTTAATCTTTAAGGAGACCATGATAAAAAGAGCTTATAAATCTATTTTTTAAACCACTTAATATTTTAAACCAAGGAGAGAAAGGGAAAATAAAAACTCTCTTTAACAATGCATCTCAGTCACATACTATAGGATCAGGAAGTCTTGACAGAAAGCTAAACAAAATCCCTTCTGTGATTCCAGCCCATTGCATTAACCTCGACAGAATCTAAAGAGAAAGCTCTCGCAAAGGGGAACACTCCCACATTCTGAAGGGTCAGAGAACGAAGCTTCAGTTGACTGCTTGTGGAGGAGGTGAAGGAAAGTCAGGAATTCCAGGACTCACACAAGGCTGGTGGCTTTGTATGGCAAGGAAGAAACATCACAGGATGGTATATGTACAGTGCTGGATAGACGAGTTCCATACGGAGACAGGAAAGGAACAGAGGTCTTGTCTGTCTCTTCAGACAGTATCTCCTTAGAAAAGCTAAACTTGTCATCATTAGGGTCATAATTTCTTAAATTCTCTTGCAATTGTGCACCACTTCCAAATGTTCCTTAATGGTTATTTAGCTATTTTTAAAAATTTTCTTACTCTAGTTTTTTTTTTTTCTTTTTTATGGAATAAAAACAAAAAAAAGGCCAACTCTTCCCATGAGAAGTCCAGCAATTCGAACTCAGAGGCTATGGTCTGAATCAGCACTGCTCACTTGAGGGCACACAAAATACCTAGAAGGAACTGTGAACCTTCTAACTTCTGCTATAAGTTGGGATCCACATCATAATCCTGTATCAAAGAATTCGTCACTAAAAGGTACCGCAAGACCCCCTTGACCACCCAGCCTAGGAGAGGGCATTTGAGGAAGACAGGTACCAGTAGACATCAATAGCTCTTGTTTGCTCTTCTGTGAGGGATTCTGAGACCAGCTCCCCTAAGTGTTTCCCTTCCTCGAGGCTAGCATGGTGGTTTGGGTGAGGTTTAAGTTCTCCTGCTGGAAGCCACTTTGCTTATCCCTCTCCGCTCCTGGGGGCTGCACTTAGGTGCGACAGCTGCTGTTAGGATGCAGGAGTTAGCCCTGGAGCCACTTCTGTGTCACATCCTTCTTCCCAGTTCCCTGGGGCTCCTATCCGCCCCTTCCCTCATGGGGGGGGGGGGCTGGGCACAGCTCCTTGTTTGCCGTAAGGAGATGGAGAAGGAGGAAGGGGGTGAGAGGAGGGAAAGCTGAGGTGTCGGGATCTGACTCTTCACTGTCACAACTCTCGCTAGGCTCCTCGAATGCTAATTTTACTCAATCTCCTGATTTCTCACTGTGTCTGTAGTGGACCATGAGGGCACCCACTCTTTTATAAGTCACTATTTCCATGAGGGATCTGGAAAAGTTCACTTGGACATTTGGGACTTTCTACATAAGGTCAAATTCTTCAGCTTGTAAGTTAAACTCCTCGCACTCGGCTTGATGCCTTAGCACTTTCCTCTCTTCTGCCCAGAATGAGTTATGCAAGAGGCTACCAGGTCTCTTCCCCATGTGCCCTGTTATGTCCAAATCTCAATACAAGCACCCAGCCCTTCCTCCTCGTCTCCAAGTCTGCTTTACCCCATTACTGTTTCTCCCAGGGATCTATAAGGTCCTCAGGCAAATGGGACACTCAGTAGCCACAATGGCTTCTAAAATGGGCGTGTGGGTTAACTCTTTACTTAATCCCAGGACTCTTAAACTCTCTAGGAAACATTTTATAACCCAAAGTAGAAGACATGATATAAAACATGCCCAGCCTCCTGCCCTGACTATCAGCTTCCTTTAGCAGGCAGCCTGGCTTCCTTCTGGCCACCAGCCATACCTGGGGACCTCATAACAGCAGGGCATTGGATTGAGTGCAACTGGCAAGTCTCTGTTCTTGAACTATTGGTGACAAACCTATAGTGTCACCTGCGGGGACCTGCCCTTTCATCATGGGGCCATTCTTCTTCTTGGTAATGTGGTCTATCCTCTTGACCGTCCTTTCTGAAACAGCATTGCTTTCAGTATTTTTTGAGCATCCAGCTGGTGACTCTAATTTGCTTATAGAGAAATTGCTTCCTGTCCTCAAGAAATTCTCAGATTCCAAATTCATCTCTGCCTCCTGGAGTCAGCAGCAGACTCCTTTTCAGTGGCTGTCTTTTTGATTGAGACCCTGATGAAATGCAGACAGCCAAAATCTAGCTTTCAAAAATGGGTCACCCAGAAGCCTGGGTGCTGATAAACTGGGAAAAAGCAATGCCCAAAGCACCCATGTTAAAAAGCGCCCATGTACACACACACACACACACACACACACACACCCCTTGCACATTTCACTGTGTGAGTGGCCAGCTGTAGTCTTTAACTTTTAAGAACATATTCCTCTGTTTCCTCATTTTGCTTAATTCTCTGTGTTTATTTCTATGTACTAGGTTAGTTGGTTACATGTCCTGATCTTAGAAAAGTGGCCTTATGTAGAAGTCCTTTGGTGCCCAGCAGCACACTCCCCTCTGGCCACCAGATCTATATGCTTTAGATGCACCCCCATGTGGGCTCCATGGGCCCTTCTGTTGGGACAGGGCCATCTACTGTGGGCAAGCTGGTAGGCAGGGCTGGGTCCCAGCCCTGTTGGCTGCCAGGCCTTGCCTTGCGCAGTGGCTGCCAGCCTACTGGTGGGTAGTACTAAGTCCCAAGTCTACTAGATTATTTTGAGGCAAATTCCAGATGCTATACCATGCATCCATAAGTATTTCTGTATATATTTCTTTTGTGGGAGGGTTGATAATCAGGCTTTTTTTTCAATGGAGGTACTAAGGATTGAACCCAGGACCTTGTGCCTACTAAGCATGTGCTCTACCACTGAGCTATACCCTCCCCCAGCCAGTATGTATTTCTAAATGATAAGGATTCTTAAAAAATAACATCTAGAAACATTAGAAATTCCTTAAATGTTATAATATATGCAATTAGTATTCAAATTTCCCTCAAATGTCTTATCAAATTGTTTTTATAGCTGCTTGGTTGAAATCAGGATCCAGAAAGTTCCACCCATTGCATTTGGTTGATGTGTCTCTAGTCCCATAATCGACAGCTACCTCCCTCTTTTCTTTAGTCTTTGCAGTTTATTTGTTGGAGCCACCAAGTTACTTACCCTGCATAGTTTCCCACTGTCTAGATTTTTCAAATATTAATTCCATGCTGTTGTGTAAGATGCTCCTCTGCCCCCTTATTTCCTGTAAACTAAAAATTAGATCTAAAGTGTCATCTGATTCGGGTTCTTTTGTGTGTGTGTGTGAACACCTTACAGACGGTGTTGTCTGTGTACCATCTTCAGGCGGTATGTTATTATCGTCTCTCTCTTTGTGATGTTAGCAGCCATTATTTATTCTTAAAAACTACTTACACTGTAATTTTTCTCTGAGGTGATATTAACCATATTTTAAAATATTCATTAGAAACACCTTCAATTGTTTTATTGCAGTCTTAGCCCATCTTCATTTCCATTAACTAAATAACATTCTTTTAAGCACCAGCTTCCAAATTTCCCATCAATCATACTAGTGTGTCATTTCTTCTGCAGTGAGATAGTTATTCTTATGCTGATTCTTCCTCCACCTCCTTCCCACCCCCCCATATTCCCTAGGAAGGGAATATGAATATTTCGATAGCGCATTTGGTATTTTATAGCAATTCATTGGAGTATTGTCTTGTTTTTACAGTGTTTTTCCTCTGCCTATCCCATAGTGGCTTTTCCCCCAAACTATTAAACTTGCCTTCTAAGATTCTGATTACCAATTCCAATGTGTGGGCTTTCCCCCAACACTACCAAACAATTCTCTGACACCAGCTGGGTGACTCTCAGTTCAACTCAATTCTGAAACTATCTATCTGCCCGGAGATAGCACCAGATTCTGTAAGTTAAGGGTTCAGTCCCATAAGATTGCCCTAACACTTCAGATGACAACTATAAATCTGGGTTTTCACCTGTGCTTAACTGACTGGCAATGAATCAGAGGTTCCCAGAACCCCTCCTTGGGTTTGATTAATGTGCTAGGCCAGCTCACAGAGCTCAGGAAACCAGTCTACTCACTAGATTACTGGATTATTACAGAAGATATGAAAGGTTACTAATCAATAGCCAGTTGAGGAAATACATGAGGCAAGGTCCCAAACAAAGGAGCTTCTGTCTTTGCAGAGTTTGGGGCCTGGCACAGAGACACATGGAAGCATTCTGGTTCACCAACCTGGAAGCTCCTCAAACCCTGTCTTTTGGGTTTTTATGGAAGCTTCATTATGTAGACATGATGGATTATATCACTGACCATTAGTGACTGATTCAACCTCTAGCCCCTCCCCTCTACCCAGAGGTCAGAGAGATGAGACTGAAAGTTCCAACCATCAATCATGTGGTTGGTTCCCTTGGCAACCAGCCCCCATCCATAGATGATTTCTAAAAGTCACTTCACATATAAACACAAGTGTGGTTAAAAGGGATTTGTTATGAATGTCATGACACCTTTATTGCTCTTATCACTCAGGAAATTTCAAGGATTTTAGGAGCTCTGTGCCAGAAATGGAGATGAAGACCAAATGTATATTTCTTATTATATCACAATGTCACACCTTCCTTTTCTTTCTCATTCTGATTTTTGCCCGTACACAGTATTCACAATACATGAAAGTTTTATTTCTTTGCTGCTGATATCTAAATTCCCACAAGTTGGAGGTCTTGCCTCAGCCTTCTCTTTGGTTTGTCTCCAGCTTCTTGCCTGATTCAGGTGATGCTGACCACTCCTCCTTATCGAAACGCCCTTCATTTTCTAGGCATCACTATTTACCGGTTTACCTCCTATTTCTTGTATTACTCCTCCTGATCTCCTTCAAAGTCACCTCTTCCTCTGCCCATTCCTGAAATGTGATTATTGCCTGAGTTTTTTCCTTTGGCCCTCTCCTCCTTTCACATGATGCTGAATGATCTGATTCGCCCTCTTGCTTCAACAACCAACATAGGAGGATGACTCCCAGTTCTAGACCTTCTGCCAAGGCTTCTTGTTGTAGCTTTAGGATTGCATATCCAACAGTTTGCTAGAAGTCACTCCCAGACAATTACTTCTTACTTACTTACTCCACCCCGAACCTGCTTACTTCCTTCTCTAGCTCTGTGAATCACACCACTATCAACCAGTCATCAGCTCAGAAACCTGGACTCCTCCTATGCTCCCTTGTCTTCCATCAGGTCTGACCAAGGACCATGCATGCTGACTGCTCCTATTCATGCTTTCCCATATCTGTCCCCTTTGCCATTACCATTACCCCTTACTGCCTAACTTGTTTGCTTGCTCCCTAAATTCTGCCCCTGCCATTCATCCTTCACACTGCTGCCGGAATAATCTCTCTAAAACACAAATCTGAGTTATGGCACTTACATTTAAATTCCAAACTCTGTGATACGGTAGTCTTCATTCAACCTTTGGCCATGGTCTCTGTAGCCCACACTGTGTACATTCCAAAGATTATATGCAGTAATACATGTCAATTCACTAATACATTGCCTGGCTCAATATACAGCAATATTTTCCATTTTTGGTCTAAATATTTGCTTTCCCCTTGTGTCATATGCCATTTCATGCACTGTGTGTTTGCTCATGTTTTCCCACCCTCCTCGCCCGCTCCTGGCTCTGTCCTCCCCTTTTCCACCGGTTGGTGCTTACTTATTTTTTAAGCTTCAGCTCAAGCTTACTTACTTAAGGAAGGCTTTTTTGAAGCCAGACATCATTAAACATGTCTTCTCTGTGTTCCTAAGGTTCCCTCCATCACTTCTGTCATGGCCCCTACATAGCTCCTAGACTGGAGGCAATGCGCAGTAGGTCTTGTGATTTAATATTTGAATCCCCAATAACAGACTCAGTGCCTGGCCCACTGTGGGTGTTCAGTGAAGGCAAAAATGAATGAAGCCCAGAAAAAGAAAAATATCATATGATATCACTTATATGTGGAATCTAAATAAATGATACAAGTGAACTTATTTACAAAACAGAGACTCACAGACATAGAAAACAAACTTAGTTACTAAAGGAGAAAGGGGGCAAAAGGATAAATTAGGAATATGGGTTTAATAGATACATACTACTATATATAAGACAGATAAACAATAAGGACCTACTGTATAGCACAGGGAACTACATTCAATATCTTGCAATAACCTATAATGGAAAACAATCTGAAAAGAATATATATATATATACACACACACACACATATAACTGAATCACCTTGCTTTATAATAAAAAACTAACACAACATTGTAAACCAACTTGTAAATCAACTATACTTCAATAAACAAACAAAAAAAAGAATGAAATTCAGTCATTTCTACCCCTATACACTCATGGTGAGTTCAGGCCCTCATCATCTCTACCTGAATAACCATAATTACTTACAAGTTGCTTTTCCTGATTTCAATCTCCATCCCAGTTAATTCATCTCTCAGCTCTGATCCTACCATTTACCTCCCTAAAAGTCCCCCACTCCCCAGTTCTGATATGAGCCTTCAGTAGGGCAGGTGCCAACCGAAAGCCGGGATTGTTGTACTGTGCATGTAACTGGTGTGGAGGCAGAAAACTGGTTGAGAAACACTAGCTATAAAATAAAATCCAGGATCCTCAGCCTGGCTTCAAGATGCCATGTGATTTGGTTTCTCTTCTAACCTCCAAACAGCCTTGGACCCTGCCATTCTAGACCTTCACTCTTTCACGCGAACCAGAACGCCCAGGGCTCTCCTGCATTGGTTTTTGCTAAGAAGACACATGATGGAGTCCTGAATTCCTTTCTTTCCCACAATCCTCATCCTTCACGATCCATCTGAAATGCTACCTCCCTGTGAAACCTTCTGTGACTCTGTGTCCTCCAGCATGTTATGAATCCCATCACTCCTCCACTTAAGGTGCAAACTCCTAATTCAGTGACCGCATTTTATGTTTCCACCACTCCGCATTGTGTAACGGAGGGAGGTGTTGCTATCACTCTCCCTCACTAGGGTTTAGAATCCTTAATGAAGATGGAAGCTGCTTATCTTACTCATTTTGAACTTCATCCCTACCCACTCCCTCCTCTAGCCCCGAGCACCCAGCACAGTCCCTGACTGTCAGTATTTGCAGATCTGATTTGCACTTTTCTTAGTCAAAGTGGCCCTTCTCCTACAACCCAATTAGTGGGACTCACCATTCCTTCCATCTGTGGACATTAATTTCCAAAGTCTCTTGCTTTTTTCCTTCCCACAGTGGCTTTATGTCACCTTGACTCCCCAAATTCTTCGCATTTCCTTCTTCCAGAACTTTCCTTTGCTGGGAAAAAATATATATATATTCTCCCCTAATCCCTTTAAGAAATATTATCATTTGGCGTGCTCAAGATTTCTTTCATCTCATTCCCCTATATGCTTCAGACCTTACATCTGTTTCCTTTAAGAGACCAATCATTCCCCATATGCCCTGCTTTCATATTTTGAGTTGTTACCGCCTCTCCATTTCTGCTTCCCACCCCCAATGGAACATCTTCATCATCTCTCTTTTAAATCTTGCCTCTTTAAAAACTCTAATCCTCCATCCACTCTCATGCTGTCTCCCCAACACAAGAATGAAAAACAGATTCCTCTTAACTGATTGAAAAAAATCTTGCTCAGATAAAGCCCAGGCGTCAGCATCTCAGTGTCCTCCACCAGAACTTAGTGTCATTGCTGCCTTTAATCACATTTATTTTATTGCATCCGTAAAGCAATAAAATATTTTAATCCACACACTATGCAAACAGTCAGCTGCAGCCAGCTATAACTTAGGAAGAGAAAAACTCGTGCCCAAGCTATTTCAGGAAGTGGGTCTGGGTTGCAGAGGACGTCCTTCCTGTGCTTTTCTTTTCCTCTCACCTTCTTCCTGAGGGTCCTTCTGTTGGTTCAGCTTTTTCCAGTTTGCTTTTGCATCTTGTTTCCTCTCCATTTGGATTCTAACTGGGCTCTCCTCTCCCTTTCATTCTCTTTAAATAGCATCTGCCTTGCACACTTCAGTCTGCACTGACATGAATGATCTTCTCTTATCTACCTCTTCTCTGCACATTCGCTGTAGATTTTGTGTGGTCGGCTTCCTGCCACATGGCTGCAGAGGGAGTATAGCCTGGAGATCAGATGTCCTGGCTGGGGCATCAGGCCGCATCTGGCTGCTCTGCTCAGCCCCTTTCTAGTTGTGTAATCACAGGCAAGTTGTTTAACATCTCTGAGCTCCAATTTCCTCGCTGTAAAGCAGGGATAACAGGAGCACTTAGCTCAGGATGAAGATTAACATTAGTGGTCATTATCACTGGCTTTTTGGCTCCAACTAGATTATGGAACATGGGTCTTTCTCCCACCATCTGCATAACCATATAGGTTCTCAGTCACCACCTCTGCCATCATTATTTTTTTATTGACATATAGTCAGTTTACAATGTTGTGTTAATTTCTGGTGTACAGCATAGTGATTCAGTTATATATATATATATATATATATATATATATATATATATATATATATTCCTTTTCATAGTCTTTTTCATTATAGGCTATTACAAGATATTGAATTAGTTCTCTCTGCTATACAGTAGGACCTTGTTTAACCCGCTACAATTTACAGTTTTTAAAACAAGTGTGTGTATGTTTGGTAGGGGATGTCTCTGGCAAAAAAAAAAAAAAGAAAAAAGTAGGTTGTACCCCTCATCCCTGTCTTGAACCATTGATCCAAAGACTCGGGGTGTCTGGGAGGTTTCTGGATGTACCCATAAGCTTCAAAACCACCCAGGATGCTTTCAGAATTTGTGCCTGCTTTGCTAAGATCCCCCCAAGAGTATAGTGGGCCATCTTAGTACCCTTGAGCAGCAGGAGTGGGGGTGGGGTAGAAAGATCCAGAACTCTTCTCCCTCTGTGAGGTGTCACCAGTCCTCCAGGAATAAATGGAGCTCTAAGTTCCAGGGGAACCCCATTATCCATTAAAACTTTCAGAGCTGGGTCCAGAATAAGCACAAAACTGGGACAACAAGCACCCTCAGCCAATTTCCCAGGGACCAGGGCACCAGGTCTTCAATGCGGACAGGAAAAAGAATAATTCAAAAGGCTGGATGATCTGGGCATAGTAACTGTGAGCCTCTAGGCAAGTCGATTGCCCTCTCTGGACCTTGGTTTCCTGATCTATAGACAAGAGGGTTGGATCTATAAGTCTTCGGAATTAGCTGACTGTCAAGACCTCTTCCACCATGAGCATTTATAATTCTACAAAGCAGCTCTGACTCAGCCAGGCCAGTTCATGTGTCCTTATACACAGGTATCCAACACAACTTGAATTGTCCAGAACAACAACGACTTCAAATACTTTCTCTAATTCCTAAAGCACGTACACCAGTTTTACTTATGAAAGTACTGTCAATTTGAGAGTGGCTCCTGCTTATCGACAATATCATTGGCTGATTTGCTTGCATGTGTTCAGTGCTTGATAGAATGTGTGGCCCACTCCTACCCTCTTCCCCAGCAGCTGGCCAACCCAAAGCTCTCTGTTTAACCAGCATTTGTCTGGCACTCACAGTATGCCAGGCACTGCTCTAAGACTATGCAAATATCAATTCATTTAATGTCTATAACCAGATTAACTGGGAATTTTTATCCTTCCCATTTTATATATAGGAAACGGACCCAAAGAGAGGTCAAGTAAGTGGCCCAAGTCACACAGCCAGTGAGTGCCGAGCCCACTTTCACCCCACGCGAAGCTGCTGCGGTCAGCTCCGGGCACACGGAGGGAGCGCTGGGTATTGCTGGACCCTCAGCTCTGACTCACGCGGTCTCTGTTCCTTTCCAGTTTTACTGTCTGCAATTTCCAAGGGCCGGTAGAGGGGAATCTAGCAGAACTTCCGGCTCCGACCTCTCAGTGAGTGTGATGCAGTGGAAGGTGCTCTGTTCTCACAATCAAAACACAGGGGTCACGTCCCCACTCTCTTACTGGTTCTGCGACTTTAGATACCCATCACCTGCCTCCACTAGCTCATGTTAAAATGTGGCTATTAGTACTTGCTCAGCAGCAGAGGGGAAATCAACTGACACTACACATGGGGAAGTAGGAAAGTTACAAAGTGAAATATAAATTAAGGGGTAATTGTCAGCATCTGCTACCTTACAAGTGCCAGTCATTATTACACATCATAGATGAGAAGCAACACAAAACTTAGGAGAGCCTACTGACGCAGGAACACGTCTAGCAGAGAGTGGTAGCCCTAGCTAGGTTTGCAATGGAGGAAACTCAAATCATGATTTCCCTAAGCCTTCATACTTTTTAAATGAGCTGCTATAAACCAGGCACATTTTCCTCAAAAAGGCTCAGACGCAGGTGATCTGGAACCCACGTGTGTGTCCTGCGGAGCTGGGTAATGAGTTGGGCCAAACCACAGGCCTGGGCTCCGGGGTTGGGCGGTGAAGGGAGTGGCCCAGGGTACTTAGGAGGGAGGTCTGTGTCTACAGAGAGCAGCACTTCCCTCAACGTGTCCTGTGAGCTTGGTGACAAGGACCAAAATTGGTGCCAACCAGAGCCAAGAGTTAGCTAAATCTAAATAAGAGACTTAAAATACCTACCTTTCTGATCCCTAAAAATAGAAACTTGAAATCAGCAAGCTCTGATTCCATCCTGAGTCTGAGGCGGGTCCAGCTGGTCCCGACTGATGACAATGGCAAACTCGCCAGGCACAGTGGGCCCTCGTAGAGTGCCCTGGCTTTGTGTGGCTCTCAGCTCAAGCCCTGCTCAAACTCAATTGACTTGAAGGAATTCGTGAGCCTCTGAATGTCAGCAGTGTCCCCTTTTCAATGAAAAAAAAAATTTTTTTTTTAAATAATCAAATAAACAGGTCCTGCTGGCTTAGAGGAATCTCTGTAAGCTTCCAGGAACCAACATTCCCACCTCCAGCTCATTTTCAGCGGGGAAGCAGAGCCTGCGGGCAGAGTGGTGACTTGTTAGACACCATCTGCTCTGTGTACAGTCAGGGGAGTGGGACCACTGGGGCAGCCAGGGCTACTGAGAAACTGCTGTGCCAATGCAGGGGGGTCGGGGGATGGACACTGCTATGCATACATTCAAGAAAGAGAAAGTGTGGGCTTGAGGTGAGCAATGCAGAATCAGCACCATTAAGTCTCCAAATATTTTTACAGGGGGGTTGAAAGCGAAAAAATTTACCAAAAACCCCACAAGCCCAAACAAAGCCTCAGTGTGTTCCCGTTTACAGCCAGCCTGATAATCACACCCTTCGTGTCTTCTACTGTCAGGCTGCAGCTCAGGCTCAGCGAGTGGAAGGCACTTCCTGTAAACAAAGGCTAGCAGAGATCGCCTTGCCTTCCTCCTGCTCCCTGGCCTCCCCCTCCGCCCCCCTCTGCAGAACCAGCAGGTCAAACAACGGCTTAACCTTTTGCGTTAATTAAAATTTTGGCTCCCTCTTGCAAACTCAGAGCCAGAGATAAAGGAGAAATAAATTGGTCCTTGGAACTCATGAAGGAAGCCTGCGTACAGGCTGTGGACTGCTCTGTGTCCTACCCACCCCCCAAACTGGAGCTGTGCAAACTGGGACTGGGCTGATCACCCCTCCGAGGCTGCGAGTCTCCACTCTGGCTCTCGAGAGAACACATCACTCTGCCTATCTCAGCCCCAGGCAAGGGCTGCAGTTTTTGGAAAACAGTTTTCAGCAAGATGGTAGAAACTCACAATTCTAATCTGTAGCCAACCTGTGGGAGGGGAAGTGCATGCCCATTCCAGACCTTGCTTCCCTCCTAGCCTTTGCTCCCCCAGAGGGAACCCTCTCACTCCACTCTCCTTTCTGTTTATTTTCTGTACCTTTCTCCTACCCACCCCACAAAGCTTAGCTCAGCTTCCCCATCTTCACCCACTTTCTCACCATCCCTCTGAGCCTCTTGTGTTCTCACTTCTGAACTTAGAGCTCTGGCTTATGACTCTTGTTTGAGCCTTAAAGATCACTTCTCAGCTTCTCTGCTGTCTGCTCTGTTATTTACATCCCCCTGTGTTCATCATGCTTTGCCCCCTTCCTCTCCAACAACAAGTGTATAAGGTCCACGACGGCAGCTACACAACTGAATGTCTGATTCATATTTCTGCCACACCCTATAACGTATCATTTTTTTTAAGTTGAATACCTCTTCTATCAAAGGTCCGCTAACCACTGTCTCTCCCTTTCTCAAGGGCAAGCTTGAGTTCTGTTGCATCCATGTGTTTCCCTGCCATGATCCAACCAGCACCCATCTCTCACTGTCCTGCCTGCCTTATTGTTTGTGTCTTTGATGCATCCTCTCTCAGAGGTTCCAGCAGGTGTAAGGGGCCTACTAGGGCTTTTTCCTGTCTTTCCGGTAACCCGCGGGCTCCATGGGAGCTGGTCATCCAGCTGCTGCTTGACACCTTGTAACTCCATGAAGGATGGAATTTTGTTGTGATAATTGCTTTCTGTTTTCTGTGCGTATATATAAATTTCATTTTGTTTGGAAGACTGCACGGCAGTGGCCATCAGTCTGCAGTGTGTATAAGTATCACGTTAAAAGAGAAAGTCCAAAGAGAGCCATTCAGAGATTTTAAGAGATCACTGGTCTAGAGTCAGGCCTGGATTTTGAGAAAGTCATTCTCAAGCTACTCTTTGTAGACCATATCTTAAATTGCTTCCATGTGGTCCACGGTGTCAGGCAGAGCTGAGATTGGCGAAGGTGGCTGATGCACAGGGTTAACAGCTGATTGATGTAAGTGAGGTGGGATTCCCAACTAAGCTGGTCTTCTGAGCCAGCCTATCGTCCACAGCAGGGTTAAATAGTTTCACCTGCCCACCCCCACCCCATCCCCCACCGCAAAACACATCAGGAAAATCCCTCAAATTCCAAGCTAATTGACAGAGATTCCAGGGATAGTTAGCAAATACTTCTCCCTTCTCTACTGACAATGAGCAAGAACAATAGTTGGCTCTCGGCCTACCCAGCAAATATCATCCCATCAGGGTCCTCTGCAACGTTCAGTCTCTTATGACAATGTCCCTGAGAATAGAATTTCCCTAAAATAAAATTCTAAGCCTAAGAGAGAACATTTTATGATACCTGGAAGCAGACCATTCAGATGTTTTGAGTTAATCTGGCGTGACTGAAAGAATTTTCACATTTGCAAAAATATCAAGGTTCATTTTTGGCCTCCAAGGAGCTGAAATATAGCTCTGTTTTCAAATTCTAATGAATTTGGCATGAACACTACTTCTCAAAATCAGTGTGATTTTTGGAAGACAAAGAAAAAAGCGAAGTGTGAACTAATGTAATGATAGATTTCAGAATCACAGAATGCTGGAACTGGATCAGTGCTAGCCAATACCCAATCCAGACCCAATCTTTAACGTAGAGGAAACCAGCCTTTGTCTTCTATCCCTAAGTAACAAACAGCAATAAAACCAGAGTTCTGAAGGCTACTTTATCCCAGGTAGAGGGGTGTCAGCAAAATACAAATGAAGATAACTGAAAATACTTTCAGTGGGGCAAGATGTTCTGTGAATGAAAGTGTTGACTGAGGCCCTGACTGAGCAGGAAGGACAACAGAGCAGGAGACAGCAAACATGGGTTCAGTGTCCTCTCTGGGCTGCGTAGAAACCTCAAGACCCTGAACAAGTCATGACTGAGCTTCAGTGTCTTCATCTGTAAAATCAGGGTGGTAACAGGGTTCTTTTATTGACGAAGTGAAGCAAAGTGTGTGGAAGTGTTAGGCAGTTAGATAGAAATGAGCACTGGGCAAGGGGAAGAAGAGAGGGGAGGGAGCAATCCAGAAAATAACAGTACACCTGAGCTCAGCATAAGGGGCTTCAGAGTTTTGCTTTCTCTGAATGAGTGCCAACAAAGAGGCCGGTTACAATCAGATGCTGTGGCTGCTCAGTAGAGAGAGCGACCCAACTAAACATAACTCAGTGCTCGTTGTGATGTAACTAGCATTGCTGTTGGGCCCCCTCCGTAGGTTTTCTGTGTGCATCACGGGTAAGAGCATGCTCAAAGGAGATGAACATGCCTAAGCGCCCTAGGGATGTGAGCTGTCAATCAATCATGAGACCACTCCTAAGCCAGGCTATATAAGACGGGAGAAACTGGAGTGCCACTCCTCTCTCGGGTTGGCTCACCTTCAATTCTCGAAGCTGTACTTTACTAACTTTTGCTCTACTAATACAACCCTTTGCTTACATAATGCTCTCAGTCTCCCATTGGAATTCCTTCTTTTGGGTAAGACAAGAACTGGGGTCTTCTCCCCTCCTTGCAGTAACAAAAGTACATTACAAACTCTCAAATTCTGTTTTCTCAGCGATACAACAACACACGTGGAGCTGAATCCAGACAGTCTGCTTAGAGTTAAGTCTCCGTGTCCTCTTACTTCAACTCCTTTTGCCTAGCCACCAAAGTCTAAGTCCATTCTTCCATCCTGGTTCTTGTGACCTTTTTGCCTTCTCAGATCTTACCCTGCCCAAAAAAGAGCACCCTTGGCCCAGTGATGACCGTTTCCAGTCTGGATCCTGTAGAGCAGAAATGCAAACTGATTTCTGCCATTTCTGTCTCCCAGGACCTACACAGTTCCCCGACCCACAGCAGTTCCTCAGTGTTTATCAAATTGTACCGAAGGAAACAGAATAGAAAGGAGGAATGGGCGTCCGTGAAAGCGAATTCAAGCCCATTCCTCCCCAAACTCTGGTCTCCCTTCAAGGGAGACCTGACAGAAGATTTTATCTAATGAGATACAGATTTTTAAAAAGGTGAGTTCTACTTCTTGCCAGAAAGTGAGAAAGAATTTTTGTTTTTTAACTGCACTTTTCCCAGGTCTACTGTCCACTTTTCCCAGTAGAAAATGATCCTCTTTCTTCCAGGAGGAAGTGTATAGGTTTTCTATGTGGGAGGATGGTGCTGATTTGCCACAAGATTTTATTTGCAAACTCTCATTATGGGCAAAATTATTATTATTTCTCTTTGGTGGCTCTGAGGTTTTTCTAAGAACCATAATGAGGAGACTCCTAGAAAAGGAAGACAGTAACTCAAGTAAGCTGTTTTCTGGTTTGCTTTTATGGTTCAGTCTAGAAACTGTGGCTCTTGCCACATTCCTGTCTGTGGGTCCAGTTGACTCTCCTCAAAAGGAGGTCCGCACTTAAACAGCACCTCGATACAAACATAGCTCAGCAAAACCTCCAACAGGAGGCACAGGACACTGATTATGTCTGACTCAAAGACATTACAAAATGTATAGATGCCACAAAGGTCTATCAACTCTGGGGTTAGACTGTGTTAATCACAGCAAGGGTCAGATAGAAGGGGGTGGTCTCTTTGAAGATCTCAAGTCTGGCCTGTGGGGTGAACTCCTCCATCTTTTAGAATGCATAGAATGTTCTGGAATGTTGTGGGATGCCCTCCATACTGCCAGTCCTCCTGGCTTCCTTGGGATGAATCTTCCTTCTGTCCCAAAGGAGCAGCCTCAACACTTTCACCTAACCGCTCACCTTCTCCACCCGCAAGAGAACGAGGCCCCATTAGAAACAGAAGACTGAGCCACAATCTGAAAACACATTAGCAAACATCTTAACTCTATCCAAGAGTCAATCAATCAGAAGCCACTAGAAGAGAGGAGAGTGGCACCTGAAGAAGATAGTTGTGGCTGTTCTGTGTAATGACTGGAGCCATTACACGTCTTAATAGCATCACATATTTGCAATGCACAAGACTCTTCACAAGCATGATCTCATCGATGGTGGCACCCTGTGGGAGTGCTGCTCTCATTTCAGAGATGAGGAAACTGCAGCTCAGAGGGTTTCAGATTCAGTGCTCCTCACCCCACCTGCAGTCCCCAGTCCTCCCACCATTATGGTACAGCCAGCAGGTGATAAACGCAATCAGGCCAGCTGATTGGCCATCTCTCACCAACACTATGAAGGCAGGAAACAAACCCTGAGTGTCAGGCAGGAGCTGGATATTTCCTCCACATTTTCCCACTGAATTCCCCCAACTCAGACTTTCCGGGTTCAAATCCCAGCTCCAACACTTGTTAGAAGTGGGGCCTTTTAGACGAGCTGTATGCTCAGTCTGTGCCTTGGTCTCCTCACACGTAAAATGGAGATAATGATATGCTCTCCTTATCGTGTTATTGTGAAGTTTAAATGAGGCAAAACACAGTGCTCTGTGCTTAAAACTCCCTGCATATCACCTGTTACTACCATTTTGTTACTTCTCTTATATATGAAGGAAGAACGCACATAAAGATTAAGTGGGGATGTTGCTTTTTTTTACTGCCTTCTGCTACCTTTACTTCCTTACTCTCTGCTCTTTTTCCTCCTTGGCAAGCAGCCTATTGCCCCTCCAAGTGTTTCTGATGCTGGGCTCGCTGCATCAGAATGATCTGAGACCCTCCCCATAAGGATGCAACGAGAATTTCTGGAGCCGAGGCCCTGGAATCTGCATTTTCACAAGCAGCCCAGGGGACTCTTCTGCACCCTGACAGAGGTCAAGAGCCGCTGAAACAGAGGACCACTGCAGCAGCTCTCACTGCCCAGCCCTTCCTACCTCCCCCTTCAACCAGAAAGTGCTCCAAAGCCATGTTGCTGCATACCTTCCCTGCCCTGCACATCCCCTATCTGCTCTTTCATGATTGGCAGTGATTAGCCATACAAGGCTGATGCCAGCTCACTCTGTAGTGACTGGTCATTCCAATCCACTTTGAATAATGACTCATTGAAGTCATGCCTCATTTTGCCTCGGAGTCAGGCAGGCAGGCTCATCAGCACGGGTAGCAGGGAGAGAACAGGGAGGAGAGGGAGGGATCGAGCTACATCCATTCTTTGCCCAAGACCCACCATGCACAAGAAGCAACAACTACCCACCTAGAAAATCTCAAACTGTACTGGGGTCAAGACTACAAAAATGAGATAACAGAGTGGAGCAACCAAGCACAAAAGAGGAGAAACTCAAGATCAGTATTTGTATTAGGGTTTTATCTTATCTCACAAGTGCAGCAGATCGTCTCCAGAGAGGAGGCTGGGTGTCATTGACCATTTGCTTTCATTTATTCCAGCTTGGCCGATAATAGTCAACAGCCGCCACCCCCAATCTATGAGTTCACCAAGAAGCTTTTACCAGATGCTCCTCTGAGGCTGCTAAGGCTGAACCTCGGAGTGTTGCCCCAAGGCAAACAACATTTCTGGTTTTCTTATCATGATGAATTTTTTTTGACTGAATTTCTTCTTAAACTGGAATTAGTCTCTGATTATATAAACAGCTGAAGCTATCCTAATCCTGGGAGGATATCAAAGATCGGTACTTGAGTCGGGAAAACACTTGAGGGAGTGGGGAAGAATGGAAGGAAAACAAGCATTAATTATTAAACACTTACAAGATTTTAAAACTCACACACCATTTGGCACTTTTCCTCTCCAAGTGCTCTGTTTCTATTAAAGGCAAGGAAAGGCGGGCTTCTCACTACAGCAAATTTACCTAATTATGTTTTCTTTTTCCTAAGTGGGAAGGGTTTCCATGGATGGGTTTAAAACCACCCGTCCTACGGGCAGCCACCTTTGCTCCAAATGGAAATACAGTTGCCCTATCTGCCTTGATTTGATGCAAACTCTTTATTTTACAAACCAGACTTGGAACCACTTAAAAGGCAATATGCAAATACATGTGAATAACATGCAAATCAGCTCTATAGCCCAGAATCCTGGGCATGTTTTTATAACAGGGCAGACACACTGTCATCAGCTTTATTTTGCTTGCTGGAGCTTGGGGCAGGGAAGCGGTTCAGGGTCTGGGTGTGGAAGAAGAGGTGTGGTGATAAAAACAAAGAAGTTCCTGATGCCTCACCCTCCCTAAGAGAGTAGGCCTGAGTTTACCCACCATATTTTCCATATACTTGAGTTTCTGGAGCAGGTTTGATGTTACTATTACAATTTATTGTCATCCAATAGTTCAGATAATGGTTGTTGGTGTTTGGGGCTTGGAAATTCAGCCACTGCGAATATATATGCTGTCTTCCTAGCCCTCAGATCCCAGGTGGGGACAGTCCAGGTGAGTCATGCCCCACAATTCCTCTTAGACCGTAAGGAGTCACCCAATATCAGAGGCCAAGTCATCTTCAGATACCATTTAGTTCAACTCCCTCATTTTACAGATGGGCAAACTGAGGCCCAGTGGTCCAGTGTCACTGAGCTGGTGGTTACACAGAGGTCAGAATTTGGACCAGGAGCTGCCATGTTGCTTTTTAAGAGTTTTTAAAGAGTAGAAAATATGAACACATTTTCTGCAATCTTCATTATCTTAAAAAGGAGAGAGACAAATGGACAAGGGTAAAGAAGAAAGCTACGTCTAATAGTGGGGCCAGGGGCCAGAGTGGTTTGAGCTTGAACTCTGAGATGGGACACAAAATGGACCAGTCACTTGGTTGATGTGTGGACTTGGAACGTGACCTAACTTTGCTGAGCCTGAGCCCTCATCTTTAAAACAATGATAATAGTGCCTACTTCCCGGGGTTGTGTAAGGATTAAAGGAGATAATGCACAGATTCTGGCACACATGAAATGCTTATTAAATGTTGGCTTTTGTTATAACCCCGGTGCAGCCATCCAAGGACTTGAATAGACTGCCAAGGCATCAGTCCTGGGGGGCCTGTCCTTAAGCCAAACTTCCACCCTGCCAGCTCCTCTCTTCCGCCCACGACCCTAGCTGCCCGAGCCTTCCCCTCTGCCCCTCTAAACAAAAGACAGTCATGACAATTTTAGTACTCAGCTCCTTGGATCTTTCCAGAGGGGTGGCAGGGCACTGATTGGAAATGAAGTTGCAAAAGGACACGGGTTAAAGGACACTGGTGAGAAATTAGAATGGAAAGAAAAGAAGAACTATTAAGGGGTTTCCTTTCATCTACTGTCCCAGCTCAGGATGATGACAAAAGCCTTCATAAGTATGTGGAATGGGGGTGGGGGGAGGGGGGAGTGAGTAAAGCTCAGTGGTAGAGTATGTGCTCAGCATGTATGAAGTCCTGGGTTCAATCCCCAGTCCCTTCAGTAAGTAAGTAAGTAAGTAAATAAATAAAATCAATCAATCTAATTGCCTCCCCCCTAAAAATAAATTTTTGTTTTTAAGAAGTATGGGGAACAGGAGATACAATTGCCAGCATGCCAGTCCTCCATGGAAATTACACAGGTAGCAAAATGAATGCCCACCACTTTTCTCTTACTTTGCTTAAGTTATTAAACACCCTGGGTTAGTGTAAAAGCTTGATTTTTCTCCCCCAGGACCATTAAAACCATGTCCTGTAAAGGCTGGTTTAAGTAACATTCTAATCACCGACTGCTCAGTGACTGTACAATGATAATTAATCTCTATGAAGATTCTGATTCAACAAAGAAAGATCAAATAATATTCACTATAGTTTTTATGTGGAATACATTTGATCACATTCTGAGTCTCTGAAAATAGGTCATTCATCTTTCATGCACATTAACCAGAGCATGTTTTCTGGCTATATCAGAAAGCACACTTCACTCTCTTTCTTAACTCCAGATCTCCAGTTTTCTTTTTGAATTCCCATTTATCTTCTTGCGAAATATGTGCCCAAAAGAACAACAGGAAAAAATTTTCTCAAGGCAATATTTGTTTTGAAGAGTGTATCCCTGTTACTGGACACCACCCAGCTGTTGGAGACCCTGGAGGCTGAGAGTCTGAGGTTCTGACACTGTTTTCAAACCCCAAAGCACAGCAGATCTTCATCTTAGTTTCAGAGAAGTCATTATCTTCATTTTCTTTTTTTTTTTTTTGGACACTGGAGCTGACCCCCTAAAGATAAGAACAAACAATATGTTCTGTCTTCCCCAAGAGTGCTGCATCAGCGTGTATTTTCCACTTAAAGCTTTTAAGTATTTGACTTATACATTTACGAACACCCCCAGTGGACTGTTAGGGTTTGGTATAATCTCCAAGAAAACTGGCATTAAAATAGACCTTTTCCCAGCAATAATAATCTCATTTACGATAAATTATTCTATTCTCAGTACCTTTGAGACATGTGAGAGCTTTTATGTAATAAAGATGCCATTTATTTCCGAATATTTTAATGCATGTTTCCATATTTTCCTCATTTTTAACGCAAGGGCCGTTGACAGAATTGCAAGAGAATGTCTTTTAAAAGCAAATTTACGGCAGATGTTCCAGTGAGATGGATGGGAGCATGCGTCACTGCAGAGCTATACTGTTGAAAAGAGCAGGGTCAAGATGTTCTAATTCTCATTTATGTGTATAAAAGAGTAACCTCTACAGAGAAAGACAATGGTATTGGGTAAATTGATAAGATACAAGAGCCTTCCATTCAATGTGGGCTCCATCCTTTGATTTGCTGTATGAACTTCGTGGTTGCTTCTCAGATGCCCCACCTGAAATACAGGGGGAGAGGGACAGATGTTGGAGAAAGCCACGGTGACAACTGAGAAGAGAGTCGAGTCGGAGCTTTTATGTGTTAACTGAAAAGAGAGGCTGTTTTGAAAGGACAGAGACTCAAGGAGCAGATAGTATGGTCTTTGCTAGAAGTTTGACTATTTTGATTTTCTAAACTTTTGTTTCAGAGTGGCTCTTTAGGTGCTTTCTATCTGAAAAGCCACCTGGATGTTGGTTCCTGATAGGGAAGGTGGTAACAGGGTTACTGGAAAGGGAGATAGTGTCGGAGTCAAAATATACATCTCCTTGCTTCTGTGATTTTAATTTATGCTAGACTCTTGGGGCAGAAAAACATTTTGAGAAACTCCCCCAGATACGTAACACTGATATGCTTCCTAACTAAGAACCACTGCATTAGTATGAGATTTAACCTCAATCACATGTACTGACAAGAAAATGCGTTCTTGACATGAGCGATACAGCACTTCTGGGGTAAGATGTCAACTCTCACACATAGCTCGCTGATGTTCTTTTAATAAAATGCTCGGTGCATTTTCTGGATATGAATACCATCCATCAGTAAGAGTAAGCCATTGACTCTGGATCAAGCAAATGTCAAAGTCACACTCCGGATAAAGGAGTTAAACTCTTCCAGGTGAAGTCTATAAAGCAGAGATCAAATTTTAGTTCTAGCCAGATGAGCTATTTTGGCCTTGGGGATGCCGCGTAACACTGCTATAAACATTGTATCTAGGCCTCTCAATTCCCTTCCAGGCACCTGGAAAAAGGAGAACAAATATAAGAGGCAAAGGATAAGTCAGTGTGAGGATGATGTAATAAAAGCGAAAGCTAGAAGGAAATAGTAACGCACGCATCACCCTCCTCCTACATGCCAGGCACTGTGTGTATGTGCTGCCACTGTTACGATGGAGACGTGTAATAGGAAATGTCTAAGGATGCTGGACTCTGGGGACCAGTGGCTCAGATCTGCTCTGTCTAATATGGCAGCCAGTAGCCATGTGTAGTGACTGAACACTTGAAATGCGGTCAGTGCAAAGGAAGATGTGCTGTAAGTGTAAACAACATACCAGATTTTATACTGGATTTTAAAGATTTGGGTTCAAATGAAAGAATGGAAATTTTCTCTTTTTTTTTTAATATGGAATAAATGTTGACCTCATAATATTTTGGATATTGGCTTAAATAAAATATATTATTAAAATTAATTCACCTCTTCCTTTTTACCTTGTTTACATGCATGACCACTAGAAAACAAAATGACACATGAGGCTGGCGTTTACAGCTCTCCTTATAGGTCTATAGGGTAGCACTGGCTCAGACTGTTAACAGAAGTCAGCTCTGCTGTCTAGAAGGAGAAACAAAGGCCTCTGATTTAAGATGATAATCCATTGTTATCCAGAGCCTAGCAAAGATTCAGAGCTCTTCATAGGACTGAGCCTCCCAGTTGCTGAATATTTAAATGGAGGCACTTTGAATCCCCTAGGGACACAGGCTTTGACCAGGGGCTGCAGGGGAAAGCTCAGACTCATCCCCAAATGGACAGAAGAGCTATGTCCCCCCCAGAAGAGAACGTGGTGATAGAAAAATGTGAGTGCTCAAAAGCCGTGTGAAGCGGCTGGGGTGAGGGGTGGCGCTGAAATGGGGAAAAGGGAAAGAGGACTTGGAGCAATCAGGAATCAACAGGGAATCCATTTGCTCTTTCCAACTTTGAGATTTTAAATACTGAACAGGAATTCTGTGAATAAGAAAAGCTGATATTCACTGCACCTTACAGAGTGCCCCATTACTGTATTAAATGTTCTATATGTACCAGCTCCTCCAATCTCATGAAAAGCCCTATTAGGCAGGCATTACTATCGTTTCGTGGTGCAGATGTAGAAACCAAGCCTGGGATAGTTCAATAACTTGCTAAGTTTTCACATCTGCTAAATGGTGGAGCCGCGCTTGAAGCTGAAGGGTCTATGTCTCCCAGTGTAGACCATGCTCTGCACCACTGCACAGCTCAAAAGCCAAGCCCTCCCGTCTCAGAAGGTTCTAAGAGCCTTGGAGAGAAGGCAAGGGGTGGGGATGGGTCCCAGTCAAATTCCCTGGAGTCATTTTCAGGACAGTCCCTGGGAGCTGGGACCACAAAGAAAGCAGATTAAGACAGAGTTAAGCAGATTAAGGTTAGGAGTTGAAAGTTTACATTTAGGTACATTTAGGGCAAGAAATCCAGGTACAGCATAGCTACTGAGGGTGTGGGCTCTGAAAGCCAGCTACCTGGGTTTGGATCCCAGCTCAATCACTTCCTAACTCTGCATCCAAAGGCATAGTTTCCTCAGCCATGAAATTGGTTAATTCCAGTAATTGCCTCTAAGAGTTGCAGAATCAAAGGCAATGCATGGGAAGTGCTTAGTAAGTACACATAGTAAGTCCAGCAAGAAATGTTGGCTGTCATGACAGTAGAGGAGTTCTAGGATAAAGCTCTGAAGTCTGGCTCCCCATCTCCGTCATCGATGCCTGCTCCCTACAAGTGAATCAGCATGTTTAGAGTTGATAAAATGCAGAAGTCCTCATGAGCAAGCCAGCTTCACCTTGAGGCAGAGAAAGAGATGCAAAAGAAAAATTGCTATAACCTTGGGTCTTCTTCCTCAGGATATGAGAGGGTGTTGAGATACTTGAGGACATCTCCTGGATGCTCATTATTACAAGCAGTTAGGGTTAGGTTGACCTCCTTTTGCCCATAGTAAAGAAAGGCTTCTTTGCCTTGAGTGGTGAAGCATCTTGCTAGGGAAGAGGACCACCCACAAGACACCACACTGCGGGCTCAGCATCAATGGATGGCATAGCAGGGTGAGCCAGCAGTGTACCCAGGAGCTGCCTGCATCAGACACCTGCCAGGTGGGCTGGGCCAACACAAAGGGCAGAGGCGGTACTGGAGAATTTCTGCTCGTAGTGCTCAAGGAGTGGCATGGCCACAGCAGGCCACAGAGGAGGAGGAACACAAGGAGCTTCTGGAAGCTTTTTGAGTAGAAACTTCTTCTATTTAAAGTTCATCCAACTCTACTTCCTTGTCTTTCGGAGGGATGCTTAGAAACTAGAGATATTTAGTTTTCCTGGACTTGGTGTGTCTCCTAGGAGGTGTTCCTCCAAAGCTCAGGCCAAGATGACCACAAGGAAGAAAATTTTATTGTGGCTAATGGAAGCCAAGGGATCATTTCAGAATGAGGGCACTAACTATTTCATTGCATTATGCATTAGTCAGGTAGAGGGTGAACCTGGACTGAAACTAAGGGAAAATAGTTCGGGGCCAGAACTTGAAGGGTGGGCTCTCCTTCCTTCCTGTGTCTCTATCAAAGATTCCATGTTACAGGCAATGTAGTCTCTGAGCAGAGAAAAGCAGGTCCCTGGATATTACTGGCAAGAATTATCCCATCGAGGAAGACAGTCTGTATCACAACAGGGAGTCTCAAATTAGTCAAAGACTTGGAATGGTTTCCTGATAAATGAAATGTAATCAATTGTGGTGACTGCTTTTGGGGATATTACATGTCTTGTTCCTTTCTCTTTGTTTACTTTGGATTGCCACTGAGGTCAAGTGCACAGTTGTTGATCTCATCCCAACAGCCTGGAATACACGAGCACATCTGCAGGCCAGGACACAGCACTCCAATGACCAGATGCAAAACACGGTGTTTAGTGAACCACACACTGGAGGGGACACAGTCTGGCAACAATCTGTAGCCATTGGAAAACGATATGTGTGTTTTTTTTCTAGTGACATTTTAAAAAAGCAATATGACAACACAAAATGTTGAAGTGACTTTAACCCTCATACATTGCTGGTGGGAATATAAATAAAATAAACACCTAGAAACCTGGGCTGAATGCATAAATACCTTATGTTTCAACAATTCCATTCTTACGAACGTACCTAACAGAAATATATACACACATGCACCAAGACACAAGTACAAGAATGCTCACAGCCAAGCAACTCAAAAAAGCCAGTATAGGCACACCTCTTATGTACAACATCAATATCTGCTCGGCCCTGTCTTTGCTGTTGCAACTGATTTCATGCAGGCTTTGGTTTCCTGCAGGCATCGCTCATGCCTTGCCGAGGTCCTGCTCCAAGTACACCTGACTTTCTGCAATGCAGCCTCTCTGACTTGGGATTCCCTTGGAAAACTCATGCGTGCACGATCTAGGAGAACAGAAGAATTTATGCTGGTAGGATGATCCTTGGCCAATGGGAGACAGGAGCCAACAGGCAATTTGGATAAATTTTTCTACTTCTGGTAAACAGTTCTGAAATGCATTTCAGAAGGTCCCTTAGAAGATGCTGGTAGGATTAAACACTAGCTAACTGTGAGAGTAATTAATTTTACAAAATATTCATATATTGGCCTTCCCTCTTTTCCTGTTTCACTCTCCCTAGCCTGCATACCTACTCCCAAGGGAAATATTCCCGAATGACATGTATTCAGGCAAGCATCTGTTTTGGGTGACAGTCCCCTTTTGGGGGAACCCAGGCTAAGATAGCTCAATTTGGAAACTACCCAGAAGAAGAATGAATAAATAAATTGTGGAATAGTCATAGAAGGAACTGGTGAATTCCAGTCCAAAAACGAAGGAATTCACAAATAAAATGTCAAATCAAGAAACTAGCTAGAAAAGAATATATGCCCTGATTCCATTTATACAAAGTTCAGAGGCAGAAGGAAATGATGGTATTAGAAGTCGGGAGAGGGGTTACCTTTGGCAAAGGCAGAAGGGGGCAGTGATTGGGAGAGGTTATGAGGGGGCTTCTGGGTATTCTGTCAACATTCTCCTTCTTGAACTGGGTATTTTTCTGTGGTGCTCAGCTTATGGTAATGCCTTGAGCTTGGCTTTTAGATTTTGCACATTTTGTGTTATACATGAATAAACACTGTTTCAAAACAGCTTAGAATCAAGAGATTGTGATGACCCACTCTTTACTTAACAATGTGCAAGCTGGTTTTAGGAAGACAATAATTTATGTCCAGAGTCTACCGCAGGAGACGCCAATCCCAGCTCCTTCCCTAGCCGGGCGGGTGACATGAATATGTGAAGATGGCCCAGTGGGACTGTGATTCTCTGAACAGGGTAGGTGCTCTTTAGTTCTAGCCAGTGCTGTGATAGTAAACTGGTAGTCCAAAACAAGACAAAGCACCGCAAGTAACCGAGCAGAGAGGGAGGGAGAGAAGGAGGAAGGAAGGAAGGAAGGGAGGAAGGAGGAAAGGATGGAGGCAGGACTAGGAAGGGAAAGAAATAAAAACCCTAATTTGTAGTTTGGCCAGTGTCCGAGGTGTAAACCCCACCGTGGCTGTTTTCAGGCTATCAGCTGTTTAACAACGAGCCCACAGCATTTCTGAGCACTTCATCGCTGGCTCCTATGAGCCAGTCAGAGCTGGCTCCAGCCTACCACCGACTCTAGCCATTAGCTGCCATGTGTGAAAATGGTTTCAGTGTGTCCTGATCTTGAAAATTTTCAAGTCAGAAATCTGGATTTGTATGTGAAAACTCTCGATTTTTAAATGCTATCAACTACTTCACATTTTTCCAAAACACTTTGCAAACCAAGGGAAAAAAAAAAACTGAACACCTGCAAATTAGATTTGGCCCTTAAAAACACCAGGTTTTGACCCCTGGTCTACAGACGAAATCTTTTAAGGAGAGACACTCAGCCTCACTGATGAAGCATAACTTTTTGGACACAAAGAATTGAGAACTGACGCTGATTGGCCGTACAGCATAGTGTATGGAGTCTTACCTGGGAGTTGGAAAATTGGGTTCTAGTCCTAGTTTTCCTATTGAAATTGCCTTGCTTACTAGGGCCTCGGTTTCCCCATCTGTATTAGGATGACTTCTGAAGACATTCTTCTCATGCCAGAACTTCTACGATTATGTAATGAGCATAAAAGCATGTGAGGCTATCCCTTGGGACTGGATAAACTTCACAACATGGTGGGGACAATTTAGTGGTATCTGGAGACACCAATTTTTCAGACATTCCAGGTCTGAAGGACACCGCTTTCTCTCCTTCCGCTCCTGTCACTCATAAAGGTGAGGTTTCCCCCCGGCCATCAGTCCAACAATGCCACTGGCCTGCTGGGGAAGTCCAGTCCTAATGCTCTGTAGTCCTCAGATGCCTTGATTTCTGCGGGAGAACAGATCCACCTTCTTGAAAGGAAACAAAGCAGAGCAGGAAGACTTCACCTGGGCTTCTCTGTGGCTCTGCCACTTGATAACTGGGGACTTCAAAGCCTCACTTTCCTCACCTGAGTTCCCACTTCACAAAGACAGTGACAAGAACCATCAGCAGCTTAGGAGTGTCAAATAAATGTTCATCACCATTATTGTGCTACAATTTATCAAGGCGTCTATTTAGAGGTGCTGAACAGCCAACAGCTCATTAAAACTTAATCTTATGTCTCCTTGTGTTTCATTTGGTCTCCTTTACTCTGTTATTTTAGAGACTCAGCCAGAGCTAATATTTCTGCAAAATCCAGACAGGTCTGGACACAGATACTCTGATCTAATCCAAGTTTACAGGCTGAGGAATGCTCACAGAGAGATGCTGCTATATATTCTGCTGGAGAAAATTCACATGACAGGAGGAAAAAGATTCAAACTTTGAATATCTGAGAAGGCAATTGGGTAGTTTAATCTGTGCTATTAATTTATTTTTAAATAATATGTATAAGTTCTCTAAAGACAGGATCAGTAATTATATCAGAGCTTGAGATAAAAAATAGGTCATACTGATTCTGTTTTTATTTGAAATTTTGAGATTTTGTTCAATAATTTTTAAATTAATTTTTATTTTTAAAATGTTGCATTGAAATCTGATCATCACAATCACTGAATTTTTGGCACCCCTTTAAATTTTGCAGTTGAAGTAAGCGTGCCCCACGGGACCCACCCAAGTCCCAGCCTTGCTTACAGTCCTGTGAGTGCCCTAAGCCAATAACCACATAGTGGAAGATTTTGTGTGTGTGTGTTTTTGATCATTTCTAGTTGAATTCAATCAAGAATATGACTCAATATCTTCACATAATGAGGCAAGTTTTCATGGAGAAAGCCTGAACTAGGAGTCAGAAAACCAGATTGTAGTTTTAATCTGGGTGTACTAAATTGCTTGAGTACATTACTAGACTTCTCTGAAATTCTGTTTCTTTGACATTGAAATAAATATAAGCAATGCACAGTTTTTTTGTTGCAAGGCTAGAATACCTAAATGCTTTAAATATTATGTTAAAATATCCATTTTGATTCCTGAGACTTTTGGCATCCTCTCCATGTGCAAGGAGTCTTTCTAAGAGTTCTTGGTTGCAAGCAACAGAATTCAATGTGGTGACCTCAGTTATATTATTGGACTATATTGATTATTTCACCAAATGTCATTGAGGGCTAGATAATTAGGCTTGGAGACTACTCAGCTATGACCAACACTAGTTTTTACTCCAGGACAGACACTGCTGTTACAGCGTGGCAGGGGAACGTCCACTGGGATCATTGCAGCCTTGGCCTCTGCATAACAAATGTCTCTCTGTCACTCTCATCAGAAGTCTTCCACCCAGCACTCATGACTCTCCTCCAAATCAGATTCTTGCATGGGTACCCTTGAAGAGGATGGGCCCATGCCTCTAGCTGCAAAGAAATTTGGGTCAATGAGTTTCTGGCTCATTCCTGGGGAAGTGGGATCATAAATCTGGAAATTTTCAAACCAAAGAAGGACACTGGGAAAGTGCTGGGCAGCCCAATGGTATGACGAATGTCCACTGCACAAAATGGTTTCTGCAGGCTCAGGCAGCATTCATGGGTGTCTACATAAACATGGGGTCACGGGACTAAATGTTGACATGGAAAACCATCTCCCTCTTCCCTGAAGTCACACTCACACTGGAAGCCACCCCTTTTCCCTGCCTCTCCTGGAAGCAAAAGTGTTTATGAGAACACACTGAGATACTCACTCCTGGTGTCCCCATCATTCACTTGAAACCCTTAGGTTCCTCCACTTCCTTACCGTAATCTGGTAATAAGTGATTGACCATCCCCATGGGATGCTCTCTGGACTCATTAAATGTGAAAATGCTTGTGAAGCGCATCTGCTAAGGACTGTAGCCAACTGTCATCACAGTCAGCTTACAGACACTCTCTCAGGCAGCAAAATATTTTCAAGTTTGAAAATCCTGGCCCTGGCCTGTCCCTTTATTTCCACCTTACCTAGCCTGGCTTGATTCTCTGTATAGGGCACAAAAATTAACAATGAAAGTCCTGTTGGTCTCCCTTTTTGTAGATTTCCAGGGGCCCAGGGCACCAGCACAAGGAGGTGTGCTGCCAAATGAAACAGTGAATTTCCCAGGAGTGCTTCCTCCTCTGAACTCATCTAACTTAAGCTCTCTGAAGGTTTGCTCTTCCTTCAGCTTCTGAGGACGGTGTGCTGGACTGAGAGGCAAGGACTTTTCATTGGCATAGCCATTTATCTTAATTAATATGGATTTTCTGTGTCCTGATCTAATTTGAAACTTGTGGCTACCTCAGCGGGGTGTGTGTGTGTGTGTGTGTGTGGTTGCTTTGCTGCTTCTTTTATACTGTGAATTGATTGACAATGGAGGTCAGGACTCATCTCTCCTCTTCCCCCAACAATGCCTCAAGAAAAAAATAAAAATAAACAAGGGCAGTTAATGAATGGTTTTTTGAAATAACTTCTACTTTTATGCAATAATCTTCCTTTGCTCCTTTCTTCCTTTCATTATAAATTAGTTGGTTTTTCCACAGAATCAATGTAATAAGTGGTGATTATATCCTGAGGGAACATCACAGATGACTATTTAATCAATAATATTGTTGAAAATTTTTATTACCAAGGAAAGAAATAAGAAAACCCCTTTTTTCTATCCACTACTTACACAAACCATAAACACGATAATCCCAAGTAAGAAATTTTTTGGAAAGATTCTATAACTTGAAGGACGTTAGAACTCAAAGAATAGCAGGTTACTTTGAGGAGAGGGAGGTAATGGAAACAGTTATGGGGATGTTTAAAGGACTCTGTAGACATGAAGTTCTGGCAAACCAGAATAGGCCAACACTGGTTCTTCGTTCAATCTAATTTCATTCTAAACACTAGGGTAGTTAAACCTCGATAGCTATTCTTAGATTTATTAGACTTAACATAGCTTGTCTTTTGGCTTCCAGATGGGACCAATAAAGAAGAAGAAAGAACACATTTCAGTGTAATAGGTAAGAGCTGAAAGAAAGTGGGAAGAAGATGAAAGTGTACGTGTCACCATGTGTGAGAAAGAAATTCACTAGCCTGGAATTAACAGAAGTAGAAGGGTGTATTACTGAGCGTATGTGCTTCTCATGAAGGTTGCCAGGAGCCAGAGCACGCCAGGCCCTAGAGAACATGGGAAATGAGCAGAGCACAGGGGTGACATGCTGGGATTTATACTTTTTAAGGGATCCCTCTTGCTGCTGTGTTTGTTGAAGGGTCAAGAGTGCAAAGTGAGCACTGGACTGGAAAGTAGCAGGCGAGATGGTGAGAAGTGGTCATATTCTGAATACATTTTGACAGTCTAACTATCAAGATTAGTGGATGGTTAGTGGGACCTCTAGCCCAGTGGACTGGTTAACTACAAAAGAATGTAAGGTAAGCTCATAAAACTTAATAATAAAAAAGCAAACAACCCAATTCAAAAAATGGGCAGAAGACCTAAACAAGCAATTCTCCAATGAAGACATACAAATGGCCAATACGCACATGAAAAAAATATCATGTATCGCAAATTATCAGAGAAATGCAAGTCAAAACCATAATGAGGTATCACCTCACACCAGTCAGAATGGCCATCATTCAAAAGTGCACAAACGATAAATGCTGGAGAGGCTGTGGAGAAAAGGAAACACTCCAACAGTGTTAGTGGAAATGTTGTTTGGTGCAGCTGTTATGGAAAACAGTATGGAGATTCCTCAAAAGACTAAAAACAGAGTTATCATACGATCCAGCAATCCCACTCCTGGGCATATATCCAGAGGGAACCTTATTTCATAAAGATACATGCACCCCAGCGTTCATAGCAACACTATTTACAATAGCCAAGATGTGGAAACAACCTAAATGTCCATCAACAGATGACTGGATAAAGAAGCTGTGGTATATTTATACAATGGAATACTACTCAGCCATAAAGAAGAAGGAACTAATGTCATTTGCAGCAACACAATGGACCTGGAGATTGTCATTTTAAGTGAAGTAAGCCAGAAAGAGAAAGAAAAATACCATATGATATCATTTATATGTGGAATCTAAAAAAAAAAAAAAAGACAAACAAACTTATTTACAAAACAGAAACAGACTCACAGACATAGACAACAAACTTATGGTTACTGGGCGGTGGGGGGAAGGGGGTGGGAAGTGATAAATTGGGAGTTGGAGATTTGCAGATACTAACATATATATATATATATAAAATAGATAAACAAGTTCATACTGTACAGCACAGGGAACTATATTCAATATCTTGTAGTAACATGGTGAAAAAGAATATGAAAGCAAATATATGTATATTCATGTGTGACTGAGGCATTGTGCTGTACACCAGTAATTGACACAACATTGTGAACTGACCACACTTCAATTTAAAAAAAAGAAAATATATATATATATATATATATTTTTTTTTTTTTAAGAATATAAGATAAAGGAGGAAGCTCTTTGTCTGTTGGATGGAAAACGTAGATGTTCAGGGGCTTATTATCGTAGGTTGACTCTTGATGGCAGAGCTGCCACAGGGCAGATGGAGGGAGCATCTGGGCTCCGGACTAGCCTCATCCACCAGCACGATGGAAGAGAGTGCTCATCACTCTAGACTTCCGTTTCACAAATACAGCCATGCCTACTAGGTACCAGGCGTAACGCTGAATCCTGGGAATAGAGACAAGCTAGTGAACAAGGTTCCGGACCTCACGAAGCTTACAATCTAACTACCAGATTGCTTTATGGCCACGAGTATAAAACTTCCCTGCCTACCTTGTACTTTCTCACTTCTACTAAACTGCTCTCATGCCACTTCCTTTTCTTAAAATGCTTTCCTTTCCCTGAGGTCTATTTTCACTTATCAACGCCATCTCAGGTTCAGCTCCCGGGTTGCCTTCTTCATGAAGCCTTCTTGATTTTCTACCTTCGATTTTCAAAGCCCTTTTTGACACCTTTCCTATAATACTTGTTATTACTGGAACACGCTTTTTATATACCTGACTTACCTCTCATCCTAAACTGTAAATTCCTTGAGCCTGAGTCTTACCACTCATCTTTACATTGGCCACAGCACTCAGCACTTACTTGAAAACCAGGAAGTGAAGAAAGAAAGAATATTTTCCCAAGGGAGAGAGCACAAAGATAGAAGTGCAAAGGGCCAAGGGTGCAGGCAGTTTGATAGGGGTAGCAGAAAAGAGAATTCAGAGAAAAAGACAGAGAAGGAGAAGTTGTGCAGAGAGCAGAAACTGAAGGTAACAGTAGTGCTAAGGAAGGGAAGAGAGGCAACAAACGGACAGAGCTGCCACCAAGGGGAATCTGTGAGGATGGGCTCACCAGTTATCAACTACAGGACACTGGGTGGTGGAACAGAGGCCAACGTACAGGTGGCTAACAACGGATGCAGCGAATGTGGCCAAGCCCAAATCAGCTGTAAGATTTTCTATATTACTACTTATCTATAGGAGTTGTTAATTGGTCCTTCAAAGTATCTCTACTTCTCAGGATTCAGCAGGACACAGAAACCACTCTAGGAATTTCATATTGAAAATGCTGCAGGAGAAGAAGTCAGGGGGCTGTCAATGGACTTTTGGTTTCAAGATCAAATCACTGATGGCATCCAGACAACAGGCCACTGCTGCTGCTTTATTGTGATGACCACTGCTGTCACCCCGATTGCCTCACCCCATGAAGCTGGACCCTGGAGGTCAGATGTTGCAACACTCAGATCTGTTGGAGCTGACTCATCAGTCACCACCACAAAGGACAGCCTCTGCCTCATGTCTGCCTCCCAGATCTCATGCAAGGGTAGCTCCCGGGCAGAGTCAAATTCTCAAGCAGAGCTCTAGCTGCAAGGAAGCCTCAGAAGGGTTGTTTTCAGCTTTCCAGTCTCTCGAAGTAGAACGAGTACAATGTGGGTTCAAAGCACCCATCCAAATATGTCCCACAGCGTCCCAAGTGGTCAGCTGGCGGGGGTGAGAGCCGCAGCCACGTTATTGTCACTTCGAGTGGAGGCTGGGTGTGCTGGGGACTGCCATCACATATATTCTCCAGGAAGACCTTCCTCCATCCTGCCTCTAACTTCAGAATTTATGTCTCCCTCCTGTGCAATTCCATACCTCTTTATTATTTTTTCTTATGATATTGGTTATACTCTCCTGTGCTTCATTGTTAATTGGGTATATGTGGTTCTTCTCCACCAGATTACACATTTCCTAAGACATAGAAAGGTTGTGTCTTAGTCCATTCAGGCTGCTATAACAAAAGTACCATAAACTGAGGAGCTTACAAACAACAGAAATTAATTTCTCACAGTCCTGGAGGCTTCGAAGTCCAAGATAAAGGCCCCAGCAGGTTCGGTGTCTGATAAGAGCCGGCTTCCCCATTGGTGGCTGTCTTTCCTCTGTGTCCCCACAGAGAGGAAGGGATAAGGGAGCTCCCTGGGGTCTTTTATAAGGGCACTAATTCCGTTCCTGAAAGCTCTGCCCTCGTGATCTAATCATCCCCCAATAGTCCTACCTCTAAACGCCATCACCTTAGGAGTTAAATTGCTTTTCTTTTCTTTTTTACTTATAGTAAGTAGGTCTTTATTTTTTTATTGAAGTATAGTCGATTTACAATGTTGTATTAATTTCCGGTGTACAGCATAGTGCTTCAGTTACACACACATACATATTCCTTTTCATATTCTTTTTCATTGGGAGTTAAGTTCCAATCTATGACTTTGGGAGGGACGCAAACGCTCGGGCCATAGCATCTTGGAGTAGAGTTTACTCACAGCAAGTGCTCTGTTATCATTGTTATTATCGTCTTGATTTATCTCATCCCTGAATCCTAGCAGCTCTGTGGTGCTCAGTCTCGGCTTGTTAATGAATGAGTGGATTCTTAATGCTTTGTCTTTATGAATAGTAGCCCCTCCTCCCAAAGCCCCCTCCCCCACCTTCCAATCCTCTCTCTCTAAGACTTCCTTCACATCATCCAGCTTACCCCTAGGTCCTAGCTACATGTTGTGGGAAAATAAAAGACAGAGCTACTTTACAAAAAAGTGAGAACATCTATTTTAATGAAATCAGATGCTTAGTTTTCCTCGGATACCTGCAAGTTATCAGACCCCAGGCAGTGACTGACTCTAAGGCACTGGGGAGCTGACTTGCTGAGTAGAACTTGCACCCACCCAGCTATTGCCTGACTCTGTATTTTGGGGGAATACTGAAGATGATTGACAGGTTTTTTGAGATCAACATCCCCTCCTTTGTCCCATGCAAAACCTTGATGTGGCTGCCAATATTTCTCAAACTAGTTTATGACTGACTGAATTGCTATAACATACTTTTTTTAAAGCTGAGTTGTTCCAAATACTGTAGACTGAAAACTATATGAAAACTTCATCCTCTGAATGAAGCACAATTATATTGGACAGACAGCCTTTTCTCTGACTTCATGTGTGGCTGCCTGAGACAGTCTTCCCCATGGTGAGGAGAGCAGGAGGCAGGCCTTCTGCGGAGTAACTGGGTTTGGTGCCAGGACCTTTGCACAGCTGCTCTTACAAGAGCAACAGCCTGGTGTTTTGTGCATTCAAAGTGCCTCCAAGGTGTTTTCTTAGTGTTAGAGGATACAATAATATTACATTGACAGCTGAATTTGGAGGCCAAGTCCAGTTTGATTATGATCTCTCTGACTGAGGTGTCTGATTATAAATTCAGATCCAGCTGAAGGTGGGCATCTGCTGAATTTGAGGGCTTGATGTCTGCTTCTCTGAATGAGAATCAATGAGTCTAGATTGAAAGTGAGTCCATGGGGAAGGCTGCTTACAAAGCAGTTTTGTCTGGAGGTAAGAGACTGTCTCCAGTGGTCGGGGCAGGAAGCCCATGGTCATGCCACAGGCAGGCAGGGATGAGGCCCAGCAGGTTCATGGGGTTCCAGAGCCAGCCAGCCCCTCTCTCCATCTCTCCCCTTCCCCTTGTCAGGGCCCCCTGTTTCTCTCAGTACAAGGCAAATACCTGAGGGGGAGTCAGCTGGCCTCTTCACGTCTGCTTGTCTCCTCCTGAGGTTTGTTTGGTTTTTTTTTTTTCAAACATATATATTTTTAAACAGAGGTGCTGGGGATTGAACCCGGACCTCATGCATGCTAAGCATGCACTCTACCACTGAGCTCTACCCACCCCCGTCCCCCTGAGTTTTGAAGCTCCTCCAGGGCCTCTCTTTGGTGGACATTCATCCCCGAGGCTGAAAAGGGAGCCTGGCTCCTTGGGAGCTGCGTGGGAGCAGGACCGGGGACGCCAAGGAGGACACAAGAGGGAGAGGGGCCCTTCCTTTGAGAACTCAGTCCCATGGCAACCCACCAGGATGTCTCTGCTCTGAGCCCACTTCCCTACCATTGCCTTGAATTATTCAACAGCTTTTGCAGAGGAACAAAAGGCAGAGTCATTTCATCTCTCCAGAACTGACTGCCCTCCCCTTTGACCTCAGGGAAGCTTAAAATTCACCAGGCGCATCCTCAACATTCCCACAAGCTTTGTGAAGGGACTGCGGTGCCCCTCACCTCCCCCTTCCAGACCGGCTGCCTCCTGCCAAGCCAGTGTCTCGAGCTACTTGGTCCTTCATGCTGCACTTAGTTCCTCTGCTCACTGATCATTAGAAGGACGGGCAGGTATCCCAGGCCTCCTGTTGGATGACCCTGACATCTTGACAGGCAGCAGAGGTAGGGACAGATGCCTTGCCTCAACCCTGAGGCCACACTCAGCCCCCTTCGGTTTCCCTTCAGAGAAGCTCCCACTCCCGGTCCTAGACAGCCCGGCTTCGCACAAGAGTGTAAATGGGAGAAACAAAAGAGGCTTTGGCCCCATAGCCCCCACACCTTTTCTTTCAACCAAGTCCAAGGAAATACATTCTTCTGCTTACATTTCTCTGCCTCTAAACTTACTCAAGAGGCACCCGCTAACCTTACACCACTATCTCTTCCCTTCCTGACTCCAAAGAATCTTTCCCCTCAAATACGATTGTCTCTCGCTAGGCTATTTGCAAAACCCTGGCCCTCTGCTAATACCCCACTCGCTTATGTTCAGTCTCCTCTTACAGGGAAGCAGCGTGGCGTGTGGATCAAGGAGCTGAAGCCGAGGGATGAATACCAGTGCTGACACCTTCCAGCCGTGTGACATGAGCAGCTACAGGCTGCCCCTGGCAATGGGGCAGTTAGACGGCTGTCAGGGTTTCTGCCTGATAATGGTAACCTCTGGTGATCAGGGGTAGAGCAGTTCCCAGCAACCTCACTCACAGGCACAGATTGCCGTGGCGGTGAATCTTAGCTCAAATTCTGCAAAAAGTGCAAACGTTTATTGGCAAGCGGGCACAAAATTGTCAGCCCAGATCTGTTTTTGTAAGCTTGAGTTGGCCCTGCTTCACCCTCGTGCACTCCAGCAAGCACCATGCATGAAAAAGTCACTTCAAGTTAGGCAGAACTACACTTTGACAGCACCACCCGCCAGCAAGAGTGGGGAGGGGGTTTTGGGGACACGGCCACCTCTGGGGCATGAATTCCTGATTAGCAGACTTCAAAGGCTCACTGCCTATCTCTGAGGCTGCGGTTCAATTATACATACAAGCACTATACTTAAGTTTATGCTGAGGTATCTTAAAGTAAATCAGCGCACGTAACCAGTAGAACAGTAAATGACTTAACCTCCCTGTGCCTCAGTTTCCTCATTCTGGAAAATTGCAAGAATAATGATACCTACCTCACAGGGATATTTGGAGGGTCAAATGAGTTAGTTAAAACACAGAAAACATTTATAATAGAGCCTGGCATGTAGTAAGCACTCAATACGTTTGTTCATTATTACATTTCTCAAAACTCACTCATTGCGGTCAACCAACAGTTTTCTTCCTTACACCTTTCCTTTCCATTCATTTGTATCCTCTTTGCTCCTAAACTTCCTCAAAGACTAACATCTATTCCCTGTCTCCACTCAATCAACGCTACTCAGTTTTCCGCCTGACTCTACCTTTTCATCATAGTTTCTTATTTAATTCCTGAAACATTTGTTAATCGAAAGATGTACTGAGTCTCCTGTGCTAAGTGCGGGGAGGGATATCAAGAGGTATGTTTGATAAAATGTAACCCTTTAAGAAGCTCATGATAGAATTAGAGAAAAGAATGCACAGCTCTAAATTTCTTGAAGATTGGGGCCTCATCCTAAAATGTGACTTTAAAGTAGAAGGACTGATCATGAGTCATGTGTGGAAATGACTCACTGCCCTCAGTGGAACACACATCAATGACATTATTCCTAGGAGTTAGGAGGTTCTAAAAACAGAAGAGATCCTACAGGGCAGGATTCTCTCAATTCCAGGGTATTGACACAAAATACTTTTTACATGTCTGACTGAAGATCAAAAACAAAAAAACAAAATTAAATCAAATGGTTCAAATAACAAGTCTCAGTGGAAGCTGAACAACAGTTATTGCCTAAGTTGAATGTAGAATCATGCCTAGGGACACCACTTTAAGTGTTCCTGACGTCAGGGCCACAGGTAAGGGTCTAGTCAGTATCTAGGCCAAAATCGCTGATTAATGTACAACCTCCAGGAAGCCCAGAAAGCAACCCCCAAAATTCCAGAAGAAGGTAACTCCTAGAATATGGCAGGATGATCTAAATTATTCCCTAATTTATTTCAGAAAGAGTTAAAATTGGCATAAGAATATTAAAGAGTATCAAACAACAATATTAACATTTTATATTAAAGGGGGGGTGAGGAATAGAGTGAATATTTAGGGATGCAGGAGGTCCTGGGTTCAATCCCCAGTACCTCCATTTATAAAAAAAAAAGAAAGAAAAAAATATATATATATAGTGTTAGATATCTGTGCACATTTGGTATTTTAGATATCTGAACATTTAGGATAATATGGACTATTTGGGTTCTAAACAGGTCAGTGTTGACATTTCAATTTAAAATGTTAGCTAATTTAATTTGAGTAACTAATTTAGACTTTCGATTTTAAGTAGAAATCTCACTGTTTTTATAGTACTGACACATCTAAGAAAACTTAAGCTTCACCACACTTATAAGAGTGTGACTTGTTAATTCTTTAAGAGGTTATTTGGGTACTCAAGATGTTTTGTTAAACCAGGCAATTAAGTTACTTACAAAGGAAATCAAACATATTAAATTTGTACGGGCAGTTGAAAACATTTCAAGTAGCTCAACTGAATTTGTGAGTGATACAACATTTCATCCAAGGCTTTCAAAAGTGGTTTTTCAAATTTTCCAGATTTACAAACCTAATCCATTTATAAGCAGAATCTGAGAGAACTTGTTTTAAACGTGTAGCTTGATAAATGGAATCTTAAAGAAACAAATAACAAACACAAAAAACTAACGCCCGAATGACTTTTTTTAAACAAAAAGTGCCCTTAAATAATTAAAGCAATTAAACATTTACTTTATACTCTCTTAGTCTTTGCCCTCTAAATACTTACAATACTATGTTGGGCATATGTCTCAACTCTCTAACAAGTTCATCTGTGGCACAGACTGAACCACCTGTTTCTGCTGTATGCCCCAGGGGGCCAGGCATATGGTGGATTCTCAGCAAATTCTTTCTTCACCTAGCTGTGTGACTGTGGACAAGTCACTTCACCTCTCTGAGCCTCCGGAATCTGAAAAGGAGGAGCTGGACTGTTCTGCTAGAAGGTAGTCTCCATGAGAGAAGCGCCTGTGTCTGTCTGTGACCGCCATATCCCTCGGGCCCAGATCTGTGTAAGGCACATGGTGGGTACTCCACAAACAACTCTGAATGGATGGCCAAGTGCACTAGACGATTCTAAGGCTCCAACTGTTATCCCCCACGGTGTCTGAAAGGGCGTTAAGAGCAGTACGTTAACAGAAAGAAGAAAACCTTAGTCACGACAGATTTGAATCACAAGGTTGGGGTCCAAGAAATGAAACAAAATAGACCTTGACGGTTTCCATCTGGTCACCTTTCATCCAAACTGAGCCTGCTGCAGAGCAATCTGCCTTGCTCCGCTGCTTCGATCTCACCTGCTCGGTCCCAGACTGATCGGCTCCAGGCTCCCCCCAAAGAAACCTAACAGCCTTCAGCAGGGAGCACAGGGAAACCTTACTTTGCCAATTTTTTTAACATCAGTGGCCTCCTGTCGCGTTGTTCTGTTGCATTCTCTTACATTGAACGACCCCCTCCTTCCCAGGGGTGGTGGAGAGGGAGGCAGGAGGCCAAAGGGGCAGATGAGACCCTGACCCATATACTTGGAGGGGCGTGAACACTGCTGTGGTCAGTAGCCAAGCAGCAAGGTCACCTGGGCACTGCGGTACGTACAGAATTTTCTGCCTCAAGCTCTGTGTGACCTTAGGCAACTGATCTCCTCTCTTTGGAACCTTGCTCTCCAAATCTACAAAACAAGTGCTGACATAAAATATCTAAGGCAGCAATTCTTACATTCTTTTGGTCTTGAGACTTTTTAGCACTCTTAAAAATAACTGGAAACGCCAAAGCTTTTGTTATACCTACTGGGTTACAGCCATTGAAATTTACTGTAGTAGCAATTGAAGCTGGGGAGCCTTTAAAGCATAAGAACACAAAAGCATACATTGTATTTGTCAGAGCAAAGATGTCATCGTATGTCACGGAGCCTCTGGAAAATTCCACGACACACTTGAAGGAAACCAGAGTGTGTCACTACAAAATATGCCTCTTTGACCTAAGATTTATTTTGAGCTGAAGGCAATTAAGAAGCAGTAAACATAGAAAAAACTCCCCCTTATCTGCCTAAAGGCAGAAAATAATTTCTTCTTTTACTGGAGATAGACTCTTATCAGTCCAGAGATGGCACCAGAAGAATCTGCAAATTAACCTTATTAAACTAACTCTTATCTTTCTAGTTATTTCTTTACCATATTCCTATGTGTAGCCCAAACTTTTTTGCCTTGTCTATTCTTCACAGATTTATTGTTCGTTTGTCTGAAAGGTATAAAAACTTCCTTCTCTGGTCCCTTCTTCAAGTCTTTATTCTCTTGTGAAGGCTCCTGTGTACATGTAAAAATTTTTTTAAAAAGTGTCTACTTTTCTCCTATTCATCTGTCTTTGTCAGTTTACTTTTCAGACCCAGCCAGGAACCCTAAGAGGGTAGAGGAAAGCATTTTCCTCCCCTGCACACTCCGGAGAGAAGGAGCTTTAAAGAAAAAAAAATCTTAATATCATTACAGAAATAGTTTTGACCTCATGGGCCTCACACACCACCCTGAGGACCACTGATCTGAACGCCACGGTGCAGTAAGATCTCCCCATCGTAAAAGCGACTTTCGGTTTCATTAAGGAAAGGGCAGACTGGGCAGGCTATGATTTTAACTTCAAACTGGAGGTGCCACTTCACATCCTCATGCTTTTCTTTGGCCTCCAGAGCCATGGGGACCACAGGGCTGTGGCTGCCTGAGAACACCCTTCATTTCCCTATGTTCTGGTTGTTGTTGCCAATGGGGTGTCTCAGCTGGCCTCAGATCATCCCTCCCACCTGCCGTGTTCCTGCCAGGCCAGCTCCCGCGTCAACACTCCCGGACACAGCCTGTCCTTGTGAGAACTGGGCACACCGTAGAAAGTAACGTCTGCAGCCACTGGGAAACTGACTCTGAAAGGAACTGGCTTTTACTTAGACCCAGAGAACCCAGTGTACCTTCTGCCCAAAACAGCCTCTGCTGGCAACCATCCCAAGCAAGTGGAGAGACTCCTAGGAGCTAGAGGAGAGGAGGACGAAATGCACCGAGCGGGCAGCACCAGCAGAGGGAAGATGAGGTCAATGAGAAGGCTGAGTCATCACCACAGACAGGGGCACAGAGAGGCCCAGCTGAGCCTGGAAGCCTGAGCCTGGGGAAGCCTAACTCCTGCGCGCAGCGTCACCTTGGGCTCTAGGCCACGGAGGCTCACAGAATAACCCACGTTCTCCCACACCTTCCATCACGTACTTTGAACACCGTATCTTCTCACTTACATGGCGGCTTTCCCCAGGTGTTAGCATTCCAGGGAGTCTAATTAGCTTCCCCGCAAGCATGCATCACCCCCATTCTCTTGTAGGGCTGTGACCAACACAGGGTGCACCGCAGGGCGCACTTACAGTCAGGCCCGCGGACGGAGTCCGTCGTCACGCCTGTGCGCATCCGAGCAAGCACGCCGGGGAGTGAAGTGTTCCAGCTCAGGTCCATCTGCTTCGTGTCCTCTTGGAGAGCCAGACAAGCCATCCTGACAGCAAAGCAGAGACAGCTCAGGGGTGATGTGGGCACCACGCCAGCTCCAGACAAAATGGCAACACCGCTGGGCGCCACCCTCCCCCAACACCCGCCGCCTCTTTCTGCATTGGTCTCCCACCTCTCAGGGCAGAGATCTACCAGATACTTTGTTCTGGGAACTCTTAACTTTCTTGGAAAAATTATATATCTCACACATTTTTAAGTTAACATATAACATTTTTATTGCAAGTTTAAATAATTGAGAAATATATAACTTCTGGCACACTGACTTTTACAATTGTTAAATTACTCAATTAAATGTATGAAATACCTACCTTCAATCTATTCAAAAAGCACATGAACAAGCTCTTCTTTAACAGCCAGAAATTTTCCATCATTTATTATTCCTCTTTGTACTCCTATTTCCATCTATGTTACCCACAGAATTTTGTTTAAGTATGATATACTTTAAAGCTTGGAAACCTTTTATTGCTCACCATATCATAATTCTCAGCAGCCAAATATGCACATAAACTGAAGTTTTACATATTAAATTTTTTCTAGATTGACTATTCATTATGATTATTATTAATTCAGAATTGAAAAAGTTAAAATTCCCTATCACCACAAGACTCTACATGTTAATACTACAGATTGATTTATCATTGCAATTATATTGGTATGTAATTGAGTGAAACAAAATAATTATAAAATTTAAAAATAATCATTAAACAAAAAGAAAGCTAGCTTTTTTTTTTAAGATCAATTTATGTATTACAGATGACTACTGCTCACTGCTAGGATAAGACAATATTTTGTAGAAATTACCAGGAAAAAGAAGGGAAGCCACTGGGTCACTAAAGGTGCAGAAAAGTTGAAGCAAACAGGAGACTTGGACTCAAATTAAAAAATAAATATAGATTCATAATACCTTTTGGGAAAAACTAAAGGAAATTGTTCCCCTATGAGTTTGAGTAAATATTTAAGAAAATAACGCACATAATTTACTGTAATTTGAAACTATAATCTTAATCTTTCACCTCGTTCTACTTAAAATCAATGCAAAATATGTACCAATATTTCAAGTTGACCCTTTATTTGGTGCCCTGGAGGACTCCCCTGCAAGGCGGTGCACCACAGTAAGATGCTGCTTCAGTGACAGGTACAACTTCCTTTTGAAAAGTGCCACAGGGCCTTTGCAAAGGTTGAGATGGGGAATAAGAACTAGCATGACATCCGGGATCTGCCCTCAGAGGAATCAGTTTTAGGAAAGAACGCATGGAAACAGCGATCTGGAAACTGATTCTCTTAAAATTACCCACGTCTGTGTACCCTTTGATGGGACTCTGTATACCCCTAATGGTGGGATGTTCCCGGGCACCTCTATCCATCATCCATCCCTTGCCTGCATCCACCCTAATGTCCATTCCCTTCAAGCCAAAGATCTAAAGCCCCCACTTCATTAGCTCAGCCAGAGCTGTCTTCGTCCAAGTTCCAGTTGCTCATTTCCTTTTTTTCTTTTTCCTCTCTCCCCACCCTCAATCTGCCAAGCACAGTTCTCCTTTCCATGGACCTCAGATCTTGGTTTCTGATTGTCGCACAGTAAGACATGCATGCTAATGAGCTGAGGTGGTCCAGATGTACCATCTGCAATCCAGAGCTAGACAGTCCCGAAAGGGCTTTCTCTGGTTGGTGAAGTAGATGAGGACGCATGTATTTTCTTACCTCTGCGTTCTTTCTGCATTCTTTCCTACCTCCCGGGGCCTCTTCAGTATCTCAAGGTTTCTAGACACTATAAGGTGCAAATGCCAGAGATGCCAACCAGAAATGCCTCCCGAATATCACCTGTTTGCTGAGCAGTCACCCTTGGGTCCCTGGCTCAGAAGGCTCTCCAAGTCCAGGAGGGAGTGGCATAGGAAGGGGGACGGTGTTCCCCAAATACGATCAGGATAGAAGCGTAGAATTGGAAGACATGAGATGCCTCGACAGGGGAGCAGCTTAAGTATGAGAACCCAGGAACCCACTGGTGTTCACATTACCCTCCTCTCCCCTTCCACACGCTCCTGCCACCTCTAGGTGGCCAGAGCCGAGTAGAACGGGGTCTGGGAAGGGGGGAGCAGGGAGATGCCTCACTCTTGAGCACCTTTCGTTTTCCACAACAAAGGAAAAAGGACAGGGTCTGGTGTTACGCCAAGTCGCTCAGTTAAACAAGGTTTCCTTGGCATCCTCTCACCTTCTCTCCCAAACTCCTCACATCACGCAGGCCTCCCACACTGCTTCCTCCCTTCCTCCACCCCAGATCCCTCCCAGGCAGGCAGGTATTTTTAGGCTGAGGGGCCTCCCTGGATGGCAAGCACAGAAGAGGGCTGCCCAAGCACCTGGATCCCCTGCGGTGTCCTTGACTCAGAGACCCAGGGGTTCCTCCTTCCTCAAGCCTCAGCATGACTACTCAAGAAGTGTCAAGACATTTCTGGAAGTGGAGCTGTTAGATCTGGATGAGTGATCTGTTGAATAATTTTGTAGCTATAAAAGAATGAATTCATTTATAATTTTATCAAGTTGTCGTTTATAGCCTGCTCAGTAAGGCTCATTAGCCATATTACATACAGCGTGTTATGCTGAACAAAATGTTTAATGACTTTTGTGGGGCACCACGACGTGACTGTGTGTCACGTGTGATGTCAGCATCATTATCCTCATTACACCTGAGAAATAAGTTGTTGGCCAAATTCACACAGTAAATATCTGATAGAGAGGAAATGTGAAGCTGGGTGTTTCCTTCACCTTATTTCAAGACCACACTTGTCCATGGCTCCCCACTGCCTCTCAGCTTCTTAGCCTGGCATTTGGAATCCTCAACAATCTGGCTCTCTCTTGCCTTTCACGTCTTCTTTTCTTTACACCCCTTCCGAAACCCCGGGGTATACCGAGGTAAGAGGCAAAATATGTAAGAGTCAGCATGGCAGGTAACACCTAACAACAGACACAACTGCAAAGGCCCAAATTTCAGCCCATTCAGGCTCATGCAAATTCCACCCCTACAGTCAGAATACCTGACATCCTACCTGGATTCATACTGTTTGCTCCACCTTGACACTCATCCCTACCCCACTCCCCATGCTTTTTAAGTCAAGGGCTGCTTTAAGCTACTAGGTTGCCTGTTGATCAACGCACAGCAATGTCCTCTTTCTGTTAATTGGGTTTGTTCCACTCTCCAACAGTTAAAGGAACAGTTAAAAGGTTACATACTAACACCTAAGTGTGTGTTTCTCAACTACCAGGCTAAAGTTTCTTGAGAGCTGCATCCCAGTCTGAGTCATCCTTAACCCCCCAGAGAATCTGACCCCACATTATCTGACGTTGTGCCTAGTAGGTAGTAGGCCCTTGATACATATTTGTGAACAAATGGGCAAATACTCTTTTTTTATGAAACAGAGTATTACATCTTGACTATCAGGCTCCCTCCTCCCATGTGCCACGCACTTAATGCATCCCTGAAATGCAGTTTCGAGCTACATGTAACAATTTTCACGAGTATACTCTTTGATAGCTCCGAGTTACCTATAAAGCAGATCTGTGAAAATTAAGACCAAACAACAAAACAAAAACATATTACTAAGTCCGAAATGTTCCTATCCTAGTGCCCATTTTTTGTGTACCGACTAGAACACGAAAGCTGGTGGTATAAATTAACACTTGATGTCTTCTTGAACAAATTACATTCACTGGATTTTTTAAACCTGGATTCCCCAAAACAGGATATTTGGCAGGGATTCCTAAACTAAAATAAGAGAATATGGAAGGATGATGTCCACTGAAAGATGTAAGGTACTGTGCCTGCTTTCCAGAAATGTGCCGTCTCTTTGGGTCACCTACACATGGAGAAATGAAAACGCAACAAGACCTAGCTCGGCATCTAGGTTCAGGTAAGTAGTAGGTGCTTGGGCGGGTAGCGGAAGGCTGCAGAAGGAGCTGAGATCTGAGCTGGGTCTTGGAAAGGGTTGAGAATCTGGGGAGGAGATGGAAGGTCTATTCGAGAAGGCTAAGGGTTAAGCACCAGAAGGAGTCCAGGATCCGAGAGACCCTGATTCCCACAGGCGAGATTTTCCCTCCACTGCACACCCATCTCCTGCGCCGGCCCGGGTCTTGGTGCTCTTTTCTGATTTTCTCCCCTGTTGAACTGCACCATCTTTTCCTCGCACTGCTGCTACTTTCCCAGCCCTAATGGGAGATGGGGACTGGCCACGTGTGGCAGAGACTGCTTGTCAATGTGTTCTCTGTCCTCCCTTTTTTTTTTTTTTTCTGGACATAAAACTTAGTGCTGGCCAAGGGGATATAAACAGAAGTGGTGCGCACCTTCTGGAAAATGTCCTTAAAGGGAAGTGGCTTATCCCCCCCCCACCCCCTCATCTCCTTCCTGCCAACTGGAGCACAGACACTGTCACTGAGGATAATAGAGGAATAACATTTATGGAGCCCAGGTCCCTGACAACTTGGAGTGCCTGGCAGCACTGGACTGTCCCCAGACTTCTTTTATGTGAGGAAGAAAATAGCCACTGTTAAAATTTTTTTTTGTCCTTTGGATTTTATTCTTTTTTTGTCAGTTGCAGCTGAACCTAATGTTAATTTTACACTTTACAACTGGCACAGACTTCACATAAGAAAAATTACTCTGAGTAACTTCACGAAAGGAAAAAATACTGCTCTACTTGTAAGTTAAAGCAATGGAAATTAAAACCATGAGAAGCCATTTTGTCTGCTAAATTCTAAAAAAGAAAGAGTAATGACAAAACTCAATGATGGTAAGTCTTCCAGGAAATAGGTAGGCTGATGACAATGTTATAAATTACTTAGCTCACTTACCTCAAGTATGTTTCTATATTATTAACCAGTGGATATTATTCTTAAAAGATTGGAAAATATATCAATCTATGAACTCAAAAGTCAAAATTTATCTAGATGATAACAGCAGAGTTATTTTAATAGCAGAAAACCAAAACTGCTTAAATTAGGCACTAGGGGGGAGTGGTAAATGATGACATTAATTTGATGGAGAACCATTTAAAACAATATATGACAAATATCATGAAATAACTTGCAAACATACATGTAAAACAATGTTAAATTTTAAAAAGGTGCTTCAGGAAACTCAATACACATTGGGAAGGCAGCTGTCAAATTATGGCTGTTTGCCTAATCTTGTGCTTTAAATGAGGTTTAACCCATCCACACAAGGTCCAGGGAGAACTGAGTGTCCCAGATCTGTTTGTTGCAAATTCCTGGTCTCTATTTCACTACCCTTCCTGTTCTCATAGAAATGATTCCTTCCTGTTCTTTTTTTTTTTTAATTACTTGTTCTTGAATTTGGGGTTTTACGAGATGGTTTCCAGTGAAACATCTCAGGTGGACGAAAGGGTTTCTAAGGATCTTAAGAGTATTTGTTCCACGGCAGCCAAGCACGTCCAAAGTAGAGAGACGCCAGTCTCAAAAAGAATTGTGGATGTGGTTTGATGCAGGCAGTGAACATAAGTGACAGTAATAGAACACTGACAACATTTTAAAGACAGTTGTATTGGGAGAAAAAAACATAGCAATATTCTGGAAAAGGCAAAACTATGGAGACAGTAAAGTGATCAGTGGATGCCAGGGTTTGGGAGGGATGGGTAGGCAGAGCACAGGATTTTAGAGCAGTGAAAATACTCTAGATGATGCCACAAGGATGGGTATGTATCACTATACATTTGTCCAAAACCACAGAATGTACAACGCCATGAGTGAACCCTGTGTAGACTACAGACTTGGGGTGATTGTGATGTGTCATTGTAGGTTCACTGACTGTAACAAATGCATCACTCTGGTGCGGATATTGATAAAGGGGGCTATGCATGTGTGGGGGCAAGGATGTATGGGAAATCTCTGTACCTCCTCCTCATTTTTACCATGAACTGAAAACTGCTCTAATAAAACAAAGCCTTAACTAAAAACAAATGAACAGACAAAACCATAGCCAGCTTGGAGTAAAAGGGTCAGAGATTTCACAAACTGCAAAATGGACTTTGGGCCCCCAATATTTTTTTGAGCAAGAAGTAGGCTCAGAAAGCTACTCAGGGGCCAACACAGCCCACTTCTTATGGAAAAAGGGATGTCACAGAAGGCAATGCCAAGAGCTGGACAGAGGCACCAAGAATAATGGAGAACAATGAATGCGGAAACTGCCGCCAGGGAGGAGAACTAGGTCCAGCTGTCAGACGAGGGGGGCTTGGCGACACATGCCTGGTAGGGGTCCAGAATTCTCAGGAGTCACTGTCACTGTGTGTCTTCCTTTAGTCCCCTTTTGGAATGGAAGTATTTACTACAATTGTCCTGTCCCTGTCTCTCATTGTTTGTTAACTGTGTGCACAGCATATAACTTGTCCCTTTCATTTACAGGTTTTTAGATCCAAAGACATCACAGCCAAGGAACTGCCTCATCCTCACTTGAACTTGATAGAAATCACAAGATCCTAGACTCTGAGCCCAATGCTATAGTTAAATGAGACTTGTAGGCGTCCTTGGAGGGAGGGAGTATATTTTGCACATGAAAGGGGCATAAATTATTGGAATGAGGGGGCAGGTTGTTGTCCACTTATGTAGTAATGGGCACCAGGGATTCATGCCTCCAGGTAACACCTTCCACACTGACTTTGGGCTAGGCCAAAGGACTTATTTTGGCCAACGGGACATCAGCAAATGCAATGCAAGCAGAGACTAGAAGAAACACTGCTTACTACAGCTTGCCCTCTCTTGTTGCTTCTATAGACCCCTTCCACCACCCTGTGAAGAAGCCCAGGCTGACCTGCTGGAGGACAAGAGAGCACATGGAGAGAGACCTCAGGCTGTCCCAGCCATCCCAACGGAAGTCTCAAAGATGTGAGTGAGTCCTACTCTAGCCCAGCATATGGAAGATGGAGAAGGTGAATTTGAAGTAGAGAAATCTCTGGGAAGAATGAACCTAGTGTGTGGGCAGTTTTCCAAGACAACCTAAAGCAGGTTCACCAGGGGAGATCATACTATGGTGAATGAGGAGCCAGGAAGAAGAAAATGCCAGAAGTTAAGTCCAATGGGAAAGCTGAAGGTGGAAAAGAACATAGCCATAAATTTGGAAGTTTGTGAGATCAGGAAGAAACAAAGTGATGGGAAGACTGGATGGTTCAGGACAAGTGATGCAGAAATAAAGCCGTGAACAAGAGAGAACTGTAGGTCTTCTTTCCATGAAGTAGCTAACAGGAATTAGTAGAGTGTGCAGTAGAAACACTGAACCAGAATCTATGAAGGTGTGACCTTGGAATCTGCAGGCTTAACAAACTCCCTGGGGAATTTTTGATGTATAATTTCTTCTCAGTGACCCACCCTACATATCAAGGGGTATTGGAAGGGGTGAACTTTGTCAGGTTCCTGTTATACCCTGTCCCCAGGACAATGGGTGCTCCAATCCCTCAAACATAACCAAGGAAAATCAGTGATTCTCCAATCAAGTTGCACATTAGAATCATCTAGGAAACCTAAAAAAATATATGAATGCCTAGGTCCTACTGCACAGAAATTCAATCTGAATCTCCGAGAGCAGCATCTAAGCATCGATATTTTAAAAGCTTCCCAGGTGGTTAGACCATGGGGTGGAGGAGATTCTAGAAAAGATGATGTAATCTGTAAACCAAGAACCGCTCAGGTTTCTGAGAAATGAGTAATAAATGCAGAATCTCTCTGAACCTCCTCATTTTCATACATTTCACGATTGCTCTAAACTGCTATTAAATTTAAAGAGAAGTGTTGGGCTCAACCTGTTAGGGAGAAGCCGATATCCTGGTCTTTTTTCTGAGGACACACCTCATCACGCCATCATTTCATTCTACGAGGGTGTCATTCAGTAATGTTTTGTAATTATTCCATTAAGTCATTTAATATTTTTACTAGACATATTTTAGAAAGAAAATTAGTTTTAATAGCAAGTAGTTTTAAAAGTTTATGTTTATATGGATGTCCCTGGAGAATGTCATTGTAAGAGAAGTAAGCCAGAAAGAGAAGGAAAAATACCATATGGTATCACTCATATGTGGAATATTAAAAAAAAAAAAAAGAAGAAGAAGAAGACAAATGAACTTAAATATAAAATTGAAACAGACTCACAGACATAGAATACAAACTTGTGGTTGCCAGGGGGAGGTGGATGGGAAGGGACAGACTGGGAGTTCAAGATTGGTAGATACTGACAGGTATATAGAGAATAGATAAACAAGTTTATACTGTATAGCACAGCGAAATATATACAAGATCTTGTGGTAGCTCTCAGGGAAAAAGAATATGAAAATGAATATATATATATTCATGTATGACTGAAAAATTGTGCTGTATGCCAGAAATTGACACAGCATCGTAAACCCACTATAACTCAATTAAAAAAAAAGTTTACGTTTATATAGTCTGTTTTAAACATTTACTTTCCAACTGCTTATTTCTAATGTTCAAAATACATTGAGATTTATATATATGATTTGCATTTGGAAATGTACTAGAAGAATGATTCTGCAGTTACCTTCATACTCTTCTTGAATATAACGTGGACAATCGTTTGAGCTATGAATAAAGGCAAATGTTTTCTTCTGTTAAAAAAAAAAGAGCAGTGTTGGGAATTTGGTGACTAATGGTTATTTCTGAGTCAAAAATGAAACAGCACTTATTTTCATGATGTAATAAAAATCAAGTGACCATTTACTCAGATCCAATGAATCAGTGAATGTGATTATTTGAACAGTCTAAAGTCAAGTTATCTATGAAAATATATTTTGCTAATTTGTTACACAAAATTTCAAGATTTGGGTAGAAATACTTAAATTACTAAAAAAAAAGAGGTATTATAAATGAGAATAGCCAACCTGATGTTTGAGACAATAAAGAGTAGTTGGGAGCTGTGACAAATCAAATTTGTGAGGATGGGGAAACTTTTGTGCCAGCCAGACATATAAAAGATTGAAGGTCAATTTAGCTTACAGGCTGCCAGTCTATAGACCTCTGAGTCATAACAGAAACTGTTAAATTAGAATTAAACATAAGTATGGAATTACACTGATTAATCAGGAAAGATTTTAAAGAAGGGGTTACCATGGAATCATTTTACAGGCTGAGGATTTTTTTCATATTTTAAATTTTAATTTAAAAAATGTTAAACTTTTCACCTTGAAATAATTTCACTTGCAAGCATGTTACAAACATAGTACAAAGACTTCCTGTGTACTCTTCACCCAGACTCTCCAAAAATTAATCTCTAACATAACCGCTACACAAAGATTAAAATCAAGAAATTTTATCTAATACAATACAATCACCTAATCTACACAACTTATTCAAATATCACCAGGGTACAAATGTCTCTGAAGGTAAGAATGTTACCTTTTTCTGGTTCAAGACCTAATCCAGGATCACACTTTGTATTTGTTGTTATGGCCCCTTAATTTCTTTTAATCTGGAATAGTTTTTCATTATCTTAACAGTTTTGAAGACTGTTGTCAGTTATTTTGTAGACTGTCCCTCCATTTGGGTTTGCCTGATGTTTGCTCATAATTTAAATTCAGGTTATACGTTTTTGGAATAAATACTGCACAGTGATGCTATAAGCCATCTGAGCGCATCATAAGCAAAGACGTATGATGGCGACTTGGGCCATTACAATGATGAAAACTTTGATCACTAAATTAAGGTGGTGCCTGCCATCTTTCTCTATAATAATGTTACTGTTTTCCACTCTGTAATTAATAAGAAGCTTTGGGGGAGATGCTTTGAGATTAGGTAAATAACCTGTTTCTCAACATACTTTTGTCCACTAATTTTAGCATTTATACATGAATCTTGCCTGAAACAGTTATCACTGTGGTGTTTGATAAATGGTGATTTTCTAACTTCATTATTCTTTCAACATTTATTAGTTGGAATTCTGCTTTACTTTATCTTCTCTCCCAGTTATTTGTTTGTTTGTTTGTTTATATCAGTATAGTTTCTGGATTCTTATTTTACTCTATGGGTTATAATCCATTATTAGTATCATTTATTTTGTTGTTCAAATTGTCCCATATTTGATAATTGGGAGTTCCTTCAAGTGGGCTCCTGTGTCCTTTTGACATGTTTCCATGGTTTGTTTTTTTCGTACCTTCTTATTTCTGGCATCACAAGACATTTCCTGCTGATCTTACACTTTCTCTACCTCAGACCTAGAATCAGCCATATCTCCAAGGAGCCATAGTAACTATTATTGGAGAACAGTGTTCGGGAACCAAGATCTGCACAATTGGTGTGTTCATTGTTACTCGCATTGCTCCTAGGCTCTCTCTGCAGATAGAGCTGGAAATGCACGTGTGAACACACAGGCATAGATCTATGCCCATTTCTGTACACACCTATGTATTAAAAACCATGAGTCCATGCTGATAACCTCCCATTCTAATCCAACGCCATGTTCACTCTAGCCTTCCCCCTTTCCTTATTTACAACTCCTTCCCCAGCCTATGAGAAACCTGACCCTCATTTTCCATAATATATTACCTTATTTGCTCAATCCTAGGACACACATTAACTGGTTTTAGACAGTCCGTCCCTTCGACTATACAACACCTACATACACCCATCTTCTTACACAAGCATTTTAAAAACTGTCTATTCATGTCTACATAAAGTACATTCATTCTTTCCCCAAATATAGACAACCAAAGTGTCAAGTATGGGACTTCTGTGTGATGTGAAAACTGACCCTTTTAGTATGAGTTTAGCTCTTCATGCTTAGTTAAAACAAGTTTACCAATCACCAATATATCCAATATATAATAGTGGAGAAATAATAGGGATAACTTCAATTAAGGAAATCACAATTATAAAAGATGACTGGGAAAACACAGACACACACTGGCCAATAATACGTAAAAGGCTTAATTCCCCTGGGGTGGGTATGTGACCTGGGGATGAGAACATGACTTAGTCTTATCAGGGTGAATCTGAGAACTCTGGCTTGGAAATGCTGGTACTAAGGATTTTCATCTTCTCAGCATCACAGTTTGATAATGCTTTAACAGTGGAGAAGCAGCTTAGTCACTCAAACTGACAGCCTCTGGTTTTCTTCTCTTTGAGGCTTTTCCTTGTTCACTGACGTATCTAGATGAGTTTCCCTTTCTAGGGGCTGCATACTTTGAGCAACCCATTTTCTGTCTCTGTCTTTCAAAGAGTCTGGGATTGTCATAGGATTTGAGCAGTCATAGACCGGGGTTGTCTCGGACTGGGATGTCTTTGGTAATACAGCTCCTTTATAAATTAAGTTATCATCAAGATATTTGACTAGTCACTTCCGCAGGCTAGCCACCATAGACAGAGAGCCTGTCTCTGATCATTGTATTTGAGTCTAGAAATTTCCATTTTCTAGCAACAGGCCTCTGTTGTATTATCAGCCCCCAAGGCTGCTACTTTTATCTTGGCTTCTGCCTCCGGATAGTTTCTGACAATAACTTGGAGTGAGATGATTTGTCCCCTGCCCTCAGGTCCCATCACAGCTGCACTTGTTTGCTTTGTCAGGTGGGGACTGTTTAGCAGGCAGTATTTAGGACTGGTGTAAGGGGCTAGGCTTGTCTTTTGTCCCAGTCTTCCCTCTTGTTTTCACTTGTATGAACCTTAACTTGGAGTAGAGTATTTGGTCTTTGTAACACTGCTGGATTCCAGGAATTTTTATTGCAGTCCCTACACAGAGAGGACCTTGTTAGCAAAACAACACTTTCTTCCTTCTTTGTTTTCAGATGGGTCACTTTGTCTTAAGATTGCTTCTTTACGGTAGGACCTTACTGTAATCCCAATAGACTTTTCCAACCATTTTCCCTGCTGTGCCTTGTAGGCATAGGCCTGAGTCCCAACAGGCCACTGCTCTTCACCTCATCACCTCTCTCGAAGTCCACATTTTAGGTTTGTATTTTACCATACCCAACTCCTGTATCATATTCTATATCAGTTATGAATTCTCTGGTGCAAGAAGCAGAAACAATGGTTCATATTAGCTTAAGCAATAAAGGAATTCATTCGCTTTTATAACTCAAAGTTCAGAGATAAGGCAAGCCTCGGAGTCAGCTTACTTCTGAGCAGGGTCCACTCAGCTGCACCCTTCTCTCCTTGTCAGTTTCAGCCTTAAGCTCTTTCCACTTTAGTGGCAAAATGGCTCCAACAGTCCGTGTCTTTACACCTTCACCCTCTGATTCTGACAGAAAAACCAGAAGAAAAACCTGATCCCAGGATTGCATGCCAGAGTCCCAAGGTTTACCCTTATTGGACTGTTTAAGTTCCATAGCTCTCCTAAACCAGTGGGGAGTGGAGTATGTTTGGCTTAAGTCAACCAGTACCCATCCCACGGGTGGTGTGTAGCATCAGCAGACGTCGAATTGAAAACAGCTTACCGTTAGAAAGGGGAAAGTGGATTCTGAGAAGGCAATTAATAATAATCCATTACCAGCCCTTGTAAAATAAACTTGCTACCAGCCCTTTTAAAGATAACTTCATTTTTATTGTTTAAAAGATAGCATTAATCTGTATTTGAAATGATCGCTTTCATTACGTGTCTCTTTTTGAAGCATATCAGGCTCCATGAGAACAGGGACTTGGTCTGTCTTGCTCATTTCACTTATAATTCAATGCATGGCATTCAATAAATATTTGCTTAACGAATAAATGAATGCATTGTGTTTATCTTGCATCTCAGAGACCTTTCCAGCATAATGTCTCAAACCTCTAGGGGATGAATACTTTATTTGAGATGCTGGGCTTAAAGCTTCACAGCTGGCAAGTGAATGGCCAAAACCCGAACTTAGGCGTGCTGACCCCACATATCGTGCATTTCCGACTATTCCAAGCTGCTCTCATGTGCTGAAATAAGCATTCAGAGTTTTAACACAGCTGTGCTCAGAATACACATAGGAAATACATAAAATATGCTGACAGCTCGTGTCCAAATGATGATTTGGAAGATTACCAGGAGTTTAAAACTGGCATGAATTGATATTTATTTTTTTGATCTGGAACTATCAACATGCTTTGAGTTGAAATCACATCCTGTCTAATAGTATATGAAGGAATGGGACTGATCTATTGTTAGTCTACTTTCTCATTTTGCCATGGCAGTAATGTAAGGCACATTATAATTTTGTTTCTTGCATGTTGCCTCTGTTGAAGATAAATCCCTTTCATCTGATAGTGTTAGTAGAGAGGCCTGATCAACAGAGAAAAAAACTGTTAACTGATTGTTTGCCATGAGTTAGTTACTTCACTCATTCATTCCTTTCATTCTTATTCATTCATTGAATGTTTTTTTGAGTACACTCCATGTGGCAGGCTTCATGCTAGGGTCTAGGGATACAACATTTAGCACAATCTAGGGTAACACTGTAGTGCATAGATTAAGATAATAAACTCTGGAGTCAGAAGCATCTGAGTTCAATCCCTGGCTTTTCTGTGGCCTATAAGATCCTGAACATATACAATTAATTTATCTGTGTCTTATATGCTTCATTGCATGAAATTATTCTTTGACTCCCATACTGTTGTTTTGTGAGGTTTAAGTGACATAATATAAATGTTGCATTTGCTATGTCTGACATATAGTAGTTGCTCAATTAAATGCTATTTTTATTACTAGATGGTCCCTATCCTCAAGTTGCTTATAATAAGCGGAGAAAACAGACATAAGTCTTTACACTTAATTTTCCCCAAAATGCTCTGACATAAGGGTTATTTTTCTCATCTTATAAGCAAGAAAATTGAGGGCTTCTATAGTTCATTCAAGTCCTCAGGTAATGAGTAAATGAGACAGGATTCAAAATTCAAAGGTATCTGGGCCTGAAGCCATGTTCTCTCCCATTGTTTGGGTGAGATACTGAGAGACAGTGGCTCTAGTCCTGATTTTAGACCTGTGGTTCTCAACCATGGAGAGCTTTTATAAAGCACCAAATGCCAGGACACTCTTCAATTAAATCAGAATATCAGGATCCAGGCTCACTAGGCATCAAGCATTTTCAAAATCCTCCCAAGAGATTCTAATGGACAAACAGAGTTGAGACTCACTCAACTCTCTCAAGATTCTTCTAGTCTGTTAAATCTGATCTTTCTGTATAGGGCAGTGCGATTGTCAGGATGAGATCATCTTGGTAGAAGCAGGGACATTCCAGGACTTTCCTCCACTGGAGCTCCATGGTCCCCACTGCATACTTTAGGGGAAAGGCCTGTGTAAGTAGAACTCCCTTTGCCTAGGGCCCCTGCTGTGGGGTTACAGGACAGAACAGAGAATCCCTATGGCATCTCCCACAGCTGCACTAGCGCTGGTGAAGGACACCGGTGAGAGTTCAGTCATCTCCCTCTTCACTGTTGGGTTGACAGATCAACAGCATCCTTCACACATGGAGAAAGGAGCAGCCTGGGAAATGCCCCAAACAAATGCAGCTGTTCTTTGTTTCTGGAGAGGATGCCAATAACATTTTGTTCCTCGGGGTTCTCAAGAATGAAAATGTGTGCATAGCTATAAAAACAAACAGACCCACAGCGATAATTATCCTACTAACCAATATGTCATATAGACACTTATTTGAGTTAATTAATCATAACAGGTATCTTGATCTATATTATACTACAGACTTTATATGGAGATAGTCAATAAAAAGAAGAAAAAGTTTATCAGCCACTGGGACATTTCAGTCACTCAAAATCAAAGCTTCTACAGCTCCCTAAATTGGAGTCATTTCAGGAACTCATCTCAGAATCCAGTCTGCATAAATCTAACCTGCCCACTCTTTGATTTACTCCTCATAGCAATTCTGGGAGAGAGACAGTCAAGTATCATTACACCCATTTCACAGAGTTGCAAACTGAGGCTTAAAAAGGTTAACTGACTTGCTCAGTGACCAGAAAATGCATAGCCTACATTCAAGCATACATGTCTGGAGTCTAAAATCTTGAGTTACTCAAGCTGAGTCAGGAGGTAATTACATTATTCAAGCACATCATAGACAAGAAATCAACAACCAAATGAAAGCTGAGACTTTCCAGTAAAGTCGCAGGTATTGGACTCTCATTACTGTTACTCACATGTTAGGGCTTTAACTACTTCACTCCCTCTCTGGGAACCAAGAAGAACATTTAGAAGGCTATCAGACAGGACTCAGACTCTGGCTGGGTTAGATCGTTCTCATTTCTTTTTATCCCATTCCAGTCTCAAGTAGCAGGAGATGCTTTCATGTGTCCAGTCTCTGGCACTGGGCAATTACCCCAAAAACGTTCAGTTAAGAGGTTGAATAAGGAAATAACCACCCATGGATGATGTAATTTGGTGTAGACACTATGTAAAACAGTATGGAGATTTCTTTAAAAAACTAAAAATAGACTTACCATATGATCCAGCAATCCCACTCCTGGGCATATATTGGGAGAAAACTCTAATTCAAAAAGATACATGCACCCTAATATTCATAGCAGCACTATTTACAATAGCCAAGACATGGAAGCAACTTAAATGTCCGCTGACAGATGACTGGATAAAGAAGATGTGGTGTATGTATATGTGGTGTATATATATAATGGAATACTACTCAGCCATGAAAAAGAATTAAATAATGCCATTCCAGCAACATGGATAGACCTGGAGATTATCATACTAAGTGAAGTAAGTCAGACAGAGAAAGACAAATATCATATAATATCACTTATATGTGGAATCCAAAAAAAATTGACACAAATGAACTTATTGACAAAACAGAAACAGACTCACAGACATAGAAAACAAACTTATGGTTACCAGCGGTGACAGGGGTGGGAAAGGATAAACTGGGAGTTTAAGATTTACAGATACTAACTACTATATATAAAATAGATAAACAACAAGTTTATACTGTATAGCACAGGGAACTATATTCAATATCTTATACTAATCTATAATGAAAAAGAACATGAAAAAGAACGTACATATACATGTATATGTATAACTGAATCACTATGCTGTATGCCAGAAACTAACACAACATTGTAAATTAACTATACTTCAACTAAAAAGAAAAAAGAAAATTACCAGCCATGAAAGATAGTTGAGAAAGAGCAATCATAGCCAGGAGATGGGTGTGAGGACTCACTAGATCTGCTCTGCCCAATAGAAGTGAAACATAAGCCACACACATAATTTAAATTTTCTAGCAGCTATGTTAAAAGGAATAAAAATAAACCAGTGGAATTAATTTTAGTAATATATTTTATTTAATACAAAACATCCAAAATATTTCAACATGCAATCTACAAAAAAAAAAAATAGTAATGAGATAATTTCCATAACGTTTTTCCTTTTGTACTAAGTCTTCAAATCCTGGTGTATACTTTACACTAACAGCACATTTCAATTCAGATTGGCCGCATTTTTCACGCTCAGTGGCCACACGAGACTAGTGGCTACTGTATTGAACAGTGCAAGTCTAGACCATCTCCACACAATTATTAGGCTGCTGGACTTACTGTGTAAAATTGGTTTTCTGATGCTTCTCATTATTTGGGATTTAATTATTTGGGGTTTAATTTGCAGCAAGCTAGATTCTGATTTAACATGAAAGAATAGGGTTTTGTTTGACAAGGCAGTAGAGTTTTTATTGAGTATTATTATTGCTGGATACTATGTTTGGCTCTGAGAGCACAGGAGTGAGCACAGCCAGAGCCCTGGAACCCTCCGAATGGAGGTATTTAAGAAAAGGATAACTATCCATCCATCTGAAATTCCGGGAGTACAGTTCTAATTTGAAGCTCATTGAGGATTCAGGGAGAGATATCGAATAATAGAGATGATCTAAAATTAAAAGTCAGCAAGTATTTGAACCTCTATTGTGAGCTCTGCAATTCCCATGGGTTGTGAGTGATAGGAAAAATATTTAAGATAGGATTTTAAATATCTAGAAGACTTATACATGTAAGAGCTGTCTTAGTTTTGGTTTCCCTAATGCTCCCCCTTAAGATAAGGATTTGTATTTAAGTCATTTATTTGGGAGGATAGGAAACATGAAAGGGGAGTGGGGAAGTGAGAGAGAAGGGAGGCAAGCCAAAACGTGATGCATTAATTAACAGGCTATTGCTGTGGACAACCGGGGCTCTGTCCCACTGGGGTTCCTCTGAGAGACTGTGTAGATCACGCCTTAGAATCCACTCACTGAGATGCAAGGGAGCTGGGGTATTTATCCTCCAACCCCAGCACTCGTTGATTAAGAGTCTCTTCTGCAGTGTTAACTCCTGGCACATTCCAACCTGCTGTGTACTTGGGCTGAGCTCACTCCTGCTGCTGGAGAACAGCCTCAGGAAGAGAAGAAAGGGACAGGAAGCTATGAGTGTGTGTGGGAACGATCACAGGCAATTCTGGAGTGGCCAGGAAGATGTGACTGGGGCTCTGACAGAGTCTGCAACAATGATTAGCATTCTGAAGTGCTTACTGTGGTATCTGACCCTGTTCTAAGCACTTCACACATACTAATTCACTTAATCCTTAAAACTCTATGAGATAGGTACCTATTACTATCTCCATTTTTTAACTGAGAAAATTGAAGAATAGAGAGATTATGTAGTTTGCTCAAGGTCACCCGATTAAGAAGAGACAGAGCCAGGCTCTGAGTTTGGTGTCTTAATCACTGCGCTCTTAGTTACCAAATACTAGAGATTCTATTAAAAACAGAAACTTCTTTTCAGAGAAAGACTTCCCAGTTCTGCTTTTAAAATACTATATCTTATATTTCAACAGAAAACTTGCCTTTCAAGGTTTCAATTTTACATTCTGGACTATCTACACAGCTCTCAACATCAAAATCTCTGTGCAGTAAGTGGAAGAGAGAAGCTCTTCAAATCCAGAACTAGACTAGATCATATGATCTAAGATAGAGGTCTGCCAAGGTGGATGTTGAAGAAATGAAAGCAATATTTTTATAAGTCAAGTACAAACGCTGCATGTCTCTGAAGTGGTCACAAATCCATGGTATGAAAAGACACCTCTTTGTGGAATCCTTGCTCAGATAACTGAAATATTGAGCGGCTGGATCCTCATGGAACAAATTTGTTGTTCTCTCATCCACTGACTTCTAACGTTCTCTGCTGGGTCTGTCTTCCCCACACCTTGATGGTATCTCAACTGACCCCTTACCTTTTCCAGTCTGTCAGGTGTCACAGAAGTTGCATTTTCAGGTACTAGAAAGTCCAGTTTGTCTAACCCAAAACTTCAATCTCTCATATTTCAAAGCTTCTCTCCTTCCCTATTGTACTGACCCAGGATCAAATACTTGCATTAAGGAAGGGAGGAGAGTACTGATCCGGTCCTTCTTTGCCCTCTGACACCTTCTCCTCAACTTATTCTGCTGCTTCTAACTCCTCCAGAGCCGGGGCGAGGGGAGTGGGGAGGAGGGAAGGGGCAAAGCCTTACTGAGTAGCACAGTAGCAATGCGGCTGTGTGCCAAGTGGCAAATATTGGCTTTGTCTTTCATCCGTCTATCCCTCTTGTTAGTTCTTGGGAGACCTCCTTGCTGGGGACATCGCCCTGGGGAGATCAATATCTCCTGTATGACCACTCATGACTCTCTAGGCTCCTACATGACAGCTGATCCTTCAGTGTCTTTCTGCTGGGTTGTCTGATTCCTGGGGGCAGACCCTTTGGGTGGGGTCCTTTCAAGACACCAGAGTCTGGCTTTCACCTGCAGTGTCCCCCCTGACCTACGGATGACAGGATGACACCCAGCCTTGGCTGCCATAGAAGGCAGTGCTATTTGCTGTCCCACCAGCCCTTTCTCTTTGCCCTACCATTGGAGATAATTCCATCAATCTCTCTCCTTTGGACTTTTGCAGGCTCTGTGCCCTCCCAACTCACTTGTCAAACTTTCTCCCAAATTCTTTTTAAATCCATGGCAGCCTTAGGCTTCTGTAGTAATGCAAGTAACTAGTTCAGGGGTGAGTGGGCCTGATTTAGTCTCCCCTCCTGGCCAACACCCCAGTATCCTCTCCTCTTCCTCACCTCCCATCACATAATTAGATTTGAGTAGGGGGAGGAGAGGAAATATTCTGGGCTCAGAGAAATCCTCTTTTACTGACCTTCTTTCAGCATTGTTGCCTTTTTTAGGTGCAGGTGAAGGTGGTGATGCTCTATGGGTCCCAAGACTGGTTCCAGCCTCACAGCAAGACCTGCTGATGGTCTAGCAGGACTCAGCTTTAGACCCTGAACCATGGGGCCCATCCTGTTTCACATCCTGCTACAGAAGTAAGAGATCCGGGTACCTCCAGAGGCTGTTTAAAGGCAGTTCTGATAATCAGTGATATTGAGCTCTTTCTCATATGCCTATTGACCATTCGTATGTCTGCATTGGAGAATTGCCTGTTTAGGTCTTTTTGTGGTTTCACAATTTTCTTTTGTATTCACTTGGTTATCGCTAATTATCAGAGAAATGCAAAACAAAACTACATTGAGGTATCACCTCACACCTGTCAGAATGGCCATCATTCAAAGTCCACAAACAATAAATGCTGGAGAGGGTGTGGGGAAAAGAAAACCCTTCTACACTGTTGGTGGGAATGTAGTTTGGTGCAGCCGTTATGGAAATCAGTATGGAGATTCCTCAAAAAACTTAAAATAGAATTACACATGATCCAGCAATCCTGCCTCTGCATATATATCCAGAGGGAACCTTAATTCAAAAAGACATATGCACTCCAATGTTCATAGCAGCACTATTTATAATAGCCAAGACATGGAAGCAATCTAAATGTCCATCAACAGATGACTGGATAAAGAAGCTGTGATATATTTATACAGTGGAATACTACTCAGCCTTAAAAAAGAATAAAATAACGCCATTTGCAGCAACCATGGATGAACCTGGAGACTGTCATTCTAAGTAAGCCAGAAAGAGAAAGAAAAATACCACATGATATCACTTATATGTGGAATCTAAAAAAAACACAAAAAAAGAACTCATTTAAAAAATAAAAACAGACTCACAGACACAGAAAACAAACTTATGGTTACCAGCGAGGGAAGGGGCTGGGAAGGGATAAATTGGGAATTTGAGATTTGCAGATACTAACTACTATATACAAAACAGATAAACAACGAGTTTATACTGTATAGCACATGGAACCATATTCAATATCTTGTAGTAACTTATGGTGAAAAAGAATATGAAAACAAATATACATATGTTCCTGTGTGACTGAACTATTATGCTATACACCAGAAACTGACACAACATTGTAAACTGACTATACTTCAGTAAAAATATAAAAATGAATAAATAAAGGCAGTTCTGCTCAGTCACACTGAGAGCCATCAAATTCCCTCAAGATGTCTCCCAACATCCGGTTTTCAGATTCATACTCTTCAGCTTTGCTTGCTGTTTTCTCCAACCAAAGGACAATTCCTAAAATTGCTGGGAAAGTGGGGAAAATACTTTTCCTTCTTTCAAGCATATGGAAAAATAAGTCAGGTATAACACAGAAAAGCAACCGTGTAACAATAAAGAGGTCTCACCAAAAGTGGGATCACAATACAAGCTTTTGAAAGCAGTCCCCACCCCCTCCACTAGGGCTTAGCCACAGAAGAACTTGAATTAAGTTGAATTTCTAGAATAAATAATTTCCATTTTCACTCCTGGGGAGGAAGAGGAAGAGAAGTATCATGAGAACATATTAAATGCCTAGTAAAATTTCAAATTCAAAGAAATATAAATCTCTCTGTCTCTCTCTCATATTAGAGACACAGAGAGATAGATAATCTCTCCATTTGAACAGGTTGATCTATAACCTGTTCTTTCTGTGTCATTTTTTTCCTTCTTAGAGAGAGTCTGTGTGAATCATCAAGGCCATAAAACCGTATGACCGAACACTGATTATTACATGACTTTTAACTGGAAGAGAACAATGGCTTTAGCTCCCTGGTGGAGCCGTCTTACCCAGACATAGATTTTCTGTCAATGTGCAGCCAAGAGTCATGCTTCGCTGGCCAGAGGGTCTGACTGTCAGTCTTCGTGGAAGACTCAGTCTCCATAACCAGCAAGACTCTGCGGGGTCGTGGCTGCAGATTTCCCAGAATCCCTGTCCAAACTAGACTTCTGCCTGAACAAGGGGCACAGCCCTTTCTCAGAGCTGGCGGTGCCCCAGCCTCCCGCACTCCTGCAGGCTCTCCGCCTCCCATGGCCAGATCCCTCGGCCTGAGCCTGGATGGTGGCAGGAGGCCAAGGCATATTGGGACAAATGTTCTCCCCTTCCACTCTCACAAGACATCAGCCAGCACAAGAAGTGCCAAAGCACAGGAGATTGGCTTCATAAGTGATTTCGTCTCTTCCCTCCAAATAAAAATAACGTGCCTTCAAATTACAATGTGTTCCCTTCTCAAGACTGAACAGACTATTTATGGAACAGCAGTTGTAGCTGTGGTACCCAGCTCAGTACCTCCCTTCCAAGGGCTCTCTCGTGCCTTAGCTCATTGGGGCCCGACACCCTCAGGGAGTGGACAGCACTAAATATTATGATCCATCTCCTAAGCCATGGGAATGGATGCGACTTGCTTCCAGTCACATAGCGAATCCCCTTCAGGGTCATGGCTCAAAGTCAGGTTTCCTCATTCTCAGAGTCTGACTGCCTTAACTGTGGGGAGGAATGTGCCACAGCCTTTTTGAAAGAATGGTTTATTTTTTTCTGATTACAGAGGTAATTTGTATTCGTCAAAAAAAACTGGAAAACCACAAAGCACTAGGAAGAAAAAAAATCACCCATATTTCCAGACAAACATGATGATGGCTGTTAATATTCGGATGCATAATCTCGTATGTCCATTTTCCTTTAAAAATGGTTTCATACTGCGCATACGGGTTTTTTAGGAAGTTTCCTCCTTTTTTTTTTTTTTTTGCAATTACAAAGGTAATACATGCTGATTATAGAAAAACCAGAAATCACAATCGGAAAGAACATCAAAACCATCCTGTAATTCCACCCACCGAGAAGTAACCATTAAAAGTAATTTTGCTGAATTCAACACTTAGAAAGCCTATAAACTTGCAAGATGCCTTTAAGGCAAGAGTAAGATATTTTAGGGAAAAATTAAGAAACCAAGACTCCACCATTAATTCCTGATTTAGAATCTAGGCTGATTTGCCTAGAATGAATGTCTCTTTATTTCAGCCTCCCTATTCATAAATATAGACAAGAGTTTCCAATTAACTTCACAAGAGTATTTTCAGGATCAATAATAAAACACAGGTTGGGAATTTTGAATGTTCTGAAAGAAGTCTCTCCTCTCCCAGCCATGAACCACACTCATTCAGCTGGAGTTTCTCCCTGCCAGGCCAGGCCACATGGAATTGGGGCCACTTGAAAATAGTAAAAGGTGGTTTGGCTGGAGATACAGACTCCAGCTTTATCTGGGCCAGAGGATGGAAGGAGCTGACAAAGCAGAGGAGGATGTGAGAGATCATTGTTCTCCTGGTACAGTCCGAACCATCCAAGCCATGTCCATGTGCAGGTACTAAAAGCTTTGGGAGGGAGACAGCTCTCTTTTCCAGGGCGTTCATATTGACTTTTCTTTGAAACCTTTAAAAAAATTTTTTTGCTATATCTCTAAATTACCTTGAAAATAGTAGTCAGCATGGGGAATGGTCCACCATCCAACTTAATAACCTTCTTAGTGATATGGTGGTACCTACACAAACTGAGTACACTCAGTGGCTTAACCAGCCAAAGGGCAGCTCTCAGATTGGAAGATGAAAATGTTCTGATGCTACAGAACAGAAAGTCTCAATGGTAACACATAAGACAGGGGGATTTTGGGTGATGGTGGCACAGAGGCCCCTAGCAGTAAGCAGCACTCAGGTATGTGCTCCCTTGCTAAAGTAAAACAGAACCAATCAAACTGATGAAAACCTCAATCACGCTCCCGATGTGTACCAGCCCACTGTTAGCTCATGTTCCTCTCACGCCGTGTGCTTCCCAAGGCCCGCTCCTCCTACTGCGTGCCCTATGTGTATAGGAGAAACAGTACCGCCATCTCCCCACCTGCCCCCAACTTCAATTCCACAGCATCCTTCTTGACTCCTCTGTCTCATCCCTAAATCTAAGTAATTACCAAGCCTTGCTGAGTCTACTTTCTAGATATGTGTCAATCCCCTACCTCTTTCCATCCCCACTTTGTCCAAGCTTCCGTCATCCATTACCTGGTCCACTGCTACCGAGCCCTCGCTGGGCTCCCACTTCCATTCTTGCTGTTCCCTAGCCAGAGTGATCCTTTGAAATTTATATCTGATGGTGTTACTCTTCCACTGAAAACCCTCTAATGATTTCCCATAGTTCTTTTAATCAAAAAGTCATTTCCATGCAACAAAAATCACTATTTTGAATATATGATTACACAAGTTTTCACAAACACACAGTGGTGTAACCACCACAGCATGCAAAACACAGAAGTAATTTTGGTAATTAAGAATAAAACCGTTATGAAAACTCACATAGAGGGTTTTGTGTGAAAGTAAGTTTTCATTTCACTTGGGTAAATACCTAGGAGTGGTATTTCTGAATTGTACAGTAAATATACATTTAACTTCATAAGTCACTGCCAAGCTGTTTTCCGGAATGGGCTGCACCATTTTGCATCCCTATGTTGGTAGGATAAAGTCCAGCCTCTATATTAGGTATGCGAGGCCCTCCATACCTGCCTCCCGCCTGTCTCTCCATCCACAGGTCTCTTCATTACCCCACCCTTTCCACGCTTTATCACTCAGCTACATTCAACTTCTTTCACTGTTGTGATAAGCACTTACTTATCTCCAGGACTTCCTGCACGCTGAGTCTTCTGCCCAAAACACTTGTGCGTCTCCCTCCATCACCTAAACAGCTTTTTTATCTGACCAAGTTCCTTGACTTCATCATCACCTCTGCCAGGAAGCTTTCCCTGAACTAAATTAGGATTCCCCTATGCATTTCCCTCATTCAGTCACTCAACAAAGGTTTGCTGAATAACAACCAGGGTTGAAGTTCTGTTCCAGACACGGGGGAGACAGCAATGAATGAAATAGATAAAAGCCTGGGCTCCCATGGAGCTGATAGGCAATGAACAATAACAACAACAAACCAACACATACGAGGATGCCCGGTGGTAACAAGCGCTGTAAAAAACCAGAGCAGAACACGTGGGGCTGCTATTTTAGGCAGGATGATTGGAGGACGCCACTGAGTAGGGGATATCTCTCCGAGGAGAGGTGTGAATGAAATAAGGGGGCAGCTCTCCAAATATCTGGGGAAAGATAGCTCTGGGCAAAGTGAACAGCAAAGACAAAGATGCTAAGGCAGAAAAGAGGTTGGCATGAAGAGGCTGGTGCACTCAGGAGGTAGCTTGGAGACCAGTGGTGGGGCTCAGGAAGCCGGGGAAGAGGCGAGGAAGATGAGGCCAGATCTCACGGTGCTTCCACAGCACCCTCCACCCCATCACAGTGCTTGTCACTCTGCATTGTTACAGCTTCCAGAGTTGTCTTTCCCTCTCAACTGTGTGCTCTCTGAGGTCCGGGGCTGTGTTTGTTCTGTTCATTACCGGCTGCAAGCACTTAGCACCCTGCCTGCTGCATCCTAGGTTCTTAATGAATCTTCAAATGAACGACTGAGTGGATGGACTACCTCAACAGCATGAAGTCTATTGACTGAATGACAAATCCCCAAGAAGATGGCATGAGCCCACATTACTAGGGGAAAAAAGAAGGCTCAGGTTGCTTAAAATGACTTTCCCAGAGGGAGAGGTGAGTAACGTGGTTGGAATTCAGCTTCCTCGTGATCACACCTCCTCTCACAATATCTGCACTGTCTTTCCTGAACCAAGAAGTCACAGACTCTCGTATCCACACTTCGTTCTGCCCATCCTCATTTTCTCTGTCTTTTGACCTTGAACTTGAAAGAATATCTCTGGATCATCCCTTAGGGCAGCAATTAAAAAAAAAAAAAAAAGCAGTCCCAGAGCCCACAAATCAATTTTTATTTGACCCACAGAATGATTTAAAAAAACTGGGAGACATAATCTTTTTTTAAAAAATGAAATTTCTGGCTTATTTTGAAAAATCTGAAGATGTGGCAATGCTGGCTCTGTCATCTCCATGGAAAACCCCACCAAACTGGGCAGTGACTGTCCCTTTACAGAGAATGTGCCCTCTCCAATTTGCCACAGCCCTCAATACTCTCTGCAGTCTTGTACCTGGTCCACTTCATTAGTTTAGGTTACTTGCTTGGAGGGTGATAACGTGTGGTTTAATGCCCCAGGGCAAGTGCAGTCAGGACCCATGGTTTAGGGGATTTGAGGACGAGGGCCAGTCCCCTTGTGCATTCCATTTCTCTCTCCAGTACACTTAGGTGGTCGAATTCCAAATGGAATGACTATGTAGAGTAGCCTAAAAATCAGCAAAGCAGCAAACAAGGTGATGCCCCAAAGAGCTGTATGCGGCAGAGGAGATTACAAGGCGAGGCAGCGATGAAAGCTGCCAGGAAGGCTGCATCCCATCACCCAGTTCAGGACACCAGTCTTTGGGTCTTAGCTGTGCATAAGCCCGCAGAGTCAGCAATGCCAGCAGACAGAGCCCCTCGTTCTTCTAAGATTATTTAACTCAGCACTCCGGCTGTTGTACATTGTCTAAATTCCTATTCTATCGAAGACATCAATGCATATCAGGCAGGACTGACTCAAGTCACATTCTGGCTTGGGAGAATTCTGGAAGGAATTTTCCACGCCAAGTTATGTAGTCCAGGGTCTACCACAAATCCTGGCACACGGTCGCTGAATAAACATGGTTAAAGAAGAATGAACCTTGTGCAAGTTACTTTTCCTCCTACTTCATCTATAAAGTGAGGGGTTTTCATTTAGCTAATCTTCAAGACCTTGCAGAGCTCAGAAATTCTGTAGTTCTATGGATTTCTAAGTAGTTACAGGCAAAGTGGAGGTCAGCAGTAAATACCAGGGGTCTCATCCATTTCCTGGGCATAGTGAAACGGAGTTTAATGATGGCAGGAAAAGAATCAAGAAGGCTCTGATTTTCCACTGCTGAGCTGAGATAATGCTGTTAGTCACAGCTCTGTTTCTCAGCAAGGGTGTTAGAGCGCCTAGATTGAGTTTACATTTTGCATATGAATGGAGTTTATTTGCCAAAAGTGAACTCATCAGAAATTCGCCTGCAGGACTCAAGAAACGTGGCTGTCATGGGTGTGAGACACAGGTGAGGCCAGCGGCTGGGGCTGCCCTGCTTGTATGATTTTAAGAGCGCTCAAGGACCTCTTGCCCAATCATTTTTTTCTGTTAGCCTGCTTCGGTGCCTAACAGCCCCACTATTAGTCACACCTCTGAGCTAGGGCTTTGAAAGATGGTCTCCAGATGCTCCAATAGGCAAAGAGGGATTTTTAATGAAAACACTTGCATTCCTTACCACATTCGAAGAATAATTTTCTCTAACAACAATGATGATACTTGTGAACTATCACTGAGCGCTAACCTGGTACCAAGCCCTTGACACACTGTCGAATGCTTTTCCATTTCATCCAGACAGCTCCTCTGTGGTAGACACTATAGTTATCCCCGTCCATAGGCTTGGCAAGAGTCAGAGGTCATATAACCCTAAGTGGATTCAAACCCAGATTCTAGACTTTCTCTCTCCCTCTCTCTTAGAACATAACTTTCACACAGTGCAGTGCACAATCTTAAATGCACAGCTGGATGAATGTTGACATCTGCATGCCCTCCTACAACCATCACTCGGACCAAGATAGAGAACATTTCCAGCACCCAGGAGGCTGTCTCATATCCCTTCCCACTTGGTCCCTCAGCATCCCTCCCATGCAAAGACTACAGGACCCTAACATCTACCTGTTTGGCTACGTGAGGGGAGGTGTCAGCCCAGGCAAGCTCAGGAGAGAAAATGGTCCAAGAAAAAGAATATTTATTTTTCTAGTGAGGCAATAGGAGGGAGCTATCTCCGGGGAGAGGCGGGGGCTTGTCCTCGGGTGCCAGTGGCCCCTGCAACACACCTAGCTGGGACCACCAGCAGCATCTCCGAAGCATGAGGACCGAACTGTGCAGAGACCGTTGTAGGAGCACAGATCCTGCACACCAAGCAGCGTTGGTCTCTCCCACTGCCGGGAATCCCAGTCTCTAACAAGAAACAGAATGCTGACAAATGAAAAGGAGATGTGTTTGCTGGCACTGAGTCCATGGAGTGGGAAGACAGGCCAATGCAGGGCTCCCACAGGAAGTTTAGAACCCACTTTCTAATTCTTAGTTTAGCTATCATCAACTCTTCCCAGATCCAATGTTGTGTTTTCACTTTGCTGTGTTTAAATCAACCTTCTCCTATTGTCTTTCTGGCTGCCCTACAGTTCAGGACGCTGGTTTGGAATTTTATAACCTCCTCTGGCTTTTGCACAGCATGAATTGCATTCTCCTTAAAAGAGCTATTCTGCAAGCTGTCAAGTGTTGATGGCAGCTTGTAGTTGATTATTCTTATGAGTTCTTCTCTAAATATGCGTCACCCTATCTCCAGATCTGAAGTCCTAAATAGTTGGCAGGCATAGGAGATACACTTCAGGGAAACCCTGTGACAAACTGCAGGGCAACTGCAGACAAAGACTAAGAGCTATGTAGGTAGGTTTCTGCTGACGGGGAAAGAGGAATGAGATTTTGCAAAATGAGGAAAGGCTGACAGAAAGAAGATTGAAGAGTGGAAGGAGAAAAGGAGAAGGGAAAAGGAGAAGAAATAGAAAAAGAAGAGGGAGAAGGATGGAGGAAATAGTGAGAAGATATGGCTGGAGGAGAGGGGAAGGGAAATACTGAGAATCAGTGCAGGAAGGAGTGAGCAGATGTCACTCAGACTCTCAGAGGACAAGAGAGGAGCCTGTAACAAGCAAACTGGACTTTTAAATGTTTAATTATTTTTGTTAATTGTTGACAATAACCAAACAGCTAAATACTGCCAGATATCTGCATCCCTGGATGTCTATAGAAAACCTGATGCCAAACATTGCAAATATGAAATATTCTGCCCTGTGATGTCCATAAATTTAGTAACTAAATTGTACTTGATTATTTCAAAACTTTCTTATGTGATAGGTGTGTCCTCATATTAGACTATTAACTTTACCAGAGAACTGACTTGCTATCGTTCATCTTTCTCTCTCCATCACTAGCCCAAACTTGGCACATAATATTTACTCAGCAAATATTCATTAAATGAACGCATTTATCATAAATTAACATTTACATAGCGCTTACATCCATAATCTCATGTAATCTATGGGGTAGGTTCTAGTCTTTCATTTCATAGCTGTGGAAACTGAGAAAAAGGAAAGTGAAGAAATTTGCCAAAGGTCACGTAGTGAAACTGGAATGCAAATCCAGGCAGTCCAGTGCCAGAATCCGTGTTCTTATACACTACACTGCCTATGAATGCATCAGTGAATAAATGAATGAGTGAGTGAATGAATGAATGGATTTAAGTAGTTTACAGGCTCTGGGCTTTAGGATCATTACCTGCTTTATGCAGATGTCGGACAGTGCTTTTCCACCAAAGTTTAGTACAAGTTCTTCTAACAAGTCACTGCAGCAGATTACCATCAGGCGCTCTCCATTTGCTATTTAAAATGTACCATCTGACGTCAGGAGCAGCTGAGGCTAGTGGCCCCTATACTCTCTGCTATGCTTTTGCATTTCTGTTCCCTCCACTTGAGTTGTATCATCCCCAAACCTGTTTGTGCCTTTTGTACTTACAATAATTACACAGTTTAATTAAATATTATTTAAATGCATAGAATATAAGCACCAAAAGAAGAGAAACTATTGTTTCCATGAAAACTCTACTGATTAGGTGGTAGATAGTCAATGTTTGAAATCTTTTAAAATAAAAAGTCCATGCTTGGGAGTTCGAGATTTGCAGATACTAACTACTATATATAGAATACATAAATAACAAGTTTCTTCTGTATAGCACAGGAAACTACATTCAATATCTTGTAGTAACCTATAATGAAAAAGAATATGAAAATGAATATATTTATGTATATGTCTGAAACATTGTGCTGTACAGCAGTAATTGACACATTGTAAACTGACTATACTTCAATTAAGAAAAAAAAGGGAATGCTGAAAAGGTAAGTTAAAAGCTTTGGAAATATAGTGTTTAATGCAAGTACTTGCACTTGAAAGTTGTTTCCAAATAACGTGTGGAAGAGACAACGGTAAAGAAAGTGTAAAACATCTTGAAGGAAGGATTTTTCACTCAGATGCCTTTGCTGGTGGCTTTTCTCACAAAGAGAAAGCACTTAAGGATATCAGACAATAAAGAATCCCAATCAAGAAACTCATTTTCCTAGAAATCCATTTAGACTGATATCAAAAGATAAGGGAATGAATATGCACTTATATATTTTAAGATAATATGAAGCACTTTGAAATCATACTCCATAGGGTTAACAGAAGCTGGTGTATATATATATATATATATATATATACACACACACACACACACACATATATAAAAGTGAATCACTATGCTGTACACCAGAAATTATCACAATGTTGTAAACCAACTACACTTCAATTAAAAAAAAAACAACTTGTTAAAAACCTCTCTGCTGGTAACCTACCTTTGCTAATCAAGCCTATGTTAGTTGTTTTTTTTTAATTTCTTTAATTATGCACCCTCCAAGCTTCTGGTAGCCTAGGTAATGTATCACCAGACTTCTTAACCACCCCAAGAGCTGACGCCTCTGATGTATGAGTCCCTATAGTAAAGAGCAGGATGGGAGGTGGCAGGGACTTGAGTTGTTTTCCAGGAACTGGAGTTGGCCCCTGCCCAGTTCAAGCCAGACAAGGCTGGTTGGGACCATTAACCCCAAATCTGGGGCTGCGCAGGTGTCTGAGGGCCAAAAACACCACTCTCAGAACATGCTAAGCACCTCCATTTTTGAACACACAACCCGTGAAGAAGCACGTAACCAGGTAAGCCCGCAGAGAGCACCAATCACCTCGCCTTTTCCCTTCCTCCAGTCCTCCTTCCCCACACCTAAGACCACCCTGCTTCTTTATCGCATACATAGCTCAAGCCCCTCGCCTGCAGAGAGACTTGTTCTGCCTCCTCGTTTGGCTGCCTTGTAAATGAACTCTCTCTTGGCTGCAAACCCCAGGGTCTGAGCGTTTGGCTTGCTGTGCATCCTAAGTTCAGTAACAACTTCAGACAAGTGCGTGTCCTTTTCTAGGGTTCCTCTATTTAATGGACATTTGAGTAGGTGCCTGTGGATTGCAAGACCCTTCTTAGAAGTCTTGTGTTTCATCCTAAAGCTTCTATGAACTTTGCACCCCATTCTGTGGTAGATATTAATACTGCCCACAAAACATTTCTAGTTCTTCTGGGCACATAGTAGGACTGCACCCCCTGCCCCTCTTTGAAGATCGGTGGGTCTCTCTGACATGCTTTGGCCGATGAAGTGTGTGTGGACATGACAGGTACCGCTTCCAGGTAGTGCATGAAGATCTAGGCCATGGTTTCCTCTGGTTGTCTCCTCCACTAGGACAGCAGGCCGCGTTCTGCAGGGAGGCTGCTCTGTCAGCCCAGATCCTACAGTGAAAGCACCGTGCAACACAGGCCCCAGCTGACCTTCATGGACGTTCGCATGAATGAGAAATAAGCTTTGTTGTTTTAAGTCGCTGGGATTGGAAATTTTTTTGTTATCAGAGCATAATCTAATCTATCCTGACCAATATATTTTCCATGACATACTTGTACTTGTTCAAATATGTAAATATATCCCTCTCCAAATTTGAAGATACACTTAGCACCCCAGAGAGACACACTCCATTTATCTAGTGACTTTGCGCTGCCTACACTCTCCTCCCACATGAGAAGCACAGAGTCAGAGGTCTTTAGGGTCCCTCCAGATACCTAACATCATGCCATGCTGTGTATGAGGAGAGAACAGGCACCCCTGAAGATTGTGCCCATGTCACTTAACTAAACCAAATAAAATTAAATTAATTTGATTGGAGAGCTGTTATATCTGATTGTGGAGCAATTGATTAGATTTCCACAGAGTCAATCTGATTTACTTGTTATTGTTTCTGTTGTCTTAATGAGGGAATTGGATTGCACAGTGATCCCATTGATTGTTTTGGCAATTGGCCTGCCAACCGTTGGCCGTTTAGCCAGCACCACAGCGTGGCCCTAGGACAGGAGGTGAAATTAACTCACCAGAATGAGGAATTCAAGCATTTTTTCCTACAAGCTGCTATGTGTCAAATACTGTCATATAATGAAAAATATTTATCAGTTGTAAATATTTAAAATGTATAATCTCCCCTGTATACATGCCACACCAAGAGATCTAACTATTTTATGATGCTATAAACTTTGACTGGGTCAAGCTTCAATTTTAAACTTTGTGCAGACGTCTACTTCCTGGTAGGGCTTCCTTCCAACATTGCTTAGGATCAAAAATGGATTGTTTTTGACCCTCAAAAACAATTGATTCTGATTCCATGGGTTCAAAATAAAACTGCTTATAAAATGGTGAAGAATGGACACAAGGCTCCAGGAGACCAGCGACCTGTCTATTCTATTCATTATTGTGTACACTCCAGCAATGCCTGAGATCGTCATAATTACTTAAGATTCTTAATGAATAAATGAATGGGTAATTAACTAATGATTGAGAAGTCCCAATATTCCCTTATTTTAGCTATTTCACGGAAGTGAAAGAAGTGCTCTTCTCAGCATATGAAGCAATATAACTTCACAGGTAAGTGTTCTGGCTTTGCAGTTTGTTGAGTCTGAATTTGATTTCTGATTTTGTCATTGTTGCAAAATATCTCCCATTCCACACACACACGCCTTTGCGATACGAACTTGCCGCCCCCGCCCCCATAATGACGTAGCCAACTTCTCCGCTCTTGGCCCCTGGGTGAACCTATGACTGGTTTGAACAATATAATTGAGCAGAAGTGACGATGCAGCAGTTTCAGACAGAGCCCGTAACTGATGTAGCAGTAGTTAATTCTTCCTGCCTCTGGGAAGCCAGCCACCAGGTGAAAAGTGTAATCCTCTGAAACGTCAAGGCTGGATTCCTGCACAGATGATGAAAATACAGGGCAGGGATACATTTTGAGAGAAAACTGGATGGGTTCATTATTGGACATGAATTTACCCTGCCTTTGGGAAACAAAATTTTAATACGGAGTTGGCTATACAGTTTAAAACTCAAAAGAGATACATATTGGAGATACAAATTTGGGAGTCAGCAGTGAATCGATGGTAACTGAAAACATGGACGCAAATGAGAGTATCTTAAAAAAAAAGAACGCATATAAGATGAGAAAAGAAAGTGGGCCTGGGGCGTAAATACAAGGAATACCATCATTTAAGTAAAGGGCAGAGAGAGAAAAACTGCAAAAGTGACTGAGAACAGAGGTCCAGAAAGCTGGGTGGATACCCGGGAGAGTTCTGTACCACTGACGCCAAGGGAAGGGGCTTCAAGGAAGAAGGTTTAGTCAAGTGAGTCAAAGGAGATGTCAAGAGAGAGTTGAGGACTGGTCTCTGTAGAAAGATTGAAGAGCTAAACCCGCCATCTGCCAGCCTCCTGTGCAGCAGGGTTTTGGATCTGAGTGAGGTTTCCCCAGAGAGACACACTTGCTCAAGATCTGGAAAGTGGAATGGAGCAATCTTGCTGGAGCCTTTGGCTGTTTCCACGCCTGGTGATGATACATTTATGAAAGCTGGTACTCAGCTCTGCTTCTAGGGAAGACACAGCCAATAATGTCCTGATGATCAAGGTCATCAAAAGCCAAATCAAACTGTCCAAAGTGCTTTTTAAAAGATCGTATGGATCTAATGGAACAAACAATGTGACCAAGTTGAAGGTCCACAGAGTGACTTTCCTCCAGGCTTTCAGATCTGGACATGGCATGTGAAGAGGCTCTGGAGGATGTGGAGTTAAGAAGACTCCGTTAAGTTGTGAAATGCATCAGTCTGCACTAACCTACACTTCCTGCCAGGAGAGTTGAATACAGAGATGCAAGGTGGGGAGGAGGAATGTTTGCAGGGCAGGCACGCGGAAACCCAGCTCCAGTGATGTGACAGGGCTTTGGGCTGTGAAGATGCTAAAGCAGCAGTTAGGTTTGTGAGAGAACAGCAGACAGACTCAGGTGGGCTTCTGCTGTGCATGCAAGAACCTCACAGACAGCTGGGAAGGTACCAAGTTCAGAAGATGGTGGTTGGTGCCAAAGGATTGTGCCTACTTACGTGGTATAGAAGTGACTTCTAATATCAGACTTTTCAGCTGCTGTAACTAGTGACAATTTCAGAAAGAACTTTAGAATTTACAGTCTTTCCATTTAGTATCTCTCTTCCACAACTTTCTTCTAAGAGAGACAGGAAAGGGAATTAATTACCTCTTTTCTCCTTGGGCTAAATTGTGCCAAGGCAAGGTTGAAGAATTTCCCAAGGTCCTAAACAGAAGCACTCTTAAAACTTACGTGAGTTGCTAAAATAATTCTGAGGAGACCTCCCAAATACATAGTTGTTTACAGTTTTTAAAGGGTTCCCTCATTTCATTCTTGTCACAACCCTGTAAGGAAAATACGGAAAGTCTTCGCAGTCATTACCATTTTGCAGGTGAGAAAACTGAGACCCTAAGGACTGTGACTTAACCGGTTCCTATCACTAAAAGCAGCTGAGCAAAAGGAGAACCTTGATTTTCTGTCTCTTGGTCTTTGGGTGAATTCTGCTGGTTGAGATTAAGCACAATGCAACTTGACCTTGAAAGTTAGGGCTTGTTGAGTTACTGAACCTACACAGTTTATGGACAATAACTAAGAAACACATTCTGGGATAGGCTGGAACTCCAAGGTCAAGAGAAATACTCAGCGCTGTTCTAACCAAGCTGTGTAAGTAACAGCTGATCTGATTTGCTAAGAAAAGGATAATATGCAGATATACACTGTAGCTAATGGTTCAGCATTGATTATTAACAAATGTTATTAAAACCACCCTAGTTTTTTTGTAACCCAAGTTTTCCCAGTCTGGTGTGAGGATGGCCTGGAGGCTCAAGAAAGTTACAAGCGTTCATAAGAAAATGGCCAATGTGATCATGTGTTCCACCCTATGGGTCCCCTCTCACCCCCTCCCTTAACCCTGAAATACAATGCAGCAGAGCCATGAAGTCCGTGCAATCATTTTTCACTACCTTTCCTTTTGCCTTTACCAGAGCCCAAAGTTTTGGCATCTTTATTGTGACATTAATTTTAGTTATGATCTGAACATGGAGTAAGGAGGTCTTCAAGGCTATGGGTGACTGACAGTGTTTAACAAGTCCAGTTAAGTTTCTTATGTTTGGAGGATCTCGGGAAGAGAAATAAATCACTGAAACTTTCATTATGAAAACCGTCATTTGGCAACAGCGATGCTTCTCCTGGGAAAGCAGTGAAGATTTATGTCAGGAGGAAGGGGACAGCCAACAGAGCATCTCCTGCCAGAAGTAGATTCCTTTTGTGGACTGAACTGACCAAAGCATCCAGCGTAACCCCAGCATGCCCCTGAACTCCGTCTCCTCAGACCCCCTTTGCAGTTTTTTCTTGGTAAAGTTGTGAACTGTAGGTACTTCCTTCATTCATGTCCGCACAGGCTTGTGGTGAGGAGGCAGTGTCCAAAAGCGATCGATAATGCTTTGGCCAACACTTCCAAATCCTGCGGTTTGATTCCCAGGACCTCCCACGGCCCCACGTCTGCCTTTAAAGCACCTGTCTTCTCCCAGGACTCCTTTCTGCCTTGGGTATAGCCTTCAGACAAGTGGAAACGGTTTTCTAAGTTCTTTAGGAATTCTTACCTGGACCAGTACCCATCCTCTCACGTCCCTTGCTCCTGTTCCCTCCCTAAGTCCCAACAGCATCCATGAATGATGCTTATGAAGATTTCAGAAGTCATCAGAAAGATCAAGGACATTTGTGTACAAACTAACTATTCAAGGGCATCAATGAATGACTGTTAACTTTAAGTTTGTAAATGTCATGGTGGCTTTATAATTTAGGTTGGACACACATCCTGGAGCACTTACAGATGAAGTGACATGTCTGAATTGGCTTTTAAAATAAAGAGTAATGGCTATGTCAGTGAGGATCCTGCCAGGAACAGAATCCAGACCATTTATTGTAACAAAGAATTTAACTATAAGAACTGTTAACTGGCTCACTAAGGGGCGAAAAGAGAGCCTAAGGTACCATGGAAGCAGCAATTGCAGGAGGGAGTTAGTGCCTTATCAGAACCCGGAGGCCTGGAGAAGGGGCCCCACTGGGCTGGATCACAGACCTCTGAGGACAGCACTGTCCCTGAGCTCGAGGAGGGGCGCTGGGGCCCTGGGGCACTCCAGTCAGTGCTGCGGCCACCTGGGGCAGGTGCTTGTGACGAAGGTGATAAGGCTGGTTGTGTGAATGTTAGGCAAACTGCAACTATATAGTACTGTCAGTCTGGAAAGGACTTGCTGCCTCGGGAAAGGGTGGGGGTGTTCACAGGAAGCCAACAGCCTCAGTCTCCCTCCACCACCGCCACTGGCAGAGTCCAATAGGGAGCTGACTGGTAAATCAGAAATGAGATTTGAAGTGGTCCAGCCCCCAGCATCTCAAAGAGGACATCGAAGGGTAGGCTTGGAGCTGAGATAATTGCTTAACAACTGGCATGAAGGGGATACTCCAAAGAAGACTGGCAAATAGAAACTAACTATTGAAACTCAGGGGTGCATACGTGAGGGTTGATAAACTATTCTCTCTACTTTTGTATATAGTCAAAAATTTTCTAAAATAGGAAGTTAAGATTTTTAAAAAGGAGCTGCCAGACTCACTTAAAAAGCTTCTTTTAAACCACTGGTGTTATTATCATTATGTCAAAAATATCAAAATAATTTTAATGAGAATCAAAAAAAAATGTTTAAAGATCTATCAACAATTTTGCCATTCAAAAAAACCCACCAATTTTCTCTCTCTTTTTTTCGACAGCATTTTCAAGATTTGCTTCATTAAGAATCTCAAACCACAGGGGTCACTGGCCCACTGAGTGCACTGAGAGTTTGGCTTTAACCATCTCCACCCCTTCTCTATCTATAGTCAGTCCTCTACTTTAAGACAGAGTGAGTTCTCAGCCTCTACCTCCATTTGAGGATACGACCTAAAGATAGATAGATGATAGATAGATAGACAGATACCCCTTTAACTTTTCTCCCTATATCTTTTCTTTTCTTCTACCCCTCCCATCATTCCTGCTCTCTTTTTGAACTCCCTCCAGTTAGTCCATGGACACAGTATAATCCACAAGGTTGAGTGGAATCACGAGGACAGACTGGGACTGGACATGAGCAGTTAGCACACATGGTGCTGTCTGTCTCCCAGGCTGGGGTGGAGTGTTTCATTCTTCTTTCCAGGCTACTGATTGCCTCTCAGGCCCAACATGGAAATGGTCATAAAACGCCATAGATGGCAACTGGAAGACTATGAAGGATTCCATGCCAACGGATTTGAGCAGCTTAATGTTTCAGAAAGATGGCCCCACTGGAACGTGGAGGGTGGATGAAAGAGGAGCAAGACTGGGGCCACGGAGCAAAGCCTTGATTCTGAAACAAGAGTCCAGGCAAAGTGGACGGTAGCCTAAATAAGATCATGGCAGCGGATGGAAAGAATCAAAGGGTCTGAGAAATATTAAGGAGATGGAATCAACAGAACTTGAACGGGAATTGGAGGTAGCACAGCAAGGTACAAAGAAAAGTCAAAAATGACTTCAACATTCCTCACTTGGGTGATCAGGTAAGCGGTGATGTTCTCATTCACTGAGAGAAGATACAGGACAGAAAGTGGAGGCAGGAGGTGTTGAGTTTATTGGGGGGACACTTTGATGGAAAGATTCTGAGGGGTGCCCAAGCACAATACGGGATATCCAAGTGTACAATAAGTAAGTGGGTATCCAGCCCTAGAGCTCAGGTTTTGAAGGATCTGAGATGCAGATAAAGATACAGAGCTATATTTTTGTTTTTGTGGTTGTATTTGTTTTTAATTTCACAAATGTACATAAGGGTATTTGAGTTGTAAAAAATTAGAATAGCACTTGAATTAAAGTATCTCTCAAATACCCTCCCCACATCCTAGGCCCTCCCTGAAGGTAACTGTTATTGTCATTTTTACACATAGTCTATCAGAACTTTTTCTTGGCCTTTTATATGTGAACTTACAGAACTGTGTTTTGTTTCTTTGTTTGTTTGTTTACTGGAAAGTAATGTATTAGCTGCCTTAGGTCAGTTTCCCCAAGAAATAGACTCTGAGATGGAGATTTGCATGCAAGAGATTTAGTGGGGGGAATGAATTTCTGGAACAAGGTCTGTGAGGGATTGAGGGTGCAGGATTGGGCAGAAGAGCAAGTTGAACTCTGATGTAAATAGGTCTCAGCCAATCACGTGGGGGCAGATCTGGGGTACGCCTTCAGAGTTGACCTAAATTAAAGGGGACTGGGCTGTTGTACTTCCCATTGACCAGTCATTGAAAGACAGCCACCCTCGAGGAGTGGATATACTTTAGAAAGCATGGCTTGCTTCAGCTGAGGGCTGTTCCTGGAGAGGGACTCTGCCGTGCTCCTTAAGCGGCCAATGCCCCTGGTAGCTGGAGAAACGAGTGCATGGATCCTGAATGGAGGACCCAGGAAGCATGCCAGACAGCACCCACTATGCAGGCTCTACAGACAGTTCAAAAGCTGGCTTTCGAGCCTGAGAGTGTTTCCTGGTGGTCTCTCCTTTTCAGTAGCTAGGTTATCTTATTAATCTTATTCTTTTTAATAGCTGCATAGTATTTCAGAGGATGAGGTACTACTGTCTTAATCATTCTCTGTTGATGGACACTCAAGTTGTTTTCAACTCTTCTGTTAAAAACTATCCTGCAGCTCAAATAGATTTCCAGCTGCTGGTAATAATGGAATAATAAGTCCCTACCAGAGGAAGCCCTTTCCCCTATAGAAACAATGATAAAACCCAAATATAGTACAAAAACAACTACCTGAAGCCATGGGAGGGGAAACAGAAGCAGAAAGATTCTTAAGGGGAGGAAATGCTTGGAGGAGAGAAGTGAGATGATGTAAGTTCCCCATTTCTGTGGCTTTTAGTTTGGGATTGATGCGGTCCATTTGGCATTTGGCAGCCTAGTGGTGAGGGCACTGATGGAAAAACCCACAGTCTTTCTGGTTAGTGGAATCAGAAAAGTGAAGCTGGGAAACTGTTACTAAAGTGAGTGAGGAGTCCTGGAAGGGAAGAGAAAGGATCCCTTAATTCTGTCTACTTGCTTCTCAGGTTGACCTCTGAACCACACATGCATGGAACAAAAGGAAGCAGCTCAGCTAAAGAAAATGATGTGAAGAGAAGAGCTGCTGCCCAAAGGAGGAGAATTTGCAGTTCAAGCCTCACCAAGAAAACTGCCTGCAAAAGCAGAGGCAACAACCTACGTTGTTAGAGAAAAAGCACAGAAACTTCATAACTTTACATTCACAATATATGTGACACTTTCACAAGTAACTTGACATGTAAAGAATCAAGAAAATGAAGCATATTCTCGAGAGAAAAGAAAGTGAACTACATCTGACCCTGAGATGAAGCAGATGTTGAAACTAACTGATCAGAATGTTAAAGAAGCTATTTTAACTATTCTTGATAAAGTAAAGCAAAAGTGTTCTCGATGAATGAAAACATAGGAAAACTCAGCAGAGATATTTAAACAATTTTTTAAAAGTAGAAGTCCTAGAACCAAAAAAATATAATATCTAACATTTTAAAATTATTGAATGAACGTAATAATAAAGTGGAGAAGTAAAAAATAATGAGTATGTGAACTTGGAAATAAATGAAATTATCTAAGTAGATGAACAGAGAGAAAAAAGATTCAAACAAATGAAGAAAGGGCCTCTTAGATAATATCAAATTGTTCAACACACAGGCAATTTCAGAAGAAAAAGAGAGAAAGAACAGGGCAAAAAAAATAGTTGAAGTAATAATAGCCAAAAGTTTCTCAAATTTGTTGAAAAACAAAAATTTACAGATTCAAGATGCTTTGTCAACACCAATTAGAATAAACACGAAGACACCAACATGGAAATACTTCATAGTTAAACTGTTGAGCCAAAGATATAGAACAAACCTTAAAAGCAGCAAAAGAAAAATGGCACATTACATACAGGGGATGAGAATCCTATTAAGAAGTGAATTCTCATTGGAAACCATGGAGACCAGAAGAGAATGAAACATCACTAAAGTGCTGAAAGGGGGGAAAAAACCCTATCAACTCAGAATATCTTATCCAGCAAAAAAATCCTTCAAAGATAAAGGCAAAATAAAAGCTATTTCAGATAAAAGAGAACTAAGAATTTGTTGCTAGCAGATCTGCACAATAAGAATGCAAAGGGAGGCTCCTTAAGCTGAAGGAAAAAGATTCTAGATGGAAATCTATATCATCAGAAAAGAATGAAGAGCATCAGAAATGGTGAGAAAAAAATAGCTGGAGAAATGCAGAATATTGTTTTCTTTTTTTCTCTTAATTTTAAAATAAGTCTGTTAAAGGCACAAAGTATGACATTGTCTAGTGGGATTTATACTATAGGTGTATGTAACACATATAACAACCATAACAAAAAGGACAGAGTAGGGGTGGCTATGGCTCTATATGTTTCCAAGGTTTTAATATTTTATACAAAGTGTCACCATGTTAACTATGAAAAGTTAAGAATATATATTGTAATCACTCATCAACCACTAAGAAAACAATTGCAAAGCAGCACAGCTAAAAAGCCAATAGGAACATTTTAATGGAATTTAAAATATTCAAATAATTTTTAAGGGCAGTTAAATCAAAGGCATAGGCTGAAAAATAGAGGAGACAGGTAAAAAGCAAAAGATAAAATGGTTGACTTAACCAACTATATCAATAATTACATTAAAAATTAATAGGTTAAACAATTTAATCTGAGATTGTCAGAAGGAATTTTAAAACTACTGCCTACAAAAGACACACTTTAAATCTGCAGATACAAAGAGGCTCAAAGTAAATGAAGAGAAAAAATATATATACTAGGCAAATAGAAAGCATAAGAAGGCTTAGTGGCTATGTGAATGTCAGACAAAATAGACTCCAAGTTTTTCTGGGTTGAACTGCATTTCCCAAAAAGATAGTTAGTAGAAGTCCCAATTCCTGGTACCTGTGAATGTGATCTTATTTGGAAGCAAGGTCTTTACTGACGTGATCAAGTTGAGATGAGGTCATAGTGGATTAGAGTGGGCTCTAATCCAATGACCAGTATACTTATGAGAAGAGGAAAATTTGGACACAGAGACATAGAGAAGAAGGCTCTGTGATGGCAGAGGCTGGACTGATGCATCTGCAAGCCAAGAACCGCCAAGGATTGCAGGCAACTGAAGAAGCTGGAAGAGGCGAGGAAGAAATCTTGCCTAGAGCCTTCAGAGGGAGGATGGCCTTGCTGATACCTTGATTTCAGACTTCTAGTATCCAGAACTGAGAGAGTATAATTTCTGTTGTTTTAAACCATCCAATTTGTGGTACTTTTTAATGGTCACCCCAGGAAATACAAGACAAAAAGTACTATTAGAGATAAAGGGGAATATTTCATTATAATAACAGGGTCAATTCATGAGGAAGGCATAAACAATCACAAATGTGTGTGCCACTAAAAAAAGAATTTCAAAATACATGAGGTAAAAACAGACAGAATTCAACAGAGAAACTGTAAATTCCCGTTTTAGAGATTTTATCAATCATCCGTCTCTCAGCAATTACTAGAATAACTAGACAAAAAAAAAATCAGCAGAGACATAGAAGATCTGAAAAAAACACTACCAACCACATAACTATATAAAGGAAAGAAGAGTTGTTAGCCTTGGAACATTCTTTTCTGCTTTCTGCAATTTTCCTGATGTCCTCAATTACAGTCTCAGTCTTTTTCTGATATGCAACATATTTACCCTATTTCCTCCTCAAATTTGTGGTTGCAAATGTTTTTAATTTACTTTTTAAAAAACATCTTTCATCTTACATCATTTCTTCAGCATTTCTTTTTACTCTTTCCTCTTGGTCAATCATTTTTAAAGTTCTCTTTTTTTAATCAACATATATCTTCCACACATTTCTCCTTTTTGTTCTGTTTTAATTTATATTTCTTCTGGTAAGTTTCCAGTTTTTAAACTAATAATAGCAAACACTTCCAAATCCTCTAAATATATTGTCTTTTAATCATTTACCATAACCCCATGAAGCAAGTACTATTATTATTGCCATTTTATAGATAAGGACACTGAGGCACAGGAAAGTTCAGTAACTTATCCCAGGTCACACAGCCAGTGAATGATGGAGCGAGATTCTAACCCGGCAGTTGAGTTCCAGCACCTATGCCCTTAACTATTGGGCTATGAAGTCTGCCTCCCTAGATTGCCAAATTAAATATTTTGTTTCTTATTTTATAATAAATTTTCTTTTGTTTCCTCATTACCAACTTCCTCATTTTCAAAGATTTTGCTCATTCTGTGACATATTATTCTTTATCAAATTACTTCGTCTTGTTAATTATTTTATCACCATGAAAAAAAATTTTTCTTTCCAAGCCTCCTATGGTAGACTGAAAAATGCCTCCCCCTAAAGATATCCATGCCCTAACCTTTGGAACTGGTGAATATTATTTTATATGGTAAAGTCTATGTAGATGTGATTAAGGATCTTCAGATGGGAAGGTTATCCTGGATTATCTGGGTAAATGTAATCACATGTATCTTTAAGACAGAAGCAGGGGCAGGTTTGACACACACATGGAAGAGGAAGCAACATGAAGACAGAGCAGAAAAAGATTTGGAGATGCTGGCCTTGAAGATGGGAGTGCTGTAGCCACAAGTCAAAGGCTGCTGGCAACCTCCAGAAGCTGGGAAAAGGTTCTAGCTTCTCCCCTAGAGCTTCTGAAGGAAGCACAGCCCTGCTGATACCTTAAGTTCTACCTGGTGATACTGATTTCAGACTTCTAGGCTCCAGAACCGTGAAAGAATAAATTTCTGTTATTTTAAACCTAGTTTATTACAGCAGCCACAGGAAACTAATACATCCCTTCTCTCAGCTGCACTGTTAAGATCTTTCCCTTGTTGCCTCTTTCATGAAAAGAGAGAACTTTATCATAGCGTTTTTTAAAATACGGCATATAGGCCTACCATGTGCTAGGCTCCAGGGATAAATGTGTAAAACAGATTGTGTCTTTATTCTGAAAGAGCTTGGGTCAATGTTGGGCAGTGCTAGGTGGGGTGATTTCAAACAAAATACAAGAAAGTATGTATTTTGAGACTAAGAAAGGTTATGAGAGCACAGAGGAGGGGTGTGAACTTGAGAGGCCCAAAGGCTGGCTTCTTTACAGAGGTGACATCTAAGCTGAATCTCACACAGGAAGTAAGGATGAACCAAAGGGTGGTGTTCCAGGCAAAGGGAACAGCATGTGCAAAGACAGTGGTTAGTTCATCTCTTGGGTCCTTTGCATCTTAAGACATGATTTTTTTCTTCCTATTAATCATAAGGCCATAAAATGTCTTCTCTTCTGTACCATGTGCTTGGTAGTGCTCTATACATGTTTACTACTGATTCAAAAAATAAAACTAACTTTAACATAACCAGATCCCTTGCTTTCTCTTCTTACAACATTTCCCAGTTAAGGGTTGGAGATGGGAGTCCTAGCTCCCATTTCCATTTCTCACAAGCCCATTTTCATAAAGTATTTTCAGGAGTTTCTTGGTAGAACACCCGGGACATAGTGGACATGAACATGTTTCCAGAAATATAAAGTGTGGCCAAAATGGATGCCAACCTTACTCTCACTCAATCCCTAAACATGACCTTCAGAAACTGGCTTCTAATTTTCAGTATTTCCAAAGACCCAGGAAAGCCACAGGGTGATTTATCTGCCTCTATTTAAAAGTTCTTAATCACAGATGAACAGATAAAAAAGAATGAAATAATGCCATTTGCAGCAACATGGATGAACCTAGAGATTATCATACTAAGTGAAGTAAGTCAGACAGAGAAAGACAAATATCACATGATATCACTTATATATGGAATCCAAAAAAATTGATACAAATTTTATTTACAAACCAAAAATAGACTCACAAACATAGAAAACAAACTACAGTTAACCAAAGGGGAAAGGGCCAGGGAGGGATAAATTCGGAGTTTGGGATTAACAGATACACACTATTATATATATAAAATAGATAAACAAGGATCTACTGTATAGCACAGGGAATTATATTCAATTTCTTGTAATAAGCTATAATGGAAAAGAATCTGAAAAAAATATATACGTATGTGTATGTATAACTGAATCACTTTGCTGTACACCTGAAACTAACACTGTAAATCAACTACATTTCAATAAAAATAAAATTTTAAGAATAAATAAAATTTTTTAAAAATAAAAGGTTTAACCATCTCTAATACTGGCATGACCTCCCCATCCTGCTAGATTGTTAACTCACTGTGGGCAGGAATCAATTCCCCAGTCTCACTAGTATCTTCCCCTGGCTCTCTGGCCAGACCCTGCATACAGAAGGTGAAGAAATGTGCATCTATCATCGTGTTTTCTTTTTTTTTTTTTTGCCTTTGTTGAGAGAGAGAGAAAGATTCATGTTCAGGTCCACGTCCTGCATGGCTCTTAGCTCACGAGGGTCCTTTATCCATGTCCACTAAGGAAAAGATGTTTGTTCACTATCATCATTAATATTATTTTAATAATGTGATTGTGTTATATTTAAAAGCACGAGAAACAAACAAACAAAAAATTGGACACTGCCTTGTGTGAGCTTTGAACTTGCCAGATGACTGTGAAGGTCAGAGGAAGCAGTTTGATAATCATGCAATCAAGAATGAGAACATATTTTGAAACTTTCTTTCAGAATCGAAGGCAGTGTGGGTGGGATACGGAAGTTCAGGACATGGATGACCCTGTAGAGAAAACGGTGTTATTTCAGAGGACAGCTGAATATATAGCGCTAACCCCCTTTTCTGCCTCATTTTAACAAACATGTGGTTGGCTGAGTTCTACAGCCAGCTCTGCTTTAGAAGGTCTTTGTTGATCTTTGCAAGGACAATTAAGTGGCAGGAATGTGTGATACAGCCAAGCGCTGCCAAAACCAACAGCTCTCTTAAAACGTTATGTTGAAGTGGCCATTGTTGCTGGTGTTTCTGCAGGAGTCAGAAACCACTTGCTAATAGCTTAATTCCATTTCTCTGCAGACAAGCTGATTCTGTTGCAGAAGAGGGACCTGTGGTCTGCTGGTTTGAGAGAAGTCCTGGAAGCCTGAATAGGCCCACATTTCACAGCATAGCTGAGCGACTGACTCACGCTGGAACCCAGGGCTGCGTCTCTTAACCTCATGGGGCCTGTTGTCCACCCAGCTGGAACATTTGGTAAGAGGTGAGGCTGGACTGAAAATCATTTGTGGTCCAGCTGATTTGCTTGACCACAGGGTACAATTTGAGACTGCTGTGATTGGGAAAATTACACCTCACAAGAAACCACGAGAGTTCAGACTGATGAGAATATTCCGTAAAGGAGAGGGAGGGAAGCCTCTCTGCAGAATCAGTAGGTATTTCTGGTCTCTGTCCCCATCTGGCCTCAGTCAATAATCAGATTTCCCCAAAATGGACCTTACATGGATCTTAGTAATTTCTAGATCCTCAGCTCACTGGCATAGGGTGACTGTGCTTAGTAAGGCAAGGACTCTGCAGGGTCCCTTGGGTTCCTTGCTCCAGGGATCTGCAGCATCTGTGGGGACTTAGGGTCAGATCAGCTTTGCTGAGACAGGGATGAACTTGAGGGAACTGAGGAGCAATCCCCACCCTCTCCCCCCAGGTCTCCAAAAAAGAGTTACATAAAACACATGCACTAGAAAGGAAAGGTAATTGATTGAAAATTGGCGAGTTAAGTTAAAAGAGAAAACAATTCAAGGAAGGGAATGTTTATCTCATAGGAAATTGACATTTGGTATTGCCTCTGGGTTTCTGAAAGGCATTAAAGTTATCCCAGGGATGATGGTTTCGGATCCGGGAACTGACAAAATTTTAGTAGCGTAGGACTGGCCTTTGAAGGTGAGATTTCTGATAAAACCTACAGAAGTCTAGATTGGTAATAGATAATTTACTCTCAGCCACAAGGGAGTTCCCAAACTAGCTGGGAACCTGATAAATTGTCCTTGAATTGACTCTTTTGTTTCCAAGGCTAATAACACTTGGTTTGTGTTTAAAACATCTTTTAGCTAGGCTGGTCCTAAGCAGGTCAAAGGAGAATTGTTTTGGATAAATAAACCATTAGGAAAGGACAGAAGTAACAAGACAAACACAGCTGTTTTCTGTACTAACTGTCCACAAATCCACCTAGAGCAGCTGGCAGGGTTGAACATATAGATCTCTTCACTCTACCGTCGGTGAAAACCGTCATCTCCATGAGAGTGGCTGAAAAGACACTCCTGGAACCCATGTGAAGTTTGTCCTCTGCCTCATGATTCTGGACATGACTTTCAGGGCCTGGCTCAGTGTTTGAAGGCTTGGGTGTACTCAGTTCTACCATCAACTAGAATCAAGAGGAAAACATCATTATCATCCTGGGGTGAATAAGATTAATAACAATGATAAATACTAAGAATGAGAATAAGAAGATAAATTCAGAGGAAGCCAAAAGAAGAAATGCTTACTAGTTGTATTTTGAGCCTAACTCACCCGAGTAGAGAGACTGGGATGACAGAGGACTTCCCAAGAAACAAGAAATGTGGAAGTCTTCAGAACTCCCCTGAGCAAAACAAACAGGACACTTGAACAAACAAAAGACATCTCTTGTTTTGAGTAGAACAATTCAGTCCACAGAAGTGTCAGTTTTCCCCCAAGTTAATTTATAAATATAGCGCAGCCCCAGTATCAATACCAAAAAGTTTTTCACAATGGAGCCATTGTGAAAGGAAGGATTCAAGATATTAAAACATTATAAAGCCTCAATAATTAAAACAGTAAGGTACTGGGGTGTGAACAGACAGACAAGAGTAGGATAGAAAAAAATCTAGACTCAAGTACCTGTGGAAAATTAGTGTATGAAAAAGGTAGTATTTCAAGTCACTGAAACAAAAAATGAATGTTTTAGTAACAGTGCTGGGACAAATTGGATAACCATTTGGAAAAACATAAAATTGGATTCAGATCTTATACCACTGATAAGAATAAACTCCAAATAGATCAGAGAGAAAAATGTGAAAAATGAAACCATATAGATACAGTAAGTACACACAGGGGAATTCCTCTATAACTTTGGTGTAAGGAAAGAGTTTTGACTATGGCTCAAAATCCAGAGGCAATAAAAGATTTAACAATTTAGTTACCAAAAAAGTTGCATGGCAAAAAACACCATAAACAAAGTTGACAAAGACAAACTGGAAGATATTTGCGATATACAGATAAAGGGCTAGTATCTCTGATATATGAAGAAGTCTTAATATATAAAGAATTCATTTAAAAGTCACAGAAGGAGACCTGCTAGGCTTGGTTAAAAAAAAGAGAGAAAAACTAGCAAAAGACATGAACAGACCCCCTACACACACACAAACAGAAAACACACACATTTGAACACCTCTTAATTAAGAAGAAGTACCATTTCTCACCTATGTGATTGACAAAAATGTTTAAGTTTGATGACACATTTTGTTGATGAGGCTTTGGGGAAACAGGAGCCCTTAGACTTTGCTGGTGAGAATAAAAATTGGTACAACCTCTGAGGAGGAGAATTTGACAATACTTAACAAAACTACATATGTGTTTACCTTTTGACTTAGCAATCTCATTTCTAGGAACTTACTTTGAAGATACACCTCTAAAAACATAGAAATATATATGCAAAAGTTTACTCAATACAGCAGTGTTTGGAATGCAGAAAAGTCATAAAATAAACTATGCTGAATCCACATAATGGAGCACTATGCAGCCATAAAAATAATGGAAGATGATGCTTATGAACCACATTTGGGGGGTTTTTTTACTCTTTTTTTTTCCTTTTTTTGGGGGGGAAGAGAAGTAATTAGGTTTATTTATTGATTTATTTTTTTAGAGGTCCTGGGTATTGAACCCAAGACCTTATGCATGCTAGGCACGCGCTCTACCACTTGAGCTATACCTGAACCACATTTGTTAAGTAAAAAAAGCAAAGCACAAAAGGCCTTGCACTTGTAATCCAATTTAATCTTCCCAATAATGGGACAAACTGACATTATACACTATTGATGTAATGCACTAAGAAGGATGCAATGTGGCATCTATATTGTACCCCCTTTACCGCAAAAAAAAAAGTGGAGAAAATAAGAAAATGTTATGTATTTCCTTAATTTTGCAAAAACAAAACAAAGGATACATCAGAAATACAAGAGTAGATGAGACTGAGGTAGAAGAAACAAGAGGTGAGGGAGTGACACTTCTCTGAATATTTTTGAATAGTTCTGACTTTTGGAATTATGTTTATATACTCAAAACAATTATACAATAATAACATTTTAGAGAATGGGGAAAACAAAACCTAAAATGCAATACAAACAAAAACAAATAAATTTAACTGTATTTCAAATCAGTAACAATCTTACCAAAGGATGGGAAAAACCAACCTGAGTAACTTTTGAATACTATATCTTGACTACATACCCTCAGACTAAAGAAAATGAGACCTATAAATAAATATGAATTCCAGTTAGTCAAACTGTTTGTCAAAGTCGTGTGGGTCAGTAATTACGAAACTCTTTTGGTACATTAGAGGATTAAATATGCAAATATATCGAGGATAATGAGCCCAGATTTGTCATTTTCAGAGAAGGTTGTGTTAGATTAGAATTGGAAGTCAGTATGACCTCATGGTTTATTTTATAACTCTATCATTACAGATACATATTTTACTTCCATGTGTTTATAGGTGGATGTGTGTACACACGTATCTATTACCTAGGTCCACTAAACCAATGACACCCCAATAGCAATGAACACACCTAGTACCTAGATCTTAGTTTCTAAATACCACACCATTCTCCACTAAAAGAAAGCAAGGTCCTTGGAGAAATGGCTGATTTCATGGCTACGACAAGAAAAGTTCAAGATGACTCTGGAATATCTTATTGTACAATAAATTAAAGAAATTCTCAAAGAATAAGAGCACAGGGGGAAGTTTGAAGAAGCCAAATCTGGGACAATTTGAACATGAAAATAAGTGATATTTACAGTTCATCTATTGAATAAAATAGAAATCCATAAATGCTGATATGAATCGGTATCAGTTTATCAATGAATAAAGGAGGAGGAAAGACTCTTCCCTATTACAGACTGCCACAAAATGAATCTGGAAGGAATAAAAGAGCTCTAAAAATCATTTCACAAATATCCTTATAAAAATCAGTTCAGCAAGAATCATCAATAGATGCTAAAACTGGTAGGTAAAAGTTTGATAATGGTGTATCTACAGTCTCAAAATATCTTCTCACAAAATACTTATCAATGACAAAGGGAAATGGTGAACTTAAGCAAAGAACCTGGCAAACACCTCCTGAACATTGTAATCCGACTTAACATTGCCAGTAATGGGACAAACTGACATCAGGCACCCACTGATGTGATACGCTAAGAAGGACACAGTGTGACATCCGCAGTGCTCCTGCCGAAAATACATCACCTCACTCTCCTCATGAGCAAACGTTATGGACACCTGGGTCAGATTTTCCTCTTTGGTAGGCTTATACTTTCCCGTGAATATTACTAGCATTGCATTTATCACGTGCACTACAAATATGCATTGATGCGTCTGCTTCTCCTGAACAGTGATTCTTATGGTCAGTATTATTTCTTTTTGCACACCTCTAAGTGTACCACCTTCCCACGCACAACTCAATAATCACATATATTATACTGTGTTTTGAATACTTCTTTGCATGGCTTTCTCCCTTGTTTTAGTTAGAAAACTCAGTGAATAATGGCTGAAACAAGAAAGGCACTTGATGAGTTTATAGAAAGTTAAGTCTGGGCATACACAGTTCCAAAGTTGGATCAGCAGCTCAATGATGCTACAGCACAGTGTGATTGTGTGACACACATCCCTGATTCAAATGGCCTTTCCTTCAATCTCAAGATGGCTGCCACTGCCCCGCACATCATGGTCTCATAGAGCAGGACACCAGGAAGTAAGGAAGTAAGTGATTGTCTCATGCCTTTTATCATGAAGACATTTCTTCCCCAAATCCCCAGTAGGCTTCCTCTTAAGTCTCATTCACATGTTCACTCCCAGACAAATTACAAATCGTCCACTCTGGCCAGACACAGTAATGTCTGAACAAAATTGGGGTTAAGAAGAAAAAACAGGGGTTATCTACTGAGTGGGCAGCATTAGTACCCGCCACACTCCTCTACTAGACTGTAAATTCCCTGATGGCATAAACTGATTCTTACTCATTTTTTGTACCTCCAGGGTACAGCACAGCATCTGACAATAGACGCTCAATAAATCTTTGTTGAAGGAATGAAAATGACTAAAAGTATGGTATAATATAAAAAAAATAACAAGCATGGGAAGTAGCAAAGTTACAGAATTGTATGGATTCTTATCATCTTGGACCCTGGCCTTTAATTTTCAGTTCCCTTCACAGAAGGTAACTTGAAGAGAGGAATGAAGTTACGAAGGCTTTTGCGTTTTAGGGAGGTTTGATCTGGCGTGAGGAAGATGGGAAGTGAGAAATTTATAGGCAGAGAGGCTGGTGTATCTGTTGAGACACTTTGTATTTTAAAGTTTGGACAGCTGAAATTGTACATCTCGAGAAATGCCTAGGAACAGTTGCTGGGGATTCTGTTATCACATCCAGAAGACACAAAAAAACTGACTCTTCTAATTTTTAGGGCCAAGGAAATGTCTCTCAGAAGGTCCATGGGCAACAGCCCCTCACACTTGGAACAGAATCAGGTCACGTGCCCATTCCTGAGGCAGTCACTAGAAAGGAGTGTGGGACGAGTTTGACCAGTTTCAGGTCACCATTCAGGGTAGGGGGATGCTGACAAGGAAATCCACGTGGCCACTAGTTGAGTTTAGGAGTTACTGCCACACAGTCAGTTAAAAAGTTTCAAAAGCCTGAACTTGTTTTATTTATTGTGGTAAAAAATTGTTATGAAAGTTGGATGTAAGAGATAGTTTGAAGAGAAAAGAGTCATTAATTGAATATGGGGGAAGAGAGAAGCAAGTGAAAGGGAGGAGTCAAAGTTTTGAGGTTGAATTTCTCCTGAAAATTGACCTTTAGCAACAACAGAGACGAAGAGCCACTTACTATTTCCAGAAACTTAGAAACTATTCCCAGACTTAAAGTTCAGGTGTGGTTAACAATGAGCAAACAAACAAAACCCAAAGTATCTAGCTAATGCAGGACTCAGAGCATTCTCCCGTGTGGCAGGACAGAGGTAAGGTCAGCTAAGAATAACGTGCACAGAAAATTCTTTGTGTGGCTTACGACCACTTCATCGCCCAGAAGGTTAAAAAAGTGATACACAGAAGTTATTCTGCCTCGGTTTTGACCAGCTGGGAAAAACGAGTTAAGAAGAAAAGAGCAAGTAGGCAGAAAGTAGCAGCTTAAACTCCGAGGAAAGCAGGGAGCTCAGTCAGACATGGACTCAACACTAGGGATTCTTGGAGTTCAGAGAAAACACAGAAGGTAAGAGGCTCCCACGAAGACATCCTGACTACAATTCCACCTGACGCAAATGGTCCAGGACCAGGAGGGGTGACTGCGAGAAGTTATGTGGCTGCTCAAGGTACTCCCTGATGACCCAGATTTTTTAAAAAACATCCATTAAAAGACAGAAGGAGTCATCATCACATGGTGGATAAACCTTGGCTGTGGAATCTGATAGAACTGAGGGGCAGGGTAAATCCTGGCACTGACTCTGGTAGCTGTGTGACCTCAGACAAGTTGCAAGACTGCTCTGTGCCTTTGTTTCCTCATCTTTAAAACTGTGTGTAAGAAGCCCTTCCCCTCTGGATAAAGGGCAAAGAAGATAATAAACATACAGCACACACATTATCATGGTGCCAGGCACAAAGTAAGTGCTTCGTATATATATATATACACACACCCACACATACATATATATTATATATACTGTATATACATATGTATATATATAATATTTGTTCCTGATGTAAAAACAACAAAAAGTGGTTATTTTCACCTTTGAAATATTTTTTTAATAAAAAGAGAGAAATTAGGAAGCAAACCAGAGACACGTTCCATTATTCCATTTTCTAGCTGAGTCTCTCCAGCATGCTCAGAGAATTCAATCAGAAGAGAAAAACACCACAGGAAAATCTACCCCGGACAAGCTTGCCCCAGCTCTCCTCCCCAAGTGCAACCACTGCTAACAGTTTCTTATGACTCTTTCCAGAAAAAAGCATTCCAAAGAGAGTTTTCTATTTAATTAAATGCTGCATAAGATGTGCACAAGAAATGCAGAAGTCCATCAAATAGGGCGTGTCGTACAAGATCAATTGATGACAGAACCTAAAAAGCACACATCTAATTCTCCTCCTGCTCATCCCTCCCTTCCCCTCCCTCCCTCCTTCTCTTCTTTCCTCCCTTCTCCCCATCTCCTCCTGTCTTTCTTTATCTTTTTCCCATGTCAGCTAGGAAGACTGCAGCTCAATGGCCTGAGAGAACTGAAGATCCAGACAAAAGAGGTGCTCACCTCAGCGTCTGGCAGATCTAAATGAGATCAGCAGGTGGGCTGTGGTGAAATTTCTCTCAGGGAACTGGGGGGACCCAGGGATGACATGATGCAAACTTTGCTCATTGGCGATGGAAGGGACACTGGATTCCATATTTCAAAAAGTGCATCACTGAGGATGCCCCATATAATAGACTAGTCACTTCAGTATGAAACTTGAGCCACCTTCTAGAATTGGTTATTAAAGGAGTTGTGAGCGACTGGCAAAGGAGATTTAGAGAGCCAAGCTGGAAGACTGAACCTACTGCATTCTCTTTCCTGACAGGTTTACTAGACCAAGAATCAATAAGGAATGCTGTAGACATGGTAGACTTGGATGTCATGAGGCCGTTGACAATGTTTCTTATAATATCCTTGTGGAGAAGTAGAGAATGTGGTCTAGGGGCAAGAGAGATTCATGTGGCTTCCTAATTAGCTGGACAACCAGAGGCAAAAGATGCTGGGGAACAGTCCACATCAACCTGGAGGGTGGCATTCAGGGAACCATCCATATCATCCTACTCCACAAAGACATGGCTGGCAGGACTTTAGACTTACCTGATATCCCTTTTTTTAAAGGAGAATGTGCTTTAATGTTACATGTGCAAAAGAAAGCTAACCTTTTAAAATGTTAATCTAATAAATAAATAATCAACATTATTTATATTATATAATACTAAATATTATATATAAATATATTATATATATAACAAATTTGTTTATATATAATATATAATAAAGTAATATATAAATAATATATATTATAATTAATATAAATTATATAATATATAAATATATATAATAAAATATATAACATCTATAAACATATCTATAATAATATATATAAATAATACATATAACATATAAACAATATATAATATATATTATATACAATATATAATATATATAAGTATAAATAATATATAATAGAAATTAATAAAATATTTCAACATAATTTTACAATAAAATTTATTATTTAAAAATACACATTACTAATAAAAGTTTCACAACGATATATCCTTTTGATATTTCCCAATCTCTTTCAAGAGAAATTCTAATCATCTATGTTACTTGTACTGGATGGACTGCAAAAATGACTACAATTATTCACCCCTTCCTATATATACACCCTTTGCAACAAGACCTTGCAGCATCTCCCATCACAAGATGTCCCTGTCCCTTGAATGAAGTGGTCTTGTGACCTGCTATGGCTAATAAAACGGGACAGAAGTGATGGTTCCAAACCGAGGTTCTAAGTGGCCAGCTGTGTTTCCACTTTCCTTCTGCCACCGCTGTGTGAACAAGCCCAGGCTAGCCAGCTGAATGGTGAGAAGCACATCACCTTGACACCCAGCTGACAGCCAGCAAACTGCCAGCTTGCAAGTGGGGCCATCCAGGTCCAGTTAGTCCCCAGTCCGCCACCTGACCACTGACTCATGAGCAAGTAGAGATCAGACGGGCCTGGACCGGTTCAGCAGAACTTCCCAGCTGACCTGTTGACTTGAGAGCAATAATAAAAGCTTATTGTCTTAAGTCATTGGGTTGTGAGGTGGTTTGTCCTGGAGCAATAGCCAATTGCTACAGCTCATCCACACCTGTTCCACCTTATCTGTCTTGCTACTCTGGCGCTCATAATTCTTTGCTTCAGCCGTGTTCCAAACAAACCATTACGTTAACTTCTCCACAGCTTGGCAAATGCAAAACCTCTGGCTGGTCTACCGCTTGGTGCCTCACCCATCCTGCCTCATCCAGCTGACACCTCCTCCTCCTCCTCCTCGGAGACTCAGGCACCACCTTTGCCAGGCAGCATTCCCAGATCTCCCTTCCTACCTGCTGTCCAGTGCTTCCCCTCCCGCCTGCTGCTGATAGTTCTTATCTACACCTTTGTCACACACTTATCCTAGGTTAAAGTCATCTGTTTATTCAGCTTTCTATTCTTACTGCACTGTAAATTCTGTGAAGATAGAAATCTTATCTTTTATCTGTTATTCCAAATAATAGTACAATTCTTCCCAAGTAGTTGGTGTTCTCTAAATGTTTGTTACATGATTTGAATTCAACGTTAAAAGAGAGAGAGAGAGGTTATGTGTGTATTTAGCCTTAAAAAGAGAAGATAAAAAGGGGCCAACAAATTAAATAAAGATACCATTAGCTTGGGAACAGGTACAGGTTACCAGTTAGATCTTCATTGGTTCAAAGTAACCAGGTGATAAATTTCAGCTCCTTTAGTCATCTACCCTTGGCAGGTAACACGTGTTCCTTAAAGCAGGGCATGTCATCACTGATGAAAACTGTTTTTTATCTGTAAAGAATGACTGAAAAGACACATGAAGTCTATCTTGTAGGTGGGGACCAAGATCACGCTGCCCAGTATCTGGGAGGCCAATCTTCTATCCACAATTGAGTCACTGATTCTGTCATTTTCAGGAATCAGAAAAGCAATCTTAGACACAATGTAATGACTGCACAGATAGCATTTATTCATTACTCCAAGGAAAAGACAACATGACATGATCACTTTCTTCAAAGCATTTCTTTTAGGGTTGTTATACAGAAAATAAATTTACTCTCTCTGATTCCAAAAGGGGGACCAATGGAAGTCAGACATATATACGGGTGGATCTCTTAATAATTAGATCTGTGGTGGGAATGTAGTTTGGTGCAGCCATTACAGAAAACAGTATAGAGATTCCTTAAAAAACTAGAAGTAGAATTACCATATGATCCAGCAACCCCACTGCTCGGCATATATCCAGAAGGAACTCTAATTCAAAAGATACATGAACCCCAATGTTCATAGCAGCACTATTTACAATAGCCAAAACATGGAAACAACCTAAATCTCCATCAAAAGATGAGTGGATAAAGAAGTTGTAGTATATTTATACAATGGAATCCCACTCAGCCATAAAAATGAATAAAATAATGCCATTTGCAGCAACATGGATGGACCTGGAGATTGTCATTGTAAGTGAAGTAAGCCAGAAAGAGAAAGAAAAATACCATATGATATCACTCATAAGTGGAATCTGAAAAAAAAAAGACACAAATGATTTTCTTTATAAAACAGAAACAGATTCACAGACATAGAAAACAAACTTGTGGTTACCGGGGGGAAAGAGGGTGGGAAGTGATAAATTGGGAGTTCAAGATTTGCAGACACTACCTACCATATATCAAGTAGATAGATAACAAGTTTCTACTGTATAGCACAGGGAACTATATTCAATATCTTAGAGTAACCTATAATGAAAACGAATATGGAAATGAATATATGTATGTACATGTATGACTGAAAAATTATGCTGTATACCAGAAACTGACACAACATTGTAAACTGACTAGACTTTAATAAAAAAAAAATTAGATCTGTTTTTAAAATGGAGTGAACAGTTCTTGAGAAACAGTGCCTGCTTTGGCCTTGGAGATATTCAAAGAGAGACTGGTCAACAACGTATCAGTAAAGTCGCAAAAATGTTTCACACAGCAGATGGCGACCCCTGTGGTTGGCTGTTCATCAAATGGTGGCTCTATTTGGGAATTACCACGGACCCACTTCCTACAGGCTACCTGCTCCAATGACAGCCACCTGCCCACTTGTAAACATGCGTGAAGGTATCTGGTTAACTCCAAAGAGACTCTCTTTCATGCAAAACGCCTCTGCCTCAATCCTATTTGTGAGGAAACTCCATTCCCTGGCTGGAGTTGACCAACCAGAAATGGACACTTCATACTAGCCTGAATTTCAAAGATGGAAATTCAGATACTGAGGGGGCGCCTGCCTTCTGATACACCCACAGAGGAACACAGGAAGCTGCTCTGCAGAGAAATAAAGTAATAAGTGCTGACTGAGCAACTACTATGTGCCAGGCACTGTTCTAGGCATGGGTTAGCTGGCAGGAAATAAACCAGGCAAAAGCCCTGTTTTCATGAGACTCACATTTAGTGGGGGGCTAGAAAACAAAGCTGAGAGGCATAGAGAGAGCAGAAGAGCCTGGCCTGAGTTTCCTGACAGGCTCCTGAGTCCTGCCTGTGGGTTCTGTGAGAAACCCCAGTGGTTCTCCAATAAACGCCCTGCTTTGCTTAAGCCAACTGGAGATGATTTCTGTTATTTTCAGCTCCAGGGTCCTAACTAAGACTCCACATGAAATGCATTTGACTCTGTATCCATTCTCTTCACACCACTTTGGGACACGGGAAGGAGGGGAACTTTTAAAGATCAATAGGTTAGAAGCTAGTGGAAGAGAAGAGAACATTTTTTATTGCCATCCTTCCATATATCAGTTCTCAAATTTAGGGTCTCCAGGTTTCTAGTTTCCGTAATAAGGAAGGTGAAGAGAAGCTGCTTCCCCAGATATTCAGGATGGCAGAGCAAAGGTTATATGATAGGCAGAGTTTTATGTTCTCCACTGCATCCAGGTATTATTATTATTTAATATTTCTACATAACTGTGCGATAAGCAAGGAAGTACATTCTCCACCCAGGCTTACAATAATAAATAAAAGCATTCCAAAACAAGGAACAAAAAAGCTCTTTCCCCCAAGAGCTTAAAGGGAGAGGCAAGTCAAACAATACAGGATAGAGATATGGCCTGAGATGAGTCCAGGAAGTTTTAAATAGACCGTGTCATCACGTGGTCGGGTTTCCAGGGACTTTTTGAGCACACAAGGGGAGAGCTATTTGGATGGCCATCAGGCTGGCATGCTCAGTAGAGGGGAGCAGGTCCTAGGACACTGTGTACCCCATTCTCCAAGGAGCCTCTGTTTCTCAGGCTTTTAGTATTGGAATCTTCAACTTACTGAGTAAGAGGGTAGAAGAGAGACTTTTTAAAATACCACTTGTCATTTGCCAAATCTGCTTTTATTTTAATGACTCCTACAGTGAGATGAAGATCTTCTTTCAATTTTCTACTTGCTGATTAATTTCCTGTTGACTCTGAAGGTAACTAAAAACCTTTTGGATGAAGCAGAAATAGCCTTAATGCAGGAGCTTCTTGGTAATGGGATGCAGTCACTCAGGGCCAGCCTTTAGGGCCTTCCTCTGAGCTTTGGGTTGGTGGGTGGTTTTGGCACATGTGATTTAAGATGTGCTCACTTATAAACACATTCATTCTTCTCCCTCTTCCAGTGTCCTGAGGTGGGGAAGGGGGAAGGGGGGCCCACTCCATGTTCAACTTTGGAGGTCCAGTGCCAGGCTAAGTTGTAAAATCAGCTCTGCCTGCCCTCATTCTCTGACCCACACCCCTTTCTTTGACTTTTCCCATCAGTCTTGACACTTTCCTTTCTCTGCCAATGTTCAGGTCTCTATGTTCTATGCATTCCACCCAGTTATAACCTGCTGGAAAGAAAATGCTTTTATATTAGTCATGTACACTTGAGTATGAATTTAAACTTCTCCTGAGGGCACCCCAATACTAACCCTTGCATCTGAAGGGTAGGGAGGTTTAAGAGAAAAAGCAGTGGGCTGGTTGTTCAAAGACCCCACTCTAGTCTTGGCACTCTAGTCTTGGCTGAGTTTCCCAGGCCAGACACTTCACTTCTCAATTTCAATTAAAAAAAAAATTCTATAACATCACAGGTTCAACTAGATAACTTCTAAATCAACTTTCTGTGAATTTTAAAGCTGGGGATTTTTATTCCCATTATTAGAGGGGGATATCTGAGGAGAGCTGGAGCCTCCCCGGGTCTCTGGGCCAATCATGTCGTGTTCAGGCACCTGCAATGGCTGCCAAGGGATGTGAAGCACCTTCTGACAACTGAGATCCAATGTCTGCAGATTTTCTTCTGGGAGAGTTCCTGCCGGGATTTTATGCAAGGAAGGTCACGTTGGTTCCCCTGGGTATTTATTCACACCTAAAATTCCGAATACTAACTTTCTAATGGTCATTAGTTAATACAACATGGCCACTATCACCCGAGCTTTAAGCTTCAACCAAGTCCCTGTCTTCTTTTTCTTAGAATCTATGCAGATTAAGTCATCTGCATTTGATTACTCTGTATTTCACTGGGGAAATCATACTTGGTACCTTTTTTTATCTCGGCCTCTTGTTTTACCCTTAGTAACCTAGATGTTAGCCTCCTGGGTGTCCCAGTCCCTCAGACTGTAGGATCTTTCTGTCCTTTCATATGATAATTAGGTTTCTTTAAGCCTACTGTTCCCGCACTATAGCCGAGCCTTCCCAGGGGGACATATGTTTTTTGTTGATCCCTCTTGTTGCTTCACCTAAACTCTTCCTCTCTCTTCTCTGTATCATCATCAATTTCCTTAGTGTTTTTCTCCATCATCAGCACCATCCATGTTCTTTCATTCTTTCAGAGCATGACTAACAAAGGACTGTGTGTGTCATTTTATGGAGAGTTTAGTGCTAATGAAGCGCATTCCCTTTCAACATCTTAGGCTAAACTAGCCTCTGCTGACTTGACCACATCCCTCTCCTCACTGGGTTGGCTAAAAAGAGGCCCAAGATGCAAAAGGATGCACAACGGTAAGTATAACATTCTCCTTTTAGCTAGGTCCCTTTTTTGAGCAGAGCCACCCTCCTAGCACATGACTTCCATGTGTCTGCCCTCCTTGCCCTGTGGCGCCCATTCTTGTCTGAGGTCAATTCCTCAATTTACTAATCAATCCATGGCCAGGTAGTGCCAGACCACCCACTGTACGACATTTCTACCAGGTGCTGAGGGGCCATCAGAGTTGGGAGGGACCCAAGGATGGTCCAGCTTCTCCACGTAGGGATGAACAGGATCAAGAGCAGTCTGGTATCAGTCTGAGAGTGTGGGGTGGCTCATGGTGGGCACTCAGGCCTCCTGGGTTCACATCCAGATATACAGTGGTGTGGCTTCGGGCAAGTGATTAACTTCTCTGGGCTATTACTAACTCTGAAGTTAACAATACTGCCTGTCTCATCAGGCTGATAGGATCAATGGACAAATACATGCAAAGTATTGGAATAGAGTCTGGACACAGGACATGATCAATCTTTCTATGACCTAGTATCCCACAGCCAGGTAGGAAAACCAGACCAAGAATCCAAGCCTTTTGGCTTCCAGTCCCCTGTGCCTCTTATTCTGCCAGGCAATAAAGGGTAACACACAGCTGAGTGCACAAGGCCTTGCCATCTAGCTGGGTAAACAACACCAGTACACTTCAAACATGCAGGGGCAGCCACTAGGGAACAACTGAAGGGAAGAAACAGTGATTCTCAAGCTCGGCTACACATTAGCATCACCCGGGGGATTTTTCAAAATCCTGACGCCCACGCCATACCCCAGACCATTAAAACAGAATCTCTAGGAATGGGGCCCAAGGATCAGTATATTTTAAATCCCCCAGTTAATTTCAACATGCAGCCAAGGAAGAAAACCAGTGGCTGGAGCAGTCATGACACCATGATGGGCCATCGCAGGTCAAAGAGGTGAGGCAATGTGTGTCTGATGGCTACAGGTACTTTCAGGAAAGCCTGAACGTGACCACATCTTATGACTCCTCATCCAGTCATTACTTTTTCAAAGCTATCAGTGATTAGGCCTTTACTGCGTGCCAGGCTGGACACTTAGCAGGCATTACCTCATTGATCCAACAGTGATTCTATGAGACCAGTCCTGTAGTTAGCCCCACTCTACAGATGGAGAATCTAAGGCTTGGAGAGATGAAGTCATTTGGCCAATGTAACACAGATGGATCTGGGACTCAGACACAAGCCTTCCAACCCAGGACCCACAGAACCAGACCTTGACTCCATCTCACTGCTCCGACCCCGGAAGCATCCTTTTCCAGAAATGTTTCTCTCACCTGTCTCCCACAGTCGAAGGGCAGAACCCTCCTCAACCTCTCAACACCACCACCTCAACCTTCTCCAGCACCATGACCCAAATCCCAATGCTGGTTATTTTTGTAACACATAGCTTTTTTGACTTTTGCTTCAGAGATCAACTGTCCCCTTTCTCTGTCACAAATATTTATACAGTATTTTTCTTACTAGTTCCCACTGTTAGTTTCCTTTCTAATTCCAGCTTCTTTTGTACCTGAATGGTTGAATTTCCAGCCTTGTTTGTAGCCACCCTCCCACTAAAAAACATTTAGCACAGTATAAGGCAAACCTCTGTCCCTATCGCCTATGTTCCCATCGCCAGTCTTCCAGAATACAGTCATATTTATCATCTTGCTCTGAAAAGTCTTCATCAAAGGAATTTGCACTTTCTTTTCCTTTCTAAGACCAAACTCATTATTGTAATAGCTGTATATTATGTATATATATTGCCTTATCATATAATATGCATATAATGCTTTGTAACAATGTTACCACAAATTTTCAAATTGAAGGTTGTGGCAATCCTGCGTAAAGTAAGTCTATCGGCATCACTTTTCCAACAGCATTTGTTCACTTCATGTCTCTGGTCATATATTGGTAATTCTTGCAATATTTCAAGCTTTTCCATTATTATTATATTTGTTACGATGACCTATGCTCAATGATCTTTGATGTTACCATTATAATTATTTGGGAGCACCACAAAACCATGCCCATATAAGACAGCAAACTTAACCCAAAATGTGTGTGCTCTGACTGCTCAACTGACCAGCTGTTTCCCCATCTCTCTCCCTCTCCTCAGGCCTCCCTATTCCCCGAGACACAACAATATTGAAATTAGGCCAATTAATAACCCTACAATCACCTCTAAGTGTTTAAGTGAAAGGAAGAGTTGCACGTCTCTCACTTTAAATCAAGAACGAGAAATGATTAAGCTTAGTGAGGAAGGCACACAGAAAGCCAAAGCAGACCAGAAGTGAGGCCTCCTGCACCAAACAGCTAGCCAAATTGTGAATCAAAGGGAAAGTTCTTGAAGGAAACTAAAAGTGCTACTCCAGTGAACACACAAATGTTTAAGAAAGTGAAACAGCCTTACTGCTGATGTGGAGAAAGTTTCAGTGTTCTGGATAGAAGATCAAACCAGCCACAACATCCCCTTAAGCTAAAGCCTAATCCAGAGCAAGGCCCTAAATCTTTCCATTCTATGAAGGCTGTAGAAGAAAAGTCTGAAGCTGGCGAGGTTGTTTCATGAGGTTGAAGGAAAGAAGCCGTCTTCATAGCATCAAAGTACACGAAACTGGCTATGCTCAACACTGATTTTCTAAGTAAGGGAAGCAGCCTTCTGTTGGAAGATGTTATCTAGGAGAAGTCAGTGCCTGGCTCTGATGAAGACATGCAATGAAATTAATGTTTTCATGCTTTCTAGCAAAACATCCGTTCTGCAGCCCATGGATCAGGGAGTCATTTTGACTGTCAAGTCTCATTAAGAAATACAGTTCATTAGACTATGATTGCCATAGATAGTGATTTCTCTGATGGCTCTGGACAAGTTGACTGGAAACCTTCTGGAAGGGATCCACCATTCTAGATGCCATTAAGAACATCTGTGACTCTTGGGGAGAGGTCAAAATATCAACTTTCATAGGAGTTTGGAAGAAGTTGATTCCCACCCTCATGGGTGACTTTGAGGGGTTCAAGACTCCAGTGGAGGAAGTTCCCGCAGATGTGGTGAAAACTGCAAGAGGACCACAATCAGAAATGGAGCCTGAAGATGTGGGTGAATTGCTGCAACCTCATGATAAAATTTTAACAGATGAGGCGTTCCTTTTAATGGATGAGCAAAGAAAGTTTCTTGAGATGGAATCTACTCCTGGGGAAGATGCTGCAAAGATTGTTGAAATAACAACAAAGAATTCAGAATATGACATAAGCTTAGTTGATAAAGCGGTGGCAGAGTTTGAGAGGGTTGACTCTAATTTGGACAGAAGTTCTACTGTGGGTAAAATGCTAACAGCATTGCACGCTGCAAAGAAATCATTTATTAAAGGAAGAGTCAATCGATGCAGCAAACTTCATTGTTGTCTTATTTTAAGAAACTGCCACAGCCACCCTAGCCTTCAGCAACCACCACCCTAATTGGTCAGCAGCCATCAACATGGAGGCAAGACCCACCACCAGCAAAACTATTACAACTCGTTGAAGTCTCAGATGATGGTTAGCATTTTTAAGCAATAGAATACTTTTTAATTGCATGTACGTTGTGTTTTTAGACATAATGCTTTTGCACACTGAATAGACTACAGTGTAGTGTAAACATAACTTTTATATGACTGGAAAACCAAAAAATTCTTGTGACTCGCTTTATTGCAATATTCACTTTATTGCTGTGGTCTGGAGCTGAACCCACAATATCTCTGAGGTCTGCCTCAGTACGATTTGGCAATGTAACCGAGGGCAAAGAGGGGTCAAATCCACTCCTTAAAATAAAAGCACTAATGTGTGTGAAATAGAGTCAAATGCATGTGGATATGAAGAATATGACTTCTTTGTGCTAATCAAATATTTATATTTAAAAGGAAATTAATCCTTGTTATGATGAGGAGAGAACATTCAAGGAGAGAGTAAGTCATAAACCAGAGTGGCAGCCCTCTTCCTCTTTCCCATTGGCTAAAGCTCACTTCTATACATACAGTCATCTCAGAGACCAAAATTCACCCTTTTTGCTGCTGCTGAACCAGCAGAAGTTAGCCCAAAGAGAAAAGCCATTATAGGGAAATGCAAAACACAAGAAAGTACCAAATGATGTAGGACTTGGTTATTTTTCCAGGGAGTGGTGGGTTTTACCTTGGCAAAGGGTGCGGAAGTAGGGCTATGAGAGTGTGAATCAAAGTTAGCTTCAGCTGCACGAAACAGAAAATTTCCAATAAGGTTACAGGATGGAGGAGGAGGAGGTGGGGGAGGGATAAACTGCAAGTTTGGGATTTGCAGATACTAACTACTATACATAAAATAGATAAACAAGGTACTACTGTATAGCGCAGGGAACTATGTTCAATACCTTGTAATGGTCTATAATGAAAAAGAATATGAAAAGAAATATATAACATGTATAAATGAATCACTATAATGTACACCAGAAATTAACACAGCATTGTAAATTAACTATACTTCAATAAATGAATAATTTTTTAAAAGAATGACTTAAAAAAGAAAGATTCTTTCTCTTTGTCATGATTAAGAAGTCTGGAGGTAGCCAGAGCAAGGCTGGTAACTAATCCATGGGGGCAAGGAAGCAAGCTCCTTTTCCCTGCTGGTCTGCCACATGCAATCTCCATTTCCAAGGTAATATCACCATCAATGTGGCGGCTGGAGCCCCAGCCATTGCATCTGTCTTCCAGTCAGTAGGAAGGAGAAAGGAGAGAAGAGAAGCACCTGCTCCTCCACTGAAGGACACACTGTGGCAGCTGCACTCACACACACCTGCTAACATCCATTGGCCGAAAGAGAATCATAGAGCCAAACTTGGTGGCAAAAGAAGCTGGAAAATGCTGTCTTTATTCTGGGCAGTTTAGTGTCCTGATAAAATCTGTCACTTAAAAGGGGGAAAATGTCTACTGGTGGACAAAAAGCAGCCTCTTGCACAGGTGCAGGGACCTGCCTGCTCCTTCTAGAGAGGACTCGCTGCCCCAGCTCTTGGGACTGCCGTCAGTGGACAGACTTCAGCCCAGCCCCGTGGGTCTGCCTCAGCCACAGAGAGCTGCCAGGTCCAAGGGCTTGCCCACACTCGGTGACTGACTGAGGTGGGCGCGTGGAGGTTGGCATTTCAGCCCTTGTGGGACAACGCTGACAGGCCACTTTTGCTCCAGAGCCCCCCATGGGGTAGGCGGAAGCTGCTCCTGGGGAAGTCTGAAGTCCGATTTCCTCTTCACCCCAGTCCTACTCCTGTCCCCTCCCTTTCACAGATGCTGACTCCCAGGGCACTGCCTAGTAAACATTCGGTGCCCTAAACTCTGTTTCCCAGGGAGCCAGCATCACCGCTCAGGGACACTGGGATGCGGACTTCAGAGAAGAGAAAGAGTCAGGAACGAGGGAAGTACATGAGGGACACTGTTAGTCAGGGCTCTCCAGGGAGACAGAGCCTACAGGTGCTTGTGCGTGTGTGCACATGTGCATGTGTATAAATACAAAGAGGTTTATATTGGCTCACACAGTTTCAGAGGCTGGTGAGACCCTGATCTGTGATGTGGGCAGGCAGGCTCCAGGCCCAGGGGAGCCAATGGTGTAGATGAAATCCTGAGGCAGTCTGCTGGAAAATTCCCTCTTGTTCAGGAAAACTGGCCTTTTGTTTTGTTTAGGTCTTCACCTTATTGGATAAGGCCCACCTCCCCCGCCCCCACACACACACATTATAGACAGCAATCTGCTTACTCAAGTTTACAGATTTAAATACTAATCTCATCCAAAATACCCTCCAGGTCAACACATAAAATTAACCATCAGAGATACCCTCCTGAGGCCCAGGAAGCTCCCTTCACCCCTCAATACACACACATACACACACACACACACAGACACACAGATGCACACATGCACTCAGACACTTGCACAGACATAGGCCTAGGCGCTAGACTTTGTACCTAGGGTGCTACCAGAGGGCAAACTGTCTGATTTCAGCATCCCCTCCCTTGTCCTGTAGAACGATAAGACTTTACAGAGTCCTTGGGTAAAGACCCATTCTAAGTATTGAATATTAACTTCAGGAAAGGGGAGACTGGTTGGGATCCAAAAACACAAAAAGAAGAGTGTCTCCCTCCATCCAGGACAGAGATGGCAGCAGCTGTTTAGGGGATTTCTAGGCGCTGGAGCACATATGTGCAAACCACAGCCAAGCCAGAGAAGCTCATCCTTCCCCATTCTCCATCCCTGGATGAAACTGAAAAGGAGAGGCCATCCCTGAGGTTTCAGCAGGAAAGGGCTGAACTGCCGCCCAGGACATCCCCTCAGCTCAAAGCCGGTCTAACTCCATCCCTTATTTGTCCTCATACGATTTCCTTTTGTTCTGTATTGATCAAAGTTAAGTGTGTATTATAGTCATTTTCCTGTTAGATTACTGTCAGCTCAACTAGGAAGGCTTAATATGTACCTAAGAGGGTCAAGGATGGTTTTACTTCTCACGTGCATTCAAAAAAGTCAGGACCAAGATCTTATCATTAGAAAGGTTACTATAATTTTCCTGTTCAAATATATATATATATATATATATATATATATATATATATATATATATATATATATTTATATATACATATTCTATAAATGGATACTACATTATATAACAGAAATGAATATATATTCCATATTCTATAAATGATAGTGGGAGATGTGGAAAATATCAGTTACTGGCCCACCATTTCCTTGTTAGACTATATCCAAGATACAACAAAAGAAACTTAGAAGACTTGGAAGATAGTTTAGAGCTGGGGAGCTTGTCCTGATAAATAAGCCCAATCTTCCTGGGGAACTGAGATCCAAAGACATAACATATTTCTCCACAAACAGCTAGTTAGTTGTGGAGCTGGGTTTTGGACACAAATCTTGGCCCTCATGAAGCATTGTAACCAGCACCCAAGTTTTCTTGGCTTCTTATTTCCACTCAGTAAACCTGTCATTTTCATAAACCCAGGATCACAGGCAAGTGGGACTTTCCATTGTTTGCTAATAGACTGTCAGATGGTTCTTAAATTCTCACTGAAACCCAACTTTTCTTCTCATTGCATCCACGATGGGTTGTCAGTGCCCTTGCCAGGCACAGAGTAGGGCAGGATTCTGCTAATGCTTCCCGATTCCTTGGGGTCAGCCCCAAATGCCCCAACCTTTAGAGATTTGCAATACCTGACATTTTATCAGATTATGTAATAGTCATCCCCTCCCCACACCCCAAGCCCCCATCAAAAGTGCAATCAGGCACATTAGAATGAACTTTAAAAAAAAAAAAGTGGAGTATACCTCCTTGAGACAAATACAGCTATGTTTCTGGTGTTGCAGACCAACAAAGGCCCTCACAGTCCCTCCCTCCAGGAAAATTAATAATGCATGAGGGTTTTCAGGAATTGCTAGAAGTATGACACCCACCCTTTCTAGATTTCCCGGAAGAATTCTGATTTCTTTCTGACCAATAAGTTCATGAAGCATGTAATGAAATTTGCTTTGATTTTTAGACCTTTGTAAATGTTTCATGTCCATCAAATCATACATCAGAAGAAAATAACCCTGTATTGGACTTTGCATCCTGACGGTTTGCTTGGAAAGGCGGGGCTGTAGCCCAGTCTGAAGGGTAAACTAGGAGAGAACAGCTCCCAGGTGGAGCCCCTCCATGCAGGCCTGGTCCCCCAATCCTCCCACTGGTCCAGCCCAGCCTCCAGGTCGCTGGCTGCAGGCAGGCAAACAGACTCACTCCACTCCTGTACACAATCATGGCCAGCGCCCTGCTTTCTCCCCACAAAGCAAACTTCATTTTGCTTTTTGCAGAAGATGTGTCTGATTCATTTTCCCCTCTGAGGGTTATGGGATGACCTGCTACAGGCCGCAAATTCAACTGAGTCATGAGTGCGGAATTGCCAGTGGTGGAGGACCCAATCATACTTCAGGCTCAGAAGTGCTATGAAACCCCAAACCCACAAAAGCAACTTGACAGTAAGGCCCAGAACAGATCAGCAGTGGAGGGGGTCTCACCCACTGCTGTTCCCTCCGCCATTCTCCCTGTAGCCCGCCCAGCCCCTCTAACTGCATCTCTCTTTATTTTTCAACTAAAAATAAATAATATAGATATTGTTTTTTTGAAATACCATTTTTTAAATTATCATTGAAGTGTTGTTGATTTACAATATTGTGCTAGTTTCAGGTGTATAGGATAGTGATTCAGGGGTTTTTTTTGCAGATTACATTCCATTATAAGTTATTATAGGACATTGGGTATAATTCCCTGTGCTATACAGTAAATCCTTGTTGCTTATCTATTTTATGTATAGCATTCTCTTTCTTCCCACCTCTCGGTCCTTCCCCATCTCTGTCTGCACCCCTGCATCTCCAGTCTGGTCAGATCTGCGTGCAAATGTGCAAGCACGATTTCTCTCCTCCTGCAGGCTGCTGTCATTTTCTGGCTGCAGCAATAAGAATCTCACCAACAGCCCTGATCCAGAATGTCTGTGCTCCCCACCCTTTCTTCCTACCACCTTCCCATTCATTTCCTGTGAGCTCTGACCCTTTCTTGGGAACATTAATTAACCATGATGCTTTTTCATCAGAATTCTAAGAAAGTGACTATCCGTATGACTCACATTTCTGCAGTTTAAAGCAATATTTACTATATTTAATTGATGCGGATGAGTTTTCCACTAGATGCTCACTATGGATTTACAACCATCTGCAATCATTCGGGAAAAGAAAAAAAAAAAAAAACCAGCACCACTAGTTCTTAATGAGGCTTTGCTATATCACTAAAACTCTGAGTGAAAACATATGGGGCGATTATCTTTAAATGATCTCATAAATGTCTTTACTTAGGAACACAACAGATTTCCTTTACAATGCTCGGTTTAGGAAGAAAGCTAACACCCCCCTTAGAAATTATATTCTACCACTCTTTGCTTGATAAGAGAGTGCTTTTACAACCTATATTGTTATAAACTCTCAAGGAGTTTACAATTTATACAACCATGAGCTTGTTAAATAAGCTATGTAAATTTATGTGGACCAGGGTCTACATTAATTCAGGCCTAAATAAATCAAACTCCAGTCAGACCATGATTTAATTAAAAACTGACAGTATGACTCATGGCACTTAAGTTTACTGCTGTTTACTGCCAAAAGAAGCATCATTGCTGTGACAGAGATAAATGTAGGAAGGGCTGATAGATGCTTCAAGGTTAAAATAGACAGAGGTATCAAGGCGAACATGGCGTCATAAGAGCCCCCATAAGTGCTGAAATAAATGTCTTTAAGGCAGTTTCAGAACAAGTAAACTCACAGTGTAGTCACGAAAATTCACAGATGAACATCTTTATCTCAGCTTTCCTCCCTCTAAAAACTTGGGGTTTGGGGATTTTTCATGTTTCTCTACCTTCTTGTGAATACAGAGAGATCTTGTGAATATATTTAATACATAATTTTTCAAACTTAATTTTTGTTCCTGTTTTTAGTTTTTATATATTACTTTATAAAGTATTTTCTCCTTCTATTTTCTGAAATATATCCTCTGTTACTGGCATCCTTATTTGTGTCTCAGATGCTTATGCAAGTTTGACCACTTATGAGACGTCTTTCCTGGAACATGTGCAGATGAACTTTCACCTCGCTGAGGCCCCCTTCCAGCCTCGCATCCCCAACAAGGACCGGTGACCACTGTCAGGTACCCTAGGCATGGAGCAGATCTCAGGGGAGGGTGGGTGGGGCAGGAATGTGTCTGAACCAAAACCAGGATGCATGTGCACACTGGTATGTGTGTGCTTATGGAGATACTGGGACAGTGTTTGAAACCCAGGTTCTCCTGGAAACCTGTGAGCACACAGCTTTGTCAATCACAGATCTGCATCTGACTCCCACGTTCCAAACAGCGCAGGTGGAGAGGAGGCTGTGGTCCCGCAAACAGGCCAAATGAGTGACGTTGGTCTCCGTTCTAGCTCTCTCCTATTGCCTCTGCGCTGCCCACCCTCCCCACCCCGCCCATGACTGGTTCCTCACTGGGGTTGTCTCTGAGGGGTGCCATTTTGCAGTAAATTCTTCCACCAACTTTTCCAGCTAAAACCTTTCCATCACATTTGTGTTTTAAGCACTGTCTTTGAGCTTTCAGGCAAAGGAGTCAGTTACTTAGGAGTTTCAGGGTGGGGAAAGGGGACTCTCTTTTAAGTCCAAAGATCCTTTGGTGTCCTCCACCCCATCCAGGGCTTCCTGGACCTGTGCTCCCCTCTGTTCCTCAGCAACAAGCTGGCTCTGAGACCTGCAGCAATGGAGAACAGTGGCCCCAGTCCCCACGGAGGCCAGGAAACGCCGAGGCTCTCAAGGGACAACAAGGGTCAGGAATTGCTCACACCCTGACTTTGCTCAGGAGATAGGGAGGGAGCCGGTGCAAACCTTTGAATTATTGTCTTTTCCTTTCATTCTTCAAGATGAGCTTCATCCTTCCTCCCCAAACCCCTGAACAACTTTTGGGAGATTCAGACAGAGAGGAAGACAATATTTAGGATCCTCCAGAATCTTCCTCAAGGAGAGACAAATGCAGGGCCAAGGAGCCCCCTCGCTATCCTCTGTGATCAACTATGAAGGGGCAGGTGGGGAAAATAAACAGTTCCTAAAGTGACAGGGGCCGGAGCCGTGGCAAGAGGATCTCACCTCCTGTCTGCGGATCTGAGATCCTGACTCACTTGAGGAGACCGGCAGACCTGAAGGCTTCTTCCTTTCTTTGCTCCCTGTCCTGCACAGGGGGCGGTCACCCAAGAGCGGAGGAAGGCCAGTGACCGAGCCTACGGCGCCACCTAGCAACACCAGAGGGGACTCGGGAGACAGCGAGCTGGGAGGTTTTAGGGGTTTTTTGCTTTTTCCACATCCCAAAAAGGGGGTTTCCATTTCATTCAGAGTTCTGGGAAATGGAATTTGTATAAAACCTTTCTTGCACACGATGGAAAGCGTTTATTAGCCTCTAATGAGAGAATCTGGCCTTAAAGCAATTGTAATAAAAACTTCAGAGGGTAAGAGTTTGGTTCTCTAAACGTGCACGTTCTTCCTAATCGCGGCTGTGACTGTGCAGCTTCAAGGAGAAGCTGAGTCAGCCTTAAGTTATAAATTCTGTCTTAGGTTACAGATTTGATTCAGTGACAAAGAGCTACTATTTCTCTCATTATCTTTCCACTTCCTTGTTTTCTTTTCCTTTCCAGGTCAGGTTTACCTCCGGATGGCGTCTAGAAGTCCTGAAGGGAACAGAGGCTCATCAAAGACAGATTCTACAGGTAAACGTAGGTGCAATTCAGTCAAGGGACATTCAGCAAATTTTATGATGTCAGGAAAGTGAGATGAGCCTTCCCCTGCTTCCAGAATCCAGTCCCATGGGGAAATACTTGCCATGCACGCTGAAACTGCAGCTCATCAGGACAGCCAGGTAAAAGATATGGCCCTGCCTGGAAGTTGGTGCCACCCTTTCCACCTCAGATGGATAAAGCTCTGAGGCAAACAGACACTCAAGGATGCTTCTAAGCTTCCGGGCAAAAGCTGTTTCCATGATCGCGCCTTTTAGAGGGTCAGGAGAGTGTGGATACTGTGAACATGGAGTGTGAAGCCAAATGCCTGGGTTCTATGTTGCTTCTGTCACTTAAGCCCCGCCTCAGTTCTCTATACAATGAGGATAATTCTAGTACTGATTTCCTAGGGTTTGGGTGAAGATTAAACGAGATTAAACCATATAAAGTACTTAAGATAAGGCCTGGTGCGTGACATAACTAGTGTTTAATTATTCAAAAATTTAAAGGAATAATCTTGAGTTTCTTTGCAATCTAATAAACCAGGAGTGGTTTTCCTTCCCACCTGAATGAAGCAGGCTTCATTGATTAGCATAGCAAATTGTGCCCGCATAGCAACGCTTAGTGGCAATTTCTTTGGATATCCCCACACTGGCAGCAGAAACAGGATGTATACAGTTTTTTGATCTACCTCAAATGGATGCTCAATTAATGCAATTAGCAAACTAACGATCAGGGTTGGGTTTTTTTGTTTGTTTTCACTTGCCATTACTGTCTTTTTCCATACCACAGCGCCATCTCGGGTTAATTCAATGAACTTTCCTGAACAGTCTTACCGCAGTGTAAGGCTTTCTCTTGTTTCATTTGTTAGTTTGTAAGTTTCTTGAGTGCAGGGATCCTGCCTGGCCACTCTATGCCCCCAAACAACTAGGAACTGTTATGTAATTTTGGATTAAACACCGAGACAATTTGGAAAGTGGTGCTTTTTCTAAATCATATTAATATGATTGAGTCACATACGACTAGTCAACTGAATGGAAACTATAGCCAAATGAAAACAAGTCTTAGCTTTTGGAGCTTCTCTTAAGAGTCTGTCTCTAAGTATTTTCACTACTCTGGGCCATTATTGCCTTCAATCAGTGCCTCACAAGAATCCAATTACAACACAACATTATGAACAGCCCATTTCTTAGGAAGTGGCAAACTGATGCCTTTTCCCGCAAGGTGAGTGCCTGAAGAATTTACCAGAAAGCCTTGACACAGTGAGTAATGCCAGTGAAACAGCAGTTTATCTTCAGGAGATAAAGGGGTTTTTTGGGATACACATCAACATACAAGACTTTTAAAGCTGAAGCCAAAGTGCAACGCTTCCCTGAGCTTCACTGAACAAGATAAATGAGGATGTGCTCAGGCACCAGTGGTGGAGAAAATGGCTTGACAAGTTTCATATGTTTTGTATCTCTAGGCTTCATGTGGCTTTTTAAATTTAACCCTAATTAAACTGCAGGAAAAGATTATGAATACTAATTTGATCTAAGAGCAGAGTATCACACTCCTCCTAATTTTTAATCCTCATGCTGCAGCCATATTGCATAATCACACACTCTCATCTGAAAGGATCAATAGTTCTTAATGAAAAATCCTTACAAATTTTTTATAGATGGGAAAACATGGATAGAAGTAAAAGGATTTTTTGAAGAGATAAAATTGTCAGTATATACAGATGATATGATACCAAATAATAATAAAATAAAAACCGTAAAAAATAAAAAACCATAAAAGGTCCACACAAAAACTACTAGAAATAATCGAAGAATTCAGCAAGGCAGCAGGTTACAAGATTAACATTCAAAAATCAGCTGCATTTCTTTACACTAACGATGAATCAATAGAAAAAGAAAGTAAAGAAACAATCCCCATTAAAATAGGACCCATAGTAATAAAATACCTAGGAATAAATCTAACCAAGGAGGTGAAAGACTTATACATGGAGAACTATAAGCCATTGATGAAAGAAATTAAAGAAGACTTTTAAAAATGGAAAGATATCCCATGCTCCTGGATTGGAAGATTCAATATTGTTAAAATGGTCCTACTGCCCAAGGCAATCTACAGATTTAATGCAATCCCTATCAAATTACCCAGGACATATTTCACAGAAATAGAACAAATCATAATAAAATTTATATGGAACCACAAAAGACATAGAATTGCCAAAACATTACTGAAGAAAAAGAAAGAGGCTGGAGGAATAACTCCCCCAGAATTCAGACAATACTATAGAGTTATAGTAATCAAAACAGCACAGTATTGATATAAAAACAGACATATGGACCAATGGAACAGAATAGAGAGCCCAGAAATGAACCCACAAACTTACTGTCAACTAATCTTTGACAAAGGAGGCAAGAATATACAATGGAATAAAGACAGTCTCTTCAGCAAATGGTGTTGGGAAAACTGGACAGCAGCATGTAAATCAGTGAAGCTAGAACACTCCCTTACACCATACACAAAAATAAACTCAAAATGGAACAAAGACTTAAACATAAGACAAGATACAATAAACCTCCTAGAAGAAAATATAGGCAAAACATTATCTGACATACATCTCAAAAATGTTCTCCTAGAACAGTCTACCCAAACAATAGAAATAAAAGCAAGAATAAACAAATGGGACCTAATGAAACTTACAAGCTTCCGCACAGCAAAGGAAACCATAAGTAAAACAAAAAGACAACCTACGGAATGGGAGAAAATTTTTGCAAACGATGAAACCAACAAAGGCTTATCTCCAGAATACATAAGCAGCTCATACAATTTAATAAGAAAAAAACAACCCAATCCAAAAGTGGGCAGAAGACCTAAACAAGCAATTCTCCAAGGAAGAAATATAAATGATCAATAGGCGCATGAAAAAATGCTCAATATCACTAATTATCAGAGAAATGCAAATCAAAACTACAATGAGGTATCACCTCACACCAGTCAGAATGGCCATCATTCAAAAGTCCACAAATGACAAATGCTGGAGAGGCTGTAGAGAAAAGGAAGCCCTCCTACAATGCTGGTGGGAATGCAGTTTGGTGCAGCCACTGTGGAAAACAATACGGATATTCCTCAAAAGACTAGGAATAGACTTACCATATGACCCAGGAATCCTGCCCTTGGGCATATATCCAGAAGGAACCCTACTTCAAAATGACACCTGCACCCCAATGTTCATAGCAGCACTGTTTACAATAGCCAAGACATGGAAACAGCCTAAATGCCCATCGACAGATGACTGGATAAAGAAGAGGTGGTATATTTATACAATGGAATACTATTCAGCCATAAAACCCGACAACATAATTCCATTTGCAGCAACATGGATGTTCCTGGAGAATGTCATTCTAAGTGAAGTAAGCCAGAAAGAGAAAGAAAAATACCATATAAGATTGCTCATATGTGGAATCTAAAAAAAAAAAAAAAAGAACATAATACAAAACAGAAACAGACTCATAGGCATAGAATACAAACTTGTGGTTGCCAAGAGGGCAGGGGGTGGGAAGGGGGAGAGGATTTCAAAAATTTGTAGATACTGAGAGGTATATGTAGAATAGATAAACAAGATTATACTGTATAGCACAGGGAAATATATACAAGATCTTATGGCAGCTCACAGTGAAAAAAAAAGTGACAATGAATATACGTACGTTCATGCATAACTGAAAAATCGTGCTCTACACTGGAATTTGACACAACATTGTAAAATGATTATAACTGAATGAAAAAAAATGTTTAAAAAAAAAAGAAGTAAAAGGCTTTTTTGACTCCTATATTATATAGCATTTGTTTCCAGGTCTAGTTGCAATGTTTTGTATTAGACACACCCAGAAATCCAGTCTTCATTGGTTTACCGTGATGGACTCACACATGTAACAGTGATTGCAACCCATGAGATCTTCTGACTTAAGGGAGCAGCTATTTTTTAGTGAAAACTCTATCTGTGGCAATTCAAGCACAGGATCTTCTTCCACATTGTTATCATATAATGATACACATTGGAGGTGGGGAAAAACCACTGGCTTCTCGTACCTCTGTATGGAGCCAACTCCCAGCCTCTGATATGCCCCAGTGATCTAATGAAGTGTAACGCTGTACAAATGATCTATTTGGCTGCAAACTGTGGCCAAGTGCACTCTTCAAGTGCACAAACACTTGAAGATAGTGACTTTGTCAAGTCAGTATCATTCCAATAAAAATTCCCCTGAGCTTTGGAGACACTTGGCAAGCTGATTCCAAAATGTACACGAAAGAGCAAGGGACCAAGAATAGACAAGACACTCAAAAAGAAGAACCATATAAGAGAACTTGTCTCCCAGACACTAAAATTATTCTAGAGCTAAGGTAATAAGATAGTGTGGCGAAACATAGATGGACCAGTGCAGCAGAATATAGAGCCCAGAATTAGGTTGATACGTGCCTAGAGATCTGACTGATTTTTTCTAGAGCTGACATTGCAGAGAATCAGGGGAAATATAATTTTTTTTCAATATATAGGTATGGGGAAAACAAATTACCCATTATTTCAAACATAAAATTCAACCCTTCATATCACACATAAAAGCCAACTTCTGGTGTATTAAAAACTTAAATATAAAACGAGAATTACAAATTTATTAACAGGTAGCTCAAGAGGTAGAGTGCACGCTCAGCACCCAAGAAGTCCCGGGTTCAATCCCCAGTACCTCCTTCAAGTGGAAATCAATGAAGAAACCTAATTACCTCCCTCTCAGAAAACAAACAATACAGACTAATTTATTAAAGATCAGTATAGGGGAATAATTTTGTGATTTTTTTGGTTTATAAAGATTTCTTTGAAAAATATACACCATAAAAATATGTGCTAAATGAAATGATTCTTAAAATGAGATCAATTATATTAAAATTGAGAGTTTATGTTCCTTTAAAGGCACCTTAATAAAAGCAAAAAGGTAAGTCAGAAACTAGAAGGTATTTACAATATAAAGTTTTAATCTCCAGAACACATAAAGAACTACCATAAATCAACAAGAAAAAGACAAACAACCTAACTGACAAATGTGCAAAAGTATTAAACATGTATTTCACAGAAGAAGAAAAAGAAACATACAAAAATAAACGGAAAATGGACAATCATATTAGCAATTAGGAAAAAAACCACAAATTAAAACCACAATGGTGGGAGGGATGGGTATAGCTCAGTGGTAGAGCGCATGCTTAGCATGCACGAGGTCCTGGGTTCAATCGCCAGTACCTCCATAAACAAACAAACAAACAAACCTAATACCTCCCCACCAATTTTTTTTTAAAAACACAATGATCAGACACCATTTTATAATTACTGTTCATATAAGAAGTAAGAATCTTGACAATACCCAGTGCTACTGAAAATACACAACAATAGCTACATCACTTTGGAAAATAATTTGGCATCATCTAGTAAATCAGAAAAGCAGCTGAACTCTCTGACTCGGCAATTCCACCCTAAGGTGGAGTCCCTAGAGAAATTCTTGCACCATGGACTAGGAGACATGTAGAAGAATGTTTATTGCAGCTCTGTCTGTAATTCGGAAAAAAAACCACAAAAACTGAAACCAGACCAAATGTTAATAAACAATAGAACGGGTAAATAAATCACAGAGTTTTCACAATGAATACATCAATGAACAAATCAAAAAGCTACACTCAGCACTGATGGAATTCAGAAAGGAAACATTGAGTAATAAAGCTAGTAGAAGAACACGCAGAATGATTTCATTTATACAACATTCAAGAACACGCAAAACTAAACAACATATTCTTTGGGGATTTAAATAAATGAGGTAAAACTATAAAGAAAAGCAAAGGGATGATGAATATAAAATTCCAGGCAGTGGTTACCTCTAATAGGGGTTGGGGATGGGGAAAGGGAAGGAGTCTAAAAGGAGTGCTTTGAAGGTTTCCAAAATAATGGTAATGCTGTCTTTTTTAAAGCCGGTGGTTGGTCCCACCATCCTGTTGAGTTGGTATTATTTAAACTCCCGCAAATTTTTAAGCTTTCTCTTTTAAAATTATTTTACAATGACACAGAAATTTCAAAAAGAACGCAGTGAGTTCCTTCATCCAGCTTCCCCCAATGATACCATCTCACATAAGCACAGTTCAACGATCAAAACCAGGAAATTGACCATGGCACAACACCATGGACTAAACTGCAGAACTTGTTCGGATCTCACTGGTTTTTACATGTACTATTTGTGTCTGCGTGTGTGCACATGTATACTTCTATGAAGTTTTATCCCACGCACAGTTTCGTGTGATTACCACCACAATCAAGATACAGAACTGTTCCATCACCACCAAGAAACTTGATAGTCACAGCCTCCCCCCAACATTAACCCCTGGCAACCACTTGTCTGTTTTCATCCTTATAATTTTGCACCCTACACATTTTTTTAAAATGTTCTTTTGCATCTATTTAAAATATTTTAAAAACTTGACTTCGGAAAGGAAAAATGCTTAGTATGCGTAAAGGTGATGCCCACCACCGATCCCTGGCCCATGCGGTGAAATGTCCCTGGGCTTGCTGAATTGTTCACCCCAACTCATCTCCCTCACTCCCCACCCCCAAGAGATCAAGGGAAAGATACGTGTGCCTTTTTCTTCTCTTTAGAGAGCAATCTGAGAGTTGGGCGATTACCTTGTCCTCTCCAACCTGCCCCTCCCACTTGACCTCAGGCCCCTGCAACAGGTGGCAACTTACCACAGTCTTTGTTTCAGAGGATGAGGTTAGCCCAGCATGAGGGAAGTTATCAGCTAAATTAAACACAGATGGAGAAATGACAGGTACACTGAGAGTCACTTGATCTTGACTGACAGCCTTAGGTGTTACCGGGTCATCCCTTACAGTTTTCATCCCTTTACCCCAGCCTGGCTGGCTGCCCTGGAAGTGGAGCCCCTGGCTGATCTCAGACTCCTGTTGTCTGGTGGCGACAGGCACAGCCAGCTTAGGTTGAAACCAAATGCTCCAGTCCCGCTGAACCCTCGTCTAGTCACCTGCCTCTCCTGCAGTCTACCCCACCTGTTCTTCAATGCACCTCCTTTTCCTCCATCCAGCCTTCTGGGGATGAAGTCATCCCCTACTCTATGACTTTTTATGTAAAAACAAACAAAGCTGTTTGCCATCTGGGCTCCTGTAATACCCCTGATGCTCAATGCATCTTTCAAACCTGGTTTGAAACAGCCTCCACCCCCTCCCTTCTTCCTTCCCCTGGTTCTCCTCTTTCTAGTTAGGTATGTTTTGTTTTGTTCTGCTTTGTTTTGTTTCCATTTTCAGCACTCAACCAGGCATGCATAGACAGACACTGTTTTGGGCCAAGATCAATCAGTACTTGGAATCGTCTCATAAAGGTGTCATATTTCCTTCTAAGAACAATGCAGTGCCGTAACTGGAGGTTGCATTCCTGAAGAAAGCCCAACCAGTTAAATAAGTTTATTAAAGTGTATTCCTTAGGATATTATCATGTGACTTGACTGCTGTGGACAAATAACTCTGGGAAAGACTGGATATAACACAGTTAATTCCCAGCTCCTGCCACTGCAAGAATGCTCAGACCTTTTTTATGTGAAGTCTTTTTCATAGACATTTTTTGAGGGAGAAAGGGGAGGTTTCTATGGGCAAGCTACTTGAGTGCAGAACCACCACCAAATTTAAGCATATACAGGACAATAATATATCATTATTTTTTAAAGCAAAGTTAAAAGAGCTGAAGGCCCTTTTCTCCATGAAATGAGTATGAACATGCTCTGTGTGGAGCTCCGGCTTTGCTGTCCAGATCCACCCTCCACCTTGCCCTGTCCCCGCGGGAGCTGACCTATCAGAACCAGCTTCTTTGCTCTTCACCCAGGTCTCTTCCGCCAGCGCTGATCCCAAGAGCACCTCTCAATAAATGAGTTCCAGAGAACTCAACTCAAAGAGCTCCCTTGATCTTAGGAAGCAACAGCCTCCTCCCTTCCCTCTCATTTCTATTTTCCAAGAGGCAATTATTTTCAACTCCTTTGATATATTATTTGCATATCTCTGAAAAAAATGCTTATGTTGGTATCTTTTGATAGCAATGTCCGCTTCAGACATTATCCATAAACTTTCCTCGGTGGAGACTGAAGATGTTGCTTTTAAACACAAACACACACATACATGTACACACACAAACATACAGAGTCACTTCCCATCCACCCAAGGTCCCAGTAAAGTTAGAATCAATACTCAGTAAATATATTGCTATGACTATACATAAATGATAAACAAAGTTCACCAACGTAGTACAACATGATTACTTTTTTCCTCTCACGTTTCTCTGTCCCTAAAGTTAATGTCTTGCTTTTCCACTTGCTTATTTTTCTATGTATTTATTACTAATTTATTTCTAAATACTCTTCCTGTAAATCTCCTCTTGATTTATTCAAACAAATTAAGTACTCCCTCAATTTCATCTTCTTGAAGATGTCTCTTCGAGAGCCTTCTGGCCTGGAATTCTCTGGGTGTGTTGATTTCTAGGAGCCCCCCTCCTCACTATTTTCTTGGAATCTCTCTTTCCTACCACTTTGGGAATTTCCTTTATATCTTTCTTGGATTGGATCTCTTGTTTTCCTCTTTACTGATTTTTCTTTCTTGTTTTGGTGCAACACACTCTTCAGTAAGTTCATGGGAGGTAATTTTTGGAGAACTTGCTCGTCTGAAAAAGAGTTTATTTACCTTTGCACTTGGTTGATTTGGGAAGGTGGTAGATCAAATGCCTCCTCCTTCTTTAAGCTAATAACTTTGGTAAAACAGTATCTTCCTTTTATTGTTTCTCTATCTGCTTAGATACCCATGTAAAAAGAATCCTGAATAGAGACTCTATTCACAGATTAAACATGCCCTCAAGATTAGAAATTTATTCACGCTCCATAGCCAGTATCAATTAAGTTTAGATATGAGAAATTAATTATTTTTTAAAGTCAAGTTTGCTTTTACTTAGTGGTTTAAGTTTAGATATTGAGTTTCAAATATTTTCATTTCTCAAAAAAATCTATACCTCATTATTAGAAATATTAGTGAAGAATTAAAAATTCTCCCTGAAATAAGATTCCTTAAAAGACTAGGAATAGACTTAACATATGACCCAGGAATCCCACTCCTGGGCATATATCCAGAAGGAACCCTACTTCAAAAAGATACCTGCACCCCAATGTTCATAGCAGCATTAGTTACAATAGCCAAGACATGGAAACAGCCTAAATGTCCATCAACAGATGACTGGATAAAGAAGATGTGGTATATTTATACAATGGAATACTATTCAGCCATAAAAACAACAATACAACGCCATTTGCAGCAACATGGATGTTCCTGGAGAATGTCATTCTAAGTTAAGTAAGCCAGAAGGAGAAAGAAAAATACCATATGAGATTGCTCATATGTGGAATCTAAAAAAAAAAAGAATAAACACAAAACAGAAACAGACTTATAGGCATAGAATACAAACTTGTGGTTGCCAAGGGGGTGGGGAGTAGAAGGGACAGACTGGGAGTTCAAAATTTGTAGATACTGACAGGCATATGTAGAATAGATAAACAAGATTATACTGTATAGCACAGGGAAATATATACAAGATCTTGTGGTAGCTCACAGCGAAAAAAATGTGAAATGAATATATATCTATGTTCATGTATAACTGAAAAATTGTGCTCTATACTGGAATTTGACACAACATTGTAAAATGACTATAACTCAATAAAAAAAAAAGTTAAAAAAAAACAAAAACAAAAAGACAAAAGTTAAAAAAAAATTCTCCCTGAAATAGAGCCTTGGTAATCCTATAAAAAGCATGAAAGGCTAAAAAAATGCCAAAATAAAAGTTTTCATATTAGAATAAATACACATAAAAAAAGCACATTATATATATATATCCAAATATATCATATATATATACATACGTATGTTTATTTTACACATGAAGGCTGGAAATGTTGGGACATGCTTAGTGATAAAGCAGGTTTTAAATCCAGCAGAGTTCCCACTGCACAGACACGAAAACTGAAGACATGTTTGGAGGAAAGTTATTTATCTGGGGGCGGGATGGTGTGCAGTACGCGGAGGCATGCACAACATGGACAGGTGCCCAGCACGAGCATGCTGCTGGAGCACTCTGGCCAGCCTGCTGTCTGAGAGCCACCTCTGACGTGGCTGTTTCCTGGCTTTGTGAGCAGCTGAGACTGCAGGTACGGACTCTCATCTCCTAGGAAAATGTTGAGAATCCATTTCTTCTGGAAAGCACTTGAATAATGCCAAAGGTGCCAGTCAAACAGGACCTAGATAGGGTCAGATGTGAGCCCTGCACCCAACTGCACCTGCCTGCGTCACCGGCACCCCCTCCTGCCGCCAATACACGTTTCTCTCCGCCTGCCTCTGCCTCTGCTCTGTGCTTCAGGCATGAGATAGTAAGGCTGGTCCTGCCCTAGAAGGTCACCTTGCTTTCTGGGCAACCCGTTGGAGCTTGCCCTCTCCTGCCCTCTCTTGCCCCAGTAGGACTGCAAAGTGTGCCGTGGTCTCCAGAAGGCCCTCTGAGAAAGCCCTAGGAGGGTAACTCTAAACCTTGTTTCTGCCTCAAGATACCCCAAGGACAGGATACACTCCCAGAAACAGCACTGGTTTACTGAAGTAGGGGGTCTCGGGGGACCAGAACCCTAGATAGACACTGTCTGTGTAGCTAAAAGCCCCCCAGGGTAGTGTGATTGTCACTCTTCTCCCTTCTCCCCACCTCTAACTGTCCCCACTCTGCTCCATGGAATCGGGGAAGTGGACACAAGCAGGGATGAGGAGAAACAGTAAGACTCTGTGGCTGGGCAGGACCTCAGAGCCCATCCAGGCCAGTGTTCACCAAAGGACTGTCCACAAGCCACCGATGGTGCACAATGCAATTTCAGGTGAGACAGGGATTTTTGATGTTCTGAATTTTTTAAATTTTTGAAACATTCACAAGCTTACAGAAAAGTTGCTGGTATAGAAGGAAGAACATTTGTTTCCTGAACCATCTGAGAGTCTGTGGCCAACCCAAAGCCCCATAACCACCAAATTCTTTGGTATGTTTTCTACAGAGAAAGGACATTTTCCTGTGTAAATAAATACAACCACCAAAATCAGAATATTGAGATTGGTATATTATTACCATAGAATCCTCAGTCCCTACTCACATTTCACTAATAGTCCCAACAATGACCTTTCTAGCAAAAGGATCCAGTTCAGAATCTTGTGCATTTGCGTTTGTCATATCTTTTTAGTCTTCCTTATATCTGCAATAGTTCCTCAATCTTTGATTTTACAAACTTGACAGTTTTGAAGGTTACAGGTCAGTTATATTCCAGAATAGCCTTTAGTTTGGGTTTTCCGGATGTTTTCTCATTTTTAGGTTCAGATTCTGCATCTTTGTCGGGACTATCACAGAGGTAATGCTGTGTTCTTCTCATGGAATCCTACCAATGAGGTAGACACACAATTTCCATTTGTCCCAGTCCTGGTGTCTGCCAGGGTCCTCTACTGTATAATTACACTTTTCTCATTTGTAATTAATTTAAGTATTTTCTAGAAAGGTATTTTGAAAATGTGTAAATACACCATTCCCTACCAAACTTTTAGTCTACTCATTTATTTATTTACACTCATTTAAAAATTTTTATTCTGATTTATAATTGAAGCTATTATTATTTATTTTATTTTTCAAATTATCCCTGATTTGGTCAATGGGAGCCTACCCAAGCCTATGGCCCTATCATTCTTTAAGTGTTTTCTAACTTTTTGGTACAAAGTGTCCCAGGTTTACCTTTTACTCTCCCTCCATCACTATGGGATTAGTTATTTCTTCAAAGAGTCCTGGTTCCATTTAGTGGAAAATGGTGTTTAGAAGCCAAGATCTAAGCACTAGGTGTGCTCATTGCTATTGGGGTATCCATGCTCCTGGGCCCTCTGAGTGGTCAGAGCCAGGGAATATCTATCAATATATTGAATGTCTATTTATATATATAGAAAACTATGAGTTCACATTGATACATTCATTTCCAGCTCAACATCATAGGGTTCATTCTAGTTTGCTCCCTTTCCAGATTTTTAATTGCTCCTTCCACAGTGAGAAACATGGTCTCTACCATCCTTAACTTCCTTATTTAATCCATGTATGTAACTGATCTCCCATTTCTGCCACCACCCTTTCTCTGGTATGGATGTTCTACTTATCCTGCTTGGGCTCTGACAACCACACCCTCCTCCTCCCCACCGCTCCTCCCCACCATGTGAATGCCCTCCTCATGAATGCTCAGTCTCTGACTCCCCACACAGGCAGAAGTTCCCCTCCACAGCCACTCCACACATGGACACCTTCCTCACCCTGATCGGAGTCTGACTCCATGCAAGACCAAGGCCATCCCTTAGAACAGACACTCAACCCACTCTGCTTGGGCTCTGACTCTCTATGCTAAGCTGACCTCAGCAAGAACACCTTCCTCCCCTGTTGGAGCTCTCACACCACACATCCCACCACCCTCTCTGGGGATGCCTTCTCACCCCACTCTGGCTCTGACTCTCCTACTCCAGCCTTCATATGAACACCTTCTTCACACTGCTTGGACTCTGATGTTCCACTCTTGGTCTCCCTTGCACTCTCTAACCACGGATTCTACCTTGTTCTGTCCCATCTAATCACTATGGGACTGAATTGTTCAGGAAGGAAAGAGGAAGGGGAAAAAAAGATGCATTTTTTTAAAAAATTTTTAATTGTTATGTGTTTATGTTAATGTGTATTAAAATATGGTTAGTACATAAACTGGTGGTTTCATATATATTATTGCTTAGGATAAGGCTAAAGTAAGTCTTTTTTATCATTTAAAAATATTAATATTAACTCTGTTCTTTTCCAGAGCATAAAAACATGGTATTCTTATCATTCTTAGTATTTTGCATCAGGGTGTTTTGTCCTCAGAAGTAATCTGTTGGGATGAAGGTTATTTCCAAGACAGGCAACCTATTAAACCACTATCACTCATTAACATCACAGCACAACTGGCATATCAAGTATTTAACTTTAATTTTTGGAAAGCAAGTTAGAGGGTGTTGAGGGAATAGGAATGCTATAGACTGAATGTTTGTGTCCCTCCCCAAATTCACTGGTTGAAACTTAACTCCTAATCTGATGGTATTTAGAGGTGGGGCTTTTAGGAGGTGCTTAGGTCATGAGGGTGGAGACCTTAATGAATGGCATTAGTGCCCTTGTCAAAGAGGACCCAAAGGGTTCCCTTGCCCCTTCTGCCACATGTGTTTATGATGATGAGACAGCTGTCTATAAACCAAGAACTGACCCTCACCAGACACTGAATCTGCCAGCACCTGGATCTTGGACTTCCCAGCCTCCATAACCATGAGAAATAAATTCCAGTTGTTTACAAGCCACCTAGTCCACGTTATTTTTTACAGCAGCCCAAACAGAGTAAGACAAGAATTAAATACAGCAAAAGGCATGGCATTAATGTGCAAGGCAGAGACAGATTCAGAAAGCATTACTAAGACATATTTCTTCATTATAAAGGCACATGTCAACTACTTAATAATTCCCAAGAGGCCTTTGCTACAGAGGTCAAATAATGTTGAAGAAAAACAAGAAAAAGGTATCATGGCAGTGGAAATTTGCAATGATGATTTTTTTTTTTTAAACTAGTGGGCAAGACACTGATGCTTGGGGCTCAAAAGGAAGTGCTATTTATCACCCTGAACCCCTCCAACTATATGCACACACACCCCACCACCACTACCCCATCTTCAATAAGCCACTTGGGAAATGCTGATGATATCAGTACTACATGCCTTGGAGTTTAAACATTTGAAACTTGTTAGAGAGGCAACAATCGAATGCTTCAGTGAAAGCCCTCAAAGTGTGACAGCCAGCTAGTAAAACTACTGTGAAAATGTGTCTTAACATACAGGTAGAAAAGAAAGCTGATTTGCAGGAAAATGTAAAACTCAAAGGACATTTTAACTAAGATGTTGGGGAAAAAGTGGTTTTCTTGAGATGGATAATTGCCTAGAAAAGTATTCAAGAGCAGTAATGGGAAAAATTTAACAAGCTGGCAGCTGAGAAGGATGTGGAAACCTCTTTTTTTGAATTTATTTAAAATAAACAGAATCAAACTGTTCCAATTACAGCGCGTAGCTGAAGCGATACGTTCAGTGCCAGGTTTCATAGATCAACACCTCTGTGGTTCACACATATGATACCCATGGAAAATGATTTGTTGTGGTTATTTGAAACAGTTGTGAATGGTGTCTTAACCAAAAAACCAATTTTCTCCTTAATATCAATTTATACATTACTTATTTAATATATAACATTGATCCTGACATTGATTTTTTTTTTAAGGAATCCTTATCTTTTGGAGACAATAGTAAAATACTTACCGCAAAATAGTAGAATGTTTCAGATTTGCTTCAAAATTGTCCAGTGGAATGGAGGACAGTGACAAGACACAGAAATGGTGTAAGATTGGCCAGGAGGAGGACATTATTTAAGCTGGGTGATGACTACCTGGGTTTTGTATACCATTTTTCTTTAATTTTGTATATATTTGAAATTTTCCAAAATACAAAGTTTTAAAAAAAATAAGATTAGATCCCTTAGGTAAGAAGCTGGGGAGTTTTGGTGGGTTTGATGGACACAGTCCCTAGAGGATTGGATTAAATTCATCCCTCTTATGGGTGGCCCATTAAGTCCTTGAAAAGATAAAAAAAAAAAATCAAACTTGGCCGCAGACTAAGGGGCCTTCATGTTAGATGTCTTAACCTTGGCTCACAGAAAGCCCTGGGACTGGGCTCCTCCAGGACTCCCAATTTCATAGGCGTGGGCTGCTCTCACCCGTGAGTCAGATGTCTTCCTGACTCAGCTTAAGTGGTAAGACTGATATGGGAGAAGTTAATTGCGTAAGAAGGAATACATCTATTTTTTTTTAATAGATTGTCCAAAAAGAGCTTATTCAGAGGTTTCATATTTTAATCTGAAGCAATTATATACATTAGCAGAAGCCCTGATGAAAAGTTTGGTGGGAGGCTTCTGTGCTTCCTTATCTATCTCTTCAGAAAAAAAAAATGCTCAAAAATCAGATGCATTTGGAAAAAATCATCAAAATGTTGACACTTTAACATTGAATTTGGGTGATTCATTTGTAATGTAGTAATATAACAAAAGTTATTTCAGGCTATTTGTTGACTTTATAGCTTTAAAATGGTAAAAGAGATTAAATTGGTCTTTCCAGCAATGTATCAGTTTTCATGTAAGACCTTTCTTTCTTTTTTTCTAGTAGGGTATGTTACTGTTCTCATAGAAGAAGGTTTGAGAAGGGGAACTGTGAGAGAGAAAACTAAAAAAATCAGATAGAGGCTACATCACCGAAGGCTTTAAATGTTAAATTTCTACAGATATTTAAAGGAATCTTTAGTCATCTACACACATGGGTGCCCAGTCCCTCACTAGAATGTCTTTTCTCTGTGGATGTCAACTCAATCTCTTTAATCTTTCTTACTTTATTTTGCAAACCTGCAGTTACTAAACAACTGGGGGACAATGGTCATCTTTGCAGGCAGCCTTGGAAGCACCATCAGCAGAGAAAAGATGTCACACAGGCAGAATCTGAAGCCCAATAGAAATATTCTAAGCTCAATATTTACCTTGGAAGTTGGAAAAGATTTGATTCATTTTGAGAAATAGCAATTCCTTTTCTTCTCCCCCTGGAGGGCAACTATACCTCTCTGCCCCATGGACTTTGGGCTTGACCAGTCATCGCTCTTTGGCCAAAAAATGTGAGCAGACATGATGAAAGCGTAAGCTTCAAATGAACTTATATGGCTTGGCTTCTGTCATAGGTTTCTGTGTTTGGTCATGGGAAGAATATGCCCTGAGTAACTGCCTGTCAAGGAGAATGTGAAGACACAGAGAACAAATCTGACCCCAAATGAAGCATGAACCCAAGCCTGGGTGATCAGCAGCTTGAAGCAGAGCTGTGAGCAAAAAAACATAAAATCAGAGCCATGAGCAAAAAAATATAAAATCTCTTGTTGCAAGTCATTGAACATTGTGGTAGTTTGTTACGCAGCATAATTACATCAGTGGCTAACTAACGCAGAAATCATCTACATACACAAGGAAATTAAAACCTGAGAAAGGATGCATATTCTTGGAAGACCATGTAAAGCAGTGACTCTTAACCTACTTTAGAGTTTTGGACTTTCTTAAGAATTCGATAAATACCTTGATCTGATTCTTTTCCATGCTTCCTTGATATACTTGGTCTCCATGGGAGTCCATCTGATAGGCAAAATCTAAAACATGTCTGGAATGCTAGCTGCAAGGGAGTTTGGGACATGTAGCTATTCAGCTTTCCAGCCTTTGAAACCCCAGAAGAGGTGCATGAGACTTGAGTGAGCCCATCTAACATACCACCCCAAGGAGGAGGTGTTTAGGGAGGCAAATGAGAAGATGAAGCCAGGGAGAATCAGGAGAACCTAGTATCATAGGAATCATGACAAGAGGCAGTATGAAGAAGTGAAGGGTTCATCACTTAAATGATGCAGAGGAACACCATGTAAAAATGTAAAGAATCTATTGAATTGGGCGCTAATGATACCTCTGGAGACCAGAACAGGGGCTGCTTCACAGGAATGGTGAAAAGATGAGAAAGTAGAGATGCTGAGTCCCAAAATATCACTCTTTCCAGAACTTTGGTTGAGAAAGAAAAGGGACGGATGTGATTACATCCATGGGTTCTTGTGTAATAGAGAATCATTCCTCACTGAGGGACTGGTGAAGTTGGTCGGCTATGGATTGTTTAGAAGTAGTCTCAATCTCTCCCTTCTTTGTCCTTTTTTTCATTGTCTTCGCCTCATTCCCTGAACCAAGGGGTCTTCTTGGGTCTCCCAAGTCTTCCTGTGAGTCAACAGAAGTGACTCTCAGATTCCCTGGGCATCTGCTTGCTGTCAGATTATCAGAGCCCACAACTATGGGAAAGTTCCCTGAAATGGCCACCACTGCTCAGTCTGTGCTCCGCATTCTCCTGACCCCATGCAGCCTGTGTCTCACTGTTACCTCCTGGCAAGGTCTGTCTCTCTTGCTCACTTTCTTTGTCCTATAATACACATTAACTCTCACTTTGTGCCCACAGGTCTCAGGCCTAACAGATTTCCAAGTCAAACCACTCTTGGCCTCAGGGTGTTGGTAGATACTGCTAACATTCTCTCAATATGCATCTTCCTTTTAGTAAAAGAACCTCCAAGTTTTACCGGAGCCTAAATAGATTTGAATTTCTCGACTTCTAAAACAGCTAAATATGACCATGTGGCTACATCTGAACCAAAAGGAGTCTCACTCCCCCTTTCTTGTAGGTGGAGAAAGGTGATGGCTGGAGTGCTCTTGGAGGCCATGGATTTAGCATGTCAGAGCTGCCTCTCTACCAGACCACTCATCTCTAGACTGTCAAATGCAGAGGAGATAAAGTTGGGTTTTAGTTAAACCACAGTGTTTTGTTTCAGACTGTACCTTAAGTAACACAGTGGCAACAAGACACATTATTCTCCTTGGTCACAATGACTGTGGTCCAGCTGCCACACAACATCTAGGGCTGGCTTCACAGTGACCATTGCATCTTTCTGGCTTGACCTCCACAGTTTGTTCTCTGCCTATTATCAGTCTCCTCTGACTTGAACAACATCTAAAGATGTTCCTCATTTATTCTGATATTTGGAGAACTGGGGGCAAGAATGAACAGCCCATGGTAGGATTCGCCTGGAAGCTTTGTTTCCTTGGAAACAATATACATATTCTCCACAATCAGTTAGCTTGCAACAAATTCAGGCCCTACCACTTAATAGCACTGCTAATTAACTGTGTCTCGGTTATAAAGGATAATTGTACCCATCTCCAAAAGTTGCTATGATGATCATTTTAAGTGACTACAGTTAAATGATCTTATTTTTGCAAATTTTAGGACAAACTATGACCATGTGAACCAGTGCCTAAACCAATCCCTGGATCTTGGAAATGTCTGCATCATCAGCTTTATACTAAACCCATCTTTGCCTACCTTACAGGGTCATTAGAAGACGACACAATGTAGACCCAGGGCCACTAGCACACAAAGCACGTTTGAGCTTATTACACAAAGGTGACCCCTCTAGACTGACATGGCTCAGGGCTTTGTCAGCAGAGCAAGGTTAGATTTCAGCCCTCACTCTTCCCTTGGCTGAGTGCTTTCAGCATTGCACAAACGCAGGGCTACTGGTACACCTGTGAGGTTGATGCATTTGTCAAGGTGCCTGGACAGCAGAGCAAGGGTGAGTGGGAACTAACTCAAGCCCTCTTCTCTCACCAAATTATGTGTCTCGGCATGCAGGTACTTATGCCTGAGAAGAGAGCATTTTTGCCTTCACACAAAGGTTCCATCTCTCTGCCAAGCCCTGCACCCGCTTTTTGCTAATAACGTACAGTGGTACCTTCAAGGTGTGGGTGGCCCAGCACGTTACACCAGCAGCTGTGGCAGCCCTGATACCTGGCACAAAACAAGCACTCTGCAAATATAAATGCAGCTCTTTGGGAATGCCAAGTCTTTCCCGCCTGTGTAATCATTTCCTTACTTACTCAATCTTGTATAAGTCAAGGTCATTTTAAAAGTTAATTTGCATATTTTCAAGGAAGCAGTTGGAAACCTAAGTTGCTTCAGGGAATTGCTTTACCAATGTCCCTGGGCTTTATGGGGAGAAGGGGAGTCCACACAAGTCCATTATCCACACAACTGGGGATTTTGCCAAGTTCCTTGGCTGTCTGCACTGGCACACTGGTAGGAAGGAATTTGAGGTTGCAGCAGCTGTGGAACACCCAGACCTCATTTTAGGCAAAGCCAAGCCAAAGGGCTGTTCCCAGCCAGTACCAGAGCCTGGAGGTGAGGGGTGGCAGGCCAAGCATTGATGCCCTGTGATGTCAGACTCGTCTTTTGGCTCCCTGATGGAAAGGCATGGAGCATTCCTTAAAGAGCCTGTTCTCTGAAAATTGGCCACTAGAGGGCTCTTTAGGGTCTCTTTCTCTGCTGTTTGTCCTGCTGTGAACTGGTAGGTTTGGTGAGTTGCTTTGGACATTACCAGGCCTGCTGAGGGACTGAGAAGGACAACTGTACCTCACAGGTTAGCTTATGAAGGTGGACAGCAGGACAGCAGAAGCCTCACGTGTCCACCCACATTATTTCTGCTGAGTCAGTTACCCTTAGACATTCAATTTCTCCATTAAAGGAAACATACGTTTAAAATTTTGGTAGTATAAAGGCTAACCTGTACTCCCACCAACAGCATTTGAGAATTAAGTGTTGACCCACACCCCTATTGACATTGGACATGATCAATCTTGTACATTTTTCTAACATGTTGAATTTAAAATACATATTGAGCAAATTTTCTTGTTTTTAATGAGCATCTGTATTTTGTCTGTTCTTATCCTGTCAATTCTTTGCCTTATATAGATATTAAAAATGATATGTATTTTTTAATCCACAAAGTCTCAGATATGGTTTCCATCAAGCTATGTCCTACTGGAATATGCAACCCCTTGGCCCAGCCCTCATTCTCTTCCAAACACACTATGACTGTCTTCTTATAAGAGCAGAGTTCGCTGCGTGCAACTACTCTTCTCTCCTAGTTTTGTGACTAAGCCTGTCTGTACGTTAGTACTGTCTGCTGTAGACTAAACACTCCTGGAAGGGCAGACCTGATTGGCTTATTTGTTCTGTTCAGCAAAATACATACTATTCAATAAGTGTTGCAATTGACAAAGATAGGTTTCAGATGTGGCTTCTTCCCAAGGGAATAAATCAAATATATGATTCTGGCCACAATTAATGTTTAAAACAGAGAATTTGGCTAGCATCTGTGCTGTGAGGAAAAATAAGCACTAAATCAGAGAGCTGCCTTCTGCTGACTTGTTTTTTTTAAAAAAAGCTAACTAGCAAAAATTTAAATGCATAGTCTGCAGCAAGTTACCAAGGAATTTTAAGTGTCATCTCTAGTTTCAGATGATCTGAGGATATTTCATTTTTAAAAAAAATCCTGTTTTTCAGATTATAATACATACTTCTTTTTAAAGGAATATGTGATCACTGAAAAAGATTAGTGATTTCTTCAAAAGTATTAAAAAAATTACTTACAACCCTGCCACTTAGAGATATCCATGAAGAACATGTTTCCTTCTAGTCTATATTTATAAGCACACATATACATGTACAAATATTATGTTTTTCCAAAATTAGAATCGAAAGATTCTGTATCTTTCTTTTTCACTTATCATTGGCATTTGTCTGTCTTAAATACACTTGGAAAACTGATCTTCAATGGCTGAATGATATTCCATTACAAAGGTATATAATAATCTACTAACAGACAATGTCTTCACACCTTCATGCTCCTGTTTTCTCTTCCTGGGCACACAGACTGGTTCCACTTTCCAGGCTCCCCTGCAGTTTAGTTTGGACCATGTGACTGAGTTCCAGTCAATGAAATCTGGGTGAAAGTGACTGGCCCTGGTCTTAAAACCAACCCATGTCATCCTCTTGCCCTCTCTTTTGCTGCTGCAAGCAGCTCTGGAAGCCACGTGTTTCAGATGCACGGCTATATCATGGAAGCAGCCTTCATCCTCGAGTCGCCACTTGGAAGAGGAAGGACAATCCAATCTCAGTGTGTTGCGGCACAGAGCCCAGTGATGCCTTAAGTAAATAAGTGAATCTAAAACTTGCAAGTTGCTTCCTACTTTCCATTATTGTAAGTAAAAAACAACACTTTGGTGATTGACAATTATGTTGCTAAATTAAGAAGTGTTAGGTTGGGGTTTTTTCCCTATTTTAAATAAGCAGATAGTGATTATTTCCTTTTTATTTTTCTATAACTTTAAGTTTTCTACAGAGAGCTTTTTTTTTTTTTTAAAGTGGAAAGAGATGAGCAGAATTATCTGGAGGATGACCCCTGATGTTGACGTTGTCTGGCCATGGACTTTCTGAAATCGGGCCCCCTCTTCCCCATGGGGGAGTCTGCGCCCCAACTCACACTGCCTTGCTCCCCCAGTTCTATGAGGCCAACATCTAAAACTGCTTCTAGGAGCTGGAATCCTCAGACAACTGCAGCACAGCCTGCGTCTAAACTCAGACTCAGATCTTTCTGTTCAGGCTGGAGGAAGCCCACTGGCTGACATGCTGAACTCACATACAATACTCTCGATCGGTGTTTCATTTTTTTTGTTCCTGTTAATCATAATGTTTTAAAATTTTTATTCTTTAACTAAATAATATATTTACATGGGTAAGAATTCAAAAGATACACAAGGACAGAGTTAAAACTCTCCCCTCTGTCTCTCGGTTCTCTTTCCCAGAAGCAATTAATTGTGTTTCTTTTACATCCTTAGAGAGATTATAATTGATTATAACTTGAGTAGAACAGCCAAAATAAACAATAAACTAAGTTCCTTGCATTCTTTGATTTTTAAAATTATTACTTTAAAAAATAAAAACAAATGGTAAAAATAAAACTAATCTGCACAGACAGGTTTAAATGAAAAGTACAAGCCTCCCTTACACACTATCCCCCCTTCTTAGACCCTCTCCCCAAGAACAACCATAGTCACCAGTTTCATTAATACCATTCAAAACATGCTTACATATAAACCCCACAAATAGGAGCAAGTTAAACAGACGCATGAACATACCATTTACACATTTCTGATTCTTACTTTTCTCACTTAATTATATTTCTTGGACACATTTCCAGAGCACCACATACAGCACGTACTCTCCCTGTATTTGAAAGGATGAATCATAAGGAATTTTCAGTCTCCTATTGCAAGATCTTTAGGTTGTCACTAGTCTTTCCTATTATAAACCATGTTTTTTTCCTACCGTGTCCCCATTCCCCCCACAATGTTCTTCTAGTGAGCATCTGTGCGTGTGTGTTATAATTTTGCAACTGTGCATGTAAGTCTACATTTCCAAGTAAGTGAATAATCTTTATTATTATTTCTTCTTTCTAAGAAGAAGGAGCATTTTCAAAAGATATTGTCTATTGTCATTCTTTTCCAAAACATTTATATCCTCATCTTTAGGCATCATGTTCCAGTAATTTCTAGGAAAACAAGTACTTGTGATTATTTTTGCTACAATCCAATAACATAAATTTCATAACATCTCTCCCCTTCTTACTATAAGTTTTTCATCTTATTCTAGTTTAGCTTGGTTATTTTGTGTTGAATTTGAATGAATATTACTGCCTGACATGTTTCCCACAAAATGCCAGTGGTATGTGGAAATTACCTGAGTATTATTCCAAAGTGACTAAGTATCATCCGATAATATTTGATAATGGATAAAATAATTGCTGTTGTGTTAGAATTAAAGAGGCTACATTTAAGGAGCAGAAAAGACAGAATAAAGAAGGGAGTGCCTTTAAGAAGTTTTCACTTCAGTCTAGATGAAATTAATTTAAGCACAAATGGAATCACAAAGATAAAGCTGTAGCTTACTGTTAATTCCCTCAAATAAACTTTGCTTGTAGCATTTGAACAAAGTTCACAGGAAGTTCAAGGACTAGTTTGACCAATCCTCTTTTTTGCCTAAAACTCTTTTCTTAGTAGTATAGTGCTATTAATACTCATAAATCTTCATTCTAAGCTGCTGTTTAAGATAATAGATTAATCTTACATGATTTCAGCAGGTTTTCATCAATTATCAGATTGAAGTCTAAGGCAAATATATTTCAATCTTTTGAAAAACCGGATTGTTTCAGAAGAATATTTAATTAGAGAGAAATCTAATCTAGCAAAGAAAAAAAAAAAAGAGAAAGTTCCTACTATTTTCTCCCAAGAACCCAGTCACTTAGCTCTTCAAAATATAGTGTAGGGAGTGTACTTCCAGTCACAGCTCCTATTAAACTGCCTCTCCTGCTTATAACAGTAAAAAAACATTAGAAACTAGGAAAGAACATTAAAAAAAAAAAAAAAAACCTTAAAAGCCATGGAGAATTGACAAAAGCACAAAGATTCTGGAGAAGAGTTAACACTTGGAAGAAGGGAAAGAGTATGGACTGAGTTTTCCCACATCTTATGGCCTTTAGCCTGAGACTACCCAAGTCTGCGAGTGTGGGGCTCACTAAAACTCAGAAAGTACACAATATTTCTGGCTTGAAGAACCAGAGGTCAGACTTTGAGGCAACCACATCCTTTGGCAAGTGAGGTGGGAAATAGCAGAAAAGAGAGAGCCAGAGAGGAAGAAGGTTATATTCTGTGTTTAAACTCTACGTCATAATCTCTGAACCATGATTGTACAAGGCAGACTCAAAGTAGCCCACCTAAGGCCAAAAAAAAAAGAAGAAAACAAAAATGAATTTGGTTTTGGGGTGCTACTACTACAATCAATATCATTTTTGTAGTTTGAGTCTAACCACATTAATTACCCATTTAAAAAGAAAATCAATGTCATTGGAGGAATACAACAGAATCTGGTTTTTATAATGTAATATTTAAACATCCAGACTGTAATCCAAAATTACTTCACATCCAAAAATAAATAAATAAATAAACCAGGAAAATTAGATCTATTCTCATAAGAGAAATAACCAATAGAGACTGACTCTAAGATGTCTAAATGTTAGAATAACCAAGCAATGCTTTAAAAGCAGCAATTATAACTATGCTCCATGAGGTAAAGGAAATATAACCATCATGACCTAAAGGTTAGTAAATATCACTAAAGAAATAGAAAATATATATAAAAAGGAAAAGTTCAAGAGCTGAAATACATAGTCATGCAAAATGTAGTGGATGAATTTGGTAGCAGAATGAAGAGGAGTCAATAAACTTAAATATTGTTTGCTAGAAATTATCCAGCCTGAAAAACACAGAGAAAAAAGATTGAAAATAATTAACAGAGCCACATGAGTGTTTAGGGCTATATGAAGGAGTCTAACATATGAGTAATTGGATTCTCAGAGAAAGATGAGGAAAATAATGGGGCAGAAAAAAAAATTTGAAGAAATACTAGCTGATAACTTCTCAAATTTGGTAAAAGACAGATTTGCAAATTTAAGAAGTTCAACAAATGTCAGGCCCAAGAATAATAATAATAAAAATAATAATAATTTTTAAATCTCTAGGCACATCATTGTCAAACTACTGATAAACAAAGAGAAAATATTGAAAGCAACCAGAGAAAAATGACACATTATCTATACAGGGGAACAATTATTTGAATAATAATAACTGATAATTTCTCATCAGAAACAACGGAGGCCAGAAAACCATGGAACAACATTTTGAAACTGTTCGAAGGAAAAAGCTGTCAACCAAAAATCTTATATCCAGGAAAAATATTCCTCAAGGATGAAATCAAGTAAAGACATTTTAAAATAAAAGGAAATTAAGAGAATGTATCTCCAATAGACCTGCACTAAAAAAAAAAAAATTCCAAAGATCTTCAGGGTTTGGGAAATGAGATTGGATGGAAACTTACATCTTTGGGAGGACTGAAGAACACTGGAGTAAAGGGAAATATGTAGGTAAATGTAAAAGATTGTTTTTCATCTTAATTTCTGCAAAATGCTATCAAATGCCAGGTTTACCTTGTCATGCATATAATACATTTTACAACTGTAATGTAAAGGGCAGGAGGTGTGGTTAAATGGACCTGGTAGATGAAATGGCACAATATTATCTCAAATAAACAATAAAAAATTTAAGTATATATATTCTACTCCACAGAACACACACCAAAAATCCTGCAAAGGAGAATAACAGAAACTCAAAAGGCAAATTGAAAATAAAATTCTAAAAACAAAACAAAACAAAACACATAATGTAATGTAAAAGAAGGCAAAAAAGGAGAAACAGAAGGACAAAAAGCAGAGGGAACAAAACAGAGAACATATAGTAAAATGGTAGGTTAAACCCAACCATATCAGTAATTGCCTTAAAAGTAAGTGTGCCAAACACTCCCAATCAAATTAAAATGCAGAGAATGTCAGAATGAACTTTTTCAAAAAGTCCCAGCTACAGTCTATAAGACATGCTGTTTAAATATATACATGACTATAGACTTATTTTAGGTCAAGCTTAGCAAATCGTTTTCAAAAATTCCCGAAGTTCCCACGTAACTCTCACCCAAAGCACTTTCTAACTCGATTATTGTTCTATTCTGTAATATTAATTACCATAGTCATTTTTATCAACCATAATCATAGGCCAAGAGAATAAAAGCAGCTATCCAAACCAACTCATAGTCAACATCGTCCCTAAAGCTCATGCAGTGAAAAAAGAAAAAGAACTTAAAAAGTTCTCCCCATTGTCTGGTTTCTGATTTCTGGAATAAGGTGTGAACACAATCGCAATACCCAGGAGAGGGTGGAATGTGCAGAATCAATCAATTCATCAACCAATCTTCCAGGAATCTCTATTTCAAACAAGAAACTCCTTAGAACTATTAAGGATGATGGTACCCCTCCCTTAAATTCACTTAACAGATATTGAAAGGAAAGCAACTCAGACTCAAGTACTTACAGGGAATCCCCTGAAATTATAAAATGTGAAAGTTCCATGTGGCCCTCTAACACTCAACACCTTGCTTGGTCATTGTTGGCTCCCTTTTTTTGTTTGCTTTTGTTTTTAATAGATATATTTGAAAGTCATAGATTTCTCTTAACTAATCAAACTTTATGATATAGTTTAGATTAGAAACTTTTCAAAAGGCTTATTTAATTTTTCACAATACAAGAATACATTTACAAAATAACTAATTTCCATTGATTCCTTAGAAATAATGCCAATATCACCAGCACTCATATGCACAGAAACATGCTAAAAGTGTATCTTTAAAATGTCAAATGTGGTAATATGCCAAAAAAAAAACCCAGAGAATTCTTATCCATGAGAGTAATTGTAAAATCATCCACTACTTACTTGATGAAGCCTCTTTCTTCAGAAAACTCCGAATTCCTTCAAATCCATCAGTTTGGATACCAAATACTGCCAAACATTTAATTATAGATATTTGTAGCAGTTGAATAAATAGAATCATAATTATATTTCACAGTTTACATAGCTGATTTCATATACTTATGCCTATAACTATATCCATAGCCATATCTATGTAAAGTTCCTGACATTTATAATATGATATTTCCCCTGAGAAGTCAGATGGGGTAGGGGTACATCCCACTCATGCCTCCCCTGTAATAGTCACACATATGAGACTTTTCTGGTGGAAGATGGAGGGAGGATGGATCAAGAGTCATTCCTGTTTTTTTTGATTTGGTATCTGAATTAAAAGATTGGGCTATTCACTTAATGTAAGAGAATCAAACTGGGAAAAGTGAAGAGTTTGAACTTGGACATATTGATTTTGAAGTGCAAATAAGTTGGTTTGGAGTTCAGATGAAATAATTGCAATGGAAAGTAAGATTCAAGGGTCATCGGCGCACAGGTGACCATGGAAATCAGGAGCATGGGTGTGATCACTCAGGAGGCTGTGTGGATTCAGAGAGGAGTGTCAAGGATGGAGCCCTGGGACATGTCAACATCTTGGGGACAAGTGGAGATCAAGAAGGGGACAGGGAAGAAAGGGAAATGGTGGGGGGAGTGGAGAGAGCTGTGCTACTGAAATCAGAAGGTACAGAGAACCTCGGGGAGGAGTGTGAAATGGAGCACAATAAATATGCATTTTTTCCCAACATAATCTTCTCAACACTAAGCAAGGAAACGCATTTCAGCCCTTAGCTTCATAATCCATTGTTATTTTCCTCTTTTCCATTTCAGCTATTTTCAGGCTAATTTTGGAAACTAACCTTCAGAATATGTATCACACACATACCTATATATCAGTTTGCCAGGGCTGTTGTAACAAATTACCACAAACTCGGTGGCTTAAAACAGCAGAAATCTATCCTCTCAGGGTTCTGGAGCCCTAAAAATCAAGGTATTGGCAGATGAGTTTTTCCTTAGGGACTCAGAGGGAGAATTGTTCTGTACCTTTCTCCTGGCTTCTGCTGGTTATCGGCAATCCTCGGCATCCTTCGGCTTGAGGCAGAATAACTCTAATCTCTGCCTCAGTAGTCACATGGTGTTCCTCCTAGGTATCAAATTTCCCTTGTCCTGTAAGGATAGCGGTCATTGGATTAATCCAGCCTGAGCTCATCTTAACTTGATCAAATCTGCAAAAACAGTATTTCCAAATGGGGTCATATTCTGAAGTTCTGGGTGGACATGAATATTTGGAGGACACTAGTCAACCTAGTATACATCCTAAGGGTATGGTCACAGATTTACAGGTGCTATAGTAACTAGTCTCTAGAAACAGGAATACTTTCAAGAAATTAGAATGGTGCACAAAATAAATGAATTTTATGTGGGCACCCATTGGAGGAGGTCACTGAAAGGATACGACCTCCAGTTGACCCTAGAACCCCAGGCAGAGGCTCCTTACCCCCTCCCCTGTCCTTGAAATGTACATTCTGCCCACTGGTCCTATACCAGGAGCCACTTTCCAGGATGCAGCCTTGAGAGAGCAATGTGTCGTTGAGCCCATCTGAACTGTTCACATGACTGAACCCCATCAAGGCCTCTATGTAAACTTTCAAGATCGTGGCAGGCAGGTGAGGAGAAGTATTCATCGTGCTGCCGCTAGAGACAGGCCTCCTAGGTAAGTTCCCCGCTTATCAAAACTGCCACCTACCCATCTGAACTGCTCTGCCTCTTTCTTCAGTTTCTCCTTGACCTTTGTGTAAGGAGGCCAATTTAGAATTTCATGGGGTAGGGTGGGGGGGGGGAATCCCTGAGGTTGTGAGTAAACCAACAGCGCCAAATTTTTTGCAACTTAGTTTCTTTCAGTTGTTATCAGAGCCCAAAGTAAGTTAAGACTCACCTTGTAGAAATTCTTCACACTCAATATTTTTTATTTGGCACCTCCTTTTCTCTAAGAGACATCCCTCTGAACTGTTTCTGCAAAGAAGAAATTAACTTTTTTCCCACCAGCGAAGTACAGAATCAGAAAGCCTTTCTGCTAACCCTCTAGGATCTGGTTTGACAGAAGTTCCATAGCTATGCAGATGGCTAAACTAATGGATCCTCTAAAACTCTCCAAGTAATGAGAGGTGTGACAAAGGACCATACATTTCTTTAGACAAAAGTACCTTTACTTCATTATTATCAGCTATTTACTATATGCACCACAGTCTTCGTGGCACCATGAGATATTAAGAGTTTTTATGCCTAAAAAGAATTCTTTCCCTGGGATGACACTGAAAGCAAAAAATGTGGACAAACATGAAAGTAATATTTGGGCTGATTCTGACATTATTTGGAGCCATGCAGTCAATTCAAGAAGTAATTCTAAGATACAATTCATGGGTGATCCTTCTTGATCACTATTGGTTCCCCTCCATCCCAATCCTTGCCATCTGCGGCACTCTGCAATACCCGAACCCCACCAGGCTCAGCTGACTCGGAGCTAGGACCCATGGACATCTCTGCCCAACACTGGGGACCCACGACTCTCCTCTCTCAGTCCAGGGCTACCACGGTAGCAGCATTATTAAGATGGTTTCCATACCAACTCCAAAGTCGACATGGCTTTAGATAATCCATCTAAAATACGTGTTTCAAAGGTCCTGTAGTTGAAACATGTATTTCAAAGCCTGGGTGGCACTTCTCAAAGGAAAAGTAAGACGTGTTGCAGCACACACGGTTCTTTGTGAAACTAAGGTTTCAGGGCTGTTGCTGCAGGCGAAACTGTGTCTGACAGGACGTTTCTAGAGAGGAACGCGACCCAGAATCTTAGAACTCTACCAAACTCATTTTATTGCTCTGAACGCCAAATGCAAACAGTCCGAAGTTTGCCTAGGGAGCATGTCTTTTGCCCAAACATTTTCCTTTGGGGAGAGCAGAGATTCTGTCTCTAGGTTTGGGACAACAAGCTGCCCAGCGAGACCCCACCGGCCTCCGCGATCGCTCGGCTGCCCTCTGGGTCCCGCGGGGTGGCCGGCGGGGGCAGCAGCGCGGACAGGGGCGCGATGCCCAGCTGGCCGAGTTTTCGGTTTCCACTTTTCCTTCCCAGGCCTCGCCCACTTCCTTTCCCACCGGACCGCGCCAGGCCGCGGAGTCCAGGGGCCGCACCTCAGCAGGGTCCCACCCGCTTTTCCCGCGGACCCCAAGGAGGCGAATTCCTGTGGGTCCAGGAGGGCCAAGAGAGCGCAGCGAGACGGGAAATTGCAAAAGTCCTCAGCCCTCTGCCCTCCCCCGCGGCTTTCCCGTAACTCCCGCCCCTGGGCGCGCGCCCCGCAGCTGATTCATAGCCCGGGCGCGGGGCCGGCCCTGCACGTCCACACACGCGTCCGCGGCGGCCTCGCACCCGCTGCTGCCGCGGCGGCCTCGCACCCGCTGCTGCCGCGCCGCCGAAGAGTCGGCCCGGCTCGCGGAGCTCTCTGCCCGCTGGGTGAGTACCTGGCCGCCCGCCCGCCCAGCGCCTCTCCGCGCCCCTGCCGGCCGCGGCCTCCGCGCTCGGCCCTCCCGCGCCCCGCCTCCCTCGTTGGCTTTTCCGACGGCGAACCCCGGGGACACGGGGAAGAACCCTACACCTTTGCCAGCCTTTCCGGGCTGGACGCGGACCGGAGCTCAGCCGCCTGCTCCTCTGCTCGGCGCAGCCTCAGCCCCGCGTCTTTGGCTCGGGGGTTCCCTCTGCCCGGAGACGGCGCTTTGAGGGGTCTCGCCCGAGGCCCGCCTACCTGGTGCGTAACGCAGGGATGCTAATTCTCTCCAGAGCGCACGCTGCCGGGGCCACCGCGGCGGCCCCTACCCTGCTTTTACGTTCGCCGCCCCACCGCCTCTGTCTCTGGTAGTCGGGGAATGTTTGTTGAGTTACAATTCCCATTTGATCAACTTTGGCCTCTCTCCCAGCACTCCACCATGGGAGTTCATTGCTGTCCCCAACCGCCTCCCACGCCCCTTCCACTCACCTGACGGAGCCACTCCTCTTGCAGTCGGCGGTCTCCTCCACCCCCTCTCCCCCTTACACCTGAAGTGGGAGGCGCTCTCACGCAGGTAGAGCGGGAAATCCCCGGGATGCGGGGGTGCCTGGGACACACTCCACGCGAATGGAAGGGGCACCGAGTTGGCCGGTTGAGCGGTGGGAGCCTTGCATTTGTAACCGCCCCACCCCTGACCTTTTTATAGACAAATCTCTCCTAGGCAAAAAGCACGGAGGGGTTCAAGAACTCCTCTGAGACCGTAGAGCTGGCCGAGGTGGCGCTGGCATCACGGAGCCCAGGGCTTTGCCCCTCAGAGAGCCCTTCCCAGCCTGTCCTTCATCCACTCACCCACGCATCCATCCATCCATCCTGCCTGCCTGCCTGCCCCTGTGGTGGGAGGCACAGCGCTAGGTGCCACTGAGCGAGGACGCCTGCTAACCGACAAGACTCTGAACAAGTTTATTCTCCAACTCAAGAGGCGTCATCATAGGCAGAGGATACGATAGAATTGAATGTGGGAATTCTTCTAGCTCAAATTAAATAAGACACTTTGGGTCTTATTCCCAAATCTAAACTGACTTTGGGGTTAGGGTCAAGTTAATTTATGGCCTCAGGCTCCATTTCCTCCTCTGCAGAATAATAATGGTTCATACTTACTATGAACCAGGCGCTGTTCTAAGTACTGTACGTATGCTGGGCTGTTTAAGCTTCGCCAGTTAGGTAGGTAGTAGTTTTGTCATTCTCTTTATCAGTGAGAAAACTGAGGCCCATAGAAGTCAAGTAACTTGTCTGTGGTCACACAGCTAGCATGGGACAGAGTCAGGATTTGGTTTTGGAGTCTGCTTATAATCTGTGTTGTGCCTCCAACTCAAGGACCCTTTTTGGAGTGACACCCACCCCCTTCCTGTGCTTCATTATTGTCCTAATTTGTCTCTCTCCTGGGATGCTTTAAAATCCACTCAGAGACTAGAAGCTGATGGGCCCCAAACGGTCATACTGGCCAGAGGTTCCCAAACTTCTGTGTCTCAGAATCATTCTTGGAGAGTTTCAAAGCACGAGACTCCAACCTCAGCTACCTACTCAGAATCTTCAGGGCATGCTTAGTTTGGCATCTCCCCTGATAACATTCAGTACTGTTAGAATGCCTCCAATGGCAGGAAGCTCACCACCTGGCATTTCATTGCTGGACAGAGCTCACTCTCAGCTGTAACTTGCCTCCTTGTGGTTCCAGTTCTGCCTCCTGTGGTCCCAGCAAATGTGTCTAAGCCTTCTGTATCAAAGGCCACCTTGAGAGAAAAGGGCTGGTCTTAGGTGTCCAAAAGGGACTGAAGCCACACTGAGGAGAACACTTACACACTGGGTTTCTTTAACCCCAAAGACCAGGAACCCCTACAGGGGTGCACAGAGGTTCCAGAGGCTCTGTTGTTTCTGGTAACCATTTTGTCCTGAAAAAGGCACCCCATCAGAAAGACTATCATGGTTTTGAAAGAGGGATGGGTGGTAATGCGATTTGACAAGAGGAAGGAGTGTGTTTTCCTTGCGGGAACTGGGCTGGAGCATTGTTGGCTCAGATAGAAGGAAAACTTAGTGAGTGTCATTTTGCTCACTTACGGGAACAGTGACCCCTGGCCCTCCTTTCCCTGGGGAAGGAAGTGCACTTTGATTTGAAAAACAAAAAATGTGAAATGGGGGAATATAAGACAAATAGAACACTGTGAAAATACCTTTCACTCCAAGCAGGCTTCCTGGTAGCTGCATAAAGCGAGTGCTTCTTTTCCAGCAGCTGTGTCCTTGCTTTCATGACCTGCTGTTGGTTTTCAGCATTAATTTACTCAAGGTTGTCTGTATTTTCATTTTACGCTTTAAAAATCATACAAATAATAAGCGAATATGTATGGAATAAAATGTAGAAGTACCTTGGTTCCACCTACTCCCACTCAGAAGAAGAAAGGTTCAGGTGGGCACCTACCATTCCCAGATATTTTTTCTTTCTATCCATTGGCATAATATGTATATACACTATGTTTTAGTGTATGCAAGTGAGATCTTACTATCATCATGCAGCTTACGTTTTCATTCCCAAGTCTTAGAGATCTTCCACGTCTGTACGTCCCTCTTTTGTTAATGGCTATGTGTTATTCTAAAGTAGAAATATTTATTCTTATTTATTATTATTTAAAGTAGAACTGTTGATAAATCTTTTCCCTAATTGGTGGACATTTGGGTTGTTTAAAATCATTCAGCATTAGCAACAGGACTTCAGGAAAGAATGTGCTTTCATTTTTGTGCTTAAGCCTGAGTATTTCTGTGGAATAGAATCCTAGGAGAGATATTCTTGAGTCAAAAAGTTTGTCCATTCTTCATCATGATAGATAAAAACCCTTTAGCTTGCACCACTGACCCATCCCAGATACTAATTTAAACGCAGTGCATGAGAATCAGTTTCCCTCATCCTTCCTAACACCAGCTATTATCTTTTTTTTTTAATTTAAGTTTTTAAATCTGGTACATGAATGAAGCCCAATAAGGCATTTTAATTTGCACTGTGCCGATTGCACTACTGCAGTTGAACATCTCTAAATGTTTATGGGTCAGGTTGTCTCCTGTGACTTACCTGTTCATGTCCTGCACTCAATTTTCTATTAGTTGCTTTCCTTTATTTCTATTGATTGCAGAAGCTCTCTGGGTATTCGGAATCTTCATCCTTTGTCTGTTATAGCTGAAGCAAATATTTTTTCCTAGTGTAATTCTCTTTTTTCCCAAATATTTTGTTGTGGTAAAATACATAATATAAAATTTATCATTTTAATCATTTTAAGTGTACAGATAGATCTGTGTTATTAAGTACATTCATATTGCTGTGCAACCATCACCACCATCCATCTCCAGAACCCTTCATCTTGCAAGACTGAAACTCTGTACCCATTAAACAGTAACTCCCCATTCCCTTTCTGCCCAGCCCGTGGTATCACCATTCTACTTTCTGTCTCTATGCATTTCGCTACTCCAGCCACCTCATGCAAGTGGAGGAATCGTATAGTATTTGTCTTATTCTGACTGACTTACTTCCCTTAGCAAAATGTCCTCAAGGTTTATCCATGTTGGAGCATGTGTCAGAATTTCCTTCCTTTTAAAGGCTAAATAATATTCCATTGTATGCATATACCACATTTTGCTTATCTATTTATGATGCTTTTGGTTTTAACTATCTTTGGCGGCACAGAAGTTTTAAATGTTTGTGTAATCAACTTTGCAATCTCATGATTTCTGTGTTTTGTCCAGCTTAAGAAGGTCTTTTTCGTCTAAAAATTATTTTTTAAATTATCTTATTTTCTTCTAATACTTCCATTATTTTGCCTTTTACATTTAGCTCTTTAAAATATCAGATTTTTATATAAAGTAAAAGTAAAATGTAACTTTTTTCTTAAGTTTTAAGCAGTTGAGCCAATACCGTTTATTTAATCATCCATCTTTTTTCCAACTCATTTGAAATTTTGTTTCTACAGTAAAATAAATTTCTATTTATACAAGGGTCTGTTTCAGGACTCTGTTCTGTTTTGTTGGTCTATTTTATCTCTTCTTCTGCCAGTACCACTTGTGTTAAATGCTGCAGCTTGATGATGTGCTCTTACATCTAGTAGTATATATTTGTGCTTTTTACCCCCAGAACATTTTTTGAAATGGTACTCATACATTTTCTTTTTTGTATAAACGTTACACATATCTTGTCAAGTTTAATAAAATCCTGTTGGGATACTAACTACTGTATGTAAAATAGACAGACAACAGGGTTCTTCTGTAGAGCACAGGGAACTACATTCAATATCTCATAGTAACCTCTAATGAACATGAATATATGTATGTAATGTGTATGACTAAAACATGATGCTGTACATCAGAAATTGACACAACATTGTAAACTGACAATACTCCAATAAATTTCAACCAAGAAAAAAAAAAAAAGAATGATGGGAGAAATGGGAAAAAAAATCCTGTTGGAATTTTTCTTAGGATTTTCTTGGATTTAAAATTGTCAGTAATTTATTTATGCCTTAATGTCCATTCTAATATGAACTCCACCCATGGAGAAAGAAGTGTGATGTGATTGGGGAGGGACTCACTTGGTTTCAAGCTCTGGATGTCAATGTGGACAAGTTACTTATTATAGCCTTTCTTAGCCTTAATTTTTTTTTTAATCTTTGAACGAGAATAATAATCGAATCTCTTTTAGAGGACTGTTGTGAAGATTCAGTTAATAAATGCATGTAAATCACTTTGCAAAGCACCTTGCCGGGAGTTAGCATCCGGTACATGCTAGCTGGAGTGGTTTTCATTTTTTTCTTCTGTCCTACTATGGGCTCTGCAGTGTTTCTATTTAGAACAGCACCCAGTAAATCTTCTCCTTTATGTATCGGTAGTGTCCTGGGAGACAAGAACATGTAATAAATATAGAATATAGTGGAGCTTCTCAAACTTCAGTGTGTGTGTGCATGACCTGGGGATCTTGTTTAAATGCAGATTTTTATTCCACACTTTGAATATATAGTCTCTTACTGGCATTTAAAATTATGCTGCTAGTGATAGTATTTCCTGTTGGGGTAAATGTGACTGGTATAACTTGTAAATTGCTTTCTTTTAATATTATATACTAAAGAACTGAAGTATAGTTTTGCTGTTTCCTTTCTTCCTTCCTCCCTTCTTTCTTTTTCTTCTTTTTCCTAAGGAAAGAGGGTTAGTGAGAGCACCAAATATAATAACAAATTCTTAGATCTGAAATCACTGAGACAATGAACTATGTGGATTATTTAAAGCTGTTGACTTATAATGAAGACAGCCCCATAAAATATATTCAGTCTGAATATGAAGTGTAAGTCAACTAATGGGAAAGCCAAGATTACAAGTGTCTTAGCAAAGAGAAAAACATTAAGACATAAGGAACACTTGGAAAACGTAAGATAAAAAGAACTCTTGGAAAGCATGGAATGTGGTTCCACTGTGTGAGAACGCAGTGCGTGCCAGCTCTTGAGAAGGTGTAAATCATCAGGAGCTACGCTCTCCTGTGAGTAAATTGCACACACATCACGTTATCTCTTAGTCACATCTTTCTACTCTCAGTCTTCTTAACAGGGGACTTTGAGCAAGTTAATTTCATAATGCCTAGTGTGCCCATCTGTCCAAAAGGACATTGGTTACTTTCTGTGTTTGAAAATGCATTAGTAAAGTGCCTGCATTTTCTCAGGACTTGAGAGATCACACTTTTTATAGAGAAACACATAACCCCCTCATGGGGTACTTAACAATACCTAATACAATACCATGCTACAGTACCTAAACAATACCAACCTTTTTGCAGGTCCATGTGACAACTATGGGCAGATTTGAATCACAAAAACACTTTGACTCCTTTAACCCTGTTGGAATATATGACTTAAGTGCAGAAATAATGGAATCGCCACTATTTTTACAAGACTGAACCCAATATATGTAAAACACACGTGCACACACACGTGCTTTAAAGAAGGCTTTACGTGGCAGAACTTCTCGCCAGAGTTATCCATAATTTCCCTCATCCTGTTCACCCTCCTTCCCCTACCCACGCTTTGGTAACTGTTTGTAGTTGGTTATGTCTTTTAGGGCCAGTGTGGATCCTTCAAATAGAAGGAAGAAGGAAGCAAGGTAGAAATAGATGTGCAAGAGAGCTTTGGGGAGAGCACTTGTGAGGGATAAAGGGAAAAAGGAGCAAGAACAGGCAGAGAGCACCTTCAAACCCACTGCAGGTCGGACCCCCGTGAAAGGGGATGGGAAAGAAGGAAGACTGAGAAGGAAGAGCTTCCAGCTGCAGGGCAGCTCTGGGAAAGTTTTGGCCCGGGACGGGGAGGCTTTGGTCAAAGGTTGTCTATGAGAGGATCCCCATGTCAGGTGGAGGAGACTTGGCTTGATCATTGTCTGGAAGCAGCCTTGGGGGACTGTGGGGCTCTGGCGTGGATGTGCAGTGGGTCGGAAGGTGACAGTGGGTCAGGCTGTCAGTCAGCTGTGCTGTGACTCTGAACGGGAACTCTGAGTAGCACAGCTATACAGTTGCCATACTTCTCTTCCAGAGGTGGTTTTCTGCACACACTCTTCTGAAACTTACGTTTTCAGTCAACATTTTTTGGACATTTTTCCACATTAGCACATAATTCTATTTCATCCTTTTTAACAGCTTCATAGTATTCCTTTATGGAAATGTGCCATAATTAAAGTTTCTACTTTCTTTTGATGGATGTTTAGATTGTTTTTGTTTTATCCTCAATAAAAACAACATTACCATGAACTGAGGACAAAATTACAGAAATAGTATCAAAGGTAACATACTAAAAATTTTAATAGATATTGCCAGATTTACCTTTTTAAAGGTTGTGCTTTTTGGCCATTAATGAGTAGCAATACCTATTTTTTTAGACTCTTACCAATGCGAGGTATTAAGACCATTTTAAGAGTCATACACAATTACTGTTTTAACTTGCATATATTTAATTGTTAGTGACAGTGTCCAGTTTCTTTTTTCTCTTTCTGGTTATTGAAGTTTCCTTTTTTTGTGTGAATTGTACAGTCATGTCATTTGCCAGTTTTTCTACAGAGTTGGCTTGTCTTTTTAAAATTGATTTCTAAAAGCTGTTTATATGTTAGGGATTGTAACTGTTTGTCATAAGTCTTGAAACTATTGTTCCCAGTTGGCTTCTGGACTTATAGCACTAACATTTTTTTAATGTTTAGTTAATCAGTGTAACAGTCTTTATTGCTTCTGGTTTCATACCATGCTCAGACAGATTACACAAATATTCACCTATGTTTTATTCTAGTAATTTTTTCTTCCATTTTTATTGAGGTATAATTGATATACAGCACTCTAAGTTTAGGGTGTACAACATAGTGATTTGACTTATATCCTTCATAAAATGATTATCACAATATTTAGTGAATATCCATCACTCATATAGATACAAAATTAGAGAAATATAAAAAATTATTTTCCTTGTGATGAGAACTCTTAGAATTTACTCTCTGAATAATTTTCATGAATAGGATACAACACTGTTAACTCTCTTTATCATGTTGTTCATTATGTCCCAAGCATGCATTTATCTTATAACTGGAAGTTTGCACCTTTTGACTACCTTCATCCAGATCCCCCTACCTCTCCCCCACCCCTGGCCTCTGGTAGCCACAAATCTGACCTCTTTTTCTACTGGTTTGTTTGTTTTTGAAGTATAATTGACCTACAACACTATGATAGATAGTCCATAGGACACAACATAGTGATCTGATATTTCTATACATTTCAAAATGATCACCATAATAAGTCTAGTCAGCATACAAAGATATTACAATTGTTGTAATTGTTGACTCTTTTCCCCACACTATACATTTCATACCTGTGACTCATTTATTTTGTAACTGAAAGATTATACCTCTTAGTCTCCCTCACTCATTTCTCTCCACCCTAGCCCCTCCCATCTGACAACCACCTGTTTGTTCTCTGCAACTGTGACTCTGTTTCTGTTATATTTGTTCATTTGTTTTATTTTTTAGATTCCACACGTAAGTTAAATCATATAATATTTGTCTTTCCCTCTGACTTATTTCACTTATTGTAATAACTTCTGGGTCCATCCATGTTGTTGCAAATGGCAAGATTTCATTATTTTTATGGCTGAATAATAGTCCATTGTGTGTGTATATATATATATATATATATATATATATATATATATATATATATATATACACACATCATATATATAGTGTGTGTGTGTGTATATATATATATATATATATTCCACATCCATTTATCTATTGATGGACACTTAGGTCACTCCTGTATCTTGACTTTTGTAAATAGTGCTGCAGTGAACATAGGAATGTGTATATCTTTTCAAGTTAGTGTGTTCATTTTCTTCTGGTAAACACTCAGAGGTAGAATTGCTGGTTCATACGGTAGTTCTATTTTCAGTTGTTGATAATCCTCCATACTGTTTTCCATAGTGGCTGAGCCAATTTACATTCCCACCAGCAGTGCACAGGGTTCCCTCTTATCCACCTCCTCGCCAGCATTTGTTATTTGTGTTCTTCCTGATGATAGCCACTCTGACGGTGTGAGAAGATATCTCATTGTGATCTTCTTTGCATTTCCTTGATGACTAGTGATGCTGAGCATCTTTTCGTGTGCCTGTTGGCCATCTGTATGTCTTCTTTGGACCAATGTTTATTCAGGTCCTCTGCCATTTTTTAATTGGGTTGTTTGCTGTTTTGATGTTGAGTTGTATGAGTTCTTTGTTTATTCTAGTAAATTTAATGGTCTTGCATTTGTATCTTTATTCATCCTGGACTTTATTTTGTTGACGGAAATGAAGCAATATCAAGAATGATCAAATTAACATTAATTGGATTTACTCTAAGTAGGCTCTCATAATCTCACTTGGTCCTCATGGCAATCCTGTGAAGCAGGTGATTTATTCTCAGCTTACAGAAAAGGAGACCGATGCCTGGGTAGTTTAGGTAACTTATTAAGTGCCAGAGTAGGGATTTGACCCTAAGTAGTCTTATGTCAGAGCCCCTGTACTTGACCATTACAGCATCTTTTTCCCACACATGTCTGGGCTAGTACATTATTCCAGGACCATTTTTGAGAATAATGTATCTTTTCTTAAATGATTTGAAATATCATCTTACAGTATTTACTGAATTCCTATGTATTCTTTGAGCCCAGAATAGTCTTTGGATCCAGGTTTTCCATTTTCTTCTTTGACTTCACACACCACTTAGAGACTCAGCTTTAATCCTAGAGGAAGTCACAAATTCCAGGGCTCCTTAATTGAATATTGCTTAAAAAAGGAAATTAGTTGTATGTGAGCCAGTTTGGTCTCATAAGCAGGACTGACCTTACAAAACTGGTAGAATATTTAACTGAGTAGGTTTAGAGAACAAGGAAGAAGTGCTTGGACCCGGGGCATCCCCCCCACCGCCCCCGTGACAGATACTTGAGGAGGAAGTAGTGGTGGAACAGCAGCGAAACCTTGTGGGTGATCAATCCTATGCTGTAATGGTGGAGGCCCTTTCAAAGGGGCTCCCGAAGACAAGTGGCAGAGCTCTTCAAAAAGAAACAAAACGAACCGAACCTGAGAAATCTGGGGAACCTCCAGGAAGTGACATGCAACTTTTGTCTGCACATAGAATTCTTTCACAAGGTGCACACAGCCGAGCACACGTCCTGTTTGAACAGCTTCTTTCTTCAAAATAGTATTAGCACATGACATCATCAGGGCACCCAGCCAGTTCTGAAGAGTTTGGCAACACACCCAAGTTCTTGGGAAGCAAGTGACTGATTAAGCTGCTTCTCATGGGGGTTATTTATGGTGGAGAAACTTCCCAGGAATAAATATTTCAGTAATGACAGAACAAGAAGTGCCAGTGACAAAGGACAGGCTTACATCCTTTTCAAAAGCTGGGTTTTCATTACACAGGTAGTATTCACACTGAGGGGTGTGCCAGGGCGTCTTGTTTTTGCAAAGAGACACTGTTTGAATGAGAAGTTCTACAAAATGAATGAGTGATTTTTCTTTTCCTTCCTCTCTTTTTCTCCCCAAAGAAGGAATATCAATGGAAGACTCTGACTTAGGCAATATTTGGCCACAGAAAAAGTAGAAGGTCCTGAAAAGGAATCTATTTGAACTAAAATAAAATTGAAAGCAAAGAAGAGAGAATGTAAGAAAATCAGTACAAGTGTTGATTCATTTATTAGATATTGACTGGGTAGCAGCATGTTCTGGGACTGTGGCAGACAGCGGGGAGTAAGATCCAGGCCTGTCCTCAAGCAGCTCGCAGTATGGTGGACAATGATGGAGAAGACCTGAAAAATAGAAGTGAACAGGTTTGAGAAAGGACCAAGAAGTGGTGCAGATGAGACAGGAGACCCATCTTTTCCTTTCTGAATTCTGCTGCTCCCTGACTCCCTTTTCCTGCTGGAAATTGGACGTGGCAATGCTCCTCACTCAAAGTTGTGGAGAGAGAAAGCTTGCTGAATGAAGGAAGAGGCTGGGTGGCTTCTTCCAGGCCAGAAGCAGAGGTTTGGAGGAAAAACCAGCCACTGCTTGGTGCTCCCTGAGCGCGTCTGGGGAGAACGTGCCACGTGGCCGGCTGATGCTGAGGGACTCACCAGCCCTTACCCTTCGGGTGACGTAGGAAGGCCTGGTCTAATCCTGGGCCAGTTTCAATCTGCATAATGGGATGTAGAGTAGGGTGTGGAGCACCCCAGAGTTTCATGCTTGGACCTCTCTCTCTTCTCTGTCTGTGCTCTTGGAGATCATCCAGGCCTATGGCTCTAAGTACTATACCTGTGCACTGAGGAAGCTGGGGTATGTACCCCGGCCAGGACCCCTCCCACGAACTCCACACTATGTATCCAGCGAGCTACTTGACATCTCTGCTGGGACAGCAAGTAAGCATCTGAAATATAACATGTCGTAAATTGGGTCTTGACAGAGCCCACTAAATCACTTTTCTGCTTCTCTGTTAATGGTGATTCCATTTTTCCAGGGGCTCAGGCCAAAATTCTTGGATCCACCTATGACGTCTCACTCTGTCACCACCCTGCACATCCTGCCAGCTCTGTCTCTAAAATCTCACTCGAATTTCACCACCATTCCCGCTGCCCTGCCGTCACCCTGGTCTAAGCCTCCCCTGCACTATTGCCGTGACCTCCGCCTGCTGTCCCTCCTGCCACTCTTGCCACCTTCAGGATCTTCTCATTAGAGGTTCCTTCCTGTCCAGTATAAGTCAGACCATGTTACTGCTTTGCTTAGAACTCCCCAGTAGCTCCCATCTCACTCAGTAGAAGCCAAAGTTTCTGAAGTGTTTTCCCTGTCTGTTCTCCCTCCCTGTGTGCCCTCTGGTTCATCTCCCATCACTCACCTCCTGGCTTATGCCAACACCCGTCTCCATGTTTTTCCTTGACTGTGCCCAGCGCTCTGCCACCCCAGGATCTTTGCACAGTCCACTCCCTCACCTCTGTTCCTGGGAGACAGCTGCCGCACTCCGAGTAGGATAACTCGAGGAGGACTGATGGAAGCGATGTGGGAGGGGCCACACGGGCTGTGAGCAGTCACCTGGGGCTTGGAAGCAGGTGGCTTTGAGCCCTTGGTGTCTGTGTTTTCCCCACAGCATCAGGCTCTGTGCCATCAGGAAACTGTTCCTGCAGCATTTCCCAAAGAGGGCTCCACGGGACTCTCTGGGATGTTCATCCCTCTGCTGACTCTCATTCTGCAGGTTTTGATGAACTTTATTGGTTTTACAGAAGGTTCTCAGACAGCAGCTAGGACTCGCAGGGCTTCTGCAAAAAGTCCTGAAGTGTCTGAGGCCTGAAACATCAGGAGGGCGGCTGCCTGGTCACAACACTAGACACAGTCACTTTGCTCTGTGCAGGCAGTGACCACTGTGTTCCAGCTGCCACCCATCCAGCATGTGTAAAACTGTGCCCCTCAGAACTGATCAAAGGAAAACCAGGAAATGTGAGTGGCTGCTGGAGCGAAGGTCCTCAGCCTCACAACCTGCCAGGGGTGAGACGGTGGGGAGGGGCCAGCTTCCAGACAAGACTGTTTCGGTGATGCTCAAAGACTGTCCTGAGATACCCAGACCCTAGAAATTCACCCCTCGTAAACACTCACATCTTTCAATTTCATTCTACCACAACTTGTATTCTGTAGTTTCTGGCTACCCTCAAGTGGTAGGTTGCCTCTAACTTCTAGTTTTAAGTTTCTCTGCCCCATGACTTGTTTAATTTTTGCAACATGTTAAGTATTTGATTTACTAGAATGCCACGTTTTTAGAAACATCTTAAATAGTCTTTCAGGCAGAGAACACGAGACAACATGCATCTCACCCACTGAATCACCTGCTTCTGAATCAAGGGGATGAGCTCTCCTCACAGTGGTGGCTCTTTGTTTTCCTCGGGTGACATAAATTTCAGGAGGATGGGATGGATGTCTAAATGCACGGTGAATGTCAGACGTCTCACTTTGGATTTGCCTTTGCCCTCCCTTTGGTTCTGAGCAGAAACCATTTTCTCTTGGACCAGTTTGCCCTCCTGGCTTTGATATTCAGTTGTAACAGGAACGTTTCTGAAGTTGGCAGGAGAGATTTTAGCGCAGTATGAATGACCTGTCACCAAAAACAGAAGTAGCAGACAGCGGTGCTTAAAAGAACAGGAATAAAAGCTGTTGTTTGCAGACTTTGGCTCATATGTAAGCAGGTTTGACCACCATCATTGAATGGCTTGATTTACCCTCTTCCTGTCTTCACTGTTGTCCCCATGTCTTGTAAAACGCTGTTTAAAGAAAATGGAGGGGGTGGGCAGTGACAGTGGGTGACCTGGTTCACTGAATTTCTAGCTTTTGATGAAGCCCAGGTGACCAGACAGAGGCAAAAGTTGACTTTGAATTTTTTGTTGCTTCTCTCCATGATGATTCAGAGGTTGAACTAGAAAAGTGAAATTCAGCGCTTCCCCTGACTAACACGTTTGTTGCTAAGCTGAGAACATATTAGCCTTCTTGAGGTCATCCAGGCTCATTCTTTGTGCCCTCAGATTGTCCCATGGTCAAAGGACCTGATGATTCAGTGAAGTGCTTTGGCCTGTAGTCTACAACCCTCTTCCAAGGCCAGGAAACCCGGAAATTATTTTGAACAATGAAACTGTCTCCTGAATGAATGTGCTCATTTTTCTCAGGTGAAATTTTAATGAGGGAAGAATGGAGATGACTCCCTCACAAAGAATTAGTTCAAATTTGGCTCTTCTGAGACTATGGCCATTTTTAAAAGTATTTACCTTGTGTTTGTCTATTTTCTCTTTCTTTACCCACCTTTGCTTGGTCTGAGGAAGTCAGTGGATGCTTTATCTATTGCCACACAGCCTCAGTGGCACATCTGGGAACATCTGCTCTAAGCTGGGTGTGGCTGGCTGCTGGCTGCTGGAGGCTGGCCCCGGGCTGGAGCAGCTCCGGTGACTCAGTTCTGCCTCCTGTGTTGCTCACTCTGCTCCTGGGTCCAGGAAAATAGCCCAGAAATGTTCTTCTCGTGTCCAAGTTGGGAACACAAAAGAGCGAAGAGAAATACATAAGGTGTCTTGAGGCCCAGGCTCCAAGCTGGAACCCCATCACTTCTGCCTCCTTTATGGGCCAAAGCAAGTCAGATGGGGCAGGGGAATAGACTCTTATGGTGGGGGGCCAGGGGACTCCAAATTCACATGACAGGGGACATGGATGTAGGGAGGACGGGAGAATGGGATCCTTTAATGCCACTGTCTTCCACAACTGGTTCACAGAAATCTGCTCACAGCTAAAATTAAATAAAATTGTTCTTCTCTGTAATTTATCTTTTTCAGAAAACCAGAACCTATGGCCCTCTTTGCAGTCTTTCAGACATCATTCCTCTTGGCACTGCTGTCCTTGAGAGCTTACCAAAGTGAAGGTAAGATGTGGAAAGAACGGTAAAGAAAAAAAAATCACAAAGGGGAAAAACAAGGTAATTGGTGCTCTGGAGAAAGCTGAACAGGTCATTCTTCTTTGGAAATTACTTGGAATTGGTGAGTAGCAATGACCACCTTAGTCTTGACCTTCCTGATCTTGGTGGCTCATTTAACTAAGTTTCCCCTTAACCCTGATTTCCTGGTCAGTGCACTGGTCACTATGGCACTTGCCAGTGGACCTGATCCTGTAGAATTTCATGGTCAATCTATGGTACATGGCCATTACCAGAGGAGCTCCTTCTGTGTTTGCTGGGTAGCGATGGGGGATGCCTGACCAGTGTTAGCCGCAAGGTTAGAACAAATTGTGATGTCCCACAGCTACACTCATGGAGAGGCTATTACCTGCAAGATGATTAATGCTAAGTGCTGAAATGCTGTTTATGGGTAAAGAAATAGTATTTGTCACTTAGCTACTCCTCCAGTGAAGTTATTTTACCACAAATCAACTTCGTAAATAAAGTCAGTGAGCATTTAACACCATTAAAATATTTATGGGTACTTTATTCCTTTGAGACTTGAGAGAGTTCCTGTTGGTTTACAAAGTTTATGCCGCTCTCACCTGTGTTTGGTAAAGTTTTACATTTTCCTCTTTCTATGTTTATTCTTTGCTGTGTACTCCCTTTGTAACAGAGGCTACAGTCGTGTGCTCGTAGTAATTACTCACACAATTCCTGTCCATGGATTCCTGAAAATAATGTTTGCAAGAAATAGCCATAGGATTTTTCTACTTCCCTTTAAACTCTGTTGAAAAGCTATTTGGAAATAAAAGGGAGACTTTGCTCTGATAGTTCTGGTGGCTCAGTTCTGTCTGATATTCTTTGGTTCTGGGTTTATTTATTTATTTTGGTTCAGGGCACTTGAAAAGATGCTACTTTTACGGTTTCATGACTTCTCATTCTATTGACCTCACTTGCTAAAATCTAAGCATGACACAGCCGGGCTGAGTGGGTGATCTGTACCATCAGAATGTTCTGCTTCCCAGACAGACCCATGGCCCCAACTCCAGGAGACCCAGAGAATCCCAGACTTGCAACTCCAAGCTTTTGGCCCAGCTCACTTCCCTAATGAAGTCTCATTATCTGATCCAACAACTATTTACTGTGTGCCTCTGCTTAAAAGGGACTCTGTTCTCAGAGCAGGCTCTGCTGCTCCCCCTCTCAGCTTCCTTTTTCTAGATCAGACTTGCATTTACCTGTTTTTCTCTCCTCCAGTCTTTGTTTCTACTTCCAGCTTTCTCAGCTAAGCATGACTGCTTTGCTCAGTAATCCCATCTTTTGCTCACCTGCACTTCTTGTCTCAATTTCTGCTGCATCTAACGCAGTACCTACTAAATGCCCACTTAAACCAGTGGGCATCCCACTCAATCTCCCAGGTCTGAGATGCCAGCTTCTCCCGACCAGTGAGACAGAGCCAAGACTCACTTCCCGTCAACCTTGGCTCACCTCTCCATCAGCCAGAGATCATGACTGTAGCATTTAGATGTGTTTTCTTCTAGTCTCTTGTGTGTATGGATGTACAGACAGAGACAGAGATGTGAATGTGTAGATTTTTTGTCTACAGAAGTGAAATTATACTATATATACTGGGAGTATATTAGATCATATACTACAATATAAGATACAAGTATATAAATCTTATGTAAGTATAATATATAATGTATAATATATAAATATAATACATAAATACATAAAGTTATAATATTATATACTATAATATAAAGTTTATATAGTACATAAAATATACTTTTACAGTATATATACTTAATACAGTATATATCATATAAAGTATATATATTATGTGTAGTATAATATATATACTAGGAAATTATAGTATATATTCTTATTAAAGTGTATATATATTAAATTATTAAACTGTATCTAAGTAAAGTATATATACTTTAATAAGTTTAATATATACTTATTAAGACAATCAGTCTTAATAAGACAATCACACCCATGATGTGAGTTTTTACCTTTGATGTTAAATGTTCTTCTAGCGATAACATTATATTTAATGGCTGCATGGTCTGCCATCTCATAATGGACCGCAGTTTACTTCTTTAAGCAGTGTTGGGACCAGACAGAGAAACTGGGTGGGGAGAGTAGGAGGACCATCCAGGATTAAACCCAGGGCTGTCTGGTTCCAAGCCTGCCCTTTTTGGCCACACTGTGGTACAGTGTTATAGAGACTTGGCCCAAGGGCCAAGAGCAGTGGGTTCTGGTTGGGTTGTGTGTCCTTGGGAAAGTCACTCCCCTTTTTTTAACTTCAGTTTCCTCATCTGGGATTAAACTGAACAATCTCCAAGGGCCCTTTACCTGTCTGCCTTTCCAGGGCATTCTCCACAATTTCCCAAGGCCGTCCTAGGTTGCTTTTGACCCAGCCATCTCTGACTGCTGTCTATCAAATACCTGAGTCACTCGAAGCTCGCCGAGAGCATATGTCAATATAAAGAGTTCCCCTTTCATCTGAAGCATCACACAGTAGCTCTCTTGAGCTTCCAGAAGTCGAGTTGGTACACACGGTGACTCACTCATTCAGCACCAGTCACGGAGTGTCTGCCCTGTGACAGGTGTGTTAGTCTTGGTTTCCACGAGCTGAGTAAGATTTCGTCCCACCTTGTTCAGCCCACAGTCTGCGGGGAGGCAGCACAGGGCAGACTGGGACAGCATGCAGCGACCAGGGCTGAAACACGGGGGGAGGAAAGCAGCCATGGGGAGAAGAGAACCCCCAAGAAGGACAAGCCGTTGGTGAACACCCTGGAGACTGCGTGGCGATCCTGCGCTGTCCTTGAATTCCCACACCTACCACGGGTAAGATGTGGCGCCAAGTGCTGGGGACAAGGGGCCATTCAAAGGTGCATAAGCCTCGGCCTCTGTCCTCCAGGAAGTTTGAATCTAGAGTGAGACCGACAGCAACAAACGACCATACAGGGGAGATGGAAGGAGGGCTAGGCGAGGTGGGGTGATTCTCCAGACACCCTGCTTTCTCCGGTGCTGCTGGATCCACAGTTATTAAAAAGATTTCACCCCCGATTCCATGAGGGATCTGCTCTTTCGTCTTTCCAAAGCTCCCTTTAGTCAACTGAATTAGGCTTGGAAGATACAGGTTTAGGAAGAGGATGAATAACACCTGTTGCCTTTAAAGAATTGAGAGATTTTATTCACAAAGGAGATAAAATCCCTAGCCAAATAACAATAGAAAATGACCACCTTGTGTGGGCTTCGAGTGTTCAGGAATTCCAACTTACTTCATTTACCTTCGAGTGAGTGGGGCCTGATAAATGATTCACTGTGCCCAAACTTGTTAAGAATCAGAATGCTAATTTATTAATTTTCCGTGGGAAGTGTAACTGGAATGATAACTAGGGACCCAGCCTTTTGGTGCAGATTGACTTAGAAGACTAAAGTATGCATTCTGAAGTGGCACCATGGTGAAATGAGTCAGATATCTTAAAGGAATATTTCTTTTAAAATCTAACATAGTATATGGTTCTGAAAGTATAACTGAGAAGGACCGGATGGAGCCTTCTGGGGGTGTGGGGGACAGATCCCTCCCCCACAGCCTCTGCTGTAGGTCATCTCTGAGTTATCTATCCAGATGATAGTAGCTCATGCATATTTCCTGAGGCTAAAACCATCACCAGATGGAAAGAATTAACTACCTGATGGTCGTGAGCATGTAGCCCCCGGACCTTCTGGCACCTAAGGATTGTTCACCTTCAACCGTCATCAACCAATCAGAGAATTGTGCACAGCTGATCACCTGCCCTGGGCCACCCCTCCCTCAATTGGCCTTTAAAAATGCTCAGCTGAAACCCTTCAAGACTTTGGGGTTTGTTTGGGCAGGAGTCTCATTCTCCTTGCTGGGCCTTGCGATAAACCTTTCTCTGCTCCAGACTCTGATGTTTCAGTATTGTTTGGCCTCACTGTGTGGCAGACACGCATGTTTGGTAATAATTCTAGCAAAGCCAGCCAGGAGTCTGTGCCCGCGGCAGGTCAACCCCAGCCAGGGACGGCCCCTTCCCTGGGTCCCCAGCAGCTGCCTGAGCTCATTTTGCTCCAGGGAACTGGGAGGGACTATTCCTGGAGCACTGGCCATCCCAGGGCATGAGGCTTTTGGGAGCCAAGAATTGTTTGGAGCTGCGGTCCACATTTGGTATCACCTTGGCGTGAGTGGCTCCAGCTTGCACAGGCTGGGCAGTGAGCCGCTCTGGGCTCACTATGAGCCACTCTGGGTCGGGTTCTCTTTCGAGAGCTGGGCCAATCTGTTTGGAGGCTTCCCTCTGGGGGGTGGAAGTGGAATTTTGAGACTGCACATCCTCTGACTTTCTGTCTCAGTGACCGTAGCTTATTTGTTGTTTACGTTTTTGTTTGTATCATTTGGGAGCTAGCACAGCATAGAAAATTCTACCTCCTCCACCTGAGCTCATTCTCTTCTGGGAATTGAGCCATTCTGGGCTCACTGTGAGATACTCTGTGTCCATTCTCATTTGGGAGCCAGACCACTCTGGAAGCCTCCACCTGGGAGTGAAAGTGGAATTTGGGGGCTACACCCCACCTGATTCTTTGTGAGACCATGTGTGTGTCTGTGTGTGTGTGTGTGTGTGTGTGTGTGTGAGAGAGAGAGAGAGTACTTGCATCTGCCCGGTGAAACATCTTTGGTGAGTGACAAGGCTAACCTGTGATGACACCAGTTTATCCTTCCCTATTGCTTTGGCTTTGCTTGTGTCAGGGCATCAAATGGGATTTTTCCTTTTAGGACTAGCCTTGGTCATTCATTCAGCTTCATCTCTGATGGAGCATTGTTTGGGGTTCTCCCCTTTTGGACTGACGGGGTATTTATTGGTTGGGAATCCTCCTTTTGGGGGCTAGGGAACTGTGACCCTCAGAGACTGTTTTGAATTGTTGTTTGCTTGATATTTGGTAACACCGGCTGTGCACAATCAAGTACGGATGATCAGAGCTCTGTTCCATCTATAGTCCCCCTAGGGTATATTTTGCAAAGCTGGGAGATCTTCAGCTGTGCTCCCATAAATGAAAGAAAATGTTTTTTATAACACTGTGTGGGCTCAGCACTCCCTGAGATCTGGAGAACAATAGCCCCTAATGGCGCTCCTATTACATTTAAGTGGGCCTTTTGCAATTGCTTAGGCTTTTATCTTGTGGGGGTGTGTCGGTACCTGAGTCCAAATTCTGTTCTTTCCTGGTTTTGCTGAAAGTAAGGCATGTGAATGTGAGCAAATAAGATACATATAGATATAGATATAGCAATATATAGTCTTTTACTGTTATCTCCTTAAACTGAAATGGGTATTTGGGAACTGAAAAAAATCGCTGAAAATAACCACGATGGTTGGGTTTTGTAAGAGCAGAGGAGGAATTTGCATTTCTCTTCCTATACCTTTGAGATGTAAATGATCTTCCTGGTCTCTCAAGGAAAAAAAGAAGTTTTTTTTAAAAAACTCAAGCATAAAAGCTATGAGCTCTCTGGTTCTGTCCGTTTTTATGTAAAAATTGACCTGTAGGTGAGCTTTATTTAATTGACTAAAAAGTAATTGCTTATAAATTAAATACTTCTAAGTGTAAAAGAAGCTGAACAGAACAAATTTCAGGCTCACATGATCTAGGAAATATTCAATATTAAATTAATACCTGATATTAAAGCTAGCGTAAGCTTGTTGGTATAATCAATACGGACATGTCTTCTGTTGTACCTAGAGTTACTGTCGATAAGTTCATGTGGTCTCTGTTGCAGAGTCTGTCAGCAGAGAGAAAAAAATTAACTTGGTATGATGAAATTCTTACAAGTGAATTAAATGCAAATGAGGTAAGAGCTTTTGGGTGAACTCTTTAGAAATAACTATGTTTTAGGAATGTCTACTTAAAATGATTCCTCCAGATAGTTGGTAACTTGAAATTTTAGAGTTGTGCTAAATTTAGTTAAATGATGAAAATTTATTGAATAGTTGAATAGCTGAGTAGCTCAGTCATTCCCAAACAAAATAAGATACTGAAATAGTCACTAGAAATAAAGATTTTTAAAAGTTGAGAATTATAATTTGAATATGTAACTAAAAATGATAAGGGAAACATTTCAGTATGCAGTAGGAAAGAGGGAGTAAAAAAAAAAAAAGCTATGAGGAATGGAATTGCAGTTTGTTAAGGGGAAGAAAAAGTGATTTGTTCCTAGAGCTGGCTATTTCTTTTCTTTTGGGGAGGAAGAGGGAAGGACAATTCGGCTTATTTATTTATTATTATTATTATTATATTTTAATGGAGGCATTGGGGATTGAACCCAGGACCTTGTGCATGCTGAGCACTCTCTACCACTGAGATATACCCTCCCCTCTAGAGCTGGTTATTTCTAGATGGGAAATAATAAGGGACAAACTAATATGGAGACAGAAAGTTGTGCAAAGTTTATAGAAAGGGAGCCCTAAAAAGGAATTTTGTGCATGTTTGGGCTGTGATTAAACTTAATTAGGTAAGTGGATTTTGTTACTAAAAGTAAGCGGATGCAGGGCTAGATTTGGTTCCTCTCTGTTAAGAAAACAAGTTTACATAGAATGCTTCTGCTAACAGATTGTGTGAAACTTTTTGATATTTTTTACGAACTTTCTATCAAATTCCAATTAAAGTTCTTTTGACTTCAGCTAACTTTGGGATGCGTCAGAGGGCCCCTAAGTCATCTCAGAGAAAAATATTTAACTAGGATTGGGTGCTATGTTAAATTACATGGGAAGCATTGTCAACTGAGTGATAAACCTCCTCAGATTATACGGTATGGATAAATGTTATTAACACAGCCGTTCTAGAAACTAAAGTTTCTGAAATTTTGATATGTCCTGGTATAATGGCTACCAGTCATAATTCTAGTTGTTGTCTTAATCTTGTATGTCACAGCATCTTAAGCTTCTTTGTCAAAAACATTGTAAATCCGCCTTTTTAAGTCTTTCTTCATTCATAGTTAAGCTGATGCTTTGCAAAGCTGCTTCATTGTCAACAAGACTCGTAAAGAGGACTTTTTGACAAGTACGCGTTTCTTTTAAATCATACTGCTAAGCTGAGTACAATGTCTTAATTAAAAAGTCTAATGAAAACTTTGATTTTATAAAATTGTTAGTAAAAAGATGAATTACATAGGGTTGAGTAAACTGAATATGGTTGCAATTTTTTGGTTCTGTCTGAAATTGTCAGAGTGTAACTACTCGTGATGTATAACAGTGCTTTCTTTAGGTCTATTGCTAAACGCACATGTACGATGCTTGTGTGACAACTGGGTATAAGTGATCAAATGCATGGCCTATGAAGTGTTTACCCATTAACATACCTCTGAGCCTGTTCACAACATCTGATTAGTTTTCCCTGAATGTGGATAACTGGGCAAATGTAAAGGAGGCCTAGGACCAAGGGACATGATCTAAACCTGGGGCGGGAGCCACCACCCCAGCATCGAGGGACAGATATTTTGATCATCAGTGCTTTCTACTGATGTATTTAATCAAAAAGGGAAACGATGGGGAAATCTGTACATTTTGAGGTATTGGGGAGTCATTCTGGCTTATTCATGGTTCGACTTAAACTTTACTGACCAAACCAGTCTGTTTTATGGCCTTTTGGATGTGCATTGTACATCTTTGGCCTTGAGGAGTAGCTGTGTTTCATACATCTTTTCAAGGTAAAACCAGGTGGCCATTGTGGACATGATTTCAGGCACACTCCTATATTGTTGAGAACTCGAATTTTCTGAGCTGTGTCACCCTCAGGATGCCACCAGCCATTCTCAAAGCAGTGTCTGCTGGCAGATGGCAGCTGCAACCTTATGACCTCAAGGTCTCCTCTTGTAGCTATTAAATTTTTAGACACTAAACTGCTTTAGATCAGATGTTAGCAGAAAAAAAGGAGACATGTATACTGGCCAATAGCCTTTGTTTTACACACATATATGTAAATACTACATCAAAAATTAAAACCTACTCAGATAAAAGTAGACAACTAGCAACAAGTTTCCCCTAGAGTTCCAGGTCCAGACTGGTTTTCAGGCTTAATCTCTTGAATTCCTCAGGGAATGAAATCTTAATTATACGAGACTCAGTTCCAGGACTTGGAACTTGGGAATATTTCCAACTTGGTGTCGATTCCCCAAATCGAGGTGGGACTATACCCCATTGCAGCAGGAAGTAGCCAGAGAGGTAATCACCCCATTCCCTGAAAGATTGAAGAAGGATTAAACAGGACTGGAGAATGAAATCGAATTCCTCTGCCAAGTTGATGGATAACCTCTCTCTCCAAAACGTCATTTCCCTTCTTGTCCAACACATCTCCTCAAGATTGAGGAGTATCAAAAAGGGGGGGGGGGAATTATAATTGAGAAGGACCCCATGGGGTCTTCCTGAGACAGAGCCCTCCCCCATGTCCTCTGCTGTAGCTCCTCTCTGAGGTACCCAGATAATAATAGTAGTTCATGCATGTTTGCTGAGTGTTTGAGATGCTAAAAATCACCACCAAAGGAAGAAATTAACTACTTGATGCTCATGGGCACGTAGCCCCCAGACCTTCTGGTGCCTAGAAATGATCACCATCAACCAATCAGAGAATTGTGCGCAGCTGATCACATACCCTGGTCCGTCCCTCCCTCAACTGGCCTTTCAGAATGCTCAGCTGAAACCCTTAGGTTCTCGATTTTTGCGGGGACAGGAGTCTCTCATTCTCCTTGCTCAGCTCTGCAATAAACCTTCCTCTGCTCCAAACTCCAATGTTTCAGTATTGTTTGGCCTCACTGTGGGTCGGGCACATGACTTAGCGTTTGGAAACAAACGTAATACATGCTTTTTGAAGAACATTCACAAAATACAGAAAAAGCATAAAAAAGAAAATTAAAGTCACTCAACCTCACAATCCAGAAATAGTAACTGTTAACATTTTAGTTTTATTCCTCTTTACCACTTTTTAAAAATAACAGGTACTTCAAAAAATATAAAGTGGAGTGCATAGTTCAATAGGATTTTTTTCAAGTATAAGGAGAAAATCAAGAAAAACGGAGGATTAAAACTTGGCAATGGAGTGAGAGTGGAGTTGGTAGGATGGTGGGGACCCAGTTTCTGTATTATTTGAACATTTTTATCATGATCATGTATTTAAGAATAATTTGTATTGAAGTGAAATTCATATAACACAAAATTAATCATTTTATGGTTAAAGTGAACAAATCAGTGTCATTTAGTACATTCAGAATGTTGTGTAATGATTAAACTCTATCTAGTTCCGAAACATCTTTATTACCCTCAAAAGAAACCCAGTAACCGTTAAGCAGTTACTCCCGATTCCTCCCTCCCTCATCCCCTGGCAACCACCAATCTGCTTTACCTCTCTGTACATTTACTTATTCTGGCTATTTCACATCAGTGGAATTATACCATATGTGACCTTTTGTATCTGGCTTCTTTCACTTAGTGTAATGTTTTCAGAGTTCAGCTAATTTGTAGCATGTATCAGTTCTTTGCTCCTTTTTATGGCTGAATAGTATTCCATGTAATAACACTCCATAGGTACATACCATAATTTGTTCATCCACTCATCTGTTGGTGGACATTTGTGTTGTTTCCACCTCTTGGCTATTGGTGAATAGTGCTGCTACAAACATTTATGTACACGTATTTAAGTCTCTACCCTCAGTTCTTTGGGACACATACCCAGGAGTGGAATTTCTAGGTCAAATGATAATTTTATTTTAACTTTTTGAGGAAATCCTAAAATACTTTCTACAGTGCTGAAGCCATTTTACATCTCCATCAGCAATGTATACAAGGGTTCTAACTTCTCTACATCCTCGCCAGTGCTTGTCATTTCCATTTTTTAAGTTATAGCTATCCTCGTGAGTGTAAGAAAGTGTCTCATTATGGTTTTGATTTCCATTTCCTTAATGGCTAATGATGTTGAGCATTTTTTCATGTGCTTGCTGGCCATTCTGTATGTCTTCTTTGAAGAAATACACATTTTAGTCCTTTGCCCATTTTTTAATTGAGTTGTCTTTTTGTTAAGTTGTAAGAGTTCTTTATGTATTCTGGATACTAGGTAAGTGATTTGCAAATGTTTTATCTCATAGGTTGTTTTTCACTTTCTTGACAATGAATGTTCTTTGCAGAAAAAAATTTTAATTTTGATGAAGTTCAATTTATCTGTTTTTTATTTTGTTGCTCATGATTTTGGTGTCATATCTAAGAGCTCATTGCCAAATCCAAGGTCATGGGAGTCCATACTGAGATTTTAGTTTGTACTCTAGCCATCCCCAGCATCACATGTATAAAACATCACAAGAGCTGGGTAGATAGCCATTGATGGCTAATAATTTGCATTTTATGGACACTCTTGTTAATCTCACTTCCATACAATGGATTTTCTCATATTTTCTTCTGAATTCTAAGGATAATGCCTTACTTGGATCCTGAATCTGTCTATCATGTGGACCATTGACATGAAGAACTTCATGCTTGCATCCACCAGGGATTCTTCTCAGCTCATGTGGCTCCATCCAGAGCCCCATCCTTATCGTCTGTATCCTGAGCTTGGCAGGACACTGTGGGAGCCATGCAGCATACTTCTCAGACATTCCATTCTATGTGACCTTTGATTTGGCAAGATGTTCATGTCTTAACAGTTGGGGGACAGTGCATTAAAGGGGAGCACAGGTTTTGGGGTTAGAGAGATCCATACTTAGACCCCATATAGCTATGTGTCAGCTTATTGAGCTTCAGCTTCCTTATCTGTAAACAATTACTGTCTCAGTTTTACAGTGGGACCTGAGACAACATATGCAAATCACCCAGCGCTGTGCCTGGTAACTGATACGTGCTCAATCTCATCCTTGCTGTCACTTTTACCTCCCTGTGAGAAAAATTGCACATGTACAATGGCAGTTTGGGAACATTTTTTTCAGTACTGGAGATGACTTCCATGCTAGTCTCCACAGGAGGTAACCCCCTGATCTTTTAAACTAGGTGCCAGAGGGTTTCAGATCACTAGGCGAAATTCCCAAAGAACTAAAAAAAAAAAAAAAAAAAAAAGAAGAAGAAGAAGATAAAAAGATAATATCATGGATTTTATCAATAGTTTTAATCTTTCTAATACCTTTGCACTATTTGCAGTTTACTTTAGACCCCTCAAACCAACAAATGAAGCCAGCTGATTCAGCAATATACAGTTCCTTTTGAATCCCAGATCGTGTTTCGTCCACTTAAGTAAAACATGGTGCTTTGTTCTTCTCCAAGAATTAGCAGTGATCTCAGTCACTCCGTCAGGGCCCTTCCTCTCTCCGGGCTGTTTCTGAGCTCACTGGCCTCGGTACATCTGTTTTGTGTTTGAATCTCTCCTCTTTGACAGACCCTACCACGCTATCTAGACTCGCACTCTCTCGTTATTTCATGTGAGTCTGTTGTGTCTGTCCAGCTCGGCTCCTTGCTTGAGCGAGTAACCTTGTCACGATGATTTTATTTCACACTAAGTACCTACCTAGTATGTTGCTGGTCTCATCCAAAGAATTCAGTGATTTCTTACCAGAGGTGTTTTAAGTTCAATGCATTGAGATATAAGCAATAATGTCTAGAGATGGGTTGGCTCCCACTTGATAGCTGTTTAATAAACTATGAAATACTGTCTTGGAAAATGAAAACTTCATTTTTGATTTCCAGAAATATGAAATTTAGAACAAAAAGTCTTCTCTCTTTATTCAGCCTTGCTATAGATTTCTAAACCAGTTAGATTGTTCAATAAAGTATCCTTTTGTTTTATTTAACTATTTATCAGTTCATGCTGGTTATTGTTGAGCCAGTTATTTCATTCATCTAGGGCTTAATTTCTTCATCAACCAAGTGACTTCTAAATCCCCTCTAACTTCTCGGGGTGTCTAATTCTATGATGCACATGTGAGCTGTATTTCCCCCAGCTAAACAGCGATGACATTGAGCAGTTTAATTATCTGTGACTATTCAATCATACTCCTATTAAATGTTATTTCATATCTTATTTTGATCTTTCAGTCTTGGTTGAACCTTTGCCATTAACTCCTGAATCACTGAACGTTTCCATTGATTCTGCACATCAATATTTGAATTTACAATGGAGTGTCCACAGCCTTGCTTATTACCAGGAATTAAAAATGCTTTTTCAGATACAGATCAGCAGAATGAAAACATCCAATGTCATCTGGGTGGTAAGTATTTTTCTTCTGGCTCAGTATTTTAAAAATCCTTTTCTGACACTGTGATATACCTTTTATAACATCCGCCCAATCCCAATATGCAAACATTTTAGCAACTCAGAACAGTTATAAATAATTGCATTTTTATGTTTTTAGTTACGAGGATCTGGGGCAAAGTAACATGACAGTTTTGGTTTGGTAGGTCGGCTAGGCTGTGCTAAGAAAACGGATCATTTTCTCAGTTCTGCTCTGTCCCCAGTGAAAGCTGCTGGGGCTGTCCTTGTGAGTACTGGATTCCAAAAATCTAGGAAGATCAACCATCTTATTCATCTCCTTTCTTTCTTCCCTTTCCCCCAGAGATTTTCCTAAATCAGATGTAATAGTTGGGCAGCATTGTGCATGCAACTGTGGCTGCCAGTTAGTCTCTTTGCTGCTACTGTGCTGAAATGCAAGGGGGAAGAAGTTCTTGCGTTTTCTGTTCTAGTCAGCAAAGAGGTTTTCCATGGACCATTTTGGAGAGTAACCTAGAGTGTCCTTTGTTGCCTCATCTGTGGCTTTTTCCACAACAAATTAAGTTAAGAAAATCCTGAATTTCACACTCTTTCTGCCTTTGAGTTACTTGGGATAATTTTTCACTTGTCTTGGCTTACATCGTTGTTGTGTCTGTTTTGCGTGACGCTTCCTCATCTAGTGCATTGGGACACTTTCGTGGTTTTTTTCCCCAGTTACTATTTGTGGTCTGGGAAACCTTAATAATCTATGCACACATCATGTTGATTCATTTCCATGGGGTGTTGAAGGACAATGAAATGTTTTCTCATTGAAGGAGAACAGAGAATTTGTTTGTAGGAAAGGAAACACAGGCATGTGTCATTCCTGGGGACCTCCATTTGCTAGTGGACGGCCACTCCTCTCTTGGGCGGTAGAGGCACGGGTGCAGGGATCCAGATGTTTCATTCCTCTGGCAAAGCACAAAGGCCACTAGTTCTGAAGCCTCTAGTTTCTTTTCTTATCCATCACTGCATTCGCAATCTGAGTGAGTAACCTAAGTTAAATATAATTCTGACTGTCAACTGTCTATGATCCCACCCATCAAAGGGCAGTTTCCCAAGTGGGAGCTGTTGAATGTCTTGATTTTAAACAACAGCAGTGCTTATGGACAGCTGTTCACTCCACCATCTGCCCATCTCTGCACTATCCCACTCATACTAACCATGTGTATTTTCATATCTTTTGTATTGTTGATGGACACATGGGTTGTTGATTTGGACCCAGTAAATCATTGAGCAAAGGCCATGATGAGGCCACGAATTATCTAAGGAGAAGAAATTTGAGAGAAGGGCTGGGGGGATTCACGGGAAACTCGCACTTAACTCCATGAGTGAAAGGAACGCTAACCGTAGACCAAGTGACTTCCATTCTTTATTTTTCTAAAAGACAGTTCTTTCTGTTATCATAGTAGAGCAAATAATGTTAGCAACATCTGAGCAGACAGCTGTTTACGCCTTTGATCCGGGCAGTGGTTCTCTTTTCAAGGTAGAGCTGCTGGTGGAACCTCCCCACTGAGGCTGGAGATGTTTGAGAGCAGAGCTTTGCCTTGTCCGTTGCGTTGTCCCCATGCAAGGGTCCCAGCCCAGCCTGATCCCAACAGAGGGGAAAACTGAGGCACAGAGAGGTTTGTGGTACTGCTTTCCCCTCCTTTTTTTTTTTTTTCTGTTGTTTATTCATTGGACAAGAGAGAATCACACCTGCTTATGCCAGATGCTAGGAACAGGGAAAGAAAAATCAGCTTTGACCTTGAATAGCTGACAGCACAGTTGAGAAGACAGTCCAGGACACACACAGCACACTCAGAGGGGAACTTAAGAAAAACCGAGATGGCCTCCCCGCAGCCATACACACACAGAGCCCTCCCCTCAGGCCTGAAGTTGAGGACAGACCCAGTTTTCCCTCCGGCTGAGGGGCAGCCAGCCAGCTGAGAGGCTGCTTCTGTCTAGACAGTAACCTCCCGTTCATAGGGCCGTTCCCTGTAACGCACCATCACTCGTGCCCAAGAACAAGCAGCTTTCTAGACTCACGCCTCAGATTGCTGTGTTCCCAAACAAGCCAAAGGAAAAGCATGTGGACCCAGGTGCCGGCAGCTGGACCAAGGACCCTGAGCTGCCTCCCGGATGGCACCAGCCACTCAGGATGCGGTACATGGTCTCACCCTGGACCGGGTTTTGCCCTTGGCCTCTCCAGCCACTCACTCGTGGTTCCATCAATGGCAAGAGAAGGCAGTGGAGAGTTAACAGCTCAAGCCTGGAAGGAGGCCTGCAGCCTGAGTCAGAGAGGGATCAGCTCACACCTCAGGAACAAATCTGGGACTTCAGTTGGACTTCTGTGTAAATGCCAGTTATTCGTGACTTACTCATGTCTGCCAGGGCCAAATTAAACTTGCCACTTCAGTGAATGAAAGCAGCCCAAACACAACTCATCACATTTTTAAAGACTGCTGAATTGATGCATTCAAGGGAAGTTTTATCTCCTCCACTACTGGGCTGTAAAGACCACAAAGCACAAGTTGTGGTTACACAGAATCCACACAAACAGGGTCTGGGAGAAGTAGAGCTCCCTGCACATCAATGAGCAGCTGATGTCGTTTAGCACGGAGTTTTAGACTGTGGGCTTGGGCGCAGGCATTGTTCGAGGCTGGGGCTGTCAGTGCTGAGTGTGAGCGAGGAGTCGGACACACGAGGGTGTCCTGGGCGTGATGAGTGCCGGCAGCTCGCTGACAAGGTGCTGCAGGGTTGAGGGTAGGCAGTTTGAGATGAAATAGGAAAGAAGATGTGAAGCTAATTTAACCTGGAGGGTGGGGAGGAATGTTCCAGAAAGATCCAGCTGGTGTGAGCAGAGGCGCCCAGCGAGAGGGGCCAGGAGCTTTCAGGCCTGAAAGCGTGGAGCAGGCGGGGCAGGCGGGGCAGGCGGGGCCCGGCCCGGACCACGAAGGGCCCTGGGGGCCCCTCCCGATCCTGGAAGCAGTCACAAGGCCAGTGACGAGGCAGGGCTGGGAGTTTGAAAGAAGCTCACTTTGGCCACACAGTGGAGAGCAGTCGGGAGAACTGGAGGAGGTGAAGTCTGACCAGTATGAAGCGGGCAGTGGGGTCAGTCTGGAGGAGGGGGCTGGGAGTGGGTGGTGACAGTGGGGACAAGAGATGTGGCTGAATTCCAGAGATGGAGCAGGTGCCATCCAGTCCGTGCCTTGTTGACAGTAGAGCAAGGTCACTGCTATGGACGTAGTTCCTTTTTTTTTTTTTTTTTTTGTATTGGCTCTTAAATAATCTTTAACAAAATATACCCAAGACTGTTCATTTTAAATAGTAAAAGTTACATGGCTCGGGGTTGCAAAACTTGTAGTTAAGTATGTTTTGTAAACTAGGGATAAAGAAATACAATAAACTGAAACAACAAAAACATTTGACAAATTGGAGGTCTGCGCAGAGGGATAAAGATGTGCGTGAGTGGATGCCATTCAGGGACCAAGCTCTTCTCCCTCCGGGACTGTGTGTGCTTCTGCCAAGGGCCTTGTTTCAGCTTGGTGGCCTGGGAAGGGGAAGGGCATCCGTGGAGGGAAGTCCTCCGAGTTGGGCAGCTCCAGGGCACGTGTGACGTGTGTGTTGCCCTGTCCTCTTCACTGTAGGCCTTGCCATTGGCCCTTAGAAAAATGGATGCAGACTCAGTTTTCCCCAGGAAGGGCAAGGTTTTTGTTGTCCCCATTACCCAGCTGTGGGGGCAGAAAGCAGGCGCCCTGGAGGGGCCCCCCGAGGAGCACGGGTGCCAGGAGCTGTGGGCACACGAAGCAGAATGAAGCTCAGTCCCCGCTCTCCTGGCGCCATGCTCAAGTCCAGGACACAACCACAGATGCAAGGCCAGCAGCTACTCCCAGGGTGCAGGAGGGCTTGGGGGAAGGGAGAGGAAGCCAGAGGAAGGAGCAGGAAAGGCTTGATGAAGAAGATGAGGTGTCACAGGGGCTTGAAGGTTGGGACAGATTCCCAATTCAGAGGGAGAGTGGGGGACGTGAACCCAGGGGCACGGTGCAAGCAAACCCCGAGGTGGAAGAGCGTAAAGCTCTCCAGAAGTGTGGGGAAGACCACTGTGTCCAGAGGGAAGAGTCCTGCAGGGGAGAGGCAGGTCGGAGTCAGACTGTAATTGGCCTTGGGTGACAGGGTACAGTATAAAAGGAGCCGTTGAAGTTTATTGAATTAAAGAATGAAAATACCAGAGTCTTCGAAAGCTTAAGACTACAATCTGTGCAGGCAAAAAAATTTTCAGTTCAGCTTGGACAAGCTTTCCGAGAGCACAGTGTAAGGCATTCCTACATGGTTGACATCTCTGGGGACTAACGATTCTGACAGAGGGAGCTCCAGGGAGGGGGTGTGGTCCTCATGGCTACCATATCTGAAAAGACAAGAGACAAAACAAAACCAAGGGAGGAGTGAGGAGCCACCAGGAGACAACGGAACTTCAGGGTACCATGAAGGGCTCCCAGCTCTCCTGAGATCTGACCATCTTGATCTGATGAGTATTAAAAAATTCTCATTGATCTTGCTTATTTTTAGAAGAGTGACTCAATTAATTGTCTAGTTTATAAGAATTTTCTTAGCAAGTTCTATGTAACCAGCACTGTGCGTACCTTCTGTCTCTGACCTTTTCCCCCAAGACTCAAATAGCTTCTCTCATTTGCTCCACATGAGCCCCCTGGAATTGGAGGGCCAGAGGGATTGGGAGCCAAGTTTTTGAAAGGCAGGAGGCTGTGTCTGGCTCCTTGCTGGGCTGTCAGAGCACAGAGCTGGCTGGGTAGGAACAGACGGCACGTGCACGTATCCCGAAGTGATGGTGGACTGTCCAGTGTGGCTTAAGGATGAGTCCAATCAAGCCATTTTCCCGGACTGCATGGCTCTGTGTCCAAGTGTTTCTCTTTATTTCTAGGGGAACTACAGCACCGTTGTGAAGCGGGACCCAGTCCTGCATTGGAGCTGGAAATCCGAGCTCCCTTTGGAATGTGCGACCCACTTTGTAAGAATGAGGAGTAGGGTGGATGATGCCAAGATTCCCGAGCCGAGGTTCTGGAGCAACTGGAGTTCATGGAAGGAAGCAGATGGTAAGAAGTGAAGCGATAAAAGAGTAAAGGGGTTCACTGTCTAATATTTTTCAGGGATCAGTACAGGCAGTTCCTGGGGAGGCCTACTGTGGAGGAGTGGGTGGGGAGGAAGCAGGGGACAGGCAAGGGGAGGACAGTGAGTGCCCGGGGGAAGAGCCTTGAGGGTCTTATTGCTGATGGACCATCCAGAAGGAGAGACGGAAGCAAAGGGAGACATTTAGGTGACCGGCATTTTAGGAGTGATCTACAGGACAATTTAGAGATTATGAGGGACACGTGGCTTTGGAGCTGGGCAGACCTGGTGGGTGTGAACATGGATTTACCACTTGCTGGGTTGAGGGAACTTGAGCTCAGTCCCGCCTGTCCCGTTGGGTAAGGTTGGCAAGGTAAGGATGAGAGGAGAGACTACACATAGCACTTAGCACAGGGCCGCCCACACGGCTAGGGTCAGGAGAGAGCAGCTACCGCAGTCGTAACGGATCCCTGGCATTAATACACTCACCCACAGGGTGGCAGTGTGGCTGCCGTCTCGGTAGTAAGAACGAGAACCGCCGTATTACTGTGACAACAGGACTGATGTGCTTTGTGTGAACCAAAGTTTATAGATTTACTGTAGAAATTTAGTTCCTATTTTTTCCAGGAGGTAGAAAGAGCTAAAGTTATCTGTTGAGAGTGAGACAGGAGGGGGCTGGTTTGAATTTTGAGGCCAATTCTGACCGAGCTGTCTGTTTTTTCCTTGCAGCACAAAAGTCACTTGGACGTGATCCATTGTTCCTTTTCCCTAAAGATAAGCTGGTGGAGGAAGGCTCCAATGTCACCATTTGTTACATGTCTAGGAACCAACAGGATAACATATCCTGTTATCTGGAAGGCCAGCAGATCCATGGAGAACAGCTTGATTCAAATGTGTCTGCATTCAAGTTGAATAAGGTTTCTTTCATTAGGAAAACAGGGACAAATATCTTTTGTAAGGTGGACCAAAAAGACGTTATAAAAGGCATCGTTCTCTTTGTCTCAAGTAAGTGTACACATTCTCTGTGCCCCCCCTTCCCATTTCCTATGGAATAGATCAATCTCCTTTTACCAGAAGACAAGTAAATATTTCTACTTGTGGTCTCAGTTTTCTTTTGTTTCCCAAGTCTTCTAGGGAAAACTCTGGAAAAGAGATTCTGAAGCAATACTTGGAGAAAGGATTTCCTGTTGTTTTCTTGAGCTTAGCTGACAATTTTATTCCTAGAAACCAAGAGTATTAAAGGGGAGAAAGTTCAGGTCATGACCTGGACTACTGTGAAAATACCCTGCTTTGCATTAGTTGTGCTGGAATTGCCCCAGGATGGGGGTGAGGGGTTGAGGGGGGAGTGCGGTGCTACAGGTTGGACCCTGCCCCAGGAGGCAGCCAAGGTGGTGGCCCGAAGACCTGGGTTCCAATCTTCTTTCCACGGCTGGGCATGCCGTCTTGGCCAAGTTTCCTAGCCTCTCCCAAGTTTCCTCCTCTGTGATCAGGCACAGTAAGATTGTTGTGAGAACTGATGAATGTGATGAGGCACTGGCAATGTGACTTTCTGGAGCAGCTGATGTGTTGGCTTCCGCTGAAGTGAGCCTTTCGTTGGTCCGAGGACCTCTGTGGCCTCAGACCCCAAAGAGAGCTTTCCACTTCATTTGTCTTTCAATAAAGGGCTTCAACTAGATCTTTCATCTGCTTTTATTCTGTACGCACAGAAGTACTTGAGGAGCCCAAGGACTTTTCTTGTGAAACTCAAGACTTCAAGACTTTGACGTGTACTTGGGATCCTGGGACTGACACCAGCTTGCCTAAACGGTCTTCCCAAAGCTACACTTTATTTGAATCGTAAGTGAGCTCTGATTCTGTGAGTGACAGATTCTTCCTTGTTTAAGGTGCCTTTGACAATATAACGAAAGCCACATTTAGATGTTGCCGAAGATTTGAACAAATATTTTCAAACCACCCTGCCACAGTCAGGAAGAAACCTTTAAGTGGTCACAAGTGTGTATAATACTTTCTACCCGAGTTTTGTTTAAAAAAAAATGTAGTGTAAAAATGATAAGAAAGACAGTTAATGGTGAATCTTGATGTGAAAATAGTTGTCTATCCTGATGTAGACCAACCTAATTCCTAACTTTTTAAGACTATCCAAAGTGAATTAAGGAGAGTTCTCACCACCCGAGATGGGAAGTCAGCTATTCATGCACATAAATCAAACTTCCTGAAACAATATTTCCCTCCGTGGTATTTGTTGGTGATAGTTTGATGCTGTAGTGTGGAACACAGTTTGAAAGCCAGTGAGTGTGTCCCCTGAGGAATTCAGGGGAACACATCTGCACTGACAAAACTGGAAATCCTGAAATTGTTGTGTTGTTTTGTTTTTAAAGATTTTCCGGGAAAAAGATACTCTGTGAACACAAAAACTCGTGTAATTGGCAAGTAGATTCAGACTCGCAAGAAATGTATAACTTCACACTCGTGGCTGAAAACGCCTTAGGAAACAGAAGTGTCAGTGTTCTTTTTAGCCTGACCCATCGAGGTGAGACTCGCGTGTCCTAGCCCACTGCGGTCACTAACGCACCTTTGTTTGACACACCGTGTGATCAAGTAAATCCGCTGTAGATTTGTGCCTAATCCACATCCTGAGTGACAGTTTTAGCTTATAATTCTTGTTCACGCCATGCTTCTCTTCACGGATGCAAGCATGACCTCTGGCCCCCACCGCTTGTTTGTTTAGATAATGTAATAAGGGCCCGTGAGGTTACTACTCAGCTTCAAGCTGGAAATCTGACAATGACGCGTTTCATCTCCCATCCCACAGCCCCCGCCCACTCCTTCCACTGCGATAATGGCAGATTTAAATCATGTGTATGTGTACCTGCGTATGTGTTCTCCTTGTGTCATCCCCCAAATACTGTTTTTGTTTTGTTTTAATGTATGCAAAGGACGTCAAGTTCTATGTAATAATCTAGTAAATGCTTTTTACATAATATTAATTTGCTGATTTTTACTCATATTGCTGAGTGTGGCTGTGGTCCTTCCATTTTCACTGCTGTAGAGTATTTCATTACATAAATAAACAGTATTTCATTCCTGCATCTCCTCTGATGGATTTTCAGATTGTATCAAGGATCATGCGCTTGAATACGGTGTTAATAAGAGTGTTTTTATAGATGTATTCAGTACACACCAAAATTGGTTTTCTTGTGTATACACCTATATACCTGAGTGGAATTGGCGAGGACTCAGAAAATGTGAATGTTCAACTTGGAAGATAATGACAAATTAATTTCCACAGTGGTTGTACCAATACATTCCCTCAAGTTGATATTGTCACCTTTTTCGTTTTTGTCAGTTGAATGGGTGTAGTGGTACTTCACGATGGTTTTGAGCTACACATCTCTTAAGCTGAATATTGCTTCAGTGTTTTGACCACAACCCCTCTTTCATGAAATGCAGACTCTTTTAACATGTTCATTTTTTCTGCTCCTCCTTCTCCTTTTACCTTCTTAATTCCTACACATCGTTCTGATTTCAACTTAATCATCACTTCAGTCAGTCAGTTAATTACCAGGTGCCCCCAGTGTGGCAGACACTGGAGGCCCAGCAGTGAACAGAATTTGAGCACCTTCCCCTAATGAGCATATGTGCTGGTGTGTGTTGAGGGAGAGGGTTGGGAGCCGGGAGTGGAGACACACAGTAAACATGTAAACAAGTTAATAAGCATTGCTGAGTCCTACCAAGAAGATAAAGTTTAGGTAAGTGGGTAGAGAATGCCTGGGGTGCTACTTCAGTTAAGATGAAGGTGTTGATGGACAAGAAGGCAAAAAACATCTAGGGGAAGAGCGTTGGCAGCCAAAGGAACAGGATTTGAAAAGGTCTTGGGATGTGAACATGCTCTGGGTGTTTGAGGGACAGAAAGAGTGTCCTTGTGTCTCTCCTGTGAGAGGAAGGAGACTAGGCAGTAGGCAGTGGCCACGCAGCACCTGTGCAAGTGGGTAAGACAGAAGATTTTTTATTTCAAAAATTCTTTAATTTTTTTGGTTCTAAAATTGCCACTTGGTTCTTTTTTTTTTTTTTTTAATAGTTTCTATTTCTCTATGGAGAAGTGTTTTCCTTATGTTCTTTTCAGATGTATTTACTTTTACCTCATTTATCTGTTTTAAAATCTTTATCTAATACTTGTAGCATCTTCAGGGAAATATCTTGATGCATGGATCATCTCAAGGTTGGCGTCTGTCTTTTCCCATGGAAATTGGTGACACTTTCTTTTTCTTTTTCTTTTTTTTTTTTCATTTTGGACTGTAGCCTTCACATTGTTAAGGGTTATTTTGGTTCGACTCTGGCTTCTGTTATATTCTCTTTGAGGATCACTTCTCCACATTTTGACTCCGTTCTACAATCTGCCTGCTTTTGTTTAATTTTAAGAATCTCAGTTTCTTTTTATATTTTGTTCAGATTTCTAATATAATCAGTGAGGAGACACAAGGCTATAGTTGGCTTACTCTGTCTTGGCTGTCAGTCTGCTTTTGTTTGTCACTTTCTCAAACAATAAACAAAAAAAAAATGCTTATTGAATAAATCAAGGAAGAAATGAATTGTCTGTTTGCCAAAGGCTTTTTGGATCTGCGCTTAAATGTTTTTTATGTTTTAACCTTTTTTGGCAGTTCATCCAAAGACTCCCTATAACTTATTCCTCAAAAATGTCAGTGGCACAAAGGCCACCGTGACCTGGAAGGTGCACCCCATTGGGAATTACTCCACACTTTTGTGTCAGCTTGATCTCCTTGGTGAAGGAAACGTGATACAAGTAAGAATACTGCTTAATTTTCTATTTTCAAAAATTTCTTTATGTTTGAACAGAAAGGCTGCTGAATACAATCTCTTTAAACTCTTTTTCCTATGTGGGTTCAGATGGTGTGGGTCATCTGTGAAAAAGGTCCAGGAAATGAATCATCAATTTTAAGAGTCAGGAAAAAGGCCTCAGAGTTTTTTTTTTTTCCTCTCTAATAACTAGTCTTCCTCCAAATCAGGATGTTCCATGTGTGGTTTGGCTTTACAATAAAGTATGCTCACCAGTACTTCTGTCTTCTTTTTCCTTTTCTTTTTTTTTAAATCAAGCAACACAATGTTTCCATCAAGGAGAATGGTGAGTACCTCTTAAGTGAACTGGAGCCGGACACAGAATATATGGCCCGAGTACGCTGTGCAGATGCCAACCACTTCTGGAAATGGAGCGGATCGATAAGTCAGAAATTCATCACCGCTGAAGCTGGTATGTGCAACTCTCTGCCGTCTAACCAAGGGTCTAAACTCACTCACAGGAGGTGGGTGGGCTTCCTGGAGAACTTTTGGTTGTACCAAAAAACTACGAGGAAAGTATTACAGCAGAGGCTGGGTACCATCTTTAAAAGACAAAACAAATCTTGAATTAAATGCCTTATGAGATGTGAGTAGCAAGGCGTCTACCTTAAATATTTGCCATCCGAGATATTTCTACTGGACCTTTTCTTTCTCATCTTTGATTTTGTGAAAATGGTTTCTAAGCTACTGGTATTGCTGGATTCCCATTGGATCTGGGGCTGTGTCAATTAATATAGACTTTTAATTCAGGATTAGGGACAAACAGTAGTGTTCCTGCTGAGGAAAGCCCTGATCTCATACCAAACAGCCTTGGGCTGTGTTTGGAAATGTAATGATATTTGGAACCTTAAATCACTATTGTTGAGTCGTTGATTCCAGTGACAGCAAACTTCCCGTCATGCTCTCAGAGGTCGTTCCCTCAATATTCATGGAGCTTTTCTCCCAAATAACTACGTGTAAGGCCTCAAATAGACCTCAGGAGGTTAAATGGCCCAGCCCTGCTTTCATCTCCTTCCAATTCCAGGTAATAAAGTATTACACTGTGGCCCTGTCTACCTGACGCAACTTGGGCCATAGACTAGGGAGACTTGCCCGGTTGGCCAAGTTAATGAACAGCAGAGACCTAACAGTAGTACCAGAGTGGTTCCCATTTACTGAGTGTGTAGCATGTGCCAGACAAGCTCCCAGGGCTCACGGTGTTCTCTTTAATCCTCCCTGCATGCAGAAGTTCCCGTTAGTCTCCTCACTGGCTAGATGAGGACATGCAGATGAGGAGAAGGAGTTTAACTGCCCGCCAGCCAGTGACTGAGCTGTGACCGTGGCTCACACCGGGCTGGGCTGTCTGACTCTGAGCTCCACCCTCAACCAGACTGGGCTCTGCGTTTTGTCTCTTGGGGGTGTCATTACAGCCTTGAGATCTTGTTGATTCAAGTCCTGACAATTTTACTGCCTAAGGAAAGATTACATATACTTATTTTATTTCCTCTTATTATTTGTTTGTAGGCTGGCAGGGCTCTTTGTGTTTCTGCCTGGAGGGACCATTTTAAACCAGCGACTCTGATGGGGGGGTGGCACGAAGTGCATCAAAACCTACACCTGGGGCGGGGCCGGTCACCAGAGGCGCTCAGCCGGCCTCCTCTCCATGTCTGCAGTCCCCACCCACCCTCATACCCCACCAAGACCCATCCCTTTCCTCAGGGGTGTAGACCCCTCAAGAATCCCTGTGACTGAGATCCGTGTTCCTGATGGTGACGTGGTTTATTTCTTAGCTGTGTTTTATTAAAGAATGTTTACTTTATCACTACTGCTTTGCTTTGGGATTTTTTGCAAATTGCTTCCAATATTATACCTAAAATTTAGTGCAAGGGGAAAATGACAAAAGGGTAGTGTTTTTAGTAAGTTGTTTCTTTTAGATTATAGTCTAATAAACTGAAAATAACAAGTGTGCATTTGATGATGACAAGATGGTGAATCTATAGATTTTTTTTTTTAACCTCTGATAACACTTTGATTGATGCTGGAAATGGCAGAGTTTATGTGTATTATAATCCTGCATAAGCAGAGCCATAGTGGGCAGAGCTAAGTGACACCACGGGAGAAGTTATATTGACAGAAATGTGGAGCACCGTCAGCTGTGCTGCTGTTCTCTTTTCTTGCAAGTAGCAGTTTATAAACCAGCTGAAGATTTTGCATTGAACTTGGGATTCCATATTGTGCCTGAGTATTTCAATAAGTTTTTGACTTAATATTGGCTTTTCTGATGGCTTATACAGCAAATTGAAATCTGCCTTTCACAGATTTTTAAAACAGAGGGTCACCTTTAAGTCAAGTAGAAAGTGTCAGCAACTAAATGGAAAAAAAAAAAAGGACTGACTTAAATTTCAATGATTGGAAATTGCAAACTATTTTTTTATAAAACAGTTAAGTCTCTATGTGTTATGTTCCAAAATCAACTCTTCCTGCACAGAGATGTGTTGAATCAAATCACAAATCACTTGTGCTACAGTTTACTGGCAGGAAAGACAAGGAGGAAAGCTCTTCTAGAACAACAGAGTGATGAGAGTCATGACTGGGGGAGGCGTGTAGCCAGTGCCCTGAGGGTCCACACGCAGGCAGCTGCCCCAGGCTCAGGCCGGGAGCTGGGGGGCGCTCGTCCAGCTATGACTCCAGCGAGGGGCCAGCCTGTGTGCAGGGCCCGGGCTCCCCGATGAAGTGCCTCCATTACAACCTTCACAAATGGGGCAAGGAAGTGGCAATGGTCTGCTGCTCCTAGAAATTGCTAAACTGGGAAATTAACCTAACTAACCTCCTCAAATTGGACTGATACATGATTCCAAAATTCCTTGGTAGCTTCCAGAAGCTCTGAGGCTTGAGGTTCCTAAAGGCCCAGTGTGATGTCCCATTCAGATGTAGCAGACCTTTTGTAAAGCACCTGCGTGTGCCCCGAGTGAGGCGTAGAAGCCACAGAGTGGAACAGTGAGAGGCAGGCCTCAGCTGGGACAGGCCGTCGTCGCTTTGTCGACCGCACCAGGGAAAGGTTGGATGTATTGCTTTACATGCATATTGTGACCCAAGAGCTTCTCTTTGGTTGATTTCAGCTCCCTCAGAGGCTCTTGATGTCTGGAGAAATGTGAAGTCAGTGTCAGGACGTCCTACTGTGACTTTATTCTGGAAGGTAAGACGCACAGATTCAAAAAGACAGGTTTTTGCTTAGTGCTGTGTCTTTCACCGGAACTGGGTATTGGTGCAGCCTTCTGATTAGGACGGAACTTCACACGCATCCAATAGAATTTCCTACCTTCCCCACATCCACGTCCCTGCTAACTCCTTCCTTGGCCGCCCATGGCCTGGATGGCCAGCTCTGATTGTTAGAACCCGCATCTCCGTCACCTCCCCTCAGGCCTGCGCCTGACATTTGCAGCGCCCAGGGTCGGAGGCTAAGTGGAGAGGCGCAGACCACACTTACGTGTCATGAATATTTAAATATGTCAGAGGATTTACATTTAAAAGTTGTAAGTCAAGCTGAAAACCTGTAATATAAGATCAGTCTTGTCCTTCAACCTTGACTAACGTGCCTGCATGAGACCCTGTTTGCTTAATTACTTTTTCATCTTTTCTGTCCCTCAGTTGCCTTACACACACACACACACAGAGCAAATTAAAATAGTTTAATAGAGAAAATAACCCTCTAAGCCAAGCTTGAAATCAGACATTCTATTCTAACCAAACTGAGTAAAAAATAGGACCGTTTTGGGGTGAGTTCAAAAGGAGATTGTGTCCAGAGAAGAGGGACCTAGGCAGAAATCAAGAGAAAAGGGGACTCCTTAGCCTGGATTTGAAAAAACACTCGGTGAGAAAGCCTTCCCATTAATTAAGAAAACTAAGCATTTTGAAATGATTATCAATATCTTTTTCAGCCCCTATCAAAATTGCACGCCAACGGGAAGATCCTGTCCTACAATGTCACTGTAGAAAATCTAGACAGACCATCCGGGTTAGAGGTCCACTCCGTTCCGGCCACGGCCAACGGCACAGAACTGACCCTTGACCAGGACTCCTACCAGATCCACGTCACAGCTCTCAACAGTGCGGGCCCGTCTCCTGCTTCTGTGATTGTCGTTTCTGGGGACCCTGGAAATGGTGAGTTTGTTTTGTTTTGTTTTGTTTCTCTAGGAAGACGTGGATGGTGTTATGAGGTAGAGATGGAGAAACTGGAAAGAGTATTTGGGGAGACAAAAGATCTAGCTGGCAAACACTGACAGTTATCTGCTTTAGGTCCAGGCATGTCCGCGGTTTCCTAGGACAGTCCTCAGTGTGGGAAGATTTCAGTCGTAGTTCAGGACATTTCTGCCCCGGAGATTTGCCCACAAACTTGGGAAGTGATCTCAGATTTATTCAAATAAATGTAACATCAACACATAGTCCTAACTGAGAGTTAGAGTTGGTCTGAACATGCTTTGTGGCTTACGAAATATGATTTGCATTTATTATATGGGGAACCCCTTGCCTTATACCTTGGGCTACACATTCCTTTGGGTGCTCCCAGCTGGACGACAATTTGGTGCCCTAAAATATTTAGTAGCACCTGGCTTTCATATCAATGTTCAGCATTCATTAGAATTGCCAGATAAAATACAGGATGCCCAGTTAAACTTGAATTGCAGATAAACAACAGGTAAATTTTGAGTGTCACCCTTTTTCTAATTGTCAGATCTTAGGAAAACTGCTCTGGCACATAAAATACACTGAGGTGGCGTCCAGGTCATAAGTAGCGTGCCCATCCTTGCATAATCCGACTTAGTCCACCTCTGAAGTGTTTTTTCTTTTTTTCCTCTGCAGTCACCTCAGTTTCTACCCCTGACATCTCAGAGACAGCAGTTAGTTCAGGGGCAGCCAGCATTATGTGGGGGAGTTAAGCTGAATTAGTCATTCATTCAGCAGATAATTTTTTAAAGCGGATCAAGTACCAGACACAGCCCTTGGTCAAGGATCAGCAACCTTTTTGGTTTAAGGGCAGATAGTAAGTAATCGGGGCTTTGTAGGCCAGATGTTCTCCATTCCATATTCTATATTCTTCGTTTGTTTGTGTTTTTACAACTCTTTATAAATTGTAAAACCATTCTTCGCTCAAGGGTCCTATAAAAACAAGCTTTGGAGGCTGGATTTGTCCTGCTAGCGGTGGTTTGCTGTTCCTTGTTTTAGGGGCTGACTTCCCTTTGGGTCTCAGCAGGTCAGAACAAGGGCATCTGAAGGGCAGGTGTGAAATTCTGCTGGTAAGTGAGAGGCAGAAAAACACTCAGGAAAAAAAGAAAACCTGTCCCTCCCGCCTCCACCCCGGGCCCCACAGCAACTGAAGTGGTAGGGCTCTTACCTGCTAGACAGACTGCTTGTTCAGATTTCTTTTCTTCTTTCGATACTTTGGCAAAATGTACAACAAATTAAATCTGAAGCATTGCCCTATTTCTAATGTACAGAAGAGGTTGAAGAAGAAAGAGTTAATGGTACAGAGGATGGATTTTCTGTGTCTTGGAAACCCCAATCCGGAAAGGCCATCGGCTACGTGGTGGAGTGGTGTGACCATCCCCAGGATCTGCCCTGTGATCTCCAGTGGAAAAACCTCAGCTCCAATACCACAAGCACAGTCATCAGCTCGGGTAAAGAGAACTTCCCGTGTTACCATCTCGCTCCATCCACCTGGCAGCAAGTTCAACTAGGATTTCTGGACCATCTCAAAGATACTTTGTGCTCAACCAGTAAAACTGAAATTATACATCCAGCATGGGTCCTAGGAGTTCAGATTTTGCAATGATGTGACCTAAGATTGCATCTTTAAATCTACTTTTACAGAGAATATCCAGACCTAATGCTGGGATAGGTGTTCACGATGTTCTTGAATTTGTTCCTCTAGCTCAGCAGTCCCAGGTGAATGGCAGAGAGACAGCATAATAGTTGTCCTGAGAGCTCTCACAAAAGCAAAGAAGCTTATGGATTTGGGAGACGTAGACGTAGACCTGATGGGAATCGATCATCAAGTCTTTTGATTTCAGTGGAACGCGTAGAACTTGGTCTCCTATCTCCCACGTTAGATTTGTAATTTCAAGATTGCTAGTGTAGCAGCCAGAGGAGCCTGGGTTTGTGGCTTCAGCAGAGGGTTGGTGGCGCCATCTGCTGGGCTTAGATAAAAATGTGGGTATCATCTGGTCCAGAGGGTGGTTGACAGAGGCCACTGGAAGGCATCCAGCTGCCCTTGGGGAGTGAGGAGTCTTGGCTTGAGCAGTGTCAGTGGCCTGGTGGGTGCTGAGGGTGGACTGCAGAGGCGCCATGTGAGGGAAAGATGAGTTTGCGGAAGCAAACCTTCCAGATGCCTGGCCTTCATGGGAAAGGAGAAGTCATTGGCAGGGGATTTGGAGTCAAAGGAGAGTTTTACAGGACTTAGTCAAATTCTGCACCCAGTTTCCTACACCTGGATAAGGGCGTGTCTCAGAGCTCTTGAGGAGAGGACGATGTAAAGGACAGCCCCCAGGTGTCGTCGGAAATGATGGAGAATTCCAAGGCTCAGCAGAAGGAGGGAACACAGTGGGGATGAAAGGCAGAAACCTTAAGGAGGAAATTATTACAAAGACACAAATTCATTTTTCACTCTTTTTCTCTTCAGAAGTAAAGAGAATGTCATTCTGTGTTACTGAAAATCTCGTTTTCCTTCTCTAGGTGCTTTTAGACCAGGGGTTCGTTACAACTTCAGAATTTATGAAATTTCTACAGAAAGGATGGCTTATTTATTGGAGAAAAAGGCAGGATACTTGAAGGAACTGGGTAAGTTTAAAGCATTTAATGTCTCATGGGCAAACTTGTTCAGAACAATCCAGAGACTCTTTGCTTTGCGTTTAGGAAGATTTCAACACCTTTCCTAATTTTCAGTGTCCCATTTACTCTGATAATTGGAGTTTATTTTAAAATTATTTTTAATCATACAACTGTAAAACATTTTTATTAAAAATATAACTAATACATTGTAATATAATATATTACAAAATGTTATACAAAAGAAGACAAAAACCATTGCTAGCTTTGTCACCCAAAGGTAAATATCCAGAGTTAATAACATTTTATGTGTATCCTTTCTCTGTACAGATACACATTTTAAATAAAAATGGGATCTTACTCTGTACAGTTTGTAAAGTGCTTTTTGACTTGTATCACTAAATATTACTTAACTGTATCATTTTTTATGACTGCACGTGCCTTGTGGTTTGCGTATGTCATAGGACATTTAGGATAATTACAGTATTTTTCAACTAAAAGCTAAAATCCACCCTCAGTTATCTTCCAGTCTCAAATACTCAGTCTTTCTTTTTACTTGGTTGAATCTCTCATACCCTGACTACCATCAATTTAGTTAAATCTTTGTCCATTGCCACGATAATGGTTTTTAAATGAAGTCTTAGAGGTAGAATACTTGAGCCAAGATGTTTGAACTTCTTAAATACAATTTTATAATTTTTAAGACTTTTGATAGATACTGTTACATTGCCGCCCCCAGAACCTGTGCCACGATGCCACCAGCAGCGTGGGGGGCGGGGGGGCTAGAGCACCTTCTCGGCATCCCAGAATCACGCCCCCTGGAAGCCAGGCGGCTGGGTCCTCCGTTGTCGCGCACCGATCAGATCAGGTCTCGGGGTTCCCCGTTTGGCAGGAGCTGCCCGAGACAGGCGGGAGGGGTGTGTTGGTGCGTGTGCCGGCGGCATACGCCAGGTGTGCACCCGCGTCTGTGCGGACACAGGCTCGCGGAAGCCTTCAGGATGAACGCGTCCCGATTCTTCAGTGACGCTCTGACAGCGGTGCGTTACCACAGCCTGAGAACTAGAGTTCTTCAGATCCGCCCTCACCTCCTCCAACATCACCCTTCCTCCCCCGCCCCGTTCCTTCCACTTGCAGTTCGTGCTCTCAAATACTGTTTAGAATTCAGGAGAAGGGTGAAGTCTAGGAAAGCCTTTATTCTCTTTCTCGCTGTATGACTTCACACAAGTTACTGAGCCTCTCTGGGCATCCATTTCTACATCTGAGAGGCAAGACTTAAGACGCTTACCCATCCCCTTGCCAGCTCCCACCCACTACGTCAAGGCATACCCCTCCCGCGCCCCCAGAGAAAAAGATGGCTCCTTCACTTGGTGTGAGCATCCCCGGGCTTGGCTGTGGCTCCGCTCCTGGTTTACATGAGTGCTCTGAGACTGTTTCCAAACCCTGGCTCTTACATCATCGCCACTTCCTTCCCTAGCTCCTTCAGACAACCCTCAAGTGGTCGTGAGTAACTTGACCTCCCACTCTTTCACTCTGAGTTGGAAGGACTATTCCACTGACTCCCAGCTCGGTTTTATACAAGGGTACTATGTCTACCTGAGATCCAAGGCAGAGAAGGAGTGCCACCCGGGGTTCAAAAAGGCAACTCTTCCAGGTAACTTTTTTTAGGTTTGTTTACAGTTTCAAGATCTCATTATTTGAAATCATTGGAAAGACTGCCTGCCATCCCGTGGCCAGGATGAACCCTACGCTCCTGTGCTTTTATGGTTGAATGCTATTCTTAAACAGATTAGTAGGGTGGACAAAATGATGGGGGCCAAGATTTTTTCCTTAAAGACAATGTGGCCTGATATTTCTAGAAGCACTTGAAGCTCCTTAAGAAAACTTCCCACTTAGGAAACTTCCTGGCTAACCTTATTTTCTTTGACTTTGTTCAAACTTACCACAATGCATTTGAAGTAGCTCTTGCAAGTGATTACTCTCGCTTGCAGATTTGCGTGCTCCCCGGGAAGAGTGAAATCCTTTGGTGGAGTGTTGGCTTTCCTTGCTCTCTCCTGAACACTTGGCCAGTGTCCCCGGTGTGATGAAATTAGGATTTCATATTGGAGGCTGGTTTAGAATTGTTGGCAGTGCTGAGTCAACATGAGTATCACTGCCCAACTCTCTCACAAGATTTCTAACACACTCTTAAGAATTTTTTCTTCTTGAAAAAAAATTTTTTTTTGAAAACCACAGATAAGTCAGCTTGTTGCCAACACAGAATCGACAACCCAGAACAAAAAACATTTGTTATGGAAAACCTACAGCCAGAATCCGTCTACGAGTTTCTCGTCACCCCATACACAAGTGCTGGCAGCGGCCCCCTGGACGCCTTCACAAAGGTCACGACCCCAGATGAATACTGTGAGTTTTTCCAAATCAGAACTCTTCCTTTAGGGGTTCCTGGGAAACTAGCACATGGCCGTGGGCTTTGTCTAGATCAGGAATTTTTAAACCTTTCTTCTCTGCCTTTCTGTCTTTGTCTCTTTCTTTCTCTTCATGAAATTGTTTCGCAAAAGAAAAAAAAATGCGACACAGAATCCCACTACATGAAACAGATGAGTGAAGCTAATCCAACTGACCTATGACCTGGGAGCTTCCTCTTGCTTCTCACAGTGGCCCCTGAGGCACTTCTCTGGAACTCAGTCCCGGAATAGTTTGAAAATCACAGATCGAGTATTTTAGTGTTGACCTCGGAAGAGCCCTGTTCTGTCTTGCGAGGGGGCACGGGGTGGGGCAGGGGTGTTTTCCTGCAACCAGACTTTCTGGCTGGTGTCCCTCGGTGGTGAATGACTTGGTAAATTACTTGCTTCCTGACTTTGCCCCTTGGGGGGCACTAGATGGTGCGGTGGGGCAGGTAGTGTTGGTTCACAAACCCTGGGTTTGCAGATTTGGTGGAGAAAGGGTGAGATAAAGAGAGCCATCCTTTCAAAACGTATTTGGCTTGAAAGATGGAGAAAGAAGAGGGAGGGGGAAGAATGGCAGAAACTGGTTCCTGGTCAGTAAGATTCTCCCAGAAAACCCTGACCACCAACAAACAGGAAGGTGGGGGAGGAAGCAGGAGAAGGTAGGTGGCAAATAGGGACTCATGGAAGGTCCACGCAGGAAGGGACCTTTTGAGATAATCCTCCGTGAAAAACAAACAGGCTAAAATGTCTGCCTGAGTTACCTACTGCCCTCCGTGCAGGGTGGGGCTGAAGGCGGAGCTGCGGGGATAGGGTGGCCCCTCTAGGCACACAGAGCTGCTGGCCCTGGGTGCCCTGACTCGTGATGAGGATGCTCATGACCGCAGTGGCAGCCTGGCGCCCTCAACACTGATCACTGCTAGCCTGAAACATCACCTGGGGGCTCTCAGCCAAAGGCCAGAGCTCTCAGAGCCAGTTCAAGATTTTGGTCAACAATTCATACTACTTGAGCAGGCTTACCATTTTGGAGTGAATTTTAAATTTCCAGGCTATTTTTGTTCCAGCTTTGGTATTTACTCGGCTGGTAGAGGTGTGTGTGTTACACACACAGACACACACACACAGATAATACATATAATTACCTTTATCCCAGGTATATTTTCTGGGTTTCATTTATCTCCTTTATTCACACTAAACCTCCTTAGCCTTGGCTATGACTCTGTTGACTACGTTGATTATTATGGAGAAGGAAAATAAATTGCTGCCTGATTACAGCCATGAGAGTGAGGTCCACAGCTACACAAACAGTGTGGAGAAGTCACAGGGGCAGTGCCGAGTGACAGAAGGCAGGCCCGCCCTCGCGGCATGACTCCGCGTCTAGAGGACAGGAGACGAGGGCCATCTAGGTGGCTGAAGGACAAGAAGGGGGTTACCTTGGGAGGGGAGAATGCCTGATGGGGACGCCGGGTGCTCCCTGGGGAAGCTGGACATGTTCTTTTTCTCGATCCAAGTACTGGTTACGAGGGGTGTGTTTAGTTTGTGGAAATTCATCGAGCTGTACACTTAGCACATGCTGTGCATCAGTAAAAAGTTGAGCAAAACTTTGAGGTTTGGAAACTACTAGGGTTAGATCCCCAGCTTGTTCTCAGATACATTATAAATCCACGGTTTAACCAAATGTTAAAACCAACTGTAGGCATCAGAAGTACTGATCTTGAGAGCAAGGTATTTATTCTTCAGTGGTGGCGTCAGGAGGTTCTGGCCCCCTCCCTGACCAAACTCTGGCGTTACCCATCACACCTGTGTCAGGCCCCATTCCTGCCAGGGCAGCGGGGTTGGGGCTGGGGAGAGGAGAGGGCAGGGTGGCAAGAGGATTGAACAGAAATACTTGTCCATGTGAATGACTGTCAGCCTCCAACCCCCATCCCCTATGCGGTTTGCTTTTGTAAAAGAGGGTGTTTTCCAAGCCAGCTGAACTATTCATTGGTGGACTTGTGGGCCATGGGAACAGGAAGATGGGCATTAAAGAAAATGGAGCACAGATTGATGTATCTGAGAAATACAAATGGAATAATTATCTCTGGTTAGGACTTATTTGGCTAATTTTATCAGAGATTAACAAGAAAGGGGTGCATTAGTCAATTTGTGATGTGTAACAGAATACCTCAAAATCTCAGTAGCACACAAAACCCAATCTTGTTTTTGATGCTCCGGGCTTGGCTGATGTAGGGTGGGCTAGGCGGGACTCCAGGCTTCAGGCAGGTTTAGGTTTGCTCCTGGCAGCTTTACCATGGGGTCTCAGGCTGAAGGGACAGTGGCTGTGAGGGACCACCTCTTCTCAGGGTGGCTCACAGGAGCACCAGAGAGAAAGCCAACTATAAGTATGCTTAAAGCAGCTACCAGCATGACAACTACTCACCTTCCACTGGCCGAACCAAGTCACGTGGCAGAGCCCCCACTCCCCAAGGGTGTGGAGTATAATTCTCCCACAGGGAGGGAGTGAAGAACTGGGAGTGATGATCCAATTTGTCAGAAGAGGTAATGCATTTGGGTCACAAGTGTTGAGGGCAAATGGTTCCCAGAGTTGGTTGGTTGGTTGGTTGGTGTCCCCTTCCCCTCCCCCCGGTCAGGTGGAATTCATATTGAATCTTGTACAAATAGAGTTTGAGGATTAATTAACATGTAAAACTTACTTACTTGTATTCCTTTTAGGAAAAAGTACTCATGAAAAACATCCCTTTCTTTCTCCTCCTCCAGCCCATATACTCATACGCATCATCCTCCCCATGATCGTCTGCGTTTTGCTCATCATGATCACTTGCTACCTAAAAAGTCAGTGGTAAGTGTGTGGGGAAATTTTTATCAAGAGGAGAGTCAAAGAAAAATATAGAAAGGAGTTTAATAAGATAGAACTCACACTGGATAATATGAGGAAAAGTGCTGAAAAGGAAAGGACAAAGGAGGATTAGATAAAAATATGAACATTTAAAAATCCTTATTTATCCACAGATAAGCAGTAAGTTGATACACAAGGAAAACAACCACTTAAAATATTGCAGAATGGTTTTGATAGCAACAGCTAATGTTTATATTTCACTGACTATGTGCTTGGCAGTGTTCTAAGTGCTTCACATATAATAATTCACTTACCCTTACAGTACCCCCATAACCACCATCATCATCTCCGTTGAACCACGGTGGAAGTTAAAGCACAGAAGGATGAAAGAGCTTGCTTAAGGGTTACACTGTTAATGAGCCACAGCGCAAGGATTAGAACCCAGGAATCCGACTCTAGATTTCTCGCTCTTAACCACTCCACTATATTGCAAAATTCAGTCTAATTCTCACTGCTTTCCTAGGATGAAGGAGAAGTGTTACCCTGACATTCCAGACCCTTACAAGAGCAACGTCCTGTCATTAATAAAGTCCAAGGTAAATGTTGGGAAACTGTATGGAGACAATATTAAAGACTAACCCAGGGTTGGGGCTGTAGTAATCATACTTTCCTAGATCTCAGGAAGATAGAACAAAGCAAAAGCCACCTCTGTTCCCATAGCCATGAAATGGGTGAACGCAGCTCTGATTTCCTCTGTCAGAGGGTATCTTTTGGTTTTCAACACCACCTCCAATTAGCTTGTGACCAGGATAAAACACACAAAAAATGGAAGCTCTAAGTGCATGTCATGTATTTCATATACTGTGATACACACACACATTACCATTGCGTGTTTTTTGTTTCTGTTCCAGGAGAACCCTCACCTGACAATAATGAACGTCAGCGACTGTGTCCCAGATGCTATTGAAGTTATACACAAGCCAGAAGGGAGTAAGATACAGTTCTTAGGTGCCAGCAAGTCACTCACGGAAACAGAATTTACTAAGCCCGCCTATCTTTACCTCCTCCCAGCAGAGAAGAACTACTCTGGCCCTGGACCCTGCATCTGTTTTGAGAACTTAACCTATAATGAGGCAGCTGCGGACTCTGGTTCTTGTGGCCATTTCCCAGTAACCCCAGAGGCCCTACCAGGTCAGCCGGGACCGTTGACTTCACCTGAAAATTTACTAAAGGCACTAGAGAAAAACTACATGAACTCCTTGGGAGAAACTGCAGCCGGAGAAGCTAGTTTGAATTATGTATCCCAGCTGGCATCACAGATGTCTGGAGACAAGGACAGTCTGCCAGCAAATCCACCAGAGCCAGTACTCTGTTCAGAGTATAAAATGCAAATGGCCATTCCCCTGGGTCTTGCCTCACCTCCCCCAGCTGAGAACAGCGGCCTCTCCTCCACTACCCCTTTAGACCAAAGTGAACACTACCGCTAATCAGTGCCCCCCCTTCACATGCTTATGCTACACAGACACTAAGAGAAGCGCAGCCGGCACCATTCCATCACCAGATACCTCGGTGCTTAATCCCAGTGAACTGTCACCACTGGCAGGTCTAACTTATATAATCTTCCTAGGTTTCAAAGGTCAGAAGCTGAGGAACTTAACATTCCTCCTTGGAGCATGCGCGCTGTGGAAATGGCAGGATCAAGGGAGAACAGGTGTACCTTGCTGCTGTGTGTTCCAGGCTCACCTTTGTAACAGCAGGCCTGGCACCTGGCATAGGGATAGACCCCGTCCACTCAGTACTGGACAGGGTGGCTCTGGTCCTAGAAGTCCAGATTTTAGCAAGAAAGTATTTCCATCTAGTTTTACGCCCACATTTAGTTATCTTAAGGGTAAAGGAACTAGATTTAAGGCTTTAATAAAGGCCACTGAAAATGTGTTACTGGAGCATAAGTTGTCAATGTTAATTTATTCTGGATGTGTTTAATGAAGTCACAGATGTTTAAGACTGAAACACATTTTAGACTTGCCTTGAAGTGATAATTTGTAGTTCACTGATTCAGTAAAATGAACTCTACTGGGGGCCTAGACCTGACCTAATGGATAAGATGTGGGAATGAGCCAGTGAGATCCCCACGACTGTCCTGTTTACCACAGTCAAAGAGTGGAACTGGCAAGGAACCCCGGCCTTAGTGGCAGGATTATAGCACTCCCACTTAGTCGATGTGTCTTCTACCACGATTTTTGATGACTACCTCAGAATAGAAAAAAGGAAAAGATGTTGTTAATTCCATTCACATTTTATGGTTCCTCTTCTTTTCAAGAACTATAATATATAAATGACCTATTTTCACTGAGCATCCTTTGGACTCTGCAAAAGGTTGTCTGGGTCAAGGAAACACCTTCACTGCCTTATATTCCTATGATACTAACAGAATGAAACCTCATTGTTGGACATTGTTTAGATGTAGCTGTAAGAAGCTAAACAGCGGGAACTTCTGTAATGGCTCACAGCAGCTCTGTCTCCTAGAACAAATATATGCAAAGCACCTGGTGCGTAACGGGTGTTCAGTCACGTTAAGAGTTCCTTTCTCTTCTTTCTCCCCATCAACCCTTAAGAATTTCTCACATTTCTAAACAAGCACAAATAGGAGTTTCTTCTTCTTTGCTGTGGTGGAAGTGACACTGCCTGTGTACCAAACACCCTGCCCCGTGCCTTCCACACTGTTAAGAAAGAGAAGGACCACAGCTTAAAGGAAGGTGGCTGTCAACTGACCTAAATATACACAAATCAGGATTCTATTCAGGCTTTTCATCTTTTTCCTTACATGTAACTAAGCCTTTTGCTGGAATAATTCGCTGTGTACTAACATAGTTTCAAACAAGTATCTTGAGTCTGATAGTTTCGAGAAGACTTTAGGGCCAGTATCGTTATCATTTAGCCTCTTTGTGTTGCTTTGTCATGATGCAACTTTAAAAGTACACAGAGCATCAATGATAGTGATGACTGATTTGTAAATAGTATCCTTTGTAAAGCATTTTCTTTAAAAAAATGCACAAAACCTTGAAGTCATTTTTGTTGCAATGAGCCTTAATTAAAACATTTCACCATAGCATTATTTTGTTTTCTCTACCTGAAAGAAATGGAAATCTAACAATTAGTACGGCCAATAAATCACGTCATAAGCATACAAAAAATATAAATTCCTGGGTACCACTCCGAACCTCCTCACCCTCTGTGACACAAGGCCTGGAATCTCTATACATTTCATTAGCTCCCAGACATTCAGATGTATACTCAACTTTGAGACTCACTGGCCTAAATCAAACGAAGACGTCTTTCTGAAATGTAACAACATACCAACAGGAAATGCTGAGCTACACCTCAGCTTTGTGCTTATATCACATTCCTCTCCCATGTTTGTAAATAACCAAATAACTCAATACTTAAACCCTATATGCCATTTACAGCATTGTTTTAAGAAGTGTTACTCAGAAACTTTGAAATCTGTATTCGTGTGTCAGAATTATTAGGATTAAAAAAAAACACATGGAGAATTTCAAATATACACAAAAGGAGAGTTTAACAAACCATCATGTACTATCATTAGCTCCCACAGCCACTAAATCATGGCTGTTTCAACCCATTCATACCCTTATTTACTCTCCCTCCTGATACTGTTTTGAAGAAAATCACATGATTTCATTTGTAAATATTTGTGTTTCTCTAAAAGGGCTCTATTTTTTCTAATATAGCCGTAATACCTTCTAGAAAATCACACTTAAAGTCAAATTAGTAATAATTCCTTAAAATATCAGCATATTTTAATGGTGGGCAGGACTGGCATTAATAACCTATAAATTATACTTTGGCCTAATGACTGGTCCTCAGCTGCAGGTAGACAGGCTGGGACAGTCCACACAGCAGAGCCATGGACCTGCTGAAAGTGCCTGTTGACATCCAACACCTGACTCATACTAATTCTAGTGACACTGATTCTCCAGTAGAATGTGTATTTATTAAGAAAGTCAGGTCGAAAATTCAACATCCATTTATGATAAAGAACAGTCCAGAAAGTGGGCATAGAGGGCCGTAACTTAACATAATAAAGGCCATATTTGACAAACCCATAGCTAACATCACACTCAATGGTGAAAAGCTGAAAGCATTTCCTCCTAAGATCAGGAACAAGACAAAGGTGCTCACTCTTGCCCACTTTTGTTCAACATAGTTTTGAAGTCCTAGCCACTGCAATCAGAGAAGAAAAAGAAATAAAAGGAATCTAAATTGGAAAAGAAAAAGTAAAGCTGTCACTGTTTGCAGATCACATACCCACAGAAAATCCTAAAGAAGCTACCAGAACACTACTAGATCTCATCAATGAATTCAGTAAAGTTGCAGGATACAAAATTAATATATAAAAATCAGTTGCATGTCTATACACTAACAATGAAATAACAGAAAGAAATTAAGGAAACAATCCCATTCAACACTACATTAAAAAAAAAAAATACCTAGGAATAAACCTACCTAAATTGGTGAAGGACCTATACTCCAAAAACTGTAAGACACTGATGAAAAATTGAAGACGACACAAACAGATGGAAAGATACACCGTGTTCTTGGACTGGAAAACCAATATTGCTAAAATGGCCATACTACCTAAGGCAATCTAAAGATTCAGTGCAATCCCTATCAAATTACCAATGACATTTCTGACAGAACTGGAACAAATTTTTTTTTAATTTGTATGGAAACACAAAAGATCCTAAATAGCCAAAACAATCTTGGGAAAGAACGGAGCTGGGGGAATCACACTCTCTGACTTCAGACTATATTACAAATCTACAATAATCAAAACAGTATGGTACTGGCACAAAAACAGACACATAGATCAATGGAACAGGATAAAGTCCAAAAATATACCTACGCACTTATTGTCAATTAATATACAACAATGGAGGCAAGAATATACAATGGAGAAAAGACAGTCTCTTCAATAAGTGGTGCTGAGAAAACTGGACAGCTACATGTGAAAGAATGAAATGAGAGCATTCTCTAACACATACACAAAAATAAACTCAAAATGGGTTACATGCCTAAATGTAAGACCAGATACTATAAAACTCCTAGAGAAAAACAGGCAGAACACTCTTGGACATAAATTGCAGCAGTATTTTTTTCGAAACAGCTCCTAGAGTAATGGAAATAAAAGCAAAAATAAACAGATGGGACCTAATCAAACTTAAAAACTTTTGCACAGCAAATGAAACCGTAAACAAAACAAAAAGACAACCTACTGAATGGGAGAAAATATTTGCAAATGACTTGAATAATAAGGGACTAACTTCCAAACTATACAAACAACTCATACAGCTTAATATCAAAAAAAAAAAAACCAACCCAATCAAAAATGGGCATAAGACCTAATAGGCATTTCTCCAAAGAAGACATCCAGATGGCCAACAGGCACATGAAAAGATGCTCAATTTTGATAATTATTAGAGAAATACAAATAAAAACTATGAGGTATCACCTCACACCAGTCAGAATGGCCATCATCAAAAAGTCTAAAAATAACATATGCTGGAGAGGGTGTGGAGAAAAAGGAACCCTCCTACACTGTTGGTGGGGATGTAAATTGGTGCAATCACTATGGAGGACAGTATGGAGTTTCCTTAAAAAACTAAAAATAGACTTACCGTATGATCCAGCAATCCCGCTCCTGGGCGTTTATCTGGAGAAAACTGTAATTCGAAAAGACACATGCACCTCAGTGTTCATAGCAGCACTATTTACAACAGCCAAGACATGGAAACAATCTAAATGTCCACTAACAGATGAATGGATAAAGAAGATATGGCATAGATATGTATACACACACACATATACACATATTTATATATATATACACACACACAATGGAATATTACTTAGCCATACAAAAGAATGGAATAATGCCATTTGCAGAAATGTGGATGGACCTAGATATTATCATACTAAGTGAAGTCAGACAGAAAGACAAATATTATATAACATCACCTATATGTGGAATCTAAAAAAAAGACACAAATTTTATTTACAAACCAAAAATAAGACTCACAGACACAGATGACAAACTATAGTTACCAAAGGGGAAACAGTGGGGGAGGGATAAATTAGGAGTTTGGGGTTAACAGATACACCCTCTATTTATAAAATAAACAATAAGGGCCTACTGCATAGCACAGGGAATTATATTCATTTTCTTACAATAACATATAATGGAAAAGAATCTGAAAAAATATGTATGTATGTGTATAACTGAATCGCTTTGCTGTACACCTGAAACTAACATTGTAAATCACCTACACTTCAATAAACAATAACATTTAAAAAAAGAAAATCAGGTTGAATTTGACATCTAATATTTCTTCTAAGATCTCTGCTGAAAGATGAGTTGACTTTCATCTCAAAGAATTTAAACATTTTGCATAAAGTAGGACTTTTAAAACCCTTGAAGAGATACAAGAGAAGATAGGAAGTCTTCAGAATTAGCAGTTAAAATAGTTACAACACAGTAACTAAATATATTCAATTTAAAGGACGAGGCAAATGTAGCTGACTCAGTCCTCTAAGATAAGCCTTAAAGCAACGAAGTTTTAGTACATTTTGGTTTCCTGTTTTGAAATCAGTGTAAAATTAGTTGCTATGGTCTGAATGAGCAACTCCCCCAAATTCCTATGTTGAAATCCAAACACCCAAAGATGAGGTGTGTTTGGGAGGTTATTAGGTCACGAGGCTAGAACTCTTATGAATGAGATTAATACTCTACTAAGAGATACCACAGTTTCCTAGTCCCTTGTGCCACATGAAGACACAAGACACAGGAAGTCTGTGGCCTGATCTCAGACTTCCAGCTTACAAAGCTGTGAGAAATACATTTCTATTGTTTATAAACTACCCAGTCTGTGGTATTTCATTATAGCAGCCTGAATGGACTAAGACAGTACTTTATTTTTATCTTTATATACTAGAGTTTTTATAAAACAAGCATTCTGCAGTGCAGCACTATTGTCACATTTTTCAAAAATGAGCTATTTGATGATGATTAAATCCGCTTTTTAGTCTATTTGGGGCCAATTATTTTTGTTGAAAAACATACCTATGTAGAGATATACAATGGAAGGAAATATGAAAGTGATATACATAAATATGCTTAAAAAACAAACTATAGAAAACAAATCTATTTCTGAATACATTTTATTACATTTAGTCAACTATAACAAACCCTAGCTTAGACACTGAATTTTATTCTCCAGGCTTGGTAATTCTCCTTGTCGTTAGGTGGCTGAAGGTTATCCTATCTGATGCAGGCCAGTTTCTGCATGAGAAATCAAATATCTTAGAAAAGTCACTATCATAACCATCATCACTTATTTTGTATCTTAAGCAACTAATAGCAAAAATAGAACTGTTCTGTATAAAGAAAAATCAATTTTTTTCAAACCCTTTACAATGATTTGAGGTTAAAAAATAACTGTAAAGATATTTATTTGATTAGACTATGAAGAGTGTTTAGAAAGTACAAACAGCTCTTTTAAAACATTTGGAACAAGCCACTAATGTGTTACTGAGCCAGACTTTTCTCTGTGGTACCTAAGTCACTTTTACTAGGAGTTGCACGAAGCAGCCTCAGTGGTACATAATTCATATCAACACTGACGGTTTTAAAATTTCAAATACAACAATACAAGTTTAAGAATTTTAAGTACATTTTATTAAGAATGTATCCCTTTGATAAGATTATGCTTCAGGAGGCTTTTAATGCCCTTGACATAAACTGTACACATTATACAAAAACAAGAAAACCACGAAAAAAAAAAAATCGAGGTGAGCAAAACCATTAGGGGACAAACCTTATTTAAATTATACAGAACTCAATGAAATATTCTTACGGAAAATATATAAATACTTTTTCTTTCTATGTTACAGTTATACAATATAAATCAGATTTCAATGTCTGTTCAGTGACCTACAAACACCAGAACCTCCAAATATGTAGCAGCGTATTACTAAATAAAAAAGAAAATTAAGTGGTCAGGGAGCATTAAGTCTGAGATTTTTTTTTTTTTCACAATCCCTTACCACTTTCCAAAACTAATTTACACCATTTGTTTTACAATGCAGCTTTAGGGTTTCTGACAGGCCAATAATGGAATATTTTTCAACTATTATCTATGAAATTTTTTACCTCTCCCTGCTCTGCCCCAAGACTTTGCATTTTGTGCTAAATTAACCTATTTAGTGGCAAAGTTACAAGGTATACTTTTTTGGCATAAATTATATTTTTCAAATTAAATATTTTATAAAGAAAGTCAAACAAAATGTGCAATTTATGCATGCTGTGGCATAGCTATCCACCTACATTACAAAAATACTCTAAAGGGGGGAAAATCCACATTCTGTGTGAGTCATATAAACCTACTATGAATGAAAACTACCCTGGGAACCTAGAACTAAAAGAAAACATGAATGCTCCTAGAAAGATTCTCACAGACTTAAATATTGTCTGACAAGTATCGCTATTAACCTCACTGGTCTGCTTTCATAATCAAACCCTCACTGTAGTGATACTCTTGAAGTTGGTAATAATGTATTTCCTGAATGGGGAGACAAGGGAGACCTTTCCTAACTCACAGTCTGGAAAATCTGAAATGTCCTTTTATTCCAACAGCTCTTCTCATAAAACTCTCAGTTAATTCTACTGTTTCTTTTTTTCCCCATGTTTCATGGATTGTGAATTTGAGACAAAACTGGAAGCATAGGACAAAAAGGGAAAACCTTACTTCCAAAGGACCTTTCCCAAGGTAGTTTACAAAGATCATCTCACACAAAATTAGCACCTCACTCTTACCATGCAAAAATAATTGCAATTATAATTTGGGTAACAATTTGATTGATTTTTATTGCTTAATGATCTGTGCTTTAATGTGGGGATAAAAGGCATCCTCTGAATGGAATGAAAAATGTTTTTATATAAATAGCAGTAGACAAATCTAAGGAAGTTTTCACACCTCACTGTTGAACACTCTGACATTGTAATATGCCCTGAAAAACTCAGCTTTAATTACCTCAAGCTCTAGATAAAAGAGCTGAAAACTATTAAAGCCACACCATTTCAAAAGGACTTGAACACATGATGTTAGAGCAACTAGTATAATAAAGTATATGTCTCCAAAGAGCCTCTTTTAATGTCACTGTCTCACAGAATGTCCTTATGCTACCAATCTTTATTAGAAAAATTTTTATTAGGGAGAAAAGACTTCTTTCCCCTCTTAACTCTATCTAAGCATAAACAGGAAATAAAAGTATAAGGAATTTTAGATCATATTTAATTACGAATGCTAATTTCTAATTTCCTTATTTATCAGTATGTGAAGTTGAAGTCAGTTCTTGAAAAAAATTCAATTAGAAATGACAATTCACTTTACAATTAGAAATTCACAGTTTACAACCAGCACAATTCCCCAAATTCTTCCAAATTGTTCAATAATTACCAGTAGTACAAATTTATATATGGACTAAGATTAATTCTAAAATCTTGAAAAACTACAGTATTGACATTATTTTGGTATTTTATAGTCTGGTAATATTATTTATAGATGCTTTTCTCAATTATTTCTATTACCACTGACGACATTCCTAACTTTTCTGCTATAATTTAATATTTTTAAACACCTAAGTTTATCACTTGGCACTGCATGTGAACATTTTTCATTGTAAAAGTCTACTTTTATACAAATAAGTACTTAAAGAAAACATATTAGACCTATCAGTGAAACATGGATAAATCAAATAGCACTATACATTTAAGTATAGACATCTTTTTTCTTAGATTACTGCGAACCACAAAGCTCTGAGTGTCTCCCCAAACTAAGTGCTATAGGCAAATATTATGATATATACATACATGTCTTTCAAAGTAATAATCAAAAAACCCCAAAACTGTTCAGGCTAATAGTAATGAAGACTTCATTTCAGAATGGATGAGTGAGGTGGGGGTCAGGGATAGGGATGGTTGCATGTGTGTGTGTAACAAAAAAGAATTAGTTAACTTTCAAGGGATTAAACCACAGATTTTACACTCTATATTAACTGAGGTAGTGTTTAAAATGAATGTCTAAAATATGTTAATCCCATTATTAAAAAGATTACTACATTAGCTCCTTTGGAGTTTTTAACCACTATTTGGTCTAGTATCTCTGACATTTGGTTCTCTGGAAGGCAGTATATAATCATCCGAGACCAAAGACCAAGGTGACAGGCAACGTTCTTAGAAGTACTGTTGACATTTAAATAAACACATGGGTTCAGTGATAAATTAAAGTTAAAAAGAAAACAGCATTTATTTTCTCTTCAATTGAATTTTATGAAAGAAAATCTGAAGAACCACTTTTTAACATAAGCAGCAGCTTACAGCCCTTATCTGCTTTGTTCTAATGTAAGTTGCTACACAGTGCACACGAGAACAATTCACTGAAGTGCAGTCAAAGAGGTGTTATGAAGTGAGATGAAATGCTTCATCCCAATTGGAACTTTCAGTGCCAGTAAATTAAAAAATATATATATCTCTCTCTGTGAGTTACGTTTTCTAGTTCACAGGGTTCTTTACAGAGATCTCAAAGAACAAGCCCGTTATAAAAAGGATCTGTAATTTGGGAAAATATTAATCAATGCACTATGACTGTGTCAAAGGCTGATGTATAACTGTAAAATGGTATAAACAAATGAATTTCATAAGGGTCCTAATCAGTCCAGCTGGATTTTTTTTCTACTTGTATATAGACCTCAAAAAAGATAATCCTTTCATTTACAAGCATTCTAATGATGATGGCCATGCTTTTTTATATACAAATTTGCATATATGTTTAATTCCTGTAAAGATTTCCAAGTATCTTTAGACATATACAAATTAAACACACAAACAAAACCTTGCCCTCATCAATTTAACAACTTCACAAACGTGATAAAGGCAATTTACTATACTCATAAACTCACCTATCACTGCATTTAGTTTGTGCAAAACAAGAACACTGATATAAAAGTTAAATTACTGCTGCTTTAAAATTTGGTACTTAAGGCTTTTCACTACAATTTTTAATCATAATAAGTTTCATTAATGATTTTCTCAAAAGGAACTATGGCTCTTCTTTTTCCATGGAATGTGTAAATTGTAAGCAAATTTACCTTTTTCTCTAGAGATTCAAGGTATTATTTAATGCTTTCTTTTGCTTTAGGCCTAAGTTAATAGTGCTTGCTCAAGTTCCTGTTTAAAATGGTGATATAGGAAGCTAATGAAAATGGAAATCCACTGAAAATATATGCATTCTATAAATGGGAAATACTGATATGAAATAATTTTCTGATTTTAATCAGGAACTGTAGTGAAAAACCTTAATCGGTTCAAACAGCCTATAATAACACACTGCAACAAAACTGAAGAGATGGAAAACAAATAAGAAACTTTATGCAAGTCTAGTAACATAAAAATAACTTACAAGTCCCGGGTTGTTGAGGCTCTTCTTTCACTTTGAGGTTACAAACCTCTGAAGTAGTGTTACAAACATTAAGAAAAGAGTGGAAGGGCCGAAGATCCCCCTCTAATACCAGCAGTTATAGCACACTCTACTGTGGGAACAGGGTGCCATCTCACAGACACTGATTCCTGGTTTCCACAAATTAGCTAACAAACAAGGCATCTTTACATTTACCCTAAAAAAAGAATTCAGAAATAACTGTGTGAAGGGTGCTTCTGCATATCTTATTATTGTTCCACTGTTATTATGCTCTTAAAATGAAAAAACAGAAAACCTATGTAGGTATTCAGTGCTTGGCTCTTGCATACAATGGTAACTAAAACTCTTAAAATTGTGGTAATGAACAATGAACCCTGAAAAGGGCTCAGCTAGGGGAGAGAGGAAGTTGTTTTGGTTAGGGAAGTCCGCAGTTCCAACTGTTCATGTACCAGTAATTGCTGGAACAGTGTACAGAAGATATTCCTGTCTTTGCTGCCCAGTCAGCCAGCATTTTCTGAGGCTTTTAAAAGTCCACAAATATGACTATATATCATATACATCTATGTACATCATAAATATGAGGTCAGGACTCAGCAGATGTATCAACTATAGGTTGCTTTGGTGGTGTTGCCAGGACAGCCTCTGCTTCTTCATGCATCTAGGAAAGAAGTGGTAAACTGTTAATGACATTCTAGTGTATCAACGGATATGTCTCTTTTAACTTAATTCAAACAGAATTATTTTTGAAAGATAGATTTCATAAATACAAGTCCTACTTACTTGTAAAAACTGTACATCTTGAAATAATTCTTGTATGAACCTCCGACATGGAAGTCTAAATGTGCAGTGTGATAGCAAATGGGAAACCTCGGAGTAAAGGCATATGTCATCAAATGTTTGAGGATACTTCTCCTTAATTCTAAAATGAAAACGAAGACTATGATATGATAAAAACTGTAATAATGACTTACCTATTTTTCTTTCAAAATATCATTTTTTAAATTTTTTTCCTCCAGATATTGATTAAATGACATATTTGATGTGCTGGGATAAATATATAAAGTAGTAAATATTCCTACCCTACATGTAAATTAGTTATTTTAAGTTTTGGGTTATCTCTTAAAATGATAAAAATCCAAATACTTGGAAAGTTAGAAATATTCTTTTTCATTGCCATAAGAAATTGCAAAATTTATTTATCAGCCTAGGATAACTCAAATATTTTCAAAACTAAGTTTTTAAATAGAAATAAGTATTTAAAGTTAGACCAAAATTATTAACATTCTTCACTGGGCTAATCTTTTTATATATTTCAACCTTTAAACAGCTTTTAGCTAGGACAGCATCTCAGGATCAGCAATGGGGATGGGTAATACAGAGGTTAAGGACCCACTAAACTTACAGCTTTGGGCCAGGAAGTCTACAGAGAAACCCTGGCATCTGTTGTACTACTATTTTTTAAAGCCCCTCAGGAAACCCTGAGGTGTATTTCTTTTGAGGATCACTGCTTTAAATATCAAAGATGTTGAAGATTGCCTGAATTTTATCATGTTGCTATGATTTAGAAAAGCAATAAAAATTCTGCAACTTTTATTCACAGAAAAGAAAAAAAATAGGGAAAAATTAAACCAAGAAAATATCACTTATTTTATGTAGGCCAGCTTTTCTCAAACTTTAGGGTCTTAGGATTCCCCTACCTTCTTAAAAGTTATTGAGAACCCCCAAAATCTTATTTGTGTGGGCCACAGCCATCAATAATTACCAAAAAGAAATTAAAATTGAGAACATCTCAGAATATTAATTCATTTAAAAAATTAACTCATTACAAGTTAGCAAATGTACATAACGAATAATAACTATATTTTCCAAAACTAAAAAAGTGAGAATAGTAGTACTGTTTTACATTTTTACAGATCTCTTCTAAAGTCTGGTTTAATAGAAGACAGCTGTATTCACATACCTGCTTCTGCATTCCATCTGTTACCATATGTTAGTTTGGTTGAAGTATATGAAGAAAATCTAGCCTCGCTCAGATACGCCTGCAGTTGTGAACTGCTGAGTAAGCTAATTAGTCTAACTTCAAGTATTTCATGTATCTTTTTCACCGTAAAAAGCAGAACAAAGAATACTTGTGCTCATAGTTTACTTACGTTAAAAGCCCAGTTTCATGACATTTAGTTGAAACTGAACTACTCAAATTAATGACTAATCTCAGAACTTCTTTGCGAAGGAGTATACGGCACATTGGTGTATCATCTGGAATTGTTTTAACACCTGAAAAGAATATTAAAATATTTGATCTATATCACAATAGAAAATGATTGTAACTCATGAAACCTGTTTTTAAACTTCACCTAAAGATACAGAACTGAGATAAACTGCACATGACCCGTCAGCCATTTGGGGAGCAAAATTCTTTCCAATGAAATCCAACAGTTAAGAGGGAACGTATCAGTAGCTGATACAGGGGCAACAGTTGGCTATATACACCTCACTAAAACTGACTTGCCGTAGTTTTGAGACAATAACACTACTTACCAACAACAACAAAATTAAGTACAGTTTTAACAATGCTTGGATTTGAATTTGAAAACCTACCTAGTAGCAATTCTGTGCTTTTGGTGCTGCTGGCTGAGCCCTCCTGAGACACTCCATCACTGCATCCAGAAATGCCCGAAAACTTAGAGGGAACTACTTCTAAGGGATTATGGATAGTCTGCTCACACCAATCAGAATATGGAATGTCTTGAAGGTCTGAAGGAAAAATTAATTAACCCAATTAAAGGATCACAATGGCTTAATTCCTATGCTTGCACTGTATACTACAGAAGAGATGATTCCTTGTCATTTCTTTCCAGCTTTTAATAATTACTTCCCATGATATAGACTTTCAAAGGAAATTCAGACTGCCCAGATAGTGAAACCTGTTAAATTCCAAAGACATTTATACATTAGATTTTATTTTTCTAAATTACAAAAATAGTATGTTTATTTAAAGAAGTAAAGATGTACACAGAATAAAAAGGGAAGATACCTTACCTACCCCCTCTCCCAGTCCTCCCACCCCCAAACTAAATACCCTCCTCATTTATATACATATAAAAATTCAGGTATTTTGCTATTTTAAATTTCTCTTTCTTGCTCTTTGGGTATGTAAGTGGAATTATATTGTACCTATTATTCTATGACTTGCTGTTCTCCCCATTTAATAATTATCAGCATAAGAATCATATTCCCTGGGCTTATAAGTTCTTTCCTTTGAGTTAAATTTACTATCCATGCATTGCTAAGGTACCCTTAAATGGGATTTTGAGGTCAACCAAACATCCCAGTGCCACTAAAATGACATCGATATTTCTTAATTTAAATTTTTCCTGAGCACTTAAACTAAGTGATCAGAGCAAATGGAAATCAGAAAGTCTTTGGTTATCCTTTTAGGAAGTAACACTGGGCAATGTAGAAAATCATACAACCTTAGTACACTAAGAAATAAGGTTCAGAGATAGGAGACACATTCAGCCAGAAGGTAAGACCTCTTGACAGCCAGTCCAGTACTCTTTTCACTACAACACACTGTCAAGAGTATTTAAAAAAAAAAAAAAAAAAAAAAAAAGGAAAGGAAAAGAAAAGAAAAAAAGAAGAAAAAAAAAAGCTTTCAAAAGCTTATCTTTAAAAGTCCAGGAAACTACACCAATGTCAACACATACTACCTCTCCCTATGCTGTCTTCCACAAAATAGATACCACCACCTCAATCTTACCTTTAAGCACTTCCTAAGACTACTATTTTATATCATCTAGGCAGAATATATCTTGGTTCCTTGGAAAAGAAGATCTATCAGTTTAGCATAGTTTTAAGATTCAAGAAATCATGCCTCTGGTCAGGCATTTAAAAGTAACATCATTACTTAAATTATACATTGAATTTATTTTTTAAAAAAATTTTTAATTGAAGTACTGGGGATTGAACCCAAGACCTCCTGCATGCTAAGCACGTGCTTTACCACACTGAGCTATACAACCCCTACACTGATTTTAAAAATAAAACTACTGCCAAAAGATTTGAGAGAACTAAAGATGTACTTAAGAACCAGTAATGTTGAATAACCAGGTACGAGATGAATGTTATTTTAGACACAACTGATGAGCTTCCCAGGGAGTAAAATGACAAAATATTCCAGCCCAAGGAACAGTAAGAAAATCACACTTTCTTCAATGTTTCTAAAAAGTTATAAACTAATCCATTTCAGCCTCACCTTTAACCAGTGACAAACCCCCAAATTTCCAACCTTTCAGAATCATATCTCATTTCTAAGCATATCATTCATTCTCATTAAAACAAAAAACAAACAAAAAAACCCCCGTTCCTCTAGCTAAGCTAGGTTCCAGAAAAATTAGTTTAGCCCATTTGGAGATGTGAAACATCACCCTAGCTATAGTGACAACAGAAGGCTTTTGCTACATGGGGTATTTTTTGTGTGTGAAACATGCTTAACCATACGAATAAACTTTTTTAATGAAATAATTACATGTACTAAATAGAAACTTCAGAGAACATGTGGACAGAATACAGGCACTATCTATAAACCTGCAGGATAAGGAGAACCAGAAATTCCTGAAACTGGGAAAGGAACAGCTAGTTAGCCTACTTTTTCTTATGTGTGGAAGACAATGTCTATGAGTCCACTGAAGGCAAAACCGTGCATACTGGGTTGATGGTACCTACCTTTAGGGACCTTTATTTCCTTTCTCTTTAAGAGAGAAGAGACACTTTTACTCAAAACATTTTATTTCAAGATTATTTTTAGTTTGGATGAAGCATTATGTCCATTAACTGAATCACTTTATCTATGTCATGTCTAGCTTAACTGTAGTTGTTTGCTTTCATTGTTTCCTCTCTTTTTCATTAATAATTTTCTAGCTCAGCTTTATCTATTAATTAAAAATGTAGACATGAAGCACAGGACAGACCAGACCCTAAGAGACAGAATACCTTCTTTACTCCCTGTATCTGAGCATAAGGCTGGCTCCAACTACTCTATGTAGGGAAAAACAAAAAGCTCTAAGCAAAGAATAATATACATATAAATTCATATGGGTTAATTCAGAAAAATCATAAGCTAAATTTTTCCTACCAGAAAGTAGTTAAGTTCCCAAACAGATTATGGGAAATGCTGAAACAATTATTTATTAAAAACATACAGAATTTCCATGAGGAAAGTTCTATTGCTGATATACGTGCCCACCTGATAACCAATTCTCCTGGGCAGCAGGGAAGTAAAACGAAGTGAGCAGGAGGTGTTTGTTCCTCAGGAGCACAGTAAGATAACTATAACCGAACCATCAGAATTTATGAGAGCATAGCATTTCTAACATAAACAATTTAGTGTGTGTTACCATTTACAGAGAGCTCACTGAATGCAACCTTATCTTAATGTTACTAAATACCAAAACCACACTATAAGGAAGGTATAATTATTCCCATTTAGAGATTTCAGAAAAAATAAAAAAGTAAAACTTGGCAAAACTAAGTGCATTGCCCAAGATTAAAGAACTAATAAGATGGAAAAAGTTTGGCTTCGAGCCTAAGTCTTCTTGACACCAAAACTCACTGCACTATGTTTACACCAGTGGTTTTCAGTGTTTCTTGGAGTCCTAGCATTTCCTAGCTTCCTCCAACTCCAACTCCAACTTCATACCTGGGCAAGGCCAGATACGTGGGGCACCACCTCATCGTTCCCCTTACACCTTCATCTGCATACCACTGATCTTTGGTATAGATTTTGATGAAACCATTACTCTCTCTCTAGGGCCCTCCTCTCTCCAGTGTAGTTTCTACCTAGCCATCACAATCATCAGTTTAATAACCTAGACATTCAAACTGATCTTCTTACCATTAGCCTTTATAGTTGGCTAATTTTTTTTTTTCCTAATGCTCTTTCTTTCACAGATGGACTAAAACACTTAGGTTTCCCACTCTTGGTTAGCTACACTAGAGCAAATGTGGTGAAATATATAAAGCAGACCCAAAAGAAACATATAATACTAAGTTTTGAAAGGCCAGCATGTCGCCTTGCACACTAAAGTGTACAATGCATAAGCTAATCTGTGAAGGTGGTAGACACAGAATAAAATGTTAGGAAATATTCTTATAGCCTCTCCTCTGGGCTTTAACATTTTTTGAACAACTACCGCTACCAACACAGCAGACTGAAAGTTTTTAGAGAATGGACAGCCTGGTGTTCAAGTCCTGATGTCCCTTTAAAATGATCATTAAAATAGCAGAGGGACTATTTTTAGTTATCTGCCATAACTGGATGTCTCCTTACTGACACACAAAATCCTGACTATGGCCAATAGAAGTGCTTCTCAAACATCACTGCGTACCTGAATAACCTGGGTTATTTAACCAGGTTAAAATGCAGATTCTGATTCTGTGTGCGGGGCAGAGTTTGAGATTCTGTGTTTCTAAGAAGCTCTCAGGTGATGCTGATGCTGCCGGCTCACTGACCACACTTGGGTGGGAAGGGCCCTGCAGGGCCTGGTCTCTACTATCTTTCTAGGCTGATCCTGTATCTCCTTCCCCCTTGCTTTTTGAGCTCTATTCACACGGGTCTTTTCAATCTCTTCTACTTCCCAGGCTTGCTCCCATGAGAGAAGACCTTTGCTCATGCTGCTTCCTCTGTCTCAAAATTCTCTATACTCCTGTCTTCACTTAGTTAGCTTCTATTCATTCGTTCAACCACAGCTCATAGCAACTTCTTCAGATGTCTCTTCTTCTATCTGCCTACCTAGTTATATTCCTTTGCTAATATGATGTGCCTACCCTTGATGGCACCTGTTACAAATGCCATATTATATTTGTGTATCAACTGTTCGAGTGATTGATCAATCCATTTCCTTCCCCGTTGGTCTAGAGCTCAGATGGTGTCTTTTTATTTTTTTCTCTCACAACTGTTTTTCGAGCACATAGTTTAGCGAATGCCTGACCTACAGCAGTGGCATAATAAACGTGTTGAATGCATGAATGAGTGAAGGTTCAGTGACTTTTTAACAATTAGCCTCCCTCCCTTCGCATCTCCAAGGTGAGTATCAGCAGTAATCATTTCCCAATTAAGAGTTATTCTCCCCCCACTGCTCCTCAGTCTAACACTTCCTATCACTAGATAACAAGCCAAGGGGCTCTGATGGCTGTGCCAATGCGAGATCGTCACCAGCCGCAGCCAGTCTTCCACTCGTCCCAAACTTCATGAGACTCTGCTAGATGACTAGTCCAGCTACAGACCACAAATGGATTAGAACTAGCTGTGACTGTGCTGTGACTCGGTAATAATTAGGAGAGTGGTTTCCCTATTTCTTGTTTGATAAATAAACAGAAAACAGTACAGCAAAACTCCACGGTAAGTGCTTCATAAGTATTTGCTGAATAAGTAAATGAAGAAACAGAACTTGGAAGAACTAAAATACCATAAATGATGTATAGAAAAATGATTCAAAATACATCTGCTTTAAAAAAAAAAAAAGCATCTTCTTTGCTGTGTACATCAGAACAGTACTGCTCAAACCTCTCACTCAAAGAAAATGAAAATAATTATAGCCCGCTGGGGCCCTGGACAGGACTGTTCATAGTGGGAAGCACCTAGTCCAAGGGTTTGTCAATCAAGGCCCTATTGGGGCATGGAACCACTGAAGGGTTAATATCCCAGCAAATCCATATCCTGTCTGCGGTATATCAGTGTGCCACAACCCAGCAGTTGGGAAGCTCTGAATCAGAATACCAAGGAGAAATCTGGGTGAATGGCCCAGAGAACTTTGGTTCTCACTAGGTTTTCCTGAGGATGGCTAAGTGGTATTCACCAAGAAAAGGTATCTATAGTAATACTTTAAACACATACATACTAATTTATAATTGCTAATATATGTCACTTGTTGAATCATATAAAAAAGCTGAATCTGGGTCTGCATCATTTACTCCCTCACTGAAAACATACTGAGTGCCTAGTGTATAAAGTAGTATGCAGCCAGGTATTAGAAAAATAAAAATGAAAAGGATGACAGACCATCCCCTGAAGGAACTTACTGAGTGGGAGGGGAAAAATAACCAAGAAATAATTATCATAAGAGATTTATAGACAAAGGGCAATAGAAATAAAATACTCCTGACTCTGAGGATGGGGTGGGCTTGCCAAATAAGATTGTGTGTGTCTGTGTGTGAGCTGAGCTCGCATGTCTGTGAGGAGAGGAAGGAACAAGAAGGAACAAAAAGGAAAACACATTTTTCATGCCTAGAATCATGGAAAAAAGCATAGTCTGTTTAAAAACATCAGTCAGTCAGTAATGGTATGTCAGTTATAAGATAGGCGAATGGTGAGAAAGATATTTAGATCACAAAAAGAGTCTCGTGTGCTGGACATGAATAGCCAGTAAAGAACTGTCACCAGACAGTACTATGAAAGATGAATTGGAAGGCGCCAAAACTGGAGACTGAAACACTAACACTTCCGTAGGGAGATGCTGGACTAAGGCTGAGGTAGTGAGAATGGAGTAAGAGGGATGATCAACAGGGCTGGGAGATGACTTGTGACTGGAGCAGATTCAAATTCAGGTGGATTCATCCAGAAAAACATAATCACTCACCTGAATGACTACATATTGCACTTAGTTGATTACTGGGCTGGAAACCCAGAATTTCAATACAGACACAATAAAGGCAGTTATCATCTGTATGTTCCTGCAGTCCAGTGTCTTCTGTACTTTCTAAAAACAGAGAAGCATCTGAATGGATTGAATTCATTATTTCCGTAAGACTCATCTGCTGTCGTAGCAAGTGAAAAGAGTTTTTCACAAGACCTCCAGTTCCAGATGGAAGACCTGTGTATAAGCAAATATAAAACATAATCTGATGAAGACAGTATCAGTGACACCTCTTTCAAAGTGTCTTAAACTGTATGAAATTTTAATGAAGGGAAATTAAGGAATAAAACCAGAACTCTTGTTATGACTCAAATATAACCTTAACTGGGGAGAAAAAAAGGATAATTTGCTTTAAATTAGGAAAATAATTAAAATCAGCAGATATGTTTATATTATTTTAATATGAGGTGTTAAGTAACAAAATAAAAAATCATTATTATACATCTAAGGCATCATTTCAATTATTTGCAATATTTGCATAAAGTAGTAATTCTGAGTCTAAAGCGGTCCTTGTTAAAAAAATAATCAAGATTATAAAGCTTTAAACCTGGGACTGATATGCACATATTAATTAAAATACTATAGCTCACACCAAAGAGAGATCATGTAACGTGTGATAACATTTTTCTCCCTCCCTTTCCCCAAGCAGCTGTTTCTTAGACCTATGACAGTTAAGTGTTAAATTATTTTTCACGTATCTTTAAAAAAAAAACAAAACAGAAGCAATTGATCTGGTTTTTGTCTTTTTGAGAGGCTAGGTATTTAGTTGGAAAAACACTGCCTTAAGTCCCTCCACAAAAAAAAAATATTGTGGTTTAATTTTAAATTGACTCAATTATTTTGCTATAATTTATAAGTTGACCCAAAAGTAAGTATAATTGAATTTTTATCATCCTATGGAAAAGAATTTTCTTTTTCATGTAAAGACAAGACCAAACCCATGCATTACCTCCTGCATCATGGGCAAACACTCTCGCACCTCGATCATCATGTGGAGGTATGTTTTTTGTCTGAAAATAGGGGATATCCTTTACCTAAAATAGATATGTCATGGTAAGTCCTGTTATAAAAAGAAGTTTACTTTATGAATATTAGCAAAATTACATGAAATGTAATTTAAACAGAATTACTAGAGCACATGAACCTACAATCAAAAGATTACTAAAGAAGGTTAAATTATCAAAACTTGACAAAATAGTCTAAAACCCTTAAAGTCCTTATCTATTCTTGGTGACTCAAATGGGTTTTAACATAATTATTTCAGAACTTATCTTTAGACTTCTGAGCAAATGTGTATTCTTTAGTACTATAAACTAGAGATCTGTGAGTACTTAATGGGATATAGCACCCCCTATATGACTTTAGCATGTGTGGCTGCCCTGTATGGGATAAACAGGATCAAGGATTAAATAAAACAAGGGATACATTGCGTTATTTCAAATGTACACAATGTTGTATGTCAGTTATATCACAATTAAAAAATCAACAAGGAATTAGTCAAAGTGACTTTTTAAAAAGCAAGATTAGGAACTAAAAGTTTCTAGTGAGAATATACTGATAAAGAAACCAAACAAGATGCTGATTTAGCATTGGAAGAGAAGGAAGGATAATGTTCTGGGGATATGGAGATGCTAAACAAGAGTACAGAACAGTTGAGAAAGGCGAAATAATGCTTATCACAAAGTTTCTTTAAATAAAGCTGCCTTAAAAAAAAAATCACCTCTCCCCCAAATTAGTATTCACTTTAAATTATAACTAGTAAGCAGTTATAAAATGAAAAAAAAGGAAACCACCTCAGAAGAAAACCACAGAATTTATGATACCTGGAATATATCATTGATGTCTACTGGAAGAGCAAGGCCGATATAGTCATCTGAGCTACCGCATGTTGCACTGGACACCATGGACCTCACTGAGGAGGATCGCTGCAGGGTATTTTGGTTAATAGGACTTAACAAATCTTCTTTATCTAGCGAAGCGTAACTTAAAGCTTTCATAAACCTATAATACCATTCGAAAAACTGCATTAGTTCCTTGATTTCTAGTATAAATCATATAAAGAAATTATAATTTATTTTCAAAACTTCATAAAAGAGAAGCTAGTTAAGTACTAAGCAGTGCCATCTTGTTTACTGAGAACATACAAATACTTGAAAATATTTACCTTTTATAAATTGATAAATAAAAGGTCATCAGTAATGCTGACTGTTGACCAAAAAGCAATTGTTATGGTCTCATAGGTAAAAATAAGGTGAGCAATTAAGATAACTTTCAATATCTAGATGTTAAAAAAAAAAAAAGAAAGAAAGAAACCTGACCTCAGAAGTCAGAGGTATTATCCAAAGACTATCTTCACAATCACTTGAAACTACTAGATTTGCTATCAAGTACCACCAAGGGCGTATCTACTAACTAGATTTAATAATATTTCTATGAGAAATAAGAATAATCACTTATTCTTTGTGTGGCAACTGCTTTAATGGTTTATCAAAATAAGATTTTTTAACACAGCAGACACAAAACAGTAAAAACGGTATCATGTGTAAATATTACAATAGCTTTATATGAGGCACTGATACTTCCTCAATGTATTCCCTATCAGTGACTCCATAATATGGAAAAAACACTGACACTTCCATAAGATACAACTTCTCACACAGATTCTTACTCATGCAACAGACTTGTTAAAATATTTACTATATACCTGCTTTGTATATATAAGTCAGCATACAAAGTTTCACAGTATATGCATATCGCTATTTGAAAACTCAAGCCATTTAAAATGTAATAATGTTGCCTGATATTAAAACAAAGAATTATTTTGTAAAACACACAAAATAAATCTTTCATTAGTAGCTACTAAAATTATCATAGCAAAAACCACTTCTCATTTCTACTCATTTCCACCAAAAAACCACTCATAACTGAAATTTACAAATTTTATAAAACAGGCCAGCTGCCTTTAAATTGTACTCTGCTATACTTCTCTGACTCCATAAACTCTTCAAGGACTACTGGAGTGAAGGGGAAGAAATTATTGGATTACTTGCCTCCCCATCTCTGTTCCAACTAGAGTAGTTCCATTTTTGTATATTCTACATATTGGGTTTCTACAGAAATGTTTTTGTGAAGAAGGGGTTTCTCTACTTAAAAAAGCAACATTTTAAAAAAGCATTTAAAACCACTGATCTAGTCCATTCTCCACTAAATGAGGCAACTAAGGCCTGCACATTCTAAAATTCATGAACTTTATCACATAGGTTTATAATGATAAACAATTGAAAGGTTTGCCTGGCTTTGTTCTGGATGGATGAGGCTTGCAAAGTTTCTGAATTCCAAGTAGATGAGATGTTACAGCGTAATTTATGGAACTTTTTCCAAGTTCCTTCACTCAATGCCAGGATTAGAATTCAAGATTAAGGTATCCTACTTCAGTGTTGTTTCTACTATGCCCCAAAGAAGTATCTAAGAAGATACAATTTTATGACATGCTAACCATTATACCACAGTTATCAGTTCAATCATTCTTCTAATTTTATAAGAAAACCAAAAGTAAATTAATAATAAATCTTCTCAGCTTAGATTCCAAACTATTATTTTAAAGTAAATTTTTAGTTATCTTCCATCATTCCCCTTTTATCTGAACTAACCAAAGGCTAGAAGTGGGAACAGGAAGACTAATGCCAACACAATTTTCTCCTCTACGGAAACTGGTACCCAGTAAGTATTAAATACTATTTGAAGAGTAAGTGAAAGATTTGATGAACATGGTTTTTGTTAAGTCTTCCTCCTCTCTGTATAGCTGTTCCTGTTTCTCTTCTTTTTCTTTTTATTTTTTTTCCTTCCCAAGAAATTAAAAACACCTATTAATCACTTAAAATGCCAATAACTTGGCATTTTATTCCAAGAGTAAAATTTCCAAATATCCTTCTCATGTTCTAACAGGGAATACAGGAAATAAGATCCTAAGAACACACATTGGTTAGGAAATAGTGATTTGGGGTAGCTGTCTTTTCTGGTTTATTCTAATGAATATTTAAGCACTAAAGCTTTTTATCTATGCTGTTATCAATTTAGATATATCAATGCCTGCTTCAATGAGATAGAACAACCCTAACTGGATGATTCAGAGTTAACAGCACTTTGATTACGGTATTGAGGTGTAAGATGGTGGTACTCTTACAGCTTACTTTGGTGTGCTATGTTACTTACTCCCTGGCTGAATGCTACGAGGCTGCTGTGGTCTCTGGGTTTTCAAATACTTTGTTGTAGTATAAAAGTTTCTTCCTTTGCTACCAATTTTATCAGCTGTCCTCTCCTGTCACAGTGTCCCTATCAGTAGAGGCTTATAACCATTGCTTCTTTTGACCTGAAAACCTGATATCTAAAGTTGTTAGAATAAACATCAACAAACTTTGAGTGTGGGTCACAGGTACATCCTTTGAATAAAATTTGTGAACTTTACTGCATAGACTTATACTAGTGAGCTATTGAGAGGTTTGCCTGGCTTTGTTCTGAACTGATGAGGTTGGCTGTCAGGTAGATAAGACACTGCATAATTTTTGACATTCTACCAAAGGGAATATAATTTATTACCTGCTACAAGGAACCTCTTCTACTAAATGTGTTAGCATTACTGAAACAAAACTGCATAATAACTTCTTAAGTATTTGGTTATATGGAACCAAATGGATTACACTAAAGAAATAACTATAAATACTAACAGCCAACTTTTATTGAGTGCTTAATGTGCCAGGCACTTTTCTCAGTACTTGACAAATACTAATCCATTTAAATAAATGTAAATGAATAATCTAAAACTTAAAAAAGCTTTCAGAAGTATTTGGCCCAAAAAAAGTAGATGTAGAAATTTTTGCAATAATCAAATTTAACACCGCATATCTGTTATAGATAAAATCTAAATTGTTTACTTTGACCAGCTTGATACAATCTTTAGATATGGCATAGAAATCCCCCAAATCTTCTTCATCCTTTTTGTTTTGTTTTTTCGGGGGAAGGTAATTAGGTTTATTTATTTTTAACAGAAGTACTGGGGACTGAACCCAGGACCTGTGCATGCTAAGCACACACTACCACTGAGCTATTCCCTCTCCCCTTCCCCAAATGTTCTTGAGCACAAGCAGACTGTTACTGCTGAATCCTGAGGGCCGAGTAATTCATTTACTGTTCATTAAGTTCCTACTTAATAATTACAGCCACTTAAAACAAACTGAGAGGAACTGAACTGAAAATTTCAGTTATCTTAAAAAAAAAAACAAAAAAAAAAAAACAAAAAGGTCAACTTTTGGAGCCTTAAATTGACCTACCTGAAAAGGTTGTTTGTTATTGTAGGTCTTAAGCTCCTGATTCCCCCGACATGCTTCTTTTTAAAATCGATCCTTGCAGAAGCGAGAAATAAATAAAAAAAAAAAGCTTGTGACTTGTGTGTCCCTGCAAAGTATATATGTTTATTTTCAGGGTCTAAAGGAGTTTCTTTTCCCCCCTCGCAGCTGCAAGAATCCATTTCAAATCATATCGGGTAAACTAGGAGCTTATAGCCTACCACAGTAAACAATTATAGTAAGTCAGTTCTCAGGCTTATGGAGATGTACAACCTGGCTAATGCTTTACATTTAAGTCTGCTAAAATGCAACCATTATTGTTCATTTTCAAATGTGTATTTGCTCACCTGCTTGGTGTTAACCTGGACTCAAAGCTGTTGGCCTTCATGGTGATGGTATCAGTAAACAGCACATCTTTTGCTGGAGACGCCAAAGCTTCAGAATGAGATAAGGATGGATGCATTCTTTGTTGCTGTAATCTTTTCAGTGTAGCATAGCCAAAGGCGTCTCTAGAACTTGTGTAACTGAAGTTACAGTCTGCTAGACTTTTAATTGTAGCAATAGAAGGTGCTTTAAGGGACTGTGCTCTTCTAGGAAGTGTATGAGAAGAACCTGGAGGCACCAGGGACACTGAGTTTGATTTAGAGAGAGACAGATGGTTAGACTGTGGTGTCAAATAGTGGCTTGTCTTAACAGTTTTAGTACTTACCACAGTACTCATACTTCCACAGTCTGTGTCCATAGTCGTAGCATCTACACCTACTGTCTCTCGGGAAGGACTTGAGCTCATTGAACTTATGCCACTTGTTGTAGTGTCTGTATTAAAACTTTGGCTACGTATCTTCATATGTGAGCTCGTTGAACTTTCTACAACTAATCTCTCTCGGCTTGTGTTTTCTCTGTGATTCTCTGTACCAAGGCTCTTGGTGAATTTTAAGTCATTCTCTCCAATGCTTGGAGTACTACCAGTGTCTTCAATATGCTTATTCCCAACAAATGAAGTTTCTAATTGTAATGTTTTCTGTACTGTGGATATGGGTGTGAAATCATCACTATGATTAAAGTCAACACTGGGCTCTGTAAGCGTTCTGATCCGCCTGTTGCTTGTCTTATTTTCAGACGACGGTTTCCCTCCTTTCGGATCACTGCTACTACGATGTTTTTTATTAGGCAAAGTAAGCGAATTTAAGATACGATTCTTCACAAGTTTACTAGAAGCAAAGAAAGGGAATGAATTTTTATCCTTTATAGGTCCAGGTCGATCATAAAATGCTGGCTCCGCATCTTCATTGATGTCAAGGAAAAATGTACTAGTAGAGCTGCTGCCAAACCGGTCATCCTCCATTATGAACATACCTATGATCAAAGGATTGATTAATAAAGGCACACTGAAAAAAGGATAAATAATCATAGTAACTACTAGTGATATATTTCAGGAAATGTCTGTTTAATAGTCACTTGGGGGAAAAGTTTTCAAAAATAAACTGAGCCAGATAAAAACAGCATCCTTGAGATCCAGAATTTATACTTGAATAAAACATAAAAATATGTCATTATGAGGATCTTCTGTTATTTCCAAAGAAAAACTATAGAATTCATTATGGCATGGTTTACATAAAGTTTCTTTTGATTACTCCAGTGAGTTTCCAAAACCTCCAAATATTCAAGATAAAATTAAAGGCAAAAAGGAGACTTGACCATGGATGTTCACTCGGTACAGATTCCTGGTGGTTTATTCTTCAAATCACAATAGGTAGGACAAATCAATCTTACAAGAAACAAGTGTCCAATCTTAAACAAAATATACTTACAGAGTCACATTTAAAATTCATGTTTAAACTAATTATATTTATTTCTCATTTTGTCTTAGGTACTACTAAACTTATCTAAATTCAGTGCCTAGTTCTAATAAAAGACAATCTAGGTACCTAACGACACCTCTGGGATTTTATTCTGTTTTTATTTTTAATTTTCTGTTGAATAATTATAAACTACTTTAAATACATTTTGAAAGGAGGCAAAATAAAATCTTGAACTTGCATACTACATTTATTTCCATATTTTGTCAATTCTAAGATGCACATTTTTTCACTGCAAATCTCTAAAATCAGGATGCATCCTGTAACAGGCAGCACTTTTCTTCTTAAATACTGGTATATATTATAATTTATGGCATCTTACATATGGTGAAATATGGTTTGATAAATGTTACGCTATCTTCTTAAACCCATGTCTTGAACTTTATTCACCTAGTAGTGTTTAGCACAGAGCTTAAATCACAAACCATTTTTCATTTAACTGATTTTTGATACTCCAACAGTTTCACTATTTAATTTTAAAATTTAACTCATTTCAAAAATGAGTGTGTGAATATCTTATCTCTTAAATATATTCTAGTTCAACAACCCTGTATCTGAAAAATGAAGTTAGAACCGTGTAAATGAAGAAAGTAGATGAATAAACATTTAGTTATTAGAAAATGCAAAAAAAGGGGAATGGCTCTTCTGGCACATGGCTTAATAACTCTGAAAGCAGGATTTTCCAAGAACTATTTAGAAGCAAAGGGAGAGTTGGTGGCTATACTCCCTGTTGTGAAAAGATATGCATTCTCCAAGAGGCTATTACTGCTAAATTATCTCAAAAAAAGTAAATTAAAATTGTAAAATTCATTTAAATTTTGATATTACAAATATAAATATTAGTTTTGGCTTATTTTATATGACCATGTCACAATACTCACTCGACGGCGCAGATTCACTTTCACTATTATGTCTAGAGCTGGTTGACTCTGAGTTCAAACTAAGGGTGCTTGGGATAGATGAGAGTTCATTACAGAGTTGCTCTATATCATCTGGAACCACTGGCCACAGATGTTTGCGACTGTGCCTCACAGCATCCCAGTTGTGACATTTTAGAATATCACAGCCTTGTTTGGTTTTGGCGATGAGCCCAAGCACATACACACAGGTCCTGTAAGTAAAAGATGTAGTAATGACAGCTTATAATTCAAAACTGAAATTTCCTAAAGCAACCACAAAATATTAGGTTACTATATATACATCTGTATTTTCTTTAAAAGCCATTAAAAATTGTTTAGCTTGTGGAGAAATGTATCAAAATGAGTCAGGAGTAAATTAGAAGCAATAAATAACATGAAAACTTCAATAAAAATACTAATTGCAAGGAAATTATTTAAAAGAACATAATGTAATCTTAGGGAAAAATATATATTAGCTTCTATGGGGTAAATTTGGAATGTGTGGGCAACTGGACTATTTGGATACACACTATACTTTCACTGTTTACTTGCAAGGTAAATGTCAACATTGTAATGACAAAAATAAAATAATATTAAACCAGGAGCTCCTCAAAATGTTTAATTTAATGCATTTAAAAATCTCACATAATTAGGACTTATAGTGAATATTCTAACAAACTATATGCAACCAATTAAACACTCCTTCACACAAATTTGTGAACAACAATGTATACATTAGTAAGATTTCTGAGTTAAATGACATACCCTCTGACGGAAAGAACTTCACACTGTTTCGCAAGTTTCAGTATATCTGGAATCACATTTTCTTCCTGTAGCAAATTGAGACCCCAATTTGATGAGCCAATATTCCCCTGAAAGAAATGAAATCACAAGTCAAATATATTTATGAGAGTAAATTTAAAGAGATTTGGAAAACTACCCAAAAAACAAAAAATTTAACCACACCTATAAAAGAGGAAAAAAACGTGTCTTAACAAGAAAATTAATAGTTTAATCATCTATTTTCCAACAGAAAATAATACTTAAATGGGTAGGAATAATCTTGGTCTTAGGATACTAAACTAAGAATAAGTTCCAAATAAAATAATTTTTATTTATTTAATATTAATAGGAAAATGAGAAAAATCTAAAACTTAAGATCTTATAGAACTGTTTATTACAAACCAAGGCCCAAAGAGACGCTTTCAGTTTTTTAATTTCTTCCCATTTATCCAAATCTGGTGTACGAACGTTTTGACAGAGTTCTGCAATAATATTCTGGAGAAGGAAAAAAATATCATGTGATTAACAACATGTTTTTAACATATTTTCTTACTATACCTTAATACCTATTTAAGGTTTGTATTTATTAATTTTGCATGTTTAAAATCCTAAAATAATTTCACGTAAAATTTCAGAAGAAGCAGTGTTAGTAAATAGGCTCTGAGTTCATTTACTAGAGTTCCCACTTAGTAGCTAAGTGGCCTTGAGCAAGTTACTTAATCTCTCCATGCCTTCATTTTCTAATCTTTAAGATAGGAATAATAATAGCCTCTGTCTCATAAAGTTTAATGATTTAATAAATTATTACATATAAAGTGCTTAACAAAGCACTTGAGACCTAGTATTCCATAAACTGTTAGCCATTGGCTATCATTTCTTCTAGATAGAAAATAATAAATTAACACCTAGATTTTATGCTATGTGGGTAATGGCATTAAGCAAATCATTTAAATATTCAATAAATTAAAAAAACTAATATAAAGATACATATCCCAATACTTCATACACAGTGTAAAAATACATGTATCTATGTTTATGCAAAACTTTTGCTTCTGAGATGGACACTGATATGAAAAAGAACTAAATTGCTAAATTACTATTATTCAGACACGCACATAAATACTTCTATTAACTATTCCTAAAATAAGAAAAGAACTTATGGAAAACACTTATGGAAAACACCTAGTAGCAAGACATATTCCCAGCCAAAACTTGGCGTGCATTTCCAGCCAAATACTTAAAGAATAACTGCTTGCCTAAGCCTCTTACATTCCATGAAGTATAAGAGAACAGTTGAAGCATTAACACATAGCAGCTGGTATTTTGTTGCTCGCCAAAGGTAACTGAATCTGTTTCAGGTTCAGCTTAACCTCCCAACAAGAGCAATAAACTCAGTTTTTCTTTATGTTTTTACTAAGGATATCAACTTCCTGAACAAACTACAAAGGGAAGCACTCAGACCTTCACTGGGTTACTTACTCTACATAACAAATCAGCTATGCAAATGGTTGGAACTTAGGGAAATGCATGAGAGCCAGAAATATGTCCAAGGACTGCAAACACAGAACACTTAAGTCAACTACGAGGTAGATGGCTTTAAAAGCAATTATGCCACTGACTTCAAGGCTTTTGAGAAGTTTTTGCAAAGATAATACTTAAGCAATATTAAGTTTTTTCTACTATTGTAGGCATTTAAAATAAGCAAATTATGGTTTTACCTGTACTTCCAACAAATGACAGCCTGTTTTGTGGTGTACCAGTTGTCCATAAAGGTGTACGGGTAGGTAGACATGAGGACGCTGTAATCTAGTATAATAAAAATGATTGGTATATCTATCTATAGGCTCATTTTAAATATGCTAATTAAGACAACGACTTATAATAAAGTACTAGATAAAAAGAATTAGACATAATCCCTCAGTATAAATAAAAATACAGAGGTGGAAAGGGGTGAAGATTTCTCTAGAAAACAGTTTAGCCGGTCTCAGAGTAATGGTAAGAGAACTAAAGACTAGAAAAATAGACTAAGGTAAGAGCATGAAGGGATCTGAATGCCCTATCAGTCAGGGTATTCAGCAAGCTATGAATGCCACTGGAATTTCTGAACATTCAATGTTATCCTTTAAAAAGATATTCTTAAGTCAGTGTAAGAAATAGAATACCCAAGTACTCAGAAAACTTAAAAATAATGATTTATAACACCCTGGTTTTAAATTTTATGTTGGAGGACCAGTAATAAATTATTCCATTAAATGGACCGTACCTTTGGTTACTCCGACGAACATAGTTATCACCATCAATTGGCTTTCGATAAGTAGTAAGTGCTTCATTAAGTTGTTCTTCAATCAAGTCAACATACTTTGAATTATATTCCTAGAAGACAATATTGTTTTAATTACACATAGTCATCATAACAACATTCACTAAATTTCTAATATATTAGGTACCTAGCAAATCTTGGAAGCATAAATATGAGAAAAATGAACATCTGTTCGAGAAATTGAAGTAATTTTTGAAAAGAGAACAATGTACTATGAATACAAATGTTCTATTATACCCATACCCATAAGCTTTCTGCTTATACTTCTTCCCCATTTTCAATTAATATTTTGGGGTCCATATAAGTAAGCTAATACTTTTGTTTTTCATCTTACTTGAATTCTTTTCTCCATTAAAAAACTAGCTTCTTAATATTAAATCCTGAAGACGTTAACTAGAAATTTTAAAAGGAAGCTGAATTCTATCATTTTAGAACCTTTTGGTAAGAAATATCTCTTTCTCCACTGATTTAAATCAAGTCAAATGTAAAAAAATATTTCCAACTGAAACTTGAAAAACTTCTAGTTACATTGTTTAAATCGAGAGTTAGTCATACTGCCATCTTTACTGCAAAAGATCTCCACTTGAAATCTTTTAGAAGAAACTGGTAGAACCTCTAAAAAGCAACTAAGCAGTATTTATTAAAACTTTAATTTCACATACTTTTTGACTCAACAATTAGACTTTAAGAAATTTATCCAACTGATATATGTGTACAAGTATGAAAAGATACACATGCAAGAATATCCAGCAAACACTGTTTACAACACTAAAAATTGGAAACACTCTAAATGCCCATCAACACAGCAGTGATTATAAAAATTAAGGTACATTCATATAATTTACTATGCAGCCATTCAACAGAAAGATCTATATCTAAATATATAGCTCTGAAAAGATCTCTTGGATATATTGCTAAATGAAAAAATTAAATACAGTTTTATTTACAGCTCTGAATGGATTCATTTGTATTTTTAAATGAAGAAGATATACTTATAGATGTACAGAACATCTCTGAACGCACATTTCCTTCAGAAAAGAGAATAAGGGGCAGGGAGATAATTTTCATTTTAAAGCATTTTAGACTACTGGGATTTGGTGGGTTACCTTAATACTCCCTACTTAGAGCCTCTAAAAACTTAAGTTTTTCTGCTTGTCCTTTAGGTTCCATATTTACTTTGCAATAGTAGTACGAGATTTTAATTATACTACCAGCACACAAGATTACTGCTACTGCTACTGCTACCACTACCAGTAAATTACTCTGTACACCATACTCCTCTATACATAAAAATCCCAGCACAAAATTCTAACTAAGGCCAGTATTCTGAGCTTTATGCAGGTGTAGTTACATTCATGTGCTATTGCCTAGTTAGTCGTTTTACCAGCGGCATCGAGTTACAAACACTAGCAAAGATCAGGGTATAGTTTATAGCTATAAAATGCACTGTGTTTCTGATGTGGATCATCTTGAGGATTCCCCTGAAAAGGAACTACTAGAGGAGCAAGAAGACCCCAAGTGAGGGCTGGACCTCTAGCTACTAGGAGATATTATAAGTAGGCAGTCAGAGGAGCCACATTGTTCTCATTAAGGGAACTGCAAATGAGAGCTCCCTAGAGTGAGACCTTTGAGGAATTCATGAAAATGACCCTTAAGTGAAAGAATCAGCATCTGAAATCTCCCCTGCTCAAAGCTAACAACCCCAGATAACAACTGTACAAACTGAGTAAGACTGTCCGCGACCCCTGACCCCTTCCTCCTCCTCCTCCTATTACAAATCCGGAGAGGCCCCAAATTTGCAGCTAAATGGAGAGGAGATAAACAAGAAAAAGTGACCAAATGAACCATATCCTCCCTCCACAGCAGGTTTCTAAGTCTATACCAGGCCTGGGCTAGGGGAGAAAGTTATAAATTGAGTAAGTGAATTTTTAATATTACTTTGGCCTGTACGTTTTATTACCTAAGAAAAAAGACAGTCTCACCTTCACCTTGGCATGCCGCAAGCTACTGGGAGAAAATAAAATACAGTGGAAAGAGCATGGGCTTTGGAATTAAAAAGTGCCCTTGCTGTGCTATTTTCAAGCTCTGTGACCTAGGATAAATTAGTTTACTCCTCTTAGCTTCCACATTTTCATTCACAAAATAGAAATAATAGAAAACATTTCAAAGAGTCGCTGTAAGGATTAAATGAGGTAATACTTGAAAAGCACTAAGTTCAATGGCAGGCAATGACTAAATTAGTTTCCGTCCCTTTCTCCCTTTCTCTAATTAATCTGGGAAAGTAGACTATATTGTTTTTATTTTTGCACATCTCATTTACTGCCTGACTGTAACTGCAATTCAGCAACTGTTTGTAACTTTCTACTGAAATTGCTCTAGCAAAATTCACCAATGACCTGTCAAATTCAACAGTCTTCTTTCCAGTGTTCACCTTATCTGACCACTGATATACCACTGGCCTCTCCTTCCTGAAGCATCCTTTAGTGCAACTGTTCTGATAATTTTACCCTCAGTGTCCTCGTCCTTTTAGTCCCTGCTTTAAACCAGTGTCCTCTAGGGAGCAATTTCCAGTTTCATTTTTTTTTTCCCATAACATCTTCCTTGGTGACCTCACTTAATTCAGGTTTCAACTACTACTATTCACTGACAACTCCCAAACTGCCATCTTCAACACATATCTGAGTTCCAGATCCACATTTCCACATATTTTCTGGATGCTATCACTTGCCATCCCACAGGCAATACCAACAAAATTGGTCACCTCATTATACAAATTATATTAGAAAATTGCTTAGCAAATTATTCAAAATTCATGATCCCCAATCCTACAGACCTCCTTTTGTAATCATAATCTCTTAATGGTGAGCCATTATATACTCAGTCATTCAAATTAGAAACCTTAAATGTCAAGTTGGACCCCTCATTCATTATATCTAATCAGTCCACAGACCCATCTTTTACCAAAAATGCCCAGAAAATGTGTCCCTGCCCATCCAAACTTACCACCAGGGAAGTTCATGTTTTTATCAATTCTTGCTTCTAAACTCGTCTCAGTATTCCTAGATTCCTTTACTTCTGATGATCAAACTGCTGCTACTACACTGCAACCTGTTTCTAAAGCACAATTCTGACTATGAATACTCTTTACAACTGTAACAATTCCCCAACTTCCTGTAAAATTGAAATCCCTTAGTATGACATAATGTGGCTTTAAAAAGCCTTCTACGATCTAGTTCTAATTCACCATTCCATCCTCATCTTGCCACACCTCACCTATCTAGCTCCAGCTACACTGGAATATGGCTTTCTTCATGTCTATGAAGTTTCAGTAATCTATACAGATTTATTATTCTGCCCTCTCATCCTTGAATACCCTTCTTCTAATTTACTTCAAGACCACTTCAAATATCATATCCTTTCCTGAGCCCAAAATTTCTTTTGCTAATTCCTAAGGCGGAATCATTAACCCTTCCTCTGTTTCCTTATATACTACGCATGACTCTGTCATAGCAGTTATATTTTGTACCTAATGTCTGAAAATACTGCACCAGATTTGTTAAGCAATTTCCTAACATAATTTGTATAAAAAGGTGACCAATTTTATTATGGTAACTAGTTTAAATATCTTCTGGGAAATAAAACTATTATATCTTACTTCAGTTTTTCAATTCACCAATTATTTAAAGACTTTATGCCTGAAGTTGTATGCTTTATAGTTAGTTTTCTTTCCCTTTTTACCCTCTTCTAGTTTTATTGAGATAACTGATATACAGCACTGTTTAAGGTATACAGCATAATGAATTGACTTACATGAGATGATTATCACAGTAAGTTTAGCAAATATTCTTCATCTCATATATATACAAAATTAAATAAACAAAAAAAAAATTCCTCATGAGAACTCTTAGGATCCACTTTAAGTTTCATATATAACACATGGCAGTGTTAATTTTATCATATTGTTCATTAAATCCCCAGTATTTACTTATCTTATAACTAGAAGTCTGTACTTTCTGACTGCTTTCATCTAGTATCTCTGTCCCCTACCCCCCACCTCTGATAACTATAATTATATAGTATTTTTCATAAATGAGAGTATCCTATGAAATAAGATTCAACATAGACAATATAAACAATGATCTGAAATAATGGAAAATCTGAAAATCATTTACATTAGGATTGATTATCCCATGGGTTTCTAAGATGCTTTGACAATTTATGACACTTTCAACAAAGTGAAGCCACAGTGATGCCAGCTTAAAAAAAGCTGGGAAGTTCACCAATATCTTCAAACTACTCCTTCTTCCTGGGTTCCCCATTATATACAATAGCAAATAGTTTGCTCTCAGATTTATAAAAAGTACACCCTTAATTAGATTATTATATCTGCCTGGTAGTACCATTTTATAATCTTTCCACATTTAGGAAAATTGTTTTAGTTTCAGCCTAAAAGGGCTGTGGAAGCAACACAAGAATAAAAGAAATGATGGTAAGTAGGGTTGTTGACAAGTTATAACAGTAGATTATATCAATTAACTCGAAAGCAAAATTTCAACAAAATGTACACAAAAATTTGCTATAAAATAATTTTATCTTAAAATAGTTTAAAAATAAATATGAATACAAATAATTATATACAATTTAAGACTTGACTTCATATGAATGTTGAAATATTTCATTTCTTTAGCTTTAAAATACTGATGATATAAAAAAAAATCCTCTAAATTTACAAATCTTTTCCCCAAGATAAAAACATTTAAATTGAAACTTATTTAATAGGAAGTTACCTTGTGCCACTTTTCCAATTGTTTGGCTACATAACCCCTTTCATTCAAATAGGAAAACCCTTTTGGAATGGAGAGAAATCTGTAAATTAAAACAAGCAACAGCTTAACATTGAGTCTCACAAAAAAATGTTTAAGGAGCTAAAATATTTCAAACATAATGTTTAAGAAGCTAAAAGACTTTAAGAATAGCTCCTTCCTAAAACTAAAAGCTCAATTATTATTTACAGTAATTTCAAATATAAATTTTCATAACCTTTACAAAAACCCATGAATCCAACCACAGTAAAGAAAATGTATGAAAAGAATGAGGAGACATAGAAATGTAAAATAAACATTAAGGAGAACAATGAAAAGACAGAGTTTTAGTATGAAAGGATGTCCAAGATTCTAAAATAGGCCTCTTTCAAAAGTTAACAGCTAAACTCTTTAAAGTGCTTCCTTTACAGATCTGAATCCAGCTTTAATATACACTGCCAAAGAGAACACAACAGAAAACAACTACAAGAAAAATCTTAAAATTTACCTTAAGAGGAGAAGCAAGCCCTTGTCCCCAAGGTGAGATAAAGCTGGCTTCATCTGAATAAGAGCATGAAGATTGGCCTAAAAGAAATAATGATTAGGCAAATTAACAACTGTACTAAGATAGCAAATTCTCTTTCCAAAACGCTTATATTATATACATTGTAATTTCACATAATTTTTTATCAAAATTAAATATTTTAATAAAAATTCAGGTCTAAATATTTTATTAGAAAATAATGAACCTTCACCTTGTCTTCACACGCTTCATCAAGGATATCAAGAGCTTCAGAAGAAATCGTTTTGTTTTTATCATGCAGCTGGGTCACCAGTAATTCAATTCCCCAGTTATTAAAGAATTCAACATTAGCTCTCAACAATACTCTTAAATGTTTTGTTGCATACAGCCTGCAGGCCTATAAAGACAAATGAGAATATTAAAAACAAACAACCCAAACTTCACTATAGATAGCCTATTTGACTTTATTTTGGGACACTTCTGCTACATGAAAAGGGCAGAAAGATTGGAACTGATGATCCAGCCCTTGAAATAAGTATTTTTTTTTAGTGCTAGTAAAATAAAATACTTCCGTTTCTGTCTAACTGCTTCTTTTCCTTTATATAAAAATATAGATTGTATATAGAGTTCTTTGGAAGAACTAAAATTTTAAAGTAAACTCAAATTCTATCTCATAATCTTAGAATTTATAATTAATTTTACTAGGCTAAAATTTATAAAGTATTGAATTAACTGGTTATTAAAAAGTATAGTTTTATTGTCTATGTTATACTCACATCAGTGGCTGCAGTTAAGATTTTGGAAAGGATGACTCGAGCCAATCCATCTCTGCTATAGTCCAAACTAGAAACAGTCAGTTTCAGCAAGTGATCTTGGTTTTTCAAAGAGCAAAGGTTAAGTAGACTAAAAAAAGGATGAAAATAATGTTTACTAGAGACTACTATACTGAATAATTCAACAAATATTTTAAAATCCCTAATAAACAAGCATTTCTAGAAGAAAGCAATTAACAAGTATCACATTAAAAAAAAGTATCAGAGCACCACGACAACTCTAATTAATTTTTTTTTGATATTTTAACAAAACTTAACAAACACAGGTGTGCACACTAAAAATGAAGTGATCACACTAAAAATAAAGTTTAGGTACATACTGAAACAGAATCTAAGCATGCTCACCACTGAAATACGCTGCATTTTTCCAGCATTTTGACTCCATGAGGGTGGCAGGAAAGTGTTCCAATAAATAAAAAGTAGTGTTGACTAAGAGTAGTCAATAAACAATTATTTTGAAGACTTCTTTCAGGTTTCATTCCAGAGGAGGCATTGAGCCACTGAACAATATCCTTTACTAGATCTTCTAAGTATCCTTGCCCATCCTAAAAGCAAATACATTATGATACTGCTAGAAAAGCACTTAGTGCCTACAATTAAAAAAACCAACTCTAATCAAGTCGAAAAAATTTAATGACAATGGTGAAGTTACTAGTAACAGTTATCAATCACTTTAATCCCATTCAACACAATGCTGCAGGAGATGGTATTATTTTCCATTTTACAATGAGAAAACAGGTCTCTTTAAAAGGTAAACAACTTGCCCAAAGTCACTTAAATAGTGACTAAGTCAGGATTTAAATCTAGGTCTAGGATTGTTCCCTATATTTCTAAACATAGATTATGCATATTCAGAAATAAAAGGAAGGGGAAAAATTCAGTGAAAAACACTTGCTCTGGAAAACATTCAAAGTGCTTCTTACCTCTTCAGACTCAAGAAGAAATTCTGTAAATTGGCAACCCACAACTGTGAGCTGCTTGGACTTGGAAAAATCCAGATCCAGGTTGGCATATAATTTACTACTGGGCTTGTAAAAATAAAGTAGTCTTCGTACAAACCTAAGATCAAAATAAATCAGCAACAAAGTGAGAAACCAAATCACTATTTTAGAATCTTAATGGTAGCATATGATAATAAGGTTGTGAATACATTTTGGGTTTAAACCATTAGGGTAAATAGCAGGAAATTTAATAAACACATTTGGTACATTCCACACACAATCAAACAAAAACACAAAGTAAAAAACCAACAAAAAAATCCCCTTCATTATAAAAAATATTTTTTGTGAATTAGGAGTTTTAATGGTGACATGTCTTAGAGTAATTGTGGAAAAGAAAGATGCTAGAAGGAAAAAAATGCAGATATAACACAGCAAGAAGATAAGATTGGATAAATATGAGGAAGCCACCTGGATATAAATGTTTTTTGTTTTGTTTTGTTTTGATGTATACACATTTCATTGTTATTAGATCTTTTTTTATACTCTCATTTAATTGATAATATATAAATTTTCCCCTATTGTATTTTATGAAAGAACTCTGTCCCATGGCTCTATAAAATAATATTGCAGACGTTACCATGCTACGATTTTGTCAGTTTTTCACAATTAGGCAAAAGTCAAGCATAAAAGCTCCAGGTAAAAGCTAAGCAACTGAATTTATGAGGCAATGGACATAATTTATGATATTTCAATGTCATAATTGTCAACATTATGTTCTAAGCCTCTATTTAATTTAGTTCAACTTAAATTTCATGCACTACAATCCAGCCTAGTAAAGGTGCTAGGTCCAGGAGCTGGAGAAACAAAGTTAAATGAGGCTTCATTTCTGTTCTCAACAACTCCGAAAAGTTAGGGCCATGTTTCTTTATCCCAATGTGATTTATATGTTCTACATATCTCTCGAAACTTAATACAGATGTTAAGTTAAATATTATTGAGTAGAAAAATATAATCAAATAATAATGTTAATGGCATGATCTTCTCAAAAACATGAAGCATAGGCACTTTTATCCAATGAAATCAATGCTGGTGGTTGGTCAGTATAAAATTGGAAGTAGTAAAAATGCATGGAGTACTAGAACACAGCTAATACTCTGAAGCGCTGTATATGCTATGAACAATTGCCTGTTTTATGGAAAGTATGGAGCATCAACTTGGTTAAGGGGACTGTAAAGAGGAAGAAAAATGAATAACCCTCCGAAGTCAGATGCAAATGAAAATAGAATTGGAATATTAAAAATGGCCATGATTCTGAGAAGGAGACACTATATCCCTATAATGTCATCCCCACAGGTTAGGGCTAAGAGTATGTACATGGTTGATATTCCCTGATTTGAGAAACTTTTATCTTAAGTACTTCATTGATTCCAAAACTAAAACCATAATGCAAATAACCAGAAAAAGCATTAGCTGATGCTTTTTGGTTATAAAATACAACTATATACAAAAAATGTATATGTGTAACTATTAAACACCAATTATTAAAATGTAGGTATCTTCTTAAAACATCAATTATTACTTTTAGTAGGCATCAGCCATAATATAATTCAAATCTAAGCTTTTTAAATGTAAATACAAAACAGTTCTTACATACCTGTGCAACTGTTCATCTTTATAGTTTCTTAGATTTACATTTGGCCACTAGAAAAACATAATATATCATATATGTATTTATCAAGTCTTAAACGTATAATTATGGTGAATTATAATAAATAATAAAAACAATCAAGCCATTACCAAGAAGTATCCTGTCATACCTTAAGAATGGTCCCTATAAGATTCCAATTCCATTCAAGATTCTCTTTATGTTGAAGGACTTGGCTATCTCTAAGGTTCATCAAAAGAGCTTCCTCTGTATCCTAAAATCACCAGAAAGTATTAAGAAAAATTAAGGCACACTAATGAACTCATTTACAAAACAGAAACAGATTTTCAGACATAGTAAACAATCTTATGGTTACCAGGGAGAAGGGGGTGGGAAGGGATAAATTTGGGAGTTTGAGATTCGCAAATGTTAACTACTATAGATAAAAACCAAATTCCTTCTGTATAGCACAGGGAACTATATTCAAAATCTTGTAGTAACCTTTAATGAAAAGGAATATAAAAATGAATATATGTATATATTATGTATGATTGGGACATTGTGCTGTACACCAGAAATTAACACATTGTAACTGACTATACTTCAATGAAAAAAAAAAAAGAAAAAAATTAATTCAAATTATCCTCACATGAAAAAAACCAAGCTTAAACTTCAAAAACAAAGATTTTTGATTTACAGAGGATTACCAAGGTTTTTTAACTTTAAAAAGTTATAAAAATACAGCTCTTAACTGCCTAGTCATTATAAAACTTAGAAGCCTTTTGAAAATCTATACGCATGAATAAAACTGCAAACTCAAGCAAGTACATGCACACTAAAATCCAGTGGTTAGGAATTAGGAAATTTAAAAATTGCAACTTCATGTCAGTACCTTAAGAATAAATATATCTTTCTGAACTCGGAGATATTGATCCCGTTTCTGGTGTGTTGCAATTGCTTTCTGAATAATGTGATCTAAATGAAGGCTATAAGGCTTAGGTCCTCGTTTTTTCATTTCATGGAAGCGTTTTAAACAGTTCAAGGCTGCACTGGCTCGCCTAGTGAGAAAAAAAATTCAATTAATACTGTAGCAAGGCTAGCATAATTTTAAAGAGATTGCTTTGCTAAATTACTCTATTAAAACGTATAAATTCAGGCTAGAGACTGTTAATAAAAAGTAAACTATTTAACCAAATTTGGAGCCACAAAGAAAAGAAAAACCATGAACATTGCTGATTTGTACGAAGAAATGCTAATTATTCACATTCAACTAAACATATTTGCTCATCTTTTCTTCTATGGTGGTGGGCACTTTCTGTATATTGGTTTTAAGAACTTATCTTGAGAACTTCTTCCTCAAGGTCAGAACCAGGTTTTCTGTATTTTCTTATTAAAGTTTGAAAATTTTGTTTTTCACATTTTAAGTCCTTAATCCATATGAAACTGATTTTTTGTTTATGGTATGAGGCTGGATAACCAATGATTCTAGATCAACTAAACAGTCTATCTTCTCCCACTGATCTGCAACCATAAATGGTATCCTTTTAAAAATTATTTTTTAATTACATTTTTGTGGTGCACAGACAACTTTCAAGAATTTGATAGCAATTAAATCTCAACTTCAGAAATTGTGGTAAACACAAATCAGATTTAAAATGTAAAAATCCTGAGGTATGCTCAGATTGGCAACTATTTATCAGTAAGGAGAGCTTACTGAGCTAAAAAAAACAAAAACAGAAACAAATAAATCATTCTAAGAAGACTGTTTATTGCTGGAATTTTGAAGGTAAAAAATTCCTGACGAATCCTCAAATTCACGGCCATAATCTGACCCAGAGTGTAGATCTACCAGGCTTTGAGAAAGTACATTTTTCCATCATGAAACCACCAATATAAAAGCTGAAAGCTACCATTACTAATGTAAGCCTGCAGTCAGAAATGATGGTCCCTAATATCCTCAGTTTATAATACAATTTCAGTCTGTTAAATAGTAGTATTTTCACTGATAGATTTAAAATTAATAAATAGACTATTATTTACTTAAAGTGAGGCCCTTATATGTACTTTGGAATTAATAAAGCTAATGAAACTTCTGAGAAATACATTATAACTGTTAACAAAAATTCATAGTTCTGAATAACTGAAGTGCTACATTTCAAAATATTTCCCCCCAAAAAATGAAGTCTAAATATACAAATTTTTTTGACCATAATAGGAAAAAGAAAAGACACCCCTGGACTAGACATAACCTTTACCAAATGAAAAAAGATTCCTATTATCAATTTCCAATCAAGCTCCTCCACCTTTACCTTTTAAATTTCAACATTTTTGACCACACATTTAAAAGAATACATTGTTAGTCTTAGTGCTTTAATTTGAAATAATTTTAGACATTCAAAAAGAGACTGCATTGTTGCTCAAAACATAAAGCTGTCCAAAAAACCCTCAATCCCAACATTTTTACTAATTTGGCTTTGCTAGGGCTCTGATACTTACAGTCTCTTTTCCTTGGGGATATCAAAGGATGCAGCCATATTCATTAGAGTTGGCAGGCAGTGCAAATGATGGCTATGTGAATGAGGAAGAATTGTGTTTGCCTAAAATGAAACATAACATTTTATAAGAGTTGAAAAACAGAGTATTTTATGTTACAGTTTATTCACAGAAATAATGCTAAAGACTGAGATTTCATTCTTGAAGTTAACTTATTTACTTTCTAATACGTATTTATAATTTTTAATCTTACCTACTTTCAACAACAAGATATAACAAATATAAAGATACAGACATTACATTAATAAAACTCGAAATTTCATAGATCTTTTACTATAGTACTAAATTATAATTTTGAAGTGGTACCAATTAAACTCATTTCTGAAATGATCTAAAAGGACTATGTATCAGAACTTAGATCCAGTGCTATAATGTTGTGTTAAAAACAGCATTTTTAAAATGTTAGATGCAATACTGTAACTTACCAGTTGGCTTCTTAAGCTTAAAAACGACCTTCTCAAAACAGTTTTCAGCAATCTTTAAAATAAGAAACTTGTCTCCTGCTTTCCAAACAAAATCCTACCACTCAACCTGCTTTCTACCAATGAAGGTTAATTAATTAATTAAATGTGGAAGCCAGAGATGTAAAATAACAAGCAATGAACTAACACCACTATACTCAGAATGATCAGCTTTTATATTTCAAGAGACTGACAGAATTTTGGTGTACTGCGGAAGAGAATGAATGAAATTTATAAAAGAGATTCCTTCATATAAAAGCAAATAATTCTAGAGATTGATATTCTTATAGGAAATGGTATCTTAAGAATTAAAATAAAAACAATCACACCTGAGAACCTGCAATATTATTTAATTCTTTCACAGATGGGCTGAAGGGAAACAGAACATGTAGCTAAATACTTCACTGATAAACAAGACAGTTATCATTAAACACTGTTGAATTCTCTTTAGCTCACTCACAAAGCCCAACTGCCATATGGGAAAAACAACTGGTGATGGAAAGGACCAAAACAACTTCAAAAACAAAAGATACTCTGCCAATAATAGCAAGCCACAACATAATTTTAAAAGATCTGCCATAAGGTTACTTCTTCCTTAGAAATGAGTTTAAAGCGGTTCTTTTATGTAGTATTTTATTAACTAATAGGTGACTCAGAGATATGAATTTCTTTCTTATAAACAGAATACCCTCACTGCTCTATCTGCTAGAAGTAGAGAACGGTCAGATAACTTCGCTAGTTCCTTGTTTCCAGAAGTTACTGATGTCACAAAATCATGGCACGTGCACACACACAAATATACACAAGATTCCAAACGTCAACCTACAAGTTTACAGAGAAGAATGCGTTCAAATAAGGCAGTTATATTTAGACTTGTTTTAACAAAGTGTTCTAAAATTCAGTTACTGACTGATTCCATTTCTAGCTGACTGAAGTAATATCTATAGTTGTGTAATTTTTCACTTTTTAGGCAGGGGGTCTTTTGGAAAGAAAGATTTTTAGGACTCAAAACATCATCCAAAGTGAGTGTAAAAGAGTAATATTCAGTACTTTGTATTTTTTAATATTTGTTTCATTTATAAAACTAGCCTATATATATTAAGATACAAGGTAACAAGGGCTCTTTGTAATGCAAAGATAAACATTCAAATAAATGCAAACTTTTTTTTTTGAAGTAATGTAATGTAACATTGTTAAAATAGCCTGCTTTATATATTAAAACATCAATGGTACAAAACATAATCAGAAGTGGCTAAACTTACCATATGTAAAAGCTCTCCTAAAAGGATGGTAGCTCTAACTGAGATATGGTCATCACTGTTTGTTATCACTTCAACCAAACCCTTTGAAAAGAAAAAAGAAAATATCATAGCTGCAAAATAATATATATGAACACATTTATGCGCCATATATGTCTGCTGCTCTGAAAGAATTCTATTAGACAAAATTAAAAGAATAGGATAAATAAGGTTTATAAGTTTTACCTCTAAAAGTCCATTACGAATAAATGCTGAGAGTATCAATGCCAAGTAATTATCCATGAGGTCTGGCCTGGAAATAAGCACAGCACAGAAACAGTTTAAATACTGTTTCATGTATTACAAAACTTAACATAAAACAGTAAATGTAATACATTTGAACTACTTCTATATCTAAATTCTACCTGGATCTGGCACGATGGGGAAGAATAGTTTTTGCCTCAGCTGCTACAAAGCCATCTGAAAGCCTCCAGCTGTCTTGGAATCTACCTGGATCTAAAATAATTAAATTCAGTTAGAAGAAAATGAGATATCAATGAAACACTTCAAAAAACCATTAGCTAACCAGGCTATAAGTAATTTTCTTATTAAAACAAAAAAAGACTCAAAAAGGCATCCAGAACAAAATGATTTATATAAATGAACAAAGATCTAACTTCCTTCATTGTAGGACTTGGAGTCATTTGAAAATCATATAGGTTTCTTATTATCCCCTCGCTTCCTTTCTTAGAGGTCCATCCTTCTATTAATTTCACTACTCATTTCAAAAGCTATACTGATAGAGAATTAATTAAGTTTTTTTAAAGAAATTTATCTGAGATTTTATTTTGTATTAATCTCATGTCATGATTATGCAGTAAGAAAAGAAAATGATATTCAATGTTTAGTTCAGTATTTTTCCTCTGAAGGATTCTGCTTCCATCAGGCAAACCATTTAAAAAATCACAGTACTTGAATAGATACAAATGCACCTCAATACTTACCTACACTTAGCAGCGCTTCTATGAACTCTTCAGTCACAACAGGTAGAGGAAGACGAAATATATCATAAAGCACTTCAAGCAGACCTCGCTGCAAATGCAAATAAGTACAGTTCATTTGTTTTTATGGAACAAACCTTCCCTTAAAATGTTTTAAATGTCTTATTCACAGAATAAAAAAATGATTAAAAAAAACAGGCCTTCTGTATTTTAGAAATCAGGCCTATATTACAGAAGTGATAACTACTGAATGCCTACTACATGCACGATGTAATCTTTCAATAAATCTTTTATCATCTCCATTGTACACACAAAGAAACAGACTTAAAGGTTGAAAGTGATTTGTCCAAGGTCATGAAGCTATAAATAATAAAACCAGGAGTCAAACCTCAGTCAGCCAGACTCCAAAGGTCATGTTCTTTTGCCATCATCTAAGTAAGAAGTCAACTGAACTGGAACCTTTAGTTCCCTGCTTATAGGTCTTCCCATCTATAATCACATCCTTACATTTCCACGGTCTAAATGCTTTTATTTTTAGTTCACATTTTAAGCAAGACACCTCTGGCTAATATTTACTAATAATAAAAAGAAACAAGAAACAAAAACATTTAAGAGGAAAAAGAAGAACCACGTGAAGAGTTTATTTTTTTTCCTCTAATTTCAATTTGTTTTAGCTATTTAATATAAAATCCTATGCACTATTAATTTAGGACAACATTTAATAAGCAAGCCTGAAAATACAGACAATCCAATTTTGATCAAAACCACCACTCATATAAAAACATAAATCAGAAGGCATAAGTTGCACAAATATTACATTTACTTTTTCCTATATTTCTGTATTGCCTGAACCTTTTACAATAAGAATGCCCTTCTGTATTGTTTGTATGTTTTAGTGAACAAAGCACAATTTTGTATTTTTAATCTAATTTGAATACAGCCATAGCTCCTAACAACAGTCGTGTTTCAACTGATTCATATTATATCCTTAGGGTTCAACTAAGTAGTAAGTATTTATTCATGTATTTTTAAAATGCTCAGTGATAGATTAACAATTCATGAGGAAAAAGCATCACCTGAAATAACTTTTTTTTCCAATTAATTTCCTTCACTAAAAGTCCAGAAATGAAACAATCAGGATAACTTTCACCTACCCTTATTTCCATATTTGGTATGCAAAGTACCCCAATTAGAGACTGGATCCCAGAGTTTCCAGGTTTACATAAATTAATAATACCTAAAAAGGATAAAAAGAAAAAAAATCACTGATTTGAATTTAAAAATTTTTTTCTATAGTAATGTATCCGTAATACAAAATCTGTGATATTTTTCCAAGCTAAATTATACCATCATATTATTTGGTTACCATAAGTGATAGTGTATTTCAAATATTCTCTGAATTTCTCAACAGATGAGAGATAATTTTATCATTTAAATGATTTCTATTTGTTTCATACCCAAAAAGAGTCATGGACCTGACTGCTTACTATCCTCATTTGCTAATGAGTAAATATCAAGGATTAAGAACACGAGAGAATAAGACAATGTCTTACTTATTTAATGCCTTCTCAATCTAAAGGGAAAAACTTTGCTTAGCATTTGTCTTTTAAAAGTTTAAGTCTAAGATGTATTGAATGTGCAGAAGAGCATAACTGACAGACTTCAAGTAAATTATATGGATCGAAATATTAAGTGAGAGAATTTAGTCAAACATTTTAAACATATTATCATCAAGCCACAAAGGAAGATATGTAAGTAGCCAATAAACACATACAAAGTGTACAATATCATTAGTCACCAGGGAAATGCAAACTGCATTCACAATGAGATATAGTCACACACCCACCAGAATGGCCAAATTAAAGACTGACAACATCAGATGCAAATGGAACTCACACTCATTGACGATGGGAGTATAAAATAGTGTAAGATTTTTAAGAAAAAGCCTGGCAATGTCTCATAAAACTAAACATATATCCACCCTGTGACTCAGCAATTCTATTTCGGTATTTACCCAAACGAAATGAAAGCTAATGTCTGAAAAGAAGACTTGTACAAGACTGTTCTTAGTAGCTTTATTTAGAATAGTGAAAACTGGAAACAGGTCAGATGTTCACTGACAGGGGGAAGGTTAAAAACACAGTAGTATATTCAACCAATGGAATATTACTAAGCAATAAAAAGGAATATTATTACTATATACAACAACATAAATTAGTATAGCATTATGTTGAGTGAAATCAGAATCATGATGTTGAGTGAAAAAAGCCTTACACAAAAGTATACATACAGTAAGATTCCACTAATATGAAGTTTCAGAATAGACAAAACTGATCTATGATAAAAATTAAACAGAACAGTGGTTGCTTCTTATGGGAGTGGGGTCAGGGATTAATCAGGAACGGACATGAGAGAACCTTCTGGGATGATGGTAATATTCCATATCTTAAAAAGAATCCAGATACACAGGTGTAATCATTTGTCAAAACTCATCAAACGGTACCTTCAAAATTTGTGCATTTCACCATAAGAGGTAAATTTTATCTCACAAAAAACCCAAGACAAACAAACAAAAACAACCCAAACCCCCAAAAAACCACAAACAAACAAAAATAACCAAATAAGGGCCTTAAACAAACAATGAACTCTAGGTAATAATGTGCATGCTGAAGTGAGTCAAGAGTACTGAATTCTGTAACCTTCTTTGAAATGCATTAAAATAACACACAAAACTAATGAATTCACACAGGGATAAGCAGAGTTTTAACTTGAATATTTCTCTTTTAACTTCAACAGGAGGGAAGAAGACCCCCAACCTTTTAAGTTGTCCTTGGCAGGAGGACTGTGTTAGTTTCTATGGCTGGTACAGTATAAAAAAGGATGTGTGATGGCTGGGCCCTCATAGAATCCTAGATTGTCCATGAGGACAGGGGAAATAGGCAGTCATGAGGTGTAGCAAGGCTTGGGTTTTTACCAAAATGTTGAGAGGCCAGAGGAAGTCCTTGTAAACATATTGGCTAGGGGCCACGTCTACGGCTGGGATGGTCTTTTTTATGGAAAAGATGTGTTAGTTAGGTTACTTAGGTATACAGAAATGTTCAGGTAAATTTTCTTCTTCTATTTACTGCTACACTCCTTTGTATGCTACCCGTTAAATTATTCTACAAACTCAAAAAGGAAGAGGTAACCATTAATATAAATACATTTAATGTTGGTATTATTTTAAGAAAAATGTTTGCTTTTTATTCCATGGAAAGATAAAATATGTATAATCCCTCTTCTCAAGAAATTTGGAACTACTAATGGCCCACCTTGCTTATTTGGTATTTATGACACTCTACATTGTACTTTTAGGTCTCAAACTTTACTTACATATTAAGCTAACACTCTAAAAATTTTTCTGGTATAGATCATGTTTAATTTTTTTTAATTGCCCAGGTTACCATTAGCACTTGACTTACAAATGGTCAATTTTAATACTTTTATACAAACCCCTCTTGGTTCTAACAACATATAATGAAAGACTAGGTTAACATCAAAATTAGATGCTGCAATACTAATTTAACATTTGAAAAAATAGTCAAGTGTTTCTTATTGGATATTATAAAGCAGAACAAAGTAACTTACCTGCCCATGACCGGAATGTTGCTATGATTCCCATTTTGCTGGCTAGAAATCTTGCTTCTCTGTCTTCTCTATTGGAGGGGAAAGAGGGAGAGGGGCGTGTCAAAGAAATTTATGTTAAAATAAAAAGTGAGCTTTTCCTGCTACTGTATCAGAATAAGAGCTATCATTACTTAACATTTAAATATTTACATAGGAAATTGAACGATATGTTAAAAAAAAAATCAGGACCCAAATGAACTTATCTACAAAACAGAAACAGACAGACAAACTTATAGTTACCAGGGGGTAAAGGGGGTGGAAAAGGATAAACTGGGAGTTCAAAAACTGCACCTCCTGGGCAGTGATGGAAATGTTAGCTATCTTGATTGTGATAGTGGTTTTATTGGTGTATTCATCTATCAAAACTCATCAAATTGTATATTTGAAATATGTGTAGTTTATTGTACAGGAACCACACCACAACAAAGGTGTTAAAAAAAAATCACATGTACTTCAAAGTAAATTATCCAATTATGCATTGGTCATCCCCCCACCATTTAAAATTCACAACATGGTTTAAAAAAATTATAAATTTTGCTTTTCTATTCAGTTCTACTTTTCCTGCTCTTTCTGAAAACTGAGATAGTTCATTAACACCTTTAATTGAGTATGAGAGACAACACCAGCCTGCTTAACAAGCATCTGTCAAAGCGCTGCCCCTTAGCAGAGAAAATTACCTCACAAACCTCTTTCTTCTACCACATATATTCTCTATACTTCAAAAGTCTTGCCCCAAGCTTATTTGACCATTTCTAGCAAGAAAGCTCAACAACCCATATATTCACTAGGTTGTTATTCACTAACTAGATATTATTATTAATCCATATCTAAGCTCATTGAGGTTGTTGGCAGAATTTACTTTCTTACTATTGTACAGCTGCAGTTCCGTGACCTGGAGCCTACTACCAACTACTTTCTTCTTTTAAAATTGGTATCCAATCATCTCACTTGTTCCTTTCTATGCAATAGTTTATGACAATTAATTACCCAATAGAACTATTTATATTGTTAATCACTTCCCATGTGTGCTCTATGTTCCAATACTCAATAGCAATCTATTTACAGCAAACTCTTTGTTTATGCCACCTCAACCAAATCTACCCTGTCAACAGTCCATTTTTCTCTGTGCCAACTTTTTTTTACTTCCCTAATAAAGTTCTTAACAGCTGTTGAGAATACAGAAATCCAGAGAACTGGGAAAGAAAAGTCAGAAGGGATAAAGAACAATGACAGAAAATCAAATTAAAGAGTAGTGAGAAATCATTAGTTTACAAAAGAGGAACGAAACACTTAAAAGCAAACACACAAACTAACCACACAAAGCTCTCATGTGTAGCACTGATCAGTATGAGAACATAACAGAAACTAAAATGGGGCGGTGGGGTGGTGGAAGAAATGAGAATCAGACCACTGTGTGGTTAAGCTTTTGGTGTTTTTTCTCTTAAAAATGTTACTGACATACTTATAGTGATTGTTTGGTAATCCATCCTCTAGCCTATTTGATAAATTTGTAGTATTTTAAAACTTATCCCTCGGCCACAGTATACCCAGGCTCCAGAAACTGACCATACTTCAGAAATTTAAGGAAAGCAAAGTATAGAATCAAACAAGAAAGAAAGGATTTTGGTGGAATATACTTTCTCCCCTCAACTCTAAAGAATATCCAGGTTCATCTCTTGCTCATGCTGGTGAGCAGAATTCTAAAAATGCCCCTATTCCCTTAAAATTCCAGACCTTAATTCCTGGATCCTGTGAATAAGACATCACTGTCATGATAGTGATTATGTTTATGTTATACAGCCCAGCAGCCCTTAAGATGGGGAGATCATCTGGAAGACTTGATCTGACTGAAGAGCTTTCTCTAGCTAGTGGTAGAAGAGAAAGTCAGAGTGATTCAGAGCACAAAGATTCAAGGAATTCTTGCTGTGTTTGAAGATGAAAGGTGCCACATGCCAAGGAAAGAGGGTGGCCTCTAGAAGCTGAGTAGGGCCCAGCTAACAGTAAGCAAGAAAACAAGAACCTCAGTTATATAAGGGCAAGAAGTGAATTCTGCCAAGAACCTGCGTGGGCTTAGAAATAAATGGATTCTTCACCAGAACCTCCAGATAAGAACCATGCCAGACTTCTGACCTACTGAACTGTGCACTAATAAACTGATGTTATTTTAAGCTGCTGCATTTGCAGTAATTTGTCATGCACCAATAGAAAATACATACACTCTCCATCAATAAAGAGAATGTCCAAGAGTCATAAGAAGAAGCCAAGAAAGGAGCTTTAAGAATCCTAATTCATAATTTAGCAAGAATAAGGCCTGAGGAATCTTAAACAGAGGACGTCTATTCTGATTTCTCAGCTCAGGTCCAGATATATTAGGGTGCAATGAGCCCACAGTGATGGAGGTGATTAAAGATATGAAACCACTATTTTTAATTCAGGAGAAAAACGAAAAAATCCATTTCACAATGTCCCCAAATTTAGTGAGGAATTTTAAAAGCATACTATCTATCAACGTATGTCTGCAATCCAACAGGTCTTACTAGAAAAACATCTGATAGCTTATTTATTGGAACTGTGTCACTGGCAAAATCTTCACAGATAGTACATTATTTGTTCCCTAAATCAACTTAATTTGTTACCCCAGAATACCTAATGAACATGTGCTTTTTGCTCCAAAAATACTCTGAAAATTATCATCTCATTTCTAGAAAATAATCTTTATTTCCTTTTATTTCCCTATCAGTCTTACTCTCAAAATTCTACACAGTATATCTTCCTGCTTACTCAATTTGTTAAGGCAATTCTTCATTCTACACACTGTTATTTCATTCTCTTAGTCTCTCAATGTAATAGTGCTAAAGATAGAGACAGTTGAAAAACAATTAAAAGATCTGGGTTTCTACTGCAGCCTATCTTAAATTTTTTTAAATAAGAAACTAATTCCAAGTCTTCATATTTTCCAAAGCTTACTTTTAATTTTTTAAACCACAGTTAATTATATTATGAGAGATATACAATGTAATTCCATGAAATAGGAAATTTACTTAAACTCATTTTGCTCTGGCTCTATATGCAATCAGGCAAATCTAAAAGCTTTAATATAGCAACACACACGGTACTTACTTGAGCTGTCCTTCAGCAGTATCTGGACTATGTCTGTAGTGAAAATCAGTATAGGGTGCTAAAATTCGCTGATTTAAAAAAAAAAAAAAGGAAAGAAAAAAAGAGAGTCCTTAGTGTAAAATGTATTTTTCTTATAACAAGCTAAAATTCCACTTCTCTGTATCTCTAATTGGGTATACTGCTTGAGAGACTTATTATTTCTTCAAATTCATCATCAAGGAATATATCTGAGCGAATTTTTAAACGTAGAAATTGAATTTTTGAACTTTTAAATTGAAGTATAATGTATCAACAGTGCACCAATCATGAATATGAGATTTGATGGATTTTCTCACACTAAGAACACTCCTGTAACTAGCATCCTCAGAGCCTCCTCATTCCTCCGTTGTACTCATCCTATCTACCCCAGGATTACTATCCTGACTTCTAACACTATGACTTAGTTTTGCCTACTTCTGAACATTATTTAAATGGTTTTATTTTATAAATTACACCCTCCTTTTTAATGCTAGTAAAAAGAAATCCAAATTATTTTTGTGTACTATCCTTGTATTTAGCAACCTTGTTATGCTCACTCATTTTAGAACTTTAATTAACCACTATCTCATTTACCAATCCCTCTGCCTTGCCTATTGCTTTATTGTGATCTGAACTTTAATTTTAAATATAATTTAAAATACATAAGATACTACAAATACTGCTTTTGACAATGACTATTCTTTTATATTTAGTTATATGTGTACCTTTTCTGCCATTCTTCCTTCTTACATTACCTTGTTTTCTCAGCTCATTTTCCTTCTGACCAAGGACTACCTTTAAAGTTTCTTTTTGTCTGTCTCATTTTTTAAACAACAATAAATATGTATTATCTCACATGGTTTCTATGAGTCAGGAATCTAGAAGAGCTTAGCGGTGCAGGCTCAGGGTCAAAATATTGGTCAGGGCTGCAGTCATCTCTGACTGAAGCTGGAGGATCTAGTTCAAAATGGCTTACTCACAATGTGTTAATTGTTGCAAAAAAGGGCTCAATTCTTCCCCATGGGTGCTTCCCCATGGGCTGCTTTAGTGTCTTCATGACATAAAGGCAAGCAATTCAAGAAAGAATGGTGTTTCTTTAAATTCCCTTGGGTCTTTTCTTTTTTCTTTAGTCTAAAAATGTTTTTACCTTTATTTTTGAAAGACATTTTCTCTGGGGAAGGTTGGTAATACTTTCTTTCAGTACTCTAAAGATGTCATTCTACTCATTCTACTGCCTTCTGGTTCCATTATTTCTGATGGAAAATCAGCTGTCAGACTTGTTCCTTTGAAGTAATGTCTTTTTTTTCTCAAGATGATTTTAAGATTTTTACTTGTCTTGGTTTTCAACAATATTACCATAATGTGCTTACATGTTGTTTTCTTTGTATTACCTTAAGAGTTTTCTGAGTTTTATGAATATGAATTCTCATCAGTTTTAGAAACAAAATTTTGACCATTGTTTCTTTGGATATTTGCTTCTGCTCATTTTCTCTCTTCTCCGAAGATAATTACGTTTTATTCCTTTTGTTCTGCTGTGTTCACTTCCTTTTTATTTACCCCCTCTTCATGCTTTACTTGATATTTTCATTGACTTTTATTCCAGTTTACTAATAATTTCTTGTCTAAAATGAATTTTTAATTTCATTCAGAATTTCAGGTATTATATATTTCAATACTAGTTCCATTTGATTCATTTTGCATATTCCAATCATATGGTGAAATTCTCCATTATTTCATCTATTTTCTCCTTTTTCTCCATTTTCCTTAACAAATTAATCATGTTTGTTTTAAAGTCTTTCCCCTCTAGCTACAATATCTGGATCACCTGTTGATATGTTTCTATGGAACTTCTCAGTTTTCAGTTACATAGTCATTTCTTTTTATATGACATTCAATCAGAAATTTGATTGAATGTCAGACAATATGAATTTTATGAAAGGTTCCAAGTGATGTTATCTCTGTCAGAGATTGTTTATCCTTTCCTCTGTTAGTCAGGTAGATTAAAGGGGCTGATCAGTTTATCGCAATAACCAACTGAGTTCAATTGAGACTACACTGCATTTTTGATAAGATTTGAGTATACCTTTGGTTTTCCTGTGTTCCTAAAGTATGGGCCTCCAATACTTTCAATAGAGATCTTAGCAAGCTTTTTTTTTCCTTAGTAGTGAGAGACTGGGAATTCTTTCTACATATTTTGTTAAGTTTTGAACTTAATCTTTAGCCACCCATCTAGAATAGCCTCAGAATTTGGGAAATAGTCAAGATCAGGAAATCAGCTATGAAATATCCAGTTTGTCATTTGAGTACCACACAACTATTAAAAGCTGTTCTGGTTTTTCAGATCTCAGAAAAAGCCTACCTGGAGTTTCAGTTTCTAAGTATATCCTGATCAGGAAGTGGCCCCAGGGAAAAAAGGCAACCACATGTAACTAGTGTAAGTTCACTACTTCTTAGAGGCCTTTCAGCTTTTGCCCAAGGCCCCTCCTCCTGGGAGAACTTGTTTTGTGCACTGGAGACCACAGCATATTGCACTGTGCTTTCCTCAGGTTTTGACATTATAGCCTCTGTTCTCCATACATTTTTATTTCAGCAAACTTCTAGAGGAGTAAATCAGACGATCTGGGAACTTTTCATGTCTCTAGGCTTGTCACTCCATATACATTTGCCTGCCAAATACTCTGGTCTTCTACCTAGGCCGAGACCATGTTCTTAACCTCTAGTCTGTGGCCCAAATTTGCAAGTGCCCCTAAGGGCACCTATATGTCTTCAGGACAACTCTCAATGAATCTTCTCTCCCCAGAATTTTATTCCCTCTAGTCCTTATCACTTTCCCAGCTTTATATTGCTTTAAATATATATCTATAATTATTCAACTTTTCCACCTTTCCACAGCAGATGCTATAAACTACCCTATCCTACTCTGAAGTATAAGTTTAAAAAAATGTTGCTTTTTAATTTACTATAAAACATTACAATTCTATAATCCTTACAGACTACCTATTCTAATAACATTATTACATTAAATCTACATTTTTCTGTGTAAAGTCAAAACATATTACACATAGTAGAAATAGAAGCCAAAGTAAATTTAAAAAGGGATTTTTTTTTTTACAGAAGAAAGATTTAAAGCGAACAACAGAGATGGTAGCACTGAAAACAGTTCCTTTGTACGTGGAAAAGAAACTCAAAGTTATCAACTTAGAATGAAAACTGATAAAATATAATTAATAAAAACTAGAATAATATTCTGCTGTCACAGTAGACTGTAGGATGAAGAGGATAATGATAAAGCAAAAGATGATGATAATGATCAATCCAAGGCAAACAGTATTTACTGAATATTTATTATGTACCAGGTACTAAGTAAAACATTTATGTAGATTAGAGTTAATACATGTAAAGTGCCTGGAAATATTGCCTAACTCATTATAAGCTTTACATCAGTGTTAGCTGCTTCTATTACTACTACTACCATTATTATTATAGTATTTATTCTTAACAATAATTCTTCAAGGTAAAAACCATGGCCTTCATTTTACCTAGGAAAAAACAGATCCAAGAGAGGCTAATAATCATAATCATTGCCCCAAATCATAAAGCTAGTAGGCTGTAGAGCAAAACATCAAAACCAGATCTGTATAGCACGAAGTCTATTCTCTCAATCACTGTGCTATTCTCGGGAGAGCTTGTAAAGGAATAAAAGAACTAACATTTGTGGCTTTAAAGAACAAGATATAAGCAAAGACATTTAGTGTACTTAAATGACTACCATATTCTTCAAGGCTCTTTTCATTTAACAAAGGCTATGCTAATTTGTTGTACAATTATACAGGAATAAAAAACAGGCCTTTACATATAATCTTCCTTTGTTGTAATTATCTCTTCGATCTTAAAATCAGAGTTTTTCCACTTGATAAAGAAAAAACTTAGAGCTAAAGACACTGTAAAATATAAAAATGCCAGTTTATTCCCACTGGACTCCTATGAACAATGTATTTAAAATCATTTATAAGGGAGAATATTGTACTTATATTTGCTCATTAAGATATAGGATAATGGCAGTTTTATAATCTCAAATATTTCTAATAGCCCTACTAAAACAAGAACTATAACATTTAAGACAAGTTTTATAGAATGATTTAAACAAAGCAGGGAACAACAAATCTTTTATAATTTGCATAATTTCATACCTAAATACAAACAAGGTCTTGGTTTAAACTTACTCTAAATGATATCTGTGATGGACAACAATGTAATATATTCACACAGACTATTAGTTTGTGATAATTCTGTTCCAACCTCTACCATATACTTTATCATAGAAAAGAGTATATGGTAGCCTTATTACTTTAAACTGCTAAAAAAACATTGAATTAGTAAAAAATTTAAATTGTAGAGTATTTTAGAAAGAAAGATATGTTTCCTGTTTCTTTCAAGTATATATGGTCATTGGTTGCCAACAAGTGCTTCCAAGTTCAGAGAATTTTACAATTGTTCAATAAATAAATAGTATATAGTTAGCAGGAGCTATTCATACATAATTAACATATTAAAGTCTTAAAAAGAAACAGCCTTCTTAAACAGGTAAATGTCTATAAAATTTTACTTGTGCTTAAGTCAAATTTTCACAGATAATAAAAAAAAAAACTTCACTTTACAAGTTCATGAAGTATTCCTCAGAATTTTTTTCCATTAGCCCAAACTGAATGAGCTATACAATATTGTTGAAAATAAGCCCGTCTTATTAGTTAATTTAGGTTTAATAATTAATGCTGTGCTGCATCTACTAACTTTAAAATTTCAAAGTAAGAGTATGTTTTTAAAGTCATATTTTAAAACTAGAAAAGAACAGTAGAGTTCCTACCTCTAACTCTACATCGGCTCGTACATACTGTCGGGTCTTTGGATGATTAAGGAGGTGCAAAATTGTAGTAATGAGGGCCTCATTTATTCGACTTAATTGGCAATCGATCACATTTTTCAAGATGGTGTTTAGTCCACCTCGAAGGGCCACCACCTCTGGATTCTGAAGTGCTAAAATAAAAAAGAAAAACTTAATATATTAAATAGGGGATTATTTAATAAAAACTAATCAGAAATCTTGGATTTTATTTTAAAACGTAATTTCCTTTCTGACTTGAAAACTTTCTACTCAATGACATTTAAAAGGGCATGTGGATAAAATGTGTCTAATAAGAATCACTGAATATACTTCCCAAAACCCTGTTTTTTTTTAAAAAAAAAAGTCTCTAAATTGTTTGTTTCATATCTTTTGTCCATGTTTTACTGAAGGGTTCTTCTTTCCTATCAATTTTAAGGAGTTTTTTATATAGTGGAAATATTATCCCCTTTATCTGTTTCAAATCTTTTACCTAATTTATAATTTAACTTCAGATTTTAAGCTCAGAAACTCCTCCCTTACTTCAAAGACCAGGTATTTTCTTTGTATGCATGCACATGCATATGTGTGTTTTAAATGAGTTCAGGATTAACATTTCAGTTTTCAATCTGTCAGAAAATTGAGTTTGGCTTAATACTGATATACTCAATTTTTGTTTCAAATATCTAATCAATTATCCCAGCATGCTTTCCAAACTAATTTTTATACTTCTGATATACTAAAGTTTCCTACATATCAAAATACGCAACTCTTGATTCTCCTTCATTTTTTCCCTCTCAATAACCTAGCATAATAGTTTTTTAAGATGTGAGAAAAAAAAAATCTTTCCCTTCCCGTCCACTTATTCTTTTGCAAAAAAATGTTTTCATAGCTGGATTTCTCCTGCTTATTCTAGCTGACTTTTAGATTTAGCTTTCTTCCTCTTTTTTTTTTCTACACTAAGGTAAAATTACATACAGTAAAATGCACATATCTGAATGTACAGCTCAGTCAAGTCCTGAACAATGTTTACACCCTGGTAACATACCTTAATCAAGGTACAGAATTTTCAAAATCCTAGAAAGTTCTTTCACAACACTTTTCTATCATTCTCTCCTCCATGACAAAGGCAACCAATATTCTCATTTCTACCCATACAGATTAGCTATGCCTTCTTGAAAACTCAGTTAAACAAACTGAAAAGTACCTCTCCAATCCACACACATGTCATCCACATTTCTTACTAAGTTTATTTGTTGTATACAGCTTTCTTTTCTACTTTGGAAACAGTACTTTTTTCCATTATATTTACTGACTATTGTTGAAACAAAATAAATCCATGAAATCTGTATTTTCACATTTCCACTGTATTGAACTGCTTAAGTTGTTTTTCAGTTGATTTCACAGTTTTCTAGATATAGCATCTACAAAGTATGTCTTTTTTCCAACATGTAAATTTCATCTATTATTTTGTCTTGCTAACCTGCTAAAAGTTTTAATAAGAGTTTTTAAAAGGATGTAGTGTATGTTAAGATCTACCATTAAGAGTAATAGTGTTGATTTGAGATATTCTAGAATGTTCATAAAGTAGCATTCTATTTTATTTTACATATGTGTATAGATACGTGTGTATATGTATAGCAATGTGTATAAGTATATAAAATGCTACTGTCATTTAAAAACTTGGTAAGTTGCCATATTTTTAAGGCTTTCAGTTAGATTACATGATGTAAGAATTATCTGTCCCTTAAAACAATTTATTTAAGACAAACTAGTTGAGTGAGTCTTCTTTGCAGGTAGTTAATTTATTAAGTACTTGTATGGTTTTTGATCCATCATGTTTCCTACTTGTGAGTCAACTGCAAATAAAAATTTTCTCCAAAAATCCATTCATTTCAATAAGATTTTCAAATGTATAAAAACACTACCTTATAATTTAAAAAACACCTATTATATTCTCATTTCTATATCATCCTTATTTCTCTGACTTTTGCATTTTTCAAACAAGTATATGTGTATCATTTTTTCCTTCAATATAATATAAATTAGATTAAATAATCTATCTTGTTCTCTAGTTAGGACTCAAAATCATTGTTGCCTTCCTCCTGTTTACCCTAAAATTGATTTTTTTCTTCTTTTTCTATTTTTTGGGTTCACTCATTCTCATTAATTTTTGCTTAATTATAAAAGCATCTGATAATGAGACGTTAACTCTGAATATACATCTTTCCAGGCATCCCATATACTGACATGTAGTCAAATTTTTATTATCTTCAAAATTTCTTTAATTAAAATTCTGAGTTTGTCTCTAAATAAAGAGGTATTGTGGACAGTATTTTTAAATTCTCAATGATAAGGCTTGGCTCTTTTGTTTCTTTGATCTAAGTTTCTGTTGTTTATTTATTATATCAAGAGCAAATGTAACCTATAGATAGCATTTCTACTTTTGGTGGGAAAAAATATTGCCGTTTAAAATTTTCTTTGGTTGTCAGGTTGAAATTTTTAAATTTTTGATTAGCCATGAATTTCTTTGAGAATTACTTTGTTTCCTCACTGATCTATATATAAATAAACTATCATGCTTATGACATTAATTTTTTCTTTGTTCCAGGACTGCATATTTTCTTACCTCCTTACAACAAAATTTATAGCTGCTGAAATGTTTTCTTTTGATACTTCAAAACTCCTTTTCTTTACCATGATCAGCTAAATATTCATCCATTTTCCCCCCATATTTTCCCCATTTAACTCTTTACTCCTTTTGCATTTAGAATTCTTTTTTTTAATGTTAAGGTGAATTGTTTTTAACTCACATCAAGATATAGTGTGGATGACTAATGTCTAAGAGCCAGACTTTAAGAGATTTTATTCTAATTACTGGAATCTGGACAATTCTTATATATTAAATTTCATGATGAGTAAAACTTTAAAATTTATTGAACTTTAATGTCATTTTGAAATTATTTGTTTAAATAGCAAGTTCCCTATTTCCCTATCAGAAATGTCCTACTTTTTCATATCTTTTTATAAATAACTAAAGAATTCATGTATTAAAAACATTAAAAATGTTATGTATTTTTTCTAAAATATTACATTTTTACTTCTTAAAGAAAATTCTGACCTAGTTCACAGATAATGGCAATGCATGCTCGAACCATTCTGTCTCTTTCTTGGAGTCCATCATTTCCAACTGCTATTAATGAGTTGGCCACAGAGCTAGGAAACAAGGAGGCATTCACAGTAATCATCTGTAACAGGGAGGAATCAGAAAAAGAAGTTACTTATTTCATAATACATTTTTAAAACCTATTTTGCTTAGATTAAGGTGTTCAAGATCATAGAATTTTAATAAGATCCAGGTCTCAATTTTAATCTTTTGCTTCATATGAACATGTCAAAGGACTAATATAACTAATAACAGATGCAATAAATGTTAATAATCATAACCATGGAAAAAAAGTTGGCTTTTCCCCCTGAACAGTCCAGACTATAAACTAGTTGACCAGTAAGATGTAATGTTTCTGAGATTATAATCTCCTCTAGAAAAGAAACTCTACTTTAAACAACTTTTCGGTGCTCAAGGTCTATCAGTGGTGACAACAACTGTCAACATACTACTGTACTATTACATTTCTGACTCTGTCCCCTTATACAAACACCAAGTCCTACCAATTTACCTCATTAACCCTATTCTCTCCACCATCGAACTGACCTGGGCCCTCATTCCTTCTTACTTTGATTGCTGCAATTGATGCCTAATAATCTCCCTATCTCTAATCATCACCTGTTGCTATACTGAAAGACAAAGTTAATAATCCATCAGCTATTTTTAATATTTCAAAAATTCTGATGAAACATGTCCTTGGTGATAAAACTTTCGATGAATCTCACTTTAAAGTTCAACTGGCAATAACATATTTGGAATATGGAAAATAGATAACATGTATCTTCTGTTTGAAAAACAGGAAAAAAATTCTGTGGTTAACAACTGTTTAATAAAGTATTTGGTAGATAAAGTACTTCAAAATAACAAATCTTTGGAATGGGAGTATAAAATGTTTTCTTCTGTTTGGGTGGTGATAAATATTGAAGATAATTAACCTGTCCTGAATATTACTGTTTATAATCGTGTTGAAGAATAAGTCTTGTACTATGACGCAATTAGAGGATGTGATACTAAATTAAAATGGCCACTTAAGTCCTACAGAAGTTCAAAGGAAGTATCTGTATTGGCTAGAGTACTTGCAAATGGTTTGTCACTTAAGCAGCATTATGTGATATTACAAAATTCAACTGAAATTACAGAATACTGTTCCACAACCAAAAAATAGATATTCAATAACTACAGAATCTACAAAAGCTTTCACATTTGTTTCTAAATCAGAATTTTCCATTAAACTGTTGGAGAAGAAAGGAGGAGAGGAAAGGGAAAAGAGGTATAAGAAACTGATCTTCCTGGGTGAGAAAATTCTAAATTCTTATGATATTAATTTGTATTTTAATACTTATTGATCTATTTATTATGTTTATGAGGAGCTTATAAGAAAAACTCCCCAAACAGTAAGATGTATATAACGCATTCTAAAAAGAGCTGGCTAGAAGCCAGACCAATTGGCTTTCAGGACCAAATCTGTCATCAATAAATCATTATCCTGGCCAAATCAATCCTCTCTCTGCCTTAGTTTCCTCATTTGTAAATTAAGATGTATATGACCAAGTCATTTCTAGAATTTCAAGTATAAAATTCTACTCTAGTATCTCAAGTGTAGTGCTATGAAAAGGATAGCTATAATTTAAAGTTTTTATAAATGAAATCATTCTTATTTTTTCAGGAAATAAATGCAAAGAAACTCTTAAACTCTGGGTAAATCATAGGAGGCTTTTCTCATAAATCAATGAGTAATCAATGAGGGAAAAGTGGTAGAATTTAGTCTCTACTGAAATAAAAGTTTAATCATTCTTTTGACATGATAAAACAAATTAAAGATACGAGTAGGTAATAAATTTGTAGAACTGCTATAAAGCAATTAGAGAAACACTAAAATCTACAAAGGGAATATTTGAAATCTGAGCTGAGACTGCAAGATGGATATAATGTAGAAAGAGGTGAAAATGAAATAAAAAGAGTAAGACAGAAGTAATGATCATAGTAGTGGTGGGGAGTAGAGGGTAGCCTGTCTATACGTACAATGGCACAAGGTCATAACTGGTTGACCCAGAAGTGGGCTCTGAGTGCCAAGATAAGCAGGTTATGCTTAATATCAAAAGGATTCATGGGCCAATGTAGGTTTGGAATGTTGGAGAACTAGGTTTTTCACTCTGGCTTTGCCAATATCTTGCTTTGTATCGAGGACAAGAGATTCCCTTAAATGAATCCCTTTCAACTGTTTAAAAAAAAAAATCTGTGCTATATTAATCTCTTATTACATGAATAAAGAAATGATATATAAAGAAAATAATGGCTTAAATCAGGTAGGCAATAAGAAGATTTTAAATTGGATAAAGAGTAGCAACAGCTAACTAGTGGGAAAATTATATAGAAAATGAGACAAAAATCAGGAAGGACTGCGGAATGGAGAGAGAGATGAGGGTAAAAGAAATCAGAGACACTGAAAAAGAAACAACCAAATAAAGAAAAAATCTCCTAAATGAATGAAACAGGTGAAAGAGAAGGAAAAGCAACATGTGTATTCCTTATTCATAAAGCAAGTTAACCTAAAGCAACATAGTTTCTGCTTTTCCTTTAAAATATAAAAGATTAATACTTTCAAAGAAAATGTGAAAACTGTTTTGAATGCATACAAAAAACCCACAGTGACCTAGTAATTATAATATTAACATTAATTTCTACTAGCTCAGTTGCCAAGTTGTTGCTGGAAAAAAAGAAATATGTGCTTGGGTTGTTAAAAGTACTAATGAAATTACAGTTCCTCTAGCCGATAGAGGCCACTGTTCACTCAGCAAGCATGCTCTCCTTTTAACTCCAATTGCTTTTAGCTAAACCAAGGAGGAACCATGCGACACAGCTCTTCCTTTGAGCTGAGCTCTTACCACTAGATAAAAGCAATTTTCCTGTTCTTGGATCCACAAATGGTATCTGCCTTAAATTACTCTGTTCTCCAGAAGACAACAAAATAAAATTTTATTTTTGTTATAAAATTATTAAATTGTTTTTAAGGGTCTGTTTACTTTTACTGGGCTATTTTATAAACTAAATTGTAACTTGTACAAAACATTGTACAAAATTAAAATAAAATATTTAGTGAATAATTCAAAGAAGCTGAATTAAATTCAAACCATCTGAAGTTGTTTTTTCTTCTAAATGATTTTCTAAGGCAGCAACTCTCAAACTGTGGTCCAGGAAATTGAGGATATTTTCAGAGATTCTGCAAAGTTAAAACTATTTTCATAGTAACACAAATACATTATATTTTTTTTACTCTCATTCTCTCACAAGTATATATGGAAGTTTTCCAGAGGCTCTATTGCATGTGATTCACAACAGACTGAATGCAGAAGCAAATATTACAATCTAGCTATCTTCTATCAGGACAAATACTCTAGAGATTTGTAAAAATCTAAAATGCCACTCTACTCACTAATTTTCTTTTTGGAAAATATAGTTTGATTTATGTTTACTTGTAGTGAACTTGTCATTTTAATAATTAATGTATTTTTTAATTTCTCACTTTAAATTCCTAGTATGATAAGTATTGATGTATATATTAACTTCAATAATCAAAGAGTTACTTTAGGTTCTTCAGAAATAAATTTCGTTTTCTTATCTTGAATTCTTGAAATCATGGCAGCCAAGAGGTTATATGAATAAGTAAAAACCATAAACCTAACTTCTGAATTTAAATATAAGGCATTAAATCACAGTGCCAACATAACAATTTACCTATAGCAAAAAATTTTTAATCTATTTCCAATATCACTCTTACTAGAATTGCAAACTTCTTTTAAGATAACTCATCCATTTATTTCTTAACTATGCTCACCTGTGGGTACTATTACTAACCATAAGCTAGACAAATGGAAGGAAAAAGAAGAGGGTATCTACTTAAGGCACAAACTCAACATTCCACAACCCTGGAGCATGCGCTGGATTCAAAGGTGGAGAAAGATGAGAAGAGCTAAAAAAGTTAATTGTTAAATAATTTTAGGGGTCTGGGGGGAGCGTATAGTTCAGTGGTAGAGTGCATGCCTAGCATGCACAAGGTCCTGGGTTCAATCCCCAGTACCTCCATTAAAGATAAATAAAATAAAAACCTAATTACCTCCCCCTCAAAAAAATACTTAAAAAAATTAATAATAATAATTTTAGGGGTCTTCACATTAAAACAAATATACACTGCACGAGTCTTATAAATTTTCAGGATGAAACATGATAAAATTCTTACACAAGCTGTATCTTAACCAGGTTAACTCTCAGTTCCCTCTAGTCCTCTGCCATTATGGCATCACATTACATTAATTAACAACAAAAAATTCTTTGAAGGCCTCTCATTAGAAGCAATATGGATTATTTCTTAACATCCTCTTTTGCAGAGTTTAGATTTTGACTTTTTACCCGATATAATAGTCTGGATTGTTTATTCCAACTGCCTACTGATTGTATCCAAATTCATCTTCAAAACAAACAGCTTGTAACTTTTGACACCTATTGCATAGTATTAACTCCAAGCATACAATTAAGAAAAAATCAGGGTAAGGAGCAAGTAATCTTTTTTCTCCAATAACATATCAATGTAGAATTTCATTTACATGTCCACTAAAGGAAGAAATACTTTTACAATGAACATTTTTATAAAAAATACTGTCCTCCCTATACACAATCACACAGAATAATTACACAAAATATTTGTTTACCTTGAAGTTGAATAGACTTAGAACTTATATATAATTTTAACAAAATAAAAATGTTTAAAGAGAATCCAACCTTTAAATAGAAAGATTTCACAAAGCAGTCTAAATCTAAAAATCTAAAATACTGAACATGAAAATCATAAATGTACCTTTACTCTCAGACATAGAGCCTACCTTTCTGACTAATCGAAGTGCTTGTGTCCTCTCTACCTCGTTGCTCTGCTGTATGTCAATGCACCTAAATAATACACAAAATATTTAATTACTGATAAAAATCTTAATAAACAATTTTTGTATAATATCACTAGAGCAGACCCATCTTCATAATATCAATACAGTATTTTTAAATTTTAATACATATAATTTTTTCAGTACCAGTAGGTATTTATTTACTTAATGAGTATCTCTTTAATGATAAATACTTGTTATAATAAAACATTTCAAAACTATTTCATTCAAAACCCCAGGAAAGAAGAATACAGTAAATAATTTATAGAATTACATACATTTATACAGAAATAATAAACATAGAGCAAAGTAATATTTTTTCAAAAATCCACTGAAAAAATACTTACCTATGATAAAGTTCACATATATTTTTATAATAATTGTGAAGGGAAATAATTCAAGTCTATGTTTTAGTTTAATTGTGATTTTAACCAGAACTTAAATTTTATATATTATGACTAAGTTCTAAGTCTTATATTGGCTATAATAATTCTACTTTACCAAAACATAAACTAAAATCTAAATGTACTTCAAAAACTAATGCTCAAATATCACTTCACTGACATTTCTCTATAAAATTTATTATTCAATTTCTAAAGAGTTTGGTTTATATAGCAGAATATTTTCTTTTTACTTATGATTAGACAGTTCACTATTCTAATCAATAGTTCATATATAGATAGACAAATAATTTGCTCTTCAAAAAGCATTTCTGCTATCTGAATATAATTAATCTAAAGCAACTTTATTAAGAAGTAAATAGACACAGATCTGGCCACAAACAGAGAGGTTTGGATCAGACCAAGTCTCTTGCCAAAAATAACTATAAAGATTATACAAAGTACTTTATAGAGTAGCTGTTAAAAAGCCAATGGATAAAATCCCCGGAAAGAGAAGCACAAGCTCCACATCCACCCAGATTCTGTCCCTGGGGACACCCAGGCTTTGTCCCAGTTTTAGGGGAATAGAGTCCTTGAAGAAAGCAAAAGTCCTACTGGACTGGAGAGACAGACTGAACTTTATGGAAGCCAAAGTGTCTCTGACTTAAGGAAAAAAAAGCTCAGAGAAAAGAAAACAGGAAAGTAAGCAAGAATCTGCATACAATCCCCTTTCCAAGGCACTTGCCAGTTTCTAAGTTGTGCAAATGCAAGGTTAAAGTTCAAGAAACCAAGCAGAAGGCTACTGCTGAGAAGCTAAGGAACTGAGCAGAAACTTCAGCAGGTACATAATATTCTAAGAAAGATGTCAGGGCTCAAGGTTGGTCATGATGAAGAGATTCTGCTAAACCTCTTCACTTGAGATTCCCAACAGCCATTTCCTGGAGCAAATGCAAAGGTAAAACCAAATTTTAACAGAATCAGCGTGATAAGCCAACATTCCAGAATACAACTTAAGTCCTTTAAGAAACAAATAACATGATCCAGAGCCAAAAACTTTGAATACGCAATGTTCACATCCAATCACATCATAGTATGAGGTATGCCTTAAAACAAAGTGTGAGGTAACCAAAAATCAAGGTAAAAAATGACAAAAGAAAGAGAACACAAGCAATTTACATATTAAAGTTGTCATAAGAGGGCTATAAGTAACTCTTATGTTATTTGTGGGGGAGTGTGTATACCTCAAGTGGTAGAGCACATGCTTAGCATACATGAGGTCCTGGGTTCAATCCCCAGTACCTCCTCTAAGAATAAACAAATACTAAAATACCTAATTACCTCCCCTCACTCCCCCAAAATAAATAAAATACACTTTAAAAAAAATGAATACATAAAATAAAACGTACACAATACAGAATCCAGAATAGCCAAGAGAGACTTGAAGAAGAAAAACTGGAGGGCTCACATTAATAGATATTAACACTTATTGTCAAGCTGCAGTAATTTAAAACAGTGAGAAAATGGGACAAGAAATAGACAAATAGACCCAAAAAAGAGAACTGAGAACACCACAGTAGAACCCTACTTATCAGTTACCCGATTTACAACAAAACTGAAACAATTTAGGTATGAAAGGAAAATCTTTTCAATAAATGTTAATGTTTATTGGATATCTATAAAGACAAAAATGACTCGTGACATGACACCTACTTTAATATGTAAGGAATAAAACCTTTAGAAGAAAACATAGGATAATATCTTCTATAGACACCAAAAGCATTAACTATAAAAGACTGCTAAATTGGGTTTTATCAATTGAGACTGACTTGGAGAAAATATTCTCAATATGTAAACTTGAAAGGAATCATATCCAGAAGACATCACGAACTCCTACACAGCAGGATAGACAATCTAATTTACGAATGAGCAGAAGACAAAGATATCCAAATAGTCAACAAGCAGTGAAAGGGGAAAATTAAAACTATTATGAAACTCACAATGAAACTACAGCTAGAAAAGGGTATAATTAAAAACTGTGAACAGCAAATGCCGATGAGGATGTGGAGAGACTGGAATTCTCAAACACTGCTGGTGGGAGTGTAAATCAGTATAATCACTCTGGAAAACTGGCAATAACTACTTAAGTTAATTATACATAAACTTGATCACCCAGTAATTCCACTCCTACATATATACCTAGGAAAAATGAGTGCATATGTCCAACAAACTTGTACAAGAATGTTCAGGGCAGCTTCACTTAAAACAGGCAAACGCTAAAAACAACCCAGAAAAAAAATCATCAATAGAATGGATTAAATAAATTGTACTCTACTCATTACATGAAATACTACACAGAAGTTTTTTTTAAAAAATCAACATGGATAAATCTCACAGATAACTGAGGAAAGCAAAGAGTAACAATGTATACTTCCAATATATGATACTCAAGAACAGGAAAAACTAGTCTACAATCAGAAAAGTCAGTGTAATGTTTACTACTGGTTGGAGACAAGGGAACTTTATCGGGAAGCTGAGAACGTTCTGTAGCTTACTTGGGATAATCGAGTATTTGGTTGTATCTATCTGTAAAAATCTGTATACTTTATGGTAGGTATGCTAAAACTTAATAAACAATTTAAAAAACATTTAAAAACAGAGAGCTCTAGGAAAATTACCTAGCTATTAAATAGTCCACTTTCAATTTTAGCACCTTCTGCAGAATACTGGAGTCTTGGATGAGATATCGAAGAGCTCGTAGCCCCGCTGCTCGCACTTCTTTTGCTTCATTCAATAAAGCTAACCGCAAACTGTATGAAAACAAACAAAAAGTCTGGCTGCATGAGTTTCAAATACACATAAAGTTATGGTACCAAATCTTTCCTCAGTTGAAATAAGCTACGCTACTTGTCATTTTATATATATAAAAATCATTCACTGTAAGCCACAGAACTTCACTAATGTCAGTATTTTTTAATCTGTACCTCCTTGGTACAGTCTTACCAATCAAGAAAATGTTACTGAGTTTTGATCTACCTTCTGTAGTTGATTTTATATAAACAATGGGAAATTAAATGTCTTTTTCAAGCTGTAACACATATGCCTCTATAATCTATTCCTCCTCTGTCTACCTATACTTGTTTCACTCCTCTGAAAGAATTACTGAATTAAACCAATAAATAAAAATACTTTATAATGACAGTAGACAGAGACCGTTTATTTCTATTTTAATTCCTAAGCACACCAAAAAAGATGGCTGTGAAACTGTAACATTATGCCTCTACTGATGGGCTTGAGAAAATCAAGTCTGCCATAAGCACACTTTGTCCTAGGTGAGATCCAGAGATAACTATACAGGTTCTTCTTGTCCCTGGAAATATTACGAGAACTTTAATTCTGTGATTTAACTTAGAACTTTAAATTACAAAGTCCAGGTACTTTTCAACTTTAGTTTTGGTTCTTAATATTTGATAATTACAAAATATCAGTAAGAACAAGATAATAGTTAAAAATATTGGGGATCCCGAATTTTTCTAATGTTCAAACTGTTTTTATAAAATCAAATATGAGGTGTTACGCTATCCTATTTTTAGTTTAAAATTACTAAAATTGAAATTACTAAAATCCAGGAGATGAGGGAAGGAACTAAAACTATACTTACCAAATTATTATATCCTCATAGTTAAAACCCAGTTTTTCTTCACTGTGGCCAATATCACAAAGAAGCTGTCAGAAAAAGAAAATTAGCATGCATACATGTGTTATATATTTTTGTCTATTTATATATATTACATTTTTAGACTGTAAAATAAGGTATCTCTAATAAATTTTTGAAAACTATCTGATTCTATTGTCCAAATATGCAGATTTATTTCTACCATCTTTAGTTTTTTTATTTGCTCTGACAGTTTTAGGTTTATTGCCTTTGTTTGAATTAATTATTTTTTTTATTATTTATTTTCCTCCACACAACACTTTAACTGTTTTAAAACCTATTCTTTTAGTGGTTACCATAGAGATTACAACAAGCACTGCTGACTTATTATTCTGATAGAAATTATTATACCATGTCCTCAACAATGCGACTCTTTCAACACTTCAATTTCATTTCAACACCTTAACTCCTCCTACCTTTCACTTTGTTGTTCTTTTCTACCTATCTTTCGAGCTCTGTAAGACATTATTTTTATTTTAGTTAATATTTAGTCAATATCAATTTATATTTACTCACAAATTCACCATTTCCATTACTCTTCACTCCAGTGGTAAATGTATGATATTCTCCCTTCTGCCTAAAGAATTCTCAGTTTGTTGTTGTTGATTTGTTTGTTTTATAGGTGTCTTCATTTGTTTAATTTATAGCCAAGGTTGCTGGAAATAGATTCCTTTGGTTTTTGTTTGTCTGGAAATGATTTTTTTCCCACATATGTTTTTAGAGGATATTTTGCTGGATTTATAGATTTATACACATTGAAAAATGTCATTTAAATAAAACTTATTATCAAATTGGCAAGAAACTGTTTTTTAACATGATTATACTAGATAAGAAAATACACTGCTGATAGAACTATAAACTAAACACATATTCTAAAATAAATTGGGAAAAATGCACCAAAATCAGGGTCTTCTTTTGGTGATTTGTATTAATAATTTAAAATGTAAAGTAGGTTCAAGCACAAGATCCTTATAACATTACCTACAATAACAAGGAACTGGAAACAAAATGCTCATAAAGGAAGAACCAAATGCAGCCATTAATATTATATAATACTGAAAGACAAGGGAAAACCTGCAAAAGTACTGGTAAATTAGGGAGAATATTCTAAAAAAATGTACATTTCTAAAAAAGATATACATTTTAAGTACTTTTCAAAAATCTATACATCAACATTTATATTTATTTATTTTTATTGAAGTGTAGTTAATTTACTAAGTCTATACATCAGCATTTTAGCACCAAAAAATGAAAGTGCAATCATAGGTGATTTATTTTGCTTTCTGTATTTTATAACTGTTTACAATGAATAGCTACTTACATAATCTGGGAAGAGTCATTACATATACAGTATGCATGAATAGTAACAGAAGTAGCATTTATTGACTATTAATCTTGTCAACCCTAGAAAGTAAGTAATATTTTGGTAAATGAAGACAACTGAGGCTAGAAACCGTAATACGACTTCCAAAGGCCACAAAGCTAATAAGCAGTAAAGCCAGAAGTCAAACCAAACCAGTCTGAGTCCAGAGCCCAGTGAAATGTTACTACGCTTTGGTATTAAAATTATTTACATGGCAGGGAAGGACTTTGGATTTAAAAAAAAAAAAAGAATAACTGATCATTACCATCTTATTTCATTTCTCTAGATTCAAAAGTGGTATGAATCAAGAGTCTAGAGAACCACACACACTCTGGTTATAAACACATAAAATGGGTAAGTGAATTTAACTGTTCTTTTTTCCAGAACAGCTAACTGAAAACACACATACAAATACTGCCCATTTCAAAGGATTAAAACACACAAAAAGATACTCATCACTACTAAAAATAATTTAGTATTCATTTGAGATTCCTGAGATATTTCAGATTACTAGCATTGTCACTGTATGGCTCTATATATCAATAAAAAAGAAAAGGAAAAGAACTCCTTATCATGGTGTTTACTTAGACCTTGGACATATTCTAATTCATAATTAATAGAAAAATGAAGCTTAGAATTTATTATCAATATATAAAATATATGCTTTTAAAACAGGAAAAATGTTACTTTCTTAAAACAATGATTTATACAGATCAACTCAATTTCTAAGGCAGTGCTTCCATTCTTCGGCTACAGCAGTAACGGATGTTAATAAAGTGAAATGCTTTGAAACCCAGAAATAAAGTATACAAAATCTTATCCTATCAAGAGTTCACTTCTACCCTAAGTATGTACTTGGTTCTCTCTTTCTGTATTTTCTTTGTCACACTTGTCATATATCCTTGCAGAAAAATACAGACTCAGAGAAACATAATTTCCAAATTACCCACCTTCTCAGACCACAAAACATATGACTTCACCATTTAACATTTTCTAGAATTAGCAGTTTTGATGAATAGGTAAAAAAAAAATATTCAGTTATTATTACGAAACCCAAAAAGCACACAATTTGTGAAGTATTTAGAAAGTTGTTTCATTTTCTGCTATTGTTTCATTTTCTGCTACCTAATATAAATGTATTTTAATTGCAAGAAATATTTCTGAGAAAAATGTACATTCAGTTGGGAACTGGAAAATCACAACTAACAACTAAAAAATAATTTACAATGAAACAGCATATTTGTCATAATCAGTTGCTATTTTGCAGGAATAGTAATAGACATTAGGGTTATGCTTTCAATAGTGATTAAACTGCTTTCATGTTGTTTCCAGAATTACAGAAGAAGGCCTCTTTAATCAGTCTTAAATGAAAATATCCCTTTTGAATTAGAATTATCCCAAGCAGAGACTAAATCTTCCATAGAAAATTTTCTATATATCAGGAATAAGAAATTAAAGAATACACTGATAAGATCCTGAATTTTCAATTATCAAAGAAATATCACACTTCCAGTTTTCATACCAGGAATTCATATATTAAGTTTCAAAATATTAGGAATAAGAATTAATTATTTTAATATAAAATCCTTGTAGTGACTGACTCACTACCTTATTAATAATCTCCTGATTTAAATAAACAAACCCTACAAATCAAACCCTTTAAACTCCTAACTCTAGGAAAGAGGCAAGAAGAAATAGCAAGAACACTGACTTGGTAAATTTAAACAATTGGAATCTCATTCCGTCTCAACTACTGACTGAATTACTAATTAACCTTCAACCATTAGGCAGCAATATCTTCAATTCTACCTTAGACATTACTGGTAACTTCCTATGTCCTGTATAAGTTATTAAACTGTAATAATGCCTGCCCTATCAAATAGGTTTGTTAATTTTAAGAATAAATCACTGTTAACATTTAGAAATCATTAAAGATCTTTCAAAATGTAAGAATCAGCATCCTAACAGTCACTTAAAATGCTAAGTTATTAGATATCACATATTTCTTTGGGGTTCTATGGCTCCCCATCCCTCATGTTTTTATGACTACCAATCACAATACCTATAGCTTAATGTTGACCAAACAGGTCAGAGTTCACATAGAAGTTGTAAGAAAGAGCAACCCTTTCCTTTCACAACTGAAAGCTATAAAGATGATGTATCTTAGTCATATGGAAAGTGTTTGAGAGCAGAGATAACCTAAAAGAAAAGAGCTGAGAAATGGAGGGACAGGATGCAATTAACATTTTTTCCTCAACCCATGGATTGCTCTGTCTCAAATTAAGACCCGACATATGGTCTTCCTCACCATGAGAGCAAATAACTTGGTTTTACCTCAGCTCAGTTGAATTAAGTTTGTTGAATTTGTTACTTATAAACCAACTTAAGCATTCAGTATCATCAAAAGTTCACAATTATTTTATGAGCATAACTATTAAATTTAAATTTTTAATATGAACAAAACAAACACTATTACATAATGCCTTACTTTTAAATGGGGTAAAGGTTTTGATACCATGTCACTGGTATGTTTTGCTTATTAAAATCCATGTCCAACATGAGTCAATCAATGTATTTGTTACAATTAATCCAGAGAACTTTCTCATAAATACTAAAATATTCAAAAGGGGCTATCAACAATATCCTACTCTGACAAAGTTAAAATAGAAGTCTAACACATCTCTAGTTAATAAAAATGTCTGAGATACTTATTAAATGTAATAACTTAAAAAAAAATAATGATCAGTTAAAACCAGGCAGTTAAATGTTACTCCCATTTTACTTCTATCACCCTAAAGGCTAAATGAACAGTTCTCCTTATTAAGCAACAGATAGAATAACCTAAACTTTAAAAAAATCTTATCACAAGTTAAAATTCCACAGCATAGTCTTTCAGAAGGCAATTTATAAGTAGGCTTTAAAACAAAAAGTATAAATGCTGTTGGCTAAATAATCACTCCTAAAATTCTATTCTGCACAAAAACTACAGAAGAATGTTACTAATTCATTATTTAAAACAGTAAAATGTAAGAAAAACTTGTATTTTTTTAATGGTGGAATGATTAAATAAATTATGATATATGTATTATGCATATATGTATGTCTGTATGTATATTTGGATCATTATACATGACATACATATGGATGGTATGTAGCACATATGCAGCTATAAAAAAGCAGGTCTACATTTATAGAAAAGAAAAGGACTCTGATACACAGAAGTGGAAAAGCAAACCACAAATCAATAAATTTCATGATCTCATTAAAAAACCTTTGTGTATACATATATAATAATAAATGGTAAATAAACTGAGTATTATATTAAACATTTCTTTTTGTTTAGCTTATTTACTTCTCACAACTCACTGACATACACACACACTTAAACTATACCCGAGAAGGATAAACTCCTTCTACTGGTTACCTTTTGGGAACGGTATTTTTTTAGAGTGGGGAGGTGGATGGGAAGGATATGTGAAAAAGGACTTTCACTTTTTATGATATATTGTTTTTAATTGCTTATATTTAATTTATATTTATATAGAAATATAAATATATATTTAATAAAGCACTACTTTAGTTTCTATATTTAGCTTATATGATTCTAAATTTTTTTTAAAAACACAACAAAACAAAGATTCCTCTGAAGTTTTTCATATATGAGATTAAATACGGAAAAAGAGAACTTTTAGAATGTGAAAGAACTGAAACATTTTCATCTTTAAAAGCAGGTTTTTAGATTATGAGCATGTTGTCAGTTTTAAAAATAGAATACTAAGATTATGTTCATCAGCAGTCTGTTAAACACATTACTTTATCTAGTGAAATGATGTCAGAAGACAAGCATGGGTGTGTGACATTCACATGGTTACAGGATCACATCACTGGCACCCTCTCTCCATCCCTTAAAAGGAGGTTTAATTCTGGAGATGAAGTCCATCCTTCACAACATTTTAGTCCTAACGTCTACTAAATTAACTTAATCCTAACAGTTAGGCTATACTTAAAAACAAAACAAACACTAGTACAACAAAAACTCATATTTAAACTACAAAATCACCCCAATGTAATACAATACCTTTAATTAAATACTTATGTGCCAGGCTTTGGAGTAGAGAGGGATATTAAGAGTGAAAAAAAAAATACTACATGTTTCTTATATTTCAGACTCTCAGCTTAATAAGACAGTAACCCACAACAAATAATAATTATGATAATAAAAGAACAGATAAAATTTGGTAGACATATTTATAACCTGTTATGAGAACACAGTGTAGGGTGACCAACTAACTCCTACCTACCTAATTGGCCTCCTGGAATCATAATCTTTTCTTATTTTCTTTCTTTTTTCTTTTGTTAAATGTATTTTTACTGACGTCTAGTCAGTTTACAATGTTGTGTCAATTTTTGGTGTACAGCATAATGCTTCAGTCATACACAAACATACATGTTTCCATATTCTCTTTCACCATGAGTTACTACAAGATATTGAATAGAGTTACCTGTGCTATACACTATGAACTTGCTATTTATCTATTTTATATATATTAATATCTGTAAATCTCGAACTCCTAATTTATCCCTTCCCACCCTCTTATTTTCTTTTCTATAGAGTGATTCTCAGAGATTTCTAAGATTTTCTAAATTTTACTCTGTAACTTAATGACCTTACAGATTTTAAAAGAACACCAGCTCTATAAATATTTATTAACCTAGCTTGCCAATAAATTCAGACACATTATATTTTGATTAAATTCAGTAAGCATTTACTTTGTGCCAGGTACCTGGAGAAATTTTATAATAAAACTTACAGATCTTTACTTACAGCAGTGGCTCTTAACCAGGAATGATTCTGTCTCCCAGGAAATATTTGGCAATGCTTGGAGACACTTTTACTTACTTGTGACAATTGATGGAGGTATGCTAGTGGCTTCTGGTGGGCAGAGGCCAGGGATGTTGCTAAACACCCTACAATGAACAAGACAGCCTCCCAAAACAAATAATTATCTTGCCCAATATGTCAATATTGCTGAGATTGAAAAACCCTGTACAGTAACAGCTTACTAACCTATAATTCAAGTTATTAAGCAGACTCAACTTTTCAGAGTCAACCAAAAAACCTGAAAAGTGGCAAAACAAAAAACAAAAAATAAAAACACACACACACACACAAAAACAAAGGAAACAAAAAAACAGATCCTAGGTTGCAAAGCATTACCTGTTACGGAGTACATATTATGTGCTAGGTACTATACAGGGACTTTGCCTCTAATAACAGCAAAATCATCTCTGAATAAAGAATCTGCTCAGACTGCCTTGCTGGTTAGGGTCAGACCTGGGCTGTAAAACCCCATTTATTTGATCTCAAACTCATGCTCTTCCTACTATATCACCAGGCAGCCACATCAGATTTTATCAAGTCCCATGTTCACGGACTTTATTAATGGAACAGCCTCTCACATCCTGACCCAAGGTTTAGTTCCTCACATTGTAGAAAAATTCTAGTAAGTTTGGTTATGTGATTTTTAAATCCATAAATAATTTAAAACAGCAAATAAAAGGTCTGCTAAAAGCTGGCACCAGGGCCAGAGAGAAATGTGAAAACTGTAAACAAAGGATATGGCAAAACAAAAACCAAACAAGAATACAAAAAGCTCAAAAGCCTAGGGCCTTCATTACAGAGGCGCATCATTCTATACTCCCAGTGGTACAATGGCCAGAGGGAAGGAGCCAGGGAACAGGGGAGGAAGGAGGAATGAGGGGAGGAGGTAGGGAAGGCTGAAGAGAGAGGAGATGAAGGGGAAAAGGAGGTAAAAGGGGAGAAGGAGAGAGTCAGAGGGAAGGAGAAAGGGGAGAAGAGACTGGGAGAGCACAAATCAAGGGAACAACTTAATGAAACACTATGGGAAAAATTTAAGAAGAAACAAATAGAGGAGGGGAAAGGGAGAGTGGGCAACTGGCCCTAATCCGAGAGAGATGGGATCTAGATAGAAATAAACGGAGAATAGAGAAGGGAAAAAGAAAGGTGTCCAAAAGATTCCCAGAAACAGATGTTTGAATCACTCCTATTCCAAAAAGTCCTATATGTGCCCTGTCCATTACGGTTGGTAGTTACTAGTCACAGGTGGCTATGAGCACTGGAAATATGGCTAATCTGAACTGAGATGTATTAATAACCATAATATATACACTTGATTTCAAAGATTTAGTATAAAAAATATTAAACATCCCATTAAATATTTTATACTAATTACATAAAATGGTAATGATTTGGATATACTGGATTAACAAAAATACATTACTAAAAATACTCTCACATGTTGCCTTTTACTTTTTTAGTGTGGCTACTAGAAAATTTAAAATTACATTGTGTGGCTCACATTATATTCTACTGGACAGCACTGCTCTAGATTTTTAAGATTATTGCTTTAGGACCCATTCTGGTGCCAAAGTGAAATAACAGAAATCATAGCCATTCTTACATTCATTCCCAGGATTTCAGCTGTCAAGAGATGTGAAGCTATACATCTAGGTGTCTATCTGACTGTGACGAGAACCATCAGTTCAAACAGGACATAAACCTCTATTAATTGTTTTTAACAGTTAAATCCAGGCAAGTGGTAAGACATATTATTATTAGAGTTGAGTGAAGAACAATGATATAAAACTGAGAAATTTAACAGAGGGAGTGAAACCAGGAGACGCAATTTGAAACCCTGGAACATTCTGGGTCTTAAAAACTTGACATTATCTGACTAGTATACTGAAGAAAGGTATTTCAAGATTTTTATTACAACCATAAAAATGAAAACATACATAGGAATATTTTTGAAAACCCCTTCTCAAGCATTTATTCAATGTTTTTGAAAGTTGTTTTAGAAAAAATCACTTTCTCAACCCTCACACAAAATAATTTCCTCATTATATAAAAATAAGTGCCAGAATATTTCAAAGTTTCACTAAGAAAAAATAAATGCATATGTATTTGCTTCCATAATTATGAAAAACACTAATCTATTTTGTATTTATTACACAACACCATATCACAAAAACATTTTGTTACATAGTGACTATATTCTCATCCCTTTATTTCCATGAAATAAAATCAATTACAGTCTAATTACCAGATAGTAAAGAATTAAACATTTTGGAAGGATTAAAACAGTGCTGCTCAAACTTTAATGTACATACAAATTCACCTGAGAATCTTTATTAAAATGTAGATTCTGATTCAGTAGGTCAGGGGTGGAGCCAAAAATAGTACATTTCAAATAAGCCCCAAGGTGATGCCAATGCTGCTGGTCTGTGGATCACACTTTGAGTAGTAAGGGGTTAAAACATACAATTATTCCTACATTTAAAATGTAGAACAATTTATATTTAGTAAACTAAAAACAGAAAAAAATTTTCCCAAAGGAGGCACTCTGTTTCTATTTACAGCATCACCTCAAATATAGACATTTTAGTGCTTCCAAGAGTTGGCTGTCCAGTATTACCAGGCTCAAAAACATACCAATCCATCTATCAAACTTAGGAATTCTCAGCTGCTAATAGAGATCAAGTTAATATTTATTTGGGACAATGGCCCCTGCTTTTACCTTGGGCTCTAACTGAGATCCAAATAATAGGAACAGAGTATCGGGGAAAGAGAGAGGAAGCTCTAATATATTAGAATATATGTATTTAGAAATCTATATTTATATTTCTCTGGAAATAACAGTTATACCTATGAAATGCAACACACACACATACTTATGTAAAAACACATTTATCATATAATATCACATAAAAAAGAACATAAAAAGGCAAAAGAAACACTTATCATGTGAAAAACAGACTGAATTATGGACTTGTCAAGTGTTTTTTTCTTTTAATTTTCTTCTGAACTTACCAAATTTTCTACAACATATATATAATACTTCCATGATTAAATACACTTTTAAATTTAAAAACATATGACAAAATCCATGAGAAGCAGCAGAGGAAAGCACTAATATTGAGTGAATACTCAAAAATTTCTTGTTAATGTGGTTAAGAAGCATCTAATAAGTACAATAAGATATGAAGAATTTAAGATGATTAATATAAAGATTCCAGTTACTTACCTTAGTAAAGTTATTCAGATGGCCTAGCTTTCTCATATTTGATACTCCCTGCAATTTGGCCACATTTTGGAGAATCTCCCTTAAGTTATCAGAAGGTTCTAGAATAAAAGACAATAATTTAACATAATTTTAAAAGAGTATTTTTCTAACCAAACACATAAAATGTGTAGTATTAAAGCTTCACAACTTTGGCTCTTGGTTTAAAATCTTACTCTCGCATACAAAATAATTTCCTCAAATTTATCTACTTAGGAGACTTATAAGTCCATGTGTATGACTCATTCATTGACCTTCACAGTTCTACTCCACTCATACCTATGGTCTAACTGTGTATCAACATCTGGAATTATTCAACCACTAAATCTTAAATTTCAACCCCAACCCCAAGCACAACTTTCACTTCTGGCCACAATGTAGTAACAGGCACCAAAAATACTGTTCTATTTGAATTAACCAAAAAACTGAACAAAATACATAAAACTATAGTTCTCAAAACACTGGATATTAAGAAGTAAAGAACAATAATCCCTAGAAATGAGAAATAAACAAGTGTGCCCTACAACTGCCTCAGCTGTCTGTCTTTAGAGAGTTTCAAGGCCTTGGTGCTGATAGGAGAAATCCAGGCAAATTGAGTTGAAGAGACAGAGCTAAGACTCCAAGGAGAACAAAAAGTATTAGAGAAGAAAGCACTGCCCAGAGAACACTGGACATCTGTAAAGCGACCCCTTAGGTAGTCAGTATAGCAATGATTGGTGCATGTGTGTGAGGAAATTACCACTCAAAAGAATTAAAGGGAAGAGTACCTTGCATTCACACAGGACAGGGAACCATGCTTGTTCCTAACAGTCATATTGAAAACCTTTATAGTTCATGGGGCACTGGTTAAAGTATTCAGAAAAGTCTTGCCTCAGTAGTGGGGAACAATCAGATACTGACTAAAATTTCTTTGATCCCACCTAACAAATCTTCAAAGCAAGACTTAAAAGAATTAAACTGTTTCCAAGTAACTAAAATGTGTCTCAGACAAAGCTCAAGAAGAATCGTAAGAACAGAAAAATAGGAAGTATCTAATGAGGTAAGATTTACAGTTATTAGCATCCAATCAATTAACAGACATGCAAAGAAGCAGGAAAACATGACCTATAGTGAGCAGAAAAATTAATCAACTGAAAATGACCCAGAACTGACACATATATTAGAAACCGCATTAAAGGACACTGAAACAATTTTTATAACTGTAGTCTGTATGTTTAAAAACAGAAACATGAAAAGTGAAAAAGCACTCAAATTTCTGGAGATGAAAACTACAATATCTCAGATAAACCACTAAATGGGAATAACAGTACAATAAGCTTTTATAGAAAGTAAGAATTGTGGATTTGAAGACAAAGCAATAAAAACTATCCAAAATGTAACATAAGGTGGAAAAAAATAAATGAAAAGAGCACTAGTGAACTACGGGACTTCAAGTAGCCAAACACAATTACAGTATGTATAATTGGAGTCCTCGAAAGGGGGAAAAAAATAGGAGACAGAAAAATTATCTGAAGAAATAACAGGTGAAAACTTTCTAAATTTGATGAAAATAAGCCAATAAATCCAAAAAGCTCAACCAACCCCAAGCACAAGAAAAAGGAAGAAAACCAAACCAAGACACATCATAATTAAATTGTTCAAAACCACTGGCAGAGAAAAATATTAAAAGCAACCAGATAAAAAAAGACAAGTTACATACAGAAGAGTAAAGAGAGGGATGACAAATTTCTCCCAGAAAACAAAGCAAATGAGAAGACAGTGGAGCAACACCTTTAAAATACTGAAAGGAAAGGGGGCGGGGGGGGGGCTTTTAAAATGTAAAAAACATTCTTAGCTCACTTGCTTTACAAAAATAAGCCGAAGACAGAAATGGCCATGTGGTTGGTGGTTTGCCAACCCCTAGACCAGAGTGTCAATTCCTCAGGTTGCTACAAGCTATTTTTCTATTAATATATTCAGCATCCTATTTGTTTTAAACAAAAGCACAATCTGAAGAAGAAAAAAATAGTATCTCATTTCTGATATTTTAGTTTAAGAGCCATTATGACTTCCTTTGAGATTTTTATCTGTTAACAAAAGACCAAGGAACTATTTGTTTTGAATTAGTGTTTTCCTCAGCAAATGAAACTGGATGCATTCATTCACTGTCTTAGTTAGCTTGTTGCATCTGCTTATCTTCCTCCATTCTGTTATACTCAGTGTTAGCCATGACAACCACAAATTGGTTATTGTCAAACAACCAAGTACACTACATATCCCAGCTATTTCCAATCGCTTTGAAATTCCTGTATACTGAGATCATTCATTTGATTTTACGGCATTTCCCATAAGTTTTGATTATTCTTTTAACTCCAATAAAATTCAATCTAATTTTAAGCGGTTTAGGGTATGTCTTTATAATCAGTGACTCTTTGGGGTTATCTTAAAAGTAGAATGAAAACAGCTCATCACTGGGTGGGATCAGAGCTCATTTAAAAGGTCACAGGGACATGAATAGATCACTTAGTATTTAGTAATATATTTTTGTTATAAATGTTATTGTTTGAAGAGACTGAAGAAGAAAAATCGTAAGTAAGCCAGTGATTTTAAAATGGAAACTGTATTTGAGAACTTAATAAAATTTCATAACAACCTTTAAGGTACTTCAGAACCTAGAGTAGTTTGCAAAGCCAGAGTTAAGGATCTTTAAAGTCAGTGCAAAATTCACCTAATGGAAATATACAACCTAAGCATTTTACATCAATTTACAATTAGGTTGTGAGGCACCAAACAAAAAGTTTCACTAAAGTAAGGACACAGTTATTGCAATATAATGATGTGCTAATATTAATACAATGATTAATCTGAAGACATATTCTTCACAAAAGGCTTGAAGACTTCTAATTATTGCCTATCTTCTAGGTACAAACTGCAGATATTTTTGAAAAGCAGGAATTTTAAGACAAAAATAAAATCTCATGTCTCAGTTCATTCAAGAAGTATTAACTGAACACCTATTATGATCACATAGTGGTTTACACACTGGGAATACATCAATGAGCAAGACAGATCCTTCTTTAGTGTACCTTACATTCAAGTGCAAGAAAACTGATAATCAACAACAACAAATGCACACAATATGAAATTTGACAGGTGGTGAGAAGTCAACATGGGGTCAAATATCTGTCCAAGGAGTGATGAATAAAATGAACCGTTAAGTGCACAGGTTATTGTTGTCACTCCAAATCAAAATGAATCAGCCTTTCTCCTTCCTTCTCCTCCTCACCTCTTTCTCTTTTTATATAATTACCAAGAACCCCCAACTGGAATTGAAATATGAATGAATTTTGAAGTTTCTTTGTAATATATTTCCTGAAAGACAGAACATGCTTCCTCCCAGAAACTATATGTTACTTCCCAGACCAATTTAAAAATAGTATCAGGGCCATTTTAGACAAGAAACACTGTGTAATGCTTGTGTGCTACAATGTTCCTATGGGGAACTCTAACTTGAAATATCAGGGTAAAGGCCAGAGGCCAGAGAGTCTCTTCTGCTATAACCAAGAAAGCAATAGAAAATACATTAAGCAAATAAATGGGGCTATGTTTCAATAAAACAGATCTGGCTCATGAGCTGTAGTTTGCCAGTTTCTTTACTACACAATCAAAACTCATACTACATGAGCAAGCTGAGATCAACGTGGTTTTTTATTGGGGGGAGGGTGGCAAAAGGAATTTAAGGAGAGGTTCACCTCTATTTTTTCCTACTCTCACTTAATGTTTTTCTGATTTAGCTTCTACAAAACTGTCTATTGTCAATAGTGCTATGTGAGAAATATAAAGCACAAATGATGTAATCTTCTAGGATAGTCTCTGAAGCCTTGAAGTTTAGGAAACCCAGAGCTGCATTAAGGGAAAAAAAGAAAGAAAGAAAAAAAAAAAAAAAAAAACAACTGTGGCTAGCTAGCTATGATGGCCACTATTCAAATACAAGGAAGCAAAACACAAAGGAACTACTAGAATTAGAGTTGCTCTTTTCCTCTTATTGTGTAACTTGTAAATCCTATGCAAGGTCCCAATGACTCTCTCTGGAAGTAATGAAATAACTATAGTCAATATCTAGTAATTTAATATTATATAAACACATACATGTATACATAGATATACAGACACACACACACAGAGAGAGAAAACCACCAAGAGAAAGCTACAATAAACCTTCTTACCTAAAATAGCTATGAATCTACAGACGTATGTATATATGTACATATACATATATATTCATTCTCCCTTCAGCTTAATTCTCCATGTATGAGCATGTGGGCACACATGCATATGTATATGTGTATGTAAGTAAACATGTATTTATTTTAAAATGTTATCAATATATACTTCTTTGTGACATGCTGCAATAAATCATATTCGTATCTTTACCTGTCAATAAATATATAACATAAAATGGATCTTTAAATAAATTTAGGTTCAAGTACACATAGTAAGTTAATAACCAAAAACTACTGGCATACATTTATTTGGGAGTAATAGAAAGAATGATTTTGGAATCGAAAAAAAAAAGAAGTGGATTTGAATCCAGCTTATTTACCTGCAAACCATGTAGCCTTGGCTAAGTCACTGAATCTCATAGGTATCCATTTTCCAACATCTATAGTGAACATACTAGCTACCTCACCTTGAAGGCATTGAGGTGCAACTTACTTGAGCAGAGTGCTTACCCCATATCAGATACTCAAAAAATAGTAGCAACTATAATTAAAATTGGTTACTATTTGTTTAGCAAAAACAAATTTTATGGATCGATCATGTGAAAGTTATGTGATTAGCCCAAGCAAATGTTTCACACATTAGTGGTCTAAATTAATGAATTTTTGTTACATATTTTAGCACATTACTTTTATGATCTAAAATTTGCTCAGTTTTAAAGTGGAAACTTTTATCATCTTATTTGCCTTCTTGAAAATGTCAGAAGAATTAGGAGTAGAAGCAGAGTTGACCAATATTTTCTGTGATTTATTTGTGAATATATATGAACAAATGCTAATAAGCAACAAGCTAGAAAAGCTGGGTGCATGAGAATTTAATGAAAATTAAACATGAATACATATGTCTGCTATGTATATAATTATGTCTTTAATGTTATCTATGATTATTGTGAGCAGATGTAAATGATTAAAAGTATATGGAAATAACTATAGTTGGTATTACCTTTGCAAAAGCCAGCAGCAAATCTGCCTCCTCCACCAGCAAAGGCACTGGGAGTACATCTTCTCACCCTTACCCATAGGTCCAAAAGTTCAGGAAGCAGGAAGCACTGCTTCAAACTCTCTAATATTTCCTGAAATTCTAACAATTATTAATATCAAAAAATTATATAATTTAGTAGGGAAAGGATCTATCCCAATGGTAGAATCCTGGGAAAAGGGCCTTCTTTTTACCTCTAACACTAAGGAACTCAGAATTTGCTAGGAGAGCCTATTCCATCTTTGATAGAGTAGTAGAGTATTTTCTCATACTGATGCCAAAATCTGCCCCTTTGTAATTTTCACTCATTTGTTCTGGTGTAACAATCTGGAATGTGGAACAAGTATTATCTTCCCTCACATACAGGAATAATTATTTTTCCTCTCAAGTAACTATAGAAGAAGATAATGTTCTTTTAATCATTGGAATATTTTAAATATAAATACTACAGTAGAAATGGGCAAAGAAAACTTATCAATTATCACCATAAATAAATCAATTTAGTTATAATCTTCTTAAATGTTAGGCTTATTACTAAAAACATTTTTATAGGGCTGTTTTAGAAGAATGATGGACATGAAGCAGCTCTTGAGAGCGAATGACTCATATAGAGGCAAGACCACATGGACAGCAAGATGGCACTAGGTCTCTTCAGCCTGGTATGCCCTTTCTACCCAATTTGGAGGAAATCCTTCCCATTCTTTAGAAGTCTTGCTCAGATGCATAACGGTCTTCCCGAATGTACAAGCTCCCTTCTTTACATTTCTATGATACATTCTTCATATCACTATTACAGCAGTTATGATAGAACATGTAACTGATCTTCCTGGGTTCTAGTTTACACCTATTGTACCAGTGTAATTATTAATACCATCTCCTTTCACTCCCCAAAGTACCCCAGGTTGAATTAGAAATGATATGATCACCATAAGTATAGACAGTTAAAATTCAACTACAGTTTGTAAAATTTTCTAACAACTAGATCTGTTCTCTATCTCCTTTTCCCAGAAACTGGAAGCTCGGTTCTTACTCCAGTGTCCTGCTCTTACAATAATGATTGTAAGAAGAAGTAAGGCAGTTTCTGTAACATCTTGAGATTGTCTTCCAATGACCCAAGTATTCAGATCTCTTTTCCTCCACTTCAATTTTGGATTGTCAAATTACCTCATTTTACACTTTCCTCTCTCAATTTATTAAAAAAAAAAAAAACTTTTTGCTATAATTCCAAAGGATCGCTCACATTGAATGATTTCAATGGAAAAAGATATAGATACTAATAGGAAGCACAAAGGTTTATCATTGCTTATTGAGGTTTATCATTGCTTATTGAGGTTTATCATTTTATAACTTTGACTGGATAAACTGAACAACTGACATCTACCAGTTCACTGATGGGATCATTTTAAAATTCTATGAACAAAAACCATGTCTTTGATTGCTTTATTACAAACATGTCATTATATAACTGTAAGATACAGATCAGGATTGATCTGGTATAAAACATTAAAAATAAAGTTAGTTAGAAATAGTTAATAATTCATCTGAACAGAACTTTTATTAAAAGTTGTATGAATACATAACATTAATAATTAGAATTATAAATTCTTAGAGAAATGCAAACCAAAAGTACAATGAGGTATTATCTCACACCAGTCAGAATGGCCGTCATTAAAAAGTCCACATATGATAACTGCTGGAGAGGGAACTTCCTACACTGTTGGTGGGAATGTAGTTTGGTGCAGCCATTATGGAAAACAGTATGGAGATTCCATTAATACTAAAAATAGACTTACCATATGATCCAGCGATCCCCCAAAATATGAAAAAATATGTGTTTTCTCAAGGATCTCAAGGAACAGCAAGAAATTCTATATTCCCAGAAAACAAGATGATAGAGAATAAAGGAAAGTAGAGCTGTCTTCCAATAGCCTTATAAGATATATTAAGAAATTTTTATATCTTTGGGCAATGGATAATTTTTAAGACATTTATGCAAGAGGATGGCATGATCAGCTCTGTGTTTTAGAAAGACAACTTTGGAGAATAGACCTAGGGGCAAAGAAAGGCAAATTTAAATAGGGATTACAAAAACCTTCCATGCAAGAAACTTAATCAATCCAAGCAGGAGGAAAGGCAGAGGGAGAAATCAAGGATGAATTCAGGTTTCTCGAATGGATAAACTGATGTATGATACTATTTACTAATAAGGAATCCTAGAGCAAGAGTAGATTTAGGGGAAATTTTTTATGATTTATAGTAAGCATATGCACCAAAAACAAACAGTAACAACACAAAACACCTTACATGTTATACATTAAAATGATGAGACAAAGTAATTGGCTGTTTGGCCTGCATCAGAAACAAAGACCAGTGGTTTTCAAACCTGTGTTCCTAAAAAATACATGAGTTATAAGAAATACTGATTCCAGAGTCAATATAAAGTAAGCCACATAATCTTCATTTATAGGAGGCACCCTAGTGATTCTTATGCACACTGAAATTTGAAACATGTTATAAAGACTACCAGCATCTCCTGGAACTGGATTCTGATACCCCTTTGGATTATTTGATCTGAACTTTGGAAGAAGAAATAAGATCTATTCTATGAAATATTCTTCTGTATTATTTTCAAATAATGTATTATAGTATGAAATAATACCCAGACACAAAAATAATAACTAATACATACAGAGAGCCTACAACAGATCGTGCTAATACTTTACACAAATAATCTCTTTCAATCTCCTCACCAACCATATAAGGTAGGTAGTATTACTATCATCCCCATGTTAGAAAATGAGTCTTAGAGACATTAGTTCACTCTCCTGAAGTCAAATAAATACCAGAAGCAGACACAGGATTTGGACCTAAGCAATTTGCCTTGAGAGTCTACCTTATTCCCCAATATACAATCACCCTGAAGTATATTTCACTATACTGTCTTTCAGAGGGGAATGTATTTTCAGCTTACATACCAGTTTGTAATTATACATTTATTTGTATAATTATTTGATGTTTATTATCCCATAAGTCAGCTCTGGTTCACCATTGTGATGTCATCCTAATACTTAGAACAATGTCTGATACACAGTAACCATCCCAAAAATCATATACTGAATAAATGAACACACTATTCAGAAATAAATACATAAAAACTTTAAAATATACCAAGCTGTTTCTTGATCTAGGTGCCAGTTTCACAGGTGCGTCAATCTGTGAAAATTCACTAAGCAATACACTTACAGTATACTCACTTCTCCCTAGGTGTAATTCAATAAATAGTTAAAAAAGAAGAATGAAAAAATTTTTGGCTACAGCACAGATATGACAGACTTCATTCATTCTCCTTCCATAGTAAACAGGAATTTGCTACGTTAACTTGACTTTTCACAATCTGGCATTTACAACAAATGAAATCCCCAGGTCACACTGTGAATATTAAAATATAAGAATTTACAATAGAAGTACTATTTTTATGATTAATTATGGTAACAATAGCTATAGTACAGATGTACCCAGAAGAGGAGCAAGAAAGAGAATGCTGCTTTAAATGTGTCTATTTTTCAAATCCTGAGGACCAAAAAGATTACTCTCCCAAAACCTAACCATAACATCTTTCTATTGCTTTGAAAAGAAATCGTGGGGGGGGGGGAGTGGTAATAAATAGCGCAGCAGTAGAGTGCATGCTTAACATGCAGGAGGTCCTGAGTTCAATTCCCAGCACCTCCATTAAAATAAATAAATAAATAAAAACCTAATTACCTCCCCTCAAAATAAAAAAAATAAATAAAAATTATTTAAAAAAAAAAGAAAAGGAATCTCACTTCCTAAGGTAAGAACAAATCTATTTAATATAATTAATATAATTGCCTTGACTCATTCAAATTAATCAAATATAAAAATTTTTAATGACAATGTCTAGAACTACAAAGAGGGAAAATAAGGCAGAATTTTGAGCCTGCCATCTACCTTTAGAAAATCACCTTCCTGATCCTTCTCTATTCCTCTCTCCCTCCAAGCAGTATATTGACTTTCATGGCAGTGCTAGAAATCATGTTCCCCAGTTGAAGTAGTTGAATAAAGAACTAAAGCCTATTTACCTTACCAAATAATCTTCTAATCATCCCATCAGTACCTATTTTCACATGGTAAGTAATTGAGAACTTTTAAAGATTTTCTAGTAAAGGTGGCTCAGACATTTGTGGTAGAAAATGAAGAGCTGCTTGATAGGGAAAAAAAGTATGAAGTGCTTTCTTGCCATTCATGTCTTTCCCTTTTCCACAATAAAATTAGAGATCAGAAGAATGTTTGGGATTGTAACACCAGTTATGAGATAACTGTAGTACAGAACTGAAACCAAATTCACAAAGCACTTTTACTTTGTACACATGTGCGACGTATACACAGTATATACAAAGAACACACAAAGGCCATTCACCAGACTACAGAAGTGGCTGTCATTCAAAGAAATCTTTTCATGATATTTATCTTAATGTTATTTTTCTGCAGAAAAACAGCATGAAAAGTACTGCCTGAGATCAGAACAACATTTTCTAAGACAGCAAAAATAACTAAAAACAATTACTATATAAAGATTACGATTACTGGATGTTCTGCTAAAATTTGTCTTAATCTATTATGTTTTATAAAGAGGTTTGTAAAATCATTAGGTTTCCATAGTCTCCTAATTAGAAATCTTACATTATAAGAAAAATTCCACTTCTCTCTGAAACAATTCACTATGTAAATGAACTCTGTAAAAGAATGGAACAGCTGTGCCTAAAAGCTGAGACCATTAATTGTTATACACATCAGGCCTATTAGATTTATTTACAAAGTTAGTTGTACATTTTGCTTTGCTACTTACATGTTTCTTTTTTTCCTCTATGAAATATGACTATTTTTAGTTCAGATCACTTGTCTGACAGGTGGCTTCTATGAATGTAATTAAGGACTTCCCTCTTAGAATCTAATAAACAAGTAAAGGGTACAAATACACTTCGGCTGCAGGACACTTAATTTTTTTTTTTTTAATAGTGTTTCTGGCTTTTCTTTTCTTTTTCTTCTTTTTTTTTTTTTTTAGGACACTCAATCTGAGTGCAGGTTAGAAATCTGAAAAATGTTATTACAATGTTACTTTCTAACCTTTCCATTTGTATTTTTGTTTCCACAATTTATCTCATTCTAATGCTTCCACACTAATTATTCACTATTTCTCACTGATCTCAGTCTTTCACTAGCTCTTTTATGTCTTAAAAAAAAAAAAATGCTTCTGCCCACTGTTTCCCATTTTTGAAGTGACATTACTTACTTCTAGCAAATTTCTCTGAGATTCAAGTTAATTAATTCTTACCTTACCTTCTAAACTCCACCAATCAGGTATGCAGGCCACCATTCTACTAAAGTTGTTCTCAAATTTACTATCTGCCCAATGCAAAGACTTTTCTTATTCCCTAACTTTTGCATTATAGTCCTGGCCAATACGAACCTTCTCTCCCTTGGTTTCTATAATTAAATTGTATTGGTCCTCTTCATACCTATTTCTCACTGTTCCTTATGTACCTCCCTTAAAGGTTTGCATTCCCTCCTGTTTCACATCCTTTATTACCTAAAGCTCTATCATTTGCTCTCAAGTTTCTCTCTTCACTGACTCCATAACTCTTAACAAATTCAATTTTAACCATTAAATAAACAATGCCTCAAAATTTCAATTCTACACTTTATCTTCAATTAAAGCAACACATCTCTGTGTAAATTTTGGTAGTCTGTCTATCTCAAATTCAATATATCCTGTAATCAAACTGATTCATCCTTAAAAAAAAACAACAAACCTTTCCAAAATTTCCTTCTTCAGGCAATAGTAATATTGTCTAAACTAGAAAATTATATCCAAGAAGTCACCAAATATCAGTGAGACATCTCAGTATACGTATGTATCTTAAGCACCTCTTAATATAGATTATATCACAACAACATCTTGTCTTTATACACTATTAAGTTCTGAATCAGTGCCTTGCAGTTATTACCATTTTTACACAACTCATCTAAAAATTATCAAAACAAAAACATACTGGCTAATCTGGAGTCCCATGCATGAAGGAAACACATGATAAATTAAGCCTTTTCATGAGCCTTGGTCAATGATGATCTTAATCAGGCAAGAATGCCATAGTACACATCTGATTTGTATAATACAAGTGTAAACAAGTCCTTTAATTACAAATTTACTACTTATTATTCTTCCCCACATTTCACTTAGGCATGCATAAATAGTCGCATTAACCTCAATAATCAAAATTTAAAAGTAAATTTACGCATGCTGTTTGAATTTAACTTTAAAAGCTTTGAACTATTACAAACAAAATAATATAATGCATTTCCTTGGTTATGTCTTGCATGAACAGGAGATCTGAAAATGATCTGCACTAACTTCTAATATTTTTATATTTATTTGTTCATTCTGATAGTGCTTTTGAAACATTATTGTTTTCCAAGCTTCTACTATAGGACCATAATCCTTCATCTGAAATGTTGGGCTTAGATAGGTTTAGGAATTCAAAATTTTTTATTTTAATGTAATATACCACAGATTTAACAACCTCAATAGGGTTAGGGGAAATACTACATATTCACATACAGTAATATTTTTTAGGTGAAACATAAGGCAACACATTGAGATAATACAAATTCTGGTCAGGTTTTGCTGCCAAATGAGTTTAGGTCAGGTTAGGTTTTGTCAGGTCATGTTATTTATGGAATTAGCTTTCATTTTCAGAATTTCTGGTTTTTCAAAGTTGTGGATAAGAGAATGTGGGTCTGTACAATTAAGATTACCAACATTTCAAATCCTGTACTCTCTTCTACAACAAAGTCATTGGAACTGTCACTTCTTCCATTCTCCCAGTGGCACAAAATATGTGCCAATATTGAAGTATAAATTTAGATCTCCTTATTCAAGTTGGATAAAGCTGAATAAGAAATAAACTATATCACTCCAGAAAAAAAAGTTTGTCAGCACAGAGAATTTAATCCCCAATAAAGAAATTTTCTGCTAATTCAGAATACAAACTTATTGTTTAGGATAAAAAATACTATTGGAAAGAAGGACTTCTAGCCTTCAAAGCAACTACCTAGCTGCTAAAGTATATCTGTGAACTACCAACATGGGTACCACCTGACAGCATGTTAGAAATGAAGAATCTTGGGCCCTCTCATACCTACTCGATCTGACTCTTCATTAAAACAACATCCCCATTCATCTGTACATTTATGCAGAAAAAGTTAACCTAGCAGGCCTAACTGCTTTTCCTTAAAAAGGTCTGCTTACCAGGTTAGCCCTTGGCAGGCATCCAGAAACAAATTTGGGGAGGATTTCTACCACCCTAACTGGTAAGAATGGCTCAGGGGGCCTAAATAATTTATGCAAACAGTATGGTTTAGGCTGAACACCTGCTTTCCTTCTGTAAGTCTGGAATTTTGTTACCTCCCAGACAGAAGCTGCCTACTTCATAAGTCCTCAATAAAAACCCTGGGGGCTGAGTCTCTAACAAACTTCCCCGGTGGACAATAATACTTCATGTGTTGTCACAATTCATTGTTGGGAGAATGAAGCATGTCCTGTGAGATCCCACTGGGAGAAGACACTAGAAGCTTTTGCCTGGTTTCCCCAAGATTTCACCTTCTGTATCTTTTCTCTTTGCTGACTTTGCTTTGTATCCTTTTGTAGTCTTCCTAGCAAATTATTCCTCTGTAGTATTCCTAGCAAATTATGAGTTTTCCCTGCAAATTATTGAACATGGGGGTGGCCTTGGGGACCTCCAAAACAACATGAAAATTTGAGAAACACTGCAAGACTTGAAGAGTGTGGGCTTAGCCTGGGGCTAGTGCAAGACAAGGAATTCATCAGGCATAAAGTCAGACCTTCGGATACACTTAGAAGAACATTCATCCAACAGAGGCAGAGAGCAAAGTATCTCTGGGTAAAGTTGAAAACAGAAACAAAACAAATAAAAAGAGACTTCCCTGAGACTATGAAATCAATCACAGGTGTCTTAGGAACCTAGATACACTCTTTGAATGATCCAAAAAAATCCCAATGTGAGAGTTTTACGTAGCTCTTTGTCCACTGTACTCCTAGGCAGCAAGCAGGAGCAAATTCAATCACCCCAACCCATCCACCCAAATAGGTAGCCACCTTTAGCCTGAGTAACCTAACAAATTAAGTGCAAAAGCAAAAATCATAAACACAGAAGGAAACATGAAAATAAGCCATTATAAACAGAAACAATAAACAAAAAATCTAAAAAGACTAAACACTAGAATTATCATAGACATAATACAATGAAATAATAATTATGTTTATATATATATATCTAAAGCAGAGGGGGTTGGCAAACTTGTTCTATAATGGGTCAGACTATAAATATTTTAGGCTTTGAAGACCATAAGATCGCTATCTCAACTACTTAACTGAGTGGCTGTAGCACTAAAGCAGCCATAGATAAGACTTAAATGAGTATGGCTATGTCCCAATAAAACAATTTACAAACGCAGCATTTGTAAGCCTTATTTGCAAGATTTGCAAGACATAACTTGCAAATCTTTGGTTTAAAGGAAACAAAGGATTGAAAGTATAAGATTCAAGACAGCAGCATAAAAAAAAAATTAACAAACATCAAAGCAGAACTTCCTGAAACAAAAATATCATGACTGAAATAAAAAAAACTCTATGTGGGGGATAGGGGGGTAGGGAGGACGATAAACAGAATAAACACAGCTGAGGGTAGAATTAATGAACTGAAAGATACATCTGAAGATACTACACAGAACACAGCTACCAAGAAAAAAGGAGACAAATATATGAAAGAGTTTAAAAAAAAGAAAGATAATAAGAAAGTCTAACATGCATTTACTAAGAATTCCTAAAGAAGATAATAGAAAATGAAAGAGATGCAATACTCAAAGTCAAAGAATGAGAACTTTTTTAAATTGTTCAAAAACATGAAAAATACTTAGAATCAGGACACCCAAAGAATCCCAAAGTAGGACAAATAACTATCTAAATACTTTTTATTTAAGATGTTTAAGACCAAAGCAAAAGAAATAATACAGACCAAAAAGACAGACTATCCAAAAAGAAAAATGATTTTACAGTTTATCACTTTTACATATTAAAAAAATTAAATCAAAAGTGAATGAACCTTGTATGAATCCTGACCCAAAATGATATCTGTAAAACAATCAGGAAAATCTGAACAATAAACATTAGATGATATAAATAAATTACTGTTAATTTACTTAGCTGTGCTAAAAGTATCATAGTTTTATATTTTAAAAGTCCTTATCCCTCAGAGATACACACTGATGTAGTTACAAATAAAATAGTATGTGCCTGATATTTGCTTTAAAATTACCCACAAATGGAGTAGCAAGATACATGGATGAGTAAGACTGCCCCATATGTTTATAATAGTTGAAGTGGGGTAAGGAATGCATTAGGATTCCTTGTACTTTTTTCTCTACATATGTGTATGTTTCAATTTTTCATAATAAAATATTTTTATAAAAGTCTGATAACCCCAAATGTTGACAAAAGCATGGATGAGGAGCAATTTTTATATATTGCTACTATTTTATTTATATATATATAAATATATATATATATATACACACACACACACACATACACACATCATATAAGCCATAATTCTACAAGTTTTATAACCTAGAGAAACTTACGTATGAGTACCAAGATTCACATAGAAGGCTATATATAAAATCATTGTTTATAAGAGCAAGAAACTACAAATGACCCAAATGTCCATGATCAAAAGAATGGCTAATTTACTACTATTTATTTAATAACATTTGCCCCCTGGGTTTTGGCTCAAGCACTTGCCAGACATTATGCTAGGGTCTTTGAACAAATTTACTCACGTAATACTTTCACTGTTATAACCTTGCAAGAGGCAGAATATTATATCCCTTCCCACAAATAAGAAAACTTAGGCTCAGAAAATTAAATAGCATATTAGGTACTTCCCTGCAGAGTACAGAGCAAGAACTTGAATCTAGATCTTCCCCACTACAAACTCTTGAGTTTTCATTTCACAGAATAATTAGAAATGTATTTTTTCAAAAGAGAAATGTGTTAATCTTTCAAGCAAAATAGTTTAAACTGATAACATTAAAATTTCTTCACAGTATTATATAAGTAAACTGTAGTTAATCTAGACCTGTACAAATTACCCATAAGATCTGAAATAATGTTGCTTCACATAACTTACAATTCCTATTTTATGTGTGCATTAGTGTGTAAACATACAATAAAACCAACAAAGGGTAAGGGGAGGGGGGTTTTGACTAGTTTATCTCAAGGAACCTTCTTAATATTGTTGTAAGTCTCCTCAAAGTATAATAACAGCTGATCTACCTTTAGTATATAGAAAGCCCTCTTCTTTTTTTAGGTCTCACTACATGAAGTGATCTCTAAAGTTTCTGCCAACTCTAAACTCCTAGTGCTTATTCAGATTCAGCTTTGAGGTTCCACACTAGTAAACCTCAACTACACTATTTCTTGCCTACACCCCTAAACTCATATTCTCCACTCTCCCTCATCAAGTACTAACCAAACTGGATCTTTTCTATCTCTGGGCCTTTGTATTGTATCTTCTTTCTACTTAGAAGACTTTGCCCCTACATCTTCACTTAGTGCCTCCTCGTTAGTCCTGGATCAACTAAGAATCACCACCTCAAAGAAGTTTTCTCTGACAATAGTCAACTCTCTTTCATATAACCAACTTTATACTATTCAGAGCATTTATTCATACTTGAAGTTCTTTGTTCACATGTTTACTGTCTGTGTTCTCCCTACAAGAACATAAACTCCCAAGGGCAGTGACTCAATGCTTTTCACCTTGAATCACCAGCAAAAGAAAGTACTACTCAGCACATAGTAAAGGTAAATAAAGATTTATCAACTCTGACTGAGAGAACAAATTACAGCAATAGTATAAGAAAGGTAACATATACTATAGAAGCCCAAAGAAGGAAGATATTCAGCCCTGCTGAGAAAATTAACTTTGTGAAAAACTTGTTTCTGGCTAGAGTGAAGAGAGTAGACTGGGAAAGGACAGAACTGGGACAGGGAGAGCAGTTATGAAGCCAATGCAATCACCCAGGAAAGAAAATGAGGCCTCAATAAAGGCATGGCAAGAGAAACGGAAAAAACAGATCTTACCAGTATTTCTGAAATAAAATCATTATCATCTGGTCACAGATTTGATGTGTAAAATAAGGACAAGAAATGAGGCTAGGATGTCGACTGGGTGTCCCCTTGGGTGATCTGACCCATTAAAGTACTGCTCTTAAAACCCAGATAGAAAATACAGAAAGATTTTTTAGAATAGTAAGATAATTATCAAGTTTGAAACACAAAAAGCCTGATATTAGTGACTATATAGTTAAGGTGTTGAGTAAGAAGTGAAGAAATTGATCAGGAGCCCTCAAATTAGACACAAATTTGATGGTTATTTATTCAGCCAATAAATACTTATGAAGCACATATATTGTGCTGGGGGTGTTCTAGACACTGAGAATACAATGGTGAACAACACAAAGTGCTTGTCCTCACAAAACTTAAATTCTAGGGAGACAAATAATAAATAATACCATAATTAGCAGTAGTGACAAGGGCTATGCAAGAAAATAATATAAAAGAATAGAAAGTGATGAAGACGAGGGCTACTTTAGATAAGAATGATCAGAGAAGGCCTCACTAATAAAGTTATATTTGGACAGAGTTTAATGAAGTGAGGGAGCAAGCGCACCAAGATTGAGGGAAGAAAAATCCAGACAGAATGTAACATAAGTACAAAGGCCCTGAAAAGAGAATATGAGCAGGAATGAACAGCAAGGAGGCTGTTTTGCCAAATACAGTGAACAAAAAGAAAAGAGTTAGGAAATGAGAATGGTTGTAGAGGAAGCTGGGGACTAGATTATAACGGCAGACATCACATACAGCGGTTGCATATGTTTTACAAAAGTTATCTTGTCACACATATTCCGGTATTTAATACAGTGCTAAAAATACAGCAGGTGCTCAATGAATTCTCTTCAAATTAATGAGTGAATGAATCAATGAATTAATGAATTCTCACTACATTTGAGCCCAATTTATATTTAACCATTTCCGAAACTCCAATTCATTCCAAAGGACAAACCAAACAGCAACTTAAAGATCTATATCATAAGCTTTACTGATCTTCAGAAGCATAATTTTTTAAATGTTTTGAATAGTGACATCACCACTACAACAAGGACATGCCTTTCCAAGAGGACTACTTAGAAGGAAAACAACATCTACTTCAAAGTATGTAATTTCTAGACTGTCAGCTAAAACACATCATTTGATAAATCCTTCATATTTGTAATGTTTTAATAATCAAAATATCATGACCAAGTTACAACTTTAGACCAAGTTCTGATCATGTCAGATAGCCAACAATTTATCATACTACTTCACTTCTATTCTAGAAGAAATCATTTAAAACAGTTGGGGAAAATATGTACCACTATGTACAAGAGCAGTAAGTAATATAACCCTGAAAAACATGGTTAAAAATATAAATTTACTTCATTTTGCCCTCCTAATTAATAGAATCAAACAAGCAATCACTCAAAATTTACCACTAAAAACAAGTATTCTTTGGGTAGCTAATAATCCACACTGAGTTTAAATCTGCCCAGTGAACTAAATAGCCTGGACTCAGAATCAGCAAGAATCTTCCAAGGTTGTTAAAAGTTCCTACCTTCAGGGAATTCCAAACTCATTGTTTCCCATACTTCCAAAGATTAGATGCATAAAAATTTAAAATATTTTGAATATTTAAAATGAAGTGAACACTAGTTTTTTTAAATTAACAACATTTAGAAAATGTACTTCATTAAAACTTCTTCACCTTCAGCATAGTTCAATATTTTGTTTCACTTTCACATTTACTCTTGCTTTTGCAAATGAAGTAAGTAAAATGTTCTTTATTCTACTAATCTATGCTAAGTACATGTTGCCAGGATGCTTTCAAGTATTTAGTCAATTTCCTATGCAATACTCAGTTCTAATTTCTTGGGGATATGCACCAAGAGATGGGCAGTGAAATCTTTTTCTAACAAAGCATCACCAACTCATAGAGAGGAAAAAAAACCCCACTAAAATTCAATGAAGGATTAAGTAAAAAATAAATAAATAAAATTTATTTTAAATCAAAGAATATAAAACATTATCAAGTACAGGAAAAGAAAAATGTAGTCCATTTCCATAGCACATTCTATGATAGTAAAGAGTCACCAGAACAAAGACTAGAAATAGAAAAAGAGAAATAGAAACCAATGAGAGAAACTGAAAAAGACAAGTGAAAGAGGGAGAAACAAACACACACAGACACTTTATAACTATTAATGAGGTCTTCCACAGGAGAATATTACTGAAGTGAGGACCAAGAAATGTTTATCATCCTCCCTTTTTCACCATAGAAATACTTAGCCAATTTTGGTAGTCATTTTAGCAATTTGGGTCATCACAAAACTTTTATTGAATTGGAATTCTAATTTTCCAACTTTCTTTCTAACTTGTAGCTTTGAACTCTTAATGGTGATCAGATTATCTAGGCTTTTTCTTTAAACAGCATTATGAAAAAAAAAAAGGAAAAAAATCATCTATTTAGATGTGTTAGTGGCTAAAACCTATTAAGCCAAAAGGTCAGGCTGAAAGACACATATTCAGAAAACGATTTTTAAAAATGCTTTTAAGTTGGAATTACTGTAATTATTCCAAACTCCATTTACTCATATAGATCCACTGCCCAACCAAATGAAAAAAATCCACACACATCATGACATAACTGACACACATAAGCAGACTTGGATTAAAACAACTTTTAAGTTTATATAACACACAATGATAGAACTTAGTACCTGGCATACGAAGTCAGATACCAAAAGGGTATATATGCTGTAGGAGTACATTGTACAAAGATCAAAATCAGGCAAAACTAATCTATGGTGTTAGAAGTCAGAATAGTGGTGTTCTTGGTGGGGGAAGTAGTGCCCGGATACAGACAAAAAGGGAACTTCTAGGGTTTTACAATATTCTGATTCTTGCTCTGGGTTCTGATTATTCATGTATTCAATTTGTGTTTAAACCCACAGAACTGTAAATTTATGACAATTTTTGGATCCATGTTTCTTATCAGCTAAAAACCATAAATAACATTTACTGATCTCTCACTATATTATTTTAACATGTTAAAAAAAAAAAGGGTCTAACATCAATAGTTTCCAAGGCCCTCTATCCTACAATATCCCTATCCTACAAATCTAGTATGAATACTAAAATTCTATTATTTTTATTATTCCTCTCAGTAAAATGTTTCATGTCTTACTCATGCCCTACTGTTCTTGATTTAACCACATCCACTCATTCAGAGTTGAAACAATGCCCCATTTTATTTTTCCAGCTCACACTTACCTTTCCCTTCTCTCATCTTGCTTTAAATGACCACATAAAGAACATTTAATATCTGTTTATATCTATATGCCAAAACTGTAATAAACATTTTACAAACATTTCATTCACTCCTCAAATAAATGTTATCTCCAGTAGAGATGAGAAAACCTGCTCAGAAGACAGTTTGTCCAAAGTCAAAAAATTCTAAGAAGCAAGGTCAAGATTCAGATCCAGACCTGCCTGGTTTCAAAGCTCAGGCCCTTAGCTACAGTGCTACACTGTCTGTGTATCATGCAATTAGCATGTTATTTTGTCAATATTTGTACCTTATTATCTCAATATATTTTGTGCCTTAATATCTCTCTCTATATAAATCCTAACTATCCATATGGTGGACATATATAACAACTTTATCAAGTCATACCTCATCTACCTTGAACTATGCTGTGAGGCAATAACCTATCTGGAAAACAATCATTATGAAAAAGTAAGCACTCCAAAAGATGGCAATAAAAATTCAATGTATGTATCATCAAGTTTATTCACTATAGTTCATATACATTACTGACAGTAGGGTCCCTTAACTCTTCATAATCACAACCTATATATCCTTTTTTTCCATAAAGTATTAGTAAGTCCAGTTTCTACAGCACAATAAAAGTAAAAAAATTTCTAAAGTAGTTTCCAAATATGCTTAAAAACAGACATAATATTTATATACACACATACTTCCCCCAAATCTACTCATATTTAAGTATTCCAGGTTAATATTCAGTGGAAATATAATTACTTGTTTTAAAAGTAATTACACTTTTTCCCTGTGGCACTTTTACAATATAGGAATAATTATTGATGTAAGTAAAAAATTTTTCCAAGGACTCAAAAAAATTAGATCAAAACTCTTAACAAAGTAACTATGAGAAGAAACAATAACATAGCAAAAGGCAATGCCATAGTTTATTCAAATCTCTTAATCTTTTTATCTTCTTTTGAAAACTAACCAGCATTTTAAAAATTTTCTTCTATTTTGCTAGGGAACATAATAATATACATTTATATATTCAAAACAATTTTGAAACATGAACACACGACACTAAATTTTCCCATAAGAAAGCCATGACAAAAGAGAAAAAAGCTACTTTAAAGTTTATTAAAATATAAAAAGTGATTTAAACATTTTAAGACTATGCTAATCTAAGTTTACTCATTAAAAAGTTATAAAACCTTACGTTAAGAATTATTCTTACATGACATATGAAATCTTATATGACATAAGAATTAATCTGACCTGCTCTGTACCAAGTTATAGCATTCAAAGATAACACTAGAAGTTACAACCCGCAGTAATAAAATAAAACCACAAGTCACTCTAAATAAACAAGGTAAAAAAATAACTATATGTATTCAAATATTGTATTATCATGATTTTACATTAATATCATATGTGACAGATATGACTAAAATCTTATCTGTAACACATGTGCTCAATAGTGTTCCACAATATTCCACCTGCCACTTGGTCACACACACAGAAATTGCCATATAGCTAAAGGTTAGAGTTCACAGCTCACCTACCTCCAACCACTGGAGTCTTCTTATTTTTTCTGCAATTCTATTCCCTTCAGTTTTTCTTTTTTCTTTTTTGTTCTTGGGGGAGGGGGCTGGTGGTGATGGTGGTGTGGTGAAGATTAAGGAGTGTATTATACAGAATTATGAGTAGGAAAAAAACAGGGCAATTAAAAGTTTCAGTATATAAGGGATGAACATTAAGCATGGAAATAATTAGCAATATTTTAAGATGTGATTTCTCAGGGTATGAAACTACTGATAAAAATGTATATGTACATACATCTAAAACCAGGTAAATACACTTTTATCTGGCAAGCTGTTTCTTCTCAGTAACTAAAAGTAAATTACTTGGCAATCTTTGTTTACAGCTTCTGTGTCTCTTAACTATTTATTCATTATAAGAAACACATGAAATTACACTGGGTTCTTAATAAAATTACTAAAATCCCTGCAAAGGGCAATTCAACTTTCCTTCTGCTCCTTTAATCAAGTGTTAATTTTTCCAAGCACTGTTTATCCTTTACCCATATAACTAAAGGGCTGGTTAGGGTGACTGGATTTGGCAATGAAACATTCCATGTTTTTCAAAATAATCTTAATTTTAAATATTCTCTCTCACTGTCAGGCCACACGTTTCAATTTTGAAATCAGAAAATACGGTCATTTTAAAGTGGGAAATAACAAAAACATTACTCATCCCATTTATAGTCTCTATTTCCAAATTGCATACATCTAGAAACAGGTTTGATACAAATTTATAGAGCCCTTTGAACATGCAGTATTAATAAAGGGGAAAGGAGACACATATACTACAAAACAATGGAAGAAAAAAAATAATTTATGCTTGGGTTTGGAATGCAGCCAAGCATCTATATACTCATCGTCACAAGCACACAATTAATTCACAATATGCCTAAAATCTCTCAGTCTAGTCCAGAACTACCTTCAAAGGTTTAAAAAGCCCTTAGTTTGAAATATAATCAGTCTTCAATAGTTAAGAGACTTATACACAGAACTCATCATCAACTTTTTCTCAACATTATCTTCAAATACTGAGTAATATGACAGAAATATGTTAGTTCACAAAATGAAGTACAATATTTAAAACACTGATTCAGAGCTCTAACTATCCAAATACTACCCTTTTATGCAAAGGTCTCAAAGGTGTCAACACTTCAATGAGGTCTTCTCTCCTAGGTCCTTCCTTACCTATCTCCCATTTTTTTCCTGAATTCCTCAGGTTTTTGATTCCTTTATAAAGATAACTGGCAGGTGCATAAGAGACTACTGTCTTCTATTATGCCCTGATATAGGTATATCCTAACTACAGTGTAAACTTCTTGAAGCCAAGAATTATGCCTTCCTGATTCACATTAACACTTACTAACCTGATAATACATTCAGCAGAAATACGCTGACTGATGATAACAAACCAATACAAATCCAAATTCTTCAACATTTTGAGATTAAAAAATGGCAAAGTAATTGAATGAGCCAGATTCTTTAAAATCCAGGTAATTAAGGTTAAAAAATTCTTTTCTACATTTCTTACTAAACTCAATTGACTCCTTAAACAGGTATGTTTGAAGTCTTGGCATATCCTCAATTTTATATTTTATACAAATTTCATCATTACCAGGCACACTGCTCATTCGATGCAATCTGACTGGCTAGATGACTACATAAGAGGAATTTTAAGAATGTACTCAGGTTTAGGTTCTCTTTCAGCCCTATGACTCTGAACATATGAATGTGGACTCTGAACATATGAATGTGATATTTAGCTAGTTTTCAATAATTATTCTCAATTTAATTTGGTATCTGTATAATTTTATAAGTACACTCATCCAGCAGCATAATTTTAAAGTAGCTATTCAACTTTAACCTGGCCACACTAACAAAAAAGCACAGATAATACAAAACAATGGATGATTCAAAAAGCATTAACAGTCAACTCTCAATTATTCATATGTGAATTACCTAATAAATATTTTAGCCTGTTTACATCCACTATTCTAAGAGTACTTGCTTAGGAAATAAAAACTGAAGCTAATAACTCAAATAAAAGATACATCAATCTATTGTAGGGGAGGAAAGAATACAAAATCTTCCCAAGCCTCATACAAATAATGCTACTTAGATTATATATTAAGCACTCTTCTACAGTTATTCACCTTTTTTTAAGTGCAGGTAACTGAGAGTGGACTGCATTTAGCTTGGTGACAGTCAGAGGTACAGATACACAGGCATGCAAACCATTCACTCACCCCACTGTGCTTTTCACAGCCCTATTTTCAGTAGCCTGAGACCTGGGAGGGGGAGGAGGCAGCAAGTCACTGCAGATGATCACTTAAAAGGAAATTGAGAGTTGACTATAATTTACATTTAAAGTGCTATTAAACACCATACTCCTACATGTATTCATTGCTGTTTATGGGAATCCTTCTTATAGTAATTTAACAAGTGACTTAACGTGGCTTCCTCTTTAACCTTTCAATATCCCAGAAACATGGTAATATCCGAGAATCACAAAAACAGAAGGTGAAAGTGCTATGCATGTAAAGTAGGATGCATTTCAGAGATCAGGAAACTGAAGCCCAGAGAGGTTAAACAGCATGCCAAAATCATCCTCAGGTCAAGGAAGAGAACTGAGTTGAGGAAGACCCCACCTTCAGTGCAATAGTCTGGCAGTCCCTTCAACCCAAAACACTCCTCTTGGCTTCAAAGATCATAATCTTGCTAATTTTTAACTGGCCTCTCTTTTTTTTGGCCCTTATCTTCTTACTGATTTCTAGGCTATACATATACTCTCATCCGCTTACTCTCTAACATTCAAATCTTCAGCTCTTTTTCCATTTACATTCTTCCCTCTCTCAAGGCCCTAAGCAGCTAACAATCAGATCACAAGTTCAGAACAACCACAAAAACATCCATTTCAGCATTTTCTGCTGCCTCTTATACATCTCTGACAGAGTCAATCACCTGAAATTCACTTTATAAAGCTGAACTCATTATCATCTCTTCTAATACGTTTTCTCCATTTCATGGCACCATCACTTTCACTGTCCCTCAGATCTGCAAACTTAAAATACTTTTTTACTTCTACTCTCCTTAATACTGTACTCCTTTTCTCATCTCTCCATTTTTCCTTACAATAATTCTTTCGGTTATAATTACATGATATACGCTGTAGAAGAAACTTAAGATCTAGTGAGAGAAGAACTGAACAAAGAACTTAAATAAGGCAATGGTAAGTGATATTTAAAAAGGAATAAACAAAGATGTGGAAAAGTAAAGGAGGAAGCAATGAATTCCCACTGGGATGATAAGCAGAGAAAACAACCTATGCAAGGTCAAGTAAATAGAAACTGCATGCCATGTGCAAGGAATAACAAACAGTCATCTTTGACTAAAGCAAGGATTCTCAACTGGGGGCATAACACAATCTCTAAGGGAAAAGAATAGGAATGGGAAGGTAGGTGCTTTAGGACAGCAAACCCTCCCAACCCTCTTTGGGAAGCACTGTGTGTAAAGAAGGGAGGGAGGTGTGTTACACAAGTGAACTACATAGAGAGGCAGATAGATTGAGAATAGTACAGAAGAAAGTAATTGTGGAATATATCATCAAACACCTTCAATACAAAGCTAGAGAATTTGGACTTTATTCTATGAGCAAAAATGAGACTGTAAAGAGTTAGTGAGTGTGCAAGCGTTTTTTTCTTTTAACTTATGGTAATGAGAAGATCAGATCTAGGTTTCAGGGAGATAATCCTGGCAATCACACAGCAGAAAGAGTGAAAAAGGGTGAGAGAAAAGAATATTTTACTATCATCCAAATGATATAATAAGGATGTGAACTAGAACAATGACAATGGGAACAGAAACAGCGATTGGATTCAATAGATATTTCAGAGGCAAACTGAAGGAACAAGGCAAATGAACGAAGAGGATGAGCAGTAGGTCTTCAGCTTGAATAACAGAGGATGGTGGTGGTGGTACCTAGAAAGTGAAAAGTGAGTATGCCCCGGGTGCAAAACTTTACACACCACGACTCTGAGATGAGGCACATATGCTAATATGTTTTGCAAGTTTAGAAGAAAACGTCTAAATAAAAATGTAATTATCGTAACCATCTCAACTCATGGATTTTGAAACCATGAGTGGAAAGGTTGCCCAGGGAGACAGCACCAATAAGAGAGAAAAAAGAAAATCAAGGACAGAATCTTAGGGCACACTTGCTTAAAGAGCTAGAAGACCAGCCAGTAAACAGAAAAGGAACAGCATGAGCGGTGGGAAAAGAATCAGGAGTGCACGATCTGCAGTTAATCACCCACTAGCCCTGTGACCCGGCTGAATTACTTACCTTTCTGAGTTTCAGTCCATTAGAATTTTAAAGCCTGTATCCTCAAAGGTAAAATAAGGATAATAACAGTACCTTAAAGAGTTGTTGAAGATTGAGTAAAATAATATATTTCAGTGCCTAGAACAAAACTATTAATACAGTAGTAGTACTAATAATAGAATGGGGAGCTTAAAAATGCCAATGAATTTTACATGAGGTAAAACATTTTACTAGCATCCTTTAAGAAAGGATTTTCAATACAAGGGAGAGAGCTGTGCTTACACGACTACCAGTTAAGGAAGAAAGCTGTGGAGTGAGGATAAACTATTCTGTGTGTAGAGCCAAAGAAAAAAACAACTGTTTTGAAATCTTTATCTTCACCATTCCACATTTCTCACCATCATCCCATGCCTAGCACAGTACCTGCTCCATATGAAGACTACAACAAATGTTTGCCAAATGTGAGAAAACTGAGGCAAAGGAAGGAAGAAATGAAGAAGCAAGAGATCTTAGTTCTACAAAGAACCTTAAGGGAAATGGTATTAGGAGCATAAAATTCCTTTCCAGGTTTGCCTTGGAAATGAATAGAGATGCTATATTCTCTGACTCAGGGAGACAGATGGTTAAGTACAGGTGAAACACAAACAGAAGAAGACAAGGGAATTCACATTAGAGAGATTCTATCTTCTTAATAAAGAAATAAACATTCTCTGTACACAGCAGGAGGATTCCAAAGTCGTGGAATCTGAAAACAAACTAGTTGATTCCTCCATTTCGATATATACTCAACTTTATTTCTGTCTCTAATACCCTGGTCTAGTGCCTCATCATCTTAGATTCTATCAGTGGCCCTCAGAGCAGCTCCTCTTCCTACAGACTTTACCCTTCCCAAGGAGTGGGATATCCTCTTGAGAGCCCACATTTCTTTCCACTATGTTTACCACTATTCTTATGAGAAGCCAACCCCTCTGTGAAGCCTTATATGATCCTCTACCTAACAAAGAGTTAATCATTCTCTCCTGTAGGCTACTTCTGTTCCTTGTACAGTTTGATTACTTATTGTTCCATATTGCAATCTCTTCTTCATGTTTGTTTCAGTAAACTCCTAAAAAGGGAGTAACATCTTCCTCTTCTACTCCTCCAGCACTTAATTCAGCATTTAATATATATAAGACAGTCAATGTTTGTTTTGTCTAACTGAAGTGAGTGATTAAACAACATGAGTAATCTAACTGGAAGAAATCAAAAAACAAAAAGACAGTGTTCAAATCTGCATCATTCAGATAACCTTCCTACTTTTCTAACTATTAAATAGCAAATAAGGCAGTCAATTTTTTTATTCCTACTAATGGAAGAGTAAAAGTTGGATAATCAAAAAATATAAAACTCAATACTTAAAAATAAATCATATTCTAATAGTTGTATTTGAACATAGGTGTTTCCATGTCCTGGGAATTCACCTTGAACACAATAAAATTATACTAGGAAGGGCTTACACAGGAATACTCTGTGTCTCTTCAAGTTATTCAGTACCAGGAAAAGATGCACTCCTAGACCGATAAAATAGACTATCCTTGCAGTGGAAGTGGTTAAGGGAAGCATTTCAGCTTCAAAATAAATTTTGGCATGCAAAACAGAGAGTATTTAATTATATCAGTAGCAAATATGAGGGACTTTCACAATGATAAGTAGAGCAGTTTTCTGAACAGAATTGAAAGCATCAATTACCAGTAAGTTGACTGTCAGATCTACTACAATGAGGTTCCGGAACGAGATCAAAATTAATCCATAAACAATTTTAACTGAAGCACTTTAGGCCTTAGCACTAACATCAATATGAAAACCGAAGAACCTTAAAACTCTCCTGGGCTTCAAGAAGTCTGCAAGGCTAGTCAAGCTTCAAGTCACTACTACCAGGAAATTTCTGGAATCAGGGAGAAAAGTTCCAAATTCTATTAAATAAAATATCTTAGGGGAAACAGTATCTTAGGTACTATAACAGATCATTCATTGCTTAGACCTAATACTAGTAATGTCACATACTACTTTTTTACAGTTGTTATATTCAAGAACGTACACAGTGCTGTATGTCAATTCTATTTCAATTAAACTGGAAGAAAAAATAATCACAGTTGGAGTGAGGGCAGAAAGGAAACAAACTAAGTGATGGGGGAATACATGGCAGTTCATTATATTTATATACATTTAACTTTGTCTATTTTGAAGCTTTTTTAATAAATTAAAAAAAGAACTCTACTTCAGATAGACTATACCAAATTAACAGTATGTCTCAAAAAACTGAAAGCTTTAATACCATAATTCCTTATTAACAAGTTTATAATATTCAAAACAATCATTTGAAATATTTTAAATGTGATATAATTTTGATTTCAGAGTGTACGAAAGCAACTAACATTTGGTTAATATCACTCACAAAGTATCAGGTCCTGTGCTGAGTACTTTAAGCACTAGCTCATTTATTTTTCACATTCTTAACAACCTTCGAGAGTAACTTGAAATTAATCTTTTTTTTTTTTTTTGAGCTGAAGAAGCCAAGAGTTAATCAAGGTCAAGTAACCTGCCCTGAATTGCCTAACTATTAAGTATCAGCTGAGATTACAACTCAGAACTATTTGACTTTACAGTCTGCTCTCTTTCATTATATATTGAGGGTTCCTTCAGGAATTACAATGACAATGGCTTCTATTTCATAATGAACTTTACTAAACAGCTAAACAATAAATTTCTCAAAAGTTACATAAAAATAATGAGAATGAGAGCAAATACTGCCACTGCATTAAACACAATGTTTTTCAGTTACCCAAACTTTATCTAAAACATGCCGTAATCCAATCCACAAACAGCTGCCCTTTAGCTGTAACCCAGACTGCCCCACTGTTCTCAAATGATTACTGAAGTTTAATTCCTCAAGAATCTTCATGTTAGATCCACAAGCCATCTTTTAACAATGAAATGTTTGTCAGAATAGCAATTTCTCAAACAACAGTCACTATACAATGAATCTGAGATTACTTTTCTTATTCGAAACTTCCTTACGATTTAGAATCTAGTTCTCATATACCCTCTCACTCTTAATCATGTATTGCTTTTGCAGTCAGTTTCAATTAGCTGTGTATATTTCATTCTAAACTGAAATACACTTCGTCAGGACAAGCAGAAAAAGCATTTTCTGCACTTTTTGTATTATCCCAGAAACACGGTGTTTACTAAATGCTCAGGAAATACAGCATTTCAAATAGTAAATATACACTTATCTGGGTACTTGAGTAAAATTGGAGTAAACCAAAGATATCAAATCAAATTTGTACATAAGCTTTTACTACCCAAAATTTTGACACCAAACAGAAACCACTATATGTAGGAGCTCAGCAAAGTCAATTTAAAGTACAACTATAACTTATTTCTACCACCACATCTAAGTAGGTTTTTAATGTACAGATTAGACTCAAGATCTATCTAAAACATATATGCACGTATATAAATTAAATCACTAAAACTACATCTGTTACAGAACTCAAGTGCTATATTGAGCCCTGTGGAAATTTTGCTTATTTTGTTAGGAAATTTACTACAAAATCTTTTCCAACATATATTTCATATAGGCTTTTCATATGTGTGTTATACACGGTCAAGTTTCCAAAGTGTTACACAAAAATCAAAATTTTTACATCTTCCTACATTAATAGTCAAACCCTATCTGCTGAAAAATGTTCTAATTTAGTGCATTAGTGATCTAACTAGTTGCAATTTTTATTACTTAAGCCCTTATCATATTTTAGAAACTCTTTTGCCTGTAAAAGGACCCAGTTCACCCAAAACAGTCCCTGAACTTTCAAAAAAAAAGTTACAAAAATGTCCTCTTGTAGCTAAATGAAAATTAGCCTTTTAGTTTATAAAACAGTAATCTTACATTATGATATACAAAATAAAACAGAGAACGCGTTATGCTTTAACTATAGATTAGCCTCAACAATGAGCCCGCGTCTAACAAATACTGTAGATAAGTCATTACGTCAAGTAAAACGTAGGCTAAAAAACTGAGAGAATGTTTAAAACGACTTTTGTAACTTCCTAAAGTGTTTTTCAGATCTCAAAAAGGAAACTGATTCTGTACAGCTGAATCAGGTTACACTCTTTACACTGCAACTGGTGTGAAATACGACTTCTTCGGAATCAATAGACCAAATCTTGTTTACCGTGGAAGAGAAAAGAAAAACCCTGTATATAACCACTAAATCTTCAGCGAGATACCATCGAAATAAACTCCAGTATGGTGACTGATAGAAGATATACTGGCCAGTAACCGGATTAGGTCTTTAAGAATATATAACCAGGGTTTACCCAGTTCCGAAGGTGTAAACAAACCCATCTCCCCTGCAGAAGGTAAACAATGAACCTGCAGCGAGGGTGAGGGGGCGGTCTTTGCCAACTACAGTTCCAGCGGCCCGGGAAAGGAAAACAGGAGGGAAATACAGTGTAAACTAGACACTTAGCAAAAATCACGGGTTCTAGGTTTCACTACGGAGTTATCAATGCTAAGGGTCCCTCAGGGCGGTGGGCAAAGAGAAAAGCAGTCACGTAGTCAGCCAGGACCGAGTAGGTCCGGCTTCGGCTCCGGGGGACGGGGAGGGCAGGATGTGGTCGCTTTTCCCTCAGACATCCTCCGGCAACCTAAATAACAGCCTCTACCCTACTCTGGCCGCCCCCGGGACTAAGCTGCACGAATCCTCCTCCGGGATAGGAGGACAACACTGCCTCGGGGGTCTAGAGACCCTTGAGGGTCGCTGGCTCCGCGGAGTCCCGCTCGGTGTTTCCCGGCACCCGCAGCACCCAGAAGCCCGGAGAGGGGCTCGGGGCGACGAAAGCGGGCACCGGGAAGGGGGATGGGGCTGGGGAGACGGCCCCGGGCTCGGCTCCCGCGGGCCGGCAGGCGGGGCTCGGGTTCTGCTTCCCGCACCCCCGCGGGACCCGCGCGGGGCCCGCCCCTGCCCCCGGCCCTTGGCCCCCAGCCCCCGGCTCCTCCCCAGTAGGACATCTCGCCGGCGCCCGCGGCGCCCCGCGTTACCTCGGGTCAGATCCAGCGGGACGTTCTCCTCGCCGCTGTCATTCCGCCCTGCGCGAAACAGACACACAGCCCCAATTAGGATTCGCTCCCAGGCCAGCGGCGGCAGCCCTGGCTCCAGCCTGCGCCCCGGCTCGCTCCCCCAGTCCAGGGCCAGGGGAGGCAAGTGCAGGGGTGACGGGCGCCGGGCGGCGGGGGTTGAGGGCTGCAGCAGACTTACCTCGTATTCGGAGGTTCTTCAGCGAGCGGCCGCGGCCGATCGCCGCCATATTGACGGATTTCAGTCACAACACCGGAAACCTCGCCCAATCGCGCGAGAACCCCTTCCCCTCCCCGCGCGCCGCGCCCGCCCCCCGCGGCATCTCCCCCGCCCCTCGGCGGCGGTAGGCGGAGGGCGGCGGGTGGCGCCGGCTCGGCCCCGAGTTCGGAGGGTGCGCGGTGCCGACTCGGGGTCTGGACGAAGCTCGCGTCGCGCGCGCCCGCCCGTCTGTCCCGGAGCCAGAGGGCGCGGCGACGCGCCCGGCCTTCCCGGAGCAAGTCTGCTGGGAGGGGGCATTTCCCACGAGGGGAATCCCATTGATGTGAGTTTGCAGCGTGGAAGATGCTTCCCCTCCAGCCGCCGCGGAAACCGTAGTCAAAACCGACGCGAGGTGGGAGGAGGCAGGGATGCGCTGGGCTGGCCACCTGCTGAAACCATCCTGCATGATTCTCCTGATTGTTTTCAAGCCCTGAGATAGACAGCCCCTCTTCCTATTCATTAAGTAGAACGATTTTTATTAAAAAAAAAAAAAAACTGCGCAGTTCTAACGTAACTAAATCTTTCCTAGAGTCGCTTTGCTCCAACCAAGTTAACGTGTAACAAAGTTTGTTTTCCAACCTCCTTCTGACCACTGTGCTACTTACAGCCTTGCACTTGCTCTTCAAAGCCACACTCAGCCAGGCTGGCTTCTCTAAGTGGAAGTGGTCGGTTGGAAGTTTTGTTTTTGACCGCCTGGCGCAGTACCCGAGAACGGGATGCAGAAGTCGGAGTGCAGGGTGGTGGTCCCTGGTGGTGGGTGGGATTGTTCTCGCGCACGCGCGGCCGCCGGGAGGCCCGGGGAGAGGGTTTCTTCTCTGCCTGGAACTGAGGAGAAGCTGCTGAGGGCTGTGTCCGGGTGTTCCGTCTGTGTAGCTCCTGAAACAGTGGCTAATGAAAATGTTGTGGATTAATATTTTTATAGATGAACCTAACAATTATTAAATGTAGAGACTTTAATCAATATAGATACACCTGGCCCCTGATCCAGCAACTTTCTCTTAAACAAAATTAACTTTAAAGAGAGGGGTAAGTGATGTGTCGCCTCCTATTCCTTAACGGATGTCTTTTCTAGTCCATGAACTGGAAGTTAATTAGCAGTGGAGATACTGCCTTAACTACCTCTCTTTTCCCAGCTCCCAGTTAATGCAGTGTCCAGCATAAATAAATGTTCAGTAAATAATGAGTTAGCCGAGTAAATGCCCTGGATTCCTTCTTTGTTTCAATGCTCTTTTTGCTGTTTAAACAAACAAACAATATTTGGAGATAACTAATTGCAGTCGTTAACAATAGGGAACAATTGGAAACAAATGACCAAATGTAGAGATGATGCAAATTATTGCAACCTTTAAAAATGACGACCCATTATGGGAAATAATGTTCATAATAGTAAATCAAGGAAGAGATTACAAAGTTCCCTCTTTTTATAAACACTTAAAATACATATCAAATTAAAAGTATACTTTATGAAATATTTACATGTCTATGTATGGAGAAAAATGAGATGTACATTAAAATGTTAACTTTTTTTAAGTGATAGATTTAAACATACGGTTTTTTTGCTTGTTTGCTTGTCTGTACTTTATAAATGTTCTGTAATTCATACCAATTTTAAGATAAGTAAAATTTTAAAAAAGAAAAAGAAAAGCAGCATAGAGTAACATCATCAGAAAAATAAGAGGAACACTACTTCCTTAGGATACTATCCTCTGTATATTCCAGGTCCTCTTCTTACTAGGTCTGCAATCAGATATCTGCTGCTAATACTGCTCTTAGATTCAAGCAAGCAACACAATTAGAGTACTTTTTAAAAAATGTCACTTGATATTACCAGCAGTGATTTTAATAACAACAAACTTGCTCCCTCTTATCTAGCTTTTAAGTCTTGGAGCAAATTATTTATTCTAGTTACAGCCTAAGGCAAAAATCACAATACTTGAGGTCTGGCTAGGACATTAAAATTTTTGTACTTTATCTCTTCATGTATCACGTTTCACCATTTTAGAAAAGCAGAAATCGATCAATGGAAATTCTACCAGATTCTTAGAATTGTTCCAATTTTCAACCCACCTTTTTTTATCCCATTTTAAAAGTTCCTACCTATTCTAAATTAATTCTTTCCCAGAACAGTTTAACATCATTTTCTCTTTCAGTCTTCCAAGAAAGTTGAGTACAACTAATCCACTTTTAAATTACTTAGGGTACACAAGAGCCTGAATCTAATAGCTTTTCATATTATAACTATACATATTCCTATTTTAAAATGATTATTCAATTACCTCATCGCTTTCAGGAGAAAAAGAAAATCTTTCTCCAAGATGTAAGTTTCATCTTAAAATGAAGCTAGTTTTTTCCTCTGTTACTATCTCAGTCCTTCGGTTGGCTGTGTTCTCCACATTTGTTCTTAAGATGAATGGCATTTCTGGTAAAAAGAACAAGTTCTTGGTGTTTGCAGATGACACTCATTTAGGAAGGAATTTAGGTAAATTTTAGTAGAAATACATGTTATGTTTGCTTTTTAAACAACAACACTATCTTCTTGATCTTAGCTTGTTAAAATCTCTGTTATCTTCTAAATTTGCCATTCCTCTTTTTGAAACTTGTTTTTCTTCCCTGTGTATTTTAGCCCACTCCATGTCTTACTCATTTTGTTTACTTCTTACTACTTCTCCAATTTTCCTGGTCATTTTGATTCTAATTTGGTCATTGAGAATGAGACTTCCTCTTCTTAGTTTTTATTTCCCAATTAGGTTTCATTTACTGTATGAATGACTGTCTTTTCTCATAGTATTAGTCATTGATAAAAAATGTCATATGAGATTGGGTCCAGAACCACACCTCTAAAAGATAACTGCTTGATTCCAAAGATACAATGACTCCATTGATAGTCACTCCCTGGTTTCTATTCCCTGTCCTATTATACACAGTTAATAATTCTAGTTTATATACTAAATTATATCAGTTTCTGATACAGTGGTAACATTGAACAGAAACAAAGCCTTGCCAAAATCTTACTTCCTTTTATCATCTGCCTTATTATATAGGCCATATGACGATAAAGCAAGTCAAAAACCACAGAATTTGATCGGTCTATTTTTTTGGTAACTTCTCTTCATAGTTAAACTGCACATTTAACACCTAGATAAAGGCCATTAGAATGACAGGCAATGGGCTAAATTAAATCAATGTTTTAATCTTACATAGGGTTAATTATGAAGATTCAGCCTTGGTCACAGCAGGAAGTAGCCTCTTAATACTGTTCCTTTACATTTTAACCTGTCCCAAAATCACATGTAAAATTTCATTTAAAAAAATTCTGTTAAGGCCCTCAATAAAAACAGCTTTAAATGAAATATAAGCCTATGTTTGTGAAAGAAGAAGATGCATACATTTATAAAATAAAATCCAGAAGGGTATGCATTACAATTTCAACAGTGATTATCCCTCATTGGTAGAATTTTGAGTGATTTTACCTTTCTTTTTCTCATTTTAATTGTTCTAAGACAAATTACTTGTGCATTTTTTTTTTTTAAGGAAAACTACTTTGGAGAAATTTTGTTGGGTATCCTAAGCCACAATTACAAATATTTGATTATAATAATTTGTTAAGCAGTGGACATAACAAAAATTGTGCATCTCATCATTTAAAAAGTACATTTGTGTGCATACTCCAATGCATGTGTATTAACTTGTTTTATTAACTAAAACATAAAACATAAAGATGAAATAAAATGGATCAAAGTAATTTTTTATGTTACTTTACGAATGGCACAAATACAAGTAATGAAGCTGAATATTCTTTTTTATTTAAAGAATTTCTTGTTAAAATCTTTGTGGTACAGCAATTCTAAAGTCCAGTTCTAAGAAGAGTTTATTTCGATATTGGGTTTTAGTGGCTGGAATCTCACAAAATAAAAGGTTGAAAATGGAAGAGCTACCCTATTGGCTGCAGTTTCTAAATCAATATTCATTTTTCAAATCCATCCAAATTCCATCTGTACAAAAGTTTTTTATGTAATTTGGTTAATAAATGTCCATTTTCACTAAGGACAATTCGTTTTCAGAGCAAACTGGAAGGCATAACATTTAGAAGTGTTTAGCAAATGGTTTTAAAACTCTTCCTCTGAAATATTCTAAGTGTGTTAGGAACTGTTTCCACGATTTTTAAGTGTGTAGATGTAAAAATGTACATAGGTGACGCATGTATATTTTTGTTTTCAGAAAAAAAAATTCACAGAACTGAAAGTGTTTCCAAATGTCTGTTATCTAAATGCTCTCTTCCTAGCACAAATTTCTTCTGAAAAGTCATAACTTTCTTGGTTATTGTTATTTTGTCTGCCTTGAAGGGAAAGATTAGATTTAATATTTTTAAAATACTTCTGATTGATAACATGCCGCTGGAAACAGTCATCATGAAAAACAATTTGGCACTAAATAAATATCAAACATATGCATGGTACAAAAAATTGTCATTGTCACTCCGCTTCTCATATCAAAGTGTGTGAAAATTCAACTGTATTTTAAATGTCTTTACTATAAAAATACCACATGTGGTATTATCTCTATTTTGTGAATCCCTTTAAAATTTTCATTTATAGCAACTGCTTCATTGATTTTTTTCATAAAACATTGTTTTTATTAAGGAGGTTGTTTACTGATAAGGATATATGTTCTTTGGTACATCTTTACTTTGGTGGTGCAGAAAAAGAATGGTATTGGTGTATTTTACCACCCAACAGAATTTAGCAAATACTGTAAACTGAGACAAGTGTAGAAACAGCTATGCTTCCATCCAGCTACACCACAAAGCCTCCATAACACCTATTTTTGTTCAAATATCTTTTTCTTCAGTTCTTCAGTGTGTTTGTTTTTTTCTTTTCCTTTTTCTGTTTCGGTTCACCAATGGGACTGCATTTTAGTTTTGTCAACAAATTGTTTTCTTTGTGTGTTTTTTTAAGCTATTTTTTTTTAACCATAGCGGGAAATGTCACTGTATTCACCACTGGTATGTACCTCTTTGTCCATTGCTAAAAAGAAGTGTCTTTTTGCAAAGTAATGAATTTAATACTGCATGACTTCTAACATTACTGGAAAAAATTAGAAAATTATCTTCATATTCTGAATGCACCTTTTAAAGCATTTTTTCTAATCAAATAGTTTTATGCTATTATTAGCTAATATCTCAAGGAACAGTATACACTTAGAGTTAAATAATAGTAAAGGATAATATGCATAAATTCGTATTTCACATAATCTTAATAATTTCACTTTTTTAAATGTTGGCTGACATTGTGGGGTCTGATTACATTATCATGCTTTTCCCTTGTCATGATATTGATAAAGTGCTAATATCAGGCATAGGAGTAACTCATCTTCCATATTTTAAAATCACATATGTGTGCTTTCACTATTTGTGTTACATACACACAATTCTTCCTAAGATTCTTTTTAAGCCATGTGTCCATTTTGTGAAGGATAGTTTAAAATATACTCCTCAATTCCACTTATTTGGATGTAATATATGGACATATGCCCAGGTGAAAAAATTTCCTGTGGGAGTACTGTGAACTCCTCTGAGTTGCAGAAGCCCCAGTCTTCCCTCAGGATACCTTATATGACTCATGCCAATTTAACCTACTCACCAAATGACAGCTCCATTGTTGATCTGTATACTAAATACTAATAGTTTAATTTATTTTCTTTTCCTTTTCTTTGTTTATTTATTTGGCTAAAAAAAAAATCTCTAAAACTCTTCCACCAAAACCCAAAAACCAAAAAGTGTACTGAAATGAGAGCAACAGTAAGCAAATAGAAAACTGGAAAAGCCAAGCTATCTAGAGGACAAATGCCAATAGCATAGCTGAACTTTGAAGACTAAGCCACTACCAGAAGGTGGAAAAGTGGGACATGACACTTCTGCGTCAAGCCCATGATCCTAGAAGTGGCCCAAAGTGGACCCAAATTGGTAGTGCCCCCTGGCTTCCAGTAGTAGCAATTAGAAATCCTTTCTGGAGAAAAGTATGAACTACCTAACTCCAAGGCTCTTCACAATTTAATTTTTTTTAAGATTTTTTTTTTTCCCTCCTTAAGAGAGGTACTGGGGATTGACCTCATGCAAACCAAGCATGCACTATATCACTGAGCTGGACCCCCCCCCACCCCCACCCCTTCACAGTAAGATCGAGCAAATAAATGTTTGTGTTCAAAGATCACAAAACTCACTGGAAAAGTCACTATGAGTAAGAATCAGTAGAAATAAAAATTAGAATATATCCCATGGGCTTCAGATATTGATGATCAGAAACAACCTGTATAGGAGATACCTAGATAGATAGATAGATAGTTTTTAAATGAAGAATTACTGATTCCATCCATAATAGAGACTAATGCAGCCTTAAGAGAAATAATATCAGATGGAAATTTAGATCTATGTGAAGAATGCAGACAACAATGGTTAATATATAGGTAAATTTAAAAGGTGCTTTTTAAAAGATAGTTTCTCATTTAAAGCAAAGACAACAACAATGTATTGTTGGTTTAAATTAAAATATCTAATTTTCCCACACCATTTATTGAAGGCATTATCTTTTTCTCATATATGCATAAGTTTATTTCTGTTCCATTGATCTATGTGGTTTTTTTAATGCCAATACTACACTGTTTTGATAATTACAGCTTTGTAATATAGTTTGAAATAAGGAAGTATAATGTCTCCAGTTTTGTTCTTTGTTCTCCAAGTTGCTTTGACTATTTGATGTCTTTTGTGTCTCCTTATTAATTTTGAGATTGTTTTTCTATTTCTTTGGGAAAAGCCATTGGAATGTTGACAGAGATTGCATTGAATCTGTAGATCACTTTGGGTAGTATGGATATTTTAACAGTATTAATTCTTCCATTCCATGAACATGGAATATATTTCTATTTATTTATGTATTCTTCAATTTATTTCAATAATGCTTTATAGATTTTTCACCTTGTTGGTTAAACTTATTCCTAAGTATTTGTCATTGTTCATTGTCAGTGTGTAGAAATGCAGTGATTTTTGTATATTGATTTTGTGTCCTGCAACTTAACTGAATTAAAATTTTAATTTAAGAAACCAGACTTAAAGATTGTATACACTGTGATTTTATTTATATGACATTCTGAAAAGGGCAAAACTATAGTGACAGAAATGAGATCAGTGGCTGTCAGGATCTGGAGTTCAGAAGAGGAGTTGACTGCAACCTGGCACAGGGAAATTTTTAACAGTGATGGAATGGTTCTATTTTTTATTCATAGTGATTATGTATATGTGTTAAACTTACAGAACTGTATATTAAAGAGGTTGAATTTACCTGTATAGAATTTGTACCTTAATCTAAAAAATGGAAATAAAAATTATTCCAAGGGGTAGAAAATCTATGAAGCATAGTATAAAAAGTTCTAACATACTTTAATAGGATTCCCAGAAGGAAAGAATTGAGAGAAGAAAGAAGATGCAATCTTTGGAGAGATTATGACTTATATATTCCAGGATTTATGAAAGACACAAATTAACAAATATGGGAGGGATAATGTATGGCAGTCAGGATACATAAAATGAAATCCACACCTAGACACTACATAGTGAAAGTACAGAAAACCAAAGACGAAGAGATCTTAAAAGCAGTTGCAGAAGAAAGCCGGATAACCTATGAGAACCATAATTAGAATAATTGTAGCCCCCTTAGCAGAAATAATAGATGCCAGAAGATGCCAGGCAAATTATCTTTAAAAAGGTAAACAAATATGACTGTCAACCAAAATGTTTGTACCTAAAAAAAAAAGAAAGCTATCTTAGAAGAAAATGGAAGAGCCAAGATTTTTCTAGATAATCAAACAGTGGGAGCATTTACCATCAGAAGACTTGACTGTAGGTCCTTTCATTATACACATTTCAAGAGAAAGAAAATGGCTTTGGGAAGATCATCTAAGATACGTGGAAGTGTGATGAATAAAAAAATTTAGTAAATTATGTAAACAAATTTAAATAAAAACAGTCTGCATTTATAAATAATTATATTTTTATATTAGGGATTAGAGAGGAAAGAAACAAAATACCAGACAACAATAGCTTGTTATGTAGGAGTGGGTCATCTGAATTAATTTGTCCAAAAACTTTTATATGGTTCTGAGGGAGGGTTTAAGTAATTAATCAACTTTAGACTTTGTGGAGTAAGCAGAAAAAAATGCCAGGATAACCACTAAAAGAAGAGAAATGGATCATAGAGTTTGGACATGAGTGGGATGGGGTTATGGGGAATGAGCTGACACCACCAGCAAAGGAAGAAATAAGTCTCCAAAACAGACAAGAAGGAGAACAAAGAAGCATAAAACAAATAAGAAAGAAACCTAACAAATAGAAAGTATACTGTAAGCTTAAAAAACAAATCTAAATATGTGTGCATGGATGTGATGCTTTATTTGTAATTAATTGTAAATGGACAAGTCAAAAGTCAGAAATTGTTAGATTAATTTTTAAAAATCCAACTATCTTCTGTTTACTAGAGATACACTAAAACTTTTTTTAAGTTAAAAATTTAAAGTTGAGAATTGTATACAAGATGAAAAAAAGCTGAGGTGGTTGAATTAATATGAAAGAAAAAAAAAAATAAGCAAAAAGCATGATTAGTGATTGAAAAATGTCCCAATATGATTAAAAGAGGCTCAACTATAAGGAAGATTTAAAATTGTAAATCCATATGTACTTAATAAAATAATCACATTTTTTGTATTTTAAACAAAAAATAATAGAATCAGATGAAGAAATCAAGTAGCTGGTCATGATAGAGGGAAAACCCAAGACACTTCTTTAATTAGTGTGAGTTTAGGCAGACTTCTTTCCTGATGAATGCTTTTAAAATTTTTCTTTTTTTTTTGTTTGTTTGTTTGGGGTTTTTTTTGGTGAGGGGAGGTAATTAGGTATTTATTTATTCCTAATGGATGTACTGGAAATTGAACCCATGATATCAGGTACACACTCTACCACTGAGCTATATACCATCCTTTCTAAAACTTGATTTTCTTGCAAAGAGACTTACCAAAAAAAAAAAAAAAAAAAAAAAAGCAAGCACAGAAGACAATGTAAGCAGAATTCCATAGAAAAGAGCTTCAAAAAGGTAGTTGCTTAAGTTTTCATTCAAATTTGGTGCTGACATATTACCTGTCAATCAGGAGAGGAACTCTGGAACATGACTTAGCGAATTTTAAAAACAAAGGTCACAGTATGTGAGATTCCACATCTCCAAAAGAAGGAAAAATCATTACATGGTTGGTGCCAGTGGTTTTCAGATCCTATTTTAGAATTTTCCTGAAGATCATACTCTAACATATACTCATAAGAATCATTTGTATAAGAAAGCAATTTGTAAGTAGAATAACTTTTCCAGGAACTGAAGTATCTGTTTCTGTTCTCCTGCGTTACCCTCTTTCCAAATATACTCAGGAAACTGAGTTAATTACCAGAGGTTTACTTGGTCAACATGGAATCAGAGAAGCAGGCTTTATTTTTTGAGAAATATTTTGCCATTTTCAGGTTTTCACATACTGTCTAATATTCTGCATTTTCTGACCTTAATTTGTAAATTTCTAATTTTTTTTACTTTTATTAATTTTTTCCCACAGTATTCCTATGAATGGTAATTAATTCTTTTAATTTTAATTACTGTCATAATTGAGATTTTTAAAATTATCATGGCTTCTCTTTTAATAATGTATTGATGCTATTGAATTCTTTAAATTTTTTTGTGAAAAGTACCCAGAGTCTTGAAGTTATCTGATTAAAGAGCAAGCAATTCTCAGCATGAATATAATGGAAATAAATATAGTTGTGAAGTCCTGGGAATGAGTCTCACAATAGACCCAGGCATAAAGGGGACCTTGGCATATGATAGAGAATTGGTCTTGCATATTATTGGATGGAGTTGAACCAGTCAATACGTGGTCTGGAGGAAGCACTTATCTAGGGGGGAGGGGGGAGATCCACATTTCCAGGTGGATTCAAAGAATTAAAAGTGGAAAGTGAAACTAAAACTTCTAGAAGAAAATGTAGAATATCTTCACGAGCTGGTAAAGATAGGAGTTTCTTAAATAAGACACCCAAAAAAAAGTTCAGTGATATCCTTTCAGTGGAGGATGCCCCATTCTACCATTTATCAGTTCCATTCCTGGGTATAATGCCATAGAGAAACCCTCATACGTGTACCCAGAGAAATTCTGACATGAATGTCCACTGTAGAAAATGGGAATAATTTAACCTGGATTTCAGTAGAAAAACAGAAATATCTGTGGTTTGTTCATTCAAAGAATGATACACCTTCCCCAAACATAGTGAGGAGTCACAAAACCAGGTTCCAGATTAGTAAATACAGTATGATACTAGTTACATCAAATTTAACATAAAAAATAATACTTGACAAATTTAAGAGACACATACATATGTAATGAAAGCATAAAGACATGCATGGGAATGATAAACATGAAAATCAGGCACTGGTTTTCTCTGAGGAGGGAGGGAGTAGAGTGTAATCAGGATGAAGCACACAGGGAGCTTTAAATATATTTAGAATATTTTATTCAATGCTAAAATTCATTTTTAAAAAGTGACAGAGAGGGATGGAAAACATTTTACTATTATCTAACCCTAAAATTTAAATGTTCAGTGAAATTTATCTTTAGATGCTAAAAAAGTTTAGAGGCAACTTATGAAGAACAAGAACCATCATTAACTTATAGTCACAGCTTAATTGTACAAAAAAGTATTGCTTTGCTTGTTGACCCACTTTATACACTAGATGACGCTTAGATGGTTTTAGCCTATTTGTAAAAATCAAATCCACTTTCAAAAGAGAAACATTTATTATCTTTTGATAACAAAGACGTTAAAAAATAAATTTTTCCTAAGTTCTAAAGGCAAATTAGAAGTGGAATTCCTCCTTTTTGGCATAATAAGAAATCTTAATCTCATTCAAATAATTGTAACAAATGTGGATTCCTACAACTGGCTATCTTGAAGAGAACGATACTACTCTGAATGTGTAAATTCTGATACAACTGTTAAAAAAAAGTCATTCACTGTATGTTTTTTACCTTTTATTTCCTGAAGTTACCTAAACATTGCAGCTCATACTCCCCAAACTTGCCCAACACTAAGTACAATTATTTCAGTCTTGTCTTTCTTTTGAAACAGGGCTCTGTACCTTATTCAACACTAACATATCTGTTTGGCATCTGTATCATAATGAAAAAGAACCAACAATTCTGGCTCCTTTGTGCCTTAGTGATAATTTTCATGTTTTTATTTTTTTTATGATTCAGGAAGCATAGGGACAGGTGTGTATCAGATACACACGGAAAGCAGGACATCACGGTAATAAGGTCTTGGGCACAAAGTGTAAGCCTTATTGGCCATGTCACTTGGGCAAAGCATGTATCATCTCTAAGCCTTGTCTCTTTATAGTAAAATGAGCCTGACTTGATAAGGTTGACGTCAGGTTTAAACGGGACAAGGCTCACAGCACTTAGCACGTGGTAAGCGTTCAACAGATGCTAACGGATGGTGAAGATGATGATGACAATGCAGCATATATATGAAACTGACTTAACTCCTGAGACTGGATGATCTTACCATTTGAATAAATTAGTAAAAAAAAAAAACTTAGAATAATAATAGGCTTACAAAGAACATTCACCTTTAACTGCCTCTCAGCTTACTTATCCGGTGTACGTTTGCTGGCAGGTGATTTTGCAGCTGAAATGATTCAGGATGCTGACAAGAGCTTGACAAGCCAGAACAACCCCTTCATGATGTCAGAAGGGCCCACTTTAGGATTTGGTCCATAAAATATACACTTTTATACCCCTTCCTATTTGATGAGAGAACCACATTTCTGCGAAAAACTGACTTCTGATCTATCCCCAGTAACTCCTACTAGCAGGTGCACCCATCCCTCAGCTGCTATAAGAAGTGGCTGCTAACGCTCACAGTGGCACCTCATTCCAGGGAATTGCCCTCAATCCAAAGGAGCAACGTTGCCCAGAGACACACTGGAGACTGAGGTTGGGGGAGGAGGAAGCCTCTGGTAGCCGCTGAATGCTGACAAGACGGAAAGGAGCCTGGATCCCTTGCTGCAACGTGGCATGGCTCTGTGCAGCCTCTCCTGCTCCTGTGCTTCCTTCTGGAATCTGCCTGAGTCTTTGCCCACCTTCTTCCCCTGTGTTAACCTGCTTCCTCACTCTTTACAGATTTCTCCTGGGAGATTTCCTCCCACAAAACCCTCACAAAAGGATTCCAGTCTTGAGCTCCGTTCCTAGGGAGCCAACTAAGAAACCTTCCCAGTAAGTCTGCTTGTAAGTCAGTCTCCCAGTAAGCCTAGCTCTGGAGAGATTTTTGTGTTGTTTCTCTTCTAGACAGATGCACAAAAACCATTATGTGTCCTTGAATACTTCGTGGTTTTGGTTTTCTCGTCCTGTACATTTATTTAGATCTTGGATTTTAGTAACCAGCATCGCCTAGTGTACCTCTTTTAGATCTATACATATTAAAGACGAGAAACCAGAAGAAAACTCTGGTTCCCTGAGGTGTGTGCGTGGCAACAGTATTTCAGTGCTTTCCTTAACACAGCTTCTACCATTTAGGGTGAAGCTCTGACAAGCATGTCGCATTAGTATTAGTACTATTAGTAAAGTACAAGAACCCAAATTTCATCCTAACTTAAAAAAAAAGGCTTACTTTCAATAGTGCTGCTAGAGATTGAATGGTGAGCTGAGCTTCGGTAGCCAATGACATGTGAGAGCTCATAAATTTGAAAGGGAAGAGAGAGTTAACATGCCTGAGTAAAACTTCTCATCAACTTCACGTTTTTGAAAACTATTACACTATTTCAAAGATCTGTCTCTAAGAACTGAGATGAGAGAGTTGACATTGGTGGTCATAGAAGGTATTTTTTTGCTCTCCTTTGCTTATAAGGACCTGGCCACAAACAAACAAAATAATTTAGCTATTGAATATCACTCTAAGCTTGGTGAGACCCAAACCACAACTTGACTTTAGATTTCTGTTCGGTTCCAGGCCGTGGCATTTGCAACATATCAGATGCTAAGGAATTTGTGTGCAGAAGCATGAGGTTTTTTTTTTTTTTTTTCTGATTATATGCCTATTAGACTTCTCAATGGCATTTTACGCTATTAACAGAAATGGAATTTGGTGATCATAGACACTATATAAGTTTTGTCTGTCACTCACCCTCACAATAAGGCTCCTCATTATTGGCAAGTTGGCTAGATACAGAGTGGTCTGTGCTTCATGTGATTTATTTCCCTTCTTAAATGGGCAGACTGACTGCACGGGTCAAATTTGGCCTACAGGGATAATTTGGTCTGAATAGTGCATTTAAGAAAACCCGAATCAATACAAGAAAGAAGGAAAGAAAGAAAAAGAAAAAAAGTAGCACATATATATATATATATATATATATATATATATAGAGAGAGAGAGAGAGAGAGAGAGAGAGAGAGAGAGAGAGGGAGAGGGAGAGGGAGAGGGAGAAAGAGATTACTTCTTTTGAAAAATTTGAGAGCTTATCAACACTGGACCCATATCCACTAGAGTTGAGTCATATATTAGTAAGGCCCAGATGGGAAACAAATGGAAAATTCAAATTGGGAAATTTGAGGAAGGCTTAATAAAGGGGTTAATGATAAATGTGTGGACAGTGTGTAGGGAAACCACCAAGTAAGAAGCAGCATCCTGGAACTGGTAACCTCGAGGAATGACTGCAATCTTGGAGGAAGGGGATGGATAAGCACTGGAACCTGGGGAGTCAGCACGTCATGGAGAAGGCTATCTGGCAGAGCTGCGACCTTGGGTGAAGGACACAGTTAGCTTGTGACCATGCCTCAGGGAGGAAGCTGGAGGGATAAATACCCAAATCTCACTCTCAATCCCTCTGATTGCCTGCTAGTGCTCCCCATTGGACAAATGAAACTGGAATCTATAAGCCAAGGTTGCCTCTGGAGGCAGCCCATAAAGGGTAGTCCTGAGGGGCACAGCGCAGGATGGACTGGCGAGGGGATCTGGAAGGCCATGCAGAAGATATCCAGCATAATTAGCAACTAACTCCTATAGACAGAGCTTATATTCTACTGTTTGCCACAGTCCCCACCATTCTCCATGGATCCCCACACCAAAGATGGTCAGTTGCTATTCATCATCATGTTGGCATTCTGATGTTTCTTATAGGACAGAACCATTTCTCTGTCTCCATCAAAAGTGAGTAAAGAAAGATAGAAGGCCAAATTCTTCAAGAAAACTGAGAAAATTTCTTATAGAAGAGAAATATCACAATGTATTTAATATGTGAGCAAAATATACCTTGGTCTATCTATATGTAAAAGATACATATATATACACACATACATATATATATACACACATACTTTGCCTGCTTTACTCACGAGGCCAGATTCCCTTCTCTTGATAGCACTCTGATTTTTTTTCTGAGGGGAAGGCACGAACACAATTCCCCACTACCACAAATTATGCAGTTGAGTTCCCTGCATTTGGTATCTCCCCTGCCAGGTAAATATAACACTCTGATTTTTATATTGGGAAATTATCTTTCCACCGGTGACTATAGTCTTATTTGAGAGGACAATTCTAGGTGATTTTCTTTCACTTGGGAGCCAAAGCATTAGGAACCTCCGTGACCCCACCACATGGGCAGGCACATAACTTAAGCACATTTAATGGAGTTCTCTCTCCAGGGACTTCAACTTGTGAGTGAGGCAATAGTTAATTTCAGTTGCTTGCAGCCAAGAACTCTGACTGAACTGTTACCTAAACTGGAGTAGGCAGACCATTAACAAGTTGGTGTTTAAACATGATTTTTGACATTTGGAAAACTCTTCTCACTCACTAGGCTGTGGAGACAGTTACAGAGGAATTGCTGCATGAAGACAAACCCCTAGAGGTGAGAGGTAACTGCTGCGCATCCATTGTTTTGCCAATTTTGCCAATAAAGCTGGAAGATTGTGGCTATGTTCCTACTCTAGAAGACCATATACACAGCCTAATATTTTCCCCAATGAAACAGATGAACTTACTGAATTAGAAAATAGACGCCTGTATTACGAAAGCCAGGATGCCTTTCTCCCTATAACGTAGGGAGTTGCAGGAAATACCAAACAAAACGTGATGTCCACACCTTAATGTGAAACTCAGATGTAGAAACTGGACCTGGCCCAGACATTGGGTTTATTTATTATTATTTCATTTTTATTTATTGTATTTAACCCTAAGTGTGTCTCTATTACTCTCAAAAATCAGCTGGCAAGTAACTGGGAGTCAGAGCAAGCTTGCCATAATTAAAATAACACTCATCTCAGTAGGGTTTCATTCACATGACACGTTTAAAACGTAAAATAGCAAACTAGCAAGCAGGGTGATGATGATAAAAGTTAATACGTTTCAGACACTGTATTAAATGCTTAAGTACATAGTTTCAATTCATTTTTACAACCCTGTAAAGCAAGTACTTTCTTATTTTATAAATGAAGATCCTGAGTCTTAGCAAAGTTTAGACTCTTGTTCAAGGTTACATAACCTAGCAGGTAATCTCAAGCAGGAGGCAGAAGAAATGACATACATAGTTACTATGTGGCTATGTGGCATGACTGTGACAATACAGGCAGGATCAGCAGGTATTTCAAAATTAATCATAATAATAATGTGATAATATTTGAGTCCTTATGATGTGTCCAGAACAATGCTTAGCATTTCCCAGATGTAATGACATAATTTGTTAGAGGAAAAAAAATTGTAATTCAGATTCTATTTCTGTCCAAACCTCTATCTTTTCAAGAAAATTAACTAATTGTCCATTATCTCTATTACCTTTTTATCTTTCCCTCTCAGCTGGATCCTTCCCATCAGCTTTTGAAAAGCTCAAGTCTTTTCTGTCTTAGAAACAAACAATTCCGCAAAACAAAATAAAAAAGACCTTTTTTTCTGGAAAGAGGCATCCATTATGTGTCTCAGTTTTTTAACCTTCCATTCACCTCTCAATCCATTCGTGGACATAGGCCACTAGAACACCTTCAAGGAAGGAGTTGCTGCCCAGCGGAGGGGAGTGTGGTCTGCAGACTCCTCAAACTGTCTGTTCCTTCAGGGTCTGCTCAGCCTCAGTGTCATCTTGCATGAGGTCATGCCCTCTCTAGGGGAACCACATATGGTGATGAGCAAGGTACAAGTAAAAAGACTGGCCATTTGGCCTAAAGGGGGGATAACTCGGATGGGTAGCGTTTATTCCCCAGGTTCCCATCTGGTTGGCTGAAGATGTTGGATCCCAGTTCAACTGCTTTCTCTGCTCAATCATGTTTCTTCCCCTTCCTTTCACAGATGTTGATACCTAATAGACATCTGTACCTCAAACTCTGCCTCCCCACAGGTGACACCACTGCAGTCAGCTTGGTGTTGATTGCTTCAGGCTTTCTAAGGTCACCTATGACCCACATGTTGATAAATCTCATCGGCATTCCTCAGCCATCAATTTGCTCAATCTCTTATGGCATTTGAATCAGCAATTAAGGAAAAATTACAGTGGCAGCCCACTGGAGTAACGCATTCTTTGCAGACATCATTTATTCTTTCCTTATCAAATATATAGCGAAAGGCTTCCAGTACCATGTAAAGCATAGGAGTCTAAAATAAATAGGTTAGAGCCTGCTTTGGGGGAACTCAGCTTAATGATTCATTGGACATGGAGAGTGAAAGAGCAGAAGCAGAGTGACTTCTGGGTTTTGAGCTTGGGTGAACGGGTGACAGATGCGTCGCTGAGACAGAATCTGCCGCAGGGATCATCAACTGAAAGGGGGAAAGGGGATGAGTTCAGTGTTGAGTCCTACACGTTAGAGTTCCTTGTGGGACATCCACATAGAGATGACTTTAGAGTGATTGTAGCAGAGACCAAATCGCAGTCAGTTGAAGACTGAATGCAACTTGAGAATGTGGCAGAGGGTGGACAGGAACCAGGGGTTCCCAAACCTGGCTAAACATCCAATTCATATTTAGAGTTAATTAAAAATTGATTGAAAAGTTACTTCCCCAGAGATTCTGATTCAGTTGATCTGAGGACGAGGATGTTTATTTTCATAAACAGATACTCTAGCTATCCTGTGTTCAGTGCAGGCCCTCTGGAAAGTAAACACAAGATGGGGTGAAAACGTAGTAATTTTGGGAGAGGGGAGCACATACATGGGTCAGAGGAAATGGGAGGGAACCAGGGAAGGCTGGAGGAGCCATCAGGCAGCAAAGCATGTCTGACCCCATGAAGGGAGGAGGGAGAGATGGTTGGGTAGAATCATCTCAGAGTGCCGGTGCAGGGTAAGGAAGGGTTAGCAAGGCTGTTGGAACGTTCTGTATCTTTTGGGAACAAGCATGACATGCTCAATCACTGGCCACACAGGAGCAGTCCGTGGGAAGGCCAGGGTTGGCACAACTGTGGTGATGGATTTCAGAGTGCAGAAGCTGGGGCCTTTGGTTAACTAAGCTCTCCATGGCTGAAGGTCTGTAAGGCACAGTCTCCTGGCTGCCGCATGTCCCCTAACATTTTAAGACAGTGGGAGGAGGAAAGGAAGATAGAAATGAGCTGCAGTTAGAGAGGTATTTGGATTTGAGGCAAGGTTTCCTGTTGTTTTTCAAATAGGAAAGACTTCAGTATGTTTGTAAGCCTAGAGAGGGAGATAAAAAAGATAATAAAGAGGAAGGGAAGGAGGGAAAGAGGAATGGGGAAGAGCAGAGAGAGAGGTTGAGCATGAATTAACTGTGGAGGAAGAAGACTCAGAGAAGCAGGAAGACATGGGATAACAGGCTGTGGCTTTTGAATCTGAGCAGTGACATCTGATTCTCTGGGATAGTGTCTGAATACGGGTTAAGGCTGAACGTTGTAGGAACTGCACTTGGTTATCTCAATTTCTACCACAAAACAGGAGGCAAAGTATCAAGGGCACTGCTGGTGGAAGGTTTGGTCTTGAACAGGAGGTACCCCATCCTCTGAGGCGGAAGCTTTTTAAAAGAAATAAGAATGAGCTCAGAGAAAGACTTCTTTGTAGCTGTGGGATCAAGTTACAGGGTCAGAAAGGCTGATGGCCTCAATTTCTGGATACAGAGGAGGCAAATTTATCTGCTGAAGGTATTATTTGGCACTCTTCTCACATGACAAAATTTCTTACATAAAACCGTAATAGAAATAATACTTAGTACATTAAAATGAATACTTCAGATATATCTTTTATATTAAGAGGGTTGTCTATTATATAAATCTTTCATAGGCATGTGTCTGTTTCATGTTGTATAAACCAAAACTCAAAAATATTCCCTTTATCTAATTTGGAATTTTAAAAACTGACATTGTATTAAGTTTATACTGTTCTCAATCAGAAAAAAAATTACTGGAAATATACTATCAGTGTATCATGCATATTTGTTACCAAATTTAATAAACAAAAAAAACTTTTGGATGATATAATTTTATCTAGCATCAAATTCATCACATGAGCATATACTGGCTCCCCCTATCAAAAAGTGGACATCAAAATATTTCATAATTGGTGGGGGTCTTTGAGATCAGTAGCTTCTAAACTTGGGGGTCTCAGACTCCCAGAATGTATACATTGAACAACAGTAGTTGATCTATTTTAAATTTCAAAGTACCTAATAGAAATCTCCCTTTACCCATATGAAGACTTTGAGTTCCATTATAATTACTTGAAATTTCCTCAGTTCAGCACAGCCACTCTTCAGACTCTCCAATGAAACTTTGCAATATTAAAACATGGATAATGCATTCATCATTATTTAATCGATGAGTTTTAAAAATAAGCAAAACTTCCAGAACACAGGGCTGGGGTAGAGGATTAGAGAAGTCTGAGGTAACTAAGAGTGAAAAAGTTGGGGAAAATGGACTTGGCCTAATCCTAATAGGCAGATGAGAAAACTGGGAGGATAAATAATCTACCCAATATCACATCATGGCTCATTAGTAGCAGAACCAGCGTTAGGATTAGCTCAGTATTTTGAAAGTGGTGAAAAAAATTTCCCAATATGCTATTTTCTTGGGTGTTAGGTTTTTGCATTTTTGTATCGTGGTGGTTAGTGTTCTTAGCATTTGGAACCCAAATGCTTCACATTTTGTTTTTAGGTTACTTTGGAAATGAGTCTGTACCAATAGCAAACACCCTAGCCCAAACACTAAGGTTTATTAATTTGTACTCCCTCTGCTGGCCAATTTTCCAGTTTGGTTAAAAAAAAATTTTTTTTTTTCCATAGAGGTAACTGAAAAAACAAAAAACTGAAAACCTTTAAAAGTCTTCATAGGAAAAAGAAGAAGCAGCTAGTTAATGTCAAAGTCCACTGTTCCATTCTTCATAATTTTAGGGTAGTCTTCATTCACAGCTACTTTAATTACAACAGTACTTTAAAGAGAATATAGAGTTATTAATTATAATTATTAATACTGTTAGCACATGAAACTGCAGAAAGAAGACATTTTAGACTCTTCAACAGTTTTAATCTTAGGTGTGCATACTAATTGCAAACATTCTTATCAAATAATTAAAACATATTAACAATGAACAAATACGGACAAATTTTACACAGAAGTTCTGCTACTACTATAATTTTTTAAAACATTTAACCCACCAGTAAGAGAGGAGACACCCATGCTTTTTTAAAGATGGATAATTTGAATACAGAATCTAAGATATGATCATAATTAGAAGCACAAACAATAGTTTTCCTTCTTATGGGAAGTTTAAAAATTGTCTCCCTTGTATTTCTTTATTGTTCTTGCTTATATTTATTTAGACAACAGTCATTTCTTCTCAAATGATATTTTTTTAGGAAGGGAGAGTTGTCTGTTGATGGTCTAAAAGACGTGCCTTCACAGTTGTACCCAAGGCAGAAATGGACACTTAATAATTCTCACATCTCATTGATGCACTCTTCCAAGATGTTATTAAACAGAGGTCATTTTCTAAAGGATAATCAGAATTTTGTAACAAATGGTAATGAGTAGTTTTGTGTACTCATTTTCTATGATACCCAGTAAAATATGCCAATTAAAACCCAGACTTCACATTGGCATCAAATGAACACAGCAGAATGAGCAGAGCTGCGAGCTAGTCATTGTCATAGATGCAACCTGAAAGAAAAAAAAATACAGATTTAAATACAGTTATACAAAACATACACCCTCTAAATGTTCCAAGGTTGGAAATATAGGTGATTCATACCCTCCTGGTTTAGGATTTTAAAAAGCAGAGCTGGCTCACTTTATGAAAAAGCAGTTAAACGGAAGGCCATACATTTATTTAAATTTCATTGCTCAGGGTAAAATTCCAACCAAGTTTCTAAACAGATCTACTCTCTATCAAAATAAGACACAGGATTATTTTACCTGACACTTAATTAAATGTACTTTTTGATAGTCATCCTGAATGAGTCTGAAAATATTAAATATCAGTAAGAATCATAAGTTTAAAAGAATGTAACACTATGCTTCAGGTGACATTAATTTTTTAGATCATAATTTAGAAATGTATGATGCTTAGATAATACTAGTAAGTAATACAGATTACAAAATAAGTACCTGCTTATTGGCCAAGTACAAACACTTTTGTGGATAAAAGCAATTCTTTTTTAAGATTCATGGTATAATGAAAAAATTCACCAAATATTTTCATTCTTTTGTTTTCAAAGAAAATAAATGAAAAATTTCCTTGATTTCCAGTCATGTATAAAAATAATTTTTTTTCATTATACCGCAGCATTTACCTTTCCTAACATTTTCAGGTGATTCAAATTCTGATCAGATTGGAAGGCTGTAATTAATTCAGCTAGTTGTTTCCAGTATTTGTAGGAACAGAAAATTCACCATTACTGTTCTCTGCAATGGATGCTGCATGAGACTTACCATCAGCAATATCATCATAAATCTCTCCATCACTGTAAATGTAGAAAATAATTTTTATTTTAATAAAAAATCTTAACACTAAAGCAATATTTAGATTAAAGATTTAATATGATGATTTTATGTGACACAAGGCATTTGAAGGTGAGAAATTACATATGCATTTAGAAGTGAGAAGAAATTTCATATTCATCTGCATCTCCTTTCATTGACTTAATCTAATCTTCTGCTCATTCTTAAAAAAAAGAAAACCAACACCCAATTTATTCCATATTGTAGACACACAGAATAATGACAACATTCCCCAAGAACACAGACCATACCTTACCCATCTTTAGATTAAATCATGAGCCTAGCACACAGCTGTGTTTGGTACAAAGTGTTTGCTGAACTGAGCAAACTGAAAAATCATGGCACAGTACTCCACTGGGGGCTCTAATCCAAAAAATACAATGAATTCTTTATATTCTTTATATATATTCTTTGTATCAGATTTATACTACTTTCATCTGAACTTCAAACGTTGAATGAAATACAATATTTAACATTGGAAATGGGTGTATCCTTTTTGCAATGTTTCTAATTATAATTTGTAAATGTTAATTATAATATACTTAAATATTGATTAAGTAGTAGCCAGGATGTGGTTAGTATGATAATTCTTATCTTATATAATTATTAAAATGTTAATGGCAGTATTTATGGTTATAGGTAGCATTCATAATAAAAGTTCTGGTGACTTTCACACATTTTAGGTTTTATCTGGTCCTGAATCTTTGGGAAATACTCTATTCCACACACATACTGAGTCCCTCCTATGTTCCATTAGATATAAATATAAGTAAGACACAAGTTTTGATTTCAAGAAGCTTATAATCTAATAGAAGAAAGAATGATACACAATAATAAAAATATAAAGTATTATAAATGTTAATACAGCTTTGAAAAGTAGGATATGATCTCAAAGTTCAGAAATGTAAGGTGACTGTCACTTAGACCAGACCCACTCTTGGTTCTTGTACCACCTTTGTGCATTTATCACGGAAGCAGCAGCAGGCCTTTCAAATTGCTGCCAGCTATGGAGATGCTGTGAGTTCCCTATGTCTTCTGTTCAGATCCTTTCTCTGAGATTGAGGGAGGATTTGACTAATGGAAATATGACACAAATGCAAAGAGGATAGATTTTTCTATCATTCATTCAATAAACATTTATTAAGTATTTCAATAGGTGGTGAAGCAATAATTACTTAGTACATTTTCTAAATTCTTTCTTAATCATCCTGTAATAATCACTGATGAAGAGGTCCCGTTATTTGTCACACATTCTTTCCTTGAAATTTCTATCTTTCACGGGATAAAACCTATTGAAAAGTCTCATGCCTACCATTGTGATTACTGCTCTGGTTGTCTTTCTTTTAACTCTTTATTAGTTTGCTGACAGAGCACTAAACTTTGATTTGCCTCCTTCTGATTGGTGTCAGATTGTTTATGGATACAGTTTGTAAATCCTCCTTGATTTTTTAAAGTTATGTACAGAATTCTGTAAATCTTTGTATTGACATATGCCCTACTCTGATAATGAGTTCATTTCTTGTACTGGTTTACTTGAACAGAATCTTATATTTGGGGGGACTCTAGTAGCACTAGTACCAGACTGTGACAACATCCTATTCATAAGAATAGAAGAATCATTGACCACTGTCTTTTTGCTGGCATGCTTCTAAAAAAGGCAACTTAATACTCTACTGTGCCTGGTGTGGGTAAAGAAAAGCTCTCAATCAGGGGCCCAACCATGAACACTCAACAGGTGATATTTATACCTACTGTGCAGACACTAGTGGTCCCTGATTAATTCATTTCAACCAACTGCATTGATACCAAGTGACATCAAAGTGTTAATGAAAGTGTTAATGGTTTTGACTTGTCTGTCTCCTATGTTTGCAATGTCTGTCTCAATGAAGATATTAAACTGTGAGCTGTATAATCATGAATGAGAATTGTTTCTCTTCTATATTTGAAAGAGCGACACTTTATGAAAACTTTAACTTCATTATGGCTACTACTATATTGACATTAGTATAGAATATTGTTTTAAAATTTCTTCATGATAGTTTAGTATGTTATTTAAGTGATATTAGGAATCTTTTTTAAATAAAAGCATATAATTCTTTTTGTAAGTATAGTAGTAGAAGAAAATGGACTTACTTGTCCACCAAGTAACTCCGAAGGACATAACCATCTAAGAAAGAAAAAGAAAATAAATTTTTATCAACAGTACAATCTGGAAAAATCTCTACTATTTCTTTTAAGAATTTGACATAGAATTTAGCAATTAAAAATATAATGTATTGAATCATTGTCTCTATCTCCAAATATGACTCATTTTTCTTACTTGAGCCCACTTTTCTCTCCCTTTCTTTTCCTATTCTAACTTTTCTCTCTTACATGCCTCTTTCCTTCCATTTACAATCTTTTCTCCTTTCCCCCTTAAATTAAAGAATAATATTTTCTTTTTGAAGCCACTGCAGGTTGGAACACAAGCACCTTTCAAATTTTAGTTTATTTCTTCAAGGTGACATGACCCAGTTGTAGGAAGAATTTATGAAGCATAATTTCTCCAATTACAAAAGTAGTCCATAGGTAGGGATTTTAAATACCACCAGTTCTAAGACTTAACTTTTCAAACTTTATTATACTGAGCAGAGTCAGAACTGTGTTCAACTACCCTTTCAGATCCGCAATCTAGTGGTTACTTAGGGGGGTGTGCTTTCCAAACGGTCTCAGAATAGCTCTCTTACAATCAGCGTGGAAGGTCTTCCACTGCTGCTTCTGCCAGAGTGGCAACCTTCGCGTTTTCATCTTTCATGGAACAAATCATTATTAGAAGAACACACAATAGGGATTCTAGTAATTCCTCTGTTAGGTAGAAAAATAGACCATATTTTACAAAAGAAAGCAAAGATTACTTTGATCACTTTACATTTGCCCATATTGTGCAAAATACTCCTTAGAAAAAAACATGGACTATTTTTCTTAAGAAAATGTCTGCTGACACCTAATTAATATTACTAACTTTGGAATTCTTAATTTTGTGTTAGTGCCTAACCATTATTATTGTATGCTGGAGATTAGTACTGTTTATAGCCTTGTCAATACAGGTTCTGAATAATTTCTTTCACTGACTCAATTGATTGGTTTTGGTCCACTTCAGATCTAGTTTTGGTTTCTAAACCAGAGTAAATGCCTAAAAAAATCAGAAATCAGCAAGCTCGTAAGCAAAGATTAATACAAACGATAATAAACTTACTTAAACATATTAATGTCATATTGCCACTGATTTAACACGCAAATTTTTTACAAGTTAGAATCATAAAACTGAAATTGTAGATTAATTTAAGGAAATGAACTTTCCCTTAGAATATTCCAGGGTAGAGGGGTGGGTATAGCTCAGTGGTAGAGTTTGATCATGAGGTCCTGGGTTCAATCCCCAGCACCTCCATTTAAACGAAAGCAAGAAAGAGAAAGAGAAAGAATAAAAGAATATTCCAAGGTAAAAAAACCTCCAAAATATTTTATCAAGAAATTTACCACTTTTTAGTGAAAACTGCTTATAAGAATCATATTTGGAAAAGAAAGAATCAAAGTTATCTTTGAACTCCTGTAGTATGCAAGTAATGAGGCATGTGTCACAATGACAAATGCACAATAAAGTAATATTTTTCTCAGTATATGAAAAATTAGATTATGCTGTATCTTCCTTTTTATTTTGATTAAGGCAAAAGTGGCAAACATTATTCACATAAGGTCGTCTAAACTTGATACCTATGATTCTTGGGTAGGATCCTTTGATATCACAGTTCTTTCTTTCATTTCATAGTAACAGACTTTTAACAAATTAAGGTGGACATCATACTTTAACATAATTTTTAAAGGGGGATAAGCTCATCTCCAAACAACTCAGTTCAGCATGTGTCTCCCAAAAGAGGAAACCTGTGCAAATAACAGACTTCGAGAACAAATTGTGGATTTTGTTTCAGGGTTCCGATAACTGAAATCTGTCTTTACCTGTATTTATGTTTGGGGCTAAAATAAAAGGTGAACAGGTCTCCACAGACTGTAATGGTCACAAATGTTTTTTTTCGTTAGTTAAAATTGGTGGTTCTGTTTTGGTTTTGAATTTTCTCTTAAAACAAATTGGAAAATAATACAATACTAAGTGTTCCCATGATATTCATGTTTAAGTTAGTGATTTAAAAATAACGACCAAAACCTTTAACAATGAGGTCAATCTCAATGTGAGTTGTTTGGACTCTGTAAAATACCTGAATTAAAATTAGGAGATAGATAATTAGAGAAATGTATAAGAAATTAGAAAATATTGCCAGAGACTGGAATTAGTCTGGCATCAAGCATATTTCTGTTGTTGTTTTTTAATATTTGGATGATTAAGAGAAATAAAATCCAAAACAGAATATAATCATTTTTGGAAATTAAAGATTTTTATTTTCCTATATTTTTTGATAATCTATTTTTTAAAACTCAATTATGCTAAAATTCTGTAGACCTGGACAAGACACTATCTGTAGTTAAGCATAAGACAGTCCTTTCCATGACCAAAGTTAGTAAGTCATGATAAACAGCTTAATTACCCTCCTTCACAAAATTACTTACAAAAAACAATTTCCTTGGATTCTCAAACCCCTATTACATTTCCTCCTACATCTTGTTTGTTCAAGAGTTCTAAGAAACAGCTTTTTCTGTTACTGAATGCTCCAATGTTGCTGCTGCTGTTGTGTGTGTGAGACAAATAAACATCAGTGACTGTGAATATGATTTAAGAACAAATGTATCACGGAATTGGAGTGTGGGACGGGACGGTGCTGCTCTGTTTTAGTTCCCCGAAATGATGTGATAATTTGGGGCTCATTAGTTATAAAATCACTATTACACAGAATTTTTACAGGGCTAATGACTTTTAATATAGCATAGGTTTTGCTGTCTAGTACCTTTAGAAATCTCTGCTGAAACCTCATTCTATTAAAATCATGATTCATGACTGCCAAAACAAGTGACTTACCATGAATTTTTATATAATCTCCCCATTATAGTTCCTAGAAACAAATTTGTTTTTTTTGCAGTGGAAAAATGCTCTCTTTCCAGGTACATCCATCATAGGGAATGTGAATGAAAAGACAAATGAAATAAACAAAAAACCTTATCAGAGTTCTGTAACACGTAGAGTGGCTGCTGTGTGTAGTTAGCCCTGTAACGCTGTGAGCACTGGCACATCAGGGATTCTCACACACAGTATGAAACTATTATTTGGAAACCTCACATTCATACAGCAGAACACAGTGGTTGGAACAAATGTTTTGAAATATGTGGTGGGACAGAGCTAGTCAAGAAAGTAACACCCACCCCCCGATATGTACCAGTTAATTTCTTCCCAAAATGTTTACTTGCTACAGTGCAGATGTGTCCTAGGACTAATGACTCACCTTTCAGAAGGATGTGGTGAATATAAAATTACCAAGGATATACAAAACAAGCTTTGGAGAAATGAAAAATATCTTCATTCTAATGTTTTCAAATTTTTTACTTAATAAAAATGACAACTTTGATTATTTCCCTATTATTTTATTTGTTGTGAGCAAGTCCAGAAATAAGGTTAGATTTACTCAATTTGGCCTCATGTAGTTTAAAAACAATAAAATCATACTACATAGATTTACCCAGGCAAATGGAACAATGTCCAACTTCAGGGGGGAAATGCTCAAAATATAATAGAAATTAAAAACAAAATGCAGTTTATAATACTAAATATAAATTATCCTCATTTAGAAAATGTTCTCTTTCCCCCTCTCTTCTTTCTCTATCTCCCTACTTATTTTTTAGGGCTTCAAATCAGTGACTTAGAAAATTTCTGAATAAAAAATTTTCCTTCAGTGAGCATATGCTGTTTTAAAATGGAAAAAAAATTACCTAAACAAAGAAATGATCAGTTGGATTAGGGAACATCTAAAGCACCTTTAAAATTCCCCTGTCTTTGATGCCCAGAGTAAATGGAGAACATTTTGACCACAAATAACTCAGCTCATGTCTCATTTCACACTTTTTTGTAGAAAAATTTTCTCCAGTGTCAGGAGGTGGGAAAACTCACAGCTTGTGAGACGTTGATACGCACAAACATTGGCGAGAAATTCTGAACAGTTGGGAAAGTGCCAGAGATATATATTTAAGAACGCAACACCTCTACAATGTGCTCTTCTACAAGTCTGTGGCTGAGATTTGATCAAATGTGATAATGCCTGTAAAAATGGCTTCTACTCTACTCCTCAGTGGGAAGGGGTTATTGTTAATGGTTTGGCCTCTGATTTCTATCATTACAAATTTAGGTTTAAGTAATTATGGTTTTCTTTTCTTTGCTGGATTAAAGAACAGAAAGTAAGGACAATCTTCAGGTCACCATGGTGTTGGACTGCAGAAGCCATTGCTGCAAATTAGATGTAGAAATAAGGAACTGAAAGATTTAGAGGCTCCCAAATGATACACAACAACTGAACCACATTACTAAGGCTAAGACAGAGGACTTCTGTCTTCTAATAAGACTTCTAAACTATTCAACAGACTTCTTCCTGTGAATGTCAATATGTCAGATTTTCATCTGGTTATCCAAATGCAATCTCCGAATTGTACACTCAATTCAGAAAGCCCCAAACTAGGTGCCAGGAGGCGAAGAATGTGTTGGCAATACAATGTTGAGAACATTTCACTGAAGCTACTCTTAAGTTCAGAGTCTAGTAAAAGTAATAGATTGCTAAGAGAATAAGGACAATTATAGCAATAAAAGTAGAAGCCTGGTGGCGCAAGGGAGAGATTATGCTGGGGTTCCTGGAGAGGAGGGAGTGAGTGTTCTTCCAATTTTAGATGACAACTGGATTGTTTTTAATAGATAATTTATGGGTGTTCCAAGTAGAATAAAATATCAAAGTAGGATGAAACAGCATAATGTACTCAGGGAATGACAAGTAAGCAGTTTGTATTTCTGGAGTATCAGTTGCAGATGGGAAATAGTTGCTGAGGGTCCGGCTAGACCAGGAAGGGTTTTATGCACTAACCCTAAAGACTTTGTATTTTAAAAGATAATATTTGGGTAACAGTGTGATGAGTGGATTGGCTGAGAGTAAGGGTAAGGTAGACATCTCATTAGAAAGGCTGTTGCAATAACCCAGGTGACGGAGGGTTAAATCCATATGACAACCATCCCAAATCCTATAAAGATATTTGAGGAATGGACCAGAAATTAAGAAAATGAAGAATGTCAGGGATCCAGTTCAAGGAAAGAATAAGCAACAGTTTTAGAAAAATGAAGAAAAGCCAGAGATTTGGAAAAATAAAAGTGAAAATAAGCAGATATGATAATTAAATGGTGAAATAATGCAATCACAGATGCTTCCCGGTGTCCCTCCCACCTACCTTCACCCTTATCACTTCAGTGCTTTGTGTCAACTTTCAGCTGACATCATTTACATTTTTCATTTACTGATGGCTTGTCTCTGGCTTCCAGAACTCCCTTTATCAGCTTGCTTAAGTATCCCGAATGACTCGCCACCTGCCTAGGAGTAGGCTTCAATTCCTGATGGACAGGAGGTGATGTATAAACACCCCAATTCGTTTCCCATTGGATGCCACTCCGAGTTCCCAGCTAATTAAGCTCCAACTACCCAAGTGGTAACTTTTTTGCTAACAAGGCTTTATCAGCTGCCTTCTCTTCCCAGGCTACTTCTACACTTGCCTTCAGGCATTTCCCAGAATCACCTCCCAAATGGGGAAACCAAACTAAAACAAAGTCCAGCCCAAAGAAAGTCTTTAAATAAAAAACAAGTACATAAGTGCTACCAATATAGTCATCTGGTCTCCATTCTATTTGCGATGGACCCCTAAGAACTGAATTAGTTTCCAGTGAACTTGGGAATTGTAAAATGCATTGGTCTTGCACCAAAAAAAAAAAAATAAATAAAAAGATAAAAGATAAATGTTACATGGAACCCTTGATTTTATCTACCAGAAATTGATGTAATGTTCTCAGCTCATTTTTAACAGATGATAAATTCTAAGAGGACAGGAGCCCTCCAGTATTCAGACAGTATTTAGAATTACCGATGTCCAAATAGAAAATGAGAGCAGATTACAAAATCATCCCTGAATGGCTATTGCTTTTCCTCATTCTTAAGGTGTACCGGTTCCTAGATAGGAGCCTCCTCCGAATTTCTGTTTCTGATGCTGTATCTCTCCCTGCTCATCTGGACCTGCACACGTTTATTGTTAAGTCATTTACATTCTGTTACTTGGTTCATGTTCCACGGACCAGCAGCAACAATTACCCAAGAGCTTGGGAAAATGCAGAATGTCACATCCCACCTCAGACCTACTAAATTAGAATCTGCATTTTTAACAAGATCCCCACGTGAAGTGCATGTACTTTGAAGCTCAGGAGTATGGCTCTAGATAGGGTTTGTTGCTAAGGACAGGAGTCTCAGGACAGCAGGGCAAGATATGTCTGAAGCTTGTCCTCTGGAGAAAGGTCCACATGACAAGTACTAGGACAATGCTCTGTTGTGAAAAATGTGAAATAATTTGGAAAGTAGAGGAAAGAAAACATACCATTTAGTCCCATCACCCTACTCAGCATTTATTTATTTATTTATCACTCTGATCAGCATAATTAGCATTTTAGGTTCGTTTCTTTTATTTTTACATGACTGTAAATCCTATACTACATTAAGCAGGCTTCTTATTTCTTTTACTACTGTATCATGAGAATTTCCTCATGTTATTATCATAATCATCCTATAAAATATTCAATTTGGTATATTCGTCATGACTTATTTCATAGTTTAAAAATTTTTGAACTTTTAAAATATTTTGATGACATTTAAAAGCATGTAGTTTTTCTGCATTTAAGACTAGTCCTTGGGGTACATCTTCACAAATTCTGGTCTGAATGGGGGTTTTCTTTGTCTCCAGGAGCTCTGTCTACGAATTCTCTCCAGTGAGCTTCAAGTCTTAATACTACATACCCCTGCCTTTTATCCTTTGTAACCCACATTCAATTTTTTCCTTTTAAAAGCTGACCACACCTCTTCCATAAAAACTTCAGATCCATTTTCCCCACCCTTGAGTCACTGTGTTTTATTCTTAAAAACTCCATTTTGGTTCCTGTCCCTGAGTCACCTTCCTGTCATTAAAACTGGACTCAGAGGTTGCATTTTCTGTGCAGACTTACCGAGCCGATATGGGCCAGCCCAATTTTAAATACAGGACAAGTTAATATTGAATTACTCTTCCCTGGACTTTAAATGAAATAAGTTTCCTTTTAAAACTGCACAAAAGCATTCCCATCTGTCAGCTTTAACAGCTGATAAAGTCAGAGAGGATAGGACTCTTTTGTATTTATGGGGAATAGTAGGTCACATTAACTGTGTCCAAGAAGGAAATGAAAACAAGTGAATTTGCAAGGTAGGAAAACTGGAAAGTTTAGGTATGACATACTAGATATAATTTCAAAATCAGAGCAAGAACCACTCACTACTTTAGTACAATGATTCTCACATCAGTGTACATAAGAGCAAACAAACTGGGGAAGAAGTTATGATCACAGACTGCTTCTGATCCCCAGAGCTTATGACTCAGCAAGTCAAGGGTGGGTTCACGGTACTGCAACTTTAATACATGCACAAGGGTTTTCTGATGCTGGGGAGGAGGGGCGGGCTGTGGGGCCGCATTTCCAGAAGCACTAGCTTGGCATTACCTTGGCATCTCAGTGCCAAATATAGCAGGTGGAAAATGAAAAATAAAATAAAATAAAATACACTGATTCCAGCACAGCAAGATCTCCCATTTCTTAATGTTCTCTACAATTCACAAAGCATGGAGCAAAAAGAGTTAATAAACACAGGGGTAATCACTAAAACTTGTTTGGCTGTTAAATTCTGGAGTGTCACATCTGTGAAGAGTAAGCAGTGACTTACATTTTCCTTCTTCGTTCCTGCAGAGAACTTTTGTATCGTCTGTGTTTTGTATAACTTCAAGGGATTCTCCAGGCTTTATCTGTAGGTCTCTGTTCCCCCACTTTTTAGAAGTGAAGGAGAGTGCAACTTTGGCGGAATATAGGACTCTAATTTCACCATCATACTGGAAAAGTAAGGAAAAACATTTACATTATTGATTGATTGTGCTATTAAAGTAATTCATTTATTGACAACTTTATTAAGAAAGTCTTTGTTAAATAAATAGTTCCTTGTTTTCAAAAGATAATGTAAGAACATTAAAGACTTTTTTGGAGAAAAATCATTCATAACCTCATCAAGCTAATACAATAATTATTTTTAAAATAAAAAAAATTTTTAAGTTTAAGATGTACATGTGTTACTTTGACACACTCATATATTGCAAAATGAACCATCATACCTTTAGTTCTATTGGTTCGATCACCTCACGTAAGTACCATTTTTTTTGACTTTTAATACCATCTCTTTTTTGTTGTGAGATCATTTGAGATTTACTTTCTTAAGAATTTACAAGTATTCAATATAGCATTACTAATTATAATCACGATGCTGTAATTAGATCCCTAAAACATATTCATCTTATAACTGAACATTTGTACCCTTCAACAAACATCACCCTGTGCTCCCCACCCACAGCCTCGGATAACCACCTTTTTACTCTGTGTTTCTGTAAGTTTGGTTTTTCCAGATTTGACATTTAAGTTACATCCCACAGTATTTGTCTCTGTCTCTGACTTATTTCACTTAGCATAATGCTCTCAAGGCTCATCCACAAATGGCAAGATTTCCTCCTTTTCTGTGGCTGAATAATATTCCATGATATATATACTATATCTTTTTTATTCATTCTATTTTTAGATTATCTTCTTATCAAGGTTCAAAGGACAGCTAAATTTAGATGATTATTGCAGGATATCTATTGTACATTTATTAGAGTTTGCCTAATTTGTTATAGGAATAAATTTAAATATAAATTTAAATATCTAAAATAAATTTTGTAGGGGGTTGAGTGGGTATAGCTCAGAGGTAGAGTGAGTGCTTAGCATACACAAGGTCCTGGGTACAATCCCCAGTATCTCCATTAAAAAATAATAAAAAAAAATTTTGGAGAAAATAAAGACATGATGAATAACTGTGATACTGATAACTATACTTTTAAAAATCATCATTTTTTTCATTAGCACTTTGAACTTCATATGATATTTAAGTGAAACATACTTTAAATTTTTTCCTGAAGTCTTTTTCTTCTTTTTCTTGCTTTTTTAGCTTCTTAAGGTCTTTTTCTTCTGACTTGGCCTTGGCTCCTAGACTAGAATGGCAGAACACACATAAAACAGCATTTAGCTTTAAAAATATAAAAAGAATAGTATATAATAGACACTTAGTTTATAACATTACAGTTTTGTTAAATTTCATTTTCAATGAATTATTTTTCTTACAAGTTCAATAATTCATTGTAATAAATGATGACATTTCATACGGCAGAATAGATTCTTCAAGAGAATACAGATTGAGTTAAAGTAGAAGAGATTGTCTATTATGTTGAATGATATAAAATCACTGAAGTGTAATTTAAACATGGTCACATAGCAGCAGTTTCATAAGATTCAACCTATTCTTGAACTCCTTATATTTTTCCAATCCTTCCTAGATAATTAAGTGCCTTGGCCAATGTCATAGAAAAGGCTTTTTTTAAAAACAGAACATTTTTTGAAAGACTGACTTTTATAGCTTAAAAAGTTTAGCTATCTGTTAATTTTTTATACCTACTAAAAATAAAGCCAGGGTCACATCTCAAGATACCAACTGGACTAAAGCTAACTGTTACAAGAGAGGTGAACAGGTCTAAGGTAGCAATTCTCTAGCCTGGCCACATATAGGATCACCTGGGAAGCTTTTAAAAAGCATCACTGCCCTTGTCTAATTCCTAGAAATTCTAATTAAATTAAATTAATTTAAATTTCTAATTAATTAGACTGAGTGGGGTCCAGGCACTGGCATACATGTTTTAAAAGCTCCCAGGTACTATTAACTTGCAGCCAAAGTTGAGAACCATTCCCTAGGGTCAAATATGGATGTTAGGGAAAGGCTGTGAATTTCTGCAGGAGGGAATTTTAAAAATCAGAATATGCGTGAATACTGAAAAATTTTAAACACTGATATTAATTTTTATTTTGATTACCTAAGATAAAGTTTTGTTTGTAACTGATTTATTTAAAATGCTTGAGTCTTAATTTTTGATTCTCAGAATTTAGTTCATTCACTGGCCAATGAGTTAGCACAGTATGCTGCCCGAGGGCCTGCGCTGCCCTTCAGTATCTTCCGTCCTATGATACCCTGGGCAGTAGTGGAACTGCTGGCCCAGATTAGCACTCTGGAGCAATCGGAAGATATATGAATGTTACAAATGCCCCACAAGCCCTCTTTGAGAATAATTTATTGAAATTTATTAAAAAATAGAATGCTTTACTTACGTGTGGAATCTAAAAAATACAACAAACTAGTGAACATAACAAAAAAGAAGCAGACTCACAGAGAACAAGAACAAACTAGTGGTTACTGGTGGGAGGGAGAGGTCACATAGGGGTGCAGGAGGAGGAGGTACAAACTACCGGGTGTCAGGCTCAAGGATGTATTGTACAGCACGGGGAACATAGCCAATATTCTGTAATAACTGTAAATGGAAAGTAACCTTTAAAATTGTATAAAAACTTAAAAATTAAAAAAACCCAAAATGTTATGTTAGGGAACACACAATTGTCTTAAACTCTGAAAATAAGCAGTGGGAAAGAAAACAGTACATATCATATAAAATTTAACCAGCTGGGGTTTATTGTGCTTAAAGAAAAAGCAAACGTGTGACTCCAGGTCCCTAGAGAACTATTTAATTGAATGTGGTGGCATTTCTACAGCAGCATTAAATGGAAAAATCCATTAAACACTGTCAGGGATAGAAGCATCTTCCTGGTGGTGAGAAATATTAAAACCACATATCAGTGAAGAAGATGAGATTGTCCTTTCAAGGGGAACTGAAAAGGGAGAATGATCTCCTTTCATTTTTCTGGTTTGTTTTGCCCATAGAACTTGATTTTCATATATAAACAACAGCATATTTTTCCACCAGTTTCTTTGATCTTGATACTGCTTCTTGCTCTGAAAAATTAATTTAACAATGTTGGTGAAAAATACTTAGAGTTCACTCACATGTTTTTACCAGTACAGCGCATAAGACAGCAGTTACTGTATTCCATTTATGTTACTTTCATCCCTAACTAATCAAGTTCAAGATCTTTCTACTTATCTTTCTTTTTTCTGGAAGTGTTGTTGCTTTTATATATAGTATGTATCAGATCATCTCACACATTTATTGGAGTATAAAAAAGCATCCTACCACGTTGTTCTCTATTTCAAAAGAACTTTCAAAAGGTACTCTTCTTGTATTAACTGATTTTAGATTTTCTTACAATTTTTGTCTAAAGTTAAATTGGAGCCTTAGGTAAGCTGAAGAGTCACTATTCCCTGTTTACTGTCTCTTTTTTTTTTAATTTGTTTTTTGAATGGAACCTTTGAGAATCTAATGCTTTTGTGAAAAAGTGATGTAACTTTAAAAAAGCCTTTCAAAACACAAATCCTCTCTCTCTCTCTCATGAAGGATGGAGGAGGCTTGAACCAGGTGGATGAGGGTTGAGACATGAACTAAGCAGTGTATTCAAGACAAATGTTTTGGGAAAAAAAAGTAAAACTGAAGTTAAGGGATGAATTGGTGACATCAGTTGTGATCAGGGTCTCAAATATCTTCCCAGTGAATGAGTGAATAAATGGACTGCAGACATCAGTGAGCAAAGGGTGGAGGATAATCAGGGGACAGGAAGAAGGACCATGGGGAAGGGGGAGGCGAAGGGAGAAAGGCAGGGGAGGAGAGAGAGAGAGAGAGAGAGAAGGAGGAGGAGGATCTGAGCGGTCCATCCATTCACAAACCTGGCAGAGATGTTAGAGCTGGGATCAGGGAGAGGAGGACAGAGTGAATGGTCGCACACAGCAGACACGCATCCCTTTGGGGTTTTATTCCAGTTGAATTTTCTTGAGCAGTCTGATTTTCATTACTTCATTGTAATGAGAACATATTAATTACCTCATCTCTGCTGGTGGAGCAGGGAAATTAGAGGCATCCACATCGTCATAAACTTCGTCTCCCATTTCTAACAAAAGACAAAATATCAAATGTTGAAACAGTACTAGTTTAAATTTTGATATGAGCATTCAATGGTTTAAAAAAATTTTTTTTATTGAAGGATAGACGATTTAAAATGTTGTGCTAATTTCTGGTGTACAAAATGGTGATTCAGTTGTACATATATATATTCCTTTTCATATTCTTTTTCATTATAGGCAGTTACAATGTACTGAATATGGCTCCCTGTACTATACAGTAGGACCTTGTTGTTTCAATGATGCTTTTAAAGACTATTTTAGGGACAACAAAATAAGTTTTCCTGGGCTTTCTGAACATTTCTCCTAGAAGCACTGCCTATACCTTAAAAGGGAGAGGTTCTTATCTCCCTTGATGCCTGCTTTAAATTTCCCTCAAAAAACAGTAACCATGATTGTAATCATCACTATCAGAAACCTACCCTCAAAACAGTGACTGAGGTTATTTGAAGATCTACAAATATTTTGAATGGCAGGATTAGCAGATTGCTGACTAACAAAACAACATTTCTGGCCACTGGCAGTAGGAAGAGATTAAAATAAAAATTTTTATGGGAATTAGGGTGCTATGATAAATACGTATCATTCACAAGTCTACGTCTATGTCCCTGTCTATCTATCTACCCTTCTTTTTTACTCATTGATCTGCTCTTCATAAACTTTTACCTTACCACAATATTATGTGTGGCATCGGGGGAAGGGTACAGCTGAAGTGGCAGAGCGCATGCTTAGCACCCAGGAGGTCCTGGGTTCAATCCCTGGTACCTCCTCCAAGTGGAAATCAATGAATAAACCTAATTACCTCCCCGTCAGCAAACAAACAATACAAGCAAAATATTATGTGTGGCATCACCTTAAAATAAAAGATGCTTCTAATACCAGCAGGTTTGGAAAATCAGTATTGGTGGAAAAGTTGTTATGACCTTAACTGGTTCATGGCTTTTCCAGTCTGTAGATACTGTTCTTCCTTCTATACTTCTCGTTAATAAATTCAGGAGAAATGCTTCCTCTCTGCATCTATTTAGTTGCTCCACAGCAAATTAGGTTGAAGAGATGAGTTGAAGAGAGTACAAATGCTTTGAGGAACGATTATCACAGAAAGTTTAAATGTTCTCTGGTAGTGGTGAGGATTTGATTTCCTTTAAAAATTCCTCTCTCTCTCTCTATGTATATACATATATATATACTGTACATACGTGTAATAGATATATGTGTGTATTTTCCTCCATACAGGTCAATTAATTTCACAGGATAAACTTGCTCAGCTATATGGAGAAACTATAATAAATATGTTAAAAAATATGGCAGATCACTGGTTTCCAGAAGGGGAAAAATGACTATTCCGTGCACATGCAGTTAAGACACACCTGAGAACGAAAGAAAGTTAAAACAAGAACCACACTTTTTATTCAGCTGATCACATCTGTTCTATTTTAATACCTACTTTTCATGGAGCTAAATTTCTTGAATATTTTGGAAAATTATAGATTAAGATATAAGCTCATCATCAGTTTTGATCAATTTGAGTTACAGCCTCACATATTTTCAAATTGACAACTGAAAACAAAGTCAGAGAAACAGTCTGGAAGAATAGATTACCGTTGTGTTGGGTTTGCTCTTTCAATTTATTTATACATTCAAATAAACTTTTTGAAAGCCCCTGAAGATTCTTGTGACACACTTTATCTTGCTCAAAGCAAACTGTAGAAAAATCTTTTAAAGATCTATCTCAGCAGGGGTAAAACAATAAACTGATCAAAACTGTATGAAGGAGAAACTGGTTTACATTTAGTAGCAGAATACTTCCCAATGTAATATAAATGATACATTAAAAAAATTTTAAAAAATTAGATTTAGAAGGACCTTGGTGGCATATAATCTGGGGTGTTTTTAGGAACTGCATATATTGATGCAGAAGCCCAATATATCAAGCTCTGACTGAACTGGGGTGGGAGTCCACGGGGAATTGGCGTCCACCCATGCTCACTTTCTTCATAATGATCCCTATATCTGAAAGAACTGTTTAAAAACCATTGATATCTTAAAATTTCCTCTTCCTACTGTTTTACTGCTGAGAAACTGTAGCACCCCAGGTGCAGTTACTTGACAAGGTTACACAGTTCATTACTTTCAGAGTCAGGACTTTAATTCAGATATCTAGACTGTAGCTAATCCTTTCTGCTACCCCATCTGCAAGAAATGAAATATAAAATATACAATTAGTTTGTATTACATACCCATTTGTTTAGGAGGAGGAGGGAAACTGAAAAGAAAAATGAGAACACAATTATAATCAGATCAATGTAAACATAGAAATTGAGTCTTTTATTTAGGAGAGGCAGGAATACGTAACAGCCCGGAGGCTTGTAAAGGCTAGTTAATGTGTTGACTATCATCCCTTTCTCATCCTCCATTTTTCTGTTAAGTTTCAAGTTTTTGTCCATCAATTTGTAATTTAGCAAAACTCTTTTTGAACTCCAGTGTTGGCCAAAAAAGTCAAGAGTCAAGACATCCGGTGGTTTGTTTAGCCCACAGCATTTGGACCAATGTTTTCAGGTTTGTTCTATGAAGTCTGGGCATATTATTGTATCAGAGTAAATCAAATGGACTCAATATTTTGGAGTCATTGTGGCATAGTTCAGGCCCAAAACTGTTTACTTGACTCAGTGAATAGAAATGAAACATCAAAATCAACAAAGGTCATAGAAATCTTTGGTATCACCATGTTTCCCCAATACGTACATACATATCCCAAAACAGAAGAATGGTGAATAAGAGAGGAATACCTATTGAACTTGAGAGTGAGAGCTTATTAATAGAAGTGATCTGAAATCATGGTTGGGTGGCTTTTAGTTGAAACAGAAAAAAGACCTTGCTTTTAGTACTTTCTGAACTTTAAACACACACAGACACACAGACACACAGACACACACCACTGGAAAACGGTGCATAGTTACACTGAAGTGTGAGAGGTCATTAGTTCAAGTGATCTGAAATCAGAATTAGCTGTTGTGCAATTAGAGCAGAAAAAAATAATCTCTGCTTTTATTGCTAAGTAAGGACTGTATTTGAGTAATGCAACATCAAGAGAAGATTTGTCCTGTTTTCTTATAAAGTGTCTTGTTTATTGTGTGTTGTTTAGTGTCTCACAAAAGGGTTTAAAATCAGGAATTCTATGTGGAATTAACACCTTATAAAGACTTCAGAAAAAAATGTGACAATGAATATATATATGCTCATGTATAACTGAAAAATTGTGCTCTACACTAGAATTTGACACAACATTGTAAAATGACTATTACTCAATAAAAAATGTAAAAAAGTTAAAATTAAAAAAATATATGATAGGGCTCTCTAAAATGCCTGCAATCCACTTTATAATTTGAGACAGATTGGGATGAACTGGGAGTCACAGTTCTGTCTGTTTACAAGGGCACCAATGTTGCAACTTTTTACTCAAGAAGGAAATAAAAAGCCAGCAGCACCGTGGGAAAAAAAAAAAAAGACTTCAGTTAAAAGTGGTGAATCTGTTAAGCACATATAAAACAATGGGAATATCCTGAATCAGCAAGTGTGATTAAGATCCTTCAAATTAATATGTATGGAACATACACTAAAGGGTTATTTTTGGATGGAATGATAAAATTTATGCTTTAGTTTTACTTATACAATTAATAAAATATTTCAAATAATTTTAGTATAGGATAAATACATTAAGTAGAATTAATATATCACTATTGTGAAACAGAGTTACAAAGACTTTGAATACTGTGCTTAGAGAAAAGAAATTCCAAATTATGTCCTTTATTTCTAGCAAACTAATTTTTAATAGAGAATGTATATTTTGAAGAGTAGTCAACATATTAAATTATATAATAAAATGTGGCACTGGAATTGTGAGCTTTTAGATGTGATGCTCAGTTAAAAAAGGTCCTACTAAATGGAGGGAGTGAGTGTGTATGAGTGTGTGAGGGTGTGTGTGTTCACTTGTGCATGTTTGAATGGAAAGCAAAATATATTTTTGAACCATATGATGGTTTTTCAACACTGCTCTTCTTATGTGAATGCATGAGTTTAAGGGTGACAGTAAATGAGACTAATGAAAAAAATCATTAACATGGTTTAAGCCCGTCAGAATTTGGTTATTGGTTACAAAATATTAGTAGCATTTGATTAAATTAAAGTTAATGTCGTTATTGTGCACTGGCTTTGGTGGCTGGTGGATCCTTACAATGAACCTTCATCGTCTGAATCAGACACTTTAGGTTTCTCTCGTATACTTTTCTTTTTGTCATCTTTTCCCTTTAACATCTTCAAAATCCCCCAGGACCACGTATTACTCTTCTCTTCAACCTGTGGCATGGAGCTTTGGAGCACGTAGGCATTGATCAGAATGGAATCATCAGTGGAATGTGAAGACATTGGGTGGACATTCAGAGCTTTTATAATTATTCTGCATTGATTATTCACATAGTAAGCTACTCACTGTATTCAACAAGACAAAGCTATTAAGTACATAGGTCATGGTCTTTGAATACTGCTGCTACTAGGTAAGAAGCAGGTAAGCTATTTTTTCTACTTGGTGGATTTCTCTTGGTTCTTAAAACAGCAAGCTAAGTCAGGATTAAGTTTTAAACATTAATTTGGCTTTACTATAATTAAGATTAAGTAGTTAGTGGATTTAAAAAATTTAAATACATGTTTAAATTTTAAAATACACCATTTCAAAAGTTTAAACACCTAAAGGATTAAGTGTTCAATACTGGTTTTGCTACAGATAGCATATGACCTCAATTTATTTGGACTGCCCACAACCTTGATTATTATACAAAGGATAGCCATGCAACTGACAGACTCTCTAGAGATGGTTGTAGAAATAAATTATTGACTGATAAATAAATGATTGGGAAAAGTTTGAAAAACAATCTGCAACACCTGTATCCCCTTAACCCTTTTTCATTTCTCTTCTTTTGACATGGTTGTCAAGATTCTTCCAAACAATATACCACTTGAAGTGTAATGCAGTTACACTTCCTGATTTACTACGGCTGTTAATTAAACATTCAAATAATTTTTGGTAATGTAACAGGAAACATTATTTTCTGCTATTTATTCTAACTGGAAATCAAAACTAAATTTCAGTCTACACAATATTTTGCAGAAAGGCAATTAGCTGATTATTCTTACCTGTCAGCAGCATCCTCCTCTTCAATCCCATCATAAATATCATCATCTGGGGGAGGTGGGAACATCCCTTCATTTGAATTAGGGGTAAAAATCTTCTGTTAATTTTATAATTTGGTCACAATCGGTCACTCAAAATTTGATAATCTGTCATATTTAACCGCAGAAAGCACTCCTCTTTCATATCAACTATTTAAATTAAAAAATACCTTTATTTTCCCACTCTCACAAAGATAGTAGATAAATTAATTGTTTTAAAAAATTGTTTTATAAGGAATTCTTCGAACTGAAAGGTAACAAAAAAATGAGGGATGATAAAGAGTACTGTGCACTGCTGAGGAAAGGAATAGGGGAAAATAACTATGAGAAAAAGTAAAATTAAATAGGCAATGGAGTTAAATACTTATTGAGGAAAAAGAGGAGGGAGAAGGTGATAAGCAAAAAATTAATTAATACTGAGGAGACATTTAGAAAAAAGATACTGATCAAGATATAAGTAAAGAAAAGCAAAGGAAATGAAAGGTGAATTTGTAAACACTGATAGGAGCTGAAACAAAGGCACGAAAGATGACTTTTCATTTCTTTAATTCATTTCATCAAAGTTAAAAGTTAAATCCTTTCTTGTTTGATTTGTTGTCCCACAGTCTTAGGAATCTTGCTATTTGACAAATATTTATTTAACAAATGCTTCTTGAGTGCCTTCTCTGTACAGAAAGATGTACAATAAACTTGAAATTTGATTTTTAGGATGAGAAGTTTAGCACTGCCAGGTATTAGTAAAATATCCTTATTTTGTTGATGAGATAACAAGGAGTCTCTAGGAGTCATAGCTAAGGTGGCCACAGAAGTCATCCAAACAAGGATACTTCTGAAAGTGAAGGGGGATACTGTTAATAATTGTGCTCAGACAATTGGCAAAAATCAAGACTGCCCTGGGCACACTGGAAATGGAGTCACCCTATGACCCATAACAAACTTGGAAGAAAAGAAGTGATTTGGTCAGGGCCACTCAGTGGCCAGGACTGGACTCTAGGTCATTGGTTTCTAGTCCAGTGTTCTTTCTACCACATTCAGATCCTCCTCATTATCTGCAAATGAAAGCATTTTGTCAATTTACACAAAAACATCGAAGACTTGGAAAACTGCTGATAAAAGTGTGTGGCTTACCTCCACTTCCACTCTGACTGTGGCTACGGAAAAAAAATAGACAAATTAAATTAAAATATAATTTATTTAGCTATAAGAAAAAGAAGTACATATATTGAACAGTTATATAAAAGAAAAATAACAGTCCAGTCAAACGTTATCAGTATGTTATTTACAGTAGCCAAGATATAGAAGTAATCTGTTTCCATCAGCAGATGAATGGATATAGAAGACACAGTGTACATACACAATGGAATGTTACTCAGGCATAAAACGAATGAGATTTTGCCATTTGCAACAACATGGGTGGACCTGGAGGGTATTATACTCAGTGAAATAAGTCAGAGAGAGAGAGACAAATACTGTACGTTATCACTTATATACTGGATCTAAAAAAATAAAACAAATGAATATCACAAAACAAACAAACTCACAGATATGGAAAATGAACTAGTGGTTACCAGTAGCAAGGGGATGGAAGGAACAGCAGGTTGAGGGGAGAGGCAAGTTCAGGCGAGGGGCTTAAGAGGTACAAACTACTATGTATAAGATAAACAATCTACAAGTATATATTGTACAGCACAGAGAATATAGCCAATATTTTATAATAACTTTAAATGGAGTATAATCTATAAAAATATTGAATCACTATGTTATATACCTGAAACTAATATAATATTGTAAGTCAACCATACTTTAATTAGAAAAAAGTTATCAGATGTTATATGTGAAAAGAAAAGTTGTTCCTTATTGTAACAGATGAGTAGTAACAAAGCAAAAAACAAAACAAAACAAGCCTAATAAGAATCAAGTGAGATTCAGTACTACATAAAGTATTCCAATCATAAGGTTTGTTTCTAGCATTTTCCCATGACGCTGTTTTCAGATTGTACAGTATTATATTATTCCATAGATGGATTTATTAAAAAAGACAGAGTATTATTCCAGAACCACTACTGCATTAAATCCAGTTTTCTTTCAGTATCTTATAATCACAGCATTTGACTCTTAGACCAATAGGATTACATTTTTTCAAAGAGAGAACTTAAAAAATTTTGAAATTCTCTTCAGGAGGCTTTTGTATAGTGTGGCTCCTGAATCTCTAAATCCAGATTTCTGCATTTTTTATTTATTTCTATAAGATTCTATATTTTTCCTCTTTTGTAATCGTCTGTTTTTTTTTTTCTCATTTTCCCCTCTAAAATGTGAGTTCTGTGGGCGCAAAGGAAGTGTAGACTGTGAGAACTAAAAGCAATCTCAGACGTCACCTAGTTTATTTTGCAGAAAAGAAACTGACTCTCTGAGGAATTAAGTGACGTGACCAAGCCCACTTTTAATCAGCTGAAGCCATGAGCTAAGAGCCTCAGCATCCTGGCTTCCTGTATGTCATTTTGGCTACACCTCACTGCACTCCCTGTGTCCCTTTTTTGCCTTCTGGATAATCTGCCAGCAACAGATATCAGTCTGATATTACAATCACACTGTCTAATTACACACATCTGATTCCTCAACCTCAAGTTCAGAATAATAGAAATCAGTATGAAGCAAGTTAACCTAGAAATAGAAGCATTCTCTTGCTAACGGAACTTTGTAGAAAAACATGCTCTAAATGTCTTAATATATAAATAAGGAATTGATTTTTGATGAAGTTTAAATATATTCTCTACTTGCTTACAAACTATTTTCTCATTTGTTGTCTTTGACATTTCCCTTTGAGCATGAAGCAAGCTGTTAGAATTATGTGAAAAATTGCTGCTTTGGTTGATTGCCACCCCTGGCAAATAAAATATATTCTATCTTGGAGATTCTCATACCCAGTTCCCAAAGAAGGGGATTATAATCATCGGGAGCAAAGCCACCATACATTATTTCATTTCTAGAGCCATTCTCCAATTTCATACACTGGGCTCTTTGGAATAGAAACCATTTGTCAGACAAACTAGAGGCAAGGAGAGGAGAGTGTGAGAAAAGGAAAAGGGAAGGGAGAGAGCAAAGGGTGAGTGGCAGGGAAAAGGCTGGGAAACATACATAGAAGGAAGTTTTTTATGTGACGGAGGAATGGTATTTCCACTTGTAATTTCCTTTTGTTGAACATTTCATATTTATTACAAAAAATGTTTAATTGGTAAGAAAAGGAAAACAGCCGTCAGGACCTGTGCCTTTAAGCTTCCTGTGTGCTCAGAGTCTGAAGTGCTCAGGCAGCTCGCCTTACCCCGGAGGAAACGGGAAAGAGCCAGTAAAGAGTGCAAGGAACCAAGAGGCATCTGGGGGAGGGGGAAGGAGGGGGAGAGGACGGTGCCTTCTCTTATTCTTGCCAGGACAGACTGCCAGCTATACTCAGCATCTTTCTTTGTTCTACTAAGGACAAAGCATGTTCTGTTATGAGATCTCTGCCAGTAGCAGCTGTAGTTTCAAAAAACACTTGTGTAGAAGTGATGTCTCCTCATTCATTTTCTTATTAAATATGCATATGGGAGGAATAGATACCAGTAAATATTGTGGTGCTATCTTTTTTTAAGATAGGAGCATTAAAACCACACACCTCCTCCAAGCCCATTCTACTAAATAGAAGATTCTTTTCCTGCTACATGTTTACTAACTAGAGATGTCTTTTAGAGTTGCAATATGTATGGACTAGACAAAATGGAGATGGTAATAGCATTAGTTTTGGGAAATAGTCACCTATTATGGTAAATAAGGTTTCATTTTAAGGATATCAACCCTTTTTTGTGGATTTATTATTTTTTTCTTGAGTATGTTCATAGTGTAAATATGTCATTTCTTAATATAACTGGGGTTCTTTAATTCCAAAATAATAAGGGAAATGCTTTTTTTTAAGAGATAAAAGATGAACATAAGGTATATATGTTGATAACATACATGGTATGCATACTCATATCCAGAAAATTCTGTAAGTCTCAGAATTTGGCCATTTGGAATGGCAACTGACCCCAAAATTGGCATTTACTCACTCTCAAACTAGGTCAGTGTGTTTCTTATTACTAAGGTCCATTTATGATCTGTAAATTCCAGTGCATACATTGCATGCTTTGATATATGTTGCATAACTTATGGTCATAACCTGGTAAGAAAGCATTGCAGGCTATTATTCATTTTAGAAAGACAAAACTTCCAGAAAGCAACGGAAGTATAATTGATGCCATGAGTTCAAAGACCATTAGAGGGAAATTTAATTCTTCATGTATCTTATAAGTATATTACTATTTTGATCATTTTACATTTTTTAAATGGTTGATAATTAAAACATTTTTTTCTTTGAAACCTGAGTTATGAAGAATGCAGACACATTTGTTCCCAAGTGAAGATCTAGCATGGATCATGTGTTTTGGGATCATGTGAGGGTTTCCCAATAACACAAAGTGGGCATAGAAAAATGAGGGTTCTCACTGTGCTGGAGATTTTCCTCCTCCTTTTCCTTCAACTTGAAGGGCTCATGGATTTACTAGGAAAGGGAGATATTGGAGGAAAGAAGGAATGAAAAAGAAAAGGGGAATGGAAAAGGAAGGAGAAGAAAGGGCAAGGAAGGTCAGAGCTAGGAAAAAGAGATGAGGAGGCATGGAGAAAGGAAGCTGGTAACTGAGAAGGGGAAAAAGGGAAGAAGAGGGATGCAGGACAAGATGGCCACTCTCCACTCTTGGCTCCTCCAGAAAGGAGGTCTTGTTCTGTTCCTCCACCCCAGGAAGGTGTTCCCATAATTCTTGGAATGAATGGGCCACGGAAAGTTGGACCCTTAGTTGATTCCCAGGGATCACGGGGGATTGAGCTTTTACTTTTTTACACTTAAAGAGTAGAGCTGTAGTAAAAAAAAGCATTTTTTTCTGTTACACTTTCAAATATATTTAGACTTAGAGACTTCAGAGCAAAAAGTTTTATATTTTTCAGAGCTAACTTATATTTCATGCTTCATATCTTATGAAATTGTATTTACTTTAGGCGTATCCCTAAGATCAAATCAGAATGAATATTGTAAAACAGCCTTCTGGATTGGCAACACATTTGGCAACTTCCAGCAAATGGCCCATGATATTTCAAGTAGTACTTGATATATACAACCAAAGAGTAAACTAAAAGACTGTGGAGTTTCAAGTGACTTTTGACCCGTAGAGAAATGACTATAAATGGTAATTTAGTTTAGAGATAGAGAGCAGCAGGAAGTATGGAAAGCAAAATTCTAGTATCTTAAAATACATCATCTCTGACAGGGAGGCAGTCTGATTTGCTCTACTGTTTGTATTTACACATACCTGCTAGCATCTGCCTGCTCTGCGACGTCGTCATATACTTCCTGGTCATCTTCAGAAGGTCTTGACGAAAGAGCGCCAAGGGAATTTTTTTTCCGTTTCAAGGAATCATAGTCAATCTCTACAGCAGTTGTTTTAATATAGCCATCTATCAAAAGGGGAACGATTTATGTTCAGGTAACTGCACTTTAACTGTCTTGAAATTGTGAATAAAATACCAATTGCACATTTGCTCTTTAAATTTTCCCTGTATTCCTCTGCTCACGATTCTGATTTATAGACTTCCCGCATTGACACATGTTTCTTCACTGGCCTTCGTCAAATCTTGTGCGGTTGTGGTTTGGGGTAAACCTAGAGTCTATTTTCGAGATTCCAAAGTGATTTACATGAATCATTTTTGCCTTTTAACATCAGTGAAGAACATAATGCTCTTTGCTCCTCCCTGGGATAATATAAATATTTACATGTTTCCCCACTAAGAAGATAACACAGATGAGGGGAAGGTGGAGCTCTACCTAAAATCTTCCCATCTTTGTCTACCCTCTGACATACTCTCAAGTTAATGCTTGTGAGTAGCTTTGGAAGAATTTTCACATTTGCATTGGCTCAAAAAGGAAACACTTTGAAGTTACAGGAAAATGTGCACTCACATGACCCTCTTGCTGTTCTGCCCAGCCATTTCCCTTCGGGGTTGTCTGTGATGCGGATTATTTCAATTTGCTCTCCTTGCTTGAAGCTTAGTTCATTCTTTCCTCCTTTGACATCACAGCAAGCTTTTGCTTGATGGATGACTTGAATAGGGCCTGTTAGCTGCAAAGAGGGAAAAAAAATCACAACAAGCTTCCTTACTATTCAGAAAATCTTTAAGGAATGCGGTTTTGAAAGACAGTATGTCCACCACTTGCCAACCAGCCTATTTCCAACATTTACAGTTTTCAACTAGAAGGTAAGGATGAATGTCATTCCTGGTGAATGTTCCTATAGCAGGGGTTAGGGAAAAATCACAGAGGTGAGGCAGGACTAGCGTAAGCATTGTGCTTGGGGGCCAAGAAAGAGGGGTAGTGATCTGTTGACCTGGGGAACTCTGAACGACTTGCAGAGGAAGCCACTTATAACCGAATACCTGGTATGTATGATAATCCATGCTGAGTGCTACATGTTTTTATGGGGTATGATGGTGGTCTGCTTGGTAGGCAGAGGTTCTTTTCCTCTTTGCTCTGTGCAGTTATTCTATGCAGATGGTTCTCTGCAGGCCTAAAACAGCAGAAGGAGTGTGGTGGTTGCTTGTACTCATGGGAAAAGCATTTGCTTTCTTTTCTTTTCTCAAACTGTGTGGTATTTGTCTATCTGTAAACTTGGAGTAGACATTGCCTGCCATAAACAAGATAGTTTAGAAATAAATTTGTGAAGTAAAAAATAGCATACATATACTATGTGAGGTTTTTAAAACTAACATCCTGAATAGTACAGTGGTTTCTTGACAGCAGGGGAATGATCTAGTTTAGAGGCCATGCATCCTAAACTCCTAATTTTCTAATCCTAAATTGGTGTCTTTTCAGCTGACTTCTTGGATCTTTTGATATGCAAATATGCATTGTGATTTTTGAATAAGCTCTACTTTATTTTATTGAAGTTGTATTGCTACAAATTGTGAGACAGATCATTAATTATGTACCACTAAGAAAGAAAGAAAACAGCTTAATTTAAATGATATGCCAATGATGTTAAGATGTATCCTAATTTCAGAATTTCAAAATGCGAAATATTTAGTCTTAGAATTAATGAAATGTGGTGCTTTGTAACAGTTCTCACACTTATTTCATTTCCTTAATTTTAATATCTATTAACATTTTGTAGAAGGAATATAGCATGTGAAGTCCCAGTCTTGACAAACTTTTGAGTTCATATTTGATGGTATGATTTCTATGCCCTAATTTTTTCTTATCAATATTTATCACTTGAGTATCATTTGAATGAATGAGTGAAACAATGCAAAATTGATTTGTCCAAAGGAAATACAAGGAAATGTTTCACATAATCCCTTCAAAACTATAAACCATCTCTTCATAAAATGTGTTATAAAGATTTTCATTTAAGAAATTAATTTTTCATATTTTCTACTTGAAAAATATAAACATTGATATCCATACATTCTGTATGGGTAAAATGTTTTAATATTTATATTGTAGTGTTAATTTTACTTATATACAGTAAGCAAAACTTAACAAGAAGCTATAATAGATACAATGACTTATATGCATTATTTTATTTAATTCCATAACAAACTTTCAAGAGAGGTATCATTTACTCACTTTAAAAATAAGATCTGAGGTTCAGAGAAGTTTACACGTAAGCCCATGGTCACATAACTCACACGTGCAGCTAGAATTTGAATCTACATTGTTCAACTAACTCCAAGCTTTATATTTTCCCTATGCCCTGCTGTTAAATCTTTGTTTTATGATAATACATATACTGGGAAGTTATATATAAATCACATTTTTTACAATCCAAACCATGTATTAAATGTTCTGGAGGAATTAAATATTTAAAGGAAACTTGATATGAATTCTTTTTAAAGTGAAGAATAGGTTTGTAGCTCAGCCGACATACAGACCTACACCACATGGACCATGTCACCAGAGATGGAGTAGCCAAGAGAGGAGAGCCTGCAAGTGCAGTGTTAGTGGCGGTAGTAACAGAAGTCACATAATTAGAAGTTAGAAAGCAGAGAAGAGAGAGGTCAGAAATCCTGGTGGATGAAGAAGGAAGAGAAACAGCGGGTATCAGAAGTCAACATGTACAAAGGCTTAAAATAAAGTAAAAAGGTCTGGATACCAGCAGTTAGAGTAGCTCAGAGGACTTTATCCTGAGACCAGTCTGGTTAATCCAGAGACACTTTTGCCCCTGGCACCCTGTCGTTCATGCCACAGGGATACAGACATGTGTGTTCCCAAGTGCCTGTTGCGTGTAGGTTAACATGAAATGTGTAACGAGGAGAACCAAGATGGGTTTGAGTAATCGACATAAAATTTCCTGAGCTCCTGCCATATTTTATTTGGATTTTATCCAACTTATAAGCCACCGTTTTTTGTTTGGATTTCATTGTATTACATTTTTAGTGCTGGGATAAAGGAGTGTATTGGACGACAACATTACTGTTATGAAGGCAGTTACTCTTTAGAAACCAAAGACTGAGTAATTCTCCAACCATGTTAAGGTTTCAAAAAGGGTGCCCCCTTTTGTGTGAAAGTTCTAAAAAAAGGTTTCACTTTTTCACCCAACAGCCAGCAAGCTCTTACTTTAAATTTCTTCTTTATTTCTTGCTCTTTCTTTTCTCTCTCTTTCTGTTCCTTTTTCTCCAGCTCTAGTCTCTTCTTTTCCTCCTTTTCCCGTTTCTTCTCTCTTTCTTTGGATGCTTCTCTGTGGATAAAGATTGTTAGGTTGCTTCAGCGTCCTCTGGCATTGATGGGTTAGGGCTCACCATCCTGAGAGGCTTCTACCCATGACAGAGGATGGTATCTGAAGTAGAGATGAAGGCACAAAGCCAAGGCTTCTCAAAATTTTCCTGGGTGTGTGAGAGTGTTCTTCAGACCAGTAGGAGGCACACAAGTGAGGGTGCCCTCCAAAGCCTCTGCTTCCCTTACAGCTGTGCCAGCAAGTGGAAGGCACTGCTCATAAGGCCCTGTTCTTACAGCATGTTGGCATGAATAGTATTAATCTCTCTCTCTCTCTCTCTCACATGCGTATGCTCGCTGGTACACGGGCACCCACAAGTCTGTATGTGCAAACCTTTGTTCAGAAACTTTAGTCAGAATTAGTCGAGTAAGCACTGGGTAGAGAAAATTAAGATATGTGAATCAACAAAAGACAAAATAAGATAAACATATTCGTTTCTGCTTTCACTCATTTTCCAAGAAATTTCTTAGTCCTGGGCTACCCAGAAACCCATTTTGGAACTATTTTCAACGTCTTTCTACTTTAGCAGGCTGAAACTTTGGCATCTGGGGCTGTGTTACATGGTCTCACAAAGCACCCTTGGGAGGTGAAGCACTACCTCAGGGAAGACACTGTAACCTAGACATGAATTTATTTGCCCAAGGACACACTGAGAGCAAGAAATACAGATTCCTGGCCTGTGATTCCCTGCCTGCGGTCTAGCTCCGGGCCTCTGCCCTCTCAGACAATGGCATTTTAACAGAGTCCTCTGCAAAATCCTCAGACAAGAAAAGAATCTTTAATCCTTTGTACTGAACTAAGGGTTATGATTACATGCCCATCATTTGAACAGTACAGCTTTCCCCTCCTCCTAGTGTTGACTGTCCCTCTGCTCTCCTTCATGATCATCATTATATTCATCTTAGAAGGAAAATATCAAGGTGAAAAAATGTAACCCATACATGTCTTCATATGTTTCTCCTTCACTGTCTTGTTCCTGTTGAGAAAAACATGAATAATGATTAGTTTTAATTATTCAAAAAGGGAACATACATATATTATGTGGCTCCAACACTCAGTAAAACAAGCATAAATTTAAGTGTATGTAAATTCTGCTCGTTTAAAAAAACTTTTTTTTGTTTTTAGAGACAGACTTGGAAAGAAAGCACAAAAATATTTCATTTTAAATCCTGCTATATATTTCAGATGTGTATCCAGATTTAAGTGTGTGTTCAGTGCCACAAAATTACTCTGAGTCACTGTAATGATTGGTGTTTAATGTCTCAAGCATTTTCGATGAAGTGAGATTACAAATGGAAATACATCACCATTACTCATAAGAATTTTCATTTGCTGGTTTATACCAATGGAAAATGATTCATAAGAAATGTTAAATATTCTAGTTACAGCAATATACTCTGACAAGGAAGAAAGAAACTGACCTCATCTAGATTTCCAGTACCTAAGGTGATAAAAAAGAAAAAGAGAATACAATTTAATATACTATAACTAAGAAATGCTTTAATACAAGATTATTAAATATAATATAATATTCAAAACATTCATAATCTAACAGAACTTACAGTTTACTGAAGGTAGAGAAGTATTAAATAGAATATGTGATTTAGATCTTTCTATGGCTTTTCAAAATCTTTTAATTTAATTACAAACTCATTTCATTGGTTTTCATAAAATAATGCAAAAGCCAAAAAATAATGAAGACACCCTTCATTCTTTTTATGAAAGGCATGCGTTTAGTTTTGTGGGCTTGTGTGGAATAAAGGTATTACCAGAAAATCACAATTCATTTATACTTTTTGACTTATTTGTTTCCAAGGCTTTGCTTTCATGTATCAAACAAATCAAGTTAATTTAATTTTTTTAAAAGATATTTTACTGCTCAAGGGTTTAGTAAATATCAACAAATTACAAGGTATTAAGACATAAGCTAAAACAATAATAATAAAAGCAGTGTGGTTGATTTAGGAACAAACAGACCTGGAGCAGAGAGCCCAGAGACAGATCCACAAATTTACATATACACAAATATACACACACACGTAATGCACACAGTAACACACCTATGTATGCAAAAACAGAAACACACCAACAGAGTTAATATAGTAAAGGTGGCACTATAAATTAATGAGTAAAGGGTAGATTTCAGAGTATAGTAATGGGAAAACTGGCTTCACACACACAAAAACAAATCTCAATTTCTACTAAATCCTCAAAGGTGGACTGCAAAGAGATCAATGACCTAAAATTAAGGGAAAACATTCATAGAAGAAAATAGAAGATGTTATTTTTATGTCCTAGGGCTAGGATTTCTTAAATAAAACTTAAAGAGCATAAATAAGTTACAAAGTAAAAATGAATGAATTTGATTATATCAAAATTTATTTCTGCTCTGTGAAGGACAGCATGGACTAAGAGAGAAGATATTTGCATTGTCTGCAACTGACATAGGATTAATACCTGGAATACAAACAAACTCCTGCAAGTCAACCAGAAAACGATACCAATCCCAAGGAAAAACATGGTCAAAGGATAGGGACCTGCAATGTACAGAACAGGAAACCACACGGGCTAATAAACAAATCAAGTACTCAAACTCAATAGCAGGCAGAGACATGAAAATGAAATGGGACATCATTTTATACACATAGGGCTGGAAACAACTGGAAGGCTGCATAATACCATGCACTGGTGAAAGGCAGGCCTCTCGGCATCTTCAAGCCCTGTGATGGGCGTATACACAGACGCAGCTCTTCTGGAGAGCACCCTAGTCTTATTCAGTCAAAATGAATACTCCATAACTTAGGAGCAGCCATTCTACTGCTGGATATACATCTGAAAGAAAGTCTCTCAGAGGTCCAGATGGAGATATGAACAAGAAGGTGCAATGAATTATTATTTGTGGTGCCAGTGAGTTGGAGGTAAAACGTGAATGCATATCATGGAGTGCTGTGCAGCAGTTAACAGAAACAAATTAAATGTACATATCCAACATGGATGGATCCTCAAAACCACATTATGCGGAGTATAAAAAAAAGAAAGACCAGAGTGAGCTACAATATACTGTTCATGTAAATTGAAATATATACGTACACATACAAGGAATATATGCAAAGAATACATACAAAAGACACATACACATTAATTATACTAGAGTATATGTCTCTGGTAAGGGGAAGGAAGGAAAAGGGTTGGTTCATGGAGATAAAAGGGAATAAACAAATAAGTAAAACAAGAGAGGGGTCTTACATGGACTAATGATGATAATTACCCATTAATAACCCTATGAGAATAATTAACTCAAACTTCTATATCTGAGGTAACAAATTAATAAACATCTTTTAGTCACTTACCATCAGAGTGCATGACATTATCTTGATTGTCTTCATTAACAGAGCTTCTGAAAACAAAAAAGAAAAAGTGAAAATGGACAAGTAGACACTCAGCTTACAATGAAAAAGAAAAATGAATAAAAGGATCATTCTTGGAGAATTCTTTTCTCTTTCATATCTGCTCTGATTTAAAACTTCAGAAGTCAAAGGAATAGGTGTTAGCCTTATGTTTATGCTGCTACTGCTGCAAAAGAAAAAAAAATGGAGAATCGGGGAGCTTGAGTACAGCACATTCAAAGTGAACGCCTACAATTAATCCATTGCTCCAGGGCAGTAATATTTTCTGTTACAATGGCAGTATATCAGTAAGTCAGTTCTGGGGTTCTGAAGGCATATGATGGTCTTGTGGTACAGACACCAAAGAGCACTAGTTCTCATCCTGACTCCTTCACCTTTTCCAGATGTTCTCCACCCGGCTTCGCTTCTATCAGTTGTGACTTGGACTCCAAGGTGCTTCATTCCAAACCATTCACTCCAACTGCTCTTATCAGTAAATACTTAGGCCCCACAAGTCCTTAATGATTTATGGGAGCATCTATATTTTCTATGTTTAGTGTTAGGTTGATTAGCATAGCTGGGGAAAATTGCCATTTTACTGATTCTGGATATTACAAATAATTAGCATTCAATATCAGCTGTACCCGAGCACTCTTCTAGAATAGCATTACACTGTTTATCTAGTCAACCCTCTCTTGCATCATCCTTCTCAAAGGCTATTCAAAACCTTCACTATTTCCCTCAAATCTTCTATTCCTCTCCTCTCCCCTATCAACAGATGATCTTGTTTCTTATTTCACTGGTAAAAGAGCAGTTATTGGGGACAGACTCTCTTAAGAAAATACATTCCTTTAATCCACAAACTTATCTACAGTGATTCCTTTCCTTACCTCCCCCTAAGTTCTTCTCCACCTGTGTTCTGAATCCTATCTGAATTATTGGTTATGTCACTCCTTTTATTCCCTTTTGTGTGTCAGCATATTATTTATTATTATTATTTTGTTCCTCTTTTTTCACTCCCCATCCTTAAACATCTCAGTCTCGTTTTCTCCCTCAGCCCAAGTGACTCATTCATAAAGGACCAACACTTCTCTTGACCTTTCTAAATCCTCCACATCACGAAAAGATCATCCTCCTTTTCCCAGCCAAAGTAGAGAAAGCTGTCCATATTCACCAACTTGACTTCCTCTCCTCTCACTCATTTCTTTATTGACTAACAATCTGGCTTCTACTGGCAATCCTTCACTGAAACCACTCTTAGAAGACTTAATTACCAAATCCACTAAACACTTCTCAGCCTGCATCTTACTTCATTGCTTCTGGCCCTTAACAGTATTGGCCATTTTGCCTTTTTTGATCCTCCTCTGTTTCCATGAGAAATCTCTCCTGGCTGACTTCTTGTCTCTCTGGTCACTATCCCACAACTTCCTCTGCGGGTTAATTTTCTCTGACTTCCCCTTTAAGGGATAGTGTTCGTTTGTGTTCTGGTCTTGGCTTCCTCATTTTTTTTTTTTCACTCTACATTTGCCCCTAAATGGCCTCATACACCCCCATAGCTTCACATCCTATCTTAATGTTGGTGACTTCCATACTGAAATCTCTAACACAGGCCTCCCTTCTGAGTTTCAGACTCATCTATCCATCTATCTATCAATCTGTCAATCTATCTATCTATCTACCTATCCATCTACCTATCGATCTTTATTTGTATGTCCCACTGCCGGCTCTATATTAACATCCCAGAAGCTGAGGTTTCCCCTGTTTTATCCCAGCCTAAACCTGTTTTTCCTACTAGGTTTCTTACCTCGGTGAACCACACCACAATTCACATATCCTCCTAAGCCTCAAGTCATCCATTATTTCTCACTGTTCTTCAGTCCCACATCAAATCAATCAAGTTCTGCATATTTAACGTCACCTATAATTCACTTCTCCTTCCATTTCTCTCCTCTGTCCTGCTAGACACAAGACCAGGACTCTGTCGTCTCTCATGTGGACTTTTACAGGGGCCGTCTGAACAGTCTCCAATGATGAGAATTACTCTTCATCTTTTCTACCCTTACAGTCCCTCCTTCACACTGCTGCCAAAGCGACTGAAATATGATTCTGTCAATGTCATATTCAATACTGTAGCCACTTAAAGAATTAAGAAAGAGTGTTACTTAAACCCAGGAGATGCCAACTGCAAAATTATCATTGTTTAAAGAATATGGGGGGCAGCGGAGCAGTGGGCACAGCTCAGTGGTAGAGCGCATGCTTAGCATGCATGAGTCCCTGGGTTCAATCCTCAGTACCTCTATGGAAAAAAAAAAAAAAAAGAAAGAAAGAATGTGAACTGGAAGTGCCTTGTTATCACTGAGACCATAAAAAAGGGCTTAGTGGGTACACTTGTGACTCAGGAAGAATTGCCATGGACATGCATGTCTCAGTTTCCACCCAAGATGATAAACATATGTGATCATAAACTGTTATCTAATAAACTCACTTTAAAAAAATTGAGCATTTAAAATTTAACATATGTGTGTGTGTGTGTGTGTATATACATCTTATTGTTTAGTTAAATGTAAAGACCCAGTTAGATTGATCTTGACATGACATTTGTTTTTCTTAATGAGCCTTTTTAGATCTTGGAAGATTCAGAATTAAATACAGAAACAATGAAGTAATTCAAACCCATGGTACAAAAATCTGTGAAATAAATTTTCTAATCATTGGGACAATATATGTGCGTACAATACTTTCAGTATTTGTAGTATTTAAGAAGATTTGTTACAGTAGATATTCAGTTGGATATTCTGTGTCACATCATTTAAAAATTTGTGAGTTAGGCTTTATCATTTTGGTTGAAAAGCAAGGACTCTAAGGGCTGAGTGTAGAGGCTGATGATCTCACAGAAGAGAATCAGCCAAAATCAGGAGCTCCTAATGAAAGAATACACCATCACCTAGGAAGGAGTCTTACCTAAGTAAACAAATTAATTAATTAAAAAAATAGAACTAAATTTGATCAAGCCCCCCTCTATATCCAATTACCAATTTGCAGGAAACGCAGAGGAACGGGACCACATAAGCTGTGCTACGAGGAGCAATCAGCACCGTCTAGACTGTGGGCAACAATAATGCCCCCAAACAACGTGATTTGTTCAACAAATAAGTCTCAATAAATAAAAAGAAAGTAATAGAGGGTGAACCTATAGCTTGAAAAAGGATTACAAAACAGACAAGCTATAGACTTTGCTTAGATTCTAATTCAAACAAACAAAAAACCAACATGATTTAAGAGACTATTGGAAATTTGAACAACGACGTGCTGTTTTATATGAATACATACAGTCTAATTTCGGGGATACTGACTGAAATATTTATGGGTGTAATTATATGATGTTTGGTATTAGTTTCAAAATAATATGAGAAGAGGGAAGTAGGTAGGGCACAGATGAAAAACAAGATTGGTAATGAGTTTATAATTGTTGAAGTTGGGGAAGGGGAAATGGGGTTCATTATACTACTCTCCCTGCCTTTCATATGCTTAAAATTTTTCAAAATAAATTATGTTCCTTAAAAAGTATAAGAAAAATCCAATTGCAAATGCAGGTCGAATATTTAAGAGAACCGGATGTGGTTTAATAGACTTAGAAGACTCATTTATGTTCTTGGGAGGGTTTTCCTTGGTGGAGTTATTAAATTTGTTCAGTGAAGTATTGGAAATGCTTAAAAATAAAATTCATATAAATTTATACATGAAATGTAAAAGGTGTAAGGGAGTTTAATTACCTAAATTTATTATAAATATAACTATTGATTTGCAAGAATTTAGTCTGAGTTGTCCAATCATTAATCAAAGATCCCCCTGAATTATTTTTATTTAATAAAAACTACTAGATGTAGAAATAGGGTATACTAAGTTATATTATGTGAATTTAAGTACTTAAATTAGGACTTTGCATTATTAACTTTAATGAATATTAATTAAAAGCACAAGATGTAAATACTTTAGACTTCAAAATACAGTGACATTCTACAGAATAACATCGACAGTCATTTTCAAGGTTTATAGGTTCTTAAGATCAGCCCTGGTCTTTTGCAGATTTATTTGGCATATTTCCTCTTCTAACATCATCTTCACATATTCATACTGAATTAATTTACTTATTCTCTGAATACTCCCTGGTTTCTCGTTCCTCCATGCTTAGCCCATGCTGTTTCCCTTCTCTGGAATGATCCTTCCTCATCATCATCCCCTGCTTGTGGCTCTCCTTAATCTATAAGCTTCTTCTTAAACACCCGCTCCTCTGTGAAGTTATCCCCAACTCCCCCAAGCTCACACAGTTGCTGCCTCCACATGTCATACATGGCTCCACCATAGTGATGGTCCCGTGTTACTATGACTACAGAGGACTCGCTTGCAGGTCTCTCTTCCTCCTGCTAGACCATAAGCCCTTTGAAGAAAGAGATGATCACTTTGTTAATTTAGTTCTATGACTGCCATTTTTAGGAAGCTATTAGAGTAACTCCTGTTAGGTACAGGACTTTGATTTTTTTTTGGATAAATAAATGATGTCCTAGTAGTACTAAGAAACTAACATTTATTCCTAAAGTGAATTGTTTATTATCACTTTTGAAAAGGAATATTAAGTCAAAAAGACTACTGGTCTTGCAGTTTACTTCCTGAAACACTGGATGAATAATAGATATTTGCAAAAGGAAGGGTCTCTGCATAGCACGTTCAATGTGTGTCTGCACTTTAACGCAAACCATTTATTGCTTGTGGGTAATGTTTGCATGTTCACATTTATTCATGGACCCAACATTATGGCATATACATTTTAGTTAATTTTGTATACGTCTGACTTCACCGTATGTAAAATGTTAAAATATTCACTAAATATGAAATAGTGTTAAGAATAGGAATAATAGTGAAGAATAAAACGGAGAAAGATGAGGGGGAGACATAGGTAATGTCATGCATAGACTCAGATCAAACTGTCACCAACTGCTCAAAAAAAAAAAGCATTGAGAAAAGCTCCAAGTAGAGATAAAGAGACAAACAACAAAACTAGTCACAAGCAAGTCATAGAAAAATAAGCAGAGGGAGCTGGTAAGGAAGAAAAGGAAGCTTATAAGCTGTTACAATAATATGTCTATTCGAGAAAGCCTTCCACCATAGCTCTTTGTTTTTATGCCTTAGTGTGCAGAATTAAATAGGGAAAGCAAAATTGATTTACTCTCACGACTGTCATGTTTATAAAGCTATCAGAGCTCTATTTCCTGAATTTTAAAGATGTGAAGCTGTTGACTTTTATACTTATTTGCTATTCACGACCTTTATTCATGACTTTAGCTTTTACATTGTCAGTTAATGTTTTAAAGAAGAAGGAGGAAATCTAAGTGACACACAAAACTTTGTTCTAAACCTGCCCTCACTGAGAATGGAAATCCCTTGAACTCTTCCCTGGAACACGTCTTCTGGTATTTAATGCATGAGGAGTGATAAAACTATGACTTGTTTAAGCCAATGCTTTCCACATGGACTTAGGTAAGACTGTCTGGGAATGCACCACTGATATGGCAAGTCTCAAATTCTGGAAAATGTTAAGCATTTCTAATTATTAAAAAGGTTATAATGGTAAATTCTTACTTATCCTCTAATTTTACAGTCAGAAAATAAAATACCTTACACTAAGAACGACAGCAGGGTAAAAACTGTTTAACCATTCCTTTTCCAGCCTGAGTCACTTCCATTATTTATTATTTCTTCTTACTTCCTGTTTCCTGTTTCATTACTATTAACAACAATGTAATTTATTTTGTATACCAAAATATTCAGCCATTGGTTCTGAATTATACTGTTAAAATTATAAGTCATTTTAAAAAATGGTACCAAGAAGTGAGTTACCCTAAAGATGTTGATCTGAACCCTGAAAATGATAAACAAGCCCTTTTGACCCCTTTCGGTCCATTCGTCTTTCGACATCTGAGTGAAAGAGCTGAAAAGGGAACTAGCTGATTTCTGACCACTAGGTGGGGAAACGATACAATTTAAAATACGATATAACTTCAGCCTCAACTATTTTTGTTTAAAGATGTTTATTATTTCCAATTCTCACTTGCCTCCAATCCTTCACATTCTTAAGGCATCCTGACCTGCATGACATAATTACCAGTGACTTCTGGGAAGCAGGCAGGTGATCAAGGCCACGCTATCTCCTGAAATTCTTTCTTTGATCCCAATGAGAGATTCAGTTTCTTGCCTTAAGCAATACAGGCTCTCCACCCCGAAGAACTGTGAGCCTTATCGGTCATTTATGCCCTTGGGAAGCCAGTCCCTCCCTCACCTGAGCGCTAGTTACTGGTTGTTCTAGTCCTTGGTTCTGGGAATTCTCCCCTCTCCCCATCATTTCCCCCTCGTTCCTGCTTGTCTCTCCCACAAGCATACAAACATGCTGTTATTTCTTCCATCTTAAAAAAAAAAATCTCAATTCCACTTTCCTCACCAGTTACTGCCCCATTTTTTTGGCTTCCTTTTTCTCCTTTAAACAGTCGTCTGTAATTGCTCTTTCCATTTCCTCTCCTTCCAGGCGCTTGTAAAGCTATTGCAGTCAGGCTGTAACCCAGCTACTCCCCACACATCACCCACGCTGACCTCCACGCTTCTCACTTATTTGGCCTTTAGCAGCTGATCACTGTCTCCTCCCGGTAATTAGGTCTTTACTTGGCTTCCAGGACACTACACTCGGGGTTTTTCCTACTTTCTTGGTTGCTCCTTTTTATTCTCCTTTACTGAGTTTTCTTCTCCCAGGCCTAGGAGAGTTCGAGTGCCCCAGGGCTCGGTTCTTTTCTAGTTCTACTCACTTCCTTAGTGATCTTAACAGTCTCGTGGTTTTAAGTATGGATTTATATGCCCCTGATGCTCAAATATGTTATTTTTAACCCAGAATCCATTCCCAAACTCTTCATTTCTTATCCCCAGTTGCCTCCTCAACAACTCCAAGACTTGGATGTTTAAGAGACACCACATGCTTAACATAGCCAGGCCCTCCTGACCGTCCCCAGCCCCAAACCTGCTCATCTTCAGCCTCTCCCATTTCAGTTGATGGAAACATCATCCTTGCAGTTACTCAGGCCCAAAAACCTTGAAGCCACCTTGGGTCCCCTTTTTCTTTCATACCCCAAATCCAAATTCTGTTGTCTTTACCTTTAAAATATGTCCATAATCCAGACCCCTCTCACCACCTCCATTGCGCCATCCTAGTTAGAGCCACCTCCACATCTTGCTTGCATTTCTGCATTATCTGCCTAACTGGCTTCCCTTCTTCAATGTTTGCCTCCTGTCTCTTTTCAGACTGCTGTTCAGGTGATATTTATAAAACATAAGTCAGAAAACTTCACTGCTCTGCTCAGGCTCTTTCAGTGCTTCCCGTTTCACTTAGGATAAGAGCCACGGCCTCTGTCGTGACCTGCAGGGTCCTGCACGAGCTGAGTGTTTTCCACTATCCTTCTCTTGTTCATCTACTCCAGCCCAGGCTCCCTGCTTCCGGGTCCTTGAACGTTCTGGAATGGTCTTCCTCCAGATATCTGCATACCTAACTCCTTCACTTCCTTGAGTCTTTGCTCAAGCATAACTTCCCATAAAGGGAGCTACCCCCACCTCTCTCTTTAGAAGTTGCAACATGCTGTCCCCAGCTTACCCTCAAACGACACCACCTAACCCTGCTCTGTTTTCTCCCAGAGCCCTTGATAGTTCCTAACATACTATATCCTTTACCTGTTTATTATTTTTATTCCTTGTGCCTCTCACCCCCTGTTTTATGTGGGCAACCATCTTTATTTTGTTCTCTGATATTCCCTGAATTCTTACTAGAAAGACACAAAGTAGGGGATGATTACTATTAATTATTGCATGAATTAAAAAAACCTATTAGATCTTGACCCGAGCGTGGCCAGTGATTTGCGGTGGGGGATGGAGGAGCCACGTTTGCAGGATGCAGAGGGAGCACCTGGGAACACCCATGTGTGAGTTTGGAAGGCTGGTAGTATAAGGAAAAACACAGAAACACTCATCTTTCACAATTTTACCTAAAGATCATCCCATAAATTTCCCTCTCACATGAAATATAAATTTGTAAGTCTGAATATCAAGACCCATTTTACTTTCATTTCCTCTTTGTGTTTTATCTAGCTTCCCCTACTTGGGCAAAAGTTTCCAACCCACATATTTCTTCATTTCGGATTTTCCTTGAGCTCTCTGATGGGAGCTTGAATGTCTTTCACTATACATCACATTTTTACTTTTTGGGGAAAAAAAATGTTATAGATGTCCCTTAGCTTTCATTCTCTGTGTTCTCCCCATCTGACAATTAACTTTCAGATACTCCAACTCTAGCTTATCTAGGCAATGTAACATTTAAGATTCTGGTTTCTTTCCACCTTTTTTGTTTGGAGAGTGTGCATTTTGAGGAGTTGGTGACTCTAAGATGAATCAGACCTTCTAATTAGGAGTTCTCAATAAAAAGGAAATAGGAATGAAGTAAAGTTTACTACAGTTGGTGGCTTTTACTAATTTCTTATGAAAACAATATTACAAGTAAGAATTTGAGCTTGGCTGGTTAGCAGGCCCTTTTCAACTTTCCTGCAAAGGTGGGAAACTGACCAACATCCATACGATGTTCGGTCCAGGTTATAGGACTGTTTTTGAAATGCTTTCTTCCTGCTAAATTTTTAGCCCTCGCTTTATCACAATGGATTCTAAGGGAAGAGGTTTACAGGAAAGAGTTAACAGAGCAGGCCTGAAGCTGCTCTTTTTAAAAGAATCTGCTATCAAGATTGGCTGTCAGCTTGTATCTGGGAACTCAGCTCCTAAAGCATTCCCTGAATGGATAGGAAAAGTTGCCTAATGATGAGTCCTTTGCTGTGCTTGGACTGTACAAACCACGTGACTTATGGTAAATACCCGCGTTCCTTTCAGAAGTCTGGGTATTTTGGTAGTTGCTAGGCAGAAGGTAGGTGTGTAGGTGCCAGATCTCAGCAAAAAGCTGCCTCTAATGGGCTTCCTTCGGATGCAACATTATACATGTATTGCATTTTTGTAGCTGGAGGAAGGAGCAGTCTGACTTTGTCTACTCCCAGGTTCAGAAGAAGAGTGTGACTGCGGTAAATCTTAGCCACGAGTACCACCATACATTGAGACCCATGTGTCCATTGAGTGGATCATTAAACATCTGGGTGGTCTAGAGGGCTCCCCAGATAGTAGGACTCGTGCCAAATACTCCTCCTCTCCATTTCTTCAATCAAATAGTTACTAGTCTTTATATCTTATGAGTGATCAGGAACTCATGCTCAAGGTATTTATTGAAATTTCTCTCTAGAATTAGACAGGATTCTGAAGCCTCCTGGGAGCTAGTAGCTGGGATAGAGTCATGTGATAAAGTTCCAAAGTACTAAGGTTAAAATCTAATGGGTCAAATTCATCAGAATAGGAAAAAAATTAGGAAGAAGACACACGATTTAATACATATGAAAGGAAAGTAATTTACACAGAAATCAAGTGTATATAGAAACAAATGACACAAATATTTATTCGGCACTTATGTGTTTGTAGGCAGATGGCTTACACCTGTATTTGGTAACTGGATGTCATAAACTCAAATGCCTGGAAAGGCATGCGGTTAAGATAAATGCACAATGCAGGTTTTATATAAGATAGTAGCCACTAAGCTGCTCTAACACCTTCTAGTTAGTTGGAGTTATGCCTTTAATCCACGCTCCTCCTCCCAAAAAAGCATAATAAAGTGAAGCATAGTGGTAGCTATCCATGTCAAGTTGTTTTCAACCCCTAGTCTAAATTGTAATCAACAGCATCAAAGGAAAGCTGTCAATCAGATATTGACATTAATAGATTCTATTATATGGATTATGGATATTAAGTACTTTAAATGTAACGAACATCCATCTGGTAGGGGACTGAAGTGAAGGAAAAAGAAACTGTAGCTCAATATTTTGGGGATCCTACTTATTTGTGGTCAAGGAGAATCACGCAAAGCAACAGAGGGAAGACCTACTGTGATCTGTAAGGAGGTATGTTTGTCTGAATATTTCTTTTTGAAACAACATTTCATTCCATTCCAACCTCTGCTTGCTTTTTCCTCAAGCACCTATTCTGGTAAGTCATGGATAAAGAGCCCATATATAATAGCCCATACAGTTTTGACATTTCTAAAAAGTACAATCAAAGAAAAGTGAGAGTGGGCTTGAATAAGTGTTTCATAGTTTTTAAATATACAGCCAAAAATCTGAAGATTCAGAGAAAACCTGCATTTTTTACTTAAAGGAGGTTATTTAGCAGAGTGGTTAAAAGCACGCATTTACTTTGGATTCAGACTGACAATTGGCTCACCTTTGCAATATACATTCTGTGTGATCTTGGAGAAGTTACTTAGCCTCTGTGAAGTTTGTAAAGTTCCATTTACTCATCTGTGAAATGATGACAACAGTCTCCAGTCCATAAGGCTATAGTGATTACTTATGTGAAGTGCCTAGAACATCATAGGTGGTCAGTAAAATATGGTGGTGGTAGTGGTGTTGGTGATGATAATGGTGGTGGTGATGGTGATGATGACAGTGATGATGATATTGGTGGTAATGATAATGGTGATGATGATAACGGTGTTGTTGTTGGTGCTGGTGATAATGATGACATGATGGTGAAGGAGACGGTGGTGCTGACCTGAAGAATGCTTCAGAACTTCTAAACAGGCATTGGAAATTGTCTTCAAATGAACTCTTATGGAGAAAACCACCATTAAAAACAAATAAATAACAGTTGCTCAAGGGTATGGAGGTGTGAGAGCAGCCTGCTCCATCCTTCCTTCTCCCTGCCAACCGCCCCCCTTGTGGCTCCATCAGTTTACCATGGAACCCTCTGCATTCAGCCAAGCATAGTTTGAAAATCCATGGCAAGAGATTGACAAAGAAATAGCAAGATAATCTTTTGCTTACTTGAGATCTAAGGGAGGTTTAATGTTTCTGGGAGGTAGACTTGGAACTGGTGATTGTGTTGGGTAAGATGCTGGCAATGGTGGTTGGCTGGCCAGATGGGATGGTGGAGGCGGTGGCAGGGACATTGTTGAGTAAGATGTTTGGCCTTTGCTGGTACCTAAGAAGCAAAGCAAAAAATATTGTGAATTAAAACTAATCTTCAAAATACAAGAACTGGCTATTCCAAGAATGCAGAAATGAGGATTTTAAATACAAACATGTAGGAAATGCATTCTAAATTGAATTAATGCTTTAAGGAGTTTAATACTATTTGAGTATTATGGACATGGCATTTTAAATGTTCCATTTCCTCCCCCACCCAGTTAATGAGCTATAATTGATAAATAAAATTGTAAGACATTTTAAGAATATAATGTGATGATTTGATATACATACAAAAGATTCCCCCACCAAGTTAATTAACACTCTATCGCCTCACATATTTACCTTTTTTTGGGGGTGGGGATGGTGAGAACATTTAAGTTCCACTCTTTTAGCAGACTTCAATTAAACAATAGAGAACTGTAGTCACCAAGGTTTACTTTTTAGTTCCTCAGATTTTATACATCTTACAATTAAAGTTTCTACCCTTGACTAACCACCTCTCCCTTTTTTTTTTTCCCATCACCCCAGCCCCTGGCAACCACTTCTCTACTCCATTTCCTGTTGCTTTTTCTCTATTTATACAGTATAGGAAAAGCTTTCTAATTTCTTTTATTTATTTATTTATTTATTTATTTATTTATTTATTTATTCATTTAACATTTTTATTGAGTTATAATCATTTTACAATACTGTGTCAAATTCCAGTGTAGAGCACAATTTTTCAGTTATACATGAACATATATATATTCATTGTCACATTTTTTTTTCACTGTGAGCTACCACAAGATCTTGTATATATTTCCCTGTGCTATACAGTATAATCTTGTTTATCTATTCTACATTTTGAAATCCCAATCTGTCCCTTTCTGATTCCTTTTAGATATTTCTGCCTCTTTCCAAAGTTTTTTGCTTATGGTAATTACTAAAAATATTACCCTCTCTTCATGCTCTCTCCTCACTATCACAGTCCTCTTGGAGTTTTAAAAACTGCTTAGTCCTTGCACACTTGACTTGTAACCTTCCTTGCCAGGCACAGTTCTCACAGGAATAAATCATTTTCTCTTTTGGCAGCTGTTTTTGGGGGCTTAAGATAGGGAGAATTAGTTCCCTTGTGAATCTGATAAATAAAAATTTCCAATTGATAACGGTTATGTTAGAAATATTTTGTCCAGTTCATTTTTGTCATAAAGTTAAATTTTTTTCTGATATATAGGACTTACTCCTTTTTCTCTAATTCAGTTAATAAATTCTTTTATGTATAATTTCTATCATTAGACTTATGTTTAGGAAAGCCTTCCCTACCCTGAGAACACACATAATTATTAACCTTATATTTCCTCCTACTTCTCTTTGGATTCATTTTTTCACATTTAACTTTGTAAAACTATCAGTAATTTCTTTTAGAATTAGGTGTGGGATCAGGATCTTTTTTTTTTTTTTTTTTAACGTGGGTACTGGGAATTGAACCCAGGACCTTGTGCGTGCTAAGCAGAGGCTTTACCATTGAGCTATTTCCCTCCCCCCGGGATTTATTTTTATGGAGTTTTTGTTGTTGTTGTTCTTAAATCATTTATCAATGTCCCAGCACCATTTGCCTAATAAGCTATTATTACTTACTTTGTTTATTATAGAATAAACATTAAAAATTCTAGTGAATTCGACAGGAGAAAATGACATCTTGTTATTTTAATTTATATGGTTTGTGTTATTTTAATTCAATACGGTTTGATAGATTCAGAAGTGATATGAAAGCTGTACACAGAGAATAAGCCACTGTAAATGGATATTTATAAACCGTTGCCCAAACAGAAGAAGAACTGTCTACTAGTCATTTGTGACTTATCTTTTCATGGAAAAGGTTTTGACAGTCAGGAGGCATCGCCACAGGAGAGTGATGTAAGGCCTGAAGGTGAGAAATTAGATGTAGGTTTGGGGAATGATGAACTGGAAACTCTGAAAACTGACCTATCCTGAAACCCATGTGCTACCGTTTCATCTTGACGCAGGCTTACGAGACTTCCTCACGGGGCATCTGTGGTGTGCCCCTGCTCCTCTGCCTGCCTGACATCTGCTCCCCTCCCCTGCTGAAATAACTCAAGCTGCCCAGAAAGCGATGTGACTGCTCTTCCACTGAGTCTGGGTCTCCAAGGAGGCCTCCTGGAACTCTGGCAGCCACCCCCAGCGGGCTTACCTGATGGTGCACCAAAACCAGAGGGAAGCAGGGCTGGGAGATGGAGAGGGATTGCTGGATTTTTTAAAAAATTATTATCATCTTTGGAAAACTGTCAAGAGATAATTTAACAGGCTTCATGAGACACTCAACTCTGTAAGTGTCTTGCTCCTCACTAAGCCTGGGAGAACAAGTGCTGAAGTCTTCCTACGTTGCAGTCGTGTTTAGCAGTGGAATATTTTGCTTTGCAAAATCCGTGGTTACCTTCAAATACAACAAGGACTATATTTGCATGTATACAAAATAAGTCTAAAGAAAAGCATCTTTGTTTTTCAGGGAGCAAAAAAAAGTTAAAAAAAGTTAAAAAAAAACTTACTATAATATGATTGGCTCTAAAAACATACTATAATATGATTGGCTCTAAATTCTTACTGTGGACTCTATAAAATATACCAAAATATAATTACTAATACTGGAATTCTCAAAAGCAAAAATCTAGTCTGATGTGATGGAAAGAATGAGATGGATTTTTAATTATAGTAAAGCAAATAAAGAAGAAACAGAAACAATAAACTTACAGGAATTTTCTGAGATTAATGACAATAACATTAATAAATCACTGACTTTTTGCCAGGCACCATTTTAGGCAGTTTGCATATGTAATTTTATTTAATTTTTCAAAACACCCCTTTGGGGTATATGTTATTATCTAGTTTCCATTTGATAGTTAAAAAACTACCCAAGGTCAGAGAGTCAGTAAGCAATAGAAGTAGAATTCAAACTTAGCCAGAATTTGAACCTTAGACGATTTAAGAGGTTTGCACCCTTTCTGCTATGTTCTGCTCATGTTTTCAAGGTCGTGAAATTGAAATTATTGGTCAAATGGACATATTAACACATTTCCATAAGTTCAGGTTTTTAAACTGGTATCTTTCCTCTTAGTGCAATTTTGAACAACTATTTTCAGTTTCATTAGGACACGACTTGTTCTGGAGACTGTTAAGTAATCTGTAAAGGATTCAGATATATCGATGCTTTGGATATATGCTTCAGAATTTGATTTTGAAACCAGACAGCAGGAAAGTAGACAGACATTCAGCAGCTGGTGGAAAATAGGCCTCCAAAGATTAATGACTGATGTAGGAAGGAAAAAAAAAAAGTCTTGTGAATTGGAATTGAGGATTATGAAATCGAATCATGAAAGGACATAAAAGATACGAAATAAATAAAATAAAGGGAAATAACAAGTTTAGAATTTAGGTGGCATTAAAATTAGTAATGTGAAATTTGAGACTTAACACCCAAAATTCTAATCTACATATATATGGGTCTTGTCTCCCAAATCTCAGAGGGCATTGCCTTGGTAGTCTCTGGCTTTAAAATACTGGAATTGAAAAGACCATCTGGAATTTCTTCTACGAAGAATGACAGGATTGTGCAGGAATACGGGCCTCATAGCAGCAGGCAGAGCTAGTCTCCTGGACAGTACAGGACATGGCGGTGACCGTGAGCTAACCAGGTGAATTCGCTTCCCATTCTCTTCCCAAGTCAGGTTCAGGAACTGTGTTCCTGGGCCTTTTAATAGGAGCTCAAGGTTTCAAGAAGGAGATACTGGGCATTTTGCCAAAAAGCCAAAAGGGAGCTTGACTTAGGCCTAGCTGTAACACTTGAATGTCTACAAGAGATGGAATAATTTTGATAAGAAAATTCTTAACCATGATTTTTAACTGTGACTAGGGCAAAAACAAGAAAGCATTGACTGTACTCTGGTTAGGGAACATGCTGGCTAGAGAAAAACTGGGGAGAGTTGGGAATGAAGGAGAGAGAAACTGCAAAACCTTCTAGAATATGGAAACTGCTCTCAGGAATCTGGGACGTTAACAACCTCTGATTCAGACTTTTTTCTCTCTTTACTTTTGGAAGCTCAGAGGAGGCCTTGCACAAGTCACGTGCTTCTGCTCAGGCACGCCTGGATGGACGGAACACCAGGGCCATTTTTCCAGAAGGAAACAACCAGGAGGGACCTCTGTGAGTAATTTGTGAGTCAGTGGTGCCCAGGGGTTGTCTGGCCCTGCCCTAAGGATGGCTTCAGGTTCACTGAAACACAGGCTACCCGCAATGGTGACATTACGTCAGGATCTAAAGCTATCAATGGAAAAATGAAACTGAGGAGGAAGGAAAGAAGGGATGGGGAAAACAGGAGGGGATGATTAACAAAGAAACACGGTGGTGTGGTCGTGCACTCATGTTCTAGAAAATGGAAATTGTATTATGTCACAAACTTTGCACTTCAGTTTTTTTTTTTTTTTTTGCCGAATACTGGTTCTAGATATTATCACAACACTCTTGTAACACAAAGATCTATGAGGACTCAGGAATTCTACCCACATAGTTTCTGACCTGTATGACCTTTGACTAAGAAGGTACTTATAACCTTCATGTCCCAAGGGGGCCAAGGAAAATCTAGAGTTGTGGTTCTCAGTTGCCTTTTTAATCTATGGATTCCTGTATGAAACCAAAGACATTCATTTTGCCCCCAACTGCCATAAAACTCTGACTCTAGACCAGGCATTTCTAATTCTGCTTTTGTTGGGAAGTCTTATAATTGGGCCAGACATTAGAAAACTTTGGTTTTACCACCAGCTCTATCACCGAAGAGCTCTTTGTCTTTGGCAAGTCATTTAACTTCCACATGATTTGGTTTTTCCATCTGTCAAATGTCAACTACTCCACATGGGTTTAAGGATTAGATGAGCTGATATGTATGAAAGCACTTGAAAAGCCTGAGGCATCGAATAAACACAACAAGATGATCACACAAGGATGAGGGGCTGCCACAAATAAAATCATGACTAAGTTATCCTGACTTGCAATATTTTGAAATCATTTATATAAGGTCATCATTTATTTATTTGAGAATTATTACGTGCCTGCCCCAGGATTTAGCCATTGAGACGGTAACTCAGAACGCAGACTTGTCTTTTCTCTGGCCTGGGTAGTCATATAGCTATTGCCCATTTGAACAGGAAGAAAAGCTCTAGCAACTGTATGGCATTTCCAGAGTCGGGACTGGTGAGCTGTGCCCTAAGTAAGTGTAAATGATCTAAGTGCACACTTGAAGGAACCCTTGCAGTTGCCTGCCCACGCACAGTCATTTATACTTAACTAGACAGGGGCTTTCTCAGGACAGAGTCTCACTGAGGTCCTATCACATTTACCATAATGATTGTTTCAAAGCTGCCCACATTCCCAGACCCTACTCATGCCTTCCTCATTCACCACAGATAAACCAACCTTTTATCTTACTAAGAACATGCAGAATACTCCACCTGACCCACTTACTCTCTGTTCTAACTTACAGCCTCCTTACATCTTGCTTCCTTCATTTCCTTTGCCCGTGATGCTCTGGAAAAACATCCTTCTTACCAATACTAACTGCCATTCTTATTATTCAATTACTAACTAGTTAGTAATTGCTTTGTTAATTACTAACTCCTTCACTTGCACCAAGTAAGAAACATTCACTAAGTGTTTACTATGTGCTCTGGACCATCTATTTCATCCTTTAAGATGCACTTCCCATTGTAAATGTGGTTTGATTTCCTCTAAAGAAATTCAACAATATCCTTTCTTACCCTTGTCCCCAACTCCAGTTACCAGCTGCTTTTCCCTCTCCCCTTCACAGCCACACTTCTTGGAACACACGCCTATATTTGCCACTTCTATATCTTTATTGTGCTTGGGTGGCTTCAAGTCAGAGTGAAGAATGAAAAGTTCTAGGATAGTCAGGCTTGGGTTTGAGTTCAGAATTGCCCACTCATGTTAATCTTCAATTATTTATTACTCAAGTAGGGGCTTTGGGTAAGTTGCATGACTTCTCCAAGTCTTCATTTTCTCATCTGTGAAACGGTCATACACACCCACCTTACAGAAGCACCTGACACACTGTAGCTCTTAATAAATGTTCTTGTTCTTAGCTATTACTTGATCTGGCTGCATCATTGATACATGGCAGTCTACTCACCCCAAATGTAAAAACTAAAACTTTTTCCCCGAATTAGTTATGTCTCATCCTGTTTCTGCTGGATATCTTAGAATGGACTAAGAATCAGGAAGTTTAATTTTAAATCGTTAAATTCATCCCATTAGGTACCAAACAAACATTACTTTCACTTTCTTGATTCCCAAATAACACCAGAAGCAATTTTTCAACATGGGAAGTGGATGGTTTGGTGGAAAGAATACTTGTGCTGGAATCATTCAGACGTGGGCTTGACCACCAATCTCCATCAGTACTAGCTATAGGACACTGGGTAGTTTATTTTGCTTCTCTAGGTTTTATATTCCCTGCCTGTTAAAAGGGGACTATTGCTTCCTAACTTGCAGGGTGACTATGAGAATATCACTCATATGTGGAATCTAAAAAAAAAGAAAAGAAAAAAAGAGTACACTTATGAATTCATCTACAAAATAGAAACAGACTCGCAGATTTAGTAAACAATCTTATGGTTACTGGGGAAAGGGGGTGGGAAGGGATAAACTTGGCAGTTTGAGATTTACAAATGTTAGCCACTATATACAAAAATAGATTTTAAAAAGTTTCTGCTGTATAGCACAGGGAACTATGTTCAGTATCTTGTAATAACCTTCAATGAAAAAGAATATGGAAACGAATATATGTATGTATATGCATGACTGGGACATTGTGCTGTACGCCAGAAACTGACACATTGTAACTGATAGTACTTCAGTTAAGAAGAAAAGAAAAGAAATAATATGTGTACGTACCTAGTACACCATAGGTGCCCTACTTATCGACGATCCTAGAACCTAGAACCGTTGTGTTCTGCATGGGACAGGCTCTTATTAAACCTCTGAGGGCATGTTTATTTCTTTCTGTGCAGAGAGTCTGGCATAATCATCCTCTACTATGGTTTCTTAAAAAAGTTTTCTAAACTGCCCCTTGTGCCTGAAACAACATGCTAATTGCCGGACATGTGACCATTCTGCAGAAAGCCAGCTTCTGAAAAGCCATCTGCCCTTTGAAGTGTCCTGTCCCTATTCTCCTTGTCCTCAGGCTTGACACCCATCAACCAACGCTGCTCAGAGAGCGCTCTTTCATTTGTACACAGGGCACTCACATGCAGATTCTTACACTAACTTTCTGTTCTTCAAAATTCCCATAAATTACTCTGCCATTTATTTATTTATTTTCTTCCTAGGTGAACAGTAAGCTGCTGAGGGCAGGTCTGCACGGTCAGCATCTGTTTGCCCACAACACTTGGCATCTATCACAGGTAGCAGGGCATCTCCTGCCTTACTGATTTGGATTTTCTTTTTCCCTTACTCTTTTCCCTTTAGGGAAAAAAGCTGATTGAAAATAGTTTATTGCAAAATAAATATATACAGTAAAACATATTTTAAATGATAAGAGGGAATACTGAAAAGAAAATCTCACATCTGGATCCCATCTCCCCACTCCCATCCCCAAAGACAACTGTTACCAGTCTTTCAGGAAACAGTCCATGCACTTTTTTTTTTTTACACAAATGGGACCGTGATACATACGTTATTCTGTACTTTGCTTTCCTGACGTTTTATTTTTAGCTTTTGAAAAATCTCACTCCCTTTCTCTTGCCATTTATATAGTGTGCTGTAGTGTTTCCTAGCAATTTTAAAAAGAGCTTGTTCTATATTGGCACAAATAGGGCAATGAGGTTTTTTTTTTTTTTTCCATAGCTGTGGAGTTCTCCATTGCATGGGTTTACCATAATTTATTTGATCCATCTCATTGCTGATGGAACTTTAGGTTATTTAAAAAAAGATAACTTTGTCAAGGCACAAATTTACAGAAATATACTGGTTTAAAGCACACAATTCAATGGCATTGGTATATTTACAGTTGTGCAATCATCACCAAAATCTAATTTTAGAACATAAGAATCACCACAAAAATAAACCCTGTACCTACTCACCTCCTTATCCCCTGCCTTAGGCAACCACTGATCTACTTCTGGTCTGTATAGACTTGTCTGTTCTGGACGTTTTGTATTAATAGGATCATACAATATGTGGTCTCTTGTGACTGCTGTTTTAACTTAATTGTTTTTGCAGTTCAATCATGTTGTAGCAGATATCAGTACTTCGTTTTTTTTTTATGGCTGAATTACATTCCACTGTATGGATATCTATTTATCCGTTCATCAGCTGATGGACATTTGAGTTGTTTTCATTTTTTAGCTGTTATAAATAATGCTGACATGAGCATTCATATACGTCTTTGTGTGTATATGTTTTCATTTCTCTTGGATATATGCCCAGAGTAGAATTTCTTGGTAACCTCATGTTTAATCTTTTGAGGAACTCGAGTTTTTTCATTATGTTTTGATATTTTAAATTATTAGACAATTAGAATTATGAAATTATTCTTGTAACCGTGTCTTTGATCACAAATGTAAATACATCTGTAGGATAAATTCTTAAAAAGTAGAGTTGGTAAGTCCAAAAAAGCTGAACATTAAAATATTTTGGTAAATAATGCCATTTGGTGAGATTTTATCTATTCAATACCTGCTTTACCATAACCTCACTATCACTGTGTATTATCACATTGTTTTGATCTTAACAATTCTGATGAATAAAAAAATGATATGACATTTTAACTTGCATTTCTACGTTTATAAGTGAGACTAAGGATCTTTTCATATGTTTATAAGACATTTCATTTGTGTGTATGTGTCTTGTCTCCTTTATAAAGTATGTCAGTGGTACAGCATTCTGTTTAGTTAAGTTGCTAAAAAAAAAAGAATTTCTCTCTTTTATGACTGGCATTTGACCTAATATAGAATATCATTTACAATATAGCCACATAAGTAGATATTGTCATTTATGTCAAAGTATCTTAAACATTTTCAGAAGATCCTCAGCAGCCTTCAAAGGTAAGGATTTGAAACCTCTGGGTTACAGGCTTAGAAAATCTAGTTTTACAGAATTTTTCCTTGCCTAATTCAAAGCCATCTCTTCTTATCTTCAAAGAATTTGTAAACTCATAGTGGATGGGAAATTTTGAAAACCAATTTAGTTGAAAACAAAGTACTGTAACTATATTAGTAAAAACAAAACAAAACAAAACAAACTCTTCGCTTTGAAAGCAAGCTGCCAAGAAAATGTTGACCAGCTTAGCATAGTCCATCCGTATGGAAAGAAAGTAATACTGAAACAATAGGGTTTGCATAGATAATCAAAGCAGAAATTAAAACGAAGGTGAAGAAGCTGAGATCAAAACAAATACGATGATCAATTAGAGGAAAGTAAGTAAAGAAAGGCTTCGATCACTCAAACTTCCCTGTGTCAGACCTAACTTTAACATTCAATGTCTCTGAATTTTTTTTAATTCTTAAAAATTTCACTTCTCCAATAACTTTTTTGGCTATTCATTTGTTTATACAATTATATAATTATATGTAATTATGAAATGCAAATAGTTTTAAAAAATGTTTTATTTATTTCAATTCATAAAATAGCATGACATTTAAATTAGGCAATAATTTCAGTGAAGACTACTGACTTTTGAATCTTCCTTTTTTTAAAAAAGAATAAGTTTTATATTAAAAGGAAAAAAGCCAGTATATAAGAAAAATTTTTTGTCAGGTGCTGATAACTTACAGAGTGCCTCTTTCTTGTTCTGAGATAGAGCATATTTGGCCATAAGACAATAAGTGAATTTCTTCTCTACAAATGTTAAAAGCATTGTTTTAAAAGTATACTAAAACTTATATAGGCATAAAGTACGTACTAGAACTCAAGGTTTAGAAAATCCTCATATGAACTGATTTATACGTTGAAGGAATAGTGAATGTTTTGGGAAAATAAATACTTAAAAAAATTAATATAAACCAGAAAAACAACATCTATGCAGATAAGGAGGAAACATTAATGCTGCAGAGACAATATTACAGCCACAGAATATGAACAAATACAGGGACAACTGAAGCAAACGCTCTGAACTCAACAGTCAATGGAAGCCTGGCCGAAGATGCATTTGTGCGCTGTGCTGGGAACTGACTGTGGCGAGCAGGGGACTGACGCCCTGTCTCAATGGGGTGGCACTAACAGGGCTCCAGCCTATTGTAAATATGTGAAAAACAAGTCTAGACTTTTCTATGAAATCTCCCAATTTTTGAATATTGGCAACTAAGTAAATAAAACAAATAGAGCTTCCCTGCAGCACTTGGACAGAGCAGGCGTCCCGGCGAGACTTCAGAGGAAGAAGTGCTGGAGAGGCAAAGGGAGCCAACCCAGGGCAACTGTAAGAAACGCAACTGGGGAGACAGAAGGGTGCAAATAGAAGGTTCAGTTCAATTAATGTTTGCCACTTTTATGACAATGATGAGTCTTGTTGTTGCTATTTTTGGAAGATCACCTAGGGAGAAGAGAGAAGGGTCCCTGAGTCGAGACAGCACAAAAGCATCAGACAATTAGTCAAGACCTAGAGAAGAAAAAGATACAGAAGAAGAGAAGACTCAAAAGAGAAAACATAAAAGCCACAGAGAAGCTCTTACTAGAGCTTGGGGTATGACCTCAGGCAGGTCTTTCCCTCTTACTTCTTTTCTTAAAAAAAAAAAAAGTATTTTAACTTACATGAATAGTGTATTAAATTTCTGGAAAAAGCTTTACAACAGAAAAAGTAAAATTTCACATGACATCTCACTCCCTGTGCAGAACTTTTCTATGCACTTCCTCACCTATGTATGTATGCGTAGAAATATCTGGTGAAAAATCTCAATGTTGCAGAATGCTGCGTGTTGTATTGCAAATACGGACCTAGCTCACTCTTTGTAACTGTGGCAGAGTGTTTTGTGATCAGGATGTTACATGGTTTATTTAGTCTTTTCTCCCTTGACTACTAAGAATGCAGCAACGAACATCCACTTACAAGCATTTCTGTATGTGCGTGACAGTAGTTTTCTAGACGAGGTCTGTACAAATAGGATTGCTCAAATGAAGGCTGCGCACATTTCAGTCACACTGGTTGTGTCCAGGTGTCCTCCAGCGGAGCTGTATCAATGTAGACTCTCTGAAGGCGGGTCTCCTCAGAGCCTCGCTACCTCTGAACATTTTTAATCTTTTTTTTTTTTTTCAATTTTGTCAACACCATCACTTAACCTTTCTGAGCCTCAGTTTAATCTGTAAAATAACAAAAACCCGACTTTGCAATGTTACGATAATTAGGTTAATTAACAAAAGTGCCTGTCACATGTGCCTCGCCCACAGGAGACAACCCAATCCATGTACCTTCATGCTCTTCTCTTACTATAGATTTCTTAGTGAAGGAAAATTCAATCTAACTAGATGTATTTGTATAATTTTCTTATGGTGTTAAGAAACTTTTGCAATTGGTAGCATGTGTTTAGCTACTGTGTAAATCCATTAAAAAATTCTTTTCTTTATTTGGGAGGATAAGCATTTTCTCATATCTCTATTTCCTAATGTTAATTACCTCTTTATGTCCTTTGCTCATTTGAACTAAGATAACATATTGCCCTCGCCTCAACCTATGAGTAAATCTATTTTTAATTTTTAACCCATATTCATTGTCTATTTTTAATTAAAGTGCTCTAAATGAGGGATATTTCTTTAGACTTTAGTATTGCTGTAGTATGATGCCCTATGTTATAATTCAATTTTCCCACTATGTTCTTTTTTTTCAGTTACTGTGAAACATTGTTTTTATACTCATTGTGACATTATTTGGCCTTCACTCATTCTTTTTCTTAGTCTGAGGCAGATAAAGGTATACCTTAATGATAATGTAAATGTATGCTTCCATTAATTTTTTAAAAAACTTACTAAAATGATAATATAATTTAAAAATTTGTGTAAAAAATGTAAGGATTTCTGAGAATGTCTGCTCAGTCAGGTTTACCAATTGCAAGTAAAGATTTCTTCATCTCATTTATCTCATCTGTGTACTCTGCTTAATGATTTTAACTGGTTAAACAATACTGGTTTTACTATCCCTAAATCTGGTTCATAAGTTTCCTCACTGTATTATACAAATTAAATTAAGATCATATAGTCATTCACATTGTGCATCTTATCTTGTACGAAGTCTAAATATAATAGTAAATTGGTGAAATTAATGTATAATAAATAAAAATTTAACAACCACGCATATTAATTCCTGTTTTGCCTTTTCCTACTCTACATCCAGTACACGGGCAGTTCTTATCAGCGCTACCTCTGAAACATATTCTAAATTCATCTGCTAGTCTCCCTAGCACCTGGTCTATATCATATCAATTCTTACCCAAAAGTCTTCTAACAGTCTTTCAGCTTCATTCTTATTTGCCTATGTTTTTGCTCCACACAGCAGTTAAAGAGAAGCCCCCAAATACTCTTCTTCACAGTGGTTCTAATTTCAGCGGCTTCCTACTGCAAGTTCTAAGCTAGGGCCTTCCAGGACCTATGGGATTTGGTCAGTGCCTACCGTTACAACCTCATCTTGAACCAGTCCTCTCTCAGTTACAGTATTCCAGCTAACCTTGTTGTTGCTATTCTTTTTCTTTCTGTTGTCTTTCTTTTTCTTGAACCACATCAATCTGGTTCTTGCCTAAGAAATCTGCTCTAACTGCTTTCTGCCCAGACATTCCTCTCCCATATCATTGTACAGGTGGACCCTCTCATCATTCATGACTCTGCTTAAATTTATCTTCTCAGAGAGGTCTTCCCAGATGATCTCAACTAAAATAACCTTCGTCTTGTCTGCCTCCTCCTCAGTCACTCAACTACATCATTGGTTTTTATTTTATCCACAAATTGTATTCACAAAATTTGTTTAGTCATTTACTTGTGTAATATATTCTCCTTCAACTAAGATGTAAGCTATATAAAAGCAAAAACCATATATATCATTCTTATTGCTATATTCTGGGGCATAAACACATAGTAGTCACTTGTTAAATATTTGTTAAATGGATATATGAATAAATAAATGGTCCTCTGCCAGAAGAATACGAAATTTCGAACTCTTTTGGATCTTGCCACTCTTAGAACAACAGCAAAGATTAAACATAATAAGGAATATTCACACTAAGGGTTAATATCCACACTAAGGATTATCATCATTTTTAGTACTCAGTAGTGAAACAATGTTACAGGGCACTGAAAAGAAAGAATGACAGTCAAATACAGGCATAAGTCATATAATTAGCCAAAAGAATAACATTTAATATCAGACTTGGAATTGGAATAAGATGTCATCCAGTAGAAAAATTCACTGGGAGTAAATATAGTTAAATTTTAAATTACTGACTTGATTGAAAGAAAGGAAATCTTTGGCAATAAGAGAGCAGGGCCAGTCTGTCAGTTTAGGACCAAGACTAAGGATTCTGGATAGATAAGAAATGGACTGGTCAAAACGCATCCAGAAAGTTCAGCCAGGAAGGAGACAAGAGTCCAAGATAGCCAGCCAGTGCAGCAGTTCAGTCCAATCCATGCACTTTGGAGTTACTCAGACTGGGAGTCAAATCCCCTTGAAGTTGTATGTAATTGCTGCTCTGGTGCATTGACTGATCATTGGTTGCCATGTGCCTACTTTTAGGTAACAGTTAATCATTATTATATAATTTGTGGACAGTGAAGTAGGATGGTGCAGGTGGCCTTGGAGGAAATCGTACGTGAAATAATGATATTAGATCCAGATAATACGACTTGCTAAATGCAGATTTTGCGAACATAAAAGGTAGTGATACTGGAGTTTTAGCATGATGAACCAGAGGGGCGAGGATAAGAGGCTTGGTAAGACACCATTTTGGGTTTTCCACATGTGCCAGGAATTCATCCAATTCAAATGGACAACATATAATGGACACCAACTCAAAGTTATCGTGAGGAAGTGGGGAGACACAAGAAGCTATGCACACCTAAACTCCCTCAACCTGATTTCTTCTGATATGTTTTGCTAAAACTGTATTACTTACCTTGGTAAACTTTGATATCTACAAATTGTGTCAGAGTGCTCATTTTGACCAAACTTCCAGCGCAATCTTTTGCAGGACTGCATCAAAGGGGCACACTTAACTTAGATTGTTGATAACACCTTGTTGAAGGGCTTACTGCTACTTTAGAAGACAAGAATTATATGTAAAGAAACCCCAATTAGTTAGAGAGATCTAATTAGAATGGTATTAACAACATAAGTACAAATTAATTACTTAGTGACCAAAAACTTAGTGCATGATGAGGAAAAAAATCAAGTATGTACAGTAACCATAGAAAAACTTTTAGAGTATCCTTATTTTATCATAGATGAAATATTAATAGATTATATCGTGTAACTGTTTTAAACTTTAAGTAGTCATTGTACTACTCAGGTGTGCAACTTGTTGCCTGAAGTGTACTATTATCACATCCTCTCTCTCTTCAGTCTTAACACAACTTATTTTTGACCCTCTGTTATATCATATTGGCTACTAGCTGATGTTTTTTGTTTGTACTGCATTTTCTGAGAGTCCCTTCTGGTTATTTCTTTCTACAAGAACCCAACTTTACTTGATTCAACCATAGCTGAGATAAGAGAATCTGGTGACTGTGAAATGAGAGAAGCCTCATTAAGATGGCACCACACAACCCCTTTCATAACCAGGTGGATGTGGAGGTGGCATGTAGGGGTGGAGGGTGATACAGCAATGGAGAAGATCAGGAGATGACTTTAGGGGATGGCGGACTGAAAAGACTGGAGAAAAGAAGATGGAGTGATCAGGAGCAATCTTTAATGTACCATTTATAGAATACTGACCACCAGTTTTCTCTCCAGAAAGGGAACAGGACCAGGCAATGTGGATTCACCAAGAGGGCAGCAGCATACCCTTTGACGACCTACCCTATACCTCTTATGGAGCAAATGGCCCAGGGATTAGAATCTCTGTTCCTAAAGACAATCATAGAATTGTAGGACTAGAAATTCTTGTGAGTTTACTGTTTCTGTGTCTTTCGCATAATTTGACATAAAAAAATCTGTTGATTCTTTATGAAGCCATCTTCCTGCTGCTTCATAGGACTTTGAAACACAGAATGAGAGAATCCCTTAGCCTTAGGGATCACATAGCACAGAATCTCCATTCTGGTCAAAGGCAAGAAATCTGAGGTCCAGATAAGTTTAGCAATTCATGAAGGAACACAAAGCTTAAAATCATGAGATCTTGAGTCCTCTTTTCCTCATATCAAGCCTTATGTTCTTTCTACCATCCCATGAAACCAGATTTCTCTGTGTCTCTGTCTCTCTCTCATTTGTTTTAAAATCCTGAAGAGAAAAAAGCTAAACATCTTCCTTTTGAAAGTTTTTTCAGTATCTCAGTGGTGAAATAACTGAAAATGCACATGTTACTGCCCAAGACAAAAGCAGCAGCTAAGGAGAGACCAGGCAGAACAGAGAATCAACAGGCAAAATTGACTAAAGACAAGCACAAGCTGGAGAACCCTTCCCCTCCACCAGGTACAGCTCTCCCAGTTGTTTCTGTGAAAAGGAGGACCTTAATATTTCCCGAGTCACAGGTGTATGTCTGCTTGCTCATACATGTGTGTGGATGTGTGCATGTGCGTGCTGAGATGATTCTGGATGTGAGCAAGACTGATAACTAAGTTCTGGGAAGGAGGGGGATTGCTGATAGGCAGATCTGTGAGCTAGGGGTAGGGAGAGGAGGTGTGGGGTGGCAAGACAGAGCAGAGTGGAGATTAACCCAGGCAGACTCTATGCTGGCTGCTGAGCCTTCTTTATGGAGAATCTAAGAAAATATCAAAGAAGGGACCCAGCTTGTGGGAGAAGGGAATATGTCAACAGCAGTGGGATTAGACTGGGTTTGGAGAAGACCCCAGTTCATTGATGCCCCTGATAAACACAGTGAGCTGGGTTGGACTGAGGTGAAATGGTTCTGAGATGCGAATGGCTCACATGGGCTGGAGTGTGTGTATCTGATGGTTGGAACTTCTTGGGAGGCTTCTTTTGACCTCACTGGGCAAAACCCCTGCTTTTTTTGGAGATGCAAAGAGAAGAATGACAAAAGTTACTGTGCAAGTCTGTGGGATTGCCACTCTAGAATTTAATGATGAGCTCAACCATTAGTATGCCTTTTACATACAGGTTTCCTGCTGTGTAGGATGTTTCTAAGAGTTTTTAAACTTCAGGCTCAGACTGCCCAGTGATCTTGTTGGCCACTCCTTTAGGGGGCTGGGCAGAAAGGAACCTCAGGATGCATCTGCTCAGTGTCCAAATGGGGGTGGGCAGTACCAGCTTCCAAGGAAGCATTTGGAATCGGAGATGGAGTTGGGGGAGGAGGGGCTGGCTTTGGCTGTTCCAATGGCTCGTGAGTGCTACTGGTTTTTCAGTGGCTAGACGTCAAGGAGGCTAAAATTCCAGAACTAGACAAGACAGTTCCACTTGAGGAGGAATAGTGTGTCCCAGACTGCTGATGGCTTTCCAGAAAACTGAAGAACTCATTTTATATGTGCGATCCAGAGTATAAAGTGCTTCAGAGGCAGGTGCAGAGCACAGATCGGCCCCCTGTCAATCCAGCAATGCAGCATCCCTTCCTCCCAGCTCATTCTGTTGCTCCCTAGTGCCCTCCTGACAGTTGTTCTCGTGTATTCGGAGAATCCCAAGTCATTTTTTAATTGAAATTTAGTTTACAATGTTGTGTTAGTTTCTGGTGTACAGCATAGTGTTTCAGTTTTATATATATATATATATATATATATATATATATATATATATATATATATATATAATTTTTCATACTCTTTTTCATTATAGGCAAGTCATTTTTATACCCACCTAACAAAGGCATGATCAGAAGGGCACACTCCTGCTGCTATACTCAACACCATCAGCAAGAGCAAATCTGTACTTTTAAACAACTGAACATATAATAACTCACAACTCTGGATGATCATATGATAGGTCTTCATTTGACATCAATGATCAGGAGTGGCTTTACTTTTAAAGTGCCAGTATCTGAAAAGATAAACTCTGTTTATCTTTCAAGAGAGCCATATAATGGTGGGAAGAGAAAAAGTTGAGAAACTTCGAGTTTTTCAGAAATGAGGCTTTTCGCTAAAGTTAAAAGTGAAATAAAAATAGCGACACAACTTCCTGGTTTTCTGATTCAAGTCGTTTCGTGCTCTAGTCACTTGGTTTGCCTTCCCAAGCCCACTTTAATTGAGATGGTGTAGGCAGTGAAAAGTGCACCAGTAAAACCACGATGAAGTTTCACCTTGAGAGACAGGAGCAAAAACAGGAAGGTAAGAGGTCAGCCCAATTTCCAGAGACTGGGTGGTTCCAATTTCAATTAGGTATCATGCACCCATGGAAGGAAGGTAGGTATCCTAATTCTCATATATACAGTATTTCTGACTTTGAAAAGTGTGGCCCCTGTCTCAGGAACTTTTGTTCTGGCAACACTGGAACATCACTTTTTGACAGCTGTCATTATTTCCAGTCATTCATGGCCCACACCATTTTTTTTAGTCATCCTGAATTTGGAAACATGACCCAGGAGCCTTCAGGCTGGAGCCTAGACACCTACCTGTCTGGTTTCCTGAGAGCTGTGGCTAACCCCCCAAGTTTACTGTTTTTATTGCCACCCTCTTACTCCCATGCCCCTGCTATCCACACAGATCTGTTTTTCCTTGCAGAATTAACAACCAGAAGGGGTCTGTGACCTACCCATCCTTTAATTTCACAGATCTCTAGAGCTGGAATGTACCTCAGGGCCGATCCAGGTCAACCCTCCCATTTTGCGAATGAGAAGGGGGGGTGTCAAAGAAAATGACTTGTCCAAGATCACCCAAGGTTAACATAATCAGGCCCAGTATAGAACTTAAACCCATCTACACCGTTAATAACTGCAGCTTGATTACAGTCACTACGACTTACGGTGCTGAAACTGCTGGCTGTCATAGAATTAGGGAATCATTTAGAATGCAAAACTACTTTTTTCCAGTAAATTTTTCAAACTTTGCAACTGCTTTCCTTCCAACTTTTGAAGCTCAAATTTTATATTTAAAAAAAGAGTGTCACCAAAATCCCCAATGCTCTTCATTGCCTCCCTCCTGTCCTTAAGAGTGTGTGTGTGTGTGTGCACACGCTCTCTGAGGTAAGGCGTCTAACAGCTCTGGCTCTGAACAACAAAGTTGCTGAAGCTCTTAGAAGCTGCAAGAATACCCACTTCCTACTTTACTAGTGACATATTTTTGCAGAGTTGTTTTCGCTCAGCTTCCCCATCTCAAGCAAATTAAGATTTAGAACAATGACTTCAAATTCCCTTTTATGCAGTTCCAGCTTCAAATTTCCTAGCAAACACAAACTATTTTCACCAGTGAATTTGAACTGTAAATGTTGTGTCACTCTGCACTTATCTCATGCAGCATTTCCTTCAAAGTTAGTTCCTGGGAACATTGGTCCTACTCAGCTCTTTTGAGAGAGAGAGAGGGAAAAAAAGAGATCTGTGGTCAAATATGATTTGGAAATGGCTGCAAACTATACCTTCCTTTTGATATTCATGATGCTCAGTAGTGTATTGGACTTTACAATAAAAAACTCATTTAACTTTGCTTAACCCAGGATTTTCCAAACATATTCGAATTACTTTTCCTCTATAACGTTTATTACATCCTGCAGAACTCTCCAGAAGACCGGCAATTCTGAGATAACAACTGACTTTCTGGTGTGTCTCAGTGTTCCAACACTGTATGGGAATGAATTTTTTTTAGGGCTCAAATATCAGAATGCAAATTCAAACTCTGTGGTCAAAAGGCTCAGGTTCAATTCTGGTTACACTTCTTACTAGCTGCATATCTTTAAGTAAATTACCTAATCTCTGAAGCTCAGGGTCTTCACTGCAAAATAGGGAGAATGAGAACCAGACTGTGATATAATGTAGGGAGAAGAGAAAAAAAATACTGGTAAAACACCCAAATAAAGTAAAAGAACGTGAGCAATACTCAGGTTTTTGAATGGCACTAAGATTCAAAAAAAAAAAAAAATACAGAAGGCCTGTCTTCATGTTTCTGATAACAACTGAGGCTAATTTTTTTGAATATTTAAAGAAATATCACCCGGGAATTTATCATTGGGTATAACAAGACAGATTCGTTTTTCCCCCAAATCTTTTAACAGTGCAATAGTTTTCTAATAAGTACCAGATAATTTTCTCCAAATCCTAGGAAATTCCTTATTTTAGGAAAAATGTCATCTTGTGGGACACACAGAAAATTTATGAAGTTTTAAAATCTTCCTAGTCCTGACTCCTAGTGGATTGGGACACAGAAGTGTGTAAGTTGTTGCCCACGAAGATGTAGGCTAAACGCCTGTTTCCACACTGGTTACCGAGAGTCCTTTCTATGTGCCAAGCGCTATTCTAAAAGCTCTGTTTATGGAGATGTTCCTGTAATTCCTCAGAAGCCTTAGGAGGTAGGTAGCATTATTGTCCTCATTTGTAGGGGAGGAAACACGCAAGTTATTAACGTGCCCAAAGTCAGACAGCTACTGGGGACTCACACCCACACAGCCTGGCTCACAGCCTGTATGTCTGACAGCCATGTGTCACTCCCTGTGGTGTGACTGGATGGCAGTACTGGTTTAGACTATTGTGTGGGAAGCAAGAGACACGGGGAAGAGTAGGAGAAAAGAAAAGAAAGATGAGATCTTCTCCATTTCTAGGGGACGGAAGACAGTGTGTAGGGTTTCTCTTTTCAGTACTTTTTCGTACTTCCCACACCTCGCCACATGCCCACTGATACTCTGAGTTACAGAAAAGTGCACTTTAGTGCACCCCCAAGTTCTCACTTCTCTCCAGATATCTGCACGTGCTCTGTCTCCCCTTAGCCCCTCTCTTCTTCCCTCACTGACTTGATTGATACTTTTCTGGGGGCCCTGCTTAGGTATCAATTCCAATAGGAAGCTCCTCTTCCAATTCTCCAGGAGTATTTAAGTCCCACAGCACCCAGCAGCCTGCACTCTCCTTTCCTTGGCATTTATCAGCGGGTAGGATAAGTGCCCGTTGACATGACCATGGCTCCTAGTACAAGACCAGCTCCAGGAGAACAGAGGTGCATCTCTCTCGTCTCCTTCGGACCCCTAGGGTCTAGTGCAGTATCTAGCAGGTGCTCAGTGCTAAGTAACTATTTGTTGCTGTCCACAACTGTACCATTAATGGTTAACCATGTCCAGAATAATTATCCCTCACCTGCAACTTCCTTCTTCCTTGTATGTAAACAGGAAAATCATATCAGACCCCATCACGCTGATGGAAGAAAGGAGGAGGAGTACGTTTCTACCCAAGCTTTGCCTCCCTTGTCCTGTTCCACTTTCGTGTGTGTCATCATTCCTCCTGCGCCCCCCATCAACACTTAATTCTTAGTCTGACCCTCCCATCCTTAGGTGTGATGAGGTGATCCCTTGCAGCAACACTGTGAAGGGCATGTGCAGGTTGGGTGCTGACGAAGACTCGCGGGGAAGTCCCTTTCGTGACACTGACCAGTCCCAGGAAGACTCTGTGGCCGGAACTCTCACTACCACTCCGGCTATCTGGCCAGGTATCCTGGCCCTCTAGCGGGAGAACTCTTGAGAGCTGGGAGCAGAGATGCTACAGCGACAGATGCTGCTGCTGCTGTCTCCATGGAGTGGCACACGGTGGTAGGTGTTACGCGTTGAATGCTGGTCTAGTTAAGACCGAGTGCAGCAGAGGCAGAAGGCAGCTCGGGAGGACACCATCTACTGTCTATCTCTTCTGCCTCTACTCTGATTATGTTATAATTGTATGTAACAAACCCTTTTGCTGAAATTGTCTTAAAAACCAGGCTATATTGTTCTACGTATCCAACTTTGGTAGTTATTTCAACAGTATAAATCTAGGAGATTATGTAAGTGATTATTTTTGTACACATTTTTGGAACAGAATTTTAGATATTGTCTTGTTCGATTATTCACTGATTCATCCAACCAGTGCTTGCCAAGCACAGAGTACAAAGGCATTTCACCGGTTGTGATGGACCTGAGGATGAGCAGGGCATGGGCCTTGCTTTCATGGAACTCACAGTACACAAGAGTTCAGGTACAAAAACAACTAGCACCATATAGAATGTAATTTGTGTAATACTGTTGATGATACTGATTCAGCTTTAGCCAAGGTACCAGTCGGTCATTAGATCAGTGCTGTTCAGCAGAATGTGCTGGGATGATGGAAATGTTTAATATCTGTGTCGTCTTATACGACAATCATTAGCCACAGGTGGCTACTGAACACTTAAAATGTAGCTAGTGCAACTGAAGAACTTAAGTTTAAATTTTATTTGATTAATTTAAATTTAAATAGCTTCCTGTAGCTAGTGGCTACTGTATTTGGACAGGACAGATAACAGTCTTTAAAGTAGATAGAAATGTAAACACTCAGAAAAGCACTGGGTCCCAGGAGGCAGGCTGAAGTGTCAACAATGTAGAGAAAAAAACGAGGCTTCAACAGTTCTAGACCCTTGTAACCACCTGCTTACGTGATGTCTCAAAGACTCCTCTAATTGAACATGTTCAAAATAAAGACCATGGTCTTTTCACATAGCCAATCTATCATTTTATTGTCTAGATATCTCTCAGATCCACTCTGTTTCCCATCTCTTCTGCCACCTCTCTAGCCCAAGCTCCTGCCTGGGTTACTGCAGTGTTCTCCCACTTCTTTATACTGCTTCTAGAACAATCTTTCCCAAACTTTGACTCTAACAAGGTCACCCTCCTATTTGGGCAAAAGCCCCAAGTCCTTAACATGGTCTATGAGGTTTGGCCCCTGCCTATCTCCCTGGTCCCATCTTTTGCTGCTTTTATTCCTTTCTCTACATTGCAGCCTCACCTATCATTCATGAAACAATGCTGGTGTGAATGGAGAGCAGGTGGCAGGTACACTAATGTGTGTGTGTGTGTGTGTGTGTTCAAATTTTATCCACCATTGCTATTTGGTTTCACCAAAATTTGAGGAAGCTTCCAGAGGCACTATGCATGTTGCCTGTAAGCAAAAAAAAAAAAAAAAAAAAAGCTTTTATTTAGGCCTGAGGTCTATCTTTAATACACGTTTTAATTACATTTCAAAGAGACTCAGTTCCGTACATCATTTTAACTGGGTTAGTAGTGTGACCTATGCAGGTACAATATGGGAAAAGTAAACTTATTTTAGTACCATCATATCCCTTGCTAACTAGTTCATCACAGACCCAAATCAGGGAGAAAACAAGGAGCCATAATTTAAGTTCTTTGAAGGTCAGAGTACTTGGCAAGTGGGTGATGTGAAATATTGGGTAAGGGGGGAGGGTATAGCTCAGTGGTAGAGTGCATGCCTAGCATGCACAAGGTCCTGGGTTCTATCCCCAACACCTCTATTAAAAATAAATAAATAAATAAATAAATAAACAAATAGACAAACCTAACTACCTCCTCCTGCCTAAATATATATTAACATAAAGTGCCCAGCTGGAGGTAGAGAGTGAGTAAGAGAAGGCTTTCTCATACTACTTTCTCTACTCTAGTTGGCGCCTTGGTCCGATACATTTCTGTGCTACTGTTTCTTTCCTGTTTTTTGCTGTTGTTATTACTAACTTTTCTAGATATTTCAGGAAAATTTCATTAACCTTTAAAGTTGCTCACAGCAGAACTGCCTTCTTGGGAAGCAAGCGGCAGGCAGGCCTAGCTCTAGCAAAACTGAGTTGACAAAGTTCATCTTCAGAGGTTCCCATCTCTTAATGGCACTTGCTTCTCTTTTCAGGTACTCTCAAACTCTGATCCCGGGAGGAAAGTGGCTGCATCCTAGGCATTTTTAGTCGCAACTGAAAACAAGCCTAATACATGCACTTGACCTGTTAGGACTTATTCTAAGAGCACTTGCCTCTTTCACGAAGATTAGCTGGGATTTCTAGCGTGATGGGAGAATGAATGTTGTCCAGGAATTTTCTATGATTCTACACAAGCAAACTGCCACTGCCAGCTCTAGGAGCTTCAGTCCAGCCCAGTGTCTACAAGCTTGTGTGGAATGGTTCAGACCAAGTGCCTAGCTTACCAGCTGTCCTTTCCCTTGGTGTCTGTCTCTACCCTTCCACTCCTATCTCATCCAGTGCTTCCCCAAGGAAAATGAGTTTCTAACACTGTTCAAAACAAGCTTTTTTTTTAACTTTATAACATACAAAAAAGTGTTTGCCAGGTAAAGAAGGGCTGATTTGAGTTAATTTTTTTCTACTGTCAGTTGCATAAGAATCTCCTGGGCAGTTATTAAAAATGAAGATACCTCGGTCCCAAAACCAGAAGTTCTGATTCAAGAAGATGGCTGTGGTGGGGGTGGAATTGTGGGGAGGTAGCAATCTAAAGTTTTGTAAAGTGCCTAAGCCCATTCTGGTGTAGACGGTTCATAGGCCGTGCTGGGAGAAACACTGCCTTGAGAAATGATGGGTAAAAAGGAAATTTTATACTAGTTGACAGAAGAGATATTTTGAGATGATGAAAATTAACCTCATCTAATAGCAGAGCCAGTCCTATTCAGCAACTTAGAAGAAGAACCAATTTTCAATTATAGAGAAAGCACAGTAATGTATTAAAAAACAGATTTTCTAGGCTAATTTTGTGCCCATATCAGAGAATGTGATTATATTAATCATAAACTATCTAAAGCAGACAGTTGCCAAATTTTTGTGGTGAATTATAATTAAATAAATTGATCAACAAAGTCTGAAACATTTTGCAATGCTATACCGGGAATAGGATACCGAAAAGTTAAAACAACAAACAATTAAAGCATTTTCATCAAAAGAAAGTCTGGTGAGTTTTCTTCTACAAAGAGGTATACTTATCTTAATAAAATCAATAAGATTGTTGCCTGCTTAAATTATTTTAAAATACTAAAAGATGAAAATTCAAAATGGATTACTCCGGTGAGTTTGAAGATGAAAATTTTAAACTATTGGCTGGTACCATTAATTCAAATCACTCTTTCTTCTGTTCACTCACAGGTTACAAAAAGGTTGATTTTCTTGTTTTTTCAAGGAAGTTCCCAAAGAATTTTCATACTGGATGATTAGTCCATTTAAAGGAAAAACTAATTTCACGTTTGCAGAATATGCTACTGCTATTAAAAACTGGGCTTTTACTTAAATATTCTTTGTTGAATCAGGATGCTGAAGTAACCACCATCAGTTTGCTGGTGTGACTTTTTAAAAAATTCTTTCAGTAATGTTCATATTTTTTTGATGGTTCACCCTTTGCGCCCCAATTTATTTAACAGTGTTGTAGGGAAATGCTTACTGAATATATGTTTTGAATCTGTGTTTTCTTAAAAGCGAGAGATGATGCACAACCTATTCTGATCTAGGTATAAAATCTGATTGAAATTATATCTCTTTCACTTACCAAAGATTAATCAATCTCTTTCCCATGGACATCTTTCAACATCAATTTATGTTCTTTTTTTTCCCCCCACTAAATGGAAAGCACTTTAAGTAAAAACAATGTTGACCTAGCTTTAGTTAACCTTGACTCCAGCTTATACGCTGTTAGAATTTATACCTTAAGTCTGGAATCTAAGTAAAAATCCTTTTTTGGAGACTATGTCACTTTCAGAATTCCAAATAATAAATTATGTGTCCCTTTAAGGCATTCAAACACATTTCTCAAAGCTCTTTTTAGATCTCATAAGTCCTTGTAAATTGGGAAGAGTACTCATTATATTGTAAACATTGTTTTTCTTGTAACATAATTCAAGGAGTGAAAAACCCATGTAAACAACCATCTTCTTTAGGATGGCTGTCATTTGGTTATCACCAGGTGCAAATGCCACATTGACATATACATACCACCAGTACATGAAGATGGCTGATTTTTTCACTGTTTTTACATTGTGTAAATCCAGACTTCAGATGATTCTTTTAAGATGGCCCATTAAGTGTTTTTTCTGACACTGATGCTTTTCAGCAGTTAAATGCTTACTCATGTTTTCCCCGTTAGAGACATGATTAAAAGTTCCCCGTCAAGATGGCTGGTTGACTACACACTGCAGCAAGCTCTGCTCACCCCAAATCTCTAGAAATGATAGAAAAGATCATTGATGAAAACAAACAAATCATAAACATATTGGAAACAAGAAAGTAAATCCACAGTGGACCAGAAGCCACGAAGAATTCCTAAAACACAAATTTGAAGAGCGTACTACTGAAAGATGAAACAGAAGCCCCAGTAAAGCCCAAGAGAGAGGGTGACAAAAGAGTGGGAGCGCCTCCCCCAGAGTGCCCTACACTCAAGAGACAGAATGCTAAGGGCAGCAAGGGGCTTGGGGGAGTACTTGGAGGGAACAAAGCAGGTATAGGTGTGGCCAGAAATCACAGCAACGATGACTTTGCCCTTGGGTGGGCGAAGCTGAGCAGAGCTCCAGAGGCTGGGATGTCCAGGAAGGAGGGGTGTCCTGGTAAAGACTAGCCATTGCAGCCCTGCCCCACAGCACTCAGCCATCCCCTCTCACCGCTGAACTCTTCCCCCAAAGCCGCCTGCACAAACAGAAATGGCAGTTAAACTGAATCTCCACCACCAACCTGTGCACCAACAAGACTTTGCAAACATTCAAGAAAAGTCAGCTCCAAGGAAGGAGGACTCTGGAGTTAACAAATAGTAGAACTCACACCTAAGGAAACAGTAATACAGCAAGAGAGGTGCAAGCAGACAGTGCTTCGAAAAGAGGATCAACCTGATGCTGTGATAATGAAAGTCTGGTGTGTTATTTTGAAACAAAATAAAACATGAGTTCAAGTCTGCATGTGGATGACATTGTTACTAGTACTGATTGATACCCGAGGCTGATGGCTACCGTCTGTTACTCATCTATTTTTCAGTGGGGTCTTTTTTTTTTTTTAACCTAATGAGCTATATAGAACGTTTGGTGAAGCAATGAGGTCTTTATTTGAACCTTGTCTCCATTTCCTCATTAATAAATGTGATTAAATTGCTGTGAATATGATTTGAGTCTTTGGGATACACCAGGAAGTTTTAAAGCACATTTCATACATTTTCATTTAGTCCACACGATAACCCTCTGACAGAACTGACTTCTTATCTCCATTAACAGACGAGCAAACCGAGGCTTGGAGAGGTAAGAACCTCCCTTGGGGTCCCACAGTATGCAGCGGTGTTGTCTTAGACCCCAAATCTCTCTAGCAACAAAGCATCTGCTCCGAACTCTCCCTGATGAAAATCAATTGTGTAAACACCAGCATTTTTCAAAACACAAAAAAAGTGCTCCTGCCTTTAGAAAAATATCTCACTTCTCACAGATCACTAAGCGTTTATAGCGCTTTCTGCAAGCTCTCCTATCACAGTGAGATTAAAAAGAAAGTTTCCAGTTACAGAAATATCGTGGCAACCTTGAAAAAAAATATCTGCTTTTATCAATTCCACCTACACCCTCTCCTCTTCTCACTAGGCTCTCAGGTGCAGGAATCTGTCAGCAGCATCAGAAGTTGACAGTGCTTTTCTCCAAACTCAAATAGCTTTGAACCTCAACTAAACAGCATTACAGAAGAAAGGCACCCTTTATTTTAGGACAAATGCCCAGCTTTCTTTTGCATTGGCTTGATTTCTATTAAGTACTGTACGAACAGAGGTCTACTCTGAAAATTAGAAACTTACTATATACTTCATCACTAAAGAAAAAGATGAATGTCGTAACCAAGTGATGAGTTATATAGATGGTGGGGTCCTAGGCCAGTACAGTTGCACTGGGGTGCTGATCAGGTTCAGATCCTGGAAACTCTGCTCATCCCCTGGCCTTCCAGGCCAGTTTTGGAGGAGGGGACCCTCTGCCTCCAAGCATGGACACCTCTCGAGGGAACAAGTGCGTCCATCTTCGGTAGGACCATGGGCTCCATTGTTGTTCTGGTCTCCATCGACAGAGTGGCAGTTCTTACAGTGATACGCAATTGTTTGGGCTTTCAAACCTTGTTCTTAGCACTTATGTTTTTTCATTTGCCTTGAATAGCACCAAAAATAGTGCTAAATATGTTTTTTTATTTTGATGAATAGTAACTCTGTGTCCCATGTGAAAAGCACAACTGAGCTTACCTGAAGGCCAGTGCAGGGCAGAAGGGGAGAAAAGAAATGAAAATAGAAAGGAAAAAGAACAGAAAAAAGGGGGAAACAAAAGAGAGGGAGAGAGTGACAAGAGGCCTTGATTATACGTGTTCGGGGGTGGAGTGGGACCTATGCTCTTCGGGGCTGATAGGCAGGGTTCTCTGGGGTGTACTGGTCAGCTGGTGTGTACAATTTAACCGCTAACTTTTTTTTCAACTACCAACTTTTAAAACAGTTTAACTAGCTGAAGTCCTCTGAGGGTTCCAGGTGCCACCTTGAACCCCTGGATGGATTTATCATCCAGCAATGAACAGGTTCACGCCTGACAAAGCAAAAGACTTTCAGGACTCTGGTGCCAGCCACTTGTATGTTAGATATTTGAACAGCACCTTTGCACTTTCCCTAACTAAATAAAATTTTAAGATCAGCCACAGGATACTACCTGTTTGCTTAAATAGATCACTCACTCCTTTCCCAGCTTCTAGTCTCCTGTCTCAGTGTTACAGAATTTTAAAAAATTTGTTTTCAGGAAAATAACTCTGGCTTACAAACCCTTCCTCTCCCCACTGTCCTCTTTACCCTCTTCTGTGTTGTAATAATTCTCATAAACTGCAGCGTTTCTTACTGTGGTCCAAGAACAACCTGCATTACAATCACCCAGTGATGTTAATAACTATTCCAGTTCCTGGGTTCCATTCCAGGCTTCTGGAACTAGAAACTTTGGGGGTATTCTTCTGCAATTTAAAGTCTGAGACATTTTGAAAGATGAAGGTCCACTTTTGATGTTTTCTTGCCCCTTCTGAATACATGACATATCAATTGTTGATTGGAATGTCTATCTGTTTTGGCCATCTTTCTCCTTAAAGACTCATTTACTGTCACAATGATCAGGAAGACATGTAAGGGACATTGGTTTGCATGGCTGTTCTTGTAATATTTTAATTCAGGCAAGAACCTGAAAACTTGCAAATCCCAGATCTGATAGAAGAAAGCCACTTTCCAGCCTCTTATTTTTAAAGAATCTCTGGTTATTAGGCACTGAAAATAGACAAAGGGCTAAAACAACCTGACTATCGCACCAATTGGGAACAATTCAGTTCCTGTACTTCTGTTGGGAACAACCAAAGTCTCCCAGATACATTCTATTCATCAGCAGTGTGTAACAAAATGGCTATCAAATTGCGATATAACATAAAACCACTTCTGCCCCCAGGCCAAAGAGATGGTGAAAAAGCCTTTGAATAAGAAATTTCTGGTTAAGTGCAAGGGGAGACAACAGCTGAGTTTAAGGGTTTGTGTTAAAGACAGCTGAACTTTTCTGTAAAAGAAAATAGAACACAACATTGTAGATCAACTACATTTCAATTAAAAAAAAAAAAGGAAAATTGAAAGTGTTCTCACTTTTCTCTGTCGTTGAGAAGGGGTGGGTCAAAGAAGTGAGGAAAAGAAAGAAGGTGAGCAATAGCGGAGGAACGGGAGCCTGAGATGCAAAATGCCTGGTCGCTTTTGAAGAACAGTGGTTGGCAGTGTCCCATTTTACGTCTCCAGCCTCAATGCCATGTGAATCCCCGTCTCCACACACCTTCGGTGAAGTCTTGCTCATGCACGCAAATGCCTTCAGTGAATGGTTTGCGAGGAAGACTAAGGAAAAGCACCAAATTTTGTCGGAATGACTGCAGTACAGCAAAGGGTCAGGGAGGCAACTGCTAGACTGATCTGAGTTAGAAGGCGCAGGAGCTAAAAGCCAGAAGTGACCTTGAGAATTCAAGCCACAGGGTTACTCATCGATCTTCTGCGGGGACCATTAAATTTTTTAAGGAAACATGGGCTGGCATTTGGAATTAACTTTACCCAGCTTTTAAGGTGCACACCAGCAGCTTTTAAAAACTTGCCTACTTTAGCTTTTCTGTTTCAAAATCAAGTCGACGTGCTATTAGCCATGTTTTTTCAGTAGCTCAGAATTCAGCAACCTCCTTGATCTTCATGCCTCCATAAATAAAAGCTCAGCGTTTTCTGTGGGATTTACTAACAGGTTTCATTGTCTCCAAAGAAAAGAGATTTGTGGTGATGATGTGGAGGAATGGAAAAGAGTTAAGTTTTTTTTTTAAACAGAATCATAGTTTGGAAGATGAGAATGAAGAAAGCAAGAAAATAGGAGGGAGACATGGTTGGAGGAGTGGTGGACTGTCATTTGCAAGTTTGAGTGGCACAGCAATGAGTGTGTCCCTCCAAAATTTATATGAAACCTAATTCCTAATGTGATGGTGTTTGGAAGCAGAGCCTTTAAGAAGTTGCTTCAGGAGTGTGGAGCTCTCATGAATGGCACTAGTGCCCTTTTTATAAAGATTTCTTGTCCCTTCTGCCATGTGAGGACACAGTGAGAAGATAGCCATCTATGAATCAGGAAGTGGGCTCTCACCAGACACTGAATCTGTCGGTTCCTTGGTCTTGAACTTCCCAACCTCCAGAGCTGTGAAAGATAAATTTCTGTTGTTTTGAAGCCACCAGTCTATGGTATTTTTGTAACAGCAGCCTGAACTAAGACCCTACTTCATTTTGTAACAGTTCACCTACACAAAATGTCCATTAGATAATCACTCAGAGATAGTGGAGAAAGCAGGCGTTCCTGACTGCGCAGAGAGATCTAGCAGAAGACAGAGATCTAGAAACCTCATCTGGTTGCACGCCACTCAGCCGGAGCACAATTAATCTCCCCTCATGAAGACTAAGAACTCAAGCCTTCAGAGAAATCAAAGACAGCCTCTTAAAGAGTGTGGTTTCCTGCTTGTTGAAGTGTTCATATCAGGTCTAGAAAATTCTCTGTAATTGAGAGTAACGTGAGTAACTGAAATGTATTTTATAGACTTGCTTTATCCTCCTTCCACATAAAACAACTTCGGAAAAGAACGGCTGAGGAGCAAGTCAAGGTTATATGTGTGTGTGCGTGTGTGTGTGCGCGTGCGCGTGCGCGTGTGTGTGTGCGCGCGCGCATGCGTGTGCGCAGCAAGCAGGGAGAAACGGGTTCCAGAGAAGCTGCAGCCCAGATCCTCAGTAACTGTGAATACATGATGTACCTCAACTTCTTTAAGGTGACAATTTGGAAGAGAAACTTGCAAATCCTGCAGGATTGAAAAACAAACACTAAGAGGGACTCTTTGGGGTGTTAATCTAGGTTTCTTTCTCCACCTAACAAAAATTAAACAACTTTTATTCCAGATAAGAGGAACGGATACTCAAACACACTTTGGTTATCTGTGATATTTATCTGCCTTGCCATTTTGGGGGGGACAGATTTTTATTTGCCTGGCCGCACTAATCCTATCACCACACAGGCTGCTTTTGAAAATTAGATGAGCTATCTTATTGCTCTGAGAATTATAAGAAAATCAAGAAAAGACAAGAGAGAGGTGTTACGGGGCAAGAACTTCCCTGTGCCCCTCTTGACCTCAACAGACCTACCTACCCCGGGGGAACACCCGCTGGTAGCCGGGAGCAAACTGCCGGCTGATGGAGCCGTTGTGGTGCGCAGGCGCACAGCTGCAGCGATGCAGACGGCGGTAGCAAGTACCAACAAACAGCTGATTCTACAGCTGAGTTCTTATTCTGGGGAAAGAAAAACCTCACATGGGTTTTTGTTCGGATTTTTTTTTTTTCTACAACCAGGTGTCTCATCTTCGGTTAGTCTTTCCTGACAGTCTATAGTTATCATCTGTTCTAGAGGGTTTTTTCTACTTTTGCTATGGCAGACAGCATGAAGTATAATCTTTTTTCTTCAGCGGCAATTTAGATGGAAGAGAAATGTTTCTTGCCTACATATTTACTAGTGGTTAATACAGCAGTTAAATTCTCCGGCTTAGGGACTTTTTCGCCTTCCTTGTTTCTTATATGCTGGAAAAAACAAATAATCTAGTGCTCTAGACGGTTCTCTGGGCTTTAGCACCATGCCACAGCTATCATGACAGTGATGTCTCTAAACGGATAGGAAATTTCCAGGTATTTTTGTAAAGAATGAAGGTAGCTGGATTTCTTTTCCTGAGGGATAATTTTGTCCTTTTAATAACTGAAATTTGTGTAATAAAAGTTAACTTAATTTTGTTTTGAGAATAAAAAACATGTACAAAGAGGTACTTTTTGCATATGAACCTATCATATTCAGAAATAGTTGTCATCAGGACAAAGAAGGATCTTCAGTGGTAAATACATATTCTGGAAATCTAATCCTTTTTTTTAAAAAACAGGTTTCATTTGGCTTGGCCTTGAAATTATTTTAGCAGATTATATGTAGCAGGGCATCTCCTGCCCAGTAACCAGACTGAGTTATAATATGTACATTTGCCCCAACCTCCCTATCTAGTGATTTAAAAAAAACCATTTGTATGTATGTAGGCATATTGAGAGTAAACCAGGAAGAGCTTTTAGGTATTTGATTATTCGACTTGTACGTATTTGTATTTGACTCTTAGACGTAACTCTCTTTATAATCTCCTTCCTTTCTCAAGTAAAATGTCATTTCATTTTAATGCTTTTACCTCTATGGGCTCCATGCCTATTTTTAAGAATCAAAGAATTTGGATCAAATTTTGTGTATATTAAATCATCTTATATGCATTTCATACCTTATTTAAGGGTAAATCAGCCATCGTAAAACAAAATATTCATTTATGTTACAAGTGGCCATAGCTTCTTTGATATAGCACAAATGTTAAGCATGTTGATATAATGGCAGTTGATTGGGCAATATTTCCATATTGTCCTTTGTCAGCAGCTTAAAAATACACCAACTTCTGCCTCTTGATCACAGGAAGAGTTATTACATCAGGGTAAATTATGGCACGTTGCTCCAAACTGGGGTTTACAGAAATTTCTCTTCCCGCAACTAAGAAAAGCAACAGTTCCACTTACAGACACAGTGAGTATCAATGTAAAGAAACTGTTTCCTGTAAATTAAGTAAGTATGAGCTATTGCGTCAAAATTAATATTAAAAGACTAGCAGGTGCCTGAGCTGTTCAGAAAGAATTTTGAAGGACACACTGAGCACTAAAGAACTTGGACAGGACAAGGGGACTTCTCGGTGGCAAAATGACCTAGGCCCTGAAGAGGGGAATCTGCCTTCTGTACAGGTTGACTGGTGGTCCTCTCCTTTTCCTGGCTCATTTTTCTATCTGGTATTTTACTTCCCTCCTAGTCTAAATATAAACTAATTGGCTGTCAAAGGCTTGAAATATGATGGCTCTCAGGGATTTGCCAGTTAGTGGAGGTCAGATGCTATCAAAGTCCCACTCAAGTAGCTGGATCCCCCCCCCCCCACCTCCTCTTTCTTGATCTGTCCTGAAGAATCCTCAGGATAGGAGACTTGCAGAGGGGAGAGGGAGTGGTCATCCAAGTGTCCACAACGGGTAAGCACAGTCCAGAGGATGTGAAACAAGGATCTCAGTGGGCACCCAAGTCATGTGAGTCTCCTTTCTGCTATCTTGCTACCTGCCTTGTAAAAGGGTGAACTGAAGGTCCCTTTGGAAATAGTGCTGAGTCTTCAGTTATAATTGAAATATTTCGTTGCTATTAAATAATGAGGGAGGGGCTTACAGGATGCTGCTCCTCCAGCTGCCAAATAAATAGTAAAAACAAAATAAGGCAAGATAAACATTATCCCAGACCCACTCGCAGCCATCACATGAGAAAAGGAAAATAACTTCATTGGATAAATGTCAAAAATCACTGGCTGAGGGAAAAAACAGAAGATTCTGGTGCCACAGGAGGCCAGTGACGCCTACGGTTTGTTCTCCAGGCTCAGAAACAACACTGGGGGAAGACAGCGATCCTAGGAAAACCTGTGGATCCTCCCGAACACATGCCAGGTTGGAGAAGTGGACGCACGGGTGAGTGAACAGCCTGGGGGAGGCCAAGGAGAAACCTATATAATGAAAGCCCCAGTTACCAGCACAGGATCATCCGCGGGGCCGATGTGGGGGGAGCTGCCATGGCTGGCCTTGTCCTGGTACAGGGCTCTGAGTGAGACCTCAGAAGATGGAGCAGCATTCAGAGCCCTGGCAAGGACGGCCTTCAGGACCAGTCCAGCTAACCTTCACTCCATAGACGAGCAGATTAAAGGCAATACTCAGAACTCAAATTGCAGCTCTGGAGGGTGGACAAACTTATCACACTGGGTTAAAGCAAGTAGATGTGTTTGTCATCCCCCCGCCAGATCAGAAGAAATGGTGGGCTGTCTAAGTTCATGAAACAGAAAATCTCTGAGAGCTAAGAGGCATATCATCTTAGAAAATATTGGCGATAGAATGATTGACACAGATACAGCTTGGCTAAGTTTTTAAACGTTAACGATAAAGATTTCTTTGGGAATCAAGACTGAAAAGTAAATGACTTTCAAACAGGGAAATTCAGTGTAGTATCAGACTTTTCCACACTAAAATTAAATGCCAGAATATAAAAATAAAGACTATGAAGATGGCTCATAAAAATGATAAAAACATTGGATAAAAAAGCCCAAAGCATGCTGTTGGGATAAAACACATCAGGGAAGATACCAACTAATATATATAAAATAGATAAACAATAACCTCACACTGTATAGCACGGGGAACTATATTCAATATCTTGTAATAACGTATGGTGAAAAAGAATATGAAAATGAATATATGTATGGTCATGTATGACTGAAACTTTATGCTGTACACCAAAAATTGACACATTGTAAATTGACTATACTTCAGTAAAATATATATATATACAAAAAAAAGAGAGAGAGGACAGGGATTAAACTGAAGAGCTGGTTTATCTGAGAAGAGTAGAAGAGAGGTTTAGACATTGGAGAGGAAAGATGAAGAATGGAAAGCTCACATAAGATGTGATCCGGGATGTGTGTGGTTAAGAGAGGGACACTCTTTAGAGGCAATTCTGTTTGGGAGTTAAACCCAGGTAAGCTGCCCAATTAACAGTCAGTGGTTCCTTGGAAGTTTCCAACTGAAATAGAAGCAAGGTCTACAGGTTTGATGGAAAATGGCTTTCCCAGGGATGGAGGAGGGTGAGTGAGTGAAACAAAATGAGCTCAGGCTGGAGCTAAATATAAGAGTGTATGCCAGCCACAAAATACATACCAGCCACAAGCACACACCAGACACAAAGCACACACCAGGCACCTGGAGAATGAGAGGGAAGGACAAGTGGAGAACCCTGTTGCCACCTGAAGCTGAACCACTTCCATTGTCTGGGTACCACAGAACTTTGCCTCCAGCTTTTCAGTGTTCTGAAAGAGCCTTGTCTGTGAGATATTTCAGAAAAACTGTCCTGGGATCTGCTTTTTTGGTACCTTGTTCTTAGATTCCAAGCACACAGCAGGGTCTCAATGCTTGTAGAAATCCCACTGTGAAGAATTCACTCAGCCCCCATTTTCTTAAATGTATTTGAGCATAGAATCTCTTCTTCCTGTAGAGGCTAGGAGCAACACACACTGAGATCAAACATTTAAAAATATATAACTATCTAATAAGGTAATTTTAAGAGAGTACATGTATAAGGAGAGCGAAGGGCAAGAGAGAGGCGATCGTTTCAGGGTCTATGAAGGAAAATCTTGTCCCTCTTAGAAACTGGTGACTTGCTGGTGAAAACAGCCCAAGCACCTTTTGGTTCCAAACTGCTGTAGGCTGGATTCGTGACAGTGACACACAGCAGAGAGGGAGGAGGTCAGGCACACCATTGGCCTGATGCCAATGCCTCCTGGCCTCACCCCTTCAGCTGCTGATGCTGACTGAGCTGATCATTCTTAAAGCCAACATATGGAAAGATGAGTCTTTGTTTCTCTCCAGTTTTAAGAACAAGATCAGAAAAAAGGTTGGACTGAATGTTTCCCAGCAGGTTTTACTAACTCCTATGTGCAAACCTACAGTCAAGCTGGGGTTCTTAACAACTCAGACTTTGCTGGTGAGGCACACACACTGATGCTTGGGAGGAAGGCCTTTCACTGCTGACCCAGGAACCAAAAGGAACCAGAGAAAAGGTTAGTTCACAGAAACATTTTGATATTTGGATTTTTTTTTTTTTAAAGTTTAGGCTTTTGTAACTTTAAATGGTTCTGGAGAAAAGAAAAGTTATCAGCTCCATGAAAAGCAATATGTTACATTAAAGCTTATGGCTACAGGTAAATAACTAAATTGACCTACAATATAGACCCTGTTTATAATTTTCATTTTGCATCAAAACTTCATTCAATTGAGTACAAGTCTATTGGTAGAAGTTATCTAATTTATTAACAGTAATTGCTAAGCTATATAAAATATTAACACTAAATTCTGATTAAATAGACTTTGGTGGGAGGACCAACCTGAGCAACAAATAAGAATATATTATTTCTATGCTCCAAGTAAATAACGTTAAACAGACTGGTCTCTGTCTCAGTGGTATCTATAGTAAAACAAAAAATGACATGTTTCAACCAAAGGACAGAGAGAGGGAGAGGAATGAAGATTCCTTGGTTTTCACTTACGCTTGATTTATTATCTCATAATATCCTATGAGCATAGCAGAGAGGGTAGCCGGGGTGGGGCGAGGGGGCAGAGGCTCTGAAATCAGAGAGAAGGAGGATCAGCTCAGTCACATTATGGCCTCGGGCAAGTTACCCAACCTCTCAGAGCTTTGGTTTCCTCCAAGAATTCCCCTTTCATTGGGTTCTTGGGAGGAATAAACAGGGGTAACATGTATATACTACATAACAAGTACAACAAAAATATAAATTTTTTAGTGGCTAATATATTGGACAAGGATGATAAAAGATGGAAAGTAGATCTGGGAATTGGATGTGAACCTGGAAAGGAAGAAGTCAGGTAGAAGGCTAAGAAAAAAGTTCTAGAGTTTTGAAAACCTACAGTTATTAGACAAAGCTTTAGTTAACTTGAATACTATATACTTTCAAATTCTGGTATTTTTTAACTTTCCTAAATGGAAAGCTAAATTATTTTGTATGGGTTAGGAAAAACAGCAATGATGGGATTTAGAAGTAGGCAGACCTGAATATTAAGAAATTCTCTGTGTTCAGAAAGTAAATGCTTATTTTGTGGCACATCTATACAAGGTTATTTTCTCTAGCATTGTTTCGAAGAGCAAAAGTTTGGAAACAATACAAATTGTTAAATCAATTAGGTAAGTCATCCATTATCTGAATATTACACAGTTCTAAAGAATATTCAGTAATCTCTTATTAAAATGTGGAAAGATATACAGGAGTTTTTTACTTTTAAAAAGCAAGGATCAAAGCATTGTATATAATATTTTACTTCTTGAGTAAAATGCAGGGCGATTAGTCCCTATATTTATATTTGCTGGTGTAAACATAAAGAAACTAGACTGATATAGAAATCAAAAAGAGTGGTTTCTGTGGGGCAGAGGCTGAGAAGACCCAGCAAACGGTGGGGAAGGACTCAAGGTACTTTTCACTGTAGACCACTTTATACTTGCTGGTTTTGAGCCAGATGTAATTTCTATTTAAAAAATAAGTTTAAAAATGTAAATGCTTTTTAAAAATGTGACTGCTTTAAAGGGGTGTTACTCTGAACTTGGCGTTATAAATCAGATTGCTTTATGCTGACACCAGCCTGGGGTCAGCTCAGATTAAGAAGATTGAGTTTCGATTTGTGGAAGAAATGGATGAAGAGGGCACAGGGTGCATTTTGAAGCATAATATATATCCCGAGGGATCAGAGGGTGGAGGTGGGGTACACTGAGGAGAGGATTCAGAATCTAAACGGTGTCACGGGGCACCTAAGCAGAGGGGAGACGTGCCAGGATGGGAAAGGGTTGCAAGAAGGGGAAAGAGGGCAAGGATCAACTCAAGTTTACTAAGCAATTCTGCCTGGGTCCCTTGGAGCTCTGTTGCACTGAAAATCAGCTCAATGCTGACCTTGCCAGGACCGCAGAGCTAAAAGAGCACTTCATTAGCATTTCAATAGCACGGCGCAGACACCTGGTTATCACCGCTCAAACCTGAAAGCGGGGTGGAAATAAAGATGGAGGACATGGACGAAAACTCTAAGGATTTCCGCTTAACATCAGAACAGTTTACTTGGCATGAAGTCAGAGCCATAAAATGGAGGAGACAGTAGTCAATTTTTTTATCTGAGGCACAGAAGAACTCAGAAAGGGAAATAAGAAGGGGTCTTTTAGATGGTTTCACAAAAATAACCTTTCTGAGTTATGGACCAGTATTAAACAGAAGGTGACAGATGAGGACACAAGTGTTAACAAGGCTGAATCTTTCTAGAAGACAGATGATCATGGGGTCATTCCAAACCTGCATTCTACATGACGGATTAATGGGGGATTTGATGATTAATCTGTTGCTTGACACCGCAAATACTGATCTCAGGAAGATGACATATTGCGAGATGCTTCTACAGAGCCAAAAAAAAGACAAACAACCTTTCTGTCTAGAACCGCTTTAATTAGACCACACTTTTGCAAGTTAAAAAAAAAAAAGCCTAATAGTGGTGTGGTCACTTGCATCCTTTTTCCTTTCTCACAGTAAACAGCAGTTGTAGATTATTTGCTTAAAACAGTAGTCATTTCAGGCAGAAGTGAGCTTCTCCATCACTATGCAGGGTTACAAATCTTACCAAGTCATTCAGGGTCAAATTTTAGCATGTGCCATAGCATGTGGTAACATCTCTGATGGAAAATAAAACTAGTTACCCAGAAGGAAAATAACGTATCCATTTGTCTGGCTTATTATTCTAGCTATGTACTACTTTATCAGAAACGTTCAGGAAACTTTATACTGAGAAATAGAAAAAAGCTACAACATAAAAAAGTGTCATTTCACAAGAGTCCTGTTCATTTCTGAGTTGAATATTGAGCTTAGGAGACCTATGATAAATTCGTGGACGTTTAAAATCCCTTGGAAGGTTTCTCAACCTCTGTGCTATTGACATTTAGGACTGGATATTCTTTGTTGTGAGAGGCCATCCTGTGCACTATAGGATGTTAGGTAGCATCCCTGGCCTTGCAAGTAGTACCCTCCGGCTGTGACAATCAAGTGTCCCCTGGGCATCAACCACTGACTTAAGGGGTCTGCTCACTTTCTGCCTGACTGACTCCTCTGTGGCAGTTGAGGGAATACACCTCAGTCTCATTCAACAGAAATGAAACCAAACAAAGGAAGCAAATGAAATGCTTATCATTAAGCAAACCACCTATCTACCAAATGGATGTATTCTCCCCACCCCCTAAAACCAGCCCCTCCAGGCATTTCCTCACAGAATGCTGACAGAGAACTATGGATTTCAGCCGGCTCAGCCCTCTCACACCAGAGAGGGAAAAATGCCAAAGAAAAGTTACCACCTGCACAGGAGAACCAGCAAGGAAGCATTCCTTGTTATTGGTTTCCCCCCAGAAGCTAAAACACCGTGTGCTGCAGAACAGAACACGAGAAATAGCAAATGAGAAAAGAACTCACTGTTTCCGGAAGCGGCTTTTTGGAATTTCGTCAGGTCAACGTGTGGTGGTCTGCTGGGTTTTGGTGGAGGGGGGCCCAGGGTAAACAGGGGAGGCAGGGGCTTCTGCCTGGGGGTGGCTGGAGTCTTGTCCCCCCTTTCTTTTTCTTGACCTTGGCCCCAAGGCCCTGTGGTTGTCAGCTTAGAAGGTGTTTTAGGAAACTTGGCAGGAGGTGCGCCAGAGGCCGACTCCTCCTGGTTCATTTTGCTCAGGAAGACGTTCTTCGCAGCATCCATCCTCCTCTCTTCTCTTTTCTCCTCAGCATTTCTGGGGAGGCCTGGAGCCCCTCTGCAGGCAGCAGGTTTCAGAACGACTCCAGGAAAAGGAGAACTGGACGTCTCGCCTCCATGCTCTTTACTCTCCGGGTCCTCCCTGGCTGGTTTCAAAGGGCCGGGTTTGGACTTGGCCCCTAGAGCGGCCGGGGGGCCTTTCTGCGCAGCCGCAGTCTTGCTGGGGCCCTCGACTTCCTGGGAGTCATCAGTACCCGAGGCTGGCTTCTGGCCAAAGACGGGTTTGGGGAAGAGGGGCTTGGGGTCCAGGTCTTGTGAGGCCGACGTAAACCTGCCTTTAATCCCAGCCAGCTTTGGGAACACCTGCTCCGGTTCATTTTCCTGGGCTGGAGGATGAGACCCCGGCTTGGGGCCTGGTGGCTTGAAGTCAGGATCTTGGTTTACACTGTGAAGCGAGGGCTTATTCCCAGGAGGCCGGGGAAAGGCCGGTTTGGAATCTTCTTTGGGCAAGATGGCGGGCTTGAGGCCTACGGGTTTCGGAAAGCCGGCTTTCGCCTCGGGGTCTTTAGCGGCCGAGCCCGCCTGCGGCCCAGACCTTGGGCCCACCCCCGGGGGCTTCAGAAACGGGGGTCTGAGCTCCTTGTCGGGCTTGTCCTCCAAGGTCGGCTTCACGCCCAGAGGTGGCTTTGGGGACCCAAACTTCGACACGTTGCTCGGTCCTGCGGGAGAGCTGGCATTTCCCTGGTAGCCGAAGAGGTTCTTTTTGGCTTGGACTCCTGTAGGGGAGTTTTGGCCCGTGACCTTGAAGGGTCGGCTGTTGGCCGAGACCTCCTCCGTGAGGTTGCCCCCGGTGTTGAACCTGGCCATCAGGGACTTCACATCTGCTTTCCCATCCTGCAGGCACAGGGAACAAGAACTCGCTGAGAGCCAGAAGTCTCCCTTGCACAGTTTAAAATACTACACTTTAAAAGGTTTCCTGGTTTGAGGCCTGCGGCGTCGCTGATTGGTTACCGAGAGATTGTAACATTTATCTTCCTCTATGGCAAAATAAGTTGTGACTTTCTCGAAGGGGGAGGGCTATATATATAGAACTTTTTTTTTTTGGTTGTCTTAGACCGACCTGCCTTTTTTTTTTTTTTTTTTTGGTTTTAAGTCATAAGTTATCTTTTCCCGTTTCCTCTCCCTGTTTCTCTAGCCAGCTTGTTGAATTTACTCTGAGCTTGGTATTTACCTGTTGTGTTTAATTTGAAAAAATAGGAAAGTGACTAACAAATGACTTCCATATTTTACAGCTGAGTCTCTTAAACAGAAACTGCACTTAAAAAGTGAAAGCAAGCTCTTCTGTAAATTTGTGCTGCCTGCTTTATACAGCATGCCCATGCTGGCCACCTCTGTGGCTGGCAAGCCTGTTTCTTGTTCCCAACAACATTTAAGGTCCATCTGTTGGCTAATGGGGAGTGTAGCAGAAAATCCCACTCATTTTTATACGTAAACAATAAAATGAGTTTTTCCACTTATTGATATGTGTTTAGAGCTAATGATTCAACTGGAACCAGACCAGTGGGCACAGCACGCTCACTTTCAGGGGGCACAGATGGGGCACACGGGATAGGTGACATGGAAGCAGTGGGGACTGGCTGGGGACTCTCATTTCCAGCCTCTGGTTTCTCCAGCTTCGTCTCCTGCTACAGAGTCTGCCCTCCTTGTCTAGAATTAGGGTTTTACCTAGTAAAGAGGGTGGCAGTCACCTTTCTCTGTGACTGTAATCCCATTTAATCTGGAAGAATTCATGGTGGGGTTTGCTTTTTCTCTCAAAAGCAAGGAGTTGAATTATTCTAGTTCTTTTAGGAATATTTGAAAATCTGAGTCTTAAAAAAAAATCATTGAAGGTACACATATGACCACAATAGTTTCCATTTTTGTGCCTTAACATTCACCTAGAAAATGTTTTCCTACCCTCCACCATCAGCTATCTCTGCCACGCACCCAAGCATATTTCATTTCTTAAGGCTCGACTCAAATACAACATAACCAGATCCTGTTCGTTTGGGAAGATCTGCTCCCTCCTCTCAACTCACGTAGCACACCAGGCACTTCTACGTGCCCTTGTGTTACATCCTTTCATCACTGTAAGAACCACTACTTAGTGTGTAAACTTGATTCTGAACCATGCACGTGATCTACCTTGCCCCATCTTCTTTTGGAGGACAGCATCATTTAACTCCATTTCACAGGAAAGAGAACTGAGGTTGAAACTGCAGGAGGACATCATGGTAAGAGCATGGAAACTTGGATGGAATCCTAGTTGATTAGTGGGGCCTCATTGCCTATTCTGTACAATGGGGATAATAGCACGTATCCACCAGAACTGTCGTGTGCATTAGAGATGGAATTTATAACTTGCCTGCCTGGCCCACAGCACGAGCTCAAGAGATGGAAACTATTATTATTAGAAATGTTAAGTAGCATATTCAAGGGCTCGCAGCCAGGAACTGTGAGGACAGGGATGCAGACTCAGGTCTGTCCAGGGCTCCAAAGTCCAGAAACTCCTTCCTCCTTGTATTCCCACAGCACGTGGACCAGGCCCAGGCACCCCGGGTATTCTAATACGTTTGGGAAATTGTGCAGGATGGCACTGAGCTGAACACTGTGAATGGTGATTTTAAAATAAATGATGCCTTCAGTAAGAGTTTCTCTCTGTACCAAACTACAGTGTGTGTGTATCTGCAGGATGAAGGTAAGGACCCTAGGCAGGAAGAGAAAACTGGGTGAAAATAGCATTTTTCAGCATTTTGCTCCTTTAATTTACTACTCTGTATCTGAGTTGCTGAAAATATCTTGTTTTCTACCTTGCCTCGCTTGATTATTTTTAAAAACCATTTTAAATTATAGTTAATTTACAATGTTGTGTTAATTTCTGGTGTATAGAATAGTTATTCAGTTATACATATATGTGTATATATATATTCTTATTCATATCCTTTTTCATTACAAGTTATTGTAAGATATTTAATATAGTTCACTGTGCTGTACAGAAGGACTTTGTTGTTTTTCTGTTCTGTACATAGTAGTTTATATCTGCCAATCCCAAACTCCCCTTTTATCCCTCCCCCACCCCCGACCATTTTTTAATCCTCATGATTTTCTCAAATCCTCAAGCAATCCCCAAAAGTACCAGGCGGGAAGACAGCAGAACCAAGGGGAGTTTGGGTGCTGGTGGAGGGAACAGGCGAAGACGGGTCCAGGGTTGTGCCTCCAGGGAGATCATAGCTGCAGAGGACTCCAAAAATTTGCTCCCCACCCGGAAGAGAGTCTATCTCTGGGGAAGAATCTTTTAGTCCTCACTTTATATTTTGTAATTTATATTCCATATCTACGATTTAGTCCAGAATGATAAGAGGCTGCCTAAGAGAGTGGTTAAGAACACAGACTTGGAAGCCAGACTGTCTGGTTTTGAGTCTGACGTAGGGCAAGGTACATAAGCTCCCTGGGCCTCAGTTTGCTCATCTCTATTATGGGAATAATAAAGTCATGTCATAGGGCTGTTGGGAAGATAAAACAAATTAATATCAACGACCCTTTAAAGAATGCCTGGAACCTGAGAAGGTTTCCTATTTTCATAAAGCAAATGAAGCCTTAGAAACCATCTAGTCCACCTCTCACTGCACTGGTGAGAAAACAGAAACCAAAGGAGGCAAGTGACATCTTATTTAGTCACGGCAACTTCACATCTTAAATTTCAGGGGGAAAACCCCATGAAATACAGTAACCCATTGTCAAACTGCACACCCTGGTTTTAGTTTAGAAAATATGGAAGTTGTTGATTTGGAATTAGGATTTAAATCTCAGATGCCAATCCAAACCCAGGAGACAGTACAGTGTCATGGTTAACAGCACTGGCTCTGAAAGTATTGATTTGGGCTCAAACCTTGACTTTGCTACTTACTTGCTGTGTGATCTTCCAAGTTACTTAACCTCTCTGAGACTCACTTTTCTCATCTATAAAAGGAGAATAATAACAGTACCTATTTCTTACCTGGTTTTGTTTTTAAATTAGGATGAGATGAGTTAATGCATGTAGAGTTCTTAGATCAACAAGTGTATGTAATTACATCTAATGATTGTCTGCCATCATGGTTTTTCTTTTTCTTTTTTCCTAATTCGTTAGTCACATAACATCATTTTCTATAAGTGACCAAATTCTGAAGTTATAATCATTAACATTTTGTCCTAATTTTAAATTAATGTGACTGAAACAAATATACCATTGGATAGCATAGTAGAGTTATTCTGTTTGAATTTGGTTTACCCTCACTCTGAAATTTTTAATGGAGAGTTGAAAGAGGGAAAGAAAGAGCCACAGCTTCCTACACAGGACACACTGAAGAAACAGTAACAGCACCTGGGCTTACTAATATGTCTGGTAAATCAACAGCCCAGACTCTACAGCTGTCTAATCTCTCATACTGACTGCTTAGCTTTATAGTTTTTTGGTTATCACTCTTAATAAGCTTATTAGATTAAAATTTCAACATCCAGAGTTGCCCTTCATCCTCACAATAATAGCTAGATTTCTTCCTTACTGGTAATGATAGAAAGGCAAAAATGACTTAAAATTTTTTGACATTCTCCCATTCCAATTTCAATGTGGATTGAATTACTTATTCCATTTTCTAGGGCTCTTTTTTTGTCCTAGTAAAAGGAGGGTAAGAGTAGTGCATATTATGATGAAGAGAAAAGTAAGCCTGCTCTAAGCCCTGACCCTCCAGACCCTTGTGCCCCAGTTCTAGGGGGATCAAATATCCTGACTTACCAGTACAGTACAAGTTTGTGCCTATTGTTCTGGAATAATTATTATCAATGCTCCCTTTTACTTTCACAATTGACCTGTTTTAAACAATAAACCGCATGGTGAACTTACCCAGTTCCTCTCTAGAGTCAACCGCTGTTATCAGTTTCTTATGTATATTTCTAAGCTGTGCATATACAAATATATATAAATAAACACACACACATCCTTTCTGTTCCCACTTTTTGCACAAATAGAAACCCCTGCTTTGCACCTTGCCTTTTTCTTGAACTGATACTACATTGCTGCTCACCGGCACAGCTGGATATCTCATCAGCAACCACTCGGATTGGATTGCTTGGTGCCGGTGCAATTCTGGTTGTTAAATATTTTCATTATTAGCTCTGTGTTTTCCCCTTGACACTTAATCCATATCAGTGCAAATTATTTGCACAATCTTTTATAAAAATAGACTTAATTTCTTTATTTTTTAGAACAGTTTTTGATTTACAGAAGAATGAGAGGAAGACAGTACCGAGAGTTCTCACATACTTTACATCCAGCTTCTCCTGTTATTAACACCTTACATTAGTTTGCGGGACCTCTTTAACTTTTAATGATTTAAATATTGGGCTTCTGCTTATTCTTCAGAAGAGATATTTCATAATCTAGAAGACCTCAGAATTTTAAGATATTTTAAGTAAAACTATTTCATCTCAAATTGCTTGAAATTTCTTGTCCAAAGTCATTTGAAGGAATTCGCTATTACTTCCATCTGTTAATGTATTTGTAATAGAAAAGGACAAGTTTGGCTTCATATTAGATCTGTTCTTTTGACTTTAACCCTATACTCTGTTTCCTAGGCTTAGTCTTGGTGGTTCTGCACCTTTTACAATAGAATGTTGCCTATAGCCTGAAATATACAGGATAGCCTATTCTCAAGGCTCTCACCTTTAAGGATATTAACTTTTCCATTCATATAAAGATAACAAGTTTTAGAATAGGAAATAACGTTTGTTTTGTTGGAGGTTTACAGGGACACCATGACCTGACCCACGTGGACAGCTGTAAGAACAAAGGATTCCAAGAACAAAGAATTCCTACACCAAGAAATTTGCAACAATCAAGCATATCCCTTCACTTTTGAGTATTAAAGGAGCCTGAATTCTGACTTGGGGAAGATGGTTCTCCAGGACATTAATCTGCCATCTTCTCGGTCTGCCAGCTCTCCGAATAAAGTTATTATTCCTTACTCCAACACCTTGTCTCCCGGTTTATTGGGCTATCCAGCAGTGAGCAGAATGAGTTTGGATTCAGTAACATATTTACACAGATCTTCCTCCACTTATTATAGGGTTACATCTCGATAAACCCATCATAAGTTGAAAAATATCCTAAGTGGAAAATGCATTTAATACACATCACCTACTGAACATCATAGCTTAGCCTCGCCTACCTTAAGCATGTTCACATCATTTACATTAGCCTACAGTTGGGCAAAATCATCTAACACAAAGCCTATTTTATAACTAAGAGTTGCATATGTCATGTCATTTATAGAACACTGTACCGAAAGAAAAACAGGATGGTTGCAAGGTACAAAATGGCTTTAAGTGTGTGGGCTGTTTACCCTCGTGGTCCAGTGGTTGACTGGGAGCTGTGATTCTGCTGCTGCTGCCGCCGCCCCTAGCACCACGACAGAGTGTCGTCCCCACATCAGTAGCCCGGGGGGAAAAGATCAAAATTCCAAATTCAAAGTATGATTTCTGCTGAATGCATATTGCTTTCACACCATTCGTTGTAAGGTTAAAAAAATCCTAAATTCAGCTATCTTAAATCCTTACAATGTTCAGCCCAAACTCCTCCCATACACTGCTCTATAATTACACAGACGTAACTGTAGAAGTGCTCTTGATAGAAATGAATTTCCTCTAGCCCCCAGGTAGTCTTCCCTTCCTCAGAATTATATGCCTTCACCGGTGTAAACTTATCATGCTTTCCATAGGCTCTAAGAAGATAGCTGCGAGCAAAAATGCTTGAACTACATCTTCTGGGCTTTTAGGTAACAACTTGAGTCCAGAAAATCTTTTTTTTTGCTTTTAACCACTTACATAAAGGCAATGAGTCAAGTACATGCTTAAACAAAGGCTGCGATGGCATTTAGGACAGACGTCAAGAAACTGTACACATCAAGATGTTTTCTTTGGCAGCTAGTTGGTTGACATATTTTCATATGGAAAATTAATAATACCCTATCCCTGTAATTGGTAACTGGATTTTGTTTGGCTTTGGGTTTATTTTTTATAGTGTTCATGCTTTTAAATATATCTTCAATATTAGGTTAACCCAGTGGGTCTCAAATTGGTGCAATTTTGGCAACATCTGGAGACATCTTTGATTGAAACGGCTAACTGAGAAAGTGCTCCAGACAACTGGTGGGGAGAGACCAGGGCTGCTGCTAAACATAGCACGCTGCCCAGAACCACCCTCTGCAGTGAAGATTATCAGTCCAAACAGTGCTGAGGTTCAGAAGCCCTGAGCTAGTCCTCTCGCTCCTGGATTATTGAAAACACCTTACCAGAAAGTCTTCTTTTAAATTTTTTTAGAATAAAATATACTCTAAAACCTACAAATAACCGTAGAGAAACTAAAATAACACAAAAGGCTATCACTGGATTGTTTTTACAATTCCATGTCTTTGAAAGTCTCATCTTTGTAAAGTTTCATTTGTAAAACCCAAAAGAAATAAAACACCCCTGAACTATGGGTAACTAATGGATTTAAAATAACTTTTGAGCCTGATTTTACCTTCTTAAGATGTGTTTGTGTCACTTTTTTAATGGAGGTGCTGGGGATTGAACCCAGGACCTCGTGCATGCTAAGCATGCGCTCTACCACTGAGATATTTCCCTCCCCTGCGTCACTTTTGTAATTAAAACCTGAAGAGAATGAAGCGCTCTTACAGATCTGTTATTCTTCCCTAGATAGAGCCCCTGGAAGAAGAGAAGAAAATGATTTTACTTGATTGCATGTAATGCTTTCAATCATGAAGGAGACAGTAAAAAACAATAATTTACCCACATTGGTCTCTTTTTCTCTCTCTCTCTTTTTCTCTCTCTCTCTTTCTTTCACCATTGGTCAATTTTACCACGAGGAGGTTTTCTTTCTTTTTTTTTTTTTTATTGCTATGTTGAGGTAACATGTCATTACTCATAACTTATTTGGTCTGAATTGCTGGTTCTTCTCTTGGAACAAAATTAGTTTCTACCATGGCCACCATTGCCCTGAATAGAACTTCAGGTTGAGCAGCATCAGGAGTAATATGGGGCTGCAAGGAGATGGATGTGTGATGGGAAACTGTCCTGGGAAGCCAGCCCGAGTCCTGCCCAGCACAGGTGGAAGAGGGAAGGAGGCAGGTGAGGGTGGCGTACTGCAGGGGGGAGCCCTTCTGCCAGGGTGATGGCTCGTGTTGCTCAAATTTAGGATCCACTCAGCCAAGGATTGACCAGAAGGTGTAAAAAAAAAAAAAAAAAAAAAAAAAGACTGAGAATATAGAAAGTTCTTCTGTACCCCAGATATATTTCCCATCCTGGATGTAGAAAGCAGGCTTGTGAAAATTCAGAATAGACTCAAGCAGTTCAAACTTTCATAGAGCAATAGTAGTATTCAGCCTCATTGATTTATACTGCCTAGATTAAAGAAAATAACAGATGTGTTCCTCATGATCAAGCCAAGCCTCCCCAACTTCCCAACACACACACACACACACACACACACACACACACACACACACACACACACACACACAGTGATAAGTTGCCTTCAACTTTTCAAGGGACTTGATCTGCGATACCCAGTAAACTGGGAAAAGGGAATTGTTTTCATCAGAAAATAAACTTTCTTAAAACTCCTTATTGTTAGAAATGACATTATAAATCTACCCTAATTGCTTTTGCTTGTCAAGATAGAGTCAATGGAAGTTGGCTGAAAATACAGTACTTGAGACAGCACTTCACAAGGTGGTAGAGAGCAAGTTCCACTACAGACGATGAAACTGCACAAAACTTTTTTCACCCCCTTAACGCTGTCTAAATATTTAGGGACTTAATGAACCATAATTTATGTACTTAATGTGCATACTCTGTTTCCTTAAGGAGATGTAAAAGCAGGGACCTCATTTTATTTTTCTTCTTCAAAAACAGAACCCCTCTGCCGCCAAATAACACTTCTGTAATGCCTGGTACATTTCTTTCCACAATCACTACTAAACATACTGGCTGAGAGGCTGAATCTACTTGAATTTCTCCATGGTTGATCATAGAACTGAGAGTTGGGGAAAGGATTTCCTTATCTTCTTAAAGAGCGCTGAATCCCAGTCATGAATCTCTTCTTAAGAGCTCTCTAACAGAACGTCTCCTTCATCACAAAAGGGCTGTGATGGATACCAGTTGGCTGAGCCTGTGATGCTGGAGGGAGCACCAGGCCCCTCTTCAACAGGATGTGGGAAGGTGCCTCTCACCACAAATTGAGTTCTCAGGGCAGAAGCCGGCCGCTGCAGACCAGGCAAAGGCATAGGTTGGAGGAGCGGGCAGCGGAAGCAGTGGTAGTGGCCCTGATTGTGACAACCCCTTGCATTTTTGTCAGTGACTTGTGAAGGTGGAGAGGGAACTGCAGACAAGCCCAGCCTCACGTTGCAAGGTACGATGTAGTAAGAAGAAAGCACCTAGCACAAGTGGGGCCTCTCTGGGAGCTGTGGGTGCATGGCTTCTCTCGACACAAATGAACGTGACCCTCTCCCCGCAGGAGGCTGGCCTGAGCGCCTGGGCAGAAAAACCTCTGCAGATGTCACTGTGTCGCACTGTCCCCTCTTCTGGGATCTCAGGCACCTGCTGCTCTGGGCTCTTTCGGTTCCTACTGTGTTCTCTCTTCCAGGTGAACAAGGAGAGGAAGCAAGGTAGCTGAGCACCTGGGAAGGCTTAGACAGCGAAGGCCCACTCCCCAAGTGCTCCGTCACCTTGAACTCTCCAGGTGAACTGATCAGCTAGACTTTGGTGTACCCTTCGTCTTTAAAGACCAGGCTTGAAAATCACCACCATTCTACGAAATAGAACCTTCAAACCTCTTCCTGGTTATCCTACCAGATAGCTCCTGCACAAGTACACTTTTGACTTTGGCATTGGCCTCTGATGGCTTGACCGTAAATGGATGGAGAAGTTACATATGAGTTTCTATGTGTTTCTGAAATTTGTTCTACTGTAAGTGTTTGACTTCTTGATGCTAAGGAAGTGGGGATAGGATGTAGAAAGCACAGAAAAACAAACAGTCCTGAACAAAAACATACGTTTTTGTTACTCTATTTTATAGAGCTTTTACAGCAAATTTAGCTTATATTTGCTGAGGATGTATTTCACTTGGCCTGCATCAGCTAAATATACCAAGTCAGGGTTCTCTGAGGAACTTACATTGTGTCTAATGAACCTGTAGATAATTGAAGTGTTTTCATAGACATCTTCCTGATGCTTATTTAGCTCTCAGGATAATACTTAATGTACACACCATAATACAGTGTAAGCCCTTTCATTTTTCTTGTGCCTCTAATGCTGTCACCTCAAAGAGATCTTATTTTCATCTACTATTTCTTAGGGTTATTCTATTTTCATATAAAAATAGTTTAAACCAGCCAAAGAAAAAGTCATTTTGCTAAAAACATGTGGAATTTGCAATAAAACATCCTTGAAGGCTGAGAAAGCTACTCTTTGACATCAAAATAAAATAGGAAAAAAAAAATGAAATAGGAGGTTCTGCTCTCTTTTTCCCCTAAACCTCCCTCTCAACGCACGTAAACACACACTGACACCGAGCCTGGTTCCTCTCTGCCCTTGACGAGAAGTTAGAAACTGAAAGTGTATGGTCTACATGGAGCGGGTGGGGGTGAGAAGATAGGCCATCTGTGGGGTTTTCTAGAAACTTCTTTCCCAGCATATGAAAAGTTCTGTGTGAGAAGAACCTCTTAGAAGAGGAAGATTGCAACAAGCCCAGCAAGACATGGGGTGGCCACTAGTCAGAGCAGGATCCAGAGTGTGATTTGAGGAAAGTAGAAACTAGACGTTAGAAATGGAGGGTCCTGGAAGATTCCACACACACAGATGGGTGGTATTTGAAACCCCACTCTACAAAATATGACTGTGGAATCCTCCTCCTCAACCCAGTCCTAGTCATTGCCTCTCCTTTGGAACTTTGAAGAAAATGTGTTCAGTATTTCACAATCCGGATGAAAGCATACAATCATCTCACACTTCTTACCTCACATTTTCTCTCCTATAAGTCATAGCAAGAAGACTCTGCCATGAAATAAGCAATTTCTCTCCCTTTGACTTCGTGGGGCTCTTCACTGTTGGCTGCACCTTTTCTCATTAAAACTGTGATGTTCTCAATTTCAGGCTTTCCCTGGCGTATATCCTGCTCTTAACACCTTGCCACCCTCCTTCCCCAGGTGCCCTCCTCTTCCCAAGGAGCTGGGTGGCTTCAGCTGCCCTGGGTTTTCACTCGCCCACTCATTCGTGCATCCCTTCCTGCTCTCCTGAGGGTGCTGCTGATTCCTTGTTTATGTGCCGGTTCTAGTACGTGGCCCTTTGCCCCTGCCTGGCTTACAGTCTGTGCTTTACTAAGATCACTTATTCCAGGATACAAGTGATCGCAATAGTGTCCTAGGTACACCCATACATTTGGCCAAAAAAATTCTGGAGTTTGGAATTTTACACCAACTACTGATTCTGTTTTTAGAATTGATAATCCCATTTAAAGACAAAATTTCACATACACTATCTCTTTTGATCCTCCCAAAGCTTGGTTAAGTGTCACTATTACAGAAAGGTAAACTGAGTTCAAGCACGTGGTAGAAAGGCTGTCTAAACCCCGGTTTTCTGATTCCAAGTCCTATGTTTGCCCCAATACACCACAGAGTCATGACTTTCTTTCTTGCTTTCTTTCCTTCTTTCTCTCTCTCTCTCTCCCTCTTTCTTTCTTTCTTTCTTTCTTTCTTTCTTTCTTTCTTTCTTTCTTTCTTTCTTTCTTTCTTTCTTTCTTTCTTTCATAGTTAGTACTTTGAGTTTAAGTTCTCAGCTCACATACAAAACTTTTAAAGTTTCCTATTCTCATCCAAAAAATTTCCTACCAAACCCTAGTAATTAACTGTCTGTCCGAGAATCCCTAATCATTGCAGGTGATGTGTTAACATTTATTCTACTCATAGTTGCTGAGATGAGCAAGGAGCCAGGACAAGACATAGTGGGTGTAGGACTCTGGCCAGAACATCCTGATTGACTTTGCAGCATTGCAGGCAATCTGGAAAGGGGAACAAACAACTAAGACAGGTAAACAATTCTGCTTGCTTTTGTTTGATGGTGCTCTAATTGTGTCTTGGTCTGGGGGTGGCGTGTTTCAGTAGATACTAGGTCTCTTTCCTGCAAAGAGCTGCCCCCTAGAGTCATCTGATTGTCAGTTCAGGGACCTGGAGCATCATTCTGGTTCCTCCATTGACCCCCTCCCAGGGATGGCGTTGATTGTTCACCTGGGTGCAGCTTAAAATTTATTACCAGAGGAAACAGTCCCATTTACCATCACATCAAAAAGAATAAAATACCTGGGAATGAACCTACCTAAGGAAGCAAAAGACCTGTACTCTGAAAACTATAAGACACTGATGAAAGAAACTGAAGATGACACAAACAGATGGAAAGATACACTGTGTTCTTGGATTGGAAGAATCAATATTGTTAAAATGACCATACTACAGAAGGCGATCTACAGATTCAATGTGATCCCTATCAAATTACCATTGTCATTTTCCACAGAACTAGAAGAAAAAAATTTTCAAATTTACATGGAAACACAAAAGACTCCAAATAGCCAAAACAATCTTGAGAAAGAAGAACAGAGCTAGAGGACTCATGCTCCCTGGCTTCAGACTATACTGCAAAGCTACAGTCATCAAAACAGTACAGTACTTGCATAAAAACAGACACATAGATCAATGGAACAGGATAGAAAGCCCAGAAATAAACCGACGCATTTTTGGTCAATTAATTTACAACAAAGGAGGGAAGAATATAAAATGTATAAAAGACAGCCTCTTTTAGTAAGTGGTGGTGGGAAAACTGGACAGCGATCATGAAGAATGAGATTAGAACATTCTCTAACATCGTATACAAAAATAAACTCAAAATGGATTAAAGACCTAAATGTAAGACCAGATACTCTAAAACTCCTAGAGAAAAACATTGGCAGAACACTTTTTGACATAAATTGCAGCAATATTTTTTTGAACCAGCCCCTAGAGTAATAGAAATAAAAGCAAAAATAATTAAACTGATATCACTTGGAATCTAAAAAAAATGACACAAATCTTATTTACAAACCAAAAATAGGCTCATGGACATAGAAAATGAACTATGGTTACCAAAGGGGAAAGGGCAGGGGAGGGATAAATTAGGAGTTTGAGATTAACAGATACACACTACTGTGTATAAACTAGATAAACAACAAGGATCTACTGTACAGCACAGGGAAATATATTCAATTTCTTGTAATAACATACAATGGAAAATAATCTGAAAAAAGTATGTATATGTATAACTGAATGGCTTTGCTGTACACCTGAAACTAACATTGCAGATCAACTATACTTCAATAAAAAACAAGTTTGAAAAAAAGATGCAGAAGAAGAGAAGACAAGAGAAGAGGAGAAGGCCAGTGAAGGTAGAGGCAGAGCTTGGAGTGATTCAGCCACAAGCCAAAGAATGCTGGGAGCTACCAGAAGCTGGAAGGGGCAAACACTGGATTCTCCTCAAGAGCTTTTGGAGGGAGCATGGCCTTGTTGACACCTTGGTTTCAGAAGTCTGGCCTCCGGAACTGTGAGAGAATAAATTTCTGGTGTTCTAAGCCACCTAGTTGTGATCATTTGTTATGGGAACCATGAGAATTTAACACGCACTCACAAAGGTCCAGAATGCCTTTGTGCTTGTTTCTGTAAGTGTCCAAGCACCCGCATGGATGAAGTTTAGGATGAAAGGCAGAAAGTCTTGTTTCATGATTACCTTTTATGGGCCACCATTTGTTACCACCCCAGAGTAAGGCATCCCTGCTGGGTTGGAATGACAGGGTGGGAGTTAGTCACATGCAGCATGTAAGCTTTGGTGGCATTTAAGCCGCTCTTGGGACCATGGGCAGGTACTAGTCTAACCAACACTGGTGGCACAGACTTGGAAATACTATAAAGTATATATTGAATTTATACAGCTCAGTGGTTTTGCTGGTTTTCTGTTCACGTTGGGAGGCTGGTTAGCAGAGATAAGCACACACACACACACACACACACACACACACTAAGCAAATGAACAAAAACACAAGTCCCGAATTCTCCAAATGTATCAGAGAAACCCCAGATCAGCTTTTGATGAGCGAATATTCTTCAACTTCTAGGACTTCCTATTGGATTCTCATTCCTGCCCAAACACATACTTGGTCTATTTCTAGTGGTTGGTACAGAGACAATTCTAATCTCCACTTCTCACAGACAGCAACTATAGAAATAAATGCTTGGGACATGCTTGATCCTGGGCTTTGGTAAAAAGAAAGGTCAAAATGGGCATTCAAGGTGGGCCAATTTTAATGGGACAGCTTACCTTAGATTCACAATGTTTGAGAAAGAAAAAAAAAAAAAACCTTAAATGTCAGCAAATTCAAGCTCTTCATTTTACAGAGAGGAAACAGGACAAGGGATCTGTCCAAAGTCACAGAGCTACTTAGCGGCAGAACCAAAATCTTGGTCTCCTACTGGCTTATCCACTGGGCTTTCCACTGTCCTGTGCTGCCTGACCTGTGGGATAGCAGCTCCGATCACACCTTCCCCTGAAAAAGCGGTCACAACCATAGATAATGCTGTGGATTGCCTTCCGTGCTAGGTGCTCATAACACACCATGAAGAAGTTACTGTTCTCCCCATTTTACAGATAAAGAAACCAAGGCATGGGGCAGATAAAGAACAGATAAAGAAACTAAGGCATGGGGCAGGTCAGTAATTCACCTAAGGCCCACAGATGGTGACTGGCAGAGCCCCCATTCAAACTCAGATCTTGATTTTGGAACCATAGTCTTATCCACAATCTCTGGGACCACAGCCTTAACCTTGCCAGTGAGCCACAGTCCTCTCCCACATTCTTGTTCTTAGAAATGCTCACTCAGAGAAAGCCTCTGCTAATGCCTCAGACAAATGAAGGATTTTGTCTACTCCCTCTAACTGTCTCTCTCTTGCTAACATGGGGTTCCAATAATGGAAAGAAAACATGGTTTTGGAGGCACAGCAAGGCTAGAAAAAGCTTCAAAGCAGTCACTTGCACTTAGTCTTTGCACCACTAGGTGGCAATGTGACTGCTCAATGAGGCAGCCCAACTTTCAAAAGTGAATTTCCCCAGAAACCAGCTTTATTGAGCTCCAGGGTCCAGGAAAGGGGCCTCTGGATTCCCGCAGGAGCTGGGAAGCATTTGAAGCCCACTGGGAGTTAGATAAATGGATGGAAATGACAAGCAGGCAGCATGGATGGGAACTTTGAAAATAATTTCCCAAGAGAAATGGAGTCCTTCCCAGCCATTTCTGTTTGGAACAGAAGGCCAGCTTCTCCAGGGTGTCCCTTGTATACATCGCAGTTCCTTTGATATTTATGACCACCTTCAATGGAGCAGTTTTAAAGATGTGGCTTCACTGGAAAAACAAACTTGTCCTCCTCCCTCTCATTTATCATTAATTTCTTGAGACATTAGAATATTTGAAGTTTGTGCCTCACCCTGTATGTGCACGTGTTTCGAGCAACATAAAATCTCCCCTGACAGTCTCACAACATGGATAGAAAAGCACAGCCAAGATTTTGCCTTGTGATCATAAACCCATCTATTTGTCTACACAGAATAACCTCTAATGCCAAAATATTTCAAATGCAAATATTTATGATTTATTATTATATATTAGTACACAATAAGTGTGTATAATTTTATATTCACAACAGCTCTATGAATTAAGTACTATTATATAAGTGTCCTCATTTTTTTAGAGAAAGAAACTGAGGCACAGAGAGGTTAACTGGCTGGCCCAAAGTCACACAGCTGGTAGGAGGCAGAGTAAAAGGCCCACTTTCTTCTTTTAATTACCTCATTGTAAGTTTAGTTCAAAGGGGGAGTGGGGGAAAGGCCTTGTGACTTCTTCACAAGAGGCAGCAATTCACACAAGAGGGCAGAAGGCTCCAACCCCATTTTAGAGTTACTGGTCGCCCTGAAAGATTTCCTCAGATGACCTGTGGACTTTTGTCATCATTTGTCCCAGTTTGCCAGGCTTCCTTCTAAGAAGGCAGGGTTGATGACAGTGTAGCCCCCTTGCCCTAGTCTGTGTACACATGTCACACGGATCTCCACCTCCTGCCAGATCTTAGGCTGTGGGGAAAGTGGAATTTGCTCCTCTTCCTCCAAAGGGTGAGCCTGTCAGGAGCCAAGGTGAAATCAATCGCCCGTGCACGGTTAGGAGTGTGATTCTGGTTCTGTTGCAAGGCTTCCTTTGATACCAGGAGCACCAGAGGCTGGAACAGGTTTGTGTGAGAAGACCTGTCCAGTTATGAAACAGCAAGTGACAGACACACTTTTATCTGCTCACGGCCCTTCTGGCTGCAGTGAGGCTGAGTTGCAGTGTCTGATCTCCACCGCTCTGCCCTTTGCCAACAGAACACGCCTTTCTGTCCATGATTCCAGGGAGCACAGTCTGTGCTGCCAGGATTTGGAGGTGGTCCCTTTTCCTCCTGTAAAAAATTGCCCGTTTATTGGCAAGGGGCAGCCTGGGCCGAGCTGTTACCTGACTCATGCAGAATGACGTGGGAGGATGCCGAGCGGGTCTTCCTGGGGCTGGGGGCTGGGCCCCTCCTCACTGTTGGCTGTTGTGTCTGCTCGGCCTGCAGAATCCAAGCACTCTGGCACTTTCTGAGCCCTGGCAGGAAGACGTCCGGGGGAACGGTTGAGTGATCCACCCTCCCCCTCCTCCCCCCCCACCCCACCCCACCAGGCTGACTTTGACAGAAAAGTTCTATTATGCCCTCAGGATATTGAGTAAGAAGGAGGAGAGAGGGGAACTCAGAAGTGTCTATTCAGCCTGAATATTTCTGCTGACATTCCCACCAAGCACATGATCTTTAAAAGAACAAAACCACCATGGCTGTCAAGAACCTGGGAGACCTTTGGTTCTGTAATCCGCCTGCACACCTGGGGTTGTCGGCCAGCAGCGGAGGTCAAGGATGGGGGTGCTGTCACTAGGGAGGTCCACTCCAACATGTGGAGAATTTGGGACCCCATCGCATCTGTGGTTGGGAGGTGAAGTGGGCTGCTGGACTGAACTCAAGGGGGTGCAGTGGGTGGAAAGCCCATGGAGTCACTCTTGTCTGTGCTTGGTTAGACTTTTCTTCAAACCCTGGAGTAAATGGAGTATTCAAATGACAATCCAGGTTAAGAGACTACCATTGGGACGAGATGGGATTTTAAGAAGTCGTAGCTGTTAAATGACCCTCCCCTATCTTCTTTCTACTCATTCATTCATTCATTAGTCATACACATTAAGCACCTAAAGTGTGGGCCAAGCACTGTGCTGGACTAGAAAGGTGAATTCCTCTGAGTTGTTTATAATCTTGTAGAGGTTATGCCAGAGATGGTCACCTCCCCCCTTACATAATTGTCCCTTCTTCCATACTCAGGGTTGACAAACTTTGACCCATGTGCCCAATCTGGCCTATGGTCTGTTTTGCAGCACCTCAAGCTAAGGATGGGTTTCAAGTTCTTTAAAGAGTTGTAAGGAAAACAAAGAAGATGATGAAGAATAACAATAACAATACATGACAAAGACTGTTTGTGTCCTAAAATATTTACCATTTGGCCCTTTGCAGAAGAAGCTTGGAATGCCCGTTCTGTAGTAAGAGGGTTCTTGCTTTTTAGACAGGCACATGACTACACTGAACAGGACATTTTCTAGTCCCTCTTGCCACTAGTTGTGACCATATGACTGAGTTTTGGCCAGTGGACTCAAGGCCGAAGAGCTTTATAGACTTCTGGGTAGTGCTTTAAGCTGGGGCCAGCCAGCCTCTGTCCCTGCTGTGAGGGCGGAGCTTTTCTGTTCTTTGATGACCAAGGCTTGGTAATACCTTAGTGATGGCAGAGCCAGAGTTAGAAGGAGGCTGGGCCCTGGCACCAGGAAGCAGCTTTACCATCCTTTACTGGTATGGTTATGAGGGAGAGAGAGAGGAGAAAAATGTCAATTTTTTAAAAGTCAGTCTTACGTTTCTTCTGCCCCCACCAAACTCCCTCTGATTCCAAAAACAAAAGAAAATCTGCCAAGACCCAGAATGTGCCCCGTCTTCATGCGATATACCTCCTCTCTTTTTTTTTCACCTGCATAACTCCTACTCATGCCTCAAAGCCCCGTGTAGATTTATCACCAACTTCCGATCTCGGTCCCCGAAGACTGGAGAAGGCATCCTTCCTTTGGCTTCTGTGCTACCTTTCAATTGTTGGAGACGAGTCTGTCTCTCCCTCTAGACCTTTAGCTCTTTAAGGGTGGGACTGCAGCTTTTTTCATGCATTTATCCCAGGGGAAGATGAGTCTAGCAATTTACACCTCTGAGGGGTAAAAATCAATTTTGCCTTCCAAAAAGAGGGGAGAAGAAATATTTTACTGAAAAGATTTAGAAAGATTTTACTGAAAAAATGAAACGTTTTATTAGATTTGGGTGGTAGCTGGGCTTACTGGTAGTGTCTGAAAAGCTTTGAAGATTTCATAAAAACAAATAAAAAGCCACGAGGCCAGTCTAGTGACATGATACTGTGCTCCTGAAATAAATGGAAGGGTAGACACTTGTGACCCTTACCCACATCTATCTTATCTGGGGCTGATCTTATCATGATGTAATAATACACACGAAATTGTTTTCTATTTTTATAAAGTCTTTCCTCATAAAGGAAAATATGTGCAACGATCTATTATTATCTGATAACAATAACATAGTAATGATGATAAAAATCCCATTTGGTTCTCCCCGTGTCCTCTATGTTATTTAGCTTATAATCAATAGATGTAAGAGCAAGAGCACTGTTTTTGGTATAATAAACCTCTTTTACTTGGATATATGTAGCCTGGCTACATGCATTTTCTGGACTCTGGATATATGTGACCAATTTTCTGAACCAGCAGTTTAACATAAGACTTTTAAGACACCACATAGCAGTAGCAGTTTCCCCCTTCGTTTAACGGAAAGAATACAAAATATGAGGTGCGTATTTGTCTTCACATGTCATTCCTTTGATATGGTGTTAACAGAAGGTGGCGTTGGAAAGAATTACTTGCATTTTTTTTTAAAGCAATAACGTAATATGGGGTTAGAATTTGAATATCTACTTTTCATTATTTTTGCAGCTACTCCCTAAAGCTTTTCATAAAGTACAAGGAAACCTGAACCACAAAATAAAATAAAATCATTCAAAGGTTTCTTACATCAAATGTTAGATCTTACATTACACCGGCTACAGAAGCATGGCTCACACCTCAGTGCTTTTGGATGTTTTATGAAATGTTTAGGGTTTGTCCCTCCCCCAGCAAGGGCAATTCTAGGCAAATGATGAAGGTCTCAATGAATAGCTCATTCTTTGTGGACTTGAATACAAGGCTTTTTCTTCCCCATCCTGAGCAATTCTATTGCATAACACAAGGAAATAAAGCACCATAAAAGGAAAATTAGTGAGTGGAGGGGGGTGCTTATGGGATGAGGATCGAAGAAGTCAGCTCATTACTACCCAAATCAATACCCATTTAGAAGGACGTCAGAGTTTGTGTCTCTCTAGTCCAGACAAATTCTTCTACTGTCCCTGTCTCGTCCCATCCTCACCTGTACCCCAAGTTGGGAGCCTTTTACTTCAGCTTTGTCTGGTTGATATAATGACTATTTACAGCATTGGCCTGTTTATACTTATGGCTTGTGAACGTGCTTGCTTTTCTGTTTCTAAAGTAAAGTATGATCCATATTATTGTTCTTACACTTTACCATTATAATATGCATTTCCCGTCAATTTAAAAATGATAAAGTTCATATTCTGGTTCTTAAAGGAGTAAGTGCCACAAAGCCAATGGCCAATCCAGCCCTTTATCCAGGAGACATGACCTGGTCCTGGTGGCTCCGCCATCCCTGCTGTGCCACACAGAGCCTCCAGTGACTTATTCAGAAAACAAATCATGAATGTGTTCGTGAATGAAAATAATTTGGCCTAGAGCTAGGCCTTAGCACTATCCTGACGGCTTCCTTTCCCAGGAGGATCTGGGTGTAGTGTGAAGACGATGCGGCGGGCTTCAACCTTCTGCCCTTGCAGCACAGGAGTGCCGTGGACGGGAGCCCAAGCATCGCACTGCTCCAGACTAAGGAGCAGGACATGAAGCACAAATGAGTCCACGCCCTTCCGAAAGCTCTCCTTCGCTCTACTGACATCCACTTGGTGTCAGGACTTCTGTCTCTAAGCCAACAACGTCCGATGACCACAGGCTCTCAGAGATGCGTATTCCTAGAAGGAGTTCACTGCCTGCTGTCAGAAACCACCCTGTGTCCAGACACCCTGGTGATCAGGATGAGGATGGATCACATAGGAGAGAAGCCAAGAAAGAGGTTGTGCTTCTTTTCTTTGACTTTAAGAGCTACTTCCCTTCCTTCCCCTCAAAACTCTTGCACATGAATCAGAGAAACATTACAACCTGCAAGATTCAGGACAGGCTCCAGGCTCTTTCTCCCTCTGACACCAACTTTCTTCTCTAACCTACCTTTTGTTGCTTCTTAGGAAAGCAGAAATTTAGCTGATCAACATTAAAGATTTTTGCAACTCTCAATTTCTTGGGTTCTAAAAATGCATTCAAAAGAGGCAAAGGTACAAGTGACTTGAACAACTTCTGAGGGTTCTGCCCCGTGGGGTTCTATCAGTGGGCAGAACCTTTGGAAAGAGACCAGCAACCTTTGAGTAGTGAACATGCAAGACCTGAACCTACGTCCTCACTTCTCACTCTGGAATCTCTCCTTTCCTGAGTTCTGTCACACGGAAGCTTGGTCACTCAAGATTTTTCATTGCGTATAGCTAGCAATAAAATATATTTGAGCATGTGTGCCTGATATCTGGGTAATTATTGGTGAATCTTGTCTAACTATCTAGACGCACACACATATATATTACTTTGGGAATATACTTTATGCATTATGATTTATAATATAAACAAAAATAGAAAAGATGAGATTTGTTAAAAACATTTTTAACAATTTCTCTTGATGCTCAATAAACTGTCTTGAAGCCTCCTTTGGAGGGCCCTCCACTGTGGAGACCACTAGAGAAAAGAGTGGAGAGAGGAAATCATAGCACTGGTGGAAGGCAAAGGGCACAGGAACACAAACAAAACCAGTGTTCCCTACTGGTTGGTTCCACCCATTCAAATGGGTTTATCAGCTCCTTTCTTTAGCAGGTGAATCCAGCCAAGCCCTCTGTTGGAGCCAAAGCCTGACTCCTCACCACATTCTGCCCCAGCTGCATCGCTTGTCCTGGGTCTCTCCTGGGTCTGAGGCTCTTGGTTCTGCTCTCCTGACCAGGTAACCACCAAAGGGACATTATTACCTGAATGTCCAACAGGCACCATAGTCACCCAAACACACAAGACTGAAGCATGAGTCCAGGATCAGTTTTAGTCTCTCTCCTCTGACTCCCAAGTTCACATCTCCACCACACGTCCTGGTGCTCCTGTCCCAAGTGTCTCCTGAATCCCGCTGTCCCCCGTTCCACTGCCTTCATCACTTCCTGCCTCAGTAGCTGCAGTGGCCTCTTACAGAGCTGCTCTGCCTCTAAGTGCTCTCTTCTCAGGCCTGTCAAGCATGCCCTTCCTCTGATCAACTGGATCATGGTGGCTTAAAGCACTTCAGTGGCTCTCCAACCCTTCAGAAAAAAATATACATGGAAACTCCTTAACTTGGTGTGCGGGGCTTTCCTTCGTCAGACCTTGCCACACCTCCAGGTGCACACAGCGTAGTTTCTGTGTCTCTCACTTCCATACTTTTCCCTTTCCTCTTCATCTGGTTAACCCCGCCTTCACCTTCAGCCTCCAGAGTTCACCTCCCCAACCAACGCCTTCTCTGACCTTCCCTCTGGGCTTCCAGAGTACTTACTGCCTCCCGTGGTAACGTTTCCTGTCTTGGTTCTGTTAGCTAGTTAGGCAGGTGGGGGCCCCGGGCAGACAGGTGGAGGAGAGGGAGGATGGGCCGGAAGATGGCGGCATGCCTGCTTCCAGCATAAGGACTTTACTTCTACATGAGTGCTGGCAAGAAACCGGTGAGACCCCGCCAGCCACAACTGTGTGGTAGCAGAAAGGACTTAACGGGACATGACCCAGTGTTCACTGTATTATAATTAACACTGCAGTTTAGTTCCCCCTGCTCCCCCACGTTGGGTTTTTCTGTGTACACCTTGGGTAAGGACATGCGCAAAGGGACCAGACATGACTCAGCGTTCCAGGGACAAGAGCTGACAATCAATCAAGAGACCACCTCCAAGTGAGAGTGTAAGAGAAAGGGGAGACCAAAACCACTGCCTTTCCTCCTTTGGATCAGCCCGCCTCCTGTTCTTGGGGGTGTACTTTTCCTTTTCTAAATAAATCTTTTAAAATCTTTTGCTACGCAGGAGCGTACCGTCTCCCGACTGTAAACTTACACTTCCGGTATGACAAGAACTGGGGTCTTTACCTTTTGGGGTAACGGTTCCACTAGAACTTGCCAGGGGCAGGGCCTGACCCTTAATTTATCTGTGTGACTTTAGAACTGTAGCCCTCGCACTTTAGTGCTCTGAGGAGTGACAGAGGTGCTTTTAAAATAAGAGTGATTCCAGATTGAGTAGGTTTGGGGTGGAGCCCAGCCACTTGCACTTCTAAGTCGCTCTCTCTCAGGTGACTCTCATCTAATTCATTCTCAGAGGCTAGCACAGTATCAGTGCTAAGGCTGAAAGTTAATAGCAACGAGAGAAGGAATTTTTCTCTCTCATCTTTCCACGCCTGATAAGTGAATGTACTAATACGGGGCCAAGACAAAGACCATCATGTTGACTATGCTTTTGGAAGTGAGACCTTTGACAGACTATACCTGGGTGCAGAGAGATACCCCACAGCATGAAGCTGGCCTTTGAACCTACTTTTGTTGCCTATGTGTGAGTATGTGGTGAGTACACATGCATACACAAATTCATTAAAATCATATTCATTACCAACAATTAAAATATTTTTGATGCAAATGAAGAGAATGAAAAATACCGTATCACTTACATGTGGAATCTAAAACAACAACAACAACAACAACAACAACACAAGTGAACTTATTTAAAAAACAGAAAAAGACTCACAGACATAGAAAACAAACCTCTTGTTACCAGGGAGGAAATGGGGTGGGAAGGGATAAATTGAGAGTTCAAGATTTGCAGATACTAACTACTATATATAAAATAGATAACCAACAAGTTTCCACTGTATAGCCCAGGGACTTGTATTCAATATCTTGCAGTAACCTATAATGAAAAGGAATATATGTATGTATGCGTATGACTGAAACATTATGCTGTACACAAAAATTGACACAACATTGTAATTGATTATACTTCAATTAAAAAATAGCAAAAATGAAACAAAAAAATAGTTTTGAAAAATATAAGAAGAAGGAAACTCCTCTAGATTAAAAAGGTACCAAAGAGATATGGCAATGAAATACAATATGTAAATCTTGATTAGATTCTGAGTTGAACAAAAATAAATTATGAAACAATGTTGGGACAATTGGAGAAATTTCAATACGGGCAATTAAATGATAAAGCCATTGTTACTTTTTTTTAGGGGTTAAAATAGAGAATGCCCTTATTCTTAGAAGGTAGATGCTTAAATTTCTAGGGAAGAATTGTCATGATCTGCACAACTTCCTTTCAAATGATTCAGGAACTCATTTATATGCATACATATCATGTGGCAAAATGTTAGCATTTGGGTGAATCCAGTGACGGGAATAGAGTTATCTGCTGTACTTTTGTTTACGCTTTTCGAAGGATTTAAAATTTAAATACAAAAAAATGGGGAAATGGGAAAACTAGAGTGATATTACATATTCATTCAGATTTGTGGCTTTCCTTGATAAGTCTGATTTCCTGATAAAACAAGTAGCCGGAGTTTCACGGAGCCTATGTAGTTTGCCATAACCACTTGGCTCATGAAAGTCACCTACCGGGCCAGAGGAGGCGTTTGATTTGCAACCCATGAGAGGAAAGTCAAGAGCCCTTGAAATTCTCCTCCTGGCTTCTCCTTATAGGATTGTGTCTCTTGAATCCAGTAAGACTGACCTGAAGTGTCTTTTGTTGGGGGAAGTCCTTTCAGCTTGAAAAGACCAAGTGGGAACCGGGGAACAGAAGGCTTGGGCCCACCATGTAGGCTGTGTCTGTTCTGGACACACACAAAGCCTACTGTGAATCTCCAAGATCAGTGGCCAGATCAGGATAGGAGGTGAAGGATCCAGTCAGCAGCAATGAGTGACTCAACCTGAGCCATCATTGTCTCCATCTGCTGGGATTTGGAGTCCTGGCCATATAGGTCAGGATGAGCAGAATGCACCCTGGCTGGTAGGTAAAGAAGTAACCCCAAGAGAATCACAGTGAAATCATGACGGAGACTGTCTTTGGGAAGCAGTGTTGGGAAATAAGCCTGAGGAGGAAAGATAAGTGATTTCAACTTTATAGATACTATTTATTCTTTTCATTTTAGAAAAGATTTCATACAAACATGACAAAACTCTTGGTGATGGATCCATTGGTGTTTGTCATGTGGCATAAAATTCATATTTTATGGCATGACAAGAAAAATTTAAACATAAAAAATTCTTTTCTTCCCTTTGACCTCCTCTCCCCGCACTGCATTGTGTATCTGCACTGTGCATCCACCAAACCTCCCCCACTGATAGGAACACCTGCTCAACCACAAACAGCAACGTTCTCCTAGCATCAACAAGACAACTCCTTAAAAGATAACATTCCTTCTTGATCTTGTAAGGGGTCACATGACCCACCAGGATGATGCTTAGATCTGGATTGTGTAAACTGTCAATAATCTGTCATTTGATGTACAGCCCTTGGTCTCAAAAAACTTATGTAACTGTGCCTTGATTTCCAACCGGCAGAACAGTTCTCAGAGTTTTCTGAGGTGCTTTTCCCAGGTTATAATCCTCTAATCTGGCTCAAATAACATGTTTCATTTCTTTCTTAGACTGATTAATTTTTTGTTGATAGTTATTACTACTTTGTGCTTTTTCCTCCCCCTATTTTAAAAATTTCTCAAAAACAAAAAATCAAAATGTTACTTCTACCTTACACAGGACACAAAGATTTCCACAAGTGTCCTATACCATGGATGTGTGAACTTTAGAAATATTGTCTCTTGACTGAAGGAAGAGGAAGTAGAATCACAAACCCTAATTTTCCTGAAGACAAAGAACCGCAGATTTTAAATTTAAATCCCCAGGGTCACTGTTTTTTGATACGGGATTTCCCTTTAATTCCCCATCAGTAAAAGAAAGAGCCAAGCAAGGCAAAATATGAGACAAAAAAATGTGTAAGATCTTTCTTATGTATGATATAATTTCCCTTCTCTTTTTTTCTGACTCTGGAAGCTAATAAAGCAAAGTCCCTCACTTATGATGTCATCTCCCCTCTTTTTTGATTTTGGAAGCTCATAAAATTTAAAAACATTCATAGTACTACAATTGATGACTCCTTTGGGATCTTAGCTAAATAGAGCCATTTCTCACTATAAAGTTTCTTTGCCTATTCTAATCCTCAGCAATGCATGAAAATAAAACAGGATAGGAAGGGAGCTTTGTCTGGTGGTGACGTTATGCAGTGCAGGACAGGGAATGGCTGACACACAGGGACTGGGTTGAGTGTCCCACCTCCTGGGCTGGGATGGGGCTGGCGCTGATGGAAAGATTCTGGGATTCGGATCCCAGGCGTGGTGAACCAAGTCTTCTAGAGGACAGGAGCTGATACTCTTGCTAAAGGAAGGACTTAAAACACCAGTAGGACCATGAACCTTGTTGGGATGGGACTGAGTTTACACTATCCTGTCTGGAGACAACTGGCTGTGTGCATGTAACACTAAGTTAATTTGTCCTGGGGGCACTGCAGTGTGAAGGGAGAGTCTGTAAAAGGAGAAAACTCAAGGAGAAACCAGACATCACCCAGAACCAAACGGAAGGACAACAGGAACTAGTAACTCTCCTGGACCATATCAGTTTACAGGAAATCTAAGCAGAATTAGTGGGAGCCCTAAACTCCTTGAAGTCTGATCAAGATGGGTGAGTTTGGGGTATATTCTTAGAGATTCACTTTTGATATTTGTGTTTGCCATAACTTTCAGGTGTAATTTGGTCTGCTCTATAAAATTGATAATTATAGCTACTTTTTATTGGGAGATTAACATATTCCAGGTGAGGCACACAGATTTTGTATATAATATCTAATCTAGTACTCACATGATTGCTATGCCCATTTTGTAGATAAGGGCACCCAGATTAAGAAGTAAAGTGAGTGACCTAAGGGGCTGAAGACGTCCTCAGACCTAAATTTGTGTGATGGCCCAAATACACTTTCTTAAATACACCCAGTGGCTCTCAAATCTGACTTCACAATAGAATAATCTGGGGGTGCTTTTAGCAAATGCTGGTGGCCGGACCCATGTGGCCCAAATAAACTGTAGTATTCGGGTGAGGTGCCTGAGAACCTGTTTCCTTTAAAGCTTCCAGATAATTCTAATGGTTAGTCAAGATCAAGAATCTGACTTATCTTGGAGGACTTCCAATATAATCAAAGCTGCCCTGTAGTATAGTAGGCAAAATAACCCACCCCCCACCCCAAGATGTCCAGCGTCTAATCTCTGGGACTGTAAATATGTCACCTTACGTGGCAAAGGGGGACTTGCTGGGAAGTAAGTCAAGGATCTTGAGCTGGGGAGATGGTTTTGGATTATCCAGGTGGACCCAATGTACTTCATGATCCTTACACAGGGAAGAGGGAGGCAGGTATGCTGATGTCAGAGTGATGCTGATGAGAAAGACTCTATTTCAGCCATTACTGGCTTTGAAGATGGAAGGAACACAGCCCTACCCACACCCTTGATTTTGACTCAGTGAGACCCATTTTAGAGTTCTGACCTATGAAACTCTAAGATCATAAATATGTGTTGTTTTAAGCCACTAAATCTGGCCTTTTGCTTATACTGGAAGTGGTATAGTTACATGTCAGACAATTTGACCTATGCTTGTTGGCTCTCTATCCAACCGTTTGTACACCTGCTTGCCCATCCATCCACCCATCTCTCTATCAATTCAGAAAATATTTACGGAAAACCTACTAATAGTGTGAGGCAGGGATTGTCTTTTCCATTTCATGGGTGGGCAAACAGGCACAAGAAATTAACGACGGAGGCCAGGCGTAACTCCCAGGCTTTGGATCCCTATGTGCACTGCTCTTCCTCTGTAGTATAAGTTACCTCTGGATTTCTAATTATTAGAATCCAAGGCTTTGTGGGTAGGGACTCAAATATGGCCATAGCTGACCAATAGAGGAAGTATTTTGGTGGATGTAGATTTCTGCAGAGTTCTTTAAGTCACAAAGTTGTTGAGGTGTGACAGCTGCACGGCTGGCTCCGGGGTAGTCCTGCCTGTGTCAGTGTCTGGAGCCTTCATCAGCCTCTACAGCATGGGATTGGTGACTAGGCCACCCTTCTGAGATTGGTGCTTAGAGCAGTACAGCGCCCAAGGTCTGAGATCAGCCTATAGCAGATTGCAGGATTTTTAAAAACTATAGAAGACAATTTTCCAAATGAAATGTGTTAAAGATAGATATACACTAAAGTCACTCCAGCAGAGGCAGGAATGTCAGAAACTCATTTTTCCTACCCCAACCCTCTGATGCGTCTCACTGGAATTCCCAGGACTCCTCAGAGCAATTTGAAATTACTGGGCTGTAGGACTAGTGGAGGGGGGGTGATGACTGGCGGCCTCTGGCTAGCCATGATGAACATAATCTTGTACAAATATCTTTTCATTTTAAAAGGAACGTATATTCGCTCTGCATCATGATATTGATTAGGAAGAGGAGGAAGATAAAGATGATGAAGAGTCAGAATGATTAATCGAGAGGTATTTACTAAAGGAGGCAGTGTGAGGAAATAGAAAAAGGTGTTTAGCTCAGAGCCAAACAGCTCTAGCTGCCAGCCCCAACGGATGCTGCTCTCAGATTGCTGTGTTAACTCAGACAAACCCCTTCACCATTTTCAGTGATGATCACCTTCCCTCAAGTTCAAGGATTAAATTAGGTGATATATGCAAAAGCACTCAGTACAGTGCTTGGCACATGGCAGGTATGGAATAAAGGTTGGGTCAATCTTTTGCATCTGTATCGAGTACCTTTCAGGCTATAAGGCATTCTGTTAGGTGCTATTGCCAAAGATGAATAAGACAAAAATCTTTGCTCTCAAGGCTATTTGGAAAAACAACACAGTTTTGGAAAATTCATAGTAGGATGATTATTACAGTGTAGTGTATTTCAAGTACACAATAAGAAGTCCAGACATGAGAAATTAGTCTGCACTGGAGTGGTCCTGAAATGCTGCTTGAGGCATGGGCAGGATTTGGTGGGATGAGAGAGCAGGACAACAGTGTAAACCATGGGAGAAAGAATGCTAACAAGGAGGATCTCAGAGGCTACATAATTCTCAAAATTCTTCTTGCAAGGCTGGGAGGTGAATGGATGAACAGAGAGGTATTTCTCTTCACTGAGTGGGGAACTGAGAAAAGAAAGTCTAGGTTCTCACAGAGTCAGCCATTCCCAGCTGCACCCTGTGCAGCTGGGTGTCAGCCGTGGTGAATGGGGAGTCTAGGTAATGTTGGGTCACTCAAGTAATAATAGATTTTCACATGGGCAATGAGACTTGAAAAGTGATTGTAAGCAGGATACAAGACAGAAGAGAAGCTATGGGAACACAGAGAAGTAGGTTAGCAAACTGGCTTATCTCTGAGCTCTCGGGAAATGGATCCCCGTAGAGCAATCAGGAGTGGTAAACATTCTCTGAACCAAAGATAAGAGTGGTTGAAAAAAAGGAGACTGAAAGATATCTATTTGAGAACATGCACACACACATACACACAAGAATACCAATGCCCTTCAGTAGTCAGTTTTTATTAAAATGGACATTACATTCCTCTATAAAAAATAATCAGTTTATCAGAGCTGCAGTAATCAAAACAGGGTGGCACAAAAACAGACATATGGATCAATGGAACAAAATAGGAAGCCCAGAAATAAACCCACAGATTTATGGTCAATTAGTCTTTGACAAAGGAGACAAGAATATTCAATGGAGAAAAGACAGTCTCTTCGATAAGTTGTCTTGGGAAAATTGGACAGAAGCATGTAAATCAATGAAGTTAGAACACTCCCTCACACCTTACAAAAATAAACTCAAAATGGCCTAAAGGCTTAAATATAAGACATGACACAATAAACCGCCTAGAAGAAAACAGGCAAAACATTCTCTGATATAAGTTTTAGCAACGTTCTCCTAGGTGTCTATGCAGGCAATAGAAATAAAAGGAAAAATAAACAAATGGGACCTAATTAAACTTATAATCTTTTGCACAGCAAAAGAAACCATAAGCAAAACAAAAAGACAGCCTACAAAATGGAAGAAAATATTTGCAAATGATGTGACTGACAAAGGTTTAATTTCCAGAGTATATAAACAGCTCATACAACTTAATAACAACAACAACAAAAAAAACACAACCCAATCCAAAAATGGGCAGAAGACCTAAACAAGCAGTTCTCCAATGAAGACATACAAATGGCCAATAGGTACATGAAAAAAATGCTCAATATCACTAATTGTCAGAGAAATGCAAATCATAACTAAAATGAGGTATCACCTCACACTAGTCAGAATAGCCATCATTAAAAAGTGTACAAACGATAAATGCTGCAGAGGGTGTGGAGAAAAGGGAACCCTCCTACACTGTTGGTGGGAATGTAGTTTGATGCAGCCCCTATGGAAAAGAGTATGGAGATTTCTCAAAAAACTAAAAGTAGACTTACCATATGGTCCACCAATCCCACTCCTGGACATATATTTGCAGAAAACTGTAATTTGAAGATACATGTACCCCAATGTTTACAGCAGCACTATTTACAATAGCAAAGAAATGGAAACAACCTAAATATCCATTGACAGATGACTGGATAAGGAAGCTGTGGTATATTTATACTGTGGAATATTACTCAGTCATAAAAAATAATAAAATAATGCCATTAGCAGCAATATGGATGGACCTCGAGATAGTCATTTTACATGAAGTAAGACAGAAAGAGAAAGAAAAATACCATGATATCACTTATATGTGGAATCTAAAAAAAGAAAAAGAAGACACTAATGAACTCATCTACAAAACAGAAACAGACTCACAGATATAGTAAACAAACTTATGATTACTGGGAGGGAAAGGGGTGGAAAGGGATAAATCGGGAGTTTGAGATTTGCAAATATTAGCTACTATATATAAAAATAGATAAAAACCAAATTCCTTCTGTATAGCACAGGGAAATATATTCAGTCTCTTGTAGTAACCTATAATGAAAAAGAATATGAAAACGAATATATGTATGTATATATATGACTGAAGCATTATACTGTACACTAGAAATTGGCATATTGTAACTGAGTATACTTCAATTAAAAAAAAAGAAAAAAGTTTCTTTTGTATACCACAGGGAGCTATTTTCAATATCTGGTAATAACCTCTAATGGAAAAAATATGGAAATGAATATATGTATGTATATGCATGACTGGGACATTGTGCTGTACATCAGAGATTGACACATCATAATTGACTATACTTCAATTAAAAAAGAAAAAAAATAGAAGAACTTTGAGTTCACACACCCAATATGTTTACTTATTTTTATGCATTATATATATATATATAATATATATATATACTACAACTATAAAATATTATGCACATTATAAAATATACATCATATACTACTAACAAAAATTTTTCAAGGAATACAAATACAATTTAATATAAACATTCCTAGTATCATTAGCCCATATTACCTAAAATATCATGTGAAGCTAAACCAACTAATAAGCCTTTGGGAAAGTAAGTGGTGGCTGTGTTGGGCACCAGTCTACTCATTCTTTTTTTGCAACAACCCACAGATTCAGCAGGTATCAGAGGTAACATCTGTGTGCTGTGACCACATGTCCAACCTCACCCCAGGCTGCCAACAGACCCGAACATGTTCTCAAATTAAAACTGAATTGTCATTTCCATCCTAAGTGTATTATTTTAGAGTAAATATTTTATGAAGCAAAACAATTTGTATGCAACTGGAAAGAGCTAGCAACTATTTGGCTGGGAAAATAAATGGCTTGATTTAGGAAAAGAGAGTAAAGTAAGACTTAGATGCAGCCTCCATAGAGCTCTGGGGAATAAGTTGACTGGATGAAGAACCATGGTCAGCATTTTAGCAGGCTTCTGGCCAAGCTTAGAAACTGGGTTCCATCTGCTTTTTCCCTTCTTCAGTTAATCATTGTCTGGGAGCCCATTCAACTTATAGCTGTATTCACCATATTGTAGTACAGTGGTTTTCAAACTCATTGGTTTCCAGATCACATTGCATGCTTAAATATTATTAAAGATGGGGGGAGGGTATAGCTCAGTGGTAGAGCATATACTTCGCATGCCTGAGGTCCTGGGTTCAATCCCCAGTGCCTCCATTAAAAAAATAATAATAAACCTAATTACCTCCTCACAAAAATTTTAAAAAAATTATTGGAGGACCCTCAATAGTTTTGTTAATATGGGTAATAGCTGAGAAAGTTTTTACTTATCTAATAGTTTGTTTAAAATAATGACAATAAATTATTATATATTAACATGGATAACACTTATGAAAAATATATTTTCCAGAACAAAAATGTTAGTGAAAGGCGTGGCACTGTTTCACATTTTTGCAAGTGTCTTCAATGTATGGTGTAATAGAAAACAGCTGTATTCTCTTATTTGGTCTGCATTCAATCTGTTGTGACATTGTTTTGGTTGAAATATATGACGATATGGCCTCATACAGATATGTAGTTGGAAAAGGGAAGAATATCTTAACAGCCTTTTCAGATAATTATGGGATCTCTAGAAAATTCCACCAAACATCCATGAGAGAAAGAGAATGAAAAAGGTGAATAACAGTATTATTATGGAGATGGTTTTGACCTCATGGATTCTTCGAAAGGGGCTTGGTGATCCCCAAGGGCTCTTAAGGCCACACGTTGAGAACTGCTGTTCTAGCCTTTCTGTAGCTTTGTATGAGCTAGATGTACTTCCAGGGGACGTGGGGTTTCCGGTTATCTGTGGCTGATTCTCGAAGTAAACTAACTGTGCACTCCAAATGTACAACATCCAGGCTTGTTTCTAGGTTCTCCAGAAGAATTTCCCACCTATTTCCATAAAATAATGGCCCCATGACCATAGCACACATAGGTCAGATAGTCTGATTTTGCATGGAACTATGAGGAATCTGAAAAAAGATCACTTATGGAGGTTGTTTTGCTTTTAATTTTCTTCATTATTAATATTATTGATGTAAAAGATTTAACTCCAGGCAAGGAGTCACATTTGTTAACCTTAGTTAACTTATTTATGTAAAACTACTTACTGGTTGCCTCCTGTGGGGTCGTGTCCTAGGTAATCAGATTGTAAGACTGAATCAAACAGTCCTATCATGCCAGGAAGCTCCCAGTCCTTGAAATACAAACAGGTAATCACAAAGTCACACCATTCACAAACACAAACTCAGTAATCAATTTAAATTCCACGGAAGGAAAGAGGCCAATTGGCTTACGAAGCCATGGAATTGCTTTCCTGTTTGTATTACAACTAGGAAAAGAGACAGGAAGTGATGGCTGTCAGAAAGTTTGAAATGAAGAGGGAATTATGGAAAACACCCCAAGGAACAGCTTTTCCTTTCACAGTCAGCTCAGGATCTTAAAAATATTTTTCTTGAGAAGTGAACAAAGGTGACATTTTTACCCTTTGGGCTTAGAAGCAGGTCAGTGCACATTTTGAAAATAAATAACTTCTGGCTGATTTGATGCAGATGTCACCCACAGCTGTCTAAGCAGGGGCAGAGAGGGTGTCAACAATTTGCCACAATTTACATTCAGAATTTGGCAGAATTCAGGAAATGTAGATTACTTGTGTATAGAACAGTTTGTTTCTCTTTATGCAGCTTAAATATTCATTATCATTATTTTTTTAATATTATGATACCAGATAACTAAGTGTCTGCATAGAAGCTGTCATCTTTATTTTATAAAGTTAAACATTTATACCTGTTAAACATTTTTGAGCACTCATTAGACACCAGGTGTTTACACTGAGTGAATAAATGATGAATGAAACCCTAACTTATGGTAGCTACTTATTTATTGAAAGATATGGCTAACATATCATCAGCTGCTATGAATTACATCAAACGTATTATATGTTTTTCAACAAACCATTGATAAACTTTTAGAGAAGTGCTGTCCAATAGGATTTCTTGTAATGTAGAAATGTTCTCTATCTGTGCTGTCCTCTGTGGTAGCCATTAACCATATTCTGATGTTGAGCACTTGAAATGTGGCTAGTGGAACCGAGGAGCTGAATTTTAAATTCTATTTAACTTTAATTAGTTAAAATTAGTCAAATGTGACTGGTGGCTGCAATATCGGACAGCCCACTTCTAGAGGATCAGAGCCACACACCACACTTTTGTTTTCTAAACCTCTCAGCAACATGAATTCTAGGCATGTAATAGGATTTTAAAAGATACTTTTGTATTAAATTATATTAGTCATATTGTACATTTATATTAAGGCTTATCTGGGTTAATGAGAAGATTAACTCACTACTTACTCTGCCCTGAAGATTTGGAAATAATCACGAGAAGATTCATGGGACTAAATCTCTCATCAATTTTCTTGGTCACTTTAAATGAGACATTTACAGACATAGACAGTCTGGACTGTCATAGACTAGAGAAGGCATTTGGGCTTTTTGATATTGTAATCATCTATCAATTAGAAAGCCAAGCCAGAAATAACTGGCAAAAGAGTAAAAGCAAAGGCAGAAAAGAAAGGCCATTAATGTAAATCCGGTTCCTTGGAGATAGTGGGAAGAAGTGTACTTGGGCAAAGGAACTATAATGCTTTGGCAAAAATGCAGAAATTGAGATGTCATGTCCATTAGAGACATAGCAACACCTGAGAGTTATAGGGGATGCAGGTTTTGCGGTCAGAGGTTCTCAGCACAGTAAGACATATAAAGACAAAAAGGCAGACAGCTACATAACAATCCAAGAATCAGAGAATAATAAAGAACAATCAAAGGAGTATCATGTGACAGCAATTTTTTAGTTGCCAAACTAGATGTTTGGAAAGAAATGTGAGTACAGAGGAAGCTAAATTCCCATTGGACAAAGGTGGTAGAGAGTGTGTTGTTTGAAGTTAGGCTGCGATCTGAAGTCTTCACTCTTCACCCCTGAATCAATTTTTCTTTTTTGGCCCAGTTACTTAACCTGAGTTTTGACTTTCTTACCTATCAAATTGGAATAATATTAGCTAGCAGGAAAGATTGCTGCGAAGGATGGCCCAGAGCCTAACACACAGTAGATACTCAAGACTCCAAGACTAAGTTGTTATGACTATTAATTACTTGCACCAGGATCTTCTGGAAGCAGAACAAATAGAGGAAATGTGGTGATGTTGGTGATAGACAAGGAACATGTGAATTTGACTTGGATAGAGGTTGTTGGAAGAAAGAATAGGAGATAAGTTTAACAGGTAAGATGGGCCCACTGAATTTCTTATCCTTGAAATCCTGACAGAATCTAGGTTTGACTGTCATTGGTGATGCGGAACAATTGTAGGCTCATTAAATGCAGCAGGTGAGTAGATGGGTCAGTGGCACCACCAGAGACAAAACTTGGGAAAGGCAAGGAAAGCAGTTAGGAGGATGTTACAAGAATCCAAGTATGAGATAATAACCTTGACTAAGATGGTAGCTGCAGAAATGGAAATAAAGGGCAAATACGAGACATTTTTAAGAAACAATGAACTCAGTTTGAACTTCCCAGCCTCCGCGCCCAGGCGTTACAGGTGAGTTAAGATACGGATCCACAAAGGCCTTGGGAGCTATAAGGAACACGTTACTTACCTAAGGCAATAACTTCCAGACACAAGCAGCCTTTTTTGTCTACACAATCAATCTAATATCATCACTTCCTGTGTGGGATATGACAGGAAAAATTCTGAACTAAAGTGCTTAGTGCCAGCCCGGATATAAGGAAAGAAAGGAAGAAAGAGTTAAAAATGACTACAACGCTTTCATTCTTCAAGACAAGCTGGGTGGTGCTGATGGAAGCCACGTAGGTAGGGAAGGGACTTGCTTTAGAGAATTTTGTTTTGGATAGCTCAGGTGCTGTGCGTAGGAAATATTCACGTGAATAGGTCATTGGGAAAACAGGATTAGAACAAAGATGAGACACTTCCTAGAGGCAGAGATTATTTGCATTAGTAATGGAACACAGTCAACTGCATTTGGTTAAAACCCTACTCAGAGGATATAAATTAATGATTTAATATCAACCTGTCTTTATCTCCTTTGTCTTTAGGTCTGATCTATTAATTCTTTCCATCTTCATCTTAGCCAAAGATATGGAAGCATTCTGATATTTACAAATCATACAAATATGGGAGGAATAGCTAAAATGTTGGTGGATACCATCAAGATTCAGAATGATTTGTTGACGCTAAGTTAAGAAGATACAAATAAACAAGTACACCCAACAATGCAAATGGATGTGACACCGCACAGCTGTAATATATACATTTACATAAGTTTTAAGAAAGTCTGAAAAGGAAAAAGAGAATGCTATGTCCTTTGCTAGTGCCATTTTCGCTTCTTCCTTTGGATCTCTCTTAAATGATTCACTTTTAACTTGACAAAAATCACAATATTTAATTAAGCCAAGATCAGTGTGTTTGCATTACTTTTGTGGACCAGCCTACCTGCCAACTGAAGAAGGGACAATAAAGAGTGGCTATTGTGTCAGGAGAAAGCTGGATGAGGACAATGAAGTCTCTGTGTCAAACACGGAAGTGTTACCACAGGGCAGGGAGGGAAAAAAAGGAACTCTCCAGCCCTCTAAGCATCCGTGTGTGATTTCTCCAACAGCCTCCATCAGATCAGCACAAAGTGGATCTAGTGGCTTCTCCAGAATAATTAAACAAATGAAAATGAAGTAGCAATGTTTAGAAAGTTCTTTTAAGCGCATAGGAAAGGTGGGAGGGTATCAGAATGCGGCTTTAAGTTTATTTACCAGCTCGGCTTTCAAACCACTTCTTCTCTAACAGGTGAAAACCACTTTGCTGTGTGTTGGATTGCGCTGAAGATTTCTGCACATGCCACCATGCCTTACTGGTCAGCCCAGGTTGCTTGCAGAGCCTTGGGCGGAAATGGAGCACTCTAAATGAAGTGTCACCACCCCGGGGTCTCCCAGACTTGTTGGGGGAGATGGGGTAGAAGGGGACATGAGCCTCAGGCTCACTCCCAGGCTTTGGAGCTACGTGCATTCCCTCCAATTTCCCACTGACTTCCACCTCCTTCTCTTTCCACTTCCCCTTTTCTCTTGTTCCGCAAAGAGTGGTGGAGAGGTGGTAAGAAGGGAGGGAGATAAGGTCCAGGTTAAGCAAGGAGGGTGTGGCTCCACTTTATTTATTTATTTATTTATTTATTTATTTATTTATTTATTTATTCATTCATTCATTCATTCATTCATCTCCTCATTTTTAAGGGTGGCTCTGTGCAGGCCAAGGAACAGGTTGAGTTGAATGTGCCCTGCACAACCCTAGGGGGCGCCATTCCCAGTGTGGCATAAAATGCAGAACACTTCCCAGTGAGAAACTACCGTGTTTGAAAAATAGGTGCTTTGGAAAGGAGCCTTATCGTTTTGACTTGTCTAAATTGTTCCTGCTACACTTAATTGCTAGAGGGCGCCTATTTATAACCACATTCAGAGAATTTAAAGTGCAATTCTCTTGTATATTTACATTAAGGCCCAAAGGGAAGTTTTTATCAGGCCAAGAATTTTGCATTATGTTCCTCTCTTGGACGTATTTCTCCCCTTCTCTCTCCCCTGCCCCGTTTTCTGTTATCCTGAGGATATGCTGCTAAGAGCCTTCTGAACTCTTACATGTTGTTTCATAATCCAGCAAGTGTTAAATCAATTCACTGTTGTTTTTTTCCCCAACTCTGGTTGAAATAATCCCACTCTCCTAGGTGGGCCCGAGGTTTTTCTTTTCAACGTGTTTCAACAATTTTCTTAAAGTCATCAAATGCTGAAATCCAGAGTTAATTTTTTAAAAAAAATTTAATTTTTAAAAAGTGTATGTGTGTGCATGAATTGAAGGAGGTCCTTCTAAATTTCAAAGGAATGTTTTCCCAACTCAAAGTGAGCCATATGGTCATAACTGTAAATGTCTACACTAGTAAAGAAGAGGTTAATGAACATTTGTCAGTGTTTGTGTGTGCGTCTGTGGGTGGGTGAGGCAGAGCACATAGAGAACGGAATTTATCAGGTTTGTTTCTCTGAGAAAGAAGCGAGAATAAGATGACGGTTAGTTAGATGGGTTATTCCTGTGAATTTCTGAATGGGTTCTAGCTGAGAATTCACTATTGTCTCACATGACCCAACAGCCCCTTAGAAGAGAGGGCAGAGCAGGAAGTCGCATTTAGGGGGGCCTGAGAGAAGAGGCTTCTTGGATTGGGATGTCTGGGCAGGATGAGGAGGGACAGGCTTCTGGACAGCTTGACAAGCAGAGCTATTAGCGACTAGAAGACCTTTCTTCAGAGAAGACTACCTCTAAGACTTGGAGAGGGCTGTTTCATTCAGTTCTACTAGAAGTATTCTACTTCTTTAGAAATTTCAAAGCAATGCGGCGTGCCAAGGTAAGAGAGAAAATGGCTTTTCCCCCTTCCTTTCTTACCTTGTCCATGCCTAATCTAGGGAGAAAAAGAAAAGCAGTGTGCCTCTGCTTGGGGTGGTCCAGGGGATAAAAACGAGAAAGGCTCTAAATTAGGGGGTGAAGCTTAGAGGCAAGGGGAAAGGACTCCAGGGGCAAAGAGAGGCCCCAAACACAGTGTCATCTGATGAGTTCATCACTGTAACTCCTTAATCATGAAATTGTAATTTTTAAAGTCCAAGTATAAGAACTATCTTTTCCCTTGTGTGATAACTAACAAATGCATGGGCATATATTATACAACAAAGATAATTATAGGATTACAAATCAGCTTGGGACTATTGCCTGCCAATTTCATTTTTTTATCATAATGGTAACTTCAAATGATTAGCCAATTTTTTCACATCAATATCCTAACCCCTCTGAGCGCCTATCACACAACTCTTTCCGAGAGGAAATGAAAATATATCCTCCCACGAGAGCTCCAAATTATACTGTCCACACACTCTTTCATGTGGTTCCTCTCTTATGTCACCCAGGCAGTTGTTCTGAGAGTTGAAAGTGGCTTTCGTAGTAAAAAAAAATATAAGTTCAAAGTCCACAGATAGAGAAAAGGGTAGACAACCTAGAGTATATCTAGACAATGGAGTATTATTCAGTTATTAAAAATATGCTATGAATTCAGATAAACAGAAGGGAAAAGATGGTCAGAGTAGTGGGACAAGGGACAGAATGGAGACATTGTCACCCCATTCAAGGCAGAGTAACAGAGCTTTAGAGCCTGGACCTCCGAGCCAGACGGCCTGGGTCTACATTAGCTGTGAGAGCTCAGCCAAGTTACTTCTCTGAGCCTCAATATCCTCATCTGAAAATGGGAATGAGGATGAGAATAGTACCTACCTCATAGAGTTGTGTCAGTGTGGGACAAGGCCTATGTTGTCTTAAAGTTAGACAAAGTAAGTCTTAAAGTTTAAATGCGCCCCAGAAAGATGGCTTTCAAAAATGTTCACTATCCTGCCTAATGAATTATAGTTCCCAGACACTGGTTTTTGAAATATGTAAAAGATTTTCTATTTTGTGTGTTTTTATTTAGCTCTGCACAACTGATAATATTTTCAACATCATTAGATAGCATATGCATGAAAAATTTATCCCCACATAATTTTGACACATGATGAAATCTTGAGTTTGTATTTGCAAATGGAGTCCAATATTCTATTTGCCTTAAGCTCTTATTCTAAGATTATCAGTTAGTTTCAAAAGGGCTAAATGGTCTTAGTTTTGGCTCAATTCAACAAACTGGCTTCATGTCTCTAGGTCAGTATCCCAAATGATATGAACTATGATTTAAGAGGAAAACTCTCCCCAAATAAAGGAATAAAAACATTGCTTTTATAAACTATCATTTAATATTTAATATTAAATAATTATTAATAATTAATTTAATATCACTGGACATTTCTTACCCGAGAAATATATTTATAGGCATTTTAAAAATATGTCAACTGTGATATTTTACTATCTTTTAATATATTACATGGGGGAAATAAACATCCCCATGGTTAATTTTAGCAAACGTCATTTACCAAACATTTATTGAGTATCTAGTATATGCCAGGAAAAGCTTGGACTTATAAACATGTGAAAGTTGAATTGGCAATATTTCCTTTTCTAAGCTCTGGGTGCACTTTCCTGTATTTTTCCTGAGAGCCTGTTTTCCTTTACTGAGGTTTCGGGGATTTGGTCCAGCAGCTTGGAAGTCAAAGCAAGCCTCTTTGGTAGCTCATGTGTAACAAGAGGAAAATGATTCCTATTTAAGGGAGTCTCCACTCTCTGGACACTCTCTGGGTGGGTCAGGAGTCCGGTGGAAGCATTCCACAACAATCATTCACTTTCCCAAACTCAAAGCTTCCTATTCAAGTTCCCTGCTTTTTTTTGTTCCTTCTTCCACATCGCCCAAGAAACCCTGGATGCTTCTATGCATTATTGGAAAGTATGCTATTGGTATTTTTTTAGTAAGAAACTTGAGCCCCTCAAAATGGTTTTGAAGGGAATCAAAAGCTTTCTGATTTTAAATGAAGGTTGTGAAAGCATTTACATTTGAGGTTTGAGCGTTTTAAATAAGACAAATAAAATGGCCAATATTCTGTGAGCTCCTATTCTGTGGTAGGCTCAGTACCAGGTGCTTCTGCACCGTTGGCTCGTTTGATCATCGGCACCCAGAGGGGAGAGGTTGTCATTGCCCCCATGTTACAGAGGGGGAGACAGCTTGCCCAAGGTGACGCAGGTAGCAAAGGGTAGAACTTGGACTTACAAACAAGAGTGTCTGGCTCTGGAGACTGTTTACATCCATTGTGCTAATCCATCAGACAGCTGATTCCAGGAGTCTGTGTACGGAACACTGACTACTTGGTAGGAGGGTGAAAGAGATGTGATCTGGTAAAGAAGTCGGAATCTGATCGAGCCCTCATCACTCATTATTTTTGCCTTTTCCTCTATATTCCTGATCCTACAGAGATAAGATATTAGGGTATAAACAAGATATTAGAGCCAAAGAACCACTTGAGATGGATTAAAATCATCTGATTTTAAACTGCAACAATTTAGAACATGTCAGTGTTGAGAAAGTGTATAGCGTTTTGAAGTGATTTATCTTAAAGAGTTCTGCATTCTACACAGGCAGTAAGGAGGTCCTAAAACTGTCAATATTTAAGTTGGAACTTCAAAAAAGAAGTGTGTGGAAGCTTTGCTTTGAAACCCCGAACGCTGTGAGCTTTGAGACCCACCTGACTGGGCAGATCCGCCAACATTCTCAGAAACCGACTGACTTTTTTTGGCTTCTCTGATTGTTGTTTGTGCCACGCGCACAACTCAACACATTCAGCTTCTAGAGTCTCCTGTCGTCCTTAATTTAGATAATATTAAAAGTTGCTGTGACTAAATACAAAACAAGTTAGCCGCAGTAGCTAAGGGGTGACATAAGCTACAAGTAACCAGTGTGTTCTCAAAAAAGGCAGAATTAACAAATTTCGTAGAGGTCAAACAAGTAGGTTGGCAGAATGGTCATGGATTCCTCATTACTTTTAGAGGAATGTGGCATTTCTGACTCTAAGTCTCAAAGATGCTATTATGAAAGTGAACTTTAAAATGTGTGGACACAATCAGGTTGCTGAGGGGACTGTAATCAGTTGTTTTTCCCAGAGAGGAGTCAACGTCTGCTGGTGGGAGACAGGGGGAGAGGGGTTACTAGGACATTTAGCTGTTATTCTTCATTTTTCAGAGGACTACAAGTGAAGAAAAGAGACTTGCATGTTGAAAAAGAAGTTTGAAAGTGGAATTAATCTATTTGACCACTATTAAGTTTCTGGCACAAACCAGGCACTGGTTTAGGGGCTTTTAAAGCAGATGCCAGTTGGACAAGGATCTGCATTCAGGGACTGCTATTCTGGTTGGCAGAGAGAGATCAGAGTTAAAAAAAAAAAAATCCTGGTAATGCTGGGAATACTATGGCACAGTGAGGATACTGAATTCCATCCCTACCCCTTTTTTGGGGCTATTTTCTTTTTTCTTTTTCTTTTTTTGTTAACAGAGGTACCCAGGACCTCTGGCATGCTTGTTAACAGAGGTACTGAGCATTAAACCCAGGACTTCGTGCATGCTAAGCATGTGCTCTACCCCTGAGCTATACCCTCCCTCCCACCCTGGATACCCAGTTCTTTGTGGGGAGACCAGGCCTTAGGAGTCGGAAAAGCCTCCTTAGAAAAAGTGAGCCTTAAGCTAACTGTTGGAATGTGACTGCTTCCCAGGTGGACAAGGTATTCTAAATATTTTAAATATTCCCCTTAGAGTGAACAAAGATAGTGTTGGTGACATAGTCTAGCACGATATTGCCAATGTGGTAACCACTAGTCACGTGACTTTGTTTAGGTTTATGTTAATCAAAACTAAAACAAAATTTAAAATTTAGTTCTTTAGTTTCTCTAGTCACATTTTAAGCACTCAGTAGCCAAGGTGGCTAGAGGCTATCACCCCGGACAGCGCAGGCACATAGCATCTCCATCATGGCAGAAATTTCTGGTGTTCAGTGCTGGGGAACTGCAAGCAGACAGTACTGCTAGAGCGTGAGTTTTAAGGAGTGTGTGGCTAGAGCTAAGGGTGAGCTGGAAGTAGAGGTTGCAGCCAAAGAATGGAGGTCTTCCACATCATACCACAGAGTTCAGACTTTATCCACTAGGCCAGGCATGAGCAAACTTTTTCTGTAAAGGGACTGATTGTAAATATTTTTGGCACTTGGGACCACATGGTACTTGCTGAAACCATACAACTCTACTGTTGTAGCCTGAGATCAACCACAAACAACACACAAATGAATGAGGGTGACTATGTTTTGGTAATACTTTACTTGTGAAAACTGACAGTGGGCTGAATTCAGCCCACAGACCAGTTTTCTGACCCCTGCACTAGGCCACTCGGAGCACCCTGAAGGGTTTGAAGCCAGAAAGCTGCATAATTAGATGTGTGCTTTAGAAAGACCATTCTAGGAGGAGACTAAAGATTGATTTAAGGAGTGTGAGATGCAAGACTCTAATAGTCTGCTCAAAGAGGATAAGGGCCTGAATTCTGAATGAAGCCTGTTGGATATGGTTGGAGACAAGGGAATGTGGATGTGCTTTTAAGTCAGGTGGTAGGGAGGAATATAAAACAACATAGAAAGCTTGGGTGACTGGGTAGATGGTGGTGACCCTATCTTGGCTGCACCAGGTTATATGATATATAGGAAGAAGAAAAGATTTGGGGAAGGATGATGACTTCAGTTTGGGTCAAGTGGCATTTGAGATGCCACATATGTGAGTCATTACCAGAGGGTCATAGCTGAAGCCTGAAGAGTGACAGAGAGTACCCAGGGAGGACAGGCAGAGTGAGAGGGAGGCAAGCGATGGTGCCTTGAGTATTAACAAAATGGAAGGCATGGGCTCAAAGGGAACTGAGAAGGAGTTGTTACAGGAAAAGGAAGGAAAACCAGGGAAGGATGATGTCACAGAAGTCAAGGGAAGGCTTTCAAGTCCTGTTGAGAAGACTAAAAAGATTCCATTAAGTTTGGCAATAACAAGGCATTTTTGGAATGTTTTCCAGAGTAGATTTCATAAAACAAAACTAAATGTATTACTACCAAAGTATCAGGACTCTCCTTTTTAAAAATATGCTTAAGTGGAGTGATAGCTATGACTTTTCATGTCCTTGGGTTTTTTTTTGTGTGTGTATGTTACGTGTTAAGATTGCTTAAAAGCAGGAGACAATTAGGGTCCTTCGAATCTGCCTTTGTAAATTATATGGTCCAGCAATCACTCTATTTGTCGGGGTGAAGGGTAGGTGAGCTTTTATCCAGTCTTTCATGAGGTGATCTCTGCAAACCTCTTGGATGAGCTTCATGCTGTCAGTGTTGGAAAGTGGCTGGATAACCTCTTAAAATGTAATGTATTCTGATTTTAGGGTATGGATTACTTAACACAAGGGACCCTGGAGTTTTATGCAATAACCACCCTGGAGGCATATAAATGTTTTATCCTGAAGCCACTTCAATAAAAAAAAAATAAATAAATAAACAGTAACAGCTTTAAGATAGAATCATATGATTTGGGAGTGTTCCGTTTCACAATTTAATGGTCAAAGGATTAGTCACCCTTTCAATGGAGGAGTTTCAAGTGATTATTTATAGCCACCTTTGAAGAGGTTTATATTAGGAAAATATTCTACATTCCGAATGGATGAATATAACTCACTCAAAATTTGCATGATTTGTTGTTTAAAATTTTGTCTTAAAATATGGAAAAACTGACAAAAACATGCTTGTGGCTTTGAAGAGTATTTCACGAGAGAAGAAGAATTGGTATTTGTTCCTGAAGGAATTACTTTAGCAGAACGTGGAAATCTAAGGAACACACATTTCTGAACACTTCAAACTACAGTTACCTCTCTAAACCCTGTGAAGGAAAAAGTGAGTTGAATGACAATAACACAACAGCAATAATAATAACAACAAAAATAAAAGTAAGAGCTCCTTTATCCCCAGCGACCAATTGGCTCACTAGGTCAGACTAGAATACAGTGTTAACCAGCACGAGAGTTTTACTGAGGGATGACTGTGCTTCTGCAGGGGCTGCTCTCCACTCTTTGGCCAGACTCTGCCCTGACCTGAAAAGTCCTCCTGAGACTGTCTCGGGCCACCTGAGTAGGTGGGAACATCTCTAAAGTGTGAAGTATGGAAAGTAAATTGAGCTTTACACAGAGCTATACTAAAAAGGAAACCTGGATACCATCTACACTAGTCTTTTTTTTTTTTTTTTTGACATTAGAAGAGTGATGATGTGACGATCAGAATCACAACAATAGTGTCTGAAGAACTTAAAAATTATAAACTTTACTTAGAAAAATACATGGGTAAAAACATCAACGACTATTGTGAAAAAGAGGAGTAATGATGGAAGGGATGAGGGAGATTAGCCCTATTAGATACTGGAATATGTTCTAAAATAATAATGGAAGAGATATGGTAATATAAAAATAAGATATAGATGGTTCAAAAGAGAACCATAATATATAATAATCTAAAAACAATAAAAATGAGAGAGGAGACTACCCAAATAGACATCATTTTAACTTCACATTGAACTCCTTCCAGAAGTCAAAGTAAATTCCAAATAGACTATAAAATTAAGGAGAAAAATCAGCAGAGTATGAACTACAGTGTTTATCCCAAAAGGTGCTGATTTTTAAAGAGTTTACAACAGAGAAGACCAACTCATATAAGAACCTGTCACACAACAGCAGACAACAGTGATAAAATAAATGGAAAGCAAATGCACTTTGCAAAAATAATTGCACAAATGAGGTCAAAATTTAATATATTCTAAATTAAGAATTTAAATATGAGATTATCATTAAGCGTCAATAGATATCTCTCCACCCCCACATGTCTATACATCCCATGTGAGAGGTAATTCAAATATTATCCTAATGTAACTGAAAGTGTTCAATTTAACAGTAATTAAATAAAGTTTATTTAAAATGGCTCTTGAATGTTGTTTTTATTAATTAATTAAGCTGAAAAATGAAAACTCTCATTCTATCAGTGTATATACCCATAAAATAATAACAAATTTCATTTTTTAATCACCTCTAGGACTCTAAGGAAATCATCCAAATTAAGAAAACAACCATCAATTAAACATATGAAAATGTTTATTGCCAATTTTTCTAATTGGAAAAATCCAAGCAGCAGCCAAAATATCTAACTTCATGGAATGTGTTATAATCATTAAAAGGATTATAAACAGCAGGTAACAATGTAGAAGAATGTTTATGAATTGACCTTAAGTGAAAAAAAGTGCTATGAAAATTATGTTTTAAAAAGCCTATAAATATATATATATATGTAGATGAAGATTGAAAGGTCATATAAGAGAAATAGCTATGACAGTGAACTGTTTTTCTTTTCAGATTTCCTTTAACGTATTTTGAATAAAAGACACAAAAAGAAGAAAATTCTGCTGTGCACTAGAGAACAGGCAAGCAAGTAGAAATCAACCAACATAAATTCATTCTGATTTTTTAATAAGAGATCAAAGCATAGATCTTAAGAGAAAAGCTCAATAGCATCAATTTAGCACCGTTAACTAGTAATCTGATACTAACCTAGTAATACCCACTTGGAGAGATAGAGACAGACTCACACCAAGTTTATGAGACAGCAAATGCCCATCGTGCCCCACTTCTAGGCTACTATGGTGCCAGTCTTTGTAGCCTAGAAAATCAGCCCAGGGAATGGTTTAGGCACAGGGTCTGAGGCCAGTCTGGGTTTGGATCTTGGTTCTACCACTTACTTTGTGGTTGCTAATTATTTAGCCTTCTTTGGTTTCCTTATCCATAAAACGGAGTAAAATTAGAGTATCTCCCAGGGTGGTGAGAATTTAATGAATTGATATTTATTAACACAACAGTGTCAGGCTTATAGGAAGGACTGAGTAAAATGTTAGCCATTGTTATAATATTCCTTATCCCTCAAATAAAAAGTCTGAAAAGTGATTCAAACCTTGATAGAGTTCAAGACAGTGAAGGAGGAAGAAACAATCCATTTTTCTAGTCCTGAAGAAAAGTACACTTTTTATTGCCCAAATAATCTAGTCTATTAATTTATTCTTTGAAAGTCCCTGAAAAATTTAAATGGGAGTAAGATAGTTCTATAAAATGAGGAAATCATTTATAAAATTTACAGTGCAAAAAGTTGAACTCATGGAAGATCTTTGAAGTAGATGTATTTAAGATAACTCTCAAATATGAGTAAAGAATACTTCCTTTTGTTCTCAAACAATCAAAATCTAGTTTTATTTCCATGAAATAAAAATATCCTTAAACACTGCCGTTACCCATCTAGGGAGCCCGAACCTTCCCTGCTTCTCCCAGACTGCGCTAATCACTCATTATGAATCCTTGGGAAATGTCAACGACAAAATCCAAGATAAAACGATATTTTCTGAAATAAGAACTCTGTTATAATCTTTGTGTTTCCCATAATTTAGCAGAAATGGACTGGCGTTTCTGTCTCAAGCGAGCACTTTGTTTTAAACTATGTAGTTACCAATTAAATCAGGAGGGCAGTTTGCCTTGATTAGATTAGGCTATTTTAAAATTATGAGTCTGATAGCAAACATGCATTGGCATCTTGGGGTATGCAAGTTAGCATGGTGGAATGCAAAATAATTCAGGGGTTGGAGAGGGGGAAATGCATTTGAATGCTAAAGGTGCTTGATGAGAATTTCGAGGCATTGATTGACAAGACAATTGCTGAAAACAGGACTTGGCCAGTCAAAGGGGATTAAGAGTGGGGCAAGAGGGAAAAGTGGAATGTTTCTTGGAGGAAGAAAGTTGGAGTCATGCATTAAAGGAAGGGTCAGAGCTGGCTGGGCAGAGCGGAAAATGGAGACGTAGCAAAAGTATAGTGAAAAGAGACACACACGGAAGCTCTTACACTCTCTCTAGTGATATGTCTAGAAAAATATACTAAAATGCTAACTGTTTTTCTTCAGATGGTAGGATTTTTACATTCTCTACATTTTCCTGTATTTTTGGAAAACATCCATCATCATCATGCATCCCATTTTTATAAGAGGGGAAATGACAAAGCTATAGACATTTAGAGGGAAAAATATTTTTTTGCCAATATCTCAGTGGATAAACGGAAGCTGTATAAATAAACGCACTGGTTAAGAATATAGAAAATGGAGTATTATACTCAAATTCCCAGCTCTGTCTATCCAGTCTATTTGACACAAACTTTTCACCCCACTTTTTATTATGAAAAATTGCAAGCATATCCAAAAGTTGAAATTGAGAGTGAACCCAAAATACATTCCCCTCAGATTCTACTATTGCTAGCATTTTGCTATTCTTCCTTTTGCTTTATATCTATGCATTTACCCACATGCCTTTGTTTTCTGATGCACTGCAAAGTGAGCTGCAGACACCAATATCTTATTTGATATTAAATTTTAACACTCGCCAAGTCCCTTTGTACACACACACTAGTCCAGAACCTTCCAGCAGGTTGTTATGCACTAAAGTCTGATCTCATTTTCCATATCTGAACACTGCTTCCAATCCAAACATGTCTCAAATCAGCTGCCTAACCAGAAGGCAGTTTATGAAAGCTTACCCTGTTTCTGTACACCAAGAACTGTGTAATTTATTCAACTCATAGGATGTAAAAGCCAGAAAGGAAAACCTATCTGATCTGGGGTCACCAGCTTCAATGTTTCCAGGAACCAAGCAGGCTGCATAAAAAGTGGGCATCTCCTGTAAGATAATCCGGTGGGTCTAATAGCAGAGACTGACCTGGCTCCGTGTGGGGAGGCAACAAGGAAGAGCAGAAGGACCCAGGGAACTTGAGAAAACAGAACTGACAGTCAGGGCAAGGCTTCCAGCCCCAGCCTATGGTTCCAAGAGCCCGGCATTTTAACCACAGCTCCCTTTTTAGACAAAGTGGGTCTAGGACACTTAAAGGCACACACTTATTAGGATAACTAAAAGAGTACACTGTTAAATAGAATCTTTAATTAAAAGTATTTATGGATGCAGTATTTATAGCCTCTTAGTTAGATACAGACCTTAACAATGGAAACAGTAGCACCGATATTAAAATGCAAAGATGTGGTATGTTTTTAGTTTTTGCATGTTACTTGCCCAAGAAGGCAATAGTTCCCCACCTCTGACGGCTTGACTACCTGCCTGTAAAGAACTCAAAGAAGAGAGAAACCACTTTTCTCATTGATCAAAGAGTAGATGTAGTGTCATTTCTCAGGAAGGTGCTGGCAGACTTTTGGGGGGGAGTCTAGGTGGCTTATAAATTAAATAGAAGGAGTGACAGGGGAAGGGAAGAACAGTGCGAAAAATGGGGACATGGAAGGGTCAAGATGTACAGAAATTATATCTGGCTTTTCAAGCCCATTAGCCACGAAGACATGCTTATTTGGTCTACTTTCTGAGACTTCCTCTCTCTTTCCTTGCCCTGCTTTATAACAAGTTCAATCAGTATTTGCTCAGGTTGGCTAACTTTTACATCTATTGCGTATTAAAACCATCTATGCTTTGTGCATGCAGTAGCTACAGGTGGACCTGGCTTAGAAATGAGAAGTTACAACAATTCCACCCTCACAGTCTTTTCTTTGTTTGCTTGATAATCAACAACAGATAGTTTGGAAACTCCCCCCACCCCCAGCTCCACCCTCTTAGGGAATTAATTTAAACAGTGCGCATCTCAGACTTACTGTGTTGGAATAGCTTGTTCTGCTAGTAAAAATTCCACCCAACCCTGAAATGCTGTCTCATGCAGTTGTGGGTACACGTGATAAAATTAGCTTCTTTCGGGTGAATGTCCTCTTGCGGTAAAGTAAACTCAACTACTTTTCTTTCAAAATTGTAATGAATAAAGTTGCCAGTAGTTCTTTTGGACTATGTCTATACATTGACAAATCAAAATGTATTCACATAGGTTAAACATCCCAAATGTCTATCTATTAAAATGTTTTTACTAGATTTCACATGAATCCTTTCAACTAAATGTCTGTCATAGAACAAATTCAGCCGATGTTTATTTTGACTCCACTTTTTTTGATCTCTGCCAAGATTTACATAAGGATTGAATTTATTGTTGGCTTATCAGTTTATGTAGTTCAAATCTGACAACAGACCAGTGATTCTCAGTTCTAATTTTACAATTCCTCTAGTGGTTTTAAAAGGCATATAGTTAAATTCTGAAAATTTTAATTAAAAAAGTTAATTTTTATTGAATTAATATTTTAAAGAACATATAGGATTTTGGGGAAAAAGTGAGTTCTATAAAGCAAAGGGTCCCAATGTGAAAAAAAAAAAAACCTAAATTCACTTTAAACTCTATTTACTAAAAGTTTATCAGTTTCCACTTAGAGTTTCCAAAACATTGGGTAAGATTTGGCATAAGTGATCATCAAAATGGGTTAAGCAGTAAATGAATAACTAAAAGCACACTTTGGATGTTTGAATCATTTGAGGAGCTGAAAAGAAAAAAGTACCTGAACCCCATGCAGTCCAGCTGAATCAGCAACTCCGTGGGTGGTTAAACAGGCAATTCCAATGTGCTCCAGACTGGGAAACACTGATCAAAACTTCTACCTAAGCCTTAGTGCAGGGGATCTCAGACTCAAGCACACATCAGAATCACCTAGGGGTGCGTTAATACACAAGTGACTTGGGTCCCAATCCCAGAACTTCTTATTCAGTCAGTCTTGGGTGGAGTCCAAGGATTTCCATTAAGTTTCCAGTTCAAAGATGTTGATGCTCCTGGGTTATGGGCCACACTTTGAGAACTATTGTCTTTTTTTTTTTTTTTTTTTTTTGTAGGAGGAGGTAATTAGGTTTGTTTGTTTGTTTGTTTGTTTCTATGGAGTCACTAGGATTGAACCCAGAACTTCGTGTATGCTAAGCATGTGCTCTACCACTGAGCTACACCCTCACCCCTCCCCAAGAACCACTGTCTTAATAAACTGGATAGGGATGGGGGTAGTAATAGAGACCTCCCAGTATCTCATCGACCCTAATGCTGACACATTTTTTCTACTTTGTTGATGTATCCAATGACACTGATCAAGGTGAGGGAAGAAAAGAAGGAAAGATATGAAGCTAAAGGGAAATGAGGGAAAAGAGATAGAGAAGAGGAATCAACTTCTTCAGTAAACTAAAGTTTGTCACCGTCCCACTGACCTAACCATGTGTCAATGCTAGAACACAAGATGAGAAAATGTAAAGACAGTTACACTCAAAAAGAAATTCACCATTCTATATCAGAAACAGAATAGAAACACAAAGCTGTGAGTGAGAATGGAGGACCAGAGGGCTGGCTAGGCGAGCTGTTGGTTCAGGGTGAAGAAGTATTGGTTAGTTCAGCTCCTATAACGTAACCTGAAAACCTGAGCTAGAGAGTCACTCACCGAAACCTAGAGCAGGGACAGATAGGCTTTTCCCCATCCTTAGCACCATGAAAGGAGACCAAATGATCAGCCCTTAAGAATTACCTTGGGATAAATCAGCCTTTCTCGACTGAGGAAGAGAACACAGGAAGTGGAGGGGGGAAACACACTTTGTAATATCTTGAAATGCTTTGTGTTGTCACAATGAGGGGGGCAGGGGTGCTACCAACATCTAGTGGGTGAGGCTAGACATCCTACAATGCACCAAAGTGCTGAAGTTGAGAAATACTGGGCTAGATGCAGCAGTAGAATCAGGACCTGGGCCAAGATGCCAGTTGACTTAGTAATGAATATGCTACACGTGCGCCTGGATCAGTTGTCAATATAGACCTCCTTCTGGGCTGGAGTCCTCAGGAAGAAGGAGAGAAGGCAGGTAGAAAGAGAAAATCAAGCAATCAACCAACAAAACCTTCTCAGAATGGGTCTACCATATGAAATTCCAACATACAGACAGAAGACAATTAATAAGAAATAAAACCCAACAAAATCAGTAGTTGAAAGATGGGTTTACCTCAAATTAAATTAGAATAATAGAACCATCTGAAAATGACTAAGAATTTAGGATACATCAAGAAAAAAATAAATGAGTAATATCTGTAGGGGAGTATAAAAATATTTGAAGAAAAAAATAGGTAGACATTAGGACAGAACAGGCGGTTATCAAAATCAATTTTAAAAATTGTAAATAAAAGCTTAATCATTGAAACAGAAACTCAATATATAGGATAAAATGTGGATTGGACACAGATAGGGTGAACAACTTTTCTGGTCTGTCTGGGACTGGGAAGTTTCTGGGACATGGGACTTCAGTGCTTAAAACTGGGAAAGTGCTGGGCAAACTGAAATAGTTGGTCACCCTAGACACAGATGAAGGAAAACTTAGTGAATTGGAAGATGAAGTTGATAAACTGATTAAGAATTCATCACAGAGGCACCGAGATAAATTTGGAAGAGCAGTTAATAGACTGAGTCTATTTAGCTTTTACCTAACAGGGACTCTAGACAAAAAAGCTAGGAAGGAACAAATAGTACAGTAATAGTTTTTGAAGAAATAATGGCTGAAGATTTTACGGAATTGAAGAAAATCATTAGGCTTTACACCAGGGATTAGCAACTACAGCCTGGGGGCCAAATCCAGTCTGCCATCTGTTCTTATAAATAAAGTCTTATTGGAACACAACCACATTCATTTGTTTATGCATTGTCTATAGGTGCTTTCATGCCACAATGGAACAGCTGAACAGTTGTAACAGAGACCACAAAAACTACAAAACCTACAATATATGCTATCAGGCTCTTTTACAGAAATGTTGTAGATCCCTGCTTTAAATTGCTATCCTGAGTACCAAACAGGATAAATAAAAATCAATTCTCATTTCTATGAGGCATAATAAAACTGCTGAACATGAAGATAAAGAAACATCTTAAAAGGAATAACAGAATTTCACCTACAGGGAATGACAATTAGACTTGCCAGCACACAATTCAGCAATAATAGAAGTCGGAAAACAATGGGGTAAGTCTGTTAAGTCTGAAAAACCAATTTATATTGTAGAGTATAATATTACTCTTCTTCTAAATGGGTACCCATCTCTGCCATTACCCTGAATGCATGAGGATTTTACCTCCCTCCATCTCTGTCCTGTTTAGCTGAGGCATGACCACGTGACTTAACTTTTGGCTAATTAAACGTGAGTGAAAGCGGAGCACATCTCTTCCAGGCAGAAGTTTTAAGAGCTACAAATAGGGTTGGAAGGTTATTTTCAATGGGCATTTCCACTACGTTTAGGTTCTTGTGTTTGGGAGAATAACAGAACAAATACAAAATTGTTGTAGAAATTGTCAGACAGTAGGCAAGGGCATGGATACCGGGTGAGAAGATAGATGAATCCAGAGTGGAAGAGTGATTTGTAAGAAACAATGATAAACATGAAATTTTATGAAGTATATTGACTGGTATGACAGAGTTAGAATCCCAGAAGCAGAGTCACACATTTATGGGAAATGGATAAAAGAGGCATCAGAAAGCGCTAGGGGAAAAGGACAAACTAAAATAAATAGTACTTGGTATTGATTATCCACTGGGACTATATCAGATGCCTACTCACTTCACAAATATAAATAACGTCCTGATTATTAAAGACCTAAACATGAAAATCAAAAATTCCACACATTTAGAGAAAAGTTTAGGAAAATAGCTTTAATATTTAAGTGTAGGGAAGAACTTTTTAAAAAGTACTTCTAATAATAAAAGCTTATTTTGAAATTTGACAGCATTAAGATTTAAAACTTTTGTATAAAAAAGAGACACCAAAAAATAAAGTAAAAAAAAAGAAGTCCTAAATTTGGAGCATAAAATTTGCAATGCATGTAACTGATGTAGAATCAATGCCTAGAATATATAAGGAATTCCTATAAATCAACATGAAAAATAATTCATAAGAAAATGGATAAAACACATGAGGAGAATTTACAGAAGAAATTACCTGAATAGTCAATAAACTTACGAAAACACACACCATCTTAGTAGTAATCAGGCAAGTTGAAGCAAAAATGAAGTAAAGTTTTGCATATGACAAATTTTCAATGCTGCCAATAAATATGACAATAACAAGTTTTAGGGATGGTGTAGAGAAATGGCAACTCTCCTACAAGGCTGGTGAGAGGTAAATTGTTACAATGATTTCAGAGAACAATTTACTAATATTCAAATAAATTTGAAGGTGTCCAGACCCTCTATGCAAAAGAACATTTATTCTAGTACTGTTCAAATTTGAAAATAATGACAACAAATTAAATGTTTGAGAACAGATGAATAAATGGCAATATAATTATGCAATTCAAAATAGGTTGAACCAGAACTACAAATATCCAAATGGATATATATTGAAAACACCCCAATATAAAGTGAAAGAACACAAATGTAGAAATCATTTAAAAAAAAAAAAAAACTAGGCAAAACAGAATCATATGGCGTCTTATGGATACAAGCAGATGAAATAAAAACATAAAAACACAGCTGGGAGGCGAGATGCCACTTTCAGAGCAGGTGTGCCTCTGCTGTCAGAGGGAGGGGGTGAACCTTTTAAGGACAGAAAGGGGGCTTCCAATTTGTCTTTTTTATTTTTTGAAAAGATGGCAAATGGCAATGTTACGGCAAAATGGTAACCTGTGTGAACTCTGGGTGGTGAGTTCATAAGTGCTTGTTATTTGTTTCATAACATATCATGCCGTTTTAAAAACAGAAGAACATGAGAGGAAAGAAAGTGCAGATGGAATGCATCCAAAAATTAAGGAAGTGACACTGAAGTTACCAAACGCGGAGCTGGAGCGCCACACCCATTGGCTTCAAGAGCAAGGGTGCCCCACGTTCAGTGTTCGCTCAAATCTGCTAGTTATCATCTCGTTTCCCGTAAGAAAATCCAAATAATCCTGCCAACCACAGTGCCCTCGTTTATTCTGGAAGAGGATATCGGTAATTAAAGTCAAGCTCTTTTCTAAGAATCCTGGATCTGAAGACCCCGTTTGGAAACACTAGAGGGACTTGTAAATCCCACGTTTACATGGGACTGCCTTCCTTGCAGGTCCACGTGCCACCCTTCCCTCCACCGCTGTGGTATTCCTCTCCCCATGGCTCTGCAAGTCTGACCCCATCTCCTCTCCCTCTCCTGCTCTCCCCTATCGTGAGATTACAGTTCTCACCTCTGCGCTTTCCCTATTCTGGCTCAAGAGATCTCAGACTACAAACACATCCATGAACCCTTCCCCCTGTTTATTCCAGTGCCTGCAATGTACTCCCTCCCCGCACTGAGTACCTGTAGGAGTCATTGCCTCAGTCCTCATCTTCTCACTGGGAGCTGGCAAAGCAAGTAATCCTCTCCAGAACAAGAGGACAGATAACCAATCTCTAGTCATCTGGTGCTGGGGAGTGGGGGAGGGGTGTGTGGGATAGAAAGTCGACTCCCTTCTAGTCTCTGAGAGCCTAAGAACGCCACGTGTGTAAGAACACAGCCACTTTCACAGAGAAATGACAGGAGACCGTAGAGCAGAATATTAATGCTGTAGCTCAGCTACATTACGGATTAAGCTAGTTTTTAATGGTACAACTGGGAACCTAGTCACCATTGTAAGCCAGCTTTAAATGATGACTTTCAGCTAATTTTGGGAACATCACAGGTCCCTAAGATTTGGACTGTTTGGATTTTGTTTGACTCTCAATTAAAATTAAAAAAAATTCTTTAAACAAAAGAGTTCCTTTTGTAAATTCACTGTGGTGTCACAGTGGCACTCATCAGCAGCATTACCCAATATTTGTCACTGGAGGTCTCTTCAGGGTTCCAAAGTGCTCACAAAAGGAAACCCGACTGCACGGCTGGTTCTAACACCCAACCATCTTAAGAGGCAAAGACAAAGAACGCGGCTTTTCTTTCTTTAAGGCATAGCTCTTCCTCTATTCCGAAGGCTAGAATCAGAAAAGGGAACTCCTGAAGCCACAGTCTCTCAACTGGTATAATAAAGCCTTAGCAGCTTTATTAGCAAATGGAACAATGATGAGATAAGCAAAAATTCCAAAGGCTTGGCGGACCGGTCATAAAACACCCCCACCCCTCTCCGAGCTATGTAGAGATTAGATGTTTGCTGGGAGACCAAGGAGAGTCATAAAATCTACGACTTACCATTTTTACTGAAAGGAGTTGACGTGCCTGGCACACAGCGCCCCCGAAGATGCTGTAACTCGGACAGTGAATGCGCAAGTTAGCTAAGCAGAGTGAACTTCCTTTTTTGAACCGTGTGGTCTGTCCAGTTTTCACACATTGATATATAAGGTTTATTTGCATGTTATCTCAGCCCTCAGAGCATTTGTATAACTGGCCAGGGTTCTCCAGTTGTTACACTTTAATAATATGGGAACAGCTACAGGTAAAGCTTTGAAATCTGAAAGACTGACACACAATTAAAAAAAAAAAGTGCCTGAATAGTAAATTCTGTGTACATTGTTAACCTGTTTTGTATAAAATACGTATTTGTGGATCCATCTATCTATCTATCAAGGACTCACACTAAAATGTTACAGTGGTTGACTTTGTGGCGGTATTATTCCAATAATTCTGTTTTGTACTTTGCTGACTTTTTTACCTTTTTTAAAAATAGTTTCTTTTCTTTTTTTTTTTTAAACCAGCATCTAATTTTATTTGCTTTTTGTTTGTTTGTTTGTTTTTTGGTGGGAGGGAGGTAATCAGGTTTATTTATTTTTAGAGAAGGTACTGGGGGTTGAACCCAGGACCTCCTGCATGCTGAGCATGCATTCTACCACTTGAGCAACACTTTCCCCCGCTTTTGACCTTTTTATTTTGAGTATGTAATACTTGTTAAAAAATATAATTATAATCTTAAAAAGACTAAAAGGATCATGCTAATTTTAATCAACACTTCCAAATATATTTAAACCTATCTCACTAATATTGAAATGGTGGTCATATTCATAAGCTTAACATAGGATGTTATTTATTTCATTAAAAATTTAAAGCACACGTCAGTCTGAGTTCTAATTTTTTGGTAATATTTGTTAGCATCAGATGCCTCAGCCTCTCACACTGGTGAACTAGATATTCTTCAGTTAAGGACATGATATTTGATCTGAACTAATCAGATTTCCCACCAATCTCCTGTAGTACCTGTCTGAACACATTCCAGGAAAGGGATTTGTCTCTTTTATTTTGAATATATAAACTGATACTAAAATAATTTCAAGGGCAGAAGATCACTTTGGGTCCTATTGTAAAGGAAAAGCAACTGACTCCTTCATTCTGGGTTGCAAATTTCTAGATCTTGCATGTACTACCGCGTTAACCTAGTAGAGGGACCCCACATGTTCTCATTAGATGCCCTGCTAATACTAATAACTACCATGACAATAAAAATCCTTCATTAAAAAGATGTTCCCTATGATTTATTTCTTAAAGTGAAATGTTTTTCAAAATCAAGATGTATTTAGAAATATGGATAGACAGGACGAGAAAGAAAGGCAGGGCAGGGGTCATATTCCAGGAGTGGAAAGAAACCTGAGTGCCTTGAAGCCTGTAAAGAGGTGTGGGGCTTAAGGATAGTCAGGAGCCAGGAGAGTAGCCAGGAACCTGAAATCGCACCGTCTTTGGCACATAACAGATAATCAGTGAATGAATGGAGGAGATCCAGGCGAGGCAAGGATGAGATCGAGGCGTGCTTTTAGACGTAAATCACTGCCGGAAGAAGACCCTCAAATGGAGACATTCTTCAGCTTAACCGGAAAGCCTCTTACCCACTGTCTGCTGGAACAATACAATTTAGGGTCTAAGGTGCAGGCTTTTAATCTGGCTGCACATTAAGAGCACCTGAAAAGCTTTTAAAAATCCCAGTTCCCAGGCTTAACCCCAGACCATTAAACACCAATTTTTAGTTTTGAAACCCAGGCATCAGTATTTTTTAAAGTTCCAAAGGTGGTTTCAAGGTGCAGGCGAGTTTGGGCTCTGAAATAAAGGAGCAAGTGACTCCTACTAGAGAGAGGACGGATCAGCCGGCAAGACTTGCCAGTACAAATAATCCTGATGCTGGGACGGCGTTTACTACTAAGTTTATCAACATATTTTCACCATGCGCTACGTAATCATTAATTATTCTTGGTCATTCTGAGATTTTTTTCTCTCTGTGCCAGTGAGTTGGACAAAAATTACACGATAAACAGAAATCTAGCAATTTCCATTAACAATGTAGCTAACTGTACAAGTCTCTGCTTAAGAGACCATTGAATTTCAATTTATTCATTTGCATTCTGTTTCAATTTGTGTTTGGTTCTAAATGCAGATTAAGGTAATTTTTAGTGATTGCTATAAATTCAGCAGTCTCTCAAAAACATATTTAAGAGAAGTATTTTGGCTAAGGAAAAACAGGCTGAAGCTCTTATCCATAGCCCGTAAGCCACCAATAAGTTTTTATTTTTAGTTTCTGGAGCATAATCATTCTACTTAAAAAATGTGTATTTCAAACATCACGTATGTGAGGACATTTCCTGTGAAGTCAATTAAGTATGTAAATCCTTGAGCAGGAAGATGAAACAGGAAATGCAAGAGAGATGACACACAATATATGATACCATCTAAAGAAGATAAAGTTATTTTTTCCTCATGATGTGGGCACTGTAATTATTCCCGCTAGCGGAAGGGAGAAGAAGTTAAGAGAACGCAAAGGTGGTTATAATTCTTCAAATCTCTTTTCATACATTTGCAATTGAGAGAACTATTTTTGTTCAGGCAATGGTAAAGTGAGGTTGTCCCCGTAGTACCCACTGAAAGTGACAGCTAGGTGGAGACTGTGGGGCCCAGAGACATTGGAGGTCTGGTGAATCCAGCTTCATTTTTTTTTTTTTAACCTCAATTTACAAGATGAGGGAGAGAACACTTCGTACAATTTAAGTAACACTATTTCTTGATCATTATTTATAAGCATCGTCATTGTTATTTGTATCAGGTTTTAAAAGGAACATGGTTGAAATTGTTAGCAGCGAGGGTTAGAAATACTTATCAGCTCTTACACGATTTCAGCTTTATAACCTGAATGGCTAACATTTTAGGGAAGAAACAAATGATCATCTACTTTACATGCCGAACACTCGCATGCCTGGGCAAGACCCCCGAGACAGGAGAACAGGGGGATGTTGAGTCTCACCTCTTCCGGGAAGCCTTCTCTGCATCTGGCTCTCTCGTGTCCCCCTTTTCCTGGACTCCTGCAGACTGCACCACGAAATGAAGCTCTTCGATAGGCTTGCCTTTTACGGTTCTCCCATTATATTGGCTGCGTTCAGTTCTGCTCCCTATCTAGATCTGAAACTCCTCCAGCGCGAATTAATTTTCATACTTCCTTCTGTCACCTGAAGATTCTAAAGTGGCTTTTATTTTTCTAAAGCCTTTTTTCAGTCTCTGATGAAAGCAGCGTATGGTTTGCACACAAATTCTGCCTGTGTACAGCCTCTTTGGAAGCCCGTCTCTTGTGGGAAGCAGTAGAACTCTTGGCTAAAATATTGTCAAACACTCGGAGATGGTCACTATGCTGGTGCTTTTTGATGATAAAATGAAAGCACAAAAGTGTGAAGTGACCCCCAAGTTTCCAGACTAGGAAACTGGTCAGCTAAAATTTTATTATTTTGTGAACTTGTTTCCTTTTAACAACATGTATTTGAACTGTGCCAGGAAAGAACAACTCAAACTCACAAAATAGATTCATAGAAATTCAAGGAAATCCTAGACTCCCTGCGTGGCTAGATATGGAATAGCCAAATGGAAATAGCAGGAGGAAAGCAGGATAAGAACAAGCGTGCTTTTAGAAGGTTGTGCAGGAGGAAATGGGTAGTTCCTTGATTTGGCTTATTTCTCTTTCACTTTTTGTTTTGAAAACAAAATGGATCTTTTTCTCCACTCTTATACTTTCTATTTTTGATGAAAGGAAGCCTTAACCCTTTCAGAACGTCAATGCTCTGGGAAGAAATAACATTAATCAATTTCAGTGAAGATTCAATTCATCTTTCAATAGAAGGAGAAATCCCACTCTATTTCAATAGGATTGCTACTTCAAAACTGCGTTTGCCTCCTGTTGGGTGTTGAACCAAAAGGCACAACCAAGCCAAAGCACAGGAGAAGGCAGGATTTATTACCTGTAGCAAGTAAGGAGAACACTGGGGATCTTTTCCAAAACAGTGTCTCCCCAAACAGCAAAATTGGGGAAGTTTTAAGCTAAGGGTACATGCATATTCATGAAGAGGTTTGGGCGGGCCACAGAGTTCAAACTTCAGTTGACTAAGTCAGTGAGGGTCAGAAAAGGTCAACATCATTATCCCTTAGGTCCTAATAGACCTGGTGGTTGAGCGCTTCAGGCTACTCTTTACCTTTGAAACAGAACTGGGCGTCTTTACAACTGATATATATTATCTTTGCTATTCTTTCTTCTCTTGCCTGATAAGTCATTTGTTTCCGCAGTCTTTTTTCCCCTTATGATCATTAATTACTGAGACCTGTTCAAGGACAAGCATTGTGACCAGGCTTAGATCATAAAATGGCTTAGGCCAAAAATGGCTTCTCTCATGTCAAGGAGGCCATGCCTGATTCTCTTTCTCTGAGGACCCCCTACCCTATCTGCTTACAGGATGAGTACATTGTATTTAAACTCAAGAAGGACAGGGAACCATTGTCTCTACAATTGAAACCCAAACCCAGGCAAATGTTCACTAAACTCTAAAAAAAAAAAAAAAAAAAAAAAAAAATCCTGCCAAAATAGGACAATGGAGAAATAATCTAAACTTTACTTAAGGAGTCTTTTATCAAGCCAATTAACTTGGAGAGCAAAAAGACAAAGAACAAAGCTTCTAGAAGAATTCTGTTATATATTAATTTGCTTACTACTTTTTTATTTTGGCCATAATTTGTATCTTACCCTCTCGGGATTGGGGGACTCACAGAGCTCTGCAGAGTCTATTGAGTTTGGCTATTCTCTTCTCATGTCGTCTCACCTCTTTCAGTCCTTGTATACTCTCCTCAGAAGCAGAATCCAAGTTGTAATCCTTTTATCTCACTGGGTCTCCAAGAAAAGATGTAACTGACATCATCAAATTGCACACCCTCATTGGATTTGATCACTGCTTTTGAAAATTGGTTAAAAATAATCACACTTTAATGAATGAAAGAAAGAAAAGATCTTACATGAAAAGTCAATCTTTTTTTTCTATTTTTTCCTTCTTCATTCATTCATTCATTTCCAGTTTCCTTCCAAACAGGAAAGTTAGGCCAGAAAGTTTGGTAAATAAACACATGTGCCTTGGAAGTTTATAGACTCACAGAAGATGACAAAGGAGGAATTGGATCAACCCACCATTCTGGGAGTTCTTACCCTGTCCTGTTGTCAATTAATTGCAGGTGTGAATATACTCACTTTCCTAGTCTACTGTCTATTGAATTTTAAAATAGAAATATTTCCATTTCTGTACAGGGTAAAGACTGATGAAGCCTTATACCATTTTTTGTACTTTTATAATATATTTCAAATTTGTTTAAGATAGTCAATTAAAAAACATCTCCGATTTTTACTCTTTTTCCATGAGTTTCTCCCTCCTTTTTTTTTTTTTTTTCAATCTTAGAATCACTTTATTCTCTCTATTTGAAAAAGTACTCAAACTTAGTCTTTTTCATACCCTATTGCTCAAGTTCGGATTTGTCAAACAGGAAGCCTACCTAAATACAAAATTATTTATGACCTAATGCAGAAGTGATCATACCTGAGTGTAACCTAGTGATAATTTCTCTTTGGTCAGAAGACCAGGAATATTTCCATTTTCAATTCTATAGTACCTTTTGGAACTTAATACTACCACTTAATAATGCTATATGGAGGACCTAGTAGTATCTATAACATAGCTATAAAAATAAACATATTGGAATGCAATTTGTGAAATAATTCAATGTCATCCTGACCCTCTTTTCTCTTGTCTTTTCCAGGCAGATTGACTTCAATAGGCCAGCACATGGTTAAAAAAAATCACTGATCAACAAATGATACTGGGAAAACTGGGTATTCACATGCAAAAGAATGAATTTGGACCCTTACCTTAATCCATATACAAAAATTAACCCAAAATGGATCAAAGACTTAAATATAAAAGCTACTAAAACAATAAGACTCAGAAGAAAACATAGGGGAACAGCTTTTCTGGTATGACACCAAAAGCACAGGCAACAAAAGGAAAAGTAGGTGAATTAGATTTCAATATTAAAAACTTTGTACACCAAAGAACACTATCAATAGAGTGAAAGGGCAAAGGGAGAAGATATTTGCAAATCATATATCTCTAAGAGATTAATATCCAGAATATATAAAGAACATCTACAACTCAACAACAACAACAAAAACTCATTAACAAATAGGCAAAGGACTTGAATGGACATTTCTCCAAAGAAGATATATTAAAGGCCAATAAGCACATGAAAAGATGCTCAATATCATTAATCATTAGGGAAGTATAAGTCAAAACCACAAAGAAATACCACTTCATACCCATAGGATAGCTAATATAAACAAACAAACAAACCAAAACCCCTAAACACAAAAGACATTCCATTAAGTAAAATAAATCAGATGCAAAAGGACAAACGTTATTATACGAGGTACCTAAAAAGAGTCAAATTCATAGAGATAGAAAGTAGAATAGTGGTTACCATGGCTGGGGAAGTAGGGAGTGGAGAGTTAGTGTTTCATGACTAGAGTTTCAGTTTGGGATGATGAAAAAGTTCTGAAGATGGATAGTGGTGATGGTTGTACAATGTGAATGTGCTTTATGCCACTAAACTGTATATGTAAAAATGGTCAAATGGTAAATTCTATATAATGTGTATTTTGCCACACACACACACAAAACTCCTCTAAAAAAATCACTTAACCCACTAATTATTTTGAGGTGAGTACTAATCCTTTCTGCCCTATACCATCATCCCTCATTTTTAGGTTTAATCTTCTTGGCTGTCGGTGTCACAAGCATTAGAGTTAAATCTGAAAGAATTTGTATCAATAGGCTGGCGTGGTAACATACCCACAGCCACCATTTATGGCTGGTCAGTTAAGTGCCAATGTCCTTATGCACATTATCTCAATAAATCAACCTAACAGTTTTATGAAGGAGATACTATTATCCCTGGGCGTATCCTGGGGCTTACGGGCTTAGTAATGTGCCTGTTGTTTAAAAAGCCACATCTTTCCATTCTCTTAAACCATTTTCATGCTCTTAGTATAGTAGTGGGTAATAACCATGAGGTGGGAGTGGAGGGGCTGGGAGTGGGGTGGTGGGCAGACAGAAGATATTTGTCCTACAAATTATTTATGTGTGTGTGTGTGTGTGTGTGTGTGTGTGTGTGTGTGTGTGTTTGTAACAGAGAGAGAGAGAAAGTTTTCTTTTTTTCTCTAAATAAATAGAAGATGAGGCTAGTCTTTATCTACTATTTTGGGTTGTTTTCTATAAATATTGAGACCCTAGCTCAGAAGCTGCTTTTTTGGGGTTTTTGGAGGCAGGGTCCCACTGTGTCCACCATCAAAAGGCCTTGGGGAGACAATGGTGTAAAGCCAGGTATACGTTGGCTGTCAGCGGGCATATGTTGACTATCTACTATGTAGTCAGTAGAATGAATAAGCAATCTGAGTTTTAGGTATAAAAAGAGGGAAGCATAAAAATGTAGTGATTCTCTGAAGCTTTTTGCCCATTAGGCTCAAGGGAACATGGATGCCTATCCAGCGTTTCCGGGTCCTTTTGCTAAGGTTGGAGTTCAGTGTCGTGACCCAAATGTACGGCCTGAGCGCCAGAGGAGAGTTTCCCCCACACATCCTTTGCTCTTTGAATTTGTGGTGCACCCTCTCATAGGACACATGGAGGTGGGGGCGATTATACCGCACTCGGTTTGGCGGGACTGCGCTAGGACTTCCCTTGCCAGGAAACCACAGTCTTGGCTGAGCCATGGAAGACCCAGCCCCAGGAGGCCCTCACCTCCCCCAGTTTCTGGTGATTCTTCCTCAGTGCATGTCTAGAGACTTCTCTGTGCTGATTCCTGTTGGGCAGTTTCTGGTGTCTCAATGGTGCACCCTGCTGGAAATGCTCCACCAGATACACCACCTTTGAAGGAAGTTGAAAGATCTCACTGCCAACAGTGAATCTGCATTGTTCCCCCGCTTTCCAGGAATGGGACTCTGATAAATCATTAAGCTGACCTTTGGGGGTCTGGTTGAGCCTCAGCTTTTTTCTTGTTTGACATTTATAATTCACAAGGATGCAAGGAATTCCCAGTGGTTGCCATAATAATTCCACCTTGATCCAGACACTGGACCTCAAAAGCTCTCTCAACAGTAGATTGTCTAAGAACAGAGTTCAGTATTTGTATACATTTAAACTCCTGATTCTTTCTGATTCACTCAGGTTTCTGGAGACAGGAAATAGGTATTCTCTTGAACTCTGATGCTATTTTATACCCTACAGGACCTGGTATTTTAGTGTTAGAGCACCATCTCCGATTATACCTAACAATAAAATACATCTCATATGCAACAGCATTTTCTTGGCTGAGGAAAAAAAAAACCCTGCAAATTACTTCTTAAATTTTGCTTTTGAAGTTATTTGTATTGTGATCTCTCAGCAATCATGTAGATTCTTGAGAATTTCTGGGACATGATGAAAACTGACTTGAATTTATTTATAAAAGTGTGTAAAGTTTATTAATAAGAAGGATAGCAATGAGTAGAGAGTTGACATGATAATGTTGTTGACATTTAATTAAAAATTTATTTATTTTGATTCTCCAGTTCTGTCTTTGTATTTTGAGCTTTTCTTTTCTCCTTCTTCTTTTTTAGAGTTCTCAGACCTTTTCCAAAACTCTGAGGTACCATGCTATTTAATGAATAAAATTGTACAGCCAGCTCCTTTAATTAGCTTCTTATGTGGGTAGACTTACCTTACACACCTCGAAAGGCTAGGTATTAAGTTGGGCCATATGAAATCACTGGATTTTTGGGTTTTGTTTTGTTTTGGTAAAGTGTGAAGAGAGGCAATTTCACTTGATTTAACCTAATAGTTTTTGGTTACAAATACAGTACACTTTTCCCCTTGGAAACGTGGAGTTAAACTGGAGAGCTAAGATGTAAAAAGCAGAGGTCTGCGCATGTGGTTGGTACTCAGCAGGCATGCGCAGAATATTGAATGTATACACCTATCCACCAATGACCCAACAAGACGCAAGTACGTAAACAGGAGGGAAATTGCACAGTACAGACTTGAGGTAATGGAACTGGCAGAACGTATTCATCACACAAAGAACTCTGGCAATTACTTGAAAGGCTTTTAAACCAACATTCTCTTTTTAATTTAATTTTGTTTTGTTAGTAAGGGATTGGCATTGCCTGTGGGAGAAAGCTGTCCCGGCATATTTGGCTGCTAACTCTACTCAGCAGGGAATGAAAAATGGAAACATCGTTAAGAGTTTAAGGAGGAAAAGACACATCATGGATCTAAGAGCCAGGAGAGGAGACTTCAGAGCTTGGTAGGATTTTCATGAAGCATGTTGCTCATGGCAGCAAGGACTATGTTGGGGCCAGGCTCTTAAACTGGAAGGTCCTGGTGTTTTTCTTTCCATATGATCTCAGGGAAACCAACAGCTCTTTTTTCGGCGTGGTGGTGGGGATGTGTGTGTGGTACTGGCAATCCTAGAGAAAACAAAGGATTATCAAATCTTAATGATTAATAAATAGGTCTTCAACTTTGGATCAATCAACCCATCCATTTATTCATCCTTTAATCCTGTTTCACCATGTGTCAGATACTGTCTAGGTGCTGGGGAGAGAAGGAGGTTTAAGACATAAAACATATTTCTGACCTAGAGGGGATGTTCATCTTGTTTAGGCAGAGTCTATGTGATTAGTGTGGAAGGGCAGGGGGAGAAGTGCTCGGGGAGTGTAGATAGAGAACTGATTCCTGGAGACACTGGAGGAGATTACATCCAAGACGTGTTATTTGGCCTAGGTTCAGAAAAGAGATTTTAAACTCTGGCTACATATTAGAATAAGCACAGGATGAAAGAAAGAAAGGAAGAAAGAAAGAGGGAGAGGGAGAGAGAGATGAAAGAAGGAAACAAGGAAGGAAGGGGGAAAAAAAGAAAAAAAAAAGAACCATGTCCAGGCCGAATCCACCACAAAAGTTCTGGTTTAATTGGCTTGGGATGGATATCTGTTTTGTCATATTTGGTTTTTGCCCTTTTTAAAAAAGCTAACCAGGTAAATATAATGAGCAACTTGGTTGAGAGCCACTGGTCTGGAAGAAGCAGAAGCACACAAGAAAAGGGATGTTGGACTGGTTGAAGGAGGAGAAAGTTGCAGAGCATTCCACCCTAAGTAAGTAGTAGGCAAAAAGAAAGATGATGTCTTAAGGTTCTCAATCTCATGACGGTGGGTAGGCCCAGTGGCAAACTGCAACTGAACATCCTGTAGAAAACTGGATGCCTGGAAGAGCTTCCTTGACGGAAAGATTCAGCAAGAAAGACTTCACTGTGTTCTGGTATGTCAACAAGGAACTCGTAGAACATCAAATGTCAGCTGTGAAGACCAGTATTTTAAAAAATGTGATTATGTAAGAGGAAGGGCCCTAATTTTCATTATCCATAAACCCAAAATGTAGAACCTGACCCAAGAAATTTACATAAAAAACTGTTGCAAGGCATGAAAACAACAGGGTCTCCCAAGAAGCAAACTGGGAATACCTTCACTACCCAAAGTTGACACGGTTCCCAGAGGAAACAATTTCCACTGAATACGAAGACTGTAGTAAAAAATTATTAAGTACTCAAGGAAGAAAAAAATGCCATGAGAATGTGTAAGTGCAGAAACTATATATTCTGGATCAACCTGAGACTTGTATACATTTAACATGTTCAATATGTTCAAAGAAATAAAAATAGGAAAAAAATCCAGTAAGCTAAGAAAAAGAATAGACTTGAAAAAAAACCCAAATAGAAATTAAATTTATTTATAATTTAACTGCAACTGTTTTATAATTAAAATAATTTTTAAAAATCCTCAGTAGATTGGTTAAAGGGTATAGACTATATGTAGTTGAAAAAAGGAACTGGAAAATTTGAAGACAGAGCTGAGGAAATCACAGAAAGCTGCAGAATATTCCACATAGAAATAGATGGAAAACAGAGGTCCTGAATATGGATTTTTTGGAGACTTCAAATGCTTTTTGGAATATAGAACATTGGATTGACATTTTAGGTAGATGAGAGACACAGTTAGTATATAGGATAAATCAGTTATCCTAAAATTTAAGACAAATCTTAACATGTATATTGTCACCATATCGTTGAGTTTCTAAGTGTGTTTGCTAAGAAGGGCAAAAGACATTCTTGTAATATTAAAAATTTTGTAGCAACAGTTGAAAGTACAGTTGAATGATAAACTTGGTGGCTGTGAATCTTTGAGGAAACTACATAATTGTTTCAGAAATTTTGTTGCAAGACAGTTTATTCAAACAAAAATATAAGCTATGATTTTCATAGGATGTTAATCTAGCTAATCTTGTTATAATTAACAGTTGAGCTAAGTCTTAGCTTTACTGGATGAAGACAGTAAGATGGTACAACTTCCAATGATAAGATAAATAAGTACTAGGGATGTAATGTACAACATGATAAATATAATTAACACCACTGTGCATTATATATAAAAATTGTTAAGAGAGTAAATCCTAAGAGTTCTCATCACAGGGAAAATATATTTTTCCTATCTCTTTAATTTTGTATCTTTATGAGATGATGGATGTTCACTGAACTTACTGTGGTCATCATTTTATGATGTATGTAAGTCAAATCATGATGTCACACACCTTACATTTATACAGTGCTGTATGTCAATTATATATCAAGGCAACTAGAAGGAAAAAAAGAAAAGACTGCATATGAGCAGAGTGGGAGAGAATAATGGACCTGGGCTTTTCTGGGGGGAGAGGTGATGTGGTGCCGTACTATATCTGTGATCCTTTCTCTCACAAAGAGTTTCTGAAGTATTTACATATATGCACACACACATACATATATACAGACAGTGTTTCATATATACATATATAAAGTATATATGCTATGAATGTGATTAACATTTGTTAATTCTGGATGGTGAGTACCTGGATGCTTATTATATTTCTGTAAACTTTTTATACGAACATTTTTATAATTAAAATGTAATACAACCTTTACAATTTATTATTTATTGATAGTTCCATTTAGATGTAGAGGTAGAAGATGTTAAAAATTACACACTAGATGATACATAAAGTCTGGTTTATCCATTTTCATTATTCATTCAATTTTCACCCTCTGTTTACATGGATAACCTAGAAGTTTAGTGCATATTGATTCAAGAGCTATTTTCAAATCAAATAACTCCCAAATGCATATTTTTGCCCTTAATATCAAAGAAGTTGTTCTCACCTTCCGAGAGTTTCTGTTTACTGATTTCACAGGCGATTCCCTGGAACGTGATTGGGCAGGAACACAAACATTGTCCGTCCAGCAGAATCACAGTCCCTCCATTTTGGCATGGTTGACATTTCCTTACATTGAATTCACTGATGTAGTCTTCAATGGCTCTTTCCAAATTTTGTTTCTTTGAGTGTGCATCTTTTATTTTCACTGGAACCAGTTCATATATGGGAGACAGCTGCAAGAGAGCAAAATATTTAATTTTAGGTCTTTTTCTACTGACAGAGCTTGTGCAATATTCTTCAGGAAATTATTTATTCATTGATTCATTAATTCAACAAAGGCTTATTGAATGAGTATTATTGCCAGATATGATGTTAGCTTTTAAGGCTATACCAGTGATCAAAACTAGTCGTGATCTCTGTAATTCTGGAGATCATATTATGGAGGTAAGCAAACTGATAGTAAAATAACCATACTGAGAAATTCAAAATGGAAATGAGATAGATGTTACAAAGGACGGGTATATGTGTTTTAAAAATGAACAATCAGGGATTTAAGCTTTTAGCAGGATAACCTATTGACATATTTATTGCAAATCATTTTTTGCTGCCTTTTACCCAAGTCCCCTCTTCCAGAAGGTAGGCAGGTGCTTGCTATCTCTTGTCTAAGAGGTGGTTTGCGTGTAAGGCAAAGTCCAGAATGCCCTTAAAGGCAAACTCTTTATTATTTTATTTTATTTTATTTATTTATTTATCTTATTTATTTATTATTTTTATTGAAGTATAGTTGATTTACAATCTTGTGTTAGTTTCTGGTGTACAGCATAGTGATTCAGTTATACATCTATATATTCTTTTCATTTTCTTTTTCATGATAGGTTATTACAAGATATTGAATATAGTTCCCTGTGCTATACAGCAGCACCTGGTTGTCTACCTAGTTTCTATGTAATAGTTTGTATCTGCTAATCTCAAGCTCCTAATTTATCCCTCCCCGCAACCCTTTCCCCTTTGGTAACTATACATTTGTTTTCTATGTCTGTGAGTCTGTTTCTGTTTTGTAAATAAGTTCATTTGTGTCATTTTTTAAGATTCTGTGTATCAGTGATATCATATGGTATTTGTCTTTCTCTGTCTGGCTTACTTCACTTAGTAAGATAATCTCTAGTTTCATTCACGTTACTGCAAATGCCATTATTTCATTCTTTTTTATGGTTGAGTAGTATTCCATTGTGTACATATACTACATCTTTATCCATCATCTGTCAATGGACATTTAGGTTGCTTCCACGTCTTGACTATTGTAAGTAGTGCTGCTATAAACACTGGGGTGCATATATTTATCTTTTCAAGTTAGAGTTTCCTCCAGATATATGCCCAGGAGTGGGATTGCTGGATCAGATGGTAAGTCAATTTTTAGTTTTTAAAGGACTCTCCATACTTTTTTCCATAATGACTGCACCAAATTATATTCCCACCAACAGTGTAAGAGGGTTCCCTTTTCTCCACACCTTTTCCAGCATTTATCATTTATGAACTTTTTAACAATGGCCATTCTGACTGGCATGAGGTGATACCTCATTGTAGTTTTGATTTGCATTTCTCTGAAGATTAGCGATACTGAGCATCTCGTCATGTGTCTGTTGGCCATCTGGTTGTCTTCTTTGGAGAGATGTCTAATTAGGTCTTCTGTCCATTTTTTGATTGGGTTGCTTGGATTTGTTTTTTGGGTTTTTGTTGTTGTTTTTATTGTTGTTGTTATGAGTTGTAGGCAAACTCTTTGTTGATTTTTTTTCTCTAAAAGCCTGAGCTCATTGAGAAATTTTTGCTGGGAGAATGAGTGTAGGAAGAGTTTCTCTAAGGGAAGGCATTCCTCCAGACCAGGAAGGGGACAGAGTTAGCATGTACCTCAAGTAGCAGGAAACCAAAGCTAGAGCTCTTGCAGCTATTTTGGGAAGCAGCAAGATCTTTGGAGTGCTCCCAGGGAAGGTAGATATCATGAACCAGGCTACAGTTTTGTCAGTGATTCCCATGCACAATCTTGGCACAGAAGGTTTGGAACCACCTGACTTCAAGGGAACTTGTAAGATTAAACAATGAGGTTATCACAGTGACCACAATGGACTAAATACATATATCATATCCTCATTTCCCAGACAAGAGCTTCAGGACAAGCAAGAACCACCCTGAACCCCACCCAACAAAGGAATGAAGGGTGACTTTTCCAGCAGTGTGGAGGGATGGGATCTCAATGTCAAATTTAATTATGCTTTTATATTTGAATATTTGATAATATTTGAAGAGCTAATGGCTGAGAATATTACAAGCCTGGTGAAAGACATCAAGATACTCCATTAATGAAAAACAATATTAAAAATTGTTCTTTTCACACCTAGGCACATCAGAGTAAAGTTAGTAAAAAAAACAAAGATAACGGAGAAAATCTTCATAGCAGTCTACTTTGAAAGTAGACTGACATTTGATTTTAATAGATATAGTCAACAATACAATATAAATTCTTCTAGGACAATGAGATATTCACAGGGAAATTTAAAAAAAAGTGACCTTCAAAATTATAGCACACAGAAAAAACAACTCTAAGTTGATTGTAGATCAAAATGTAAAAGCAATGCAATAAAGTTTCTGGAAGATAATATACAGGAGAGTATCTTCAAGACATTCAGGTAGGGAAAGACTTGAAAGAGGACACAAACGCACTAACCAAAATGAAAAAGAAAAAAAAAAAAAACCTCGACTACATCAAAGAAATCAACATCATAGTTTCTGATACAAGGCACCCAGAAGCGCAGTCTATTCTGGGCTTAAAAGGAGAGACAGCTGACACAAAACTGACCAACATCCATCAGAAGTGTCAAGGTCATGGAAGAAAAGGAAAGTCTAAGGAGCCGTCACAGGTTGGAGGAGACGAAGGAGACCTGACAATGAAACGAATGTGGGATCTTGATTGAATCCTGGAACCGTAAAAAAGAGATCAGGGGAAAACTGGTGAAATTTGAATAAGGTCTGTGGTTGAGACAATGTTAATTTTCTGACTTTGATAACTGTGTTACAGTTAAGTAAGTTGTTAACACGTAGGGGCTGCTGGGTGCAGGGCATATGGGAAGAGCTGGGTGCTGTTTTTCAAATTTTTCTGTCTGCAATATTTGTGCAATTACATTAAGTCTAAAATTATTCCAAAATAAAAAGCATAGAAGAGGATATCTGTTATCGAGGATGCCATTAAAGGGTGAAAGTCCTTCAGAGAGAGAAGGCATTTATAACACTTTTATGTGAGAACATGCTCATATCCAGAATCGATACCAAGAACTTCTACAAAGTCAACACAACTGTGCCCCAGGATTCTTTTACGAAATAGCACATAGGATTCAGAGCTAAGCTATGATGTATTTGTTTGGAAGAGAGAAACCTCTTACCAGTGTTGCCACGCTGGCCCAAACAGCATAAGCATGTGGTGGAGTTATTTTGATTTTCAAGAGAACAAATTCATCTTGTCTTACCCTTTAAAGGAATGTCAAGACCAGATAATCTTAGATACAGGAATAGAGGGTTCATGGAGAAAATAGAATTTTGGATGAAATGCGTAAACAGTGTTTAAAGAGATAAAGAGGAAGGACACGCAATGGCAAATAGTTTCAGAGAATCCTTATACCCTGGAGACGAGAATCCCACAAGAAGACAGAGAACAATTAAAATGTACTTCTTGACATTTTCTTGAAGAACCACATTTTTTTTCTGATGAGCTTTGGCCTTCTGTTAAGTAAGAAAACAGTTCTCATTCTTCTCCTGTACTAGCTAACTCACTTCTCTTTCTACCATTTTCAGGGGATGTAATCTATCAATCAGCATGCTAAAATACAAATAAATTCTCAATACAGTTTAATTTTGAGTACCTTTAGGTTTCTTTCAGGCTTCCAAATTAAGTAAATTATATGTAACAAATGTAGTTTGTTTAAAGAATGAGTGTTTTTTTTTTTAATCTCTATAAAAGAGAGTTAGGAATGATTATTTATTTTTTTTACTATACCATTATAGCTGTAATGACTACAGCATAGAGCACTGGGACCACCACCCTTTACAGTTCTGATGCTCTTTAACCTCTGGTGCCTCACTCTAAAGGTTGCATGATATAACAAAAATGGTAGATAAATTAACTCATTATTCCTCAAAGTTGCTCCAGAAAGAGCTTACTATAGCTTGACATGTGTGCATGGATAAGAGTGGCTGAGGGAAGTGAGAAAAGGAGAATGGAGAACAGAAAAGGCAAAATGAAGGCAAAAGTGACACAAACGCACAGAATTCATGCAGCAGGACCCATCCATTTGCACAAAGTGGTTCGTAAATTTAGTTACATTTTCTAGTGCGTTGACTACGACAACTGAATTATGATCATGTGCATGTAAGAAAAACTCCCCTAATTCACAAAAGAAACAAACCGATCCTTAAAACTGAGAATGAAGAGTAGTATCTCCTGTGAGGTCTCATAGAGGGGACATTGTATTATGTAACATCACCTCAGTAAATAAAGCAAATATAACTTTGCCCTTTATAAAATGCCAGAACCAAATTTTACAGGAAGCCAATATGCTATATGCCAGCTATACTGATCTCTACTGCTACTGCTCTGATCTCTACTTCTACTGCTCTGGAGCAAATCATAAACTTTATACCTCTCAGGCAATCGTTAATAAATGTAATTTCTCTCAGCTGACATTTTAAAACTAGTTTGTAGCAGTAAGCTTAAGAAACCAAAGTTCAACTGTTCTGTTAAGATAAAAAGTAGAGCCATTTGTGTTAACATTCAGGCAAGCTG